>NC_141684.1:47268333-48510000 GCF_028749965.1 Puma concolor
CGGCAAGAGACGATGTATCTAACAATGATGGCTCAACACTGCATTTGCTAAATAATCTCTAGTTTTAGGTCCAGGTTTTCCTCACCCTTACAGGTTATTATAAATGCCTTCTAAAAAGGAAGTATTCGGGGCCACCTGGGTGGCTCAGTTGGCTGAGTGCCCGACTTTAAAAAAATTTTTTTTGAGTGTTTTTTTTTTTTTTTTTTTTTTTTGAGAGAGAGAGCGCGCGCAAGCGCATGAGCGGAGGACAGGCAGAGAGGGGGAGAGGGGACAGATGATCTGAGGCAGGCTCTGTGCTGACAGCAGCAAACCTGATGCAGGGTTCCAACTCCCAAACCACGAGATCAAGACCGGAGCTGAAGTTGGATGCTCAAATGACTGAGCCACCCTGGCGCCCTGAGGGTCTGACTCTTGATTTCCACTTGGGTCATGATCTCCTGGTGAGTCGTGAGATTGAGCCCAGGGTCAGTTACTGCACTTGGGATGGATCCCGCTTGAGATGGTCTATCTCCCTCTTCCTCAGCCCCTCCCCAACTTGGGCACTCATGCATGCCCTTTCACTCTCTCTCTCTTAAAAAAAAAAAAAAGGGATTTTATGTATTTACTTAATTTCGATTTCTTAAGAAATTTGATGTTGAATGTGGCATTGCACTTCTAGCATCTGTAATCATCAGTAACATTATAGACATGAAAATGATAATCTGCAATCATCAGTAATACTATAGACATAAAAATGATAAAGAAATTGACAGAGCATCCTCAATATCTGTCAAAAGGTGGTGTCTATTTTAATAAGACTATACCCATAGATGATGTGCAGCTGCTGAAAGTACATTTATATAGAATCTGCGAAGCATAACTAATCCTCGAGATCGATGATTCAGTTGTAAATTAAGTCCACTCACTTTTGATGACCTTGCCCCCCAAAACTGGTCCCTCAATGATCTCTCTCTCTGTGAATGACAAACCATAGGTCCTCATTCATAAATTTTTTGACACTCCTTAAAAAGAGTGTGAATCTCAATTTCCTTCATTTGTCAATGGGGAAAAATATTCTCACTTCATGGGGTTTTTGAGCAGGTTAAATAAAACTGAGTTGGTAACTAACCATGGTTGAGCCATAATAGAAACTCAATAAATACAAATTCTATTTTGGATTGTAACTTCACAGATCATTTGGGGTTTTGCCTTTTCCATCAGAATCATAGAATTTTCAAAAAATGCTTCACTTCAATATGAGGATGATCATAATAAGTTGTTGCCTTGTGCCAAATAATTCACTTGGGAATATTAGAATGAGTCTTGCTCATTCCTCTGAGTCAGGCATGGCAGTAACTATATTTGCATTTTCACCGTGATTATTGGTACTTTGATTTATGATGCCATTTTCTCTTCTACAGTTTGAACTCTGATATTACCCGGCTCATTTCCTATTTTTGTCAGTGTCTTCCAGGGCTGGGATGTGTTGATAAATTTCTTTTGAGAGATTATTCTTCTTATGCTTCAGATTTAGATTATTTATTCATATTGTGAAGTTTCTGGCTTGATTTTTTTTTTTTTCAAGCTCCTCTTACTTTCTGTATAGATTTTACCTTTATACTCTTGTCACATGATCTGAGGTTTGTTTGTAGGCAAATTAGAAAGAAATTGATGCAATCATGTCATCATTGAGAGGGTAAAGAAAATCTAATATTTCATAATTATAGGCCAAGAATATATGATATTAACACTAGGCCAGCCATACTTTGTTCATGTAATAATTGATAAGGTGGTAACAGAAAGAAGCAAATAGACTTAACCCTACAATTACAATTAGCCACCTTTCTACAGTAAGGCTTACTATTCCTTAATAACTTAATTCTCCCTAAACAATTGAGTTATAAAATATTACCTTGCAACTCTTGCCTGCTTCTGACATGTAACTTTTCAAGTTAAAAAAGACTCCATGCATCAAATTCCTTTTATCAAAATTCAGTGATAATAAGACCCGTTTTTTGACCACTTCTCACCGTTCAAAAACAACCCCTTACAAAAAGCTTGATAGTGTTTTCTGCATTACACTTGTTTCTCTGTCACTTAGGTTGAACTTCTTTTTCAAAACTATGGTCTTTTTTTTTAACTGCTTTTATTGCTAAGCCAAAGATGGACAAGTGTTAAAGTTTGTTTTCATCAATGGCTGTTTGAACATGGTCAGAAATTCTAAGTTTGACCTTCATGCTAGTGTGTCAGTTTTTCAGTACTAATTCTGCAAAACCTGCTTTGACTACTTAGAGCATGCACAGAACAAGATTAGAGAAACCAAGGACAAGGTATCAAATCAATAGTGATCCTATTGATTTCTAGTTCATACTTATTCTTAGCACATTTGGAGAAGAAGTAGATTCTAGAATTAAATATACAAAAAATTGAAAATTTAAAAGTAGGGGCGCCTGAGTGGCTCAGTCGGTTAAGCGTCCGACTTCAGCTCAGGTCATGATCTCACGGTTCGTGAGTTCAAGCCCCGCGTCAGGCTCTGTGCTGGTGGCTCAGAGCCTGGAGCCTGTTTCAGATTCTGTGTCTCCCTCTCTCTCTGACCCTCCCCCATTTATGCTCTGTCTCTCTCTGTCTCAAAAATAAATAAACGTTAAAAAAAACTAAATTAAATTTAAAAAAAGAATTTAAAAGTAAAGGTGGTAGACCTATGTCTACCTGAGATTGATTAATATCCACAAAAAATATAGTCCTAAATATAGCAAGGTTTTTAAGGATATAACCAGATATTAGATGTATGAAGTGTTCCTCAGTCTTGCTTAGTGGATATAGTGCAAGGAGAAATAACACATGTCCAAATGTAAAGATTCTTGAAAACCCTGACTATTAGAAGAAGTGTCACTTGAAAAAAGATTTATTTCATGCTTTGATTATTCTTAAAACGAAATGTTGCCACAGACATTGAATATATATTATTTCTACTATTTTCTTTTGGTGGAAATCAAAGAGGAAACTTCATAATGGTCATGATGGCTAAGTTGTGATTTGCCGTAATTTCTACATATGCTATTTCTAATATATCTGCAACAGAAGCAGTAATGTTAGGTATACACTTTGGCATTTTTTTAAAAATAGAGATTAATTAAGAACCATTTACTCAGGTTCACTGTTACAAGTTCTAGGAGGCAGTGGCAGGCAGTTCCAGGTCTCAGTCTTTCTCTTACAGAGCTGAGGTTTAGAATATCTCATGAGTTAAATAAGCAAGACTTTAAGTTGAAATATGAAGGATGAGTCTTCATGGGGGAGACCAAGGAAGGGTGGGAGAATAAGAGTAAGCTTGCTTTCTCGGCCCACCATGCAGCCTTTCCAAACCTCTCCTTTTAGTTTTCCAGCACAAAAATGTGTAACACTGCTGGATGGAAGACAAAGAAAATGGGAAATAATAATTATGGGCAACGCAGTATTTTTTTCCATACTGCTAAGTTTTTAAAAATCTAAACATTTGTTTTTATCCTGAAATTGTACGGTTCCTCTTTTTGGTGTTAGTATTTCCTTTAATTAAAAAAGGTAGTTATACATAGTAGGTTTAAAGAAAAAACTTATTTGACTTAAAATTAAGGATTATAATCCTGTGTCAGCTCCTCCAATAATAATAATAATACTAATACTAATAATAATAATAAATAATCTTAAAAAGGTATAGGCCTATGAGGTCCAAATCGTAGGATCTTTGCCTCAAATATTTTCCATTGCAGTGGTCTCTTTCCCTGGTTTGGTTGCTCAATTCTTATTTGGTGTATACTCATTGCTACAATTTAACCTACCACTTGACCTGGAATTCCAATTCTGCCACTTGTTAAGTGAGTTAAATTGAAAAAAAGTACTTACCTGTGTCTATTTAGTCATCATACAATGGGAATTATATAGGGGACCTAGCTCTTGAGGGTTTCTGTAATGTTAGAGTTAATCCATAGAAGGTGAAACTGCATTCTACCAGTTAAGTGCCTGTTTATATTGCTAATTAATATTATAATCAATACCATACTTTCATTTTCAATAGCCTAAGGTTTATTTTACCTTTAACAGTAGAAATTGACCGGTCCCATTACAAATAGCGGGAAGATCATGCTTTCTTCTACCTAGATGATCCCAATATATTTCCCCAAATCTCAAATCTCTATTTTCTTCAGTGGGAAGCATAATCTGACTTAATTCAAGAAGCCCTGCTTAGTCTTTTCCCTGGACTTTTCCTCAGGTGTGTGGAGATCATGAACTAGCTTCTGAAAAGTGCTAAGTTCAGTCCTTATAGGTAGTAGTCTTTGGGTGCACTAATAGGTGGCCTCTTTAGACATCAGTCAACACAGATGCCCAATGAAGTGGCACCATGTTACAACTGAATCTAAGGCCCAGTTCCTGGATGTCAAACTAACAGTGCCCAGGGGAAGTCAAGCAGCAAGGCTTTCAACTTCAAAGTGATGTAAAATTACTACTTAACAATTTTTCTTGTCCTAACACTTAGAACTTCATTCAAAAAAAAAAAAAAAAAGTGTTGGAGAGACCACCATGATTCAGATACTGCTAGGTGCTTGGATTACAGAGAGTAATAATACACAATTTCTCTCTACAGAGTCTTGTAGTTAGTGTGACGATTGCTCTCGATATAAACTAATGTAACAGGCAGTTCTAAGTACTATTCAAGATGTGCATACCAAATGTTTGATGTATTCATGTCGGGAGGTATTGATCATTGATCATTTTAGGACTTTGCTTTAGGACCTGGAGAGGGGGACAAGTGTGACTAAGTCAATCTGCAGTTCTAGTAGAGGGGAAACAGGTCTGAAACTCCAGTCTAACAACAGCGCTTGGGGATGAGAAGGTGGCCTAATTATTACCATCTGAGGGGAAGAGGAGATTCTGTTTGAACCAGGACCGGAAGCTGAGCCCAGGCACATGGAGTTACAACTATCCATGTACAGTATTGGCTGTTTCAGACCAAGGTTGGTTTGCGGGCCAGAAAGAAGGATTAGCCCTAGAAAGGGAGTGAGTGATTTCTGCTATAGAAAAAGGGGATGCCTCCAGAGAAATTGAAGCAGATAAATTTTATACGAATGGTTTGAGTTTTATCCCTTTTCCACCTGAAAGTGTTCAGGACAAGGAAGAAACCTTGCAGTTCTAATTTCACTGCTATGTCAATCTCTGCAGTATACTTTGGAAAGTGCACTACAACTTGTCAGATGACAAACTGTTCTCCATCTCTATACCTGTTACATAATTTTACTTTTATTTTGGATAATGAAGTTGAAATGCTATTGGATGAGGGGAGATTTATTAATAACCATTCCAAATACTGATAATTTTTTTTTCTCAGAGCATGTCTTCAGTTAAAAGAAGATATGTATATATTATTTTCATAGACTTTATATAATTTATGTGTATAAATTTTATATATAATTTATATACATATATAAGTTATACTGTATGTTAACTAAATGGAGTTTAAATAAAACTTTTTAAATACAAATTACATTACATATTTTTATATAAAACTTAACATGTATAATCTCTTGTGTATACAGGCACACACACATTATACATACCTACTTGACATGTACTAATTCTCCCGTTTTCCACACACAACGATAAAACAGGTTTTAACTGTGTATAACAACCACCTGTTCAACTGGTATTATAATTAAATTTTTAGAAATTCAGCTCTCACAAAATAAATGGATACCTCACATGCCTGTCTCTAATAAATAAATATGAAATTTTTTTATAGAAATGTAGAATTTTGTTTTTAAAAAGAAACACTTCTATAATCTAAAGAGATGACTAACATATTTTTGGTTTCTACAAGTCAGATGTACTTTTGTGATTTTGAGTTCATGTAGTAACTCTGCATAGGCTTCCACTTCAGAAAACATGGGTAGAAATTTGTGTAATGAATATTTTCAACATAAGTTCCCCTCTTTGACCATGTTTGTTCAGAAACTAACTATTGACTGAGGCCTTATTACAAAATAATCTCTACTTTAAAATTGTTATTTGTGAATTAAATGTTTAAGACAATTCTAAGTATGGAATGTGTGTGTTGGGTACTAAGGATGAAAGTTAAATTCTGAGTATGTTTTGGTCCATGAATACTAGTGGATTGTGTGTGTGTGTGTGTGTGTGTAAGAGCAAAACATGCACATGTAAGCTGTTCCCACCATAATATACTATCTCCTGGCTCTTTTTTATTGTTCAAAAGTTTGTTTTCAGTCTGCTTGTTCCTTTTTTCAAGATGTTCTTTGTTCTGCTGTTTCCTTATGAAAAGTACAGGTTTTTTTTAAGTATTTATGCTGTATCTGAAAATCTAAGTAGTTGATTAATTCTTAATAACTCTCAGCTATTGTTTGCCTATGAGTCCCTCTTCCATCTCCATCATGAATGCCGAAACATAGGTTGGCTTTGTCATTCTGCCCCAGAAGCCTCTGATGCTCTTTCCTGCCTCTTTGTATTACAGCGTGGTAAAGACTTCCGGTCTATTTCTGATCGACCACTTCTCTTTCAATGTGTCTCATCTGCCTTTCATTCATTGAGATTTTCCCATGTATAATACTTTAATTCCTATATGTACCTTTAGTGTTTCTCTTTCCTATTAAGTGTTATTGTATGACTCATTTTTGTAAATATCTCTAATTGAGAGTTCTAGCTTAAGACATCTTTAGGATGTATCTGGTGACTTCCACTCATGGTAATTTATTTACTCATGTATTTGTAACTTGAGTTTGAGCACATCTTCAATCTTTTTTTTAAGTTCATATACAAACTGGGTTGGGAGAAACACTGTTTAGAATGGCTTGTATACTAAAAACAGCTGGTGTTCCCCTAGATTTCCCCTGATCCCTTTTTACGGGCTACGTGTATCCTTCTCCCAACTTCTATGTGCTTTGCCTCTTGTGGTTCACATCTGTATGTTCCTTGAGATGACACCTTTGGGCTAGTGGAGCTATTTTACTTATTTTTTTGTGTACAGAGTCTAACTAACTGAGTGTTGATGTCCCCAACTGGGTAGATTGTAGCATAGGGCTGACGGGTGCAAAAGTAGAAAAGCTCTGCTCACTTGCTTTGAGGCGGCATTGACTGAAAAGTACAATTTACTGAAGTGGAGGAACACAGGAACAGGCTGAAGCTACGTCTTTGCCTGCGATTACATGTTTAGGGTTTTGTTTTTGTTTGGTTTTGTTTTCCTCCCTGTCCTCCTTCCCCCACCTGTGCAACTGGTTTCTCTTGGAGAGTACTTCCTTTTGCCTACTGGTCCTCCTCTCTAGGTTCTTCTACTAAGGAACATGATTTAAGCCAGCTCTTTTTTTAAGTTTATCCTCATGCCCCAATGGTATGAGCTCTGTATGGTAATAAAAATCTAAATGCAAACTCGTGTATGAGGAAAGTAAATTTGAGATTACAAGTTACTAAGGAAGAGCTGTTGACCTCAACCTTAAACCAAGACTGAGAAAGGCAAGTTTTTCATTATTCTTGATGGTTGACAGAATTATTGCTAATTCATACTTTCAATAAGGATACATACAGGTCTTCTAGGATCTTGAATTCATTTGGGAGCTTCACTTTTGAGCCCATCTTGCCCTGACCCAACCCACACCCTCCTCTCCTGTTTCTGTAATGTCAGTGAACTCAAACTTCGAAATCACCCACTTTATTACTGAAATAGATTATCTTGAATTACCACAACCTAAGCTCATGATGTGTGTGTGTCTGTGTGTGTATAAATTAAAAAAATAACTAGGTGTTCAGGTTTTCTAGCCTGACATATTGAGGATGGAAGTGGCACATAACTATCTCGTGGAAACTACTGGAGAGTACATGAAGTAGACAGGGTACGCTAATGTTTGGGGAGAAGGTGAAAGTGCAAGACAACAAAAGATACTCTGATCAAATAAATTTGGGAAACTCAGCTCCTTTATTACTGGATTTGATCTGTCATTCATGAATTTATATTTTGCATCTACTAGCTTTTGGTAGTGAAATGTGAGGGTTACACTGGCTATCCCACCTCCGTATTTATGTGCTCTCATATTCTGTTATTAATTGCTATTTCCATTGTCCTTGCGAAACAAGCCTTGTGCCAGTGTATCAGGTCCCACTCCTGTTCCTACTCTAGGAATTCTCCCTTCCCCCTCCGGCATTACCAGTTCTCTTCTCGATACAGGATTATTCATATCACCATAAGAAGATACTACTTCTCCCTGTAGAAAGCAGATAAAACTTTTTCCTTGCTACCTAGTTCTCCCAGCTACTGACCCTTTGCTCTTTATATGCCCCCAATTTCCTTACACACTGACCATTTCTCTGTTGCCTTCTTTCTTGAATCCTCTCTAACAGGAATCATCTCTACCACTCTTAGGAAGTGTTTACATTGCCAAATCTAATGACAGTTTTCAGTTCTCACCGTGCTTCAGAGATTGAACTATTTTCTCTTTCCTCAAGCACTTTATTTCTGTTGACTACAGGAAACCAATTCTTTTTGCTCTCCCCCCTCCTGCTTCTCTGATCATTTTTGGTCACCTTTGCTTCTTCAGTCTCTTTACCTCCTTCATATCTTCTAAAATGTGGAGTGTCTAGGACTCAGGTTTTGGATCTCTTTTTCTAAATGCATGTCCTTTTAGGTCTCTTCTAACTTTTGACTGTAAAATACCATCAGTATATTAAGGACTACCATCTACACCTCTCTCCTCTACTTCAGATTGATATACACAGCTGCTGACTCACATTCACTGGTAGATTTTTATTACATATTTCAAGTTAGTGTCAAAAATAAGAACCTAATCTGGTTTGCATCAAACAGTTCCTGTTGCAGTCCACTCTGTTTCAGTAAATGAAAACTCTTTCCCTCCAGTTACTGAAAAGCAGTACATTATTTATTTTTGGTTATTTCTCACATCCCTCCTTACATATGTGGCCAAATTCTATTGACTTTACTTAAAAAAAAAAATAACCATTTCTCAGCACTTGGACAGCTGCTATGTGGTTGAGCTACCATAATCTGTTGCCTGGATTAGTGCAGCTGCCCCCTAACTTGTGTTTCGGCTTCTGCCCCTTGTCCCTCAATAGCCTCTTCTTTAGCTGGAGTGATCCTGTCAATGAAAGTCAAATCCTATCACTTCTTTGCCTAAAACTGGTCAAGGGCTTTCTGTTTTCATTGAGATTAAATTCCAAATTTGCTGCCATATTCTAGTAAGCTCCATAGGTCCTGACTCCCCATTACCTCTTTGATGTTACCTCCTACATTTTCCTTCTCAACCATTCTGTTTCAGTGATACCAGTCTCCTCTCTGCTCCCTCAAAATATCAGTCATGCTTACACTTCATGTTCTTTGCATGGCTTTTCTGGCCAAACATTCTTCCCCTAGATATGTTCATGGTACATTCCCTTACCTTCATAGGGCATCACAACATAAGTCATCTTTTCTGTGAGACCTTCCTTGGTCACTCTATCTGAAATTTGTCTATTTTTTTTTCATTTCCTATTTCTTGTCCATTTATATTATCGAGATGTAATTGACATATAACATTCTCAGTTTTAGATTACAACATGATTCCGTGTTTGTATGTATTGTGAAATGATCACAGCAAATCTAGTTAACATCCATTGCCACACATAGTTAGGATGTTTTTCTTGTGAGGAGACATTTTATGATCTACTCGATAAGCATTTTTCAAATACATAATGCAGTATTAACTATAGTCACCCTACCACACATTTTATCCTGTGACTTATGTCTTTTATAACTGGAAGTTTGTATCCTTCGACCCTTTTTACCCATTGCACCCACACCCAACTGCCTGTCTGTAGCAACCACCAATCTGTTACCTAAATCTATAAGTTTGTGTGTATGTGTCTATGTGTGTATTTAAATTCCACATATAAATGAAATTATACTTTGCTTATTTGCTTATCTCTGAATTCTTTCACTTAGCATAATATTCTCAAGGTCCATGCAATATCTCATTCTTCTTATGGTTGAATAATATTCATGTATGTATGTGCATCACCTTTTCCTTATTTATCCTTTGGTAGACAATTAGGTTGTTTCTATGTCTTATTGTAAATAAACACAGGGAATGTAGATCTTTTCAAATAAGTATTTTTTGTTACTTTTAAATGAATACCCAGAAGTGGAATTACTGCATCATATGGTAGTTCTATTTTTAATTTTTCTTAATCTTCTATACTATTATTCATAGTGTCTGTACTAATTTCCACACAAGGGTTCTCTTCTGATCCTCACACTTGTCACCTCTTTTCTTCCTGATGATAGCCATTCTAACAGGTGTGAGGTGATATCTCTATGTGGCTTTAATTTGCATTTCCCTGATTATTAGTGATGTTGGACACCTTTTCATATGCCTATTAGCCAGCCATCTGTATGTCTTCTTCGGAAAAACATCTATTCAGATTATTCAGATTCTCTGCCCATTTTAAAATTTTATGTTATAGCTATTGATTTGTAGGTGTTCTTTATATATTTTGGAAATTAAGTCATTGTCAGAGATAGAGAATAGGATTTGTAAATATTGTCTCCAATTAAGTAGGCTTTTTTCTTCCCTTTGCTGTGAGGAGCTTTTTAGTTGGATGTAGTCCCACTTATTGGCATTTGCTTTTGTGGACTTTGCTTTTGGTATCATATCCAAAAAATCATGGCCAACACTAATATAAAGGAGCTAACTACCTATGTCTTTTTCCATGAATTTTTTGGTTTCAGACTTTACATTAAAGTCTTTTATCCATTTTGAGTTAATTTTTGTGTATGGTATAAGATAGTTTCATTTTTTTTTTTTTTTTTTGCATGTGGCTGCCCAACATTTATTGAAGTCCTTTCCCCATTGTATATTCTTAATTCGTTTGTTGTAAATTAATTCGCTGTACCTGTGTTTCTGGGTTCTTTTCTGTTCCAATGACCTATATGTCTGTTTTTATGCCACTACCATACCGTACCTTAGAAATCTTCTTTCTAAAGATTGTTTGAGGTATTCAGGGTCTTTTGTAATACCATATAAATTCTTAGCAGTGTGTTCTACTTCTGTGAAAAAATAATTGGAATTTTGGTAGAGATTGCATTGAATGTACAGATTGTTTAGGGTATTAAAGACATCTTAACAGAATTCTTCCAACCCATGAAGAAGGAGTATATTTCCATTTTTTTGTGTCCATTTTTTTTTGTATATTTCCATTTTTACTAGTGTACAGAAACAGAACAGATTTTTGTATATTTTGTATTCTGCAACTATACTGAAATTATTTACTCTTTAAAAAAATTTTAATTTATGTTTGTTTTTGAGAGAGAATGAGAGAGAGCGAGTGAGCAGGGATGGGGCAGAGAGAGAGGGAGACATAGAATCTGAAGCAGGCTCCAGGCTCTGAGCCATCAGCACAGAGCCCAGTGCAGGGCTGGAACTCCTGAACCACGAGATCATGACCTGAGGCAAAGTTGGAGGCTCAACTGACTGAGTCATCCAGGTGCCCCATTTTTTTAATGTTTATTTTCAAGAGAGACAAGCAGAATGCGAGTAAGGGAGGGGCAGAGAGAGGGGGAGACACAGAATCCCAAGAAGTCTCCAGGCTCTGAACTGTCAGCACAGAGCCCGATGCAGGGCTCAAACTCACAAACTTTGAGATCATGACCTGAGTCGAAGTCGAAAGCTCAACAAACTGAACCACCCAAGAGACCCTGAAATTATTTATTCTAACATTTTTCTGGTGGGTAATTAGGGCTTTCTATATATATCATTTGCAAATAATGACATTTTTACTTCTTCCTTTCCAATATAGACACTTTATTTTTTTCTTGCTTAATTTCTCTGGCTAAGGCCTTCAACACTATGTTGGAAAAAAGTAGCAAGAGTGGGCATCCTGGTCTTTTCTCTGATCTGAGAGAATATTAGAGAACAATAATTTTGCTTGTCACTGCACATGAATATAAAAAAGCTTATTTACCTTATCAAAACATATTGATTGGGAGAGGGAAGATGGCGGCATAGGAGGATGCTGGGGTCACTGCGTATCCTGCTGATCAGTTAGATTCCACCTACACCTGCCTAACTAACCCAGAAAACCACCAGAAGACTAGCAGAACGGAGTTTCGGGAGCCAAGCGCAGACGAGAGGCCCACTGAAGAGGGTACGAAGGGTGGAGAGGCAGTGCATGCTCCACGGACTGGCGGGAGGGAGCCGGGGCGGAGGGGAGGCCCGCTGGCCAAGCAGAGCCCCCCAGTCTGGCTGGCAAAAGCGGAGGGGCCAGACGGAGTGTGTTCCGACAGCAAGCGCGACTTAGCATCTGGGATGTCATAAGTGAACAGTTCTGCTCGGAAAGCGGGAAGGCTGGAGGACAAAGGGAGGGAGAGTTGCTGAGCCCTGGGATGACAGAGCTCAGTTTGGCAGGGAACAAAGACGCTCGTCAGCACCATCTCCCCCGCCCATCCCCCAGCCAAAATCCCAAAAGGAACCGGTTCCTGCCAGGGAACTTGCTTGCTCCTAGCAAACACCCAACGCTGTGCTTCTGCGGAGCCACCCCTCCGGCAGCGTGTCTGACTCCCTCCCGCTGCCACAGGGCCCCTCCTGAAGTGGATCACCTAAGGAGAAGCGAGCTAAGCCTGCCTTTCCTGCCCCCCCCCCCCCCCCCCCCGTGCACCTTGCCTACCCACCCCAGCTAATACGCCAGATGCACAGCACCACAAGCCTGGCAGTGTGCAAGTAGCCCAGACAGGCCACGCCACCCCACAGTGAATCCCACCCCTAGGAGAGGGGAAGAGAAGGCACGCACCAGTCTGACTGTGGCCCCAGTGGTGGGCTGAGGGCAGACATCAGGTCTGACTGCAGCCCCGCCCACCAACTCCAGTTATTCACCACAGCACAGGGGAAGTGCCCTGCAGGTCTGCACCACTCCAGGGACTATCCAAAATGACCAAACGGAAGAATTTCCCTCAAAAGAATCTCCAGGAAATAACAACAGCCAACGAACTGATCAAAAGGATTTAAATAATATAACAGAAAGTGAATTTAGAATAATAGTCATAAAATTAATCACTGGGCTTGAAAACAGTATAGAGGACAGCAGAGAATCTCTTGCTACAGAGATCAAGGGACTAAGGAACAGTCACGAGGAGCTGAAAAACGCTTTAAACGAAATGCATAACAAAATGGAAACCACCACGGCTCGGATTGAAGAGGCAGAGGAGAGAATAGGTGAACTAGAAGATAAAGTTATGGAAAAAGAGGAAGCTGAGAAAAAGAGAGATAAAAAAATCCAGGAGTATGAGGGGAAAATTAGAGAAATAACTGATACACTAAAAAGAAATAATCTACGCATAATTGGTATCCCAGAGGAGGAAGAGAGAGGGAAAGGTGCTGAAGGTGTCCTTGAAGAAATAATAGCTGAGAACTTCCTGATCTGGGGAAGAAAAAAGGCATTGAAATCCAAGAGGCACAGAGAACTCCCTTCAGAAGTAACTTGAATCGATCTTCTGCACAACATATCATAGTCAAACTGGAAAAATACAAGGAAAAGAGAAAATTCTGAAAGCAGCAAGGGATAAATGTGCCCTAACTTATAAAGGGAGACCTATAAGACTCGTGGCTGATCTCTCTTTTGAAACTTGTCAGGCCAGAAAGGATTGGCAGGAGATCTTCAATGTATTGAACAGAAGAAAAATACACAGCTGAGATTCCTTTATCCAGCAAATCTGTCATTTAGAATAGAAGGAGAGATAAAGGTCTTCCCAAACAAACAAAAACTGAAGGAATTTGTCACCACTAAACCAGCCCTACAAGAGATCCTAAAGGGGACCCTGTGAGACAAAGTACCAGAGACATCACTACAAGCATAATACAGACATCACAATGACTCTAACCTCATATCTTTCTATAATAACACTGAATGTAAATGGACTAAATGCGCCAACCAAAAGACATAGGGTATCAGAATGGATAAAAAAACAAGACCCATCTATTTGCTGTCTACAAGAGACTCATTTTAGATCTGAGGACACCTTTAGATTGAGAGTGAGGGGATGGAGAACTATTTATCATGCTACTAGAAGCCAAAAGAAAGCTGGAGTAGCCATCCTTATATCAGACAAACTAGACTTTAAATTAAAGGCTGTAACAAGAGATGAAGAAGGGCATTATATAATAATTACAGGGTCTATCCATCAGGAAGAGCTAACAATTATAAATGTCTATGCGCCGAATGCCGGAGCCCCCAAATATATAAAACAATTACTCACAAACATAAGCAACCTTATTGATAAGAATGTGGTAATTGCAGGGGACTTTAACACCCCACTTACAGAAATGGATAGATCATCTATGCACACAGTCAATAAAGAAACAAGGGCCCTGAATGACACTTTGGATCAGATGGACTTGACAGATATATTTAGAACTCTGCATCCCAAAGCAACAGAATATACTTTCTTCTCGAGTGCACATGGAACATTCTCCAAGATAGATCATATACTGGGTCACAGAACAGTCCTTCATAACTATACAAGAATTGAAATTATACCATGTATACTTTCAGACCACAATGCTATGAAGCTTGAAATCAACCACAGAAAAAAGCCTGGAAAACCTCCAAAAGCATGGAGGTTAGAGAAGACCCTACTAAAGAATGAGTGGGTCAACCAGGCAATTAGCGAAGAAATTAAAAAATATATGGAAACAAACGAAAATGAAAATACAACAATCCAAACGCTTTGGGACGCAGCGAAGGCAGTCCTGAGAGGAAAATACATTGCAATCCAGGCCTATCTCAAGAAACAAGAAAAATCCCAAATACAAAATCTAACAGCACACCTAAAGGAAATAGAAGCAGAACAGCAAAGGCAGCCTAAACCTAGCAGAAGAAGAGAAATAATAAAGATCAGAGCAGAAATAAACAATATAGAATCCAAAAAACCTGTAGAGCAAATCAACGAAACCAAGAGTTGTTTTTTTGAAAACATGAACAAAATTGACAAACCTCTAACCAGGCTTCTCAAAAAGAAAAGGGAGATGACCCAAATAGATAAAATCATGAATGAAAATGGAATGATTACAACCAATCCCTCAGAGATACAAACAATTATCAGGGAATACTATGAAAAATTATATGCCAACAAATTGGACAACCTGGAAGAAATGGACAAATTCCTGAACACCCACACTCTTCCAAAACTCAATTAGGAGGAAATAGAAAGCTTGAACAGACCCATAACCAGTGAAAAAATTGAATCGGTATCAAATATCTCCCAACAAATAAGAGTCCAGGACCAGATGGCTTCCCAGGGGAGTTCTACCAGACATTTAAAGCAGAGATAATACCTATCCTTCTCAAGCTATTCCAAGAAATAGAAAGGGAAGGAAAACTTCCAGAGTCATTCTATGAAGCCAGTATTACTTTGATTCTTAAACGAGACAGAGACCCAGTAAAAAAAGAGAACTACCGGCCAATATCCCTGATGAATATGGATGCAAAAATTCTCAATAAGATACTAGCAAATTGAATTCAACGGCATATAAAAAGAATTATTCACCATGATCAAGTGGGATTCATTCCTGGGATGCAGGGCTGGTTCAACATTCGCAAATCAATCAACGTGATACATCACATTAACAACAAAAAAGAGAAGAACCATATGATCCTGTCAATCGATGCAGAAAAGGCCTTTGACAAAATCCAGCACCCTTTCTTAATAAAAACCCTTGAGAAAGTCGGGATAGAAGGAACATACTTAAAGATCATAAAAACCATTTATGAAAAGCCAACAGCTAACATCATCCTCAATGGGGAAAAACTGAGAGCTTTTTCCCTGAGATCAGGAACACGACAGGGATGTCCACTCTCACCGCTGTTGTTTAACATAGTGCTGGAAGTTCTATCATCAGCAATCAGACAACAAAAGGAAATCAAAGGCATCAAAATTAGCAAAGATGAAGTCAAGCTTTCGCTTTTTGCAGATGACATGATATTATACATGGAAAATCCAATAGACTCCACCAAAAGTCTGCTAGAACTGATACATGAATTCAGCAAAGTTGCAGGATACAAAAACAATGTACAGAAATCAGTTGCATTCTTATACAC
Source organism: Puma concolor (assembly GCF_028749965.1). Lineage (NCBI taxonomy): Eukaryota > Metazoa > Chordata > Mammalia > Carnivora > Felidae > Puma > Puma concolor. Next base: position 47,284,426 of record NC_141684.1, read on the forward strand.
TAACAATGAAGCAACCGAAAGACAAATAAAGAAACTGATCCCATTCACAATTGCACCAAGAAGCATAAAATACCTAGGAATAAATCTAACCAAAGATGTAAAAGATCTGTATGCTGAAAACTATAGAAAGCTTATGAAGGTAATTGAAGAAGATATAAAGAAATGGAAAGACATTCCCTGCTCATGGATTGGAAGAATAAATATTGTCAAAATGTCAATACCACCCAAAGCTATCTACACATTCAATGCAATCCCAATCAAAATGGCACCAGCATTCTTCTCGAAACTAGAACAAGCAATCCTAAAATTCATATGGAACCACAAAAGGCCCCAAATAGCCAAAGTAATTTTGAAGAAGAAGACCAAAGCGGGAGGCATCACAATCCCAGACTTTAGCCTCTACTACAAAGCTGTCATCATCAAGACAGCATGGTATTGGCACAAAAACAGACACATAGACCAATGGAATAGAATAGAAACCCCAGAACTAGACCCACAAACATATGTCCAACTCATCTTTGACAAAGTAGGAAAGAACATCCAATGGAAAAAAGACAGTCTGTTTAACAAATGGTGCTGGGAGAACAGGACAGCAACATGCAGAAGGTTGAAACTAGACCACTTTCTCACACCATTCACAAAAATAAACTCAAAGTGGATAAAGGACCTGAATGTGAGACAGGAAACCATCAAAACCCTAGAGGGGAAAGCAGGAAAAGACCTCTCTGACCTCAGCCGTAGCAATCTCTTACTCGACACATCCCCAAAGGCAAGGGAATTAAAAGCAAAAATGAATTACTGGGACCTTATGAAGATAAAAAGCTTCTGCACAGTAAAGGAAACCACCAACAAAACTAAAAGGCAACCAACGGAATGGGAAAAGATATTTACAAATGACATATCGGACAAAGGGCTAGTATCCAAAATCTATAAAGTGCTCACCAAACTCCACACCCGAAAAACAAATAACCCAGTGAAGAAATGGGCAGAAAACATGAATAGACACTTCTCTAAAGAAGACATCCGGATGGCCCACAGGCACATGAAAAGATGCTCAGCGTCGCTCCTTATCAGGGAAATACAAATCAAAACCACACTCCGATGTCACCTCACGCCAGTCAGAATGGCCAAAATGAACAAATCAGGAGACTATAGATGCCGTAGAGGATGTGAAGAAACGGGAACCCTCTTGCACTGTTGGTGGGAATGCAAACTGGTGCAGCCACTCTGGAAGACAGTGTGGAGGTTCCTCAGAAAATTAAAAATAGACCTACCCTATGACCCAGCAATAGCACTGCTAGGAATTAACCCAAGGGACACAGGAGTATTGATGCATAGGGGCACTTGTACCCCAATGTTCATAGCAGCACTCTCAACAATAGCCAAATTATGGAAAGAGCCTAAATGTCCATCAACTGATGAATGGATAAAGAAATTGTGGTTTATATACACAATGGAGTAGTACATGGCAATGAGAAAGAACGAAATATGGCCCTTTGTAGCAACGTGGATGAAACTGGAGATTGTGATGCTAAGTGAAATAAGCCATACAGAGAAAGACAGATACCATATTGTTTCGCTCTTATGTGGATCCTGAGAAACTTAACAGAAACCCATGGGGGAGGGGAAGAAAAAAAAAAGAGGTTAGAGTGGGAGAGAGCCAAAACATAAGAGACTGTTAAAAACTGAGAACAAACTGAGGGTTTTGGGGGGTGGGAGGGAAGGGAGGGTGGGTGTTGTGTATTGAGGAGGGCACCTTTTGGGATGAGCACTGGGTGTTGTATGGAAACCAATTTGACAATAAATTTCATATATTGAAAAAAAAATCTTGATTGCCAATTCGTTTGTTAATTTTGTTCATATTTATTGAGATGAGAAATCTATAGACTATATTTTTATGTTAAAATTTGATCTGAATATTAACCTTGAAATGTTGTGATACAACTTTGTCATTTTTTCCCCACAGTTTGATATATTATTCTTCAATGACATTTTTGTAATTTTACACTCCTTTTGGTTATTTAAAAAATGTGGGGTGCCTAGGTGGATCATGCGGTAAAGAGTCTGACTTCAGCTCAGGTCATGATCTAGGGGTTTGTGAGTTCGAGCCCTGCGTCAGGCTCTGTTTTGAAAGCTCAGAGCCTGGACCCTGGTTCAGATTCTGTGTCTCCCTCACTCTCTTCCCATCCATGCTCATGCTTTGTCTGTCTGTCTCTCTTGGCAAAAAAAAAAAAAAAAAAAAAAAAAAAAAGTTAAAAAAAAAGAAAAAGTAATATTGAAAATGCAACAACTATTGATTATTTATTTTAGAAATATTCTCCATTTATGTTGGACTGCAAACTGAGTTTCTTCCTAGTTAGGTCTAGGACAGCTAGGACTGCGAATGTGAAAGGTCTTTGACAGTACAGAAGGAAAACAGCTTTGATATATAGCTTCCAACAGGAAGGAAAAAGAAAACCTTTGACTCCTGTGTGCCCATCTCAAGACATACTAATTGCAGATTTGAGGTTCTGTGGTCCAGGTTTGGAGTTTTCCAATGATAATGCAAACAGAACTGGCACACACACATTAACATGAATGTGATTATTACTCCTTTTGCTGGTCACTACCGTTGCTTTCTATTTCTCTTTTTTTGTATAAATTCTTTAAAGGAAAAACTTCTTGTAATGACCATTTGCAGTTTAAAAATCAATATATACCATATTTTCTTTTTTAAAGTTTGTTTGTTTGTTTGTTTATTTATGGAGGAGGGAGGGAGAGAGAGAGACAGACAGACAGACACAGAATCCCAAGCAGGCTTCACACTGTCAGCACAAAGCCAGATGGGGAGCTCATGACCTGAGCTGAAACCAAGAGTTGGATGCTTAATGAAAACCAACTATGCCACCCAGGCACCCCTATCCCATATCGGGGGGTGGGGGTTGGGAGAAAAGGAAAGAAAAGAGAAAACTTTCAGTTTTCACCACTCAGTACAGGATTAGCTGTGAGTTTATCATGTTATGGCCTTTATTGTGTTATGTTTCCTCTGTACCCACTTTGAGTTTTTATCACAGATGTTGAATTTTGTCAAATGCTTTTTCTGTACCTATTGAGACAGTTATGATTTTTATCTCCATTTTGTTAGTGTGGTTCATCATGTTAGTTAATTTGTGAATGTTGATCCATTCTTGTGCCCATGGAATAAATCTCATTTGATCATGGTATATCATCTTTTTAATGTATTGTTTATTTCTTCTCTGTTCTGTTCTCCCCCTCCTGCCCCTTCCTCTTTATTATTATTATTATTATTATTATTTATCATTATTATTATTTGAGAGGGGGAGAGAGCACACGAGCTGGGGAGAGGGCCAGAGGGGAAGACACAGAGGGAGAATTTTAAGCAGACTCCACACTCAATGCAAAACCTGACATAGAACTCGGTCCCACAATCCTGGGATCACAGCCTGAGCTGAAGTCAAGAGTTGGATGCCCAACCGACTGAGTCACCTAGTTGCTCCAGGCCAAAGACTTTTAGGATCACAGTAATGTTGTCCTCAGACAGGATTTGGAAGTGTTCCTCTTCCATTCTTGTGGAAAAGTTTAAAAGGATAGTATTAATTTTTCTTGAAATGATTGGATAGTATTCACTAGTGAAGCCTTGTGGCCCTGGACTTTGATTTGTTCAAAAATTTTGGTTACTTATTGGATTTCCTTGCTAGTAATCAATCTTTTCAGATTTTCTATTTCTTCATAATTCAGTTTTGGTAGTGTGTGTGTTTCTAGGAATTTTTCTCTTTTGTCAGTTGTCCAATTTGGCACAATGGTTGTTCATAGCAATCTCTTATGATCCTTTGTATTTCTGTGGCATCAGTTTTAACATCTTTCTTTCATTTCTGATTTTTGAGTCCTCTTTTTTTCCTTGACAATTCCAGCTAAAGATTTATGAGTTTTGTGTATCTTGAAATACACAGCTTCTAATTTCATTATTTTTTTTGTCTGTATTGTTTTATTTTTGCTCTGATCTTTGTTATTTTCTCTCCTATTAATTTGAGCTTCATTTCTTCTTTTGTTTTCTAATTCCTTGAGACTAAGCACCTCAGCCTCATCCCTCTCCATTGTGGCTCAGGGGAGGTAGCCAGCTAAAAACTTCCTCTGTTTGGGGCACCTGGGTGCCTCAGTCGGTTGAGCATCTGACTTCGGTTCAGGGCATGATCTCACGGTTTGTGAGTTTGAGCCCCGCGTAAGGCTCTGTGTTGACAGCTCGGAGCCTGCTTCACATTCTGTGTCTCCCCATCTCTCCGCCCCTCCCCTGCTCATGCTCTGTCTCTCAATAATAAATAAACGTCAAAAAAAATTGAAAAACTTCCTGTTTGTTACAATCCTGTCACTTGTTAGCATAAGCCCAAGTGGCTACCAGAGCTGGGCAATCCAAAGCTATGTCATGAGTAGCAGCCATAAAACTCAGGGAACCAGATGAGTACAGAAGCTGCTTTCCAGGAGATACTGGTGAGCTGGAGCCAGGCAGAGGGAGTATATAAAAATGGTATTCACTGGCCTCCATTTTGGAAGTGTATTTCATTAGGCCCCTAAAGGCATGTTAAATGAGGATGTCTGCTCCTCAAGCTGACACTTTAAGAGAAGCAAATCGTCCTCTTTCACAAAAAGTCTGGGTGGTTTTCAGTCAGCTGCCTCTGCTACCTGAGTCCATGTGTGTGAGCACTTTAAGGAAAGAGTCTCTGCTATAACCTCGTGGGTCTTCTGAATATAAGCCAGAAGTTGGCTCTCAAAGCTAGATGTTTTGGGACTTGTTTCTCAGGTTCAGGTTTTAAAAATTGTGCTAGATGTGAGGTTCAAATCCTTACCTCCTCAGGGGAAGCTCAGGGTTTTGAGGCCGCTCTCAATTGTGTGTTGTTGTGTTGGTGGTGGGGTTTGTGGTGAAATTGTGTAGGCCTCTCCCACCCACTTGAATTTGTTTTTTTTTCCTAATTTACCCCCTATGTAAAAGTCACTCAGCCAATTTTGGGGTTACTTTTAGAAAATATTGTTGCACGTGTAGCTATAAAACCTGTGTATCTGTTGGAGGAGGTGAGTTCAAGATTTTCCTATGCTACCATCTTGAACCGGAACATTATTTTTTTTCCTTGAGCTCTTACCATTCTCACATACACTCTATCTTATTTTTATTGCCTCTTTCCCCCCTTAAGGTCCATGACAGCAGATTTTGGTCTGTTTTATTACCTCTTTTATCTCTAGCACATACACTCGTGTTTGAGGTAAAATATGTATTCAATTAATTTGTCATAAATGAATGATTAAATGAACAAATAATAGAAACATCTTTTGTACTGAAGTGACCCGTGGATGGCAAATATTAGAAAATGATTGTACAAGAAATCCTTGGTGTTCTTTTTTATTGAATCCATTTTATATTTGCTTTATTATTTTATATCTTGTGCAGTTCTAAACCCGAGTTGCAAAGGGCAGACTTCACCAGCAAGAGCATTCACATGAAATAAGAGCCCACAGTGATCAGAACATAAATTCTGGCTTCACCACTTACTTGCTTTGTAATTTTTGTCCAGTTACTATCTTAAGTATCAGTGTTTAAAGTACAAAATAGAAAATAAAGTAGTACCTACTTTACGTATTATGAAGATTTAGTGAGATAATCTCCATAAGATAATTGAAATGAAGTAGCTAATAACTGGGAGCTGCTGATACTTTTACTATAACCATTATTATAGACGGACTAAAACCTGAATACAGCCTTTTGTAGAAATGGAGTTCCATAGAATAGAGAAACACACTCCACCTGCTTCAGTAAATTAAGAAATTTATTAGAAGATCATTTGCGTGACTACTATTAAATAAGTAATAGATAAATATCTATTAGAGCATTCTCTATAAAAATTAAGAATCATGCTCACAACTAGAATGAATATTTTCTAGGACACGACATGTCATGCACTTTCCATCAGATTATTTCTCCAAAACAACCCTTGCTCTGGCAGAGGCTTTCTGCGAGGCTTTCTGCCCTAAGATTTCTCTGCCAGGATTACTGTAGCCATTTCCCTACGGTCTTCAGCTGTCCAATGGAAGGTAGAGTTTGGAAAATGTAAGAAATTTTTTTGATTGTAAAAAGTTTTGGCCTCATCGTTAAAACCTTAATGACGTTGAAAGCATGATCACTGATACCAATTCTAATTTTTAGAATATTTCAGCTTTCCTGTTGTGACCATAATTTGCTTGTAATTTGTTTGAAAAGGCTTCTTGCTTTTTTGATCATTGCTTTATCCTACTCCAGGGAAAGCAGAACATGAAACAACATCATGCTATCTATTCATTTTTTCATGTTCGTCTTTCTTGCACAGTTCAGGGGTTGTAGAGCTGGAGAAGTTCAAGGTCCTGGATGGCCCCTTCCAGAAGCAGGCAGTACCAGCATTGAGAAGTCTCATGGCATGAAAACTAGGAATGCTCCTTATCCTGTATATCTGAGAATACCATGCATGAGAACAAGGTGAGGGTGTAGAAATAAGAGAGAAGAAACAGCCCAGAAAGGGCTTCTGTAGCCCAGAGAGATAGAACCCATCTCAGAATCTAGGTGTATATGCATGGACACGATACCACAAAACAAAATTTAACTTGGGTATAACAATATGCAGATAGAAGAACATGATCTAAGGGTGAAGCTGAAGTGTGGCAAGGCCAGAGCACTGAGAAACCAGGTAAAATCGTATTGGATCCATTATATCGTCACTGTCCCTCTTCAGGGTCTGCTGCCCATGTTCTAGTGGATCTTAATAATCTTATACTCCAGTTGTGTCGTTTGTTACTATTTTCTCTTCCTTCAGCATCTGAGACCTGAGGTTATACAACAGCTATTTGTACAGCTCTCGTTTGTACAATGTTAGCATGATTCTTCTAAGTTAAAAACATTTACTGAGGGCCTACTGTGTGCATTGCTTTAGATTGGAATTAGATACAAATCATTGCTTTCTAGTAGTGTAAACTATAATGGGGGAGTTGTATGAAAAAAAAAACCTAAGACTGAGACCTACGTTGCAAAACTTCTTTATAACTGAAAAAGATAAGAGCTAAGGGACTGTGGGAATACTGACGGTTCTCAAACCTCCATAATGACTTGCAACATCTTATTTACATTATAAAATGGGACGGTGATGGTCCTGCTCACATCAGACGGCTGTGAGCACTCAGTGAGCGGATTCTCAAGTGCTTAGCACTGTGTCTGGGCCCAAGAAACAATCAATCAACATAGGCTTTTACTTGAATTTTTTTCTATAACTTTTATCTTGGAAGGCCTTTTGGAGGTAGCTCTTCCTTGGTTTTAACGTTTATTTATTTTTGAGAGACAGACAGAGCTCAAGTCGGGGAGTGGCAGAGAGAGAGGCAGACACAGAATTGAAGCAGGCTCCAGGCTCTGAGCTGTCAGCACAGAGCCCCCGATGCGGGGCTCGAACTCCCGAACCGCGACATCATGACCTGAGCCGAAGTCGGACGCTTAACCGACTGAGCCACCCAGACACCCCATCTTCCTTGGTTTTAGGAGAGACAAATTTGGGGCCTTCCTTGTCTGTCCTTCTGTAACCCCTTATATATGATTTCATTATGACACTTCACACTACTCTCATTGTTTGTTTCTACTGATGGAATGTGCTCTTCTGGAGACGGACCATGCTCCATTCACTTGCCATTTCCAACGTCCAGCACAGAGCTTGGTACACAATAAGAGTTTAATAAATGTTAAATGAAAGTTACTTAGGTTCTGTAATTATGTTCTGTTTTCACATAGAGTGAGCCACAGTGGCATAGCTTGCAATATGTCTCCAAATCTTACTGGCATCCTTGTTTTGCTGTCATCTATGGCAGTGTTTCAAAGATTCAGATGTGTTTTCACACTTCATTTCATCCTATGAGCAATCTATCCTTTATTAGCTTGCCACAAAGAAATAATTCGGGAATGCAGCTGTTCTCCATCAGTCTCCCGTACCCTACTCACTGAAGCTAAACCTCCGTGGATGTTGTCCTTCCCTCAAAGGCGGGCAAGTTCCCTGGGGTTTGGTTAGCGGCAGGGATAGAGGACAGGCAACAGTGCCCGAGATGGGAAGTGTGGAGCAGGAGAATCCAGTTCTGATCCTGGGGAGACACTCAAAAGCCTCAGGATTCTTGGCTTAAACCAGAAAGCCAGCCAATATCCTCATGTTCCTGCCACGCTTCATCTTTACTGAATGAGTACATTTTGCTTGGAGCTCATTTGTAAAATTGGAGAAGGTGGGGATTCTCTCTCTAGATTGTTTTAATAAAATAATTACATATATATATATATATACATGTTTTATGTTTATATAGATAGATCGCTTTAATAAAATTATATATATAAATGCTTTATGTTTATGAATATAAATGTTTTGTGAACAATAAACAATAGACAATGAAATGTAGTATTAGTCATTATCTACTTACATATTAGGCTGTTCCTGAAGAAGCATTGTTACTTGTTGACAGCTAATTTTTAAGTTTAGCATTTTTGAGGTCGCCGGGGTGGTTCTTGCCTGTCTGCAAGGCATGGTTTGTGAGGGTTTGCAGGGCAGAGTGGTGGGTTGGCTTGTGGTTGCTGCCTGGGTTGTCGAGGTATGGCCTCTCTGCATGCTGCCCAGGTGCTGTGGTGTCATAGCCTTGGGGTCTAAAGTGCTCTCTTGTCTCACAAAAAAGCGGGACACAGGATTGAAAGTGAGCGATGGCTGATGTCCAGGAAAAGACAAGAACTCCAAGTAAGGGTCCTTGCCCTGTTTTTGTTAGGATCAGAAGACTTACAAATATGGCGATGGACGTGCACAAAGAGACAATGAATCTGTGAACGTTAACTTGTGGACGTGAAGGAGAGGGGGGGTCTTGAAGATATTCGTGGTTAGGGGTTTGGGTTAATACAAAACAAAATCTGGGCACTGGGCAGTCGGGAGGAGGGTTGTTTACAGTGGACATGAGGCAGCACCTGTGTTTATCTTAGCCTAGGAGACATAACCTCAGGGGTAATAAGTCACCTTTTCTTTTGTTAACCATCTCCGCTCTGGGCTGCTTTGCCTGCAGCGCAGGGGTCCATAGTCCAATTCACCAATTTACCTAACCTGGCCCTCTCCTCCTGTGAAAGCAGCTTTCCTGCCATAGTACTAAATTGGGGGTGCTTTCACCCTGAACATCTAATCTTGTTTATTTCATATACCTATGTATTGGGCACCTTTACATCATTTGTATTTCAGGCCTTTGCCTCTCCCTCTCTATTTTGGAGGCTCTGCACCCCCTCTCTATTTTGGGGTGCATCATGCCTCCCTATTCCTGGCACCTTTGCACCCCCTATTCTTGGGGTGCCAATCTGGTTTACCCAAACACGGGTGTGGGCATTTTATGGCTTTGTATTTCCTTATGCCTTGTTAACCTATTGGTGTAAGCCCGGGGGATTCCGAAGCTTATCCTTCACACTGTGGGTCGCTTGCTTCTCAGCAGACCATTTGGTCATTGAGGGCCAAGCTCTCTCTGTGCCACACTGGACACTGGTGTGTTGTGGGGCTGGAGCATTGGCTCCTTCTCTTTTGTCCTCCACTCCTGTTAGAGGTATCTTAAGGCATCAGTTTGTGTGCCAATGCACTGCACAGTTTGCTGCAACACTCAGAGAACAAACCAAAGTTCTGGGGACTGATTCAGGTAAAAGGGATCTTCGTGACTCTGAATCCCACCTCCTCCTTTGTGTTGACGAGACAAGCTATTTGTCTGGATTCTTCTCCACTGAAGGTCAATAGTTATGTCCAAAGAATCTCTTGCATCCCATATATCGCCTTCTCTGCCCTGTAAAATACTTGGGAAGACTTTGGTTGACAGTGCTGACATCATACCCAGGTTATGCATGACTATCAGCAACAGACTCAGCTTGCAGCCTTCCCCTGTAGTCTTCTTGGAAACTGTAGTATTTTGTAATGTCTCTACTACCAGATCAGTGAACCTATCTTAAACTTCCAACGAAGAGTTTTAGAAAGTTATGGCCGATGGCTATACTCTGGAGCATCTAAAATAATTGTAAAGTTTTCTAGTATTAAAAAAGTGGTGTTTCACGTAATGACTTTCATTTATACCAAAGGACAGGAGGAAAAGCCATTAAAGAAACCTGTTCATTGAAGGTATTGGCTAGCTCTTCACCTTAAGGAATCTTCAGTGGTGCTTGCCTAACTCTGTGCGTGTACACAAGGTCAAGCAATAATCTGATGTAGTTAATCATTTTTATTAATGTCGAAAAATACTGAGCCATGTCTCAGGACTTGGTAAAGTTAACAATAAAGCTAAAATCTTCTCTGTGAGCTCCTGTTGAATCAAAAACCTAATAGCATGGTCTTTATATTGGGAATGCTGTATGTTTCACCTTTGACATATATATATTGATATTTGTTTACTTGCCTTGACTAAGATGTGAAAAGAATTTCATTTCCTAATTCTCATTCCCCAGATAACTACAGTGCATTCTACATAGTGTTTTGCTTACTGAAACTTGACCTGATTAATAAAGTGTCCTATGAAAACAGAAAAAAATGCTATTGACACTTTACTATTGATGGTATCCTGAATACATTGAATTTCTCTTAAAAGATCTAAACTTAGTAGATCATATTCTTGTTGAGAATAAAAAAATGTTTTCTTAGGATTATATCATCCTATCCAGAGTGTTTAGAGGACATTAGTATTCCAGACTTGTGTGTGTTGCTATGTACAACAGCTGCACCTAGCAAATTTGCTGTTTTGGTGACATTGGCCATTTTGATGAGCCTGCAGAAAAGAAAAAAAAAACCATGCCAAATAGAGTACAAACTCTTAAATAAAATGTACTTTAGAATTACCAGTTTGACTTTGCAGGGTTAGCTTTCAGAGGAAAACCACAGCAAGCAAAACAAAAAATTGACAAGGTTGATAGACCTAAAAAAAAAGGGGGGGGTTTAATGATAGGTCAATACACTACAAAAGCAGCAGAACATAACATTAAATGAAGAATTCAAGGTAAAGTTTATGTCTAAAGGAAAACACAGGCTTATTACTATCTGATCTGAAATCTATTGGGAACTGATTACCTCTTTGAAATAATTTCTGTAGATCATTCCTTCCTTCTGAGCTGCAAATTAGCTGCCCCTATTGGGTAGTGACAGTGATTTTCATTGTAAAGTTCAGCATTGAAACATTATGTCACAGTTCAGTGTGGCTTGTTGTAAGCATTAACATAACTCCAGATGAATATAACTTGCACATTCCAGTCACAATCTTTCTCAAAACTGTAAAGCTAAAGCTTGAACTGAAGTTATGATGACTTTTCTAAAGAGTTCTAGAGAAAAATATACATCCTTTCTTAAAAGTAGTCTTTGATATTAGAGAAACACTTTATGGGATAAAGGACATCTTTCCGCATTTTGAAAAGTACTTTTATATATCATTAAAGTATATAGATAGCTGGCCACTTAACAAAATTTTTTGACTTCAATTTATGAGTGTTGATATAGTAAAAGCAAATGGTTTAAGGATGCTTCAATATTTGTACATTCAACTTCAGAAGCTTTCGGGGAGGATAATATACCTTCATGCATTTAAATTATGCATTATATCATACAAACTGGGAACGTTCTGAAGAGATAGTAAGTGAAATTCCAGCTTCAGCTCTTGGATAATGAGGTCATTGAATAGAGAAGAGAAATTGAACAAATTATCCTGAGAGTTGAAGTGATGTGAATTTTATTTTTTACATGTGATTCACTTAAATTTCAACCCTTTTCAAGCTGAAGAGAAAGAAAGAAAGTGCCTATCGGGAGACTTTTAAAAATCCACTTATTAATTGCAGAGATCGGATGGGTAAACCCAAACTCATGAATATCAGAATACTTAGTATATATGGAAATAGACTTAACCAACCATAGAGTATTACTCTTCTTGAACATCATAGGTGCTTTTGACCATATTCATTTATAAATGGTGTAAACGGCATTTTAGTTGGCCAGGGCTACAATGGTGTTGAACAATACAACTTAAGTTATTGGAAAGCGTACTACAAAAGGCTAAGCACTGTGTTTGGTAGATATGTAGGAATCGTAGATCTATTAATGCAGAGCAAGTGTAAGTCCAGTCCTAGAGAAATCTGCCATCTCAAACGTGAGATCTATGGCACACCACAAAAGAGAATGTACTACAGAGTGCCTATACAGTCCAGAGTAAGGGGGATACATTTAAATCGTTGAGAATATATTACCTGCCTTCTTAGAGTTTTGCATGGTTAACTTCTGGGAACAACGTCCCTTTCTCTTGATAGAATGCCGAGAAAATTTTTGAGGCGGGGAAGGAAAACAATGCATTCCCCCCTTCATAGCTGTTAACTATAATATCTGAAGATTTATAATCATGAAAATCTTAACCAAATTACCACATCAGCTTTCCATTTTATTTGCCAGTGTAATCGAGTAAACTATGTATTTGCTGAAGGCACTGCTTTATAAGTTACCTCCAAAAAGCATGTGCCATGCATGGGGTTTTGCACCATTCTTTAACCATAGGTAACAAAATTAATTTAATATCATCCTGATCTCTCTTTTCCCCCTATTTCTCAAATTTTCTTCTTATTCCTTCCATTGATACCCTTTGACGTTTAATCTAACGGGTGTGAACACCTTTTTTTTTTTTTTTTTCCTTCCTGTATTTTTGTGACTCCTGGCCAGCTACTGCAGCTCTGTTAGAGCTGGGCTGAATTCCTGGCAGGTGGTGATCATAAGCTGACTTAGAATTTTCCCTGAAGTGCTTGGGTGTTAGAAAAGGGGCCAAATGGACATCACACACCATGGTGTGGTGTGCATCCAAGCTCTCTATTTGATCTTACTTTGATATGAAGAATAGTTACAGAGGAACATGTACAAAAAAGGCTCTCTTGAGAAATAGGCACACATAGCCCATTCGAGCTGATACAATACTAATGACTGTGGTTTAATTTCAGAATTGCAATATCATCGCTAGTTTAATGGTCTTGATATGCTTTAATAAAGCCTGAGCTGTTTTCCCATGTTGTGTAATAGGGCTGGTCTTAATTAAGTCTCTAAACATTATTGGTTGCATCAGCACAAAATGTCTATCTGGTCAAAGATTCATATTCTGTTATCACTGTCTACATGGTTATGAACAAGATTTTCTTCTTAGTATGCCTTTGGCAGATTTTACAATACTTCTAATTTTAAAAACTTACAATGTTAAGAACTGGACTAGCCTCAGGTCTGTAGTGGGAAAAATTGACAATGTTTTTTTCCTTTGAGTATCATATCTTAAAGGTTATCTTTTCCAATTCAAACTTATATGCTCAAGACCTTTAAAATGAAGAGGATAAAGACAAATTACATCGACAAGAATATAAGAGAAGACTTGTCCATGTTAGGCAGAAAGAAAAAGATACCAAATGTAAATCTACACAAATAAATGAAGAGATCAGAAATGGTAAAAGTGAGATCAATATAAGTCAATATTTTCCCATCTTAATGGCTTAACAAACTGTTTGATCTTCTAAGAATATAAGCAACAATATGTTGTGTTTATAACCTACAACATAGTAAAATATGACAATAGTACAGAAGATGTGTAGGTACAAATGGAAGTATAACACAATAAAGGTTTCTACTGTAATTCTACGTGCAAGTAGGCTATTACATGTTCACAGTACACATTATGTGCCTTAGCTCAACCACTAAACCAATAAAAAGAGGTATAACTAATAAACTCATATTAGATATTAAATTGATCCTTAAATCTAAAACAAGGGAGAAAACAAAGAGCACAACAGGGCAATAATTAGAAAACAAGACAGTAATTTGAAATCTATATGAGTAATTAAAATGTAAGTGGTCGAAAACTCCCATTTGAAAGGCAGAAAATGTCAGCCTCAAGTGGATTAAAAAAAAGGGATAATGAACTATGTGTTCTATACAGGAAACTATGGTAAATATTAAGACAAAGGTAAAGACGAGGATCAGAAAAAAACATTCCATGCAAACACTAATCAAAAGAGGGCTGGAGTGATGGCATAATCATAGAAAGGAAATTTCAGGGTCAGAATATGATATATAATATTAGATGTATTACAGACAATACTAGATAATAGATTAAAGATAGACATTACATAATGCTAAGAGTCTCCTAGAAGAAATAACCATCCTAAATGTGCATGCATCGAGCAACAATACTTTGAAGTTCATAAAGAAAAAAAGTGACAAAGGTGACAAAAGTGATAGAAATAGAGAAACCCACAATTACAGCTGGAGACTTTGTGTCCCTTTAACTGATTGAACAAAGTAATATAGAAAACTAGAACACTATGAACCATATTCAGAGTATTCCACACAACTGTAAAATGAACATACTTTTCAAGTGGAAATGCAATATTTCTCAAGATAGACCGTGTTCTGAGACATAATACAAGTCTCAACATACTTATTTTTTTAATTATAAAAATAAAGACCAAGTATCTCCAATAAACGAAAGAGAAGCTAAAAATTAATAACAAAGTTATCTAGGAAATCTCCAAATGTTTGGAAATAATGACACACCATGTGGATGAAAAACTAAATCTCAAAGGAAATTGGAAACTACTTTGAATTTCAAAAATGAAAACATATCAAAACTTGTGGGATAGAACTAAAATGGTGCTTGGAAGGAAATTTACAGCAGCAATTTCTTAGAAAAGACATGATCGCAAAACAAGCTAAATTTTCTTAAACTAGAAAAAGAGCAAATTAAACCCAAATAAGCTAAGGAAAGGAATTAAAAAAAAAAAACCCGTAAAATTAGATATTAAAGAAATTGGAACTGGAAAAAAAAGAAAAGTAGCAAACTCGGAAGAATGCAAATTGTAAACTTCCAATTACATCAAGAAAAGACCCACATTACCAATATCAACAATGAAAGAAGGGACATTAATACAGATCCTCCATATGCTGTATGATAATAAGGGAAGTGTATGAACGTGTTGCCAATAAATTTGATAACTTAAGTGAAAAGAACAAATTTCTTGACTGATTGACCTGTAAAAATCAACAAGACAGATAATCTGAGAAGATTGTAGTTACCTTCCTGCAAATAATAAAACAACAAAACTTCTTGCCACTCGGAATCACTGGTAAATTTTATCACAGATAGGAAGAATCAATAATACCCTTTCTATATAGACTTTTCTTTTTTTTTTTTTTTTTTTTAATATTTTTTTTCAACGTTTATTTTTTGGGACAGAGAGACACAGAGCATGAACGGGGGAGGGGCAGAGAGAGAGGGAGACACAGAATCGGAAACAGGCTCCAGGCTCCGAGCCATCAGCCCAGAGCCTGACGCGGGGCTCGAACTCACGGACCGCGAGATCGTGACCTGGCTGAAGTCGGACGCTTAACCGACTGCGCCACCCAGGCGCCCCTATATAGACTTTTCAAATAGCGAAGGAAAATATTCATATCAACGAGGCCCTCAGTATCCCAATATTAAAAACTAAGTCAAAACATTACAAGACTTCAGGCCAATATTTCTCAAAGAAGTAGACAAAGATCCTTAAACAGAATATAGTTAGATTAAATCCAGTGGTACCGAGTCATGATTTATTGTTGTTTTATGTATTGTATGCCAGGAATGTATGGTTTGTTCAATGTTCAAAAGTGAATGTACTTCTCCTTAGCAACAGACTGAAAACATGTAAAAACAAAACACATGACCATAGATGCAGAGAAAAGCATTTGGTAAAAGTCAACATCCATTTATGATAGAAACTCTCAAACTAGAAATAGAAATTACATCAACCTGAAAAAGGTCATCTAAGCCATATTTAACGTTATACTTAATGGTTGAAAAACCAAATGCTTTTTCCCTAAACTAGATTAGAAGTATTAAGAATAGACACACTAGGGGCGCCTGGGTGGCGCAGTCGGTTAAGCGTCCGACTTCAGCCAGGTCACGATCTCGCGGTCCGTGAGTTCGAGCCCCGCGTCAGGCTCTGGGCTGATGGCTCAGAGCCTGGAGCCTGTTTCCGATTCTGTGTCTCCCTCTCTCTCTGCCCCTCCCCCGTTCATGCTCTGTCTCTCTCTGTCCCAAAAATAAATAAACGTTGAAAAAAAAAAAAAAAAAAAAAGAATAGACACACTTGTCTTTTCAAAACTATGCTAGGAATTCTAGCTAGTACAATAATACAAGAAAAAAAATCCATATAGATTGAAAAGGAAGAAATGAAATAATCTTTATTCTCAGCAGCATGATAATCCATATGGAAAAGCACAATGTACAAAAAGCTACTGGAATTAGTAAATGAGTTAAGCAAAACCATCATAAGATAAAAGGTCAAGTGAGCAGACTCCCACAGACTGCCACTACCATGACCATTTGAACTATACTTATGATAAACACAAATTAAAAAAAAATGACATTGACAGTAAATGTATTTCCATTGTATTAAAGTACAAAAGTTACCTTGTGTTTAAAACAATTTGAGGATTCCGGTTTTTGAGCTAAAATGCTAAGTAGGTTAGGAAACATCATTTTTGTTGTAATTTGCAACATTTATTAAGTGTAATATATATACTAGGTACTACTGTGTTTTGCACTATTTTAAAAAATTTTAATGACAATCCTGAGTCAAAAAGCAATAAGATCTTAAATTTGTAGATGAGGTACTGAGGTTTAAGAAAAGCTAAGTAACTTTCCTAATGTCAGTCTACCTAATGTCATGCAATTAGTAAGTGTAGAACTATGATTCAGACTCATCAATATCTATTAAAATTGCATTAATAGATATGGCCAAATGGTTCAGGAGTCAAGCGGTATTGGCTTTAAAAGCAGCATTTAAAATTATTGACCATAAGGTTGGTAGAAAATCAGTATAATTCTGAGACATGATACAGAATAGTGTTAAAAAAATTTTTTTAATGTTTATTTATTTTTGAGACAGGGAGACAGAGCGCGAGTGGGGGAGGGGAAGAGAGAGAGGGAGACACAGAATCTGAAACCGGCTCCAGGCTCTGAGCTTCAACACAGAGCCCTACGCAGGGCTCAAATCTATGAACCGCAATATCATGACCTGAGCAAAAGTCAGATGCTTAACCGACTGAGCCACTCAGGCACCCCCAGAATAGTGTTGATAAAAACTATAATCCATTAATATTGTATTAATGTAAAATCACACACAAAGCTGTTTTTGTGTGTGTGTGTGTTTACATATTTCAAAATTGTGTATTTCTACTGCTATCTTGAACTATCATTAGGGGTTAAAACGTTTATAATCCCCAATTCTTTTGACTATACCCATCTATTCAATACATTTATAACTCAAACCAAAATTGTTCATTAAGTTACTGTTTAATGTTTACATTTTTAGGACTATTTTCCAACTTTTCCTTTTGGGTGAGATACTCTCTTTATCTACCCAATCATCCCTTGCATCGTTATTTTTTCCTTCAACCTCAAAATTTTGTTTTTCCTGTCTGTTTTCTTTGCTGGGAATGTTGTCCCTTCCTGTCCCGACTCTGCCTTCCTGTTGGTTCCTACTACTCTAGCTTTATTTATCTGCCTATGCTTCATAGGGATCCTTCATGTCCTGACTCAAATTTCATCTCAGTGAGGTCTTCTCCAATAGTCTTGGTAGCTTCCTCATCCTATGTTAGCTATCACTGTACAATATTTTTCTCCATTTCTTACACCTGTGCTCATTTGTACACATGTATATAATGATACACATACTAGAATCTAGCATACATTTATACCTCAGGAAGCACCAATAAATTGAATGAATAAAGGAATGCATGATTAAAATGGCTTGAAGCAATCCAATGAACCATAGAAATAGTAATGCATCAGAATAACCCTGGAATACAAGAGTATATGACTTGTAATATGAATTTGAAAACTGATAAATGTTTTTTCCTCAAGAACATTTATGTTTAATTCTCTCGCCAAAACATACATCTATCTTCTCCCTCACCCAAATCTAATGTTTTAATCTCCTTAACGTTGTTGAGGTCTGAGAGATCTGCTTTTCTGGAAAATCTGTGTTAGAATAAATTGAAGTTAGGCTTTGAGAACTGAGCATCAAGTATGGTCAAAGCTGTTTGCCAGCTGGGGAGAATTCTTTTCCCCTGAGAAGTGCATTGGATTCTTTTAGATGTAACTTCAGCCACAATTTCATTAAGTTCCTCTTCAGCAGTTTCTGGTAAATTGTCTTGAAAATTAGCAAACATTTCAATAATGCAGTCTGGGAAATTCAGTATGTAATTTTTAGCATATTTTATTGCAATAATAAGGTCTTGACAATTTTGCTTTTGCTTAGCCATTATATTCTTTGTTGGCTTTAATTGAACACTGACAAGCTTGATTGCAGATCAGGGCAGTAAGTCCCAGCAGCAATGGACTGAGTGATTTGGAAAATTGTCCCACTGGAAATGAGGAAATATCACATAGAAGCCATTGGCAAAACCAATTAAAGTCCCACAAAAGTAAATTCTAAATGTATTAAACAAATTTCATTGAAATATAGCCTAAAAACAAAAGTGTGTACAAATCATACATGCAGAACTCAAAGAATTCTTACAAGTACATGTATGTAGTAACAAGCTGCTTCAAGAAATAAAACATGGCTACCACCCCAGAAACCTCCTTCATGACCTCTTCTACTCTTTATTCACACCTGAATGTAGCTCCTTTTCTTACTTAAAGCAAAAAGAAATTACTTGTGTCCATTGCTCAGCTTTTTATAAAACAAAAAACATAATAGATAACTTCTCTGGGCTTCTTTCACTCAACATGATGTTATACATAATAGCAATGTATTCATTTTCATTACTCTGAGTATTTAATTGGATGCATATGCCATTATTCATTTAGTCATTCCACAATTAATGGACCTATGAGTTTTTTCCAGTTTGGGGAATAGATAAATACTGGTGCCAACCTTTTCATACCAAACACTTGTAGCTCATTTCTTTAACAGAAGAATTGCTTCTTAATCAGTTAGAAGTACATTCACTTTATGGAATTATCTCACACAATATTTCCAAAGTTAGAAACTGGGGAAATAGATTCTACTTCCATAAGTGGGTTAGAAAAAAAGCTTTGGGCAGAAATCCGCCACCATGGGGCAAAAAGACCCGAGGTTAGCTAGCGAGATATTGTAATGGAATCACAAGTAATTTGTTATCACCTTCAGGAAATTACTTTCCATCTGGCACCCAGGTATCTTGATCACAAACACCACTTGTCCCCCAAACCCCTTGCCTCTTACACACACAGGTTAATGATTACTGTCTGTTTTCTCCATATTCATGTGTGTAAGTTCTTGTTTCCTTCATGTTCACCGCATGGGTAATATCTTGCGAGCTCAAATACAGAGACGAAACTCCTGTTCGGGGCTCTTGTCACCTCACAAATATTAGCCTCTCTTGTATTCAATGCTGAATCCACTCTCTTGCTAGACGAGAGAACTCCTGACTTGTAGTCTGTGACAAGATACTTTTTTTTTTTTTTTTTTTTTTAATGCCAGTAGGCTGTGAGAATTCCAATTGCTTCATGGCCTTACCGAGACTTAATATTTTTCATAGTTCCAAATTTTGCCTTTTGGGTGTATGAGTGGTTATTCTTCATTGTGGCTTAAATTTTGTGCCGATAATTTTTATATCCCCTTTTGAAAGCATGTATTTTCATCTTTCCATATTTAAAATAGTATTTTTCTGTATTTTTCTCCTTATTGGAGTTGTTTTTAAGTTCTGGATCTGTGTTGTCCAATCTGGTAGACACTAACAATGTGTGGTCATCAAGCAGTTGAAATGTGCCTAGTCAGAACTGTGAAGTCTCATATTCTGTTTCTATTAGCCTTGTTTAAAAAACTGTCAAGTACATGTTTTACAGATATTTTCCCCCACTTGTGTGGTTTTCATTTGCACTCTTAGTGGTTTCTTTTGCTTAGCAAAATCTATAACTTTAAAGAAGTCCAATGTTTTGAACTTTTCCTTTATGATTATTGCTCTTTGCGTTCAAAAAATTGTCTACTCAAGAACTTAGAAATCCTTTACCATTTAATCTCATACAGGCTTTCTTCTGTTTACTCTTCCCGTTTATATCCATAACCTCACCTGGAAATGACTTCTTGATTTTATGTGAATTAGAAATCAAAATTACTTTCTTAGAATTTTTTAAAGATAACTGTAGATTCACATGCAGTTACGAGAAATAAGATTCCATGTACACTTAAAACACTTTCAGAACTATGGTACAATATCACAAACAGGATGCAGAACCTCTCAAACACCACAGGGATCCCTTGTTTCCCCTTTATAGCCATCCCCTTTCCTCCTACCCCTACTCACATACCCCTAATTCTTGGCCACCACTAATTCTCTATTTCTATAATTTGTCCTCTAAAGAATGTCCTATAAATGGAATAGTATAGTATGTAAGCTTTGGGGTTGGCTTTTCTCACTTAGAAAAATTCTGTGGCAATCCAGGTTGTTGCCTGGATTTATTAATTAAGGTTTTTGAGTGAACCTAAGATTTCATGCCCAACAGTACAAAAGCCAACTCATATGGTAGTTGTAGGTTTAGTTTTATAAGAAACAGCCAGGGGCGCCTGGGTGGCGCAGTCGGTTAAGCGTCCGACTTCAGCCAGGTCACGATCTCGCGGTCCGGGAGTTCGAGCCCCGCATCAGGCTCTGGGCTGATGGCTCAGAGCCTGGAGCCTGTTTCCGATTCTGTGTCTCCCTCTCTCTCTGCCCCTCCCCCGTTCATGCTCTGTCTCTCTCTGTCCCCCAAAAAATAAATAAAACGTTGAAAAAAAAAATTAAAAAAAATAAAAAAAAAAAGAAACAGCCAAACTATTTTCCACAGTGGCCACACCATTAGGCATTCCACCAGTAATGTATGAGTGATCTAATTTCTCCACATCATCACTAACATTGAGTGTCACTATTTTTTATGTGAACCATTTTTATAGGTGTATAGTATTATTTCATTTGGGATTTAAATTTGTAAATTTTTAATTTGTAATTTCTCAATTGAAAATGATGTTGAACTTATTTTCATGTGCTTCTTTGACATCTGTATATTCTCTGGTAAAACAACAGCTCATGTCTTTCCCCATTTTAAAATATTTTATTCAGTTTTGAGAGTTATTTGTATGTTCTAGATATAAGGGGTTTCTAGAAAAACAGAATCTTTTGGTGCCATATCCTTAAAATCATTGCTAGGATCAACATCAAAAAATGTTCTTCTGTTTTCTTCTAGGGATTTTACAGTTTGAGGTCTTTTAAATCTTTAATCCACTTTGGGTTAATTTTTGTGAATGATTTAAGACAGGTGTCCAGGATCATTGTTCAGCATGTAAATATCAAGTTTTCTCAACACCCTTTATTGAAGAGACCGTCATTTCTCCATTGGGTATTCTTGGCTTCCTTGTGAACTAATAGTTGACCAAATATGCATGGATTTATTTCTGTGTTCTCAGTTCTGTTCCATTTGTCTATTTGTCTGTTTTCATTTCCATACCATTACTATTTAAATTACTATAGCTTAGTACTATAGTTTGAAATCAAGAATTGTATGCTTCTAGCTTTGCTCTTTCTCCAGACTGCTTTGGATCTTTGGGTATTTTGTGGTTCAGAGTGAATATTAGGATTGTTTTTTATATTTCTGTGAGAAATGCCACTGGCATGTTAATAGATATTGCATAGTATCTATGATGGCTTTTGGTGGTATGTACATTTTAATATTAAGTCTTCCATACATGACTGTGGATATTGTTCCATTTATTTGTGTTGTCTTCAGATTCTTTCATCATTGTCTTCTAGTTTTCAGTGTATGGGTGTTTCCTTGGTAAAATTTATTCCTACATATTTTATTGTTTTTGATTGTATTATATACCAATTACTTTCTTGATTTCTTTTCCAGAGAATTTATTGTTGTATAGAAACACAACTGACATTTGTATATTGAGTTTTGTATCCTACAGCTTTATTGAGTTTGATGATCAATGCTAACATTTATTATTTTTTTTTGGTGGAGACTAGGATTTTATATACAGACATATATATATATATATATATATATATATATATATATGTAAACATATACATGTAAATGTATTTATATATGTAAATATATGTATATATGTATATGTAAATGTATGTATGTAAATATATTTACATATATGTAAGTGTGTGTGTGTGTGTTTGTGTGTGTGTGTAAATATATAAAATCCTAAAGAAATAAGAAGTATATAAATTGGAGAGGTATTGTGGATGGCATGATCATATATATTATATAATTTTTATATATTAAATTTAATATTATATATAATATACATATGATCATATATATATATATATATATATATATATGATAATGCCATCTCCAATACCTCTCCAATTTAGATTCTTTTTATTTCTCTTTTTTTTTCTTGCCTGTTAAGTCTGGCTAGAACTTCTAGTACTACGTTTAATAGGAGTGGTGAAAGTAGGCACCCTTGTCTTATTCCTGATCTTAGAGGAAAATCTTTCAACTTTTAACCACTAAGTATGATGTTAACTCGGGCTTGTGATTATTATGGGCCTTTATTATGTTGAGATACATTCCCTTCACATCTAATTTGTTGAGTTTTTATCATAAATTATTGTTGAGATTTATCTAATTCCTTTTCTGTATCCATTGAGATAATCATATATTTTTATTTTTCATTCTGTTATGTGATATCACAGTAATTGATTTTCACGTGTTCAATAATACTTTCATCGGAGTTAGATTTCACCTGATAATGGTGTATGATCATTTTAATGTGCTATTGTGTTTGATTTGCTAGTATTTTGTTAAAAATTTGCTTCTATTTCAATTGGGAAAATTGATCTATAGTTTTCTTGCAATATCAGTATCTGGTTTTGGTATCAGGGTAGTACTGGCCTTGTAAAATGAAATTGGGAGTGTTCCCTCCTCTTCAGGTTTTTCTTTTTTCTTTTTTCTTTTTTTTTTTTTTGAAGAGTTTGAGAAGAATTTGCATCAACTCTTTACAGTTTGGCAGAATTTACTAATGACACCATCTAGTCTTGAACTTTTTGGTTAGTGATTTTTAAAATAGTGATTCAATCTTCTTATTACTAGTCAGTTCATATTTCAATTTCTTCATGGTGTAGACTTGGTTGTATGTTTCTAGGAATCCATCCGTTTCTTTGAGATAGTCCAATTTATTGGCATATTACTCATAGAAGTCTCATGACCCTTTGTATTTCTGTAGTATCAATGTCTCCTCTTTCACTTAAATTTTATTTACTTGGGTCGTCTCTCTTCTTGGTTAGCCTAGCTAAATCTTGCCAATTTTGATTATCTTTTCAAAGAATAAATGGTTTTTTAAACATTCTACTTTTGTATTTATTTCATTTATTTCTCATCCAACTTTTATTTCCCTTTTGCTAAACTTGTGTTTAGTTTGTTCTTTTTCTAGAGCTTTAAGATACAAACTAGATTGTGCATTTGGGATCTTGATGTATTCATTTGTTGGTATAAACTACCATCTTACAAGTGCCTTGCTATATCCCATAATTTTTTTATATGTTGTGATTCCATTTTTTCTCCATATCTTCCATATATGTGTGTGTGTGTGTGTGTATATATATATATATATATATATATATATATATATATATATATATAATTTTCCTTTCTTTTTTTAATGTTTATTTTATTTTTGAGACAGAGAGAGAGACAGACCACCAGCGGGGGAGGGGCAGAGAGAGAGAGAGATCCAGGCTCCAAGCTGTCAGCGCAGAGCCCCACGTGGGGCTCGAACTCAAGGACCACGAGATCATGACCCCAGCTGAAGTCAGACACTCACCTGACTGAGCCACCCAGGCGCCACTCTAATTTTCCTTTCGATTACCTCTTTGATCCATCAGTTCTTCAAGAGTATAGTTTAATTTTCATATATTTGTGTATTTTCTTGGTTTCCCCATGTTTCTGATTTCTAGTTTCCTATCATTCTGTGAAAAGATACTTCCTATTTCTATCTTCTTTAATTGGTTGAGACTTGTGGACTAACATATAATCTATCCTAGAAAACATTTCATGTGTGCTTGGAAGAATGCATATTCTGCTTCTGTTGAATGTACTGTCTTCTGTGTATGTCTGCTGGGTCCATTTGGTCTATAATGTTCAAATACTCTGCTCCGTTACTGATTCTTTGAATGATCTGTTCATTGTTGAGACTGGGCTATTAAAGTCCCAACTATTGGGGCACCTGGGTGGCTCAGTGGGTTAAGCGTCTGACCCTTAATTCGGCTCAGGTCATGATCTCACAGGTTTGTGAGATCAATCCTCGTGTTGTGCTCTGCACTGACAGTGCAGAGCCTGCTTGGGATTCTCTCTCTCCCTCTTTCTCTGCCCCTCCCCTGCTTTTGTGCATGTGTTCCCTCTAAAAATAAATGAATAAACATTAAAAAAATAAAGTCCCAACTATTATTGTATTAATGTTTTTCCTCCTTTTAGTTTTGTTAGTATTCGCTTTATATTTTTAGGTGATCTGATGTTGGGTGCAGAAATACTTACAATTGTGTCTTCTTGATGGATTGACCTTATTATCCTTACATAATGACTTTATATAATTATATGGTTTCTATAATATTTATATAACTGTAATTTCTATGTAATTTGTGTAACTTTTATATAATTGCCAAAGTGTTTATATAATATAATTTCTATAATTTTTATATAATTACATAATGATTGGCTAGAAGCTATACTTAACAGTTGGGCAAAGCTGTTGGCTTGGTTCCCTCTCTGACTGGCTATAAGATGCACTTTGTGTCTATTTATGTTGTCTGGTCAGGCTTCCTCGTTAGGTGGGACTAGAGGCTATACTCAGAAGTTGGGTGAAAGAGGTTGCAAATTTCCTTTTTTGCCAGAGTGGGGCTGTAGAATAGAACCCATAGCCAGTAAGGCTTTTTGTCTGAACCCAAATAAGGCACAACTTCCAGGTGGACTCCCTGGCCAGATGGAGTCACCAGCTCAGCACTGCTGATGGTCAGAGCTACTGGCTGTGATCTCTGCTCTACTGTAAGTAGGAATGCAGTCTGATAAATTATGAGCACTAGTTGCTGTAATCCCCACTCTTCTCTTCCATTGCTGTTTGATCTCTGATGGTCAAACCCGACAAGATGCCCCCATTGATCCCCATGAGGCAAAACCCAAGTGGAAGTGCCCTGCCATGGTAGGTGAGCTGGATGTACACCAGAGACACTCTTCTTCTCACTGGAGAAACCATAGGCCTGAGAGGAAGTCCTTGGTGTGGCACTGTGCCAGCCTGGGAGAGGGGTGATGCAATCAGGCTGTAGTCACTCTTCTTACCCTTCTACTGCAGTCCCTTTTGATTAAGTCCAACTTAACTTTCAGGTTGTGGAATTTTCACAATGGTTTCTTACCTACGAAGAGTTGCTATTTGGTCATCTTGTGAGGGGTACTGAAGTTGGTAATAACTCATATTGCTAAATCTGATTACTTCACTTTTTAATTTTTATTCTTTAACCTGTTTATATGATGGATTACGTTGACTTTTTAATACTGAAACAAACTTGTATCCCTGGAATAAACTCATTTGATCATGGTGTATACTTCTTTTCATATATTTCAGACATCAATTTGCTAATATCTTTTAAGGATTTTTGTATATGCATGAAGGATATTGCTCTCTAGCTATATTTGTCTTTGAACTACCTCTGGTTTTAGTTTCATGATAATACTCGCTTCATTAGATGAATTAGGAAGTGTTTCCTCTTCTATTTTCTAGGAGGAGTTGTGTACAACTGGTGTCAATCCTTATTGAAACATCTGGAAGAATTATCTAGAGAACAATTCTTAGCCTGGAAAATAAAGTGGAAAGGTAGTTCTTAAATTATAAATTCATTTTCCTTAATAGTTATTATCAGCTTAAATTGACTGACTTGTAGTAGTTTTTGTCAAAGAATATGTCTATCTTGCCTAAGTTGTCAAATGTATGTGTTTAGGGTTGTGTTGTAATAGCTTCTTTTACTATCTTTCTGAAATCTATAGTCTATAGTGAATCTCTGTTTCATTTTATTGCCATTGATGTTTATTTTCCTTTATCAGTCTTTCTAAAGGTTGGCCAATTTTATCTTTTCAAAAAGCCAACTCTTCACCATTGATTTTTTTTCTGTTTTTTCTATTTTCTATTTCAGTGATTTGTTGTTGTTATTCCATTACCTCTGCTTGTTTTGAAGTTTTGTTTAGATTTTTCTTTCTTTGATTCTTAATGTAGGTGGTTAGTTTATTGATTTGAGATTTTTCTCTTATGTGTACATTTAATGCTATAAATATCACTCTACCGAATTAGCTGTGTATTTTCATTTAGTTCAATCTCTATATTCTCTCTCTTTTTTTAGAATTTAAATTCCATTTAGTTAACAGGAGCACCTGGGTGGTGCAGTTGGCTCAGCATCTCTTGATTTCAGCTCAGATCATGATCTCATTGTTCATGAGTTTGAGCCCCACATCAGATTCTGTACTGACAGTGTGGAGCCTGCTTGGGGTTCTATCTGCATCTCTCTTTGCCAATTGTGCACGAGTGCATGTTCTCTCTCAAAATAAATAAATAAACATTAAAAAATACATTCCATTTAGTTAATATACAGTGTGATACTAGTTGTGGGTGTACAATATAGTGATTCAACACTTCCGTACAACGCCTGGTACTCATCACAAGTGCCTTCCTTAATCCTCATCACCTATTTAACCCTTTCTCCCCATCCCCTCCCCTCTGGTAACCATCAGTTTGTTCTCTATAATTAAGAGTCTGTTTCTTTGTTTGCCACTCCCCTTTTTTCCCTTTGCTCACCTGTTTCATTTTTAAAATTTTACATATTGGTGAAATCATATGGTATTTGTCTTTCTCTGAGTGACTTACTTCACTTAGCATAATACTTTGTAGTTCCATCCATATTGTTGCTGAGTAATATTCCATTGTACATACATATCACATCTTTATCCATTTATATATTGATGAAGACTTGGGCTGCTTCCATAATTTGGCTGTTATAGATAATGCTGCTATAAACATTGGGGTGCATGTATCCCTTTGACTTAGTGTTTTTATTTTCTTTGGGTAAATACCTAGTAATGCAATTGCTGGATTGTAGGGTAGCTCTATTTTTAACTTTTTGAGAAAACTCCATACTCTTTTTAAGAGGGGTTGTGCCAGTTTGCATTCCTACCAACAGTGCAAGAGAGTTTCCCCTTTGCCACATCCTCACCAACATCTGTTGTTTCTTGTGTTGTTTATGTTAGCTATTATGACAGGTGTGAGGTGATCTCTCATTGTAGTTTTGATTTACATTTCCCGGAGGATCAGTGATGTTGAGCATCTTATCTATCTATATGTCTTCTTTAGAAAAAGGTCTAGGTCTTTTGACCTAGATTTAAATTGGATTATTCAGTTATGTGGTGTTGAATTGTAGCAGTTCTTTGTATATTTTGAATAGTATCCTTTCATCAGATAGGTCATTTTCAAATATCTTCTCCCATTCTGTAGGTTGCCTTTTAGAGTTGTTGATGGTTTCCTTCACTGTGTATAAGCTTTTTATTTTCATAAGGTCTCAATAGTTTATTTTTGTTTTTGTTTCCCTTGCCTCAGGAGACCTATCTAAAAACAAGTTGCTGTGGCTGATAGAAAAGTTACTGTGTTCTCTTCTAATTCTTATGGTTTCAGGTCTCACATTAAGGTCTTTTATCCACTTTGAATTTGTTTTTGTGTATACTATAAGAAACTGATCTAGTTTCATTCTTTTGCATGTTGCTGTCCAGTTTTCCCAGCACCACTTGTTGAAGAGGCTTTCTTCTTCCCATTGGATATTATTTCCTTCTCTGTCAAAGATTAATTGACAATATAATTGTGGGTTTACTTCTGGGCTTTCTTTTCTGTTCTGATGATCTATGTGTTTTATTTATTTATTTAGCCAGTACCATACTGTTTTGATCACCACAGCTTTGTGGTATAACTTGAATTCTGGAATTGTGTTACCACAAGCTTTGTTTTTCTTTTTCAAGATTGCTTTTGCTATTTGGGGTCTTGTAGTTGCATACAAATTTAAAGACTTTTTTTGTTTTAGTTCTGTGAAAATGCTGTTGGCATTTTTATTGAGACTGCAGTAAATGCATAGATTGTTTTGGGAAGTATAGAAATTTTAACAATATTTGTTATTCCAGTCCGTGAGCATGGGATGCCTTTGCATTTTTTGTGTCCCCTTCAATTTCTTTCATTGGTGTTTTATAGTTTCCACATTACAGGTCTTTTACCTCTTTGATTAGGTTTATTCCTAGTTATCTTATGGTTTTTGGTCCATTTGTAAATGAGATTGATTGCTTAATTCCTTTCTGCTGCTTCATTACTAGTGAATAGAAATGCAACAGATTTCTGTATGTTGAAATTGTACTCTGTGACTTTAGTAACTTCATTAATCAAATCTAGCAGTTTTTGAGTGGAGGTTTTTGGATTTTCTCTATATAGTGTTGTGTCATATGCAGATAGTGGAAGTTTGACTTCTTCCTGTCTTATTTGGATGCCTTTTATTTCTTTTTGTTGTCTGATTATTATAGCTAGGACTTCTAGTACTATGTTGAATAAAAGTGGTGAGAGTGGACATTCCTTTCTTCTTCCTGACTGTAGAGGGAATGCTCTCAGTTTTTACTCCATTAAGGATGATATTACATGTTCATTTTTCAAATATGGTCTTTATTATGTTGAAGTATGTTCTCTCTAAACCTACTTGGTTGAGGGTTTTTATCATGAATGGATGTTGTACTTTGTCAAATGCTTTTTCTTTGTCTATTGAAATGATCTTAAAGCTCTTACCCTTTCTTTTATTTATGTGATGCATCATGTTGATTTGATTTGTGAATATTGAACCACCCTTGCAACCCAAGAATAAATCCCACTTGATCATGGCGAATGATTTTTTAAATGTATTGCTGGATTCTGTTCACTAGTTAGTATTTTACTGAGATTTTTTGCATCTGTGTTCATTAGGGATATTGGCCTGTAGTTCTCTTTTTCACTGGTACATTTATTTGGTTTTGGTATCAGGGTGATACTTGCTTCATTTCATGTATTTGAAGGTATTTCTTTCTCTTCTATTTTGCAATATTTTGAGAAGAATAGGTCTTAACTGTTTTTTAAGTGTTTGTTAGAATTTGCCTGTGAAGCCATTTGGTCCTGGACTTTTGTTTGTTGGGAGCTTTCTAATTACTAACTCACATCCTTTGTTGGTTATTCATCTGTTCAAGTTTTCTGTTTCTTCCTGTTGCAGTTTTATTAGTTTATATGCTTCTGGGAATTTACCCACTTCTTTCAGATCGTCCAATTTGTTGGCATAAAATTTTTTATAATATCCTCTTATAATTGTTTGTTTTTCTGTGGTGTTGGTTGTTATTTCTACTCTCTCATTTGTGATTTTATTTATTTTGTGAATTTTCTCCTTTCTTTTAGATAAATCTGGCTAGGGGTTTATCAATTATATTAATTTTTTCAAAGAACCAGCTCCTGGTTTTATTGGTCTGGTCTATTATTATTTTTTTAGTTTCTCTATCACTTATTTCTGCTTTAATCTTTATTATTTCCTTACTTCTGCTGGCTTTAGGCTTCATCTGTTGTTCTTTTTCTAGCTCTTTTAAGTGTAAAGTTAGTTTATTTATTTGAGCTTTTTCTTCTTGAAGTAGGCCTGTATTGCTATATACTTCCCACTTAGGACCACTTGTATTGCCTCCCAAAGGTTTTGGATTGTTGGATTTTCATTTGTTTCCATGTATTTTTAAAATTTATTCTTGGATTTCCTTGCTTACCTATTCATTGTCGATTAGCATATTGTTTAATCTCCATGTATTTGTGGTCTTTCCAGATTTTTTCTTGTGGTTGGCTTCTAGTTTCATAGTATTGTGGTCAGAAAAGGTGCATGGTATGACTTCAATGTTTTCGTATTTTTGAGGACTGTTTTGTGACCTAATATGTAATCTATTCTGTAGAATCTCCACATGCACGTGAAAAGAATGTGCATTCTATTTTTTTAGGATGAAAATATCTGTTAAGTCCATCTGGTCCAGTCATTCAAAGCAATTTCTTCCCTTTTGACTTTATGTTTAGATAACTTTCCTTTGGTATAAATGATTGTTAAATTCCCCTATTATTACTGTTATTATCAATGAGTTCCTTTGTGTTTGTTCTTGATTGTTTTATATATTTGCGTGCTCATATGTTGGACGCATACATATTTACAATTGTACTATCTTCTTGTTGGATTGTCCCCTTTATCATTATATGGTGTCCATTTTTAAGTTTATTTATTTTGAAAGAGGCTCCACATGAGCAAGGGAAGAGCAGAGAGAGATGAAGAAGGAGAGAATCCCAAGCAGGCTTCACGCTGTTAGTGCAGAGCCTGACGTGAAGCTTGATCTCACAAACCATGGAATCATGACCTGAGCTGAGATCAAGAATCAGACACTTAACCAACTGAACCTTCAATGAACCCTATAGTTTCCTTGGTCTCTTGTTAGTCTGTGTTTTAAAGCTTATTTTGTCCAATAAGTTTTGCTACTCTGGCTTTCTCTAGACATCCATTTTCATGTTAACTGTTTCTCCATGCCCTCACTTTAAGTCTGCAGGTGTTTTTAGGTCTAAAATGAGTCTCTTGTAGGTAGCATATAGGTAGGTCTTGTTTTTTAACCCAATCCATCGCTCTATGTCCTTTAATTGCAGCGTTTAATCCTTTTATGTTTGAAGTAATTATTGACATGTTTTATTGCCATTTTATACTTGTTTTGTGGTTGTTTCTGGAGATATTCTGTGATCCTTTCTTAAAGTCCTTCTCAGATAATTCTAACATCTGTCATGTTTAAATTGGCATCTATTGACAGTGTTCTTCAATAAATCTGTTATCTTTCTGGTTCTGGTTCTTGGAGCCCAGCATGGAGACCAAAAAGGAATTTGGTCTCATGAACTGTGAGATCTTGATCTGAGCCAAAATCAAGAGTTGGATACTTTGCTGACTGATCTACCCAGAAGCCCCTAGCCCATTCTTTATTGAGCATACAACTCCAGATTTTCTACTTGGCCTCCATGAACACCCAATGGGATATACCCCTCATTGCTGGGAGATGGTGTGAGTTTGGGTTTTCTACTAGCTCTCTGGCTGAAAGTGACATTTGTACCTCATTATTTTCCCAATGGAACATCAACTGACAGACTGGGGCATGACTTTTTTTTACTGCTGAGTGTGGTTAATTTTAACCTGTCACCAAGTTTCCTCTGAGATTATTCCAGTGGGGAGGGAGGAGAAGTTCATCATTACTGCTGAGTACGCATGGAAGTCCAATGTCTCTACTAAGCTAAATTCACTTATTAGTGCTAGTGTTTTGTTGTGATTGTTATTGTTTCAATCTCCATATCCCAGCATCTACATTTTGTTTTCCAAGTCTTCATACTTTTATTTTTAATTCTTTACTGAAATGATGTGATGTCGAGTGTTAATGAAGAGATTAGACACCTTGTATTTTTGCTATTTCTAGTATTTAACCAGTAAGTATAGTATTGACTATACTTTTTTCATAGATGAGCTTTATCACAATGAAGTAGTTCCATTTTATCCCTGGTTTGATGAGTGATTTTGTCATAGGTAGGGACTGTCAAATACTATTACTTGATCCAATGGGATAATCATGTGTTTATTTCCCTTCATCTTGTTGATAAGATGTTTAGCATGAATCCACTTTTCTAATGTTAAATTTGAATTAAAATCTGTTTCATTATAATGTAGGATCCTTTTTATATTCTGCAAAATTTAATTGGCTAACATTTTCTATAAGATTTTTATAGCTTATGTTCATGAAAGAAGCTAGTCTCTAATTTTTAAATGTGTCATATTTTGGTAACATGATTATGCTAATCTTATAAAATAAGTTAGGAAATTTTGTTCATTTATTTTCTGAAAGACTATGATCAGTTTTGAGAGATTGGCATGATTTCTTTATGAAATAACTGAATGTATAAGTGTACCAGTGAAATATCTGTTCCTAGAATTTGCTTTGTTGGGAATATTTTTGATTATGAAAATCATTTTTAATATATGTGAACTATTTATATTTTTATTTGATTCTGTGTGTTTTCTTAAGAACTTTTCAAATTTCATTCAAGTTACTGGATTTCTGGCTATAATTCTTGACATGGCTTTATGGTTATTTTATACTCTGTAGTACCTTTTTTTTTTTTTTTTTTTTGTCTTTTTTCATTCCTGGTGTTGGTAATTTGTATTTTCCCTCTCATGTTTTTGATCAACCTGGCAATAAATTTATTAATTTTAAAACTGGTTTCATATTAAAAATGTTGGGTTAATTTTCTGGCTAAACTCTTAGAAAATAAATGTACTGGCTTATTATAATAAAACTAAATATTAAGGGAAGTCACTGGGTTGACCATACACTCCGAATGGCAGATCTCTATCATCCATAGACTATAATCAATGTGACTTATATAAAATTGTTCAGTTAATGAAATTTGTATTTTTCTATTCTTAGTGCCTTCAATGCCCTTTTGACAGTTACTTGACAAGGCAGTAAATATATTTGGGAGCTTTATACTGAGTTCCTCCTTTCCTAACCACTTTCCCTTTAAGCATATTTTGTCCAGCATCCTTGCTCACCCAATAAATCTTTTATCTATTTATCAGCCCTGATGTTTCTCCTTATTCTTTGTCTATGCATATGACCACCAACACTTCAAAAAATTTGAATTGTGCTGGGGCACCTGGGTGGCTCAGTCGGTTAAGCATCCGACTTCAGCTCAGGTCATGATCTCACTGTGAGTTTGAGCCCCGCGTTAGGCTCTGTGCTGACAGCTCAGAGACTGGAGCCTGCTTCCGATTCTGTGTCTCCCTCTCTCTCTGCCCCTTCCCTGCTCACACTCTGTCTCTCTCTCAAAAATAAATAAACGTTAAAGAGAAATTAAAAAAAAATTATAATTGTGACAAAATCTGTGTCTTTCATAGATCAAGCATTGACAAAGATTATCATTAAACAAAAACACAAAAGTATGGCATCTAGTTAATTGTGGAAGAAAGATGACCATTTAAAAAATAGGTAACATTTTATTTTATTTTTTAATTTTTTTTTAATGTTTATTTATTTTTGAGACAGAGCATGAATGGGGGAGGGTCAGAGAGAGGGAGACACAGAATCTGAAACAGGCTCTAGGCTCTGAGCTGTCAGCACAGAGCCCGGCGCGGGGCTCGAACCCACGGACCGCGAGATCATGACCTGAGCTGAAGTCGGCCGCTTAACCGACTGAGCCACCCAGGCGCCCCTAAAAAGTAGGTAACATTTTAGTATTATTAACAACTCATTTTACAATAATAAAAATGCTAAATTCACTAAATTTTCTATGTAGGAAATCAATTGTGAATTTACAGCCCTCACTAAAACTATAAGTAACTGTGCCAATGATCAATAATGATCATATAATGAATTCATGGCTTGTCATGGCTTTGACATTTGGAACTACTGAATAATGTATAGACTGTGCGGCACTTAAATAAGACAAAGTTTCTGGATATACTTGTAAGGTAAATAAGAAAGGAATTGGTAGCTGTAACTTTATCTTAGTTCAGTTACAGTTTTTAATTCACTGTCAGAATAATAAATTTTGCATACGTAACACAATTGTATGTGCAAGTGGGTGCAAGTCTAAATGATGTGAAGAAAAATATTTAAAAATGTACCAGTAAAATAATGAAAATTTATTAAAATTTCAGAAATGACATATGTAAGGAATAGGAGGATTGTGACCTGGAAACCCCATTCCTATTGGTAGCTATTCTCCTTGCCTGCTTGATCCCTCTTTGATCTGTGTAACACAATGCACACCAGGAATCACTCTCTCCAGAATCCCCTACTGATTATTGATATTTTCTTGATATCAATAGCTGCTACCTTTTTTCATTTTAGCCTCAATGGTGTGAATCTCGTAATCAACCAGGTTTTAAACTTCTTAAAGGTAGAATACAATGGGACTGACATATGTAGTGAATATTTCTATCTGTTGAGAAACTTCTGTAAGTAATTTCATTTAATTGCATCATCATAACTGAAAGGTAGGTTAAAATGGAAACTGAGGGGGATCTCCAGGGAAGACAACTATGAAGTATATTGCAAGATGTAGTAAATCAATTATTCTCCAAGAAGAAAATACAGGTAGGGGTTGAAAGTAAGAACTTTGTAGCTAGAAGAAACTGGCTCTTGTTTTAAACTATCATAAGTTGTGTTACTTTTGGAGCCATTCGAACTGTATGAGCTTCCATTTTTAGAAGTTTCAAAATAAGATAATAGTATTTATCTCTTAGGGTGTCTGCAGGGATTAAAAGCTATATTCAAACAGAATTCTCACTTGCATATTTAACATATCATTCTTTTCTTCAGTACACAAAGTATTGTCATTAAGTCAGGTATTATCTCAAATTTTATATTTTTCCTACCATCTAAAACCATGTGGAGCTCGAAGCAGACATTCAGTACCTCTTTTGTTCACAGATATTGATAATACATGTCCCTTGACTTACATAAGTCTGTTTTAAATTTCTCATTTTATACGTATCTGTGAAATGGATCAGAAGATTTCGAGTCCCCACCTTAGCGGAGTAGGAACTTTAGTGCTTTTTAGTGGCTTGT
This sequence comes from Puma concolor, assembly GCF_028749965.1. Lineage (NCBI taxonomy): Eukaryota > Metazoa > Chordata > Mammalia > Carnivora > Felidae > Puma > Puma concolor. The sequence goes on from NC_141684.1 coordinate 47,319,196, forward strand.
TATTCTTAGTTACCCTTCTAGGTTTAAGCAGTTAGAGATCCAAGTATTAGCAACAGAGAGGTCTCTGAAACTGACTTAGATCACAGTGGTTGTCTGTGTGTATGTTTTGTTTATTTTTACCATTACCCATCTCCATTTTAGTCATGTTGAATATTGACAGTTTTAAGGTAATACATTGGAAAATACAACAAATGACTTTGTTGTCATAGTCTTTTCTATATCACCTCAGAGCAGCAGACTTACCATGAATATAAGCACTACTTTAGTGCTTGGGACTGCACAGAGAGCATTAGGCATAGCTTATGACCTTAGAATTGAAAATGAAAGATGAAGCAATCAATTATGCAATCACCATTTGGGCAGTACATTTAAGAATGTCAAAGGAAAAAATGTCATTCAAGGCTATACTGGTGGGATACCAAAAGAGAATTTTTTTTCATATTCTTGTCAGGCTAAGATTTAAAAGAAATATTTCAATTATCATTTTTGATCCTTTGTTATTTGCAACCATCTAACACTAAAATTACTCATGTGTATCAGTAGACTTGACATTTTATTTTTGTCCAAAAATTGTATTTATTATTAGCTGTAACGGTGAAATATCTTACATCCCTCGACTCCTAGCATCAATGTTTGCATTTTTCCTACTTCCTTATATGATATGTCCATATTGATAAATCATGTTGAAATAAATGGGTAAATATAAGAAAGTATTGGTTACTCTACTTCTAGGAATTTCAGAGTTCTTGTCTCGACACATTCCAACAGACATAGTTAAGGCCAAAGTCTCTATTGGTCACACTACAAGGGGGCAGATGCTTTAGTTGCATAGGCAATGATGGAAAAACTATATTTACAAATGATGAGTACTTATTTTTAAAAAAAAAAAAATTTTTTTAACGTTTATTTATTTTTGGGACAGAGAGAGACACAGCATGAACGGGGGAGGGGCAGAGAGAGAGGGAGACACAGAATCGGAAGCAGGCTCCAGGCTCTGAGCCATCAGCCCAGAGCCAGACATGGGGCTCGAACTCACGGACCGCGAGATCGTGACCTGAGCTGAAGTCGGACGCTTAACCGACTGAGCCACCCAGGCGCCCCAATGAGTACTTATTTTAAAAAGATTTCTGGGGCTCTTGTATTTTTAGTCTCCCCCCCCCCCATTTTATCTGTTTATTCACTCAGTTCATACTAAAACTGTTCTTGAGCTCCTATTTTATGCCAGCCGGGGATATAGCATGGAACAAAACATGCAGCCATGGACCACACATTCTAGGGGAGGAAGATAGATAATTGAAAACTTAAAAATGTCAAGTGACAAATGCTATAAGGAAGAATCAAGAAGGGTAAGGGATGAAAAGTACAGGATCTATTTTATGTAAGGTGGTACTGAAAGAGTTTTCTAAAGTGAGAATGAATCCTATGGCTATCAGGCAGAGAGCACTATAGGGCCAAGACCCTAAGACACGAACTTGCAGGGGTCAGTGTGATTAGAAATAGTAAGGTATATATATATGAATATAATTGGAGACGCGATTGGAGTGAGATCATGTAGGAACTTCTATTTCAAGGCAAAAGTTGAGTTCTATTTGAGGATTTTTAATAGCAAACTGACACAAATTGATGTAAAATTTAGAAAGGATCACTCTGGCTTCTGTAGGGAACATAGACCATACAGGGCCAACAAATAAAAATCACAAAGGCAAGTTGCAACCTTGCTAGGGTCCAGGAAGAGATGCTGTGCTTTAGATAGAGTAGGAGTTTTGGAAATAGAGGTCAGTAGACTCTGGATACACTTTGATAGAAGAGGCTACCATTTTGAAGGCTGTAGAAAATACGGTTGATGACCTCTCGTTACATCTAGGCAGTAAGACGTCTCCTAATAAAACATTGGACTTATTTTAGTTATCTAGAGTGAGAGATGATCTAGGGGTGTGTAGCCAAACATTTGTATTGTTTTCCCCAATGATGTTCCTTGGAACAATAGAGGAAGGGCTTGATGAATAAAGGCCAAAGTTAAATAAATGCTGAAATCCTTTTTTTTTTTTTTTTTTTTTTTTTTTGTGGTGGTTAAACCTCTGAGAACACCCAAACATAAAACAACCTCTTTGTTACTTATCATTCTCTGATGATTTAACCTGGGAACTCTTGTTTATCATTTGGGGAAAGGATGCCATAAAGCCTTAAGTAGTATACCTTTGCTTAGCAAAGTCAGCTCTGTCTGACCCCCAGGAGTCAGCGAGAGCAGCAAGCAGGTCATCAAAAGTTCAGAGACTGAAATCTTTTAGTTCTAAGAACATTCTCTTCACAATATACATACAATTGTTTTACCTCTTTTAAAATTTTTTGATATTAGAACCAGTTTTCTTGCTGCTAAATGACCATAATTATTAAAATAATTTGAACTGCATGATTGTGGTATTTTTGTAGGTTGAAAATGCTCCAGACTCCCCACCATTTTCTGTTTCAATCTAGTGATTTTTTTTTTAATTTTTTTTTTCAACGTTTATTTATTTTTGGGATAGAGAGAGACAGAGCATGAACGGGGGAGGGGCAGAGAGAGAGGGAAACACAGAATCGGAAACAGGCTCCAGGCTCTGAGCCATCAGCCCAGAGCCCGACGTGGGGCTCGAACCCACGGACCGCGAGATCGTGACCTGGCTGAAGTCGGACGCTTAACCGACTGCGCCACCCAGGCGCCCCTCAATCTAGTGCTTTTTTAAGAGTGACAGCAAATTTAAGAGTCAACACTTTTTTTTTAATAGCATTTTCTGTCTTCCAAGCACTGTGCTTAATGGTTTTTATATATCATCTAATTTAATTATCAAAATGACCCTATCAGGAAAAATTGTGAGAGACTTTAAAATGGGCAAAACGAGGTGAGTGGTTGATTAATATCATTCATTTGGGTGTGTCTGCACCTTTTGTCTTTGTCAATTCTGTAAGTCTTAAGAAGGTGGTGTTAATGCAAATTATTCTTGCCTGTAGACATGGAAAACAACCACATTTAGTCAATCTGGGTAGACTCATTTTTCATCTATTTGCATATTCATGTGTGTGTCTGCTTTTTTAATTCCTCTTTGATATAGTATCTAACTGGTTCTCTCAATACTAAATTAAATAAGATCTTTAACATGATATCAGGTTATGTGTGTATGACTCTTGGTTAGAGCCTCTTATGAAAGGTATCCTTTTACCACTCATTGAGATATTATTACCTCTATTTTATAAAACAGGATGTTGACACTGCGATTTTATGTGGTCAAATATGTTAATATTTGTAAAATCCAGAATTTGAACCTATCCTTGAAAAGTATCGTAACCTGTGTTAATGACTATGATAAAAAGCCAATATTCCATTTGATTGTTATACTCTAATAACTAAAGAAACCAAAGACACTGATGATCTTGAAGAGAAAGCCTCTAGTTATTAAAAAACCATATTTATTCAGAACTTTTGAGAAATGGTAGGATGGGATAAGAAAAACAATGAGTAGTCTGTTCTCATGTTATCAGTGAGAGCTGAACCCCCAGATTACTTTGCAGCTGTTACGGTGAGTCCTCCCCTGCTTCACCCCTAGGAAACTCGTCCTGCTGGTTTTGTTCATTTCTATTCATCTCCACCACCACCATAGAATGTTTAAATCTCTTGCCTGTGGTTCAGTGAGTTTACAAATATTCAGGACTGTTCAGAGGCAGATGGTCCACAGGTGAATTCATCAGGGACTCCACGCTGTACCCAGAGTCCATTTCACTCTGACTTTGGCCTCTTTAGATTAGGAGGGTCTTCCTAATTGTTCTTGGATTCCTCTTTGTGCTCCCACATCATCCACCTTCTTCCACACTATTCTCCTATTGTCCGTTGAAGTTTCTTCCCTGCATTTGGACTATAAGCTTCATAGGACAGTGACTTTTATTTGTCCTCTTCATGGCTTTATCCCTAGGACTAAAAAAAAAAAAAAATGTACATGGTGCATAGTAGGCATTCAAAAAATACAGTTGAATTAATGAATGAATTATCTTCTCTTCCATTTCTCTAGGTTGTTACCTAGTCTCTTGCAGGTAAAATATGATTGACGGGTAATGGGCACTGAAGGCCTATCTCCAAGAAAAGAATATTCCTCTAGTGAACAGATGGGCTTTTTTTCTTTTAATTTTCTACTCTTACATGGACTAGAGCAAGGACAAATGCTCCTTGGGGAGCAACTGAAATAGAAGAAAGTGTGAGAAATACAAGGACAACAATTCTGTTAGTTGTAGATAGAATCCTGCCACATGTTGATTCATCCATTTACCAAATATATATTGAGCACCTAAAACTCCAAGGAAGGGAATCATACAAAAAACAAAACAAAACAAAAACTAGAACAAGAAACAATTACTGCCCTACAGGTATAAGTGAAATAATCTAATAACAATTACTGATTCTTAAATTTGGTACATGTCTAGAAACTGCTAACTTTTATACGTAGATAATTTTCAATATTTATAATTGCCTTTGAGGATAATTGGCATAATTTGTGTGTGAAGAAACTGAAGAACAGACAATGACATCAAAATCACAAGTAAGTTGCAGAGTTGGGAATTGAACTCCAGTTTTTGTGGTTCCAATTCCTCTATTTTTTCCATTTATGAGATTCTCATACTTTCACATAAAGTATTTGCTGGTGTTTAGAATATATTGCTAGGTAAGTTATGTAGATATGTTATTTTTTCATAATAATAAGTATAATAAAATTATTATCACAATTATCTTCATTAGTGATAAAAATTATGAAATAAAAATTATTTATAATACATCTCCGAAGAATCCATTTCATTCTCAGTGCTGAATAACTTGAATGGTAGGTTAGTTTGGCATTTCATTGATTTCCTACAGTTTGTCTTCACTAACTTAGAAAATCCCCATTCACAAGTATGCATTGCCAGGTAGTGACTGAATATTTGAAGACTCTATTAAATACATATGGCATTAGATAGGAAGAATATCGAGAAAACATAGAAAGTTATCTCATGAAATTTCTTTTAACAGCTCATCAAATGAAAATCAACATGCATATTATCCTCAAAAGCTGAAAGGTTGACTCTTGAAACTGAGAATATAGGTGTGAACGTGTTCCTAATCTACTCTTTGATGGCAATCAAAGTGTGACGTATTTCTACATTTTTTATTAGCGCAATGGGATGTTTTTAAAATATGCCCTAAAGCAGTATTTCATTGATTTCTTTCTTTAACAAGTGAAGGAAATTATTTATGAGAGTCAAATTTTTGACAGTTGAGGCACTTGGATTGTGTGGTCGTGTTTTGAAATCCTGGTCTTCTATTCAAAACATTTAACCTTGTGGTATGTTAGCCCTGAAGAAATAGATTCGGCTACTTAAGATTCTTGATATATCACTGAGATAGGCCACTTGAGCCAACACTTGAAATCACAGATGTGAGTTTGAAGAAATGTTGTTATTTCACATTTCATAAAGTCATAGGAGCACCTTTCCCCTTGACAGCTAGCGTGTCTGATCTAAAAAAAAAAAAAAAAAAAAAAATGGAGTCCTGTACTTATTGGTCATTTCTTTGTTCAGCATGCTGAAAAAGAAACAAATTCTCCGTGAGCATGGTCAGATCATTTTGATGATTTCCGTCAATACTGAATCAGCTCGTGTGGGACATTGTTGACAAGCAACTGTTACTGCAATGAATAAATCAGTGGGTGGATTGGCCTATGGAAGCATCCTCCCTTATTTATATGTCAGTACCATATCTTGTTCCTATACAACACATGCTTTCTCAGAACTGAACCAGTTCTACTCTTCTAGTCTATCCTGTTTCATGGAATCAAGTTGACAGAAATACAGTATAGAATCATGTGTGTTCAGTGATTAAATAGAACAAAACACCCATTTTTTTTTTATTCTTTGTTCGTTAGTTCATTCATCAAGTATCCATTGCTCACCTACTGTGTGGTGTTCCTTAAGGGAGGGCAAAGGTAGATGTGTTTCATGCCTTGTGAAGGATACACTTACCAATATCTCAGCGTGTGATGAAGTTTTGGGGTGATGGGGGTTCGTGGGTTTCAGAGCTGATGGCCAAGAAATAATTCTTGAAAACTGGCTTTGGTGTAAAAAAGTGATTTTGTTAAAGCATGGGGACAGGACCCATGGACAGGAAGAGCTGCACTGGGGTCATGACCGGTAACCCATTATATACCTTCAGGTTGGGAGGAGGTCAGGGATAGACAATGTCTCTAAGGAATTTTGGAAGCAATGTTTCCAGGAGCTTGAGGGGCTAGCTGTTGCTAGGGAAACACTATTTATTACCATTTCCTCTCAGTCATGAGACCTTTCAGATGTATATCGAGGGGCCATAAGCTTGGAGTATGATTGCCAGCATATATCTTGGGGCAGTTGAGATAAAGGAAGTTGACTTACAGGATCCTGAAGGTTGGGATAGTGTTAAACTTAGGTTCTCTTTTGCCTCCAGCAAAGTGTCATCCTTGAGGCAGCTGAGCTCTTAGAGGGAGGTCACTCTGCTGGTCTCAAGGACTTGTCAGTGGGCTATAGGCACTAAGGGAATTTAATTTTTCATTTGCCTTAGTCTCCCACATTACCACGGCAAGCACTTCAACCGCTTTCCTTTGTTCTTGGGTAGCCAGGAGTGTCCGAGGAAGATCAGAACTCACCTGTGTTGATGGTGGTGGGGTGCTAGCTTGCGCCTTGCCCCTCAGCCTGCCTCATGCTCCCTCATCATGTGCATGGTAGTTTTCTCTTACTTTAGAGATGATACGCTTCTCTCATGTTCTGTGGCATCAATATTATATGGCCATCTAATTCTGTTACGAGATGGAGGAAACTTGCCAGTGGTCCATTCTGCTTTCTCTCCACGGATGATATTCGACAAACATTTTAGACTTGTTTTATTTGCTGCTCTGCAACAGTGAGTCACCTGTTTTTGCCAGAAGCCTGACTTTGAATGATGTCTCTGAGTCTTTTCTTCTCCATTTTTAACACCATAATGCACTATTGTCCAGGCACTGTGCTAGGTGCTTAGGATACAATAGTAAAAAGATAAAACTATTCCCTGTGCAGTCAATTTAGCAGCATGTTCATAGGGCTCTCAAAAATACACAGATCAGATTTTTTTCTCCATTAATCAAATTGCCCCTTTAGGTCATTTAGACTGTAGGAAAACCTCCTAATCTATCTGCTTCTTTGTTTATCTCCATATTCTGCTCTAAACAGAACAGACTAGGTAATCTTTTTAAAGTATAATTTAGATTATTTCACTTCTTTATTTCTAACCCTCTAGTAGCTTTCCATTACAATTAGACTTAAATCTAAATACTTTTCAATGGAATTCACGAGTCCATGGACCATTTCCTGTCTGATCTCATTTCCTATAGATTTTTCTTTTATGCACAGTAAAATAGATGCACTGGCCTTTTCATTCCACTTCACAGCCTTTTCATTTGATTTTCTTTCTGTCCGGAATATTCTTTCTTCAATATTTCTACTTGACTTTTTGTCATTCTTCAGATACCAATTGAATTGCAATTTGTACATTGAGCCTGTCTTATGAGCCTATTAAGCAGAGATTTGGTCTATTTTAAGAGTACTGGGAGCATACCACATGCTCACAATTGTAAATAACAAGTGAAGTAAAGAAAATAATGTTGAATTGTGGGAAGAACGGAACAAATGGAATCACTCTGGGAAAGGCACTGCTTTAAACAAGATAGGCCAAGCTTTTAGAGATTTGATAGCTTCATTTGAGTGTCTGCTAAGACTTTAAGGATGAGCTGGGGCCAGAGATGAGCATTCCAGTTAAGGCAAATAGCAAATGTGAAGCCCCTAAATTTGGAAATCTTGGGATATTAATGATACATGTCCGATGTGCCTGGAGCACAGAGAATGACAAGGGTGGAAATGAGGGACGAGCCTGGAGATGTGTGTAGTTCGGCAGAGGTTTATAGACCATGGTAATGTGTTGAATTTTATTCTAACTGCGATGAAAAAGTAATGAAAGATTTGTAAGCAGGGGAGTAACATGGTTTGGCCAGTAGTGCTAATCACTCTGGTTGCTCTGTTTAAAAAAAAAGAGAGAGCGAGAGAGAAAACCAGGATTCTAGTTAGAATATTACAAAGTAAATCAACTGAGAGGTAGTCTTGGCTTGGCTTTTCTACTCACATTTATTTTTTCACTGCTTTGTTAAACTGTAGACCTCAGGAAATCACATTTTCCTCCACTTACAGATTCGAATTTGATATTCGTGCATCTGTTGTGTTGTGTATGTTATCCTATTTTAAGTCATAATATTAACAGCACACTTTTTTTCTTTAATCAACAGTTTACCTAACTGGAAGTAATAATTTAATCTACTAAAACTGGAACTATTATCTAGGGTGACCATAGGTCCAGCTTTCCAGGAAAGTTCTGATTTAGATCTCCTCTTGTCCCATGTAATTAATAACATTAGCTTTTTTTATTTGTGATGTTCTGGCTTATAGGATATATGACTACTCTACCATAACAGTAACAAAAATGCTAAATTAAAAGAGATGAGTAAATGCATTCCATGCATTTGCACATATGTACAGATGCAAGTAACCATGTGTCCTGTGATATTGGCTGCTTAGGATGCCCCAGGAATGCAGACATGAGGTGGGAAATGATTAGCATGGCCGTGTCATGCTCAAGGGGCAGTGACAGACCTGTTCTTAGGTTATCTGCCCTTGGTAAATTTAATCTCTGAGGCAGCTTTCGGGCTTTGAGTAGCCAGGAAAACCAGAGCACTGGTGCATTTTCACCCATGACTGTATACCACCTCCCCACAACCAAAATGGCCGTGTGTTTTCGTGTGTGAACTTTCCACTAGACCAGAGATGTCAGGTACAGAGCATCGCTCGCCTGCCACCACTCCCTTTTGGTCCCGAGGGGGGTTAATAATTTTCCATCACTGCCCTCTGAGCCTAGATGAGTTCTCAAAATCCTTCTGAACATCCTTCTGAACATGGTATTCTCAGCACTCTCTATCCATTAGCGAGATGGGCTGGCCTGCAGGAAGAAACCTGCGTGCCGTCCCTACAGAGCCTATTCTCCTATCTGTTCCGTTTGTGCCCTCACTCTTGAGAGGAGAATGCGAAAGGACAGTAGAGATGTGTACATATTTGGACTTAACCTTTGTTCTTTGTTATAAAGATATTAACCTCAGCATGGAATGCTTTACATTTCAAATACTTGTATCATTTGTCTTTAGAGCTAACGGGAATTGATTTGGGACTTCCAATAAGGCACAAGTTGAGAGGAATTTTAACTTTTTTCTACCAAATTAGAAAGCAGGCCAGTGACACTGATTACTTAAGAGGATTTCAAGGGTTCTTATATCTTCTAACCTCTTTAACGGCTGGGCCACTTCTCCAGACTCTGTGCTGTCATGGTTTCCTGTGCCATTAAAAATACAATAAAAATATCGTGAATGACTTACTGCATCCAGCAATTTCCAGGTGTTTTCTTCTTGATCTATGTGGCCTGTTTTAGTAATGCTCTTGAGAGATTTTTCAAAAAATAATGTCAGAGTACTCTTGCGGAAAACTGATTGTTCCCTATAGAAAAGCTGGAAGGCAAAGAGAAAAATAATATTGCTCCTGTGTACAATATCAAAAAACCTAGGCATAGAAAGTCTACATTTTTTTGCCAGGGGTTTACTTGTTGTAGGTTGCCTGGAAGTGGCAAAATATGATTTATGACAGCCGTGTGATGTATATTCTTCCTGTCTTTCCTCGTAGCAATTGCTTTCTTCCGCCTTAGTATGCTTCACACTTCATACCCCACGACCCCCCACATGTGCTGAGAGAGGAGAAAGAGGATTTCGTGTCCAATCCAGGAAGGGATAGATGATTCTACAGCTGCTTTTATTTTATTCTCTGGGCAACCGATATCCAGACTAAGACACAAATGAAACTAAGAAAAGGAAATATCTATACTCTGTTTGAAATGATGCCAAAAGAGGAACGATCATTGGTACTTCTCAGGAAGAGAAAGGAAAACATTTTTGTTCTCACCTGAAATTGCTTGCAAGAGTATACACTTGGTTTCAGCTGCTAGAAAAGGGGATGTTCCTTTATTGACATAATGTGGGGAAAAAGTGCTGAGCCAGTTCATTATTTGTTGATTTCAGCTCTCATGTTCTAATTTGGGATCCACCGCAAGATACACAGCGGTGCTTTTTTTTTTTTTTTTTTTTTTAATTTTTTTTTCAACGTTTATTTATTTTTTTGGGGGGACAGAGAGAGACAGAGCATGAACGGGGAAGGGGCAGAGAGAGAAGGAGACACAGAACCGGAAACAGGCTCCAGGCTCTGAGCCATCAGCCCAGAGCCTGAGGCGGGGCTCGAACTCACGGACCGCGAGATCGTGACCTGGCTGAAGTCGGACGCTTAACCGACTGCGCCACCCAGGCGCCCCTACAGCGGTGCTCTTAGCTTCATTAATCGTAATAGAAGAGTTAATCATTTCGGTAATATTCTGTCTAATGAAATACGTGATCTCCTCTTGTGAAAACAGAGTGTATGTTGGTTGGAAATGTTCATTCTTGTGATCTCAGCCACCATATGTCAGAGGGCATCCAAGGACACTTACTAGAGTAAGACATGGGGGATGTATAGAAAAGGAAGATGACCTAAAGGGACAACTGAGGCTAATGTGGGAGGGGCCCTGAATGAGGAATGAAGGTGAAAATAAGCAGAAGCTTTAGACCTGACTCGATGAGCTCTTTTCTATGTGTCTTTCTAAGTGATACTAAAAATAACTCTTGTTCTTTGCTTTCATTACAAATATCTTGAGGAAGTGAAAATAATGTAAATACTGTTTATGTAGAATAATTGTAGCATGATACTGGCTTTTATTATTAGGTGTTCCTAATAGACTCCGTATCATTTTTGATCAGTTTTGATACAGAGTGTTGAAATTTGACACTTGCATTAAGGTATGCTGAGTCCTGTAAACTCTAGATCCCAGTGATTATTAGCAAAACAAAGGTCTATTTCTCAAGTAGGTCGCAGTTGGTGCAGGTCAGCAGGAAAGCAATTTCTCAGTCTTTGACTTAAAGGTGAACAGAAGAGAGAAAGAACATGAGTGATCTCACAAGAAGGTTTAGGAGCCAGGTCCTGCATGTCTGACTTGAAGCCACACTCTTTCCCAGTACTCTGTCACGTGGAACTATCTAAATCCAGGGAGACTGGGATATGTCCTTGAGTAGTGTGCCCCCACAAAGGGAGGACCCAATACTAGTCTGCCACAGCTTGTTCTACAAGGTTAGCCATTGAAAAGTAAACTATTTTATGACTGCATGCTGGGTTTGGGTTATCACAGAAGCCTTTGCATTTAGCCATCCGTGTTGCATTACAACGTATGTTAAAATGACATTTTTTCCCCTTATTTTGCTGTTTACCTGGATTTGCATGAGAAGAGATTATATGTTTAAATCTCACATTTCTTTCTACTCTTTGAGGGGTTGCCCTTTGGAGAATTCTGCATTTGTGTTTACCAGAAATACCATTACTTTGGCAACAATGCAATTCAATATTATATCTATATCATCTATATCTATCTATATCTATCTATATCTATATCATCTATATCTATATCTATATCATCTATATCTATATATATCATCTATATCTATATCTAGATATCTATATCTATATCTAGATATCTATCTATCTATATATCTCTAGATCTAGATATCTAGCCATACTATTATTCTCTACTCTGAAAGTGGTTTTCCCATAATTACTGCACTGCAAACCAAAGTTGTCAGAGCTGTGACTTTATTCCCAGATGTACCACCTTTCACTCTCAGTAAGAATCTTATTGTCCAGACCATTTCGCAAAAACATTAAGATACAATTACAGCTCCAGAGATCAATTTCTTTTTTATATTTTTATGTCTTCTAATTTCTGTTTTAAAAGGTGTATATGCCCACTTGTGTTAATTTTCAGTCTGCTAGTTACCTTCCAGTCTCATGCTTTCTTTCTGACCCTTAATATTAAGCCTGGTTTCATGAAACTCCAGCTTGAACAGAAATATAGATTAAAATCTTTTGTAGTAATTCATATGTTGTTAATGGTAAAATAGGTGTATCTAAAGTCCACACAGGCCTAATTTTCCTAATTTGAATTATATTGGAATGTCACTGAGAACCTCCATGGACTCACATGTAAACTTAAGAGAAATAACTTCCTAATTTACCTGTTCCATAACGACAAATGTCCTTTTGATTGCTCAGTTTTTTTAATTTATTTTTTTAATTTCGGTAAAATGACCATATAGTGTTGTATTAGTTTCAAGTATACAATAGTGACTCAACAATTCTATACATTACTTAGTACTCATCATGGTAAGTGTAGACTTGGTCCTCCTTATTTTACCCATCCCCCTACTCCCCGCCCCTCTGGCAAAAACCAGTTTGTTCTCTATATTTAAGAGTTTGGGGCTTTTTGTCTATTTGTATTTTGGTCATTTGTTTTGTTTTTTTAAATTGCACAGATTTTCTTACACTGAGTGTTCTTAAAATGCAGTTTTGCTTTATTGACAGGATTTCAACTGTTGTAGCAAAAACAAATTCATTTGCAATCTCTGACAAGAATAATTTGACATTCATGTATATAATATCATCTAAAATTTGAGTCCAGAATATAGGGGCATATGGACAATACACTTAATATTGACTTTTGATTTATTTTACCTGAACTTGAATGCTAATTTCCTTATAGTCCTGAGGAAGGGGAATTCATTTCTTTCAGTTGAAGTTTCCTCTTCTGCCAAGTTGGAATAAAACCTGTATCACAGTGTCTTTGTAACAATTTAATGAAGTAAAGTAATGGCTTTCAACTTTTTAAAAATTGTGATCTGTATGATAAAAATACTTTAACATTTGGAACATATACAATGTGTGTATAAAAATATAAAAACTAAAATTTCCCATAATGAGGGGCACCTGAGTGGTTCAGTTGGTTGAGTGGCCAACTCTTGATTTCTGCTCAGGTCATGATCTCACAGGTTCCTGAGTTGGAGATCAGATCGGCTCTGCACTGACAGTGTGGAGCCTGCTGGGGATTCTCTCCCTTTCTCTGCCCCTCCCCCGCTCACGCTGTCTGTCTCTCTCAAAATACACTTTAAAAAATTTTGTAGAATGATACTTACACAACTTTACACAATAAAGGTATTTTACTGTATCAGAATGCTAATTTGAATTTACATTAAAATGTAAATGTTACATGATCTGACTTCTTGAACAATAATGGGTAAAGATTTAAAATTTTAATAACACCATGGTACTCTAACTTTTTGCCTGAAAATTGGCTTTGTTGGTAAGGCTAAGTAAGACTGGATATCAAATAATATGCAGCTTTTCAATGATATCAACACTATGCTGATTTCTATGTATGGTTTTTAGACAATTCTGGAAATTAAAAATTGTTTTGTCCTTTATTACTTATATAATGGTCTAAAACTTCTTCAATTTCAGGCCACAGATGTGGCCCATATTACATATATTGAAATTCTGGGCACATTTACATATTTACTTCCCTCTTCATTTATTAAAAGTGGCCTCTTTCAAGTCTTAGAAACTGATGAGAATTTCTCTAGAGAGCCCAAATCATGGGGCAATTAGCATGTTTTTTTTTAATATGACTCTATAATTTATTCTTAGGGTAGATATTAACATTTTCCAGAGAGATTAAAAGCCACTCTCTTGGTGAGAGTTTAAGGTCTATGTCGGTTAGTGTTGTTGTAATAAAGTTAGGTAAAAATGGGTAGAGATAGATTACAGAAAACTTTGCAAACCTTGTAGAGAAAATTGAACTTGTTTTAGGAAGCAGAGAAAATCTTGGGATAGGGAAACAGTAGGGGAAGAGGAGAGTCTTAGGTCATTTTGTCAAGCAAATACTCAAAAAATCATGGACAGAGAAAAGCTATGCCAGGCAGACTGTTAGAAATAAATATTCAGTGCAAATATAAGCATGTATTGGTAAGGACTCAGATTAGGTGGTGGTGAAGTGATGCAAGGAAAAAGGAAAACATTTAAACATATACATATTTGTCTTTTTTTTTTTTTAAGCAGAAGAGCTTGATATATCTAGGTAATTTCCCTTTTTTCTCCATGAAAAAATGAATTCTGCACATATCCAAGTTTTCTATCCTGGAAGAGTGGCATAATGGTGGTAATAACAAAAGAAACATATACAGAAAGGAGCTGGTCTTTGAAGGAAGATACTATGCGTGCCCATGTAGATTCTAACATGCCTCTGGAGTTGAGAATAATGTATTAAAGCAAGCCTGTAATACAGATTTAGATACTTAACCTAAGTTAAATAAGCAATATGTCAAAAATCAAGGAGAAAAAAAATGGCTAAGAATACAAAGGATTTGCCTTGGGAGATAATATTCTTTTACTGGAAGAGCTTAAATGGAATGCTGACCACTTTACAAAGTAAGGAACCCCTTGCTTTGTAAAAGAATCTATGAAAGTTACATAGAAGATTGAATGAACTGAGATCCTTTCTTCTGGTTATTTGCAGTCTAAGCTTGAGAATAATCATACCCATGAGAAGCTGTTCTGGACAGGCAGACTAACGAAGAGTTCCTTCCCTGCTTGATAAGTTTTGTCCAAAAATCCTGGGCTTAGTAACAAGTGAAAGATGAAGATAGATGGAGGCCTTCCCTTTATTCTTGGAGCTAATCTGAACATCAGACTGTTGCCTACTAATCTGATCCCAAGCACATAATGATGGGCCCAGCTTCCAGGAGACTCTCTGCCCTCAGAGTAGTATGGTGACTTATGTGAAGCCACATATCTTTAACCACATTGTTAGGGTGAAGGAGAATGTGGCTGGGAAGCACTTGCCTCATGTCCTCCAGCCATTTACCTGGGGTTGACCTCTCAATTTGTCACAATTTTTCTTTAGACTTCTTAGATACTATAAAAACCAATCCCAGAGTAACCCTAACTTTGTCATACCCTTTAAGACTTAGCACCATAGACAGTTTGTCCTTTTCTAGATTGGAGGAATAAAGTGGGGGAAAGTGGCTATCCATGTTTCTATGATGTGCATTTCTTGTACTCTTTCCTGATGTGGATTTCATGTCAATCCATCCTCCTCCTTATCCTGATGGAGGCTTGTTAAAATAGGTTTCTTTTTCAAGAAGGAACTAAATCTAAAGTGTGATTTTACAGGGGTATCCAGATGCATGAATACGGGAACACTAGTTGAAATTAATAGTTATGGAACAGACTTGATGCAGGCTGCTTTCATCAGATATTTTAGTCATGAATGCATCTTGCCAAAATGGGACTGAAGTAAAGATGACAGCTCAGGACTAAAGGTTCACATTTGGCAGATATCCACCTAAATATAATGATTGAAGTAGCAGAATGGAATGTTCCTATAAGGGTAAGATGCTTGGCACATGCACAGAAGAAACAGATGGAGGTGAAGGAAATAGGAAAAGCCAATGGAGTCAAATCCCCTAAAATGCTCCAGGATGATGAGAACAAAGGACAACAGTTTGGTAATTTATTCATATGGAAAAGAACTATGAGTGGTTGCATGTTGCAAGAAGGGAGACCGTGGATAGAGAGAAATAGAAAATGCTGAAGGAGATAAGTAGGAAATAGGGTCTGGAGAATGTGGGCAAGGGTGAGGTCCAGAGTACCGGGACAGGAATGAGATTAAGATAGTAAGACAAGTGGGGCTCCTGGGCAGCTCAGTCAGTTAAGCAGCCAACTTCGGCTCACATCATGATCTCATGGTTCATGAGTTTGAGCCCCGTGTTGGGCTCTGTACTTGACAGCTCAGAGCCTGGAGCCTTCTTGGGATTCTGTGTCCCTCTCTCTCGCTATTTCTCTCTCTCTCTCTCTCAAAAATAAACATTAAAAAAAATTTTTTTTTAAAAAGATAGTAAGACAAGTGCCTAAAGGAATATGAGGGGGATAGATACGGGAAGAGTGATGTGCTGCCATAAAAGAAAATGAATTCTATTTGGATAATTGATGGCAGGTCTTCATGTGAAAAAATACTGGACTTGAGTTTTAGGGAATATGCTGAAGTAGATAGACCCATGTCTTGTCTCCAGAGACCCTTGTAAAATGGGTAATCCATAAATGTCTTTCTGGTAAAGTATGACTTAAAAAGCTGTAAATTATTTGTTGGACCTTTAATGTCAAATTTCGATCCTAAAATTCTTGAAATCCCCATTGTACATTGAGAATGGCCCTCCATTTGTGTACTATTATTTGTGTTATAATTTGAACTACTTGCTACCTACTTCTTCATTAAAACCATCATCTGAACTTATAAAGAAGTAACATTTTGTTGTCTTCCCTGCTAATAAGCAATGAGGCAGTGTGTTATAAATCTAGTGCTGCTGCCATTAGTCATCTCAGCACTATTATAATTAAATATGTCTTGTGCCACAGTTGAATTGGAATAGAATTGCAAAAAGCCACTATTGAATTAGAAGCAACACAGGTTTCTGTCCCTTCATTATGTAAATCTAAGTTTCAAGAAGATGTCTGAACAGCGGGAGCTGTCAGGCCACCTGCAATTACCTGCCATAGAGTCTATCTCTGCCACTAGCATGAGCTTCTTTGTCTGCAGGTGCTATAAGTTCCTCAGGGGGAAATTTATTATCCGGTAAAGAAAATGTATACATGTTTTATCACTCAGACGTTTTCAGAAGAATTTTAAAATAAAATTTTCTTTCAGTGTTTGTATATTTCTCTTTACGGAGATCTTCCGCGAGTGTTAATTGAGCCCCTACTGTAGGAAAGGGATGATATACAATAGGTATAAAATAATGCCTGGTATTTATATAGTTCTTTAAAATCGTCTGAAAACTCCCATAGATAATATCTCCTCTGGGCTTCAAAACAATTATGTGAGGAGCATAGGACAGATATAACTATGTATGATAGCTGAGGAAATTGAAATTCATAGTTGTTAATCTTAACTCTTTCTTCCTCACCTTATATACTTTCATTAAAATACCAGTGATACAGCCTCACAAATTCCTGTATTTTAAAGCCTGAGGAATCTCAACTGCTTATGTGGAAACTTTGTAATATTTCACTTGGGACTCCAACTGTTTGTTGACTGTATAAATAAATTATTAGCTTAAGAGTGAAGCAATTATCCTAGACAGGAATTTTTTTAAACAATGACTTTCTGTGAGATATTTTCTGTTCTAATAGAGCATATCATCTTGACAGATTAGAAAATAAATAAATAAAAAAAAACAACCTAAAAGATAATTCTGGATAATGTCTGAAATACGGGGAGGATAATTAGTAAGATTAATTTTACATTGGTTTAATCATCTATAACAAAGGCCAATTAGCTATTCAAGAGAAATTTCCACAATTTGGATTATGCCACAGGAATTTAAATCTGTGCTGGGATGAGAATCACTGCATATCCTGCCTTCTGCTGCTTCCATAATCCGTGAAGGTATTGGCCCGAGTATATGATAGACCTCTGCATACAGCAGTCTGGGAAGCAGTTGAGGTGAGAGAAAGAGACTTGAGAAAGAAAATTAATACTTAAGAGGTCACAAATCCAAGAAATCACGTAAAGGCACATAAAAAGCTCAGGTATAATCTAGAGTTGACATGAAGGGTCCGCTCTGGTTGGAATGTTTCTCAGGTAGTTGTTCTCATGCTTGCTATGTCCAAGGTAGGTAGGCTGAATGACAGAATTGACTTGTGAAAGCTGATAATGTGCGTTTCTTCTCTATTCTGTGTTTGATGAGGTCAGGTTTTTAGCTTTTAACCATGGTGGGAGTATTTACAGTCTAGAAATTGGTAATTATTGCAAATCAGACTCCGTCTCCATGCCTGCTACTCTTTTCCCCACAGAGCCGTAAACACCAGAATATCAGTCTACTACCTCAGTTCAAGAATTTTGTGCAATGTGAAGCAGATCACAGCCAACATACTGGGAACTGGGGCTCAGGTTCACATTCTTTTCAGGAGAGTGGGGTACAGTTGTGAGAAGTAGGGACTGGTAACAGCCAACTTGTAAAGGCTTGAGCCAACAAAGGGTTTGTAAGGCAGGAACTATGGACTTGACGTGTACCTCTGGGGTTTGGAGGAGGCTGAAGCATAGTGGACATGTTGATATTCAGAAGGCATATCTATAATGACACTAGTCTGGAATGTAAACCTAGTCTAGAACCAATGCTTTAGTTAATGAAGGTTTTCTAATATGCTTCCAGTCATTGTCAAGATTGACTTAGGAAAGAACGGGGCTCATGTTCATGGTTGAGACATAAATAAAAAGATATACGTTCTATGTAATTTATATAGGTTGCTTAAATCATTACAACAATCTTTCAAAGGTGGTAGGGTTATTCAGATTTTGTTGGGTAGAAAGAGCCTCCCAGTGACAGGACTTTCTTCAAATCACCCTGCTGGCAAATGGCAAGCTTGATTTGGCATAGTGATCTTCTTGGCATTTTCTTGCTATGCCAGATTGTGGTAATGGAATTAGGGACCAAGTGCCATTAGTACCCCAAAGATGAACCAGTTCCATTTATGCAGGGGTTTATTCTATAGATGAGGATTTATTGGTGGAGGATGGCTCCAAGTTGGTAGGGCTGTTGGTGAGAGATCATTAAAGACCATGTAATTCTATGGGTCAGATGAGAATTGATGAGGTCCTGTTAGGATATTGTAGAAGGAATGTTGAGAAAGTCACATACTCAAAAGATGTAACAGGATATGGGATTAGATTGATTTGAGGGTGATAAAGAGGGGGACACTCTTTATAATGCTTTTGATTATACACATGAAACTTCTTGTTGAAATACACTATCAGAATGTATTAACATTATGCAGTTTAGATTTTCTATAGATATTTACAGTCATTTTATGTTCAATCTCCTTTTTTCTACTCTGCCAATCCTTTGAATTAAGTGAGGGTCCTTCCATAGTATCTTGACCACCTTTCCCCCCTCACTGCTTCTCTCCTCTCCCTTTCCCTTTCTTTGTCAAGTTCAAATCTTGTTCTTCTGACAGTTTTGTACTCACCTTATATTTCCCTACTCTACAAAACTAAAGCCAAAAAGAATAGACCTATTCCCATTGGTTTTATTTTAATGAGAGTTTTCTATTACAGAATAAATACACACCATATTTAACACTCAGAATAACAAAACAAAAATATTCATTGAACTCTTCCTCTGTGACTCAGTAGATGCTATTATTACCTGCTTTGCAGAATTTAAACCAAGGCATGGAATGTTTAGCACAGTAATGTGCCCAGAGTCACATAGCTAGTAAGTGGTGACATGAATATCAAACCTGGATTTGACTCCAGGCTTACACTTTAACCACTGTGCATGTATGTTATCCTCTATTCAACAACAGTAGGTTGGAGCAAGTGTTCTGCTGGTGTGGCATATAGAATCTACACTCTATAGAAACATAATGTTTCTCTAATAGATCATGGAAACCTACACGAGAGTCTGGATTTTTCTCTTGAGTGCCCAAATAGGGTAAGACACCTTGCTTTAAATAATTATAGAAGACTTTTATCATTCTAATCATATTTCTATAGACTTTTCAGTTTTACTTCTGCTTGGAACTGTTAAGTTAGATTTCTTTTTTCAACTCTTTCCATTAATACTATTGGAGTTATTTTAAAAACTGACCCACGAAGAGAATTATTCAGGAGTCACAAATCTGTTTTTCTACCATCATTTTCACACGTGCATCAGAGACCATCTGTTCGAATGTGCATTGTTAGTTTTCATTCGTTTTGTGTTTTAATTTATGGTCTTGACATAGGTATAATTTTGTGCAATGCTCTGTGAAGGGTGGGCTTTTTTAAAAGACAATTATCAGAGAAATTAAAGATAATAAATTTTAGAGAACAAAACCGTAAGGAAACTCCAGCTTGTTTAGAATGTCTGCAGTGGTTATATTATACATTTTATTGTCAAGCACACCTCTAACATTGTAGCAACTTTAGTAGGGGTAATCATTGGGCTTCTAAAAAGCAAAAGGGCATTTAAATATGGAGATTAATGTTGCGAGAGAGATAAGATTCAAAGTATTTTGTGAATCCTACATTAACCTATCTAGATAAATCTTGTTTTCCTTCCTGGAAGTACTATAGGTATTAAACTGAGGATTAATAAATATTACCATCAAAATTATTAATTTCTTTCTCCTATACAAAATCTTCTTAGTTTTCTCTGCTAACAAGTTATAAATAGGTCATATATAGATACACTTGGTGATATATACATATCTGTCTACATAAAAAGATATGTATCACTGAATACATAAAATACATAATGTAATTATATATGTATACGTACATGTATGTATGCATTTTAATTTTTTTAATGTTTATTTATTTTTGAGGGACAGAGAGAGGCGGAGTGCAAGTGAGGGAGGGGCAGAAAGAGAGGGAGACACAGAATCTGAAGCAGGCTCCAGGCTCTGAGCTGTCAGCACAGAGCCTGACACAGGACTGGAACTCACAGACTGCGAGATCATGACCTGAACTGAAGTCGGATGCTTAACCGACTGAGCCACCCAGGTGCCCCTGTATGTATGCACTTTTAATGACTGTGTTCAATTACCATCTGTACAAATGACAATAGCAGAAAGCTTGCTTCTCTCAGGTCAGTACTAAAATGAGCAATTAGTTTTAGGTGGATTTTCTGAGCAGAAAGAAATACAATGAATGGGACTTCTGCACAGACTATTGTTTAAAACTCAGTGAAACCCTGGATCTAGAAATAGTTGCCCATTTCATTTAGGTGTCACACCTGATTAGTGAAATCAATAAACGGGGGAAATAGAATTTCACCTGCAGCAGCCATTTTGTCTTTCTACACATTTTTCCCTAAAATTTCAATATCGGAAACCACAAAAATTCAAAGCCAAAGAAGCTATGTCCATAAAATACCTGTAACTCTTGAGAGTAATTCTGCCTACTGCATTTTGTACTTCTAAAGAGATTTTTTTTGCCCCCAAATCCTGCTTGCTGAAGCACAAATGGAGAGTCTCATCTTTCATAGATAATGCATGTCCAGTACTGTATATAGTTTTAGCTATATTGCAATATCTTTTAATTTAAAAGATTTTAAATTGCCTGCTATCTTTCAATGAGGACTGTTTTGGTACATTTCCCATTCTGATCCTGTTAAAACAGCTTGCTAGTTACCAGAATTTTTGCCAAGCGTCAGCATGTTGCTATCGTGTTTCTCTTTGTGTAGCCATCTTTCCTCTAATCAACTTACTGCTAAAACACTTTATATGCATACTCAAATTAATTCAAGTCCAGGCCTATGTTAGGATCCTATCATATAATTGCCAAAAAGTAGCAGAGCTAGGTACGATTTGCTCCTTGCTAAATAATTAGACCATGTCAATGATTTAAGACCTAACTATTGGAGGAAGGCGGTCTTAATGAATGAGTCTATTATTTTAAGAAGATTTAGCAATCATGCATTTTGTAATATTGATTTCCACTAAATTCTATCTTGAAATTAATAAGATTGATAATAAAACCTTTCATTCAGTTCTATCATAATATATTTAATGAATAAATTAGCTGCATGTGTAGCCCCACAACCAGCTTCATTTAGGAACAAATGGAATAATATAATAGAAGATGTAATAATTGCAATTAAAAAAAACACAGGTGTGGCTGAGCTCAGAAATCAGCTAATCAAATATGAAGACAGGGGAAGCATGGCATGCTACAGATCGGTTAACGTCATTTTCATATTATTTAGCGTTTCTCTTTGGATTATATTTTCTTACTTTATATGGTAGAGTTTAATTTACCTATTACTGTGGACTGTCATCCATGAGTGGGTCCTTAAAGAAAAATGCTACAATAAAATGAGTAAGATAAAAATGTGGCCATCCATATTTGAATATGTGGGCATGACACATTAGATGAAAAACTGCCACTCTGAGCTACTTGAGGAAATATATGCACAGGGTCAATTTCGATGAAGAGGTAAAAACTGAAAAGGAGTTATTTTCCCCACTTACTTCCATCTACTAAAAACTAATTGATTTCTAGTCCTTTGGACGCCTTGCTAAAATGCTTCAATTTATAGTATAGTATCTCATTAGTATTTCAGATTGAGAGTTTATCTACAGTCCACCTTCTTTCTTTGGGAAAATTAACTCGTTCAATTATAAGATCAATGAATTTAAATAAATCTCATAGTATTCACAATCTTCATGTCTTTTTTTTTTTAATCCAATTCAAGGGCAGCATTTAATATTTTTTAAATAATAGCTTTACTGAGATTTCATATACCATAAAATTCAGTTTTTAGCAGCGTACAATTCAGTAGTTTTTAGCATATTCACAAAGTTGTGCAACCACCACCACTATCTAATTTCAGAACCTTTTCATTACCTCAAAAGAAACCTAGTACACTTTAGCAGACACCGTCACCACCTCTCCTCCTAGCCCCTGTCAACCACTAATCTATTTTTGTTGCTACAGATTTGCCTAATATGGGCATATTATGTGAATAAATACACAATATGTGGTCCTTTGTGGCTGACTTTTTCACTTAATGTTTTCGAGGTCGTAGAATGAATCAGCATTTTGTTCCTTTTTTGTTGCTGAATCGTATTCCATTGTAGTATATACAAACTACATTTTATTTTATAAGTTTTTATTTAAATTCCAGGTGACACACAGCAT
The DNA here is from genome assembly GCF_028749965.1 of Puma concolor. NCBI lineage: Eukaryota > Metazoa > Chordata > Mammalia > Carnivora > Felidae > Puma > Puma concolor. The sequence goes on from NC_141684.1 coordinate 47,341,940, forward strand.
AATATTAGTTTCAGGTGTTCAATATAGTGATTCATCACTTCCATAGGATACCTGGTGCTCATCACAAGTTCTCTTCTGAATCTCCTCATCCACCTCCTCTCTGGTAGCCATCAGTTTGCTCTTCATAGTTAAGAGACTTTCTTGGTTTGCCTCCCTCTCTCCTTTTTTTTCCTCCTTTGCTTGCTTGTTTTGTTTCTTAAATTCCACATATGAGTGAAATCATATGGTATTTGTCTTCCTCTATTTCACTTAACATAATACTCTCTACCTCCATCCACATTGTTGCAAATGGTAAGATCTCCTCTTCTACAGGGCTGAGTATTATATATATAATGCCACCCATTCATCAGTCCATGGACACTTGGGAGGCTTCCATAATTTAACTATTGTAGATATTGCTGCTATAAACATCAGGGTACATGTATCCCTTCAAATCAATATTTTTGTCTTTAGGTAAATACGTAGTAGTACAATTGCTGGATCATTGGGTAGTTCTATTTTTAACTTTTGAGGAAACTCCACACTGTTTTCCAGAATGGCTGCACCAGTTTCCATTCCCATTAGCAGTGCAAGTGGGTTCCCCTTTCTCCACATCCCCACCAAAACCTGTTGTTTCTTGTGTTGTTTATTTTAGCCATCCTGACAGGTGTGAGGTGATATCTCATTGTAGTTTTTATTTGCATTTCCCTGATGATGAGTGATATGGAGCATCTTTTCATGTGTCTGTTAGTCATCTGGATGTCTTCTTTGGAAAAGTGTCTATATATGTCATCTGCCCATTTTTTTAATGGCATTATTCTTTTTTTTTTGGGTGTTGAATGGGATAAGTTCTTTACAGATTTCTGATACTAACTCTTTATCTGATATGTCATTTGCAGATATCTTCTCCTATTCCATAGGTTGCCTTTTAGTTTCCTTGATTATTTCCTTTGCTATATAGTAGCTTTTCTTTTTTTTTTTAAATTTTTTTTTTCAACGTTTATTTTTATTTTTGGGACAGAGAGAGACACAGCATGAACGGGGGAGGGGCAGAGAGAGAGGGAGACACAGAATCGGAAACAGGCTCCAGGCTCTGAGCCATCAGCCCAGAGCCTGACGCGGGGCTCGAACTCCCGGACCGCGAGATCGTGACCTGGCCTAAGTTGGACGCTTAACCGACTGCGCCACCCAGGCGCCCCTATAGTAGCTTTTCATTTTGAAGTCCCAACAGTTTATTTTTGCTTTTGTTTCCCTTTTCTCGGGAGACCTATCTAATAAGAAGTCGCTATAGCCAGTGTCAAAGAGGTTACTGCCTGTTTTCTCCTCTACAGTTTTTACGGTTTAAAGTTTCCCATTTAGAGCTTTTATCTATTTTAAATTTATTTTTGTGTTTGGTGTAAGAAAGTGGTCTGGTTTCATTCTTTTGTACGCTGCTGTCCAGTTTTCCCAACACCATGTGTTGAAGGGAGTATCTTTTTCCCATTGGATATTCTTTTTTGCTTTGTCAAAGATTGACTATCCAATCTCCATATGTTCTTGTGCCTTCCATATAGCAGTTCCTTAAATAGTTTTTGAATGCATAAATGACTAAATAAATAAAAGATTTCCCACTCTCAAAGAACTTTGCATTTATTATGGGAAATGGGACAAGACAAAAAACAGCCATAATAAAATTAAGAGCAAGACCAGCGTCAGAAGATATGCAAACAAAATGCTGTCGTCCATGAGTAGATTTGAAAGACAATGTATGCATAACACACGTGGTTGAAAGATTAAGACACGAAAGTCTCATTCTTATTATTTTATACATAGATGATACACTTTTCATATAGTTCAAAAGTATCCTATCAAAATCCCTGTTTTTCTTAAAAAATTATCCAATAAATGGTAAAAGGCAATAAAACTCTCTTCTGATTTCGAAGAAACTTAATTGTAGGCACCAAAAATTTAGTAGGGAATTCTAGCCTTCCTACCCAAAGTATCTCTATTGCCTTCTGTATTGCTTCTTTTGAGGTTCTGGTGTGCTTGCTACAAGACTGGAGTTGAATAAGGCATAGGTTTAAATTTTATTCTGGATTCTAGACTTCTTCCCTTTCCTCTCCAGAAGTCATATTACATGGGCCCAGCTGAATCGCCCACACTTTGTGTCAGTACATTTTTTTTTACAGTTAGCTTCCTTGGGTTATTCAGAGATTTATAGTTTGATTCCTGCCATTTCTGACTTGAGGGAAAATTAGGCCTTAAACAGGTCGTGTGTGTTCTTTCTGCATTCTTTCTATAATATAAGGAGTTTGGGAGAGAAACTCAGCAAAGGGGAAACAAAGCAACTTTGGTGACATAGTTAAACAAGGGGTTCCATAATGCATTTAGAGTGAGATGATATGGTGGTTGAACGTGACTTTGCTATTTAATATATGTGCATGCTACACTAATTACACATATATTTTAAGATGTACTTCTTGTAACAACTTTGAGAGATATACATTTCAGCCCCATTTAATCAATGTATTTGAAACTCAGAAGTAAAGTAACCTGCCCAATTTTGTACAGCTACTAAGGATGCAATGAGGGGAAATTAAAAAAAAAGTCTTGTGAAACCATATTGGCTTTGTCATTAAGGCAAATCATATCGCTTTCCTTTTGTATAATAAAATATAGTCTGGACCTTAGTACATTACTGACTCAGGATATTAGTTATGGCATCAAAGATTTTCAATTTCTACTATTTTTACAGAAAAAAAGCCATTTAGTCAGTAAATAATATTAATAATCTAAAGGGTATTGTCATTAAATATATTTATTTCTGTTTATGAGCAACACAAGATATTTTGCTTTATAATGTTTAAATAATTAGTGTGTATTTCATTTTCATGTAATGACTAAAACTATAGCATTTTATCGAAGCAAGTTACTCATTTTTTAATTAAGTGCATGATAATATTTACACCAATATTCAGAATGTTCCTATTAATATTCATATGTTATACTGTGATGTTTTATAATGTGAAGGTTGCTTTTTTTCTTCAGCTGAAGTTTCTGAGATTAATGATACAGTGATAGTGAAATTAGCCTATTAAAAGAGGTCAAATATAGTTAAGGGAAATATTCACATCTGCAACTGCGTATAACTCTTGCATTTTGTTTTTTTATCGTGATGTTAGAAGACCAATTATATATATAGGGACGTTAGGGACCAATTCTACTATTGTCAGAGGTAAGGAAAATGGCATTATGGTCTTCCCATATTAAAAGGAGAAAGATCCTTCAGTAGGCATTGGAGTATTGAATTTAATCAACCCAAATCCATATTAAAGCAACGTGTGTGGGGAAGTGACGGGTGATGGTTAAAGTTAATGCTCTCTTCACCTGGAAATCTCAAGTGACAAACAACCATGTAGAAATACTGTTAGAAGTAGTCCAAGGAATAGTTAAACCAAAAAATATTTTCTCAGAGTGAATTAATTCCTTGAAGAGTTGGGGGGGGGGGGTGGGGAGGAAGAGAGTTAGGAACCTGAGAAATGTACTTTTCAATCACCAGTGTTGTGACTTTGGACAAATGACTTAACCTTTCTGTTATTTCCTCATCTCTAATGTGGTTTTAGAGTGAGTTTTGGAGCAAGAAGAAATAAACTGTGTAAAGCCCCTCACTCAATGACTGACATGCAAAGGACAAGTAGGGAATGATAGGTCTTAGGGAAGTCCAAACACTTTCATCTACCATCCATGATTGAATAGTGGTGAGCTTTTGTGAGATAATTTTCTCTGGAATGCTGTTCAGCTTGTTTCCTGCTGTAGAGTATGGTCTGGGCTTTGTTAGGCCAGGGTACACAAAAATAAAGCAAAGATGTAGTTTTCAGTAGCTTTGTATGGAAACTTTAGTTAATAGTAGGCTAATGTCACAAAAGGCAAAGACCTATTTTTTGTTTACTCTTTTGACTTCTGTGTGGATTTTGTGAGTGCAGTATTGACCACTAAATTTAGAACCCACCTCTGAAAGGAGAGTGGCATTAGAGACCAGATATACACTCTTATGTTCTTCTTATCCATTAGATGTATTGTTATCTTGAAGGGGAGGGGTTACTTACTAGCTTTATTGCTTTCCTTTAGAAATGGTACCTCAATTAAAAAAAAAAAAATAAGTCTAACTGGCTGAAGCAAAAAAAAGTAAACAATTGGCTTGGGTAACTGAAAAGACTCGATGTTGAGCTGGCTTATTTTCTGCCTCTATGTGAGGACTCAAATTGCAACCCTCAGATTCAGTCTCTGTTTGCAATCTTAAGTCCTGCTTTCTCTGGATCAGGGTTCCATAATTATTGGTAGTAGTTTACATATAGTTTCTGTTCCTTTGTCTAGATTTCCTGAGATACTCATTCTCTGAATTGCTACTTATCCACAGGGAGAGGTCAGTTAAATTCATTACTAGTTGGAGCACAGGCAGCATTAAATTCTGAGATAGCATGTTGCCATAAAAGTGTCCTTGGAAAGAATAAGAAAACACTTCTACTTCTGTGAATTCTGGAGTAATTTTTCTTGTTTATCTTTTACTTTACTGATTAGATTTTCTGAGTGCTTCAGGCACATTTTACTTTTCAACGGTTTTCTCAAAAGCTTTCCTGAGTTGATTTGGTTTCTTTCCATCTCAAGTTGTACTTGTGTTAGATTTTCATCACACATTTTACTTTTCATCTTAGGTTTATTATTTAATGGTATTCAATCTGCAAATAAGATGGCTCCAAATTTTAGGTGTTTTCTGTAGGAAGTTATTGTCACTATTAGGCTTTTCCTTTGCATATTCAGAAAATTATTCCCTTTTTGTTGTGTTCCACAATCTTTTCATGATTCTGTGATTTTTTTTCCCTCAGTTGATCTATGTTCAAATGGCGCATAAAATTCTATTACCCTTCTTGTCTAGTAATTAAAGAAATTCTTTTCTGATATCATCTGGATGATAAAAACATTAGTTCATTAAATCAAGATACTATTATTTAATGGACAACTAAGAAATTTTAAAAATGCTGTCAGTTAACTAGCATACTATTTTCCTATTGCTTAGCACTATTATTCCTTTAATTAAAATGCTATCATGAGTTTAAATATATATTTTTAAAACTATACAATACAGTTTGCAAACTCCAAAGGAAAAGGTAAGAGAGATGAATAAGGAATTTCTACAACTCCTTCACATTCATTCATTCTCCTCTAAATCAATGTCATTTATATCCATTTTTTTCTCTACATTTCACACTCTGTGCTCTAAAAAGAGTTGGTGATGCAGCATGTAAAAACTGTCCACTGTTGTCACAGAGTATGTTTTTCCAAATAGCTGTCACCTATGCTACAAGCTTTGATGCTAATATGTTCATGCTCTTACCAGGAGATGTTGGCGGAAAGTTTTCAGACAATAGTGTGAATGTATATGTATGTGTGTGTATACACGCGTGCACACACACACACACACACACACACACACACATACATACATACATACAAACACATACATTCTCTCACATCAAGTGCCCTAATGGTAGGAAGGCTGAAAAGTTGAGGAGCTTCTGGAATGACTCCAGGCATAACCACCAGGTTCACACATTGATAAGTAATTTACAACTGCCCCAGAAGTGTCTCCCTGCAAACGAAAATTGTAAAATGCTATAAATTGTAGGATGAATTCTGAATTTTACAGATAGATTTTTAACCTGTGCATTCTAGAACTGATGAAATCTTATAGTAGCATATTGGTACTAACCAACCTAACCCGACTTAGAGTTAGCTCTACTAGGAAGATAAGAGACATGTGTGCCATCTTCCATTAAACTCAACTGTAAACACTTCCCTTCCACTAACCTGTGTAGTTTTTAGTTGAGTGGTGGAGTAAAGGCTTCACTTGGTTGTATTCCCTCCTTATTTCAACTGTGGGAAAGAAGACCTCTCCACGCAGTCAGAGATGAGTTAATAAGAATCTATACACAGATAGTTGGGGCCAACTTTTCTCTACCCTAAGATTAGATGTGACTTCCCTCACGTCAGATCTCTTTTGTCTTTTACTCAGAATTTCATCTTGTACCTTCTCATGCTTGTTTCTTAATTTGAGCTAAATTTAAACTCTTAGGTTAAAAAAGAAACTACTTAAAGATAGACAAGCGAGAGTGACCAGGGAAGTCATATTGCTTATCTGTTTTCATTGTTCTAAAGAAATTTCCAGTTCAGAATCTGTTTGAAGTAAGGGGATAAAAATATGTTTTATGACCCATTTTATGTTATTTTATAATGTACATGCACATGCCTTTTCTTTTCCTCAGTGAAAGTGTTTTTGACTAATTGCTTTTCATTAATGTCATCAATCAAAACATCAGATGCTCTGCTGTTCACACATGAATCTGCTTGTAAAGTCAACAGTCATTCCACATATATCTGGCAAGTGTTTGGTGTGCATGGAAAGGCTTCAGATCAGGCTTGCTTCAAGTAGAATTGTCCCTTTTGTTTTCTTCTCCAACTTTCTATTGGTTATCATTTTTTTTTTACATAACATGCAATATGCAATTATCCAAATGCAAAGAGATATTATACCTAATATGAAATATATTCTTGATTTCAGCATCCTCTGACTGGAGATTACTGTAATTACACAGAGAATCAAAGGGCAGAGTGACATTAGAAGTGGGGTAAGTTTGATGTTTTATCTACCGATTACTGTATCAAATTCACAAGGTCACCACCTGCAGAGTATTTTCTTCAAATAGTAAGTATGAGTCTAGTGAATATAGACCTTGAACTGTCATTAATAGCCATACTTCTTTTTATTTAGAGGTTACCAAAAGGAATACCTAATTTTACTGATAGCAATGCACAGACTCTTTAAAGAATTCTTTAGTAGCAGGTCTAAGGAATATGTTTGTTCTTTAAAAGTAAGTAGGTTAATTCAGGAGGGAAAAAAAAAAAAAGCCTTCCTTGGACATCAAGGAGATATGGTTGTGCCACTTGCTTACTACAGGAATTTCAGCAGTTATTTCCCCTCCCTAATAAAATTGTTTCTGTTTGCAAAAGGGAAGCAAAAATAATTATCTCCAACCTCACCCTATAATGAAAGCAATGTGAGAGTAGGATCCTTGTCTGCTTTGTATACTGATCAACCAAGTACCTAGAACACTCATCTGGTGAATTAGTTGATGAAGAATGAACTTTGAGACATAGAGGAATTGTGATTATTCAAGTATTTTGCATGTAGCAAATGCTTAACTAGGATGACCACCTATCCCAATGGCTTGGGACTTAAAAGCCATGCATCCCAGGAAACTTCTGTCTTTGGCAAATTAGAGCAGTGTTTCATCCTGTTAACCTCAGTACAAGCTGGGTGTTGTGAAAACGGCAAAGGTTTAGATTAAGACCTCATTTAAGTGGCCCAGTGCCCAATAGTCGAGCCAAGAAAACAGATGTAGAAACAAGAAAGTTACAGTCTAACAAGGAAGTGTCTTAAGAGAAATTTAAATGAAGTACTGTGGAAGACGAGAGGAAAAGATAACTCATGTGGTTCAAGGTTATTGAGGAGAATCCTACAGAGAGCATGACATTGGACTGCTGCTTGAAGGCTGAGTAGGAGCAGGGTCTGTTGGTTGGTTGGCTATTTTGTCTCCTTCAGGCATAGGTATGATAGAGATGCATTGCCTTTAGCATTCCTAGCTGTTTCATTTAGATCATAGTACCCCTAATAGCCATCTCATGAGAAACATGACAAAAAAGAGGGAAAGTGTAGGAAAGTGATTTAGTTGCTTTTTGTCTTCTCAATCATGTTTAGCAAAATATATAGAGCAAATAAGCCTACAGTATTTGCCCTGAACGCTTAGTTGGGTAAGGGCAATAGTGGATTTCAAACACCATTATTGCCGCTAAATAAAACAGGTAATTTTTCTATTGCAAGGGTTTTATGTTGGTTAAAATCAGCAACACTATTAAACTCTTAATATGTTGTCAATTTGCATGTATAATGGAGAGAGTGACATTTAGATTTAGAATAAAAATGATTAAAAAGAGAAGGAACAGTGGAACATGGTGGCTATGTTGAGTTGACAGACAAAATACAAAATGCGGAGAATGCAATGGAATATTTAAATGTGTGTTTCTCACATATGTGAATCAGTGCAATTCTTTTCAGCAGTTTCTTAGCTCCAGTCCCTTTTCGGATCATTTCTCTATTGAAGAGGTTTTAATGAGTGACCTACTTTGGGATCCCTTTCATTTAAAAAAGAAAGTATTTGCTGATGCCTTTTACAAATATCCCACATGGTTAATATCATACTGCAGTAGGAACCTGAGGGAGCATATGTGACCCAGAAAACTTTTAAATCAAGTCTGTTTAGAAATGATAGGCTGCAATGCCCAGTCTCTTCACTCCAATGGACTTTGCAAATAAAATGAAGGAATAAGGGTCTGAATAAATGCTAGTATTGCTGGGGAGGGAACACAAAGTCCCTTATAGACATTATTCAAGTTGTTGTCTGGAAATCTTGTATCAGACTTCCTTCCTAATTTTAATGAGGTTCTTTCACTTTTTCTCTTCCTCTCATATCTATCTATATCTATATCTATATCTATATCTATATCTATATCTATATCTATATAATTTCTATATATCTATATATCTATGTGGATTTGTGGATATGTAGATATGTAGATATGTAGATATATAGATTTTTGACTTAAATATATCTGCAAATAGGTAGCACTGAGTTGGTCAATTAGTTTAGGATTTTGAAGTCCCATGAATGTCAATTTTATAACTAAACGACAAGGGGCGCCTGGGTGGCTCAGTCAGTTGAGCGTCTGACTTCGGCTCAGGTCATGATCTCAGTTTGTGGGTTTGAGCCCCGCATCAGGCTCTGTGCTGACCTCCTGCTCAGAGCCTGGAGCCTGCTTCAGATTCTGTGTCTCCTTCTCTCTCTGCCCCTCCCCCGCTCATGCTTTGTCTCACTCTGTTTCTCAAAAATAAATAAATGTAAAAATAAAAAAAATTATAATTAAATGACAAAAAGTAATTTAGAGCAAGACAATGATCCAAAACATAAGAACATTTATTACCTTTCTTCTTAGCCATGCAGCTCCTTACTTCCTCAAAATACATCTGAAGAAGAAAAAGTTAAAGCCAATTCAAATAAATAAATATTCAACATGCAATGACTTATTTTGAAAGGAGCACAACTATAAAGATGGTATTTCAGATACACACACACACACACACTCACCATTTTTTGATTTTTGATTTTTTTTTTTTTTTTTTTTTTTTTTTTTTTTTTTTTGCATTTTTTGGTGAAAACTCTGAACCGGAGATATGCTTTATGTCATTGCCATCAGTGGCTAAGGGAGTAGCTTGGATTGTCTGTCTCTGATAAAAGCTATAAACAGTCCTATAAAGAAAAATCCTGTAGGTTTCCAAGGAATTAGCAAAAGAATTTTTAAAATTGGCAGTCTTGGGAATGTGGTTAAGAGAAATTATTTTGTGTGAGATAAGAAGAACGAAAGGTAGTGAGCTTTAAAAATTAAGCTTCACCTTTAAAAATTAGCTTTGTTTTGGGGTGCCTGGGTGGCTCAGTCATTTGGGTGGCAGACTACAGCTCAGGTCATGATCTCAGGGTTTGTGAGTTTGAGCCCTGGGTCTGGCTCTGTGCTGACAGCTCAGGACCTGGAGCCTGCTTCCGATTCTGTGTCTCCCTCTCTCTCTCTGTCTCTTCCCTGCTTGCTCTCTGTCTCTCTCTCTGTGTGTGTGTGTGTGTGTGTGTGTGTGTCTCAAAAATAATAAACATTAAAATATTTTTTTAAATTAGCTTTGTTTTGAACCTTTAGTAATATCACAGTAAGTGTGAACAATTATAAGGTACACAAAGGTAAGTCAGTTTTAGAAATCAGAGGATACTGAGAAGGGTCTCATGGGTAAGAGTCTGGGATCTGAATGAAGTGGAACAAACCCTAGGGAAAATAAACACCAAGATGGGATTTAAAATGTAGCACATGTATCACTAGAAACACATGTGAGAGAGAATGGAAGGGGGAGCCAGAAGAAACTGGAAAAAAAACCCATCAGATTATAATGTAGGTTTGATTCTGGGTGAAGGAAGGAGGGATAAGGGGGTAGGACAAGGAAGAAAGGCAGGTTAAGTACAGTATAGTTCCGAGAGCAACTCGTCAAGGTCTTTGGGAATGTGTGTGAGCTGAGGGTGGGAGCGTTCTTGGAGTCTGAGCTGGCCGTCACAGTTGTCTAGCATCTGCCAGGATAGAGCATGCCTTGGTATCCCTGCTGTGCTCATTAATTGGCTGGGAGAAGCCACTGGGAAATGTGGCCTCAGCATGAACTTAGTGATGGATTTTTGAAAGAATAAAAGCTAGAGCTACTGGTCAATTATGTTCCCTGCACTTGGAGACCTGAAAGAGACATTCTTATGGCCACTACACCAGTCTCTGCATCTGAAAAACCCATCTCACAGGTTGAAGAAAAAAAAATTAATTTCATTTCTAAGAGGAATGAAAACCTAGGCTTGATCCAGACACGCTTCCTCTCTTCCTTCCTTAAAAACATTGACCTAAGCACCACCCTGACGGGTTCTACACTACATACTTTGCTAATACAGGGATTCAAGTTGATACCATATGTAGAGTTGTCTAGGTGATCATGGTTTGGACAGTTGATAAACCAAGTGTCCCAGGCATTGTCTACTATTTGAAACAGTTCAACTGTTGCTTTTTGACATCTGAGAAAACGATACTGTTTGAATCCCCATAAAGAAGAATGGCTAGAAAAGGCTAGACAGGAACTCATGGGCCTGGCTAGATGAATTGTGGTTGAAGATATTCTAAGTCGTTCAATCACAAAACCAAGACAACAGTCTAATGCAGCAGATCTCAAACTTTTGGGGTCTAAAACACCGTAACGCTATGTTTGCGTGGGTTGATATTTATTGATATTGTCTATTGGTACTGTCTATTGATATTTACTATGTTGCAAATTAAAACAGAGTTTTACAACACAGAAATATACAAGCACATATTTCATTGTCCGTCAGGATAAAAATGTCAGAACAATGAGGTCATCACAGGTCCAGTTGCCTCTTAAAGTCCATCACAGACTCGTGAGATAGAGTGCAAAAGGCAAATAATACATTAATGATTTTATGAATCTCAAAAAGTCTTAGGGCTCCCCAAGTGTTCCTAGGCTACATTTAAATAACTGGTTGTGTAATTCTATTGACTGACCACAAAATACTACTGGGTTTAGGAGACTTCAAGTCACTGGGTATGTATGTGCCAAGTAGATCATGCCTGTGACAACAGATACCAGACTTAGGGCAGGCCCTGTTCTGGTGAGACTGGGGTTCCTAATGTAATAATTGCTTTACTCATATTTGGACAGGGAATTGTTTGGGGTTAAGTCTGTAGATACCCAGTTACCAACACCTACACTTGAGGGCTAACAGGGCCAAAGAATTAGAACTATCAATGATAGACTTTTCCCACTATAACTCCCTACTAGAAGCAAATAAGGGGAAAAATCAAAGAGAATTTCTCATAGCTGAGACACCTATCTATTGGTGGTTGGTGGGGTAAAATCACTCAGGTACAGATATTTCGTGTTACTGCAATATAATATAGTTATCAACTCAGACTGGGAACAGGAAGTAGAAGATGCTTTACTAATGAGTGAATCAAGAAATAAAATGCTCACTTTGGCATTGAACAAAGTGTTGGGTATAGGGTGGTAGGTAAAAACAACAACAACAGCAACAACAACAACAACAACAACAACAAACAATAGGCATGAACCTTCTTGTGAAAATTACAACCAAGTGAGAAAACCAACTGAAAGAGTAACACTGGTCTTACCTCAAATGGGCAAGTTCTTGTTCATTTCTGTCTTTGGACACGTTTTTCTACCTAGACTGTCCTTTCCCAAAGTGTGCAAATGTGCTGCTGGTAAGTCTCAGGTAATTGGTTATAAAATTATATGTTAAAATGGTCCTGTGGGCAAGTCCACCAATTTCCTTTCAAATTGTAAGCTCTTTGAGGATAAGATATGAACTTGTTCCATCTTGGAATTCTTAGCACTTAGCACAGTGGTTGATAAATAATTAATATTGTTTGCTGAATGGATGAATAAATAAATACATTTCATGAAAGGATAAGTGAATGGATGATTTCAAGAAATATATGTAGGGGCGCCTGGGTGGCGCAGTCGGTTAAGCGTCCGACTTCAGCCAGGTCACGATCTCGCGGTCCGTGAGTTCGAGCCCCGCGTTGGGCTCTGGGCTGATGGCTCAGAGCCTGGAGCCTGTTTCCGATTCTGTGTCTCCCTCTCTCTCTGCCCCTCCCCCGTTCATGCTCTGTCTCTCTCTGTGCCAAAAATAAATAAAGGTTGAAAAAAAAAATTAAAAAAAAAAAAAGAAATATATGTAAAGATAATATGCAAAATAAAAGAATCAGTGCTTATATTTTTCCCCTTGGTATTGATCTTATGAACTCAGCACAGGCTTTCTCCTCACTTTTAATCATTGTTTTGAATATCATGATGTAGTTGCTATCCTAAGTTAAATATTTGTGAATAAGGGAGTTGCTGACCATACCCAGTGTCTTTTATAGGGTTTTATAGACCAAAGAAGGGAAAAGAAAGTCTTTTTTTTTTTTTTTTTTTCAGACTTTGCTATTTCAGGAGCCTAGAACCAGATACAAAAAGCCACAAATTATGATTCCATTTATATGAAGCCCCCAGAATATGTAAATTCATAGAAAAAGAATGCAGAGAAGTTGTTGGCATGGGTAAAGGCAAGAGGAGAACAGGAAGTGACTGCTAAATGGGTTTCCTTGGGAGTGATGAAAGTTTTGAAGCTAGATAGTATGGTGATGATTGCACAACATGGTGAATGTTCTAAAATGTCATTGAATCGTATACTTTAAAATGGAAAATGGTTAAATTTATATTATGTGAATTTTACTGCAATTGCAGAAATTGTAGGACCCAAAGTTCAGAGTGCTTTGCAGGGCTATTAGGAATTGGTTCAACTTTGGGGTGGTTGGGAACTACCCTTGTACTACAATCACTGCCTCACTTCTTCCTTTATTCAACACATATAATCAGGTGCTCTGAGCTGCACACTGTGCTATCTTTTTAGGAGAAGCATAAATCAGACTGATATGGTCCTTAACCTCTTGCGACCTACAATCCAGTCAGGGATCTATTCATTAGCTTACTTTAACATAGTGTCATTATTCTCTTTAGATGATTGTGTTAAATGCTACTTTAAAAAAATAGATGTAAAGATGTCACTTTTGGGAAGGTGATAAATTTTGATTAGTAATTATTTGTACCAATCCTATCAAAAAGAGAGTTAAATACATTTTTTCTTTGTAACTGCAGAGTTTTCCTTAATCGTTGCTTAAATTAAGAAACTTAAATCTCAAATATTATACCAGAATTCAACTTCTCTTGCTATTGAACTTAAATTCATACATGCCTGTGATTATTTCCTTTCATCCCATATCTGTAGACTTAATAGATTACCATGTGCAATCTGAAATCTGTCATAGGTGTTGGTAACTGGGTATCTACAGACTTAACCCCAAACAATTCCTTGTCCAAATGTGAGTAAAGCAATGATTACATTAGGAACCCCAGTCTCACCAGAACAGGGCCTGCCCTAAGTCTGGTATATATATGGTCATAGATGTCATTCCAGTAGTAATATATATACATACATATATATATATATATATATATATATATATATATATATATATATATATATATATATATATGACCATGCTTTCTATATTTGCATATGAATATTTGCCTTGTTTGTATGCTACTTTTTAAAATTACTTTTAATATTTTGGATTATACCATACAGTTCTCTTTAACACATTTGCTGTGAAAATACTTCCCCTGCTTTTAAAGTCCAAGAACAGGAAAAAACCATAAAATGTAAAATAATTAAAAGAAACAATGTTATTCAATTTGAAATGGTAAATTTAACAATAAATAACCAATTATCTAAAAATAGTTACAAAATCTAGATGATTTATAAAAATGCGTATATGAACTCCAATTCTTCGTGAGAAAAATGGAATATTTTATGGTTAGCTGGAAACGAAAAGGTATTTCAAAATGTTTACTTTGAAATGAAGATAAAAGTTCTGTATCAATAAAATGATTCAGCAGCTAGCTGAAAAGGGCAAAACATTTTAATTAGTTTCCCTAAGAGCCTGGGATCCTGAATATTGATTTTCACTGAAATCTTTTATTGAACACATTTTCCAGAAATGACAACCTTTTTCATTGATTTTTTATAAATTGATATGTTTGGCACAACTGATGTTAAAATGGGTAGAAAGGTGTTAGAGCAAGCTGTGCAAAGTACGATTGAAGGAATTTGGGGAGTCATCAAGGGTGGCACCTTTTTCAAGCTTTGTGCCCCAGGTTGGCCCTGTTCCACAAAGCTCTCACTTTGAGGTGAGAACCCAGCTAAATTTCTGATAAAGGGGTAAGGGAAGGTAAGAGCAAGAGGGAGAAGAAAAGCTAATTCTCTGACTTGGCATCTACATGAGAGTGTCAATAATAGGAGTATTTGAACCAGGGTTCTGGATCCTTCTAATGAATAGTGTATCAGGTTCTAAATCTAAGAGCAAACCTTAAGAGCAGAAGTGCCAAAGCAAGATCAGAATATGATGCATGGAGTTAAAGTGCTCTATATGTGTGACAAGATTTGCCAAATTTTTGTTTACTTCCCAAACTCTGCACACTCACAGATCTTTCTCTTTTGCCTTTAAACAATGATTCTTCTAGGGACACCTGAGTTGGTCAGTCGGCTAAGTATCTGACTCTGGCTTTTGTCTCAGGTCATGATCTCATGGTTTCGTGAGTTCAAGCCCCATGGAGAGCTCTGTGCTGGCAGCGTGGAGCCTGCTTGGGATTCTCTTTCTCTCTCTCTCTGCCCCTCCCCCAGTCACACTGTCTCTGTCTCTCTCAAATAAAATAAAGTAAAATAAAAAGAACAATGATTCTCCTAGATAAACCCTTCACTGCATAATCGACATTAAATGTGGAATTCATTCATCTTTATCTGTGAAAGCAAAGAGAAAAATTAAAGTGGTAATAGCACTACTGATTACTTGGGGTGGGATTGGGAAGTAGGGATAACGAGTAGGCATTTGTTCTTCTTCAGTTTGTCCCTCTTCTCATTTTTTGATCTCAATCTCTCCCCTAGCTGGATTATATAGTGAAAGCAATGTGTGGCTATTAGAAAGACCGCGTATGGGGCGCCTGGGTGGCGCAGTCGGTTAAGCGTCCGACTTCAGCCAGGTCACGATCTCGCGGTCCGTGAGTTCGAGCCCCGCGTCAGGCTCTGGGCTGATGGCTCAGAGCCTGGAGCCTGTTTCCGATTCTGTGTCTCCCTCTCTCTCTCTGCCCCTCCTCTATTCATACTCTGTCTCTCTCTGTCCCAAAAATAAATAAACGTTGAAAAAAAAAATTAAAAAAAAAAAAAAAAAAGAAAGAAAGACCGCCTAGTTTTGTTTGCTTATTTGGGTAATCCCTGTACCCAACCTGGGGCTCAAGCCTACAACCCCGAGATCAATAGTCCCATGCTCTTTGTACTGAGCCAGCCGGGTGCCCTGAAAGCCTGCCTATTGGCAAAACAGACCAGACAGAAAACAGTCTGGGATGTCTACCCAGGCAGGAGGCAAAGAAAGAAACAAGTGAGGAGAAAGAGTATCAAGATGTAGTGATATCCCAAGTTAAGCATTTTGAGAATAAGGGAGAGGCAGACCATACAAATACATATTTTGATGAATATTTACTATTCATTCAATATAGACTGAAGAATGGAGGATGAACAGTTGGGTGATTTTTGTCCTACCCCCCTGGAATTAAATTTATGTCAAGTTGTATACCTGAAACTAAATGGAAAATGGGTCCAAGCATTAGTCTGTCTTTGGATCTTATTGTGTGTTGGTTTCACACAATGCTCCCTTTGACTATATCTCACCTTCACATGTGGGGTTTCTACCAGGATTCCTCACCACAGGCTGCTGATAGCATGGACTCATAATCTCAAATACGTCCATTTTCCTCTCTTCTTCCTCTTTGAGACTCAGTAAAAGAGAGAGAAATTATGTACATAAAGAGATTCCACATAAATTGCAGTTCCAGAAGCTAACACGGCATAACATAAATCAATTCTGATAACAACTACTAATTTTGTCAATTAAATATGTACGAAGCATGTTCATGTAGGTTACCACATAGGAAACAATGACCCTGGAAAAAGATACTATTGATACTATTTTACACCAGTCATTGTCATTTGAGGATTGGAAAAATTAAGTGAACTGCCCAATATGGAACAACTTGGTAATGAAGAGGCAGGTATTTTAACTTGCATCTAATTTCTAGTATCATACTCTTTCTATTATAGTGTAGGTCTGAATTGTGATTGAGATAGCAAGAGACTAACAAACAGATACATTTTGGCATAACAAACGACCACTGAAGCCCTGTTTACATAACCATTGTTTAAGTGAACACTGTTTCCCTACTCAGTTATGCTTACTTCTTGCTGCTTGCTGGCCTCTCCAAAGAAGCCACCAAAACTGTTCATCAAGGAAAACTAAATTTGTTGCTTACTCTGCAGTAAAGGAAGACCCTACCTTCACAATATTAGTACCTCTTTGAAAGGCAAAGTCAAAGGCAGGCTGTTTATAAGATTTGTATTTAAGGCAAGTCTTTGAGTGTAGGCATTACTGACTCGGATTTGGTAAAGTTCATGTTATAATAGTAGGCATGACTTAAAGGGTAGCCATTTTCTTGATGAGCCCAATTGAGCTATTCACTGTTGTGAGAAGGAGCAGTTTATGTGATGAAAGCAAGTTGAGTAGTATGTTTATTGGATAAATAAAATTTCAAGGCCTTCCTAAATGATAGGTTTATTTGCAACTTTACCTTCCTGGGCAAGAATTTACTGGAAAAGTAAAGTCTTGTCAAGGTAGATTGTCAAATAGTAAGCTAAGTGGATATAGATGTGTCATTTCTCTTTACAAAGAACATACAAAATTATGGTAGCACTAAGAAATAGAATAGAGGTAATGCATCTTTAGCTCACTATCTGCCTCAAAGTAGAAATTAATATTTGCTTTGATTAAAGGACCAGTAAATTAATGCAAATTGATAGGACTTCCTAAAATGCATTGTAAGGAATTCCTATGAATTACTTCTGGACAAAAGATTTATATAGTTAGTCAAATAGACTTAGAAAGTATTGCATTTTATATCCTGTTATTAATGAGTCATAAGATCCATAAGATCAGGGCATCTGACTCCAATGCTCTGCAGTAAAGTGAAGGAGCCGTTTTTAGTATTAGATGGAGTAGTGAGGCCAGTGGCAAATTGAAAAATACATGGCTGTTTAAAGGCATTCAAACTTGAAAATATAGTGTAGGCTAACACATAGAAGTGGAGAGGGAGAAAAAGAGAGGAGGAAAAGACAAAAGGAAGGATGGAACACATGAGCTAAATTCAGTCCTAGGACTAAGATGTAGATACGATTCAAAGTCTTACATTAAGTGAAATTATATTGAATAGTGCATAAGATGACTATATATTATCTATACCAGTACACTTTTGAGTGTTAAAGGAGGCTCTGCATGACCTGGAACTGTGTTGGGCAGTTATATTTGGAAAACATGCATGATCTGGAACTATGTTGGGGAAACTACGATATACGATCATCCTACACATTTTTATGCAGTACATATTTGGAGTCCATGTTCTAAGTGACAACCTTGAGGAATGCTAAGAATAATCAAAGTCATACCTTAAAAACTCATCCCATAAGAATTCTCTAAGAATTATTATAGCTCTGAGGGTCAGGGACCAGCTTCTTGTCCCTAACACCAAATCACCCTAGCTTATCTAAGATTTTCAAGAATAACTTTTAGAACTTAAGTATTCTATTTATCTATAGGCAAAGGAAAAGGAGATACCAATTATGGTTTCTTGCCAATTGAATTATTTATTATAAACTTGAAGAGTTTTTCCATAAATAATGGCAATCCATGAAGTAATATCAGGTGACCAGATAAGTACAGTTAGGAAAGCTAAAAGATTCGTGTCTTTTTCGACACTTATTTTCTTTGGAATATCTTAGAGCATTTACAATAAAGATCACCTGTTATGACCAGAATTCGTGATCCCCAAAGACCACTAGGGAGCCGAGTCCGATGCAAAAGCAAAGAGCCTTTATTCGAGCTAGCTCGAGCTCAATCCCCTACCTGCACCGACGCAGCGGTGAAATACCAGGGAAAGAGAGCCAATTTCAAAAGGACAAAGGTTTTATTGGGGCCTAGGGGCAGTTGGTGAGGTAATGGCTATGGCCTCAGCCGATTGGCTGGGGAAGGGTCCTGGGGAAGGGTCCGAGTCCTGTTAGGCAGGTAAGGGGGGGGGTTACTCAAGGGGAGGAGGTGTGGTCAAGGTGAAGGACACAGAACAAGATGGAGTCGGCTGGTGTAGGCCCGCCTTTTCACACCCAACTCAAAAGGCATCGGAGCCAGATAGATAAGGAAATGAGAAGACTATGCAAATAGAGTAATAGGGAGGAATGGGGATCAGGGCCCTACTTATAAGGGCAGCTAGTATTTATCTCCAGATAACTGTTACATAAGAATGTAGTAAAACTACTTATGGACATTTGAAATTTTCAGAAGAGGTATCTTCATTTCATTATAATTACCCAATTTTAAGACATCGACACAATTTTAACAACAACAAAGACCTAGCACTGGCCCAGTAAAACATGTGTTCATAGGGTTTGGGTTTGTGGGCCTCTGGTTTTCAAACTTTTATGTAAAGATTGATCTTATTATTAAATAAGTGAACACTTAATCCTACATTAAGTTTTTTAAATTCTATGAAGAGGTCATGTTAACTGAATTTAGTGTGGTAATCCATTTTGTAATATATACATGTATAAGTCATGTTGTATGCCTTAAACATACATCCTATATCAATATTTCCTTTCTTTATATGGAAAATGTATTATAAAAAAAGTATTTCCTCTAGTGACACCAACTTGAAAGCTTGTTTTATATCATAAACCTAATATACTCTAAAACAAAACTTAGTAAGCTTTTATGTGATTCCACCTTGACCATTGTCAAGACTACACCTATCTAAAGGAAAAGTTGACAAATCTAGGATTTTATTTAAACAAATGGATAACTCATGGCCCAGAGTTGTTATTCTTTAAATTGAACTTCGTGTTAGTTGTCATTTTTTTTTTTTCCTGAATTCACCGAACTGCTAGGCTAACAATATTTTGACTGCAATTTCTATATAACCTTATAGCTTACTTGATTGAGAAGGAGACTGAAAAATGCTTCCATGTCTCAATGCTACCATGTCTCAAAATTCTATTCACAATAACCTTTGGACGTACCACTGTTACTTGGCCTACTTTTATTATGTTCATTTTTTGCCCCTATAAACTCCCTTGTCCCTTGGCTGCCCTCCCTCCTTTAGGCCCTTTGGAAGATGACCTGGAGAGTTATGAGAAAACCAGTAGAAGGCAGGGGGCGTATATGGCAGCAGCAGGAGGTAGCTGACAAAATCACAAAGATTCTGGAGAATGTGTTTTTGTTCCTTCTTTGATTTTCTTAATAATATATTGTTGGCATATAATCTACTCTTAACAACAGAAGAAG
Source organism: Puma concolor (assembly GCF_028749965.1). Taxonomy (NCBI): domain Eukaryota; kingdom Metazoa; phylum Chordata; class Mammalia; order Carnivora; family Felidae; genus Puma; species Puma concolor. Next base: position 47,361,647 of record NC_141684.1, read on the forward strand.
ACCTAAGGGTACAAAAAGCCGGGCCAAGAAGGAAGTTTTGGAAATATTTCATGTTCTCCTGATCAACTAGTTATCTCTGTAAAATATGCAGCAGCAAGACCTTCTTTGCTTTTGTGACTAATTCCATGTACTGTTATTGAGACAGTAGTATTTGTGGTAGGGAAGCTCATTTCTCCTTCACTAAAAAAAGGTCTCTAAAAGCCAACTCTAACCAGGCTAAAGGATACAGATAAAGAAACTTAATGGCTCAAGTACAGAGAACTGGATGCTGTGATATATGGAAGTTTCTGTCTTGAAAGGTTTTAATCGATAGAAAAAATAGTATCCATAACTACTTCCTCCCTGTCTAAATAGAATAGCAATTAGAGTTTAGAAACTTGATTACAAGATCCTGACTTACTGCTTCACATTTCTTTTTGAAATATACGTGTTCCTTCCTTAAGTGTGCTGTGTAGCATGTATGTGCTGTTGTGTATCATACAACAATGCTACTGAGCTGACGTTTTTATGTTTGGGGCCTGCTGAAGGGACTCAGCCCTCACGTGACAACTGCTATAAAGGCAGCCGACCCTTGCATCAACAACTTGGTAAAGGTCAAAGACAAAGAAGTTAAAATTCTTCTCTCTCTGACCGGAGTACCTTTAACCATTAGGGACCAGGAACCCAATCTTTTTCCCAAAGGAGAAAATTCTGAGCATTTGATCAACTTGCTTTTAGTACTGCTGATTTTGCTTCTCTCCCAGCCCCTGTCTTATGAGGGATATGTTATATGATTCTGTGTCTTGATACTGTTTCGGTCTATTCTATTATCCCAGTCTGTTTCCTTTAAGTGATTTGTCTTTGCTGATTTTACTATATTTTATAGCTTTTCTAATTTTCTTGATATCTACAGATTTTTATCTTAATATTTTATCTCATACTTTCAAAGTCTTATTCCTTCACACTCAGTGATTTTGAATTATTTATATTTGGATTAAATTTTTTATTCATCTTCTGTCCAAATTTCTTATAAATTTTATTACTTTAAAATATTTTTAGATTAATTTTTATTTCTCGACTTTTTGTTTCCACAACTATTAGTTTTATTTCTCTTATTATGTTGATTATCTAATAGATTCCAGTTACCTATACTTCTACTCAATTTGAATTTTACTTTAAAATTTTTATTTTTATTTATTTATTTATTTATTTATTTATTTATTTATTTATTTATTTATTTATTGAGAGAGACAGCATGAACAGGGAGGGGGCAGAGAGAGAGAAGGAGACAGAGAATCCAAAACAGGTTCCAGACTGAGCTGCCAGTACAGAGCCCGACCTAGAGTTGGAACCCACCAACCTTGAGAATTATGATATAAGCCAAAGTCGAACACCCAACTGACTAAGCCATCCAGGCGCCCCACCCCATCAATTTTAATTTTAAAGAATATTTGTGGTTTTATTTGTATCCTATTTTAAATTGCAATTGTCATTATGTCATAGTATTATACATAATATAAAATTGTCATTATAATTACATAATACATAATATAAAATTATAATTATGATAAATATACTATATGTCATTTGTTAATGATGTGAGTTGTGAGCTTGTCATATTTGGCCTTTAAAATATGGAGATATGTTCATTCTATGTCTGATTCTTTGAATGTTTTTTTTTTTTTTTTTAATTTTTTTTTTTTTCAACGTTTATTTATTTTGGGGACAGAGAGAGACAGAGCATGAACGGGGGAGGGGCAGAGAGAGAGGGAGACACAGAATCGGAAACAGGCTCCAGGCTCCGAGCCATCAGCCCAGAGCCTGACGCGGGGCTCGAATTCACGGACCGCGAGATCGTGACCTGGCTGAAGTCGGACGCTTAACCGACTGCGCCACCCAAGCGCCCCGTCTTTGAATGTTTTAATCAACATTCATGTTGATTAAAATCCAACATGTTTGATTTTGTCAAATGCTTTTTCTGTCTTTATTGAGATGATTTTGATTCTTTTCTTTCATTCCATTAATGTGCTATATCACATTGATTTGCATATGTTGAACTACCCTTGCATACTTGGGATAAATCCTACTTGATCATAGTGTAGGATCCTTTTAATGTGCTGCTAAATTCAGTTTGCTAGTATTCTATTGAGAGTTTTTGCATTTATATTCGTTAAGTATATTGGCTTTTAGTTTTCTAGTAGTGTCCTTTCCTGGTTTTAGTATCAAGATAATGTTGGACTAGTAAAATGAGTTTACGAGTGTTCTTTTTCAAATTTGTTTTGCAAGAATTTAAGGACAATTGGTATTAATTCTATTTTAAATGTTTGGCAAAAATCATTAGTGAAGCCATCTAATCGGGCTTTTCTTTGTTATATTTTTTTTTTTCTATTATTACTGATTCAATCTCCTTTGTAGTAATTCATTAATTCAGATTTTCTATTTCTATTTTCTATTTTTTTCTATTATTACTGATTCAATCTCCTTTGTAGTAATTCATTAATTCAGATTTTCTATTTCTTCCTGTTTCAGTCTTGGTTAAGTTGCATGTAAGAATTTTTCCATTTCTTCTAGGATGTCTAGATTTAAGTCCTTTCTCTTTCCCTTGGGTTAGTGTAGCTAAGGATTTGCCCATTTGTTTATCTTTTCAAAGAACCTACTTTTAGTTTGGTTAATCTTTTCTATGTTCTTTTCCTGTTCTCTATTTCATTAATTTCTGCTCTAATGCTTATTATTCTCTTTCTTTGGCTAAATTTGGGCTCAGTTTGTCCTTCTTGCTCTAATTCCTTAAGGTGTGTAGTTTGAGTGTTTATTTGGGAGCTTTTTTTACATCTTAATACAGGTGTTTATTGCTATGAACTCGCCTCCTAGGGTTTCTTTTGCTGCATGTCACAAGTTCTGGTGTGTTGTGTTTCCATCTTCATTTGTGTCAAAAAACTTTATTTCCCCCTTACTTTTCTTTGATCCATTTATTGTTCAGGAGAGTGCTATTTAATTTCAATGTGTTTGTAAAATTTTCAGTTTTCCTCTTGTTACTGATTTCTAGTTTCATTCATTTGTGGTCAGAGAAGATACTTGGTAAGATTTTGGTCATGTTGAGTTTTCCAAGACTTATTTTGTGGTCTAATATATGGTCTATTCTAGAAAATATTCCGTGTGTAGTTGAGAATAATGTATTGTTGGATATAATGTTCTGTATATGTCTGATTTGGTCGGTAGTGTTCAAAGCCATTTTCTTACTGATTCTGTCTGGACTATCTACCCGTTGTTAAGGGGAGTGTATTAAAGTCCCCGATTGTATTAGTTTATTTCTCCTATTATAGCTCTGTTAGTTTTTGCTTTATATATTTAGATGCTCCAATGTTGAGTGCATAAATATTTCAATTGTAATATTTTAATGCATTGACCTTATATGATGACCTTCTTTTTCTCTTTTTGTCATTTTTAATTTAAGGTCTATTTTGTTTGATAGAAGTGTTCTTGCTCTTTTTTGGTTAACATTTGCTTGAAATGTCTTCTTCTATTCCTTCACCTTCAGTCTATCTGTGTCTGTAGGGAGAAAGTGAATCTCTGGGGGGCACCTGGGTGGATCAGTTGGTTAGGCGAACGACTTCAGCTCAGGTTATGATCTCACGGTTCATGGGTTCGAGCCCCGCATTGGGCTCTGTGCTAACAGCTCAGAGCCTGGAACCAGGAGCCTGCTTCGGATTCTGTCTCTTTCTGTCTCTTTCTCTCTCTCTCTCTGTGTTCCTTCCCGGCATGTACTTTGTCTCTCTCGGTTTCTCAAAAAAAAAAAAAAAAAAAAAAAGGTAAAAAAAAAAAAAAGAGTAACAAAGTGAATCTCTGGTATAGGCAGCATATTGTTGGACCTTATTTTTTTTAATCCATTCAGTCATTCTCTTTTAATTAGATAATTTAATTTGTTTATGTTTAAAGTAATTATTGATAGCTGAGGACTTACTATTGCCATTTTGTTGATTGTTTTCTGGTTGTTTTATAGATCTGTTTTTTCTTGTTTCTTACTCTGCCTTTTTTGTGTTTTGATATCTTTTGGTATCATTATGCTTTTACTTCTTTAGTGTTTTATTTTATGAAATTACTACAGGATTTTCCTTCTTATCTGAGACTTATGTAGAATATTTTAAACATAAAACACCATATTTTAAACTGGCAATTTCAGTAAAATTTGTAAACTTTATACTTACATTTCTCCACCTCACATTTAAAGTTAATGCTGTTACAATTTGTTTTATATATATTGTGTAACTAACAATAGATTATTGTAGTTATGGTTATTTTTACTACATTCATTAAAAAAGTTTTTTAAGTTTATTTATTCTGAGAGAGAGAGACAGAGTGAGCAGTGGTAGGGGTAGAGAGAAAGAGGAAGAGAGAGAATCCTGAACAGGCTTCACACTGTCCATGTGGAGCCTGATACAGGGCTCAAAGCCACAAACCATGAGACCATGACCTGGGCTGAAAGCACAAATAAGTCACTTGACAGGCCGAGCCACTCAGGTGCCCCACTACATTCATTTTTTAAAACTTTGAAACTAGAATTCTAAGTGGATCATGCACCACTGTCACTATATTGCAGAATCTATGACTACATATTTACCATTGCTAGTGAAATCTAATCTACCGTTTTATGTTTTTGTCATGTTAATTAGCATTCTTTTACTTTCATTCATCGAATTCTCATTAGGTCTGGTAATAATGAACTTCCTTAATTTTTGTTTGTTTTAGAAAGTCTAAATCCCTCCGTTTCTGAAGGACAGTTTCACTGCATATAGAATTCTTGGTTGACAGTTATGATCATTATTTTCAATATGTTGCCCAGTTCTCTCCTATGCTTAAAGTTTCTGATGAGAAATCTGTCAATAGTCTTATGGGATTTCCTTATCCATGACTTTACTCTTTTGCTGCTCTTAAAATTCTTTGTCTTTGACATTTGACAATTTAATTATCATGTGTTTCAATGTAACCTTATTTGGGTTCAATGTATTTGGGGTCCATTGGGTCTCATGGACCTGAATGTCCGTTTCTCTCCTTAGATTCAAGAAATTTTCAGCCATTATTGTGTTAAATATAATTTCTGTTCTTTTCTTCTTCTGGAATTCTCATAATGTGAGTACTGTGTTTTGCTTTTTGTTTTTTGTTTTTAATTGTGTACAATAATTCCTGTAGGCTTTCTTCTCTCTTTTTGTTTTATTTTATTCTTTTGTAACTCTGGCAAGGTAATTTCCAATGTTTGATCCTCCAGCTTACTGATTGTTTATTCTGCATGAAATGTCTATTTTTGAAACTCTCTGTTGAATTCTTACTTATTACATTTTTGAACTCTAGGGTTTGTTTCTTGTTTGTTTGTTTTTTTTTTTTTGACGGTTGCTATTTCCTTATAGATAGTTTTGTTCATGCACTGCTTTCCTAATTTTATGAGTTACTTATGTTTTCTTGTAGTACACTAAACTTCCTTAAGAGAATTATTCTGAATTCTTTGATTCGTAGATTTACATTTTGTTAGGATTAGTTATTGGAACTTTATTAGTCTCCTTGATGGTGTTATATTTACCTGATTTTTTTTTTTACCTGATTCCTTATATTGGTATCTGCACATTTGAACATTTGGCTCTTCCAGATTTCACAGGTTTGCTTTAGCAGAGATAGCTTTTCAACAGTTAACCCAGTTTGGGTTTTGGGATATTTCTGTTGGTAAGGCGGGTCTTTCTATTGTCTATTTTTTTGGGCAATAAACTAAGCTCTGAGGATGGGGATGTGGGGATGTGCCAGAGAACAGTTGGATAGGGCAGCTTGCTTGGTTCCCTACCCAAGTAAGGCTGAAGGACTATCATAACATCTGGGGCACATGGAATATAACAACACTAGTCTCCACAGAGATACCTATACAGCCTGTTTGGGAACTCAAATCAAGCCAGAGCATGCACTGCATTTCAAGTGAAGTCACTAATTTTGCTCTGTAGATGATAAAAGCCTTGGGCTGTTCTCTCTGTTCAAGTGCCACTGTAAATAGGGATGTCAAATGGGTTATGTAGCTTCCTGTGTGCTCTAGTTAGGTTCCTGAGTAGGATAGACTGAAGGCTGTACTCAGTGAAGAACTGGGCTATGATTTACGTTCCCTGCCCAGGCTCAGTATGAAAAGCAACTCTAAAGCCAGACAGCTCATTTTTGTCGTAATTCAGGTGAAACTGAACCCTAAGTTCCTTGAGCAACCAGGGCCATGGCTTTGCTCTACAAGTATCAGCTGACTTGTTGCCTGTTGGCTCACATGCCACTGGGCCAGCCAGCTTCCAGGAGTTATCTCTAGGTCTTGCGGTCAGACGGAGCCAGAAGACACTCTCTACAGCATGTGGGGCTATGTCTCTATTCCCTTATCTGAGTGAGAAGGGAAAGGTCTACTCTAGGCTATTCCTAATTTCTTGAACAGGCTTTCTAGTAGTAGCCTTGCTTAGAAATTAATCCCCTGCCTGAACATAGCACAGAAAGGCTCCGGGCTCATTACTGGCTTTGCTTGAAGGTGATTACCTCTGTCCACCTGTCCCTCACCTGGAGTATCACAGGCTGCACAGCTTCCAGGAGTTTTCACCAGCCCTTCTGGTCAGATGGGATGAGAAAACAGTCTCATCAGCAGGACAGGCTGTGATTCAACTTCTTGCCTGAGCATGGGCAAACCGAGTTATAGGGGTGGTAAAACTCTTGTTGGAGAATCTGAATCAAGCAGATCTGCTTCCTGTAGAGTTCCTTGGTCAGAGTGTGCCCTGACTTGGTTCTGCAGGTAAGCAAGACCACTGGTTGGGGTTACTACTTGGGTGGTAATGCTGGTATGAACTCCTGTTTGCCAGGATCCATGTGCTGGTTGTTGCAAGCTCCTCCCCCACTTCTCCATTATGGTCAGATTCCCAGTGGTTGAACCCTGCAGATTCCCCTGCAGTTTCCATGGTGCAAGCATCTTAGTAGAAGCTCCCACAAAGTGACCCACAATGCGAAAGGGTGAGGGCATTGTTTGTTCTCCTCAGGGTCTCCTTTACCACTAGTGGAACTGGAGATTCAGGAGAGACCTCTTCTGGTGATGCTTACTGCCCTGGGGGAGGGCCAGTGTGGGTCAATTTGTAGCAGCTTCTCTTATCCTTTTATCCTTATCTCATCCTTATCTTAGTCTCTGTGGTGGAGTAGGGTGCTACAATTTCACCTTTGTATTCTGATATCCTCTTAGCAGTGTCTAGTTCTGGAATAATTGCTAGCTGTTCTTGTGAGGGCTAGTGAGGTCCATAATAATGTATATCTCTATCTTGGTGGTGTCACGTCTCCATTAATTTAAACATCTTTAGCCTTGTTTAGGATTAGGAAGCATGAACTGGAATTAATGACAATAATAAATTGAATATAATTCATATATAATGAATTCATAGAATGAATTATATGGTAAACTTGTATCATCAGAGTATTGAAATGTTCTTAGGCTTTTAGAGAAAAATGTTCACTCTATTTCTTAGTAATATCAATTTCTATTTTAGTTCCTGTTTTTATCTGAGGTTAATCTTCTAGATATTTTTAATGTTTCTGTATGTGGCAAACCTTCTCATACACATTTTTACGAAAAACACCTTGATTTCACTTTAATTTTTAATACATGGTTATATGGGGCATGCAGTCTGTGTTCCTTTCTATTTTCTCTCAGCACTTTGAATTTATTATTCTACTATGTTTGTTTTCTCAATTGATGTTATGCTTTCAGCTGTCTACCTAAATATCAAGCCTTTCTAGTCTGATTTTTCTTTTTTAAAAATCTCTTTTCTTTTGTTAGTGTGATGTGTCTCAATCTATTGTCTTTCTTACTAGAGATTTGTCATCAATTCTGAAGGATTGGTAATGTTTATAAATTGTTTAAATGTCTCAGTTATTATTAGTTACTACTTTTCTCTTGCATGATCTCTCTTATCGCCTTTCAGAACATGCAACTTGACTGTACCCTCTGGTGTCTCTTTTCTTTTTCTCATGTTCACCTCTACTTTTCTGTCTTATTGTGGGCAATATTTTCAGCCATATCTTCTATTTACTAATTCTATCTTCATTTTTGTCTAATCCATCTGACCAATCTGTTTAATTTCTTTTTTAAAAATGTTTGTTTATTTTTGAGAGAGAGAGAAAGACAGAGTGCAAGTGGGGGAGAGATAGAGAGAGAGGGAGACACAGATCTAAGGCAGGCTCCAGGCTCCACACTGTCAGCTCAGAGCCTATCATGGGGCTCAGACTCATGACCCATGACACCATGACCTGAGCAGAAGTTGGATGCTTAACGTACTGAGCCACCCAGGCACCCCCAATCTGTTGAATTTCTAACTTACTTCTTATATTTTTCATTTCTTCCTGTTATTTTGATTACTACTTTTCATTTATACTACTTATAATACTTTGATTTCTTTCAGCATATTGAAATATTTTATATGTTATGTATGACAATGCCAATATGAATCATCTCTTCAAATCTAACTCAATGTCTTGTTCATGGTGGTTTATTTCTATGTATGTTTGTGACTGGGCAATAAGCTTTGACTTCTTCAGAGTTTAACTAGAGAAAATTTTTAAAGCTTACAAGGAGTATATTTGTGTTTCTCTCTTCCAACTGCCTAGGGGAAGACTATTTTTTCAAGACCACTTGAAACTGAGTTTTTGGCTTAAACAGATATGAGTATTGGCTGGTTTTAGAAGTTCCCTGGGTAGAATGTTTTCTTTCTTTTTTCAATTTCACAAAGACTCAAGGCCAAGACTGACAATTATTCCTACTGTCTTCCTCTTAAGGCATATTTTTCATTTTTCCCCCCAGTGTGCATACCTATTCACTCATCATTCATGGATACTAGCTTTATCTGGTGTTCTCTAATCTGATCTTCTAGCCAATTTTATTTTTGCCTGTCCATTTGCATAGAAGGACAGGCTTAAAAACCAGTGAGAATCAGCAAGTATCCCCAGATGAATAGTCTAAACTAGTGTTGTTTACCTTATAGGATCCATGTTTATATTGCTATAAATGATATCTTAAATGATATTTTAACAATAAATGATATCTTTAAAAAAGATACTCTTTTTTTTCAACATTAATAAATGAGGTTGTTCTCTTTTGGCTGGGTTTCTACCAATAGCCAGCTTATCATATCCCTAGAAAAAGAATTAAGAGTGTTTCTGCCATTAGTTACTAAAAAATTGCAAAGTATAGTTACAGTTAAGAATTAAGTACAACTCTGAATTGTGGCCCTGGTAATTTTGAATTGTTTATCCTATAAAGTTTCACAAATAGTTCCCCATGTGTAGGAATTCAGAATTTAATAATCTTATTTTAAATGAGCTAATTGCTTAACTTATCCAAAATATCAAATTATTACCTAACACGGTTTAACACTAGAAGGGATGTCCTTTTGCCAAAGCGCTAGTCTGACTTCTCTGTTCTGTTCATGGGATGCAGTTATTACTACTTTATCTGTTACACTTTTTCATACAGATTTGCATTGGTCAATATGTGGTTCATTGTACATTCACTTGACTTCATCTTGGATCTTGAGTCTATTTTAAGGAACTAGTTGTAGCCTGAACATAAACATGTGATGATTGAACTTTTGGGGGGGAGGCGGTAACAAACTCACATTTTAAAATGACTATAAGTACCAAAAAGCATCAAATACTTAAGAATGTATCTAACAAAGTAACTGTCAGAACTTTATACTGAAAACCACAAATATTGAATTAAAGACCTAAGTAAATGAGGGAGAAATCATGTTCATGGGTTGGAAGAAATAATATTATATGGTGCTAATTTCCCAAATTGATAAATTCATCCAATGCAATCAAAATGAAAAGGTTTTTTTGTTTGTTTTTTTGTTTTTTGTTTTGCAAAATTTAGCACACAGATCCTAAAATTCATATGGTAAATACAAAAGCCTAGAATTGCTAAGGCAATTTTGAATAACTAAAACTGAAGAACTTACATTACCATATATTAAGACCTATTAAAAATCGACAGTATTTAAGAAAATATGGCATTTGTGCGAGGATACACAAACTGACCAGTAGAGCATAAGGGAAAGTCCAAAAATAGATCTATACATTTACCCTTACCAGGTTTGTCACAGACATGACAGTGCAGTATCATGGGGAGAGGATGTACTTCTCAATAAATGATGCTGAATCAATTGAATAGCCTAACTCACATGGTATATAGGTAGGTATATAAACTTTGTAGAGATTGTAAATCTAACTTCAAAAATCAAACAATGCAGTTTTAGAGCAAACCATAGGATAAAAATTTTGTGACCCTAGAGCAGGCAAAGATTTCTTAAACAGGACCCAAAAAATCCTTAAACACCCCACTTACATGAACACTTCTAACCTATATTCTTTGAAAGACACAATAGACTCCTATCTGAATACACGTTTATGTATATTTAATGTATGTATGTATCTATTTACAATTCTTATGAATCAGTAGGAAACTGGGAAATTCACTAAAACACGGACACGTCTTTAACTTACAACACACGTGAGAACATCCAAATCACTAACAACAATTATAGTCGCTAAAGAAGTATAAATTAAGTCATAAGTAGGTATCACTATATACCTGTCAGATTTCATAAATGATGAAATATAAAAAACCAACTGTGTGGAATAACTAGAACTTGGATACATTGCTTGGATACACATATTTTCATAAAACCACCTTGGAAAACTACTAGAGTTGAACATGTGAAAACTTTAATAGCGTAGAATAATCTCACACAGGCAATGTTGACAACAACCCCACAAAGGAGTACACCCTGTGTTTTTTGTGTTGAGTAGAAAAATGGGTAAAACCAATCTCTCTTGTTAGAAGTCAGGGTGGTAGTTGAAGTTAGCTAGAAAGGTGCATGAAGAGTTTCTGCAGTACTGACAATATTCTGTTTCTTAAATTGTTTGCTGGTTTCACCCTCGTGCTTACTTTATTAAAGTTCTGCAAATTGGATTCTACTACATACTGTTTGTTTGTTTATTTATTTATTTATTTATTTATTTATTTATTTATTTAATATTCAAGTTAGTTAACATACAATGTAGTCTTGGTTTCAGGAGTAGAACCCAGTGATTCACCTCTTAAATAAAACTCCCAGTGCTCATCCCGGAAAGTGCCATCCTTAATGCCCACCACTGCGAAAACCTTGAGTTTGTTCTCTTTAGTTAAGAGTCTCTTACGTTTTGCCTCCCTCTCTGTTTTTATCTTATTTTTCCTTCCCTTCCCCTATGTTCATCTGTTGAGTTTCTCAGATGCCACATATGAGTGAAATCAAGGACATCTGTCTTTCTCTGACTATTTCACTTCTAGTGAATATTCCCTCTAGTTCCATCCATGTTTTTGCAAATGGCAAGATTTCATTCTTTTTCATCACCAAGTAGTATTCCAGTGTGTGTGTGTGTGTGTGTGTGTGCGTGTGTGTGTGTGTGTGTGTGTGTACATACATACATACCACATCCTCTTTATCCTTTTATCAGTCAGTGGACATTTTGGCTCTTCCCATACTTTGATTATTGTCAATAGTGCTGCTATAAACATTGGGGTGCATGTACCCCTTCGAATTAGCACTTTTGTATCCTTTGAATAGATACATAGTAGTGCAATTACTGGGTTGTAGGGTATTTCAATTTTTAATTTTTTGAGGAAACTCCATCCTGTTTTCCAGAACGGCTGCACCAGTTTGCATTCCCACCAACAGTGCAAAAGAGATCCTCTTTCTCCACAACCTCACCAACATCTGTTGTTTCCTGAGTTGTTAATTTTAGCCATTCGGATAGGTGTGAGGTGGTATCTCATTGTGGTTTTGATTTGTATTTGATGAGTGATGTTGAGCATCTTTTCATGTGTTTGTTAGCCATCTAGATGTCATCCTTGGAAAAATGGCTATTCATGTCGTTTCCCCATGTCTTCACTGTATCATTTGTCTTTTGGGTGTTAAGTTTGTATAGGTTTTGGATAATAACCCTTTATCCAATATGGCTAACGAATCTTCAACAAAGCAGGAAAGAGTATTCAATGAAAAATAAAATCCATTTAGCAAACGGTGCTGGGAGAACTGGACAGCAACATGATGAAGAATGAAACTGGGTCACTTTCTTACACCATACACAAAAATAAATTCAAAATGGATGAAACACCTAAATGTGAGACAGGAAACTACCAAAATCCTACAGGGGAAAACAGGAAGCTACTTTTTTGACCTAGGCCACAGACTTATTTAATATATATCCAGAGGTAAGGGAAATAAAAGCAAAAATGAGGGGCGCCTGGGTGGATCAGTCAATTAAGAGTCTGACTCTTGGTTGCAGCTCAGGTTATGATCTCATGGTTTGTGAGTTCAAGCCCCATATTAGTCTCTGCACTGGCGGTGTGGACCCTGCTTGGGATTCTTTCTCTTTCCATCTGTCTCTGCCCCTCCCCTGTTCATGCTCCCTCTCTCTCACTTTGTCTCTCTCTCTTTCTCAAAATAAACACTAAAAAATTAAAACAAAAATGAACTATTGGGACCTTCGCAAGATAAAAAGTTCTGCACAGCAAAGGAAACTACAAGCTTTTCTTTATGTAATACTTCAACAGAATTTTTAAAACTGATAAGGGCTAACTAACGTGTAATATTGTACAGATCAGATGTTTTCAAGCAATGTACAATGTTTCTGTTATCCCTTTAATGTAAACGTTAATGAGCACATTAATGAACACACTTGTGATTGAGGTGAATAGTGCTCACTGCCACCGAGAATGGAAAGAGCTACACCATGTTGGTTATAACATTGCATTGTCACAAACTAGTTTGAGCCTCAGTGGTTCATGAGCTCATTCTTTATCATTAAAAAAAAAAACATTCAAAGACAATTATTGTTTAAACTCAAATTATCATTTTTAATTGATGTGTTTCACAATTAGGTTGGCTTATTTCCAAAAATTTTGTCTAGGAAATCAGATAATTCAATTATCTTATGGCTAATTTTGTAACTGATCTAGCTTGGTGGGCATTCAGGAAATCTCACAAACGATGAAATTGGAGATTGTTGAAGACATTTTTGGGATTTGATTTATTGTCATGCTGATCATTTGTTTTTTGTGCTTTGACAGCTGTTTAGCCTAAAATTATTTTAGCTATAGTCTATGGTGCAGACTTTGGGGACCACTGATTGCCCAATTTTCTAATTTTGGAGGAGACCTACAAATGGTTTCTGAGGAAATTATAGACCCTTTTGGCAATAAGCCCCTTGAGGAAAGTCTAGGTGTCACTCATCACTCATTAGTGTTCGTCAAATTCGACACGTAGTAAATATTGAACAAAGAAAATAACATAGGTAGTCCTTATATTTAGACCTCTGCCTAAGTGGATGCCATAATTTTTAAAGCATGTATTTATTTTCTTGACAGTATATTTATATATCAGTTTTTGTCCTCCTAGACTCTGTAGCCTTACTCTCATAGTGTAAAAGTGGCACCTCTAACATACATTCCCTGATATCTATAATGCCTTAAACATAATATTTTATTTCCTACATATATTGCAGTTATAATAAATGGCTCACAAGATCACTGAACTCCTATCTAGCCAACCAGAAGGTAAATAAAGCACAGAGAAACTGCCTAGGAGTATTTTTTTATGAATGAGTCTTAGAAGTGAAACGCCTTATTTTTATTCCATCCCATTATTTGTAACTCAATCACATAGCTACACTTAACAGCAAGGGAGGCTGGGTATGCAATCAATCTGTGTGCCCAAAAAGTTAAAGAGAATATGGTTTTGGGTGAATATCTAACAGTTCCTGGTATATAACTAATCGTCAAACTACTTTAAATTTTACTCTTCAATAAATGCAGATAATCTAAGAGCTGTGGGCTTGCACAGTATGATTTTTATCATAGAATTGTTTTTATTAAACATGAGTTTGTTATTTTATCATTGTCTTTCACTGAAGATTATTACAAAAAACCAGTGAAGATAACTCACCACTTTATCTACTGAAGGTATATTGAGGAAGAGGTTCCACACACTATGATACATGTCTTTTCTATGACTCTCCATGTGAAAAATTTCTCTTAGATTTCAGAAGGAAAAAGATGAATTTCTCTTGAGCATATGGTTTAGTTTTCCCTCACATATTTTCCACTTCTTAGGACTGTGTTTTTCTCTTTTTGCCATAGCTCCAAAGAATTTCACAGTCAAAGCTTTGACATTTTTTCTAGCTACTTTTCAGCATTTTTTTTTTTTTTTTTTGCGTTCATTCTCATGGACTCACTCTATTCTTTTTTTATTTTCAAAATTCACTTCCACTTGCCATGTAGCATAATATTTAAAATCATACAAGTGCATTCTGAGGTAAATACTTCTATTTAGCCTTATTTTGTTATCTAGGAAATGTAGATACTCATAAGGTGTGAATGTGGACTTTTAGTTACAGACAAAGCAATCCTGGAGGAAAGGGAGACTTTAGGACATGCTATGATGGTCAGAGGAAAAGAAAAGTGTCCTGGGATTGGGTGGTGCAAGTAGGAAAAGGAAGAAGAAAATTTACTTCAAGTATCAATTAGAAGCTGAATGTAACATAGAAGCTGTGAAAAAGCTGCCAAGGATAAATAATACCTACATTTCCACCTGAACATTACATCCAATGAAGTAATGATTTATTATGATCCAGAACATTGGTGGAGGAACAGATTTTGTATGGTTAGAAGCATGGTGCTTTCAAATACGCTAAGGGGAAAGGTAGAAAAAAGCAATAAATATCTATTGAGACTGTGTGTTGGTGGGTTTTGCATTTTTTTGGTCATTTTTATTTCTAAATGTTGGCTTATTTTTGAGAGAGAACAAACAGGGAAGGTGCAGAGAGAGAAGGGGACAGAAGATCCACAGCAGGCTCTGCACTAACAGCAGAGAGCCTGATGCAGGGCTTGAACTCAAGAATTACCAGATCATGACCTGGGCTGAAGTCAGTTGCTTAGCCAACTAAGCCACCCAGGAGCCCCTGCCTTTTTGTTACTGGAACGTGTCTTGGTCAATGACATCCTAGAATCTCAGTTATTCACGCAGCAGTTTTGACACACTTGCCGTGCATGTTGTATTGAACTTCGTTGTTATTCCCATTGCCATGACTGGACACCTACAGTCCCTTAGTGTTTCAGGCAACAAACTTTGTAAGGGCCACTTGTGGAAGAAATAAGAATCCTGATCATTGTTTCAAGAAGTGTTTAAGGACGTTTTCTTGTAAGTTCAAAGTGTCAGTGTCAAACTTTGCAGGATGACATCAGCAGTTTGGAAAAAGTTCTCTGCCACAACAGTAGATACTTGTAAAAACTGCTATATTACCCGTACTTTTGATGGTGCCAAAGATGATGCTGTATGAAAAAACTGAGCCATGAAAAACGATTCACAAGTGTCTAAACATAGAGGTTTTAGGATTGTTTAAGCAATTAATTTCACTAGGAATTGTTATACATGTTCAATATTGATGTGATAAAATTTTTATAAAAGTCTAAATATATACATATTTTTTTATTTTTTTTAATTTTTTTAATGCTTTTATTTATTTTTGAGACAGAGCATGAGCAGGGGAGGGCCAGAGAGAAGGGGAGACACAGAATCCGAAGCAGGGTCCAGGCTCTGAACTGGCAGGACAGAGCCCGACGTGGGGCTTGAACTCACAGGCCATGAGATCATGAATGGAGCTGAAGTCGGACGCTCAACTGACTGAGCCACCCAGGCACCCCTAAATGGATATTAATATACATGATAAATATTAAGAAAGTACTGATTAAATAAAAACACTTTAGTTTAAGTTTTTGTTTTTCTTTAGTGATAGACATAATAGCAGTGCTTCTTAAACTAGATAAAATTTTGGAATCAAAGAAATATGGGATATGAAAGCAGATCTCACAAGAGAAACTTGGTCTAGGCTTATGTTTGGATAGATAAAGATAGTCATTTTTAGTAGATGACCTCTTGTGAAGGAAACAGGATCTAGAGGAGAGGCTAGAGGAACAGAGACATTTAAGGATGGACAAAAAAAGTGAAAATTAAGGAGACTATATAGAGATGATCAGAGAAGTCAAAAGAAATTAGGACTGTCATGAAGGCCAAGGGTAAAAAGGGAATAATCAATACCGTCAAATATTCCTGAAAGTTAAGATGGATAAAGATGAAAGAAATTTGATTGAAGTGACATAGAAAAAAATCATTAGATATTGGATTAAGGAACAAAAAGGACTGTGAACTGAATCGATCATTAACTTGGACATTACAATAGCCCAGGATGATGGCAGCATTTGGGGCGGAGAGGATGAGTTATAGGTGCCTTGAGAATTGATAAAGATAGGTTACGACTCATTGGGAAGTATTTCCAAGAGAGCCAAGCACTCCTCTGAAAGTGGTGGTAGAGAGTCGCTGATCTCAATTCTAGACTTGGAATGTGTGTCATTTTTCATAATGATTCTGTAACTTTATTGATGAAGCCACCTGTTGTGCATGTGTGTGTGTGTGTGTGTCTGTGTGTGTGTGTCTGTGTGCACACGTACACCTATAGAGACCGGAGTTGTTATATTCCATGTGTCCCCAGTTTTGTGATAGTAACTGCTTTTTTTTGAGAGAGAGAGAGAGTGTGTGAGAGAGTGAGAGCGCACACAGGTAAGCAGGGGAGGGGGACAAATTTGGAGAGAGAGAGAATCTTAAGCAGGCTCCATGCTCATCAGAGCCTGATGCAGGGCTTGATCCCATGACCCTGGGATCATGACTTCAGCCCAAACTAAGAGTCACACACTCAACCAACTGAGCCACCCAGGTGCCCCATAGTCACTGCTTTTTATTAAAAAAAAAAAATGACTGCATAGGATTTTTCTCCTTTTTGAGAGATACTTTATGATGGCAAGAAATGAGGTGACCGTAAGTCAAAACCCGTGAATTGAAATGTAAATAACTTTGAGTATGTCAATTTTTCTACATTCAGATATTCACTGGAGCTACCTTCAAAATATTACATTACTATAAGTTTAGGCTGAATTCCTACATTTTATAGGAATTTATTTTATATAAATGGAAATGAGAATTCAGTCATTTCTATTTCTATTTATTACTTCGAGCAGATTTACTTTCCAAATTGACTTCCACCGCTGCCACAAAATGTGTGTTTGTATATGCATGTGCACACTGGTACATGCATATATAATTGTAAATGTCAATGTTAATTCCATTGAAAAACCTCCCAACCCTCAAATGTGCACTCATTTGTGGTTTTGATTACCCATACTGTATTTTCCTCTACTGCCGTGGATGATGCTGAGCAGAATTTATTTAGATTTCTCTATTGCTTTGAGAGTTCAGCATTAAAATAGTTTCTGGTTGTCTAGGTAATGGATTCTAGTTTCAGGTAGCGGATTATGAAAAATCAAGAGTTTTTTGTTGTGCTAATCTCGGGTGTGTTTTGGTTGTTATTTCAATAATTTTGTGAAAGATCTGCCGTGGTAAGGTTTAAATATTAGGGATGGCGGTGATAATAGCAGCACTTTGACTTGGGTCAACAGTTTGCTAGATATTTCTGTCCACATTTTACAATTGCCTAGAGAAAAGAAGCAATCATCAACTGAACAATATTTGGTAAAAAAAAAAAAAATTGATAAGACTTACTGTATGACACTGAAGTAAAAGCAACCCTGTCCAAGCTGTCAACGCATTTTGCTGTGACATTTGTGAATGTTTTAGGCAAGAACCTGTCTCAGTGAATTTCATGGTGAAGAAATCACCTGGAAAATACGTCTTCATTGCCCGTGCTTCATTCCCCCACCGCCGAAGTCCTATAGGATAGTCTGACGTTCATTTTGCATCCTTCCAAAAATGATATGTTGCCTTTGGGGGTTATTTGTAGCTGCAGACAGGTGGGAGTAAGAGATTCTTTATTCTCCCTATTTAACCCATTACTATAGGAAGCTAACCAGAATGAAACTCCAGTTGTCTCCTGTCAGGTTGCATTACAGAGTGTGGTGCTTAGATAAGAGCAACAAGTGTCACAACATGGACTAGAGGTGGTAGAACATAAATCAAGTTCAATTGATTACTCTTATCCCAGAGGAAAAACTAATCCCCCACGGAGGCAGACAACTGTCTCATGTGGCTTCATTGTTCACAGAAAGACATGATGAACTATGATGTGTGTGTGTAGGTTTGTGCTGTGTAGATGTGTAAATCACTCTTTTATGGACACAGTTTAGACATCTGTTTGGGAATCCTGCATACATAGCCCATGCGATTTGTATGCTTCCTGGGGGCAATGTGAATATTGGAAATCTATATCTTCATCGAGCCCTTTCACACTTTAAATATTTTAAGTTTTTATTTCAAAATAATCTAGTCTCTCGTATATTTGTCAGACAGCATGGAGACCCATAGTTTATGCAACAAATGCTTCACTGGGGTTTTCTTACTTTACCCCCCCTTTCCTTCTACTATAAGTAACTGTCCGGTACATTTCCTTCCTCTCTCTCTCTCTCTCTGTCTCTCTCATTTTTAATCCTGTTTATGTTGTGTGTGTGTGTGTGTGGTTCTTGTTTGCATTGCTCTGTGTAAATTGTTCCATATGTACATTTATCTGCATCTTGCTTTTATTGCTTAAAATATATTACAGAAATATTTCCAGCTAATAGGTATAGTTATAAATCACCCATGGTAAAAAGATATCCTAATTTATCACATTATTCCCCTCTGGTAGCTTTCAATTTATCTCTGGGTTGTTGTTGTTGTTGTTCTGTTTTGTTTGGCCCCTAAAGACCTTGAGGTCATAAACTTCCTTACTGCAATAACTAGCATTTTGATTTCATGAGATAAATTCCAAGAATGATATTACTGGATTGAAATTTATATGTATTTTTAATTTTAATAGTATTACTAGATTTCTTTTACCCCAAACTATAACTATTTGTATTTTCACGGGCAATATAGGATCACACATTTCCGTATATATTCTATTAGCTATGAAGGTTAGCATTTTATATTTTCCCAATGTCAGTGGGAAAGTGATATCCCATAATTGTTTTAATTCTCATTTTACTATTATTATTGAAGTTGAACTCTTTCCTAAACCGTGAATTTCCTTTTCAGCATTGTTGCCTATGTTTTCCTGTCTTTCATTCCTATACATCCTAA
The DNA here is from genome assembly GCF_028749965.1 of Puma concolor. Taxonomy (NCBI): domain Eukaryota; kingdom Metazoa; phylum Chordata; class Mammalia; order Carnivora; family Felidae; genus Puma; species Puma concolor. The sequence continues at coordinate 47,380,825 of NC_141684.1, forward strand.
AGCTTCTTTGTAGATTATAGGTACAAGTCCATCTGTTACATAGATTTAAATGTTTTTTCCAGTGATCACTGTTTTAATTTTGTTTTTGTTAATCATGTGTTTTGCCATACAAAAAATACCATTTATTTAATGCATTCAAATATGGCTTATCTTTACCTTTACAGCCTCTAAGTTTCCTGTTTGGCTTCAAAGGTTTCCTTGATCCTAAACTGTTATATCTTATTTTTAAAGGGAGCTTATTCAGAGGTAAGATCTCTTTCTCTCTTCTCTATTTGAGAAGCTCTACAGTAAATGAACAAGTCAATAATACTTTGATTTCTCTGTTACTATTTGAATATTTATAGATGTTCTCAATGTGCTAAGAACTGTGGTGGATAAAAGGGCAAATCAGATAAAACAACAAAGCTTCAGAGAACTTAGAGTTAAGGAGGTGTACGGAAAATATAAAATAAGACGGGAAGTGACAAGTACCACAAGAGAGAAAGAAATAAATCACTGTCCTCCCAGAAAGAACCTCTCCCTCTCTCTTGTCTCAGCAACCTGGTTGGTTGTGACAGGAACAATCAATTGTAATTTGCTGTGAAATATCCCCTCAGCTGTGGGAAAAGTCACTTTATAATCTAAAGCTGTTATTACAAATCTATTGCATGATATGATTCTATTTTTTATTCCTTTGAATATCATTAAGCCTGTATATTCATAAGCTTTCTCTCTTATACACACACACCATGGTCGTTCCCAAGTTATTTATATACATCCTTATAGTTTTTACCACTGAATACCTTAAGGAGTTAAAAGGTGACTATTTTATGTTGAATGTATTTGTGTTAAAAATATACACAGAGGGGCGCCTGGATGGCTCAGTCGGTTGAGCTTCCGACTTTGGCTCAGGTCATGATCTCAGAGTTTGTGGGTTCGAGCCCTGCGTCGGGCTCTCTGCTGACAGCTCAGAGCCTAGAGCCTGCTTCAGATTCTGTGTGTCCCTCTCTCTCTCTGCCCCTCCTCCACTCGTGCTCTCTCTCTCTCTCTCTCTCAAAAATAAATAAACATAAAAAAATATATACACAGAGATTACAGCCACAAAAGTTTGCTAAAGTTTACTAAACAACACAAGCCTACATTTATAACATGAAGATCTGTTATTTGTTTTACCATTATCACATGCCACATTCTCTATATACATTATTTTATTCATTCCTCAGAGGAGACCTATGAGAGGTTTTGCTACCTCCATGTAGTGTTATAAAACTGAAGTCAAGAGGAACCTGGTCATGGACACTTAGCATGTAAGTGGAGCAGCTAGACCTGGGATTCTGACCCAAACCATTGACATTGTGTCCTGTGCTTTCAACTACATCCGTGTACAGTTGGTCGTGAGCTGCACAAACCATGGTACGTGCGGGAGACCACTGCGGGCTTGTTCACCCTTCGCTCATCCTTTATTCTCTCTTTCGGAAAAGAACTGAACTAAATTTAAAACAGAGAACTATTAAATCACGCTTGCCTGTGTCTTGTAGTTACCTAGCATTTCTTGTTGTCCATTGATCTTCAAAATAACGCCAGGGAAGATGTAACACTTATTTATCTTACCATCTTGTAGACAAATGAGCCCTATTATTTAGCCTTTGCAGTAGTGTGTTTCCTCTAGCTTAAAATCAGAACAATATCCACTTCACAGGGGTATAATGTAAAATACCGATCACAGATGAGTGCCAGTAAATTTTGAGTCTCTTCTTGTTTCTCCGTCTTATTTGTCTGCTACATAAGTGTTATGCATGTCTTTGTCTTCTCAGAAATCCTTGTGTATTTTTCTGCGGTGTATTGTTCACAGTGACGACCAGCGCTGACGGCTCTCTAGGTAGAAGATGAATGTCTAGGGTGAAATTAGGTCGAATCTAGAAACATACATGGTACTGTTCGCAAGTCTTCCTTTGCAAAATTTGGTTCAGTGGATAAGCAACGAGAGGGATAATGTTTGCGCTTACCCCTCCTGGAATATGCTCCTTTGAGGTAGAAGGAATGAACGTCTGCTTAGTGCCAGAAATCTCACTCTTAAAGTTCCTGTTCTCACTTAAGAGAAATCAAGTGTCCTTAGTTCTCTGATGAAAGCAAATGCTGTCTCTGTGAAGCTAAACTAATTATTATTTGAAATTTCAACGTGAATTTGATTATTTGGCTCCATAGTACGTGCGAGAGAAGGACCTTGAGCAAACATACACAAGGTGATTAGCTTTTAAGGATGACCAAGGCCAAACTCCAATGTTATGACAAGATTTTCTTCTCTGGGTTAAAAGTGAAGATACCCTAAATTGGGAGAAAGGGGAGGATATGAAAATGGGGCGCCACCACACCTCAAACCTCTGCCAGCTGCCCGACTGTATGTGCAGCTTGATCTCGGTGCTTTCACCGGGTGGAACTCTCTTATGCTGTTTTCTAGATTGTTTCATGTTTAATAGATAACCGGCCAATGATTTGCCAGTCACCTTCATCAGCCTCAGTAATGATAGTCTACTTACTTATTTAGGAAACACTTATTTAGCAGCTTGTATGTAGCAAAAACCGAGGGAATAGAAATGAGTCATTCTTTCCAGGTTGCTTAGAGCTTCTGGAAAAGAAACGCTGTATTTCTGCCTTTGGCAGGAGTGGTGGCAGTGGGATATTGGAGCACTCCAAAAACAATCCAGGAAGCAATACTGAACTATTTTGGAATAGCAGATAAAGTCTTACAATTCTTGACATATATTCTTCAGGGTACTAAGCAGCTAGAATTCATAGGGGAAGCTCTCCAACTAAAACGGTAAACAATTAAGTGCGTGCCTCTTTCTGCATCTTCAAGAAAACGATTGTTGCAGGTAGATATCACCAATTTCAAGACAGTTGCCCCAGAAAACATTTGTCTACCGTCGAAGGAGCTGCTGCTGTGGTCAGAAGCCATGTTAAAAACTACTCGTGTCTGGGGCGCCTGGGTGGCGCAGTCGGTTAAGCGTCCGACTTCAGCCAGGTCACGATCTCGCGGTCCGGGAGTTCGAGCCCCGCGTCAGGCTCTGGGCTGATGGCTCAGAGCCTGGAGCCTGTTTCCGATTCTGTGTCTCCCTCTCTCTCTGCCCCTCCCCCGTTCATGCTCTGTCTCTCTCTGTCCCAAAAATAAATAAATGTTGAAAAAAAAAATTAAAAAAAAAAAAAAAAACTACTCGTGTCCAAATATATATAATTGAAAAAAATGCAGGTTTAATTTCATTTGAAAGTTGTGTTTATTTTGACACTGCGAGCATCCCTATAGCCATGGAATTGAGCGATTGAAGGAAACGGCTCCTAAATGACATTTTGCTGAAATTTTTCTAAAGGGATTTTTATCCCCAGTGAATTTTCCTGCCAGGTGTGATACACATTTATTTGGAACAGATGTTCTGTGGTCTGCTCTTCTTAAATGTCACAGTTACTCTGGGCATCCTTGCCTAAAATCACTTTTTTCCCCCCTCTGGCCTGGGCCTCCCTTATGGGAAGTGGTAGAGAATGGGGTTCAAACCTGTGTTAAGAAATATCCCGAAGTCGTTTCACTTCTGTCTAGTAGATTTTCCAGATGATAACAATTGCCTCTTTCATTGCTCTTGGTAAGGCCAGTTCTAGGTTCTTTCTGTCCTCTCTAATGTAGGGTAATGCATCATTTCCAAGGTCATTGTGAGCATCAAGTGATGGAAACACACACATACACACACACACACCAAATACATACATGTGCTAATTTGGAGCCTACCATATACTAACACTGAATACATGGGAGATTTTCAAATATCTCCTGGAATACAATTTGGGTTGTCTGGTAGTTTTTTTTTTTTTTTTTAAAGTGATGGCCCTTCTATTCTAAGGATATTGGAACGCATCTGAGGAGCCAGTTAGCTGGTTCATTACCACTTCTCATTATACAGGGAGGAACATCTCCCCAAGACACATAGAGAGTTCTGTAGATAAGGAATATCTTAGTATACCCGTTTCTGAGAGCTTGCTCAGTATTAACAGATTTTTGAGCTGTAATTTGGTGGGGGGAAGATTCCATATCTGTAACTGTATTGAGTAAAACACATCTTTTTTTTTTAATTTATATATGAAATTTATTGTCAAATTGGTTTCCATACAACACCCAGTGCTCATCCCAAAAGGTGCCCTCCTCAATACCCATCACCCACCCTCTCCTCCCTCCCACCCCCCATCAACCCTCAGTTTGCTCTCAGTTCTCAACAGTCTCTTATGCTTTGGCTCTCTCCCACTCTAACCTCTTTTTTTTTCTTTTTCCTTCCCCTCCCCCATGGGTTCCTGTTAAGTTTCTCAGGATCCACATAAGAGTGAAACCATATGGTATCTGTCTTTCTCTGTATGGCTTATTTCACTTAGCATCACACTCTCCAGTTCCATCCACGTTGCTACAAAAGGCCATATTTCATTTTTTCTCATTGCCACGTAGTATTCCATAGTGTATATAAACCATAATTTCTTTATCCATTCATCAGTTGATGGACATTTAGTCTCTTTCCATAATTTGGCTATTGTTGAGAGTGCTGCTATGAACATTGGGGTACAAGTGCCCCTATGCATCAGTACTCCTGTGTCCCTTGGATAAATTCCTAGCAGTGCTATTGCTGGGTCATAGGGTAGGTCTATTTTTAATTTTCTGAGGAACCTCCACACTGCTTTCCAGAGCGGCTGCACCAATTTGCATTCCCACCAACAGTGCAAGAGGGTTCCCGTTTCTCCACATCCTCTCCAGCATCTATAGTCTCCTGATTTGTTCATTTGGGCCACTCTGACTGGCGTGAGGTGATACCTGAGTGTGGTTTTGATTTGTATTTCCCTGATAAGGAGCGACGCTGAACATCTTTTCATGTGCCTGTTGGCCATCCGGATGTCTTCTTTAGAGAAGTGTCTATTCATGTTTTTTGCCCATTTCTTCACTGGGTTATTTGCTTTTCGGGTGTGGAGTTTGGTGAGCTCTTTATAGATTTTGGATACTAGCCCTTTGTCCGATATGTCATTTGCAAATATCTTTTCCCATTCCGTTGGTTGCCTTTTAGTTTTGTTGGTTGTTTCCTTTGCTGTGCAGAAGCTTTTTATCTTCATAAGGTCCCAGTAATTCACTTTTGCTTTTAATTCCCTTGCCTTTGGGGATGTGTCGAGGAAGAGATTGCTACGGCTGAGGTCAGAGAGGTCTTTTCCTGCTTTCTCCTCTAAGGTTTTGATGGTTTCCTGTCTCACATTCAGGTCCTTTATCCATTTTGAGTTTATGTTTGTGAATGGTGTGAGAAAGTGGTCTAGTTTCAACCTTCTGCATGTTGCTGTCCAGTTCTCCCAGCACCATTTGTTAAAGAGACTGTCTTTTTTCCATTGGATGTTCTTTCCTGCTTTGTCAAAGATGAGTTGGCCATACGTTTGTGGGTCTAGTTCTGGGGTTTCTATTCTATTCCATTGGTCTATGTGTCTGCTTTTGTGCCAATACCATGCTGTCTTGATGATGACAGCTTTGTAGTAGAGGCTAAAGTCTGGGATTGTGATGCCTCCTGCTTTGGTCTTCTTCAAAATTACTTTGGCTATTCGGGGCCTTTTGTGGTTCCATATGAATTTTAGGATTGCTTGTTCTAGTTTCGGGAAGAATGCTGGTGCCATTTTGATTGGGATTGCATTGAATGTGTAGATAGCTTTGGGTAGTATTGACATTTTGACAATATTTATTCTTCCAATCCATGAGCAGGGAATGTCTTTCCATTTCTTTAAATCTTCTTCAATTACCTTCATAAGCTTTCTATAGTTTTCAGCATACAGATCCTTTACATCTTTGGTTAGATTTATTCCTAGGTATTTTATGCTTCTTGGTGCAATTGTGAATGGGATCAGTTTCTTTATTTGTCTTTCTGTTGCTTCATTGTTAGTGTATAAGAATGCAACTGATTTCTGTACATTGATTTTGTATCCTGCAACTTTGCTGAATTCATGTATCAGTTCTAGCAGACTTTTGGTGGAGTCTATCGGATTTTCCATGTATAATATCATGTCATCTGCAAAAAGCGAAAGCTTGACTTCATCTTTGCCAATTTTGATGCCTTTGATTTCCTTTTGTTGTCTGATTGCTGATGCTAGAACTTCCAGCACTATGTTAAACAACAGCGGTGAGAGTGGGCATCCCTGTCGTGTTCCTGATCTCAGGGAAAAAGCTCTCAGTTTTTCCCCGTTGAGGATGATGTTAGCTGTGGGCTTTTCATAAATGGCTTTTATGATCTTTAAGTATCTTCCTTCTATCCCGACTTTCTCAAGGGTTTTTATTAAGAAAGGGTGCTGGATTTTGTCAAAGGCCTTTTCTGCATCGATTGACAGGATCATATGGTTTTTCTCTTTTTTTTTGTTAATGTGATGTATCACGTTGATTGATTTGCGAATGTTGAACCAGCCCTGCATCCCAGCAATGAATCCCACTTGATCATGGTGAATCATTCTTTTTATATGCCGTTGAATTTGATTTGCTAGTATCTTATTGAGAATTTTTGCATCCATATTCATCAGGGATATTGGCCTGTAGTTCTCTTTTTTTACTGGGTCTCTGTCTGGTTTAGGAATCAAAGTAATACTGGCTTCATAGAATGAGTCTGGAAGTTTTCCTTCCCTTTCTATTTCTTGGAATAGCTTGAGAAGGATAGGTATTATCTCTGCTTTAAACGTCTGGTAGAACTCCCCTGGGAAGCCATCTGGTCCTGGACACTTATTTGTTGGGAGATTTTTGATAACTGATTCAATTTCTTCACTGGTTATGGGTCTGTTCAAGCTTTCTCTTTCCTCCTGATTGAGTTTTGGAAGCGTGTGGGTGTTCAGGAATTTGTCCATTTCTTCCAGGTGGTCCAATTTGTTGGCATATAATTTTTCATAGTATTCCCTGATAATTGTTTGTATCTCTGAGGGATTGGTTGTAATCATTCCATTTTCATTCATGATTTTATCTATTTGGGTCATCTCCCTTTTCTTTTTGAGAAGCCTGGCTAGAGGTTTGTCAATTTTGTTTATTTTTTCAAAAAACCAACTCTTGCTTTCGTTGATCTGCTCTACAGTTTTTTTAGATTCTATATTGTTTATTTCTGCTCTGATCTGTATTATTTCTCTTCTTCTGCTGGGTTTAGGCTGCCTTTGCTGTTCTGCTTCTATTTCCTTTAGGTGTGCTGTTAGATTTTGTATTTGGGATTTTTCTTGTTTCTTGAGATAGGCCTGGATTGCAATGTATTTTCCTCTCAGGACTGCCTTCGCTGCGTCCCAAAGCGTTTGGATTGTTGTATTTTCATTTTCGTTTGTTTCCATATATTTTTTAATTTCTTCTCTAATTGCCTGGTTGACCCACTCCTTCGTTAGTAGGGTGTTCTTTAACCTCCATGCTTTTGGAGGTTTTCCAGACTTTTTTCTGTGGTTGATTTCAAGCTTCATAGCATTGTGGTCTGAAAGTATGCATGGTATGATTTCAATTCTTGTAAACTTATGAAGGGCTGTTTTGTGACCCAGTATATGATCTATCTTGGAGAATGTTCCATGTGCACTCGAGAAGAAAGTATATTCTGTTGCTTTGGGATGCAGAGTTCTAAATATATCTGTCAAGTCCATCTGATCCAATGTCTCATTCAGGGCCCTTGTTTCTTTATTGACCATGTGTCTAGATGATCTATCCATTTCTGTAAGTGGGGTGTTAAAGTCCCCTGCAATTACCACATTCTTATCAATAAGGTTGCTTATGTTTATGAGTAATTGTTTTATATATTTGGGCGCTCCGGTATTCGGCGCATAGACATTTATAATTGTTAGCTCTTCCTGATGGATAGACCCTGTCACTATTATATAATGTCCTTCTTCATCTCTTGTTACAGCCTTTAATTTAAAGTCTAGTTTGTCTGATAGAAGTATGGCTACTCCAGCTTTCTTTTGGCTTCCAGTCGCATGATAAATAGTTCTCCATCCCCTCACTCTCAATCTAAAGGTGTCCTCAGGTCTAAAATGAGTCTCTTGTAGACAGCAAATAGATGGGTCTTGTTTTTTTATCCATTCTGATACCCTATGTCTTTTGGTTGGCGCCTTTAATCCATTTACATTCAGTGTTATTATAGAAAGATATGGGTTTAGAGTCATTGTGATGTCTGTATGTTTTATGCTTGTAGTGATGTCTCTGGTACTTTGTCTCACAGGGTCCCCCTTAGGATCTCTTGGAGGGCTGGTTTAGTGGTGACAAATTCCTTCAGTTTTTTGTTTGTTTGGGAAGACCTTTATCTCTCCTTCTATTCTAAATGACAGACTTGCTGGATAAAGGATTCTCGGCTGCATATTTTTTCTGTCTAGCACACTGAAAATCTCGTGCCAATTCTTTCTGGCCTGCCAAGTGTCAAAAGAGAGATCAGTCATGAGTCTTCTAGGTCTCCCTTTATATGTGAGGGCACGTTTACCCCTTGCTGCTTTCAGAATTTTCTCTTTATCCTTGTATTTTGCCAGTTTCACTATGATATGTCGTGCAGAAGATCAATTCAAGTTACGTCTGAAGGGAGTTCTCTGTGCCTCTTTGATTTCAATGCCTTTCTCCTTCCCCAGTTCAGGGAAGTTCTCAGCTATTATTTCTTCAAGTACACCTTCAGCACCTTTCCCTCTCTCTTCCTCCTCTGGGATACCAATTATGCGTATATTATTTCTTTTTAGGGTATCACTTAGTTCTCTAATTTTCCCCTCATACTCCTGGATTTTTTTATCTCTCTTTCTCTCAGCTTCCTCTTTTTCCATAACTTTATCTTCTAGTTCACCTATTCTCTCCTCTGCCTCTTCAATCCGAGCCATGGTGGTTTCCATTTTGTTATGCATTTCGTTTAAAGCGTTTTTCAGCTCCTCGTGACTGTTCCTTAGTCCCTTGATCTCTGTAGCAAGAGATTCTCTGCTGTCAGCTATACTGTTTTCAAGCCCAGCGATTAATTTTATGACTATTATTCTAAATTCACTTTCTGTTATATTATTTAAATCCTTTTTGATCAGCTCATTAGCTGTTGTTATTTCCTGGAGATTCTTCTGAGGGGAATTCTTCCGCTTGGTCATTTTGGATAGTCCCTGGCGTGGTGAGGACCTGCAGGGCACTTCCCCTGTGCTGTGGTGTATAACTGGAATTGGTGGGCGGAGCCGCAGTCAGACCTGATGTCTGCCCCCAGCCCGCCGCTGGGGCCACAGTCAGACTGGTGTGTGCCTTCTCTTCCCCTCTCCTAGGGGCGGGATTCACTGTGGGGTGGGGTGCCTGTCTGGGCTACTTGCACACTGCCAGGCTTGTGATGCTGGGGACCTGGCCTCTTAGCTGGGGTGGGTAGGCAAGGTGCACAGGGGCAGGAGGGGCAGGCTTAGCTTGCTTCTCCTTAGGTGATCCACTTCAGGAGGGGCCCTGTGGCAGCAGGAGGGAGTCAGATCCGCTGCCTGCCAGAGGTTTGGCTCCGGAGAAGCGCAGAGTTGGGTGTTTGTGCGGAGCGAGCAAGTTCCCTGGCAGGAACTGGTGCTCTTTGGGATTTTGGCTGGGGGATGGGCGGGGAAGATGGCGCTGGCGAGCGCCTTTGTTCCCCACCAAACTGAGCTCTGTTGTCCGGGGGCTCAGCAGCTCTCCTTCCCTCTGTCCTCCAGCCTTCCCGCTTTCTGAGCAGAGCTGTTAACTTATGACCTCCCAGACGCTAAGTCGCGCTTGCTGTCAGAACACAGTCTGTCAGGCTCCTCCGTTTTTTGCAAGCCAGACTCGGGGGCTCTGCTTGGCCGGTGAGCCGCCCCTCCGCCCCGGCTCCCTCCCGCCAGTCCGTGAAGTGCACCGCCTCGCCGCCCTTCCTACCCTCTTCCATGGGCCTCTGGTCTGCGCTTGGCTCCGGCAACTCCGTTCTGCTAATCCTCTGGTGGTTTTCTGGGTTATTTAGGCAGGTGTAGGTGGAATCTAAGTGATCAGCAGGGCGCGCGGTGAGCCCAGCGTCCTCCTACGCCGCCATCTTCCCTCTCTCTGAAGAAAACACATCTTAAAAAGGAAGAATGTCATGAATGATTTGTGTCACCCATAGTACATTCTTTCAGCCTGGTGAGAGTTTGTAAAAGCTTTCTGAATCGCCTATACTTGTTCAAAAACTTGCATTACTAGCTTTGTGCTTATATACTCTCAAATAGCTTATAATCCTTGAGAATCAAGTTTTATTAAGTTTTTATGTAAATTCCAGTTAATGTACGGTGTAATGTTACTTTCAGGTCTGCAATATAGTGATTCAACACTTCCATACACCTCCCTGTGCTCATCACAACGAGCGCAGTCCTTCATCGCCATCAACTATTTCCCCCATCCCCCCACCCACTTCCTTCTGGTAACCATCAGTGTGTTCTCTACAGTTAAGAGTCTGTTTCTTCGTTTGGCCCTCTTTGTGTGTGTGTGCCTTTGCTCATTTGTTGTGTTTCTTAAATTACGTATATTGGTGAAATCATAAGGTATTTGTTTTTCTCTGACTTATTTTGCTTAGCATAATATTCTCTGGCTCCAGCCATGTTGTTGAAATGGCAAGATTTTGTTATCTTTTTTTAATTTTTTTTAATGTTTATTAATTTTTGAGACAGAGAGAGACAGCATGAATGGGGGAGGGTCTGAGAGAGGGAGACACAGAATCTGAAACAGGCTCCAGGCTCTGAGCTGTCAGCACAGAGCCCGGTGCGGGGCTCAAACTCACGGACCCTGAGATCATGACCTGAGCCGAAGTCGGATGCTTAACCGACTGAGCCACCCAGGTGCCCCAAGATTTTGTTATCTTTTTATAGCTGAGTAATATTCCGTTGCATGTATGTGCCACATCCTCTTTATCCTTCATCCGTTGATGGACATTTTGGCTATTTCCAGGATTTTGTTATTACAGATAATGCTGCTGTGAACTTTGGGGTGCATGTGTCTCTTTGAATTAGTATTTTTGTAGAGAATCAAGTGTAAAAAATGACCTTGAGTTAGTCTTAACACAGTTTTTGATAAATAGGTTGCTGAAGCTTTACCAAAACTGCTAATTAGTATGATATTGGTGAGATACCGGTTAAGAAAGAGAGATTTTCATTTGGGCTAACTTATGCATGTTAAAAAGAGTATAAGTGACTATTTGTCATTATTAATATATTGCAAAATTATATTCTACTTAGATATGAGTTTTTTGAAAAATTTTTGATGTTTATTTATTTTCGAGAGAGAGAGACAGAGTGAGTGAGGGAGAGGGACAGAGAGAGGGAGACACAGAATACAAAGCAGACTCCAGGCTCCTAGCCATCAGCACAGAGCCCGACACGGGGCTCGAATCCACGAGCCATGAGATCATGACATGAGCCAAAGTTGGACACTGAACCAATTGAGCCACCCAGGCACCCCCAGATAGGATTAAAATTTGATATTTATGGCAAATGAAATTATTTTGTAACCTTTTCACAAGCCGTATTTCTATAATTCAAAGAACACCAAACTCAATTTTGCCTGTCCAGGGTCAAAAGATAGAGCAAAAATGTCAGTATTACTAAAATTTACATTACATTTTATTAAAATCAGTTCAGTAGTATTTTAATTCAGCCAGTGTGGGATGAAGATTGTTCCGTTGCTAGGAAATTCACTGTTTCATACTCCATCCTAAATGATGACTGAAGAAATAGTACCAGTTGATCCTTCTCTGTCTCAGTCTCATGTAGAGGTAATTTAATTCCCAATAAACTGTCAGCTTGACTTGGGGACATGGCTTCATCTTCAAAGCATAAAGGTTAATTCTTGGTGCCAAAAGTTCTTGTTGACCAGTCTGGATTGTGAAATCTCAAGAGATGATTAAAATATTCTCTGTATTGAGTATCTTCATGTACTGAATAAAAGCTATCTACATGTTAGCTATGGATTAATTCTACAGGCACAGTTTGTACAGATGCTACTTGTTAGGAGCAAGAACTTTGGAGTCAAATACTAACTCCTTAACCAGCTCTCTGACCTTCAGACAGTTCAGAGACCTCTGTCTCCTCATTCATAAAATGTGGATAACAATAAAGCCTACTACAGAGAATTGTGAAGAATATATGAGGTCATCCTTGTAAAGTACTTAGAATAGCACATAAAACTCAAATTTCAGATATGATGATTACCGTGGAGTTTATTTTAGAGCTCATTCATGTTTCTAGTTCCTACAAATCCAGACCGCTGATAAATGGTACCTGAAAATAAGATGTGCATGTGCGGTGGTGATGGGGTAAGGAGCTCAATTCTGTGATCCCAGTTAACACAGAGCGTCCTAGAATATTCTAATTTTTGATAATAATTCTTTAGATTTTTATTTTAAATCTGGCCAGGTAGCTTGCTACATTAGGAAATCTAAATTATTTCTTAAACTTCAAATGAGTCAGTACCAGTGTATGAGATGTTTTTCTTGAAGACTCCCATGTCCAAGTCCATAGTTCTGAATAGTACTGTAATCTCTAGCAGTTGCCCTGATTTTCAGACGTACATAGGTACAAGTATTTGTGTCACTGTAGGTGTCTCTTTGCCCTTCAATTACGTTTAACTGTATAGAGTTCAGAGCACAGATATCTCCCCCTTTCCTAATATTTCCCTACCAGTAGCTGAGTAGTTTTTCTGAAAGTTTATTGAATAATAAAGGTCAAGTTTAAACACTACTGGAAGCAGAGGAAATGAAACTGAAGAGAAACAGGGAGAACACTTAATTTATCGTATCACAGTCGATAAATTCTGCAAGAGGTCGGGTGGTTAAATTAATGTTTTCTTCTCTCTCTTGCCTGTGCAATAAAATAGAATTACATACTATATCTTTGTATAGGTTTTAGCACTTAATATATTAAACAGACTCACTAGCCTGTCTCTTTGGGCAAACAAAATGCATCTTCTCCAGGTTTGGATATCTCTAAGTACTGAAGAGCACGGGTGATATGGTCTTGGAATCAGTTAAATAGCTCACTGATACCGTTGGTCTTTAGAGGAAACCATCCCTTCAAGTGAGACTGCCCCATCATTTTTTATCTAAAAGTTTCTCTCTGAAAAAAAAAGTTTTCATTCTTATATATATATATATATATATATAGAAAGCCAATTGGATATTATCTGCAAACCAAATAATAAAGATGCTGAAAATAAATAATGACCAGACTTCTACGAATTTTTAAAATTCCTCTTTGCATCAAAAGCATCTAGTATTTTGCCACTAAACTGTCAGATCTAAAAGGGAAACTCTTTACCATTACAAACAGGAATCTTTATATTTTACTAATGGGTAACAAAAATAGTTTATGTTGAAAAGACTCTGTTTTTTGATCTTTTGGAGGCTCAAACCCACAACACTCAATAAAGAGTGTCATTTGGGCACTTCTGAAAGATGAAGGAAGTAAAAGATATTTGCTTCCTTTATGCAGGAGAGCAATGGCTGCCCTTAGGTCTCCTTTCTGCTACCCTTGCATTTTCAGAACATCATCTGGACTAGTTAGGCAGAATGATTTTTATTTTCTTTGAGTAGACAGATCTTTTTCCATTCTTGAGTAGTTTTGGTGGCACACATGTACACAGTTCTTCCTTGGAAACAGCTGTGTTAACTATTGACAGAAAGGCAAGAGAATTACACTGAACGTTATGCAAATGTTAGAATTGAGCAAATGTGTTAAAAATAAGACCTGAAAGTCGACATAGGGGGTAAGCTTCTTGACATTGGTCTTGGAAACAATTTTTTAATTTGACACCAAAAGCAAAAAAAAAAAAAAAAAAAAATAGAAAAGAAAAAGAAAAAAAGTCCAAAACAAACAAATAGGATTACATCACACTCTAAGGCTTTTGTATAGCAAAGAAATCTATCAGCAAAATGAAAAGGCAACCTATGGAATGAGATAAAATATTTGCAAATATCAATATTCAGGGACTAATACAAATCAATAACAAGAAACCCACAGATAATTCAATTAAAAATGGACAAAAGACCTGAGTAGAATTTTTTTTTCCAAAGAAGACATACATTGGCTAATACATCCATGAAAAGGGGCTCAGCGTCACTAATAATTAGGGAAATGCAAATCAAAACCACAATACCACCTCATACCTGTTAAGCTGTTGATTATCAGATAAAGATGAGAGAGCAAATGCCTGTTGGTTAACCAGCATTTACTGGAAGAGGGAACCATTTTACATTGTGGGAATGTAAAATGGCATAATATATTACATGATACATTACACTGTGGAAAAACACTATGGAAATTTCTCGAAAACTTAAAAATACAACTACCGTATAATCCAGCAGTCCTACTTGTGGATTTATATCTGAAGGAAAAGATATCACTATTTTGAATACATATCTGTATTTCCATTTTCATTGCAGTACTATTCACAATAGCCAAGGTATAGAAACAACCTAAGTATCCACTGATGGATGAATGGATAGAGAAAATGTGATACACACACACACACACACACACACACACACACACACACACACACAGAGTGGGATATTATCCAGCCTTAAAAGAAGAAAATGATGCCATTTGGGACAACATGGATTAACTCAGAGGACATTATGCTGAGTGAAATAAATCAGAGAAAGTTAAATACTGTCTGATCTCATCTACATGGAAAATCTAAAAAAGCTGAACTCATAAAAACAGAGGCTAGAATGTTGGTTACCAGGAGCTGGAGAGTGGGGGAAATGAAGAGGTGTCAGTCAAAGTACAAAAGCTTCCAGTTACCAGAGAAAGTAGTTCTGTAGATTTTTTTTTTAATTTTTTTAACGTTTATTTATTTTTGAGACAGAGAGAGACAGAGCATGAATGGGGGAGGGTCAGAGAGAAGGAGACACAGAATCTGAAACAGGCTCCAGGCTCTGAGCTGTCAGCACAGAGCCTGACTCGGGGCTCGAACTCACAGACCGTGAGATCATGACCTGAGCCGAAGTCGGATGCTTAACCGACTGAGCCACCCAGGTGCCCCAGTAGTTCTGTAGTTCTAATGTGCAACATGGCGACTGTTGCTGATACAACTATGGTTTAACTGAAATTTGTGAAGAGTGTGAAGCTTAAGTGTTCTCACCCTTAAAAAAGTTAAATATGTGATGAAATAGATGGTATCTATTCAGTGGTATCTTTTCACAGTATATATGTAGGTCAAATAATCATGTCTTACACTGTAAATATATAAAAATCTCATTTGTCATAATACCTCAGTAAGGCTGAAAAAATCCTGCACTAATTTGTTTCAATAAAAGTTTATGCTGGGAATTTTATGTTCAGATTTTTTTCTGTAGTTTTATATTGTTTTAGGTTTGTCTCTCAAGCCAGGTGGAAATGATGGCTAATTGTAATTCTGACTAAAGGTTCATTCAGGGCAAAGCTGTTAATAGTAAAAAAGCATATTTACACTTAGGAAATCACTTCATGTTTCTTTTTCTTAATGTTTATTTATTATTTATTTTTGAGAGAGAGACAGAGACAGAGACAAAGACAGTGAGCAAGTCTTCCCAAGTAGCAGAGGGATAGAGGGAGAGGGAGAGAAAGAACCCCGACTCACAGCACAGAACCCGACATGGGGCTCGATATCCTGACCCACAAGATCATGATCTGACCTGCAATCAAGTCGAGTGCCTAACTGACTGAGCCACCCAGGTGCCCCAAATAGAGATTATTTCAATCTGGTATGAGTGTAGGGTGCTGTGGAGCTGTTGATGGTGGCAGGACATAAGTTGGAAAAGAAGTAAGACCAAGGTAAAGGGCCTTGAATTTCTAGGGAGGCAACGTATATGTTCCATTATAAGCAATATGTAGCCAAAAACATTTTCTGAGTAGGATAGACATCAAGTTTAATTTTAGGTCTCCTACTCAAGTGGTGCCAAGGAAAGTGGAGTGGAATGGGAAAAAAGAAGTTGCAACTGTCCAGGACACAGACACCAAGAGTTTTTGTTTCTGTTTTTATCTAACCGTTTATGTTTTCTCTTTTTTTTTCTCCTGAAGAACTCTACACTAATAGAAAACTTGGCCTTCTTTTTGTTTTGTTTTTTGTCTTTCTGAGATCTTATAAACTTTGAGAGTAAATTAAGTTGTACCTGTCCCACATATCTCTGTGATGAATTACCAAAAGCAAAGTCCTAATGTTGGATGAAGAAAATAAGGGAGAAAAACAGAAAAAAAGAAAAAGCAGAGAGAGAAAAATAGAGAGGCAGGGGGGCAGAATGAAAAGGAAAGAGGAAAAGCAGAAGAAAGGGAAAAGAAGATGGATGGCTTAAAAGGAAGATTGTAGAGGGGTGCCTGGGTGGCTCAGTCAGTTAAGCATGTGACTCTTGATGTGGGCTCAAGTCATGATCTCACAGTTCATGAGATTGAGCCCTGCATCAGGTTCTGCACGGACAGTGTGGAATCTGCTTGGAATTCTCTCTCTCCTCCTCTCCCCCCTCCCACCACTCTCTCTCTTTTTCAAAATAAATATTAAAAAGAAAAAGGAAGATGAGAGAGAAATGAAGTGAAAGTAAAAAGAGATTTGAAAATGATGAATCCTGATCCCTAGCATCTCCACAATGTCCATATTTCATCATCAAAAATAATTCCTGGGGTGCCTGAGTGGCCCAGTCAGTTGAGCGTTAGACTTTGGCTCAGGTCATGATCTCTTGGTCCTGAGTTCAAGCCCCACATCAGACTCCCTGCTGTCAACGCAGAGCCTGCTTTGCATCCTGTTTCCCCCCCTCTCTCTGCCCCTCCTCTGCTTGCTCTCTCTCTCTCTCTCTCTCAAAAATAAACAGAAAAAACTAATTCCTTTGGATGAAAACATTTTCCGCTCTTAAGATAGGATTATTTCATATAAGATATATGCCACAGCCCATGGACTTATCTTTAGGTACAGTGGGTTCAGCCTTTTTTCCTTAACAACAGCAACAGTAGTAAAACTACCCCCTTCCTTGTCCCCCCCCAATAATATTTTAAGTGGGGGCCTCTCTATGTACAGCAGGTGAAAGTTCAAACTCTGTTTGAAGCAAGGATGAAAAGCGTAGAATTCCTTCCTATTGATTTCCAACTCATTTTTCACAGTAGCCCTTGAAATAATTTTAGAAACCTGGGCTCTGAAAAGTATTACAAACCTCTTGCTTAACATGGGTGATTCGATTATCTAGTTTTAGAAGTGTGACTTTAGGTACAGATGAGGCAGAATGTGGAGACTGACCAACTGATAGAAGTTCACTGGCAGAGTGGAAAGGTGAATGGTTCAGAAAGGTGGCTTCAAGAAAATAAGTGCTTTCTGTTTAGTTATATTTGTTTTATCACTTTGCACTTTTGCAGAGGTTGGCTCTGGGTTTGTACTCAGGAAAGGAGCAAATAGCTATTGAATGTCTAGCCTCAGACCTGGAACAATGATCTAGCCTTAGCTTTTATTTTTATCACCTGAAAATAAGATATCTTGCACTTTTCTTCACCCTTGTCAAAAAATTTCCCCCTTAAAATATCTGAAGATAAATATCGGCAAGACCGGTGAAGACCAGCACAAATAAAATGATTATATTTAAATTTTATCATTTTAAGTTTATTTATTTTGACAGAGGAAGAGAGTAAAAGTGGGGGAGGGGCAGAGAGAGAGAGAGGAAGAGAGAGAATCCCAACAGACTCCATGCGCTCAATGAGGAGTCCCATGCAGGGTTCGAACTCACAAACCATGATACTGTGACCTGAACAGAAGTTGAGAGTCAGACACATAACCGACTGAGACACCCAGGTGCCCCTAAAATGATTATATTTAAAGTGGTAAACAATCTTTTATACCTCTGTTCAGTTACTAAATGATACCTATCTAGATGCATATTTTTTGTAATTTAGTCAGTTTTTTTTTTATCATGCAGCAGATTTTCTCCTAAAGCAAATAAACACCTTTGATGGTGAGCCAGAGCAACAAACTACTGAAACAGCACAGCAGAGTTTTGATTTCTATCTTTGTTGTTCTTGATCTTTTATTTAACAAAATCACATGCTGACATTCGATGTAAGATTAATTTTTAACTGGTTTGTTCTTCCAGGAGTTTTCTTTTCTCTTTCCCCCCTCTCACTCTGTAAAATTTTGTTTTCTGAAATGTAAAGTGTCATGGTGCCATGGTTTATTTTAATTTCCATATTCCATGGGGTATTTTTGGGAAACTCAAATCCTCATTGTAGATTGTTAAATAACATCTGGCTTTGATGCACGGATCATAGTACATTTTCTCAGTACTCTTAACTGTATAGAAGGATAAAATATCTGTGAAGCCTAAGTCCCTTCCTGATATCAACTTAGGCACCTAGAAAGGAGACTTTTTATCTTCCTGGACCATTTGAGTTGGAGGTGATAGAAATTTAAATTTTTTTTTCAACGTTTTTTATTTATTTTTTTTTGGGACAGAGAGAGACAGAGCATGAACGGGGGAGGGGAAGAGAGAGAGGGAGACACAGAATCGGAAACAGGCTCCAGGCTCTGAGCCATCAGCCCAGAGCCTGACGCGGGGCTCGAACTCACGGACCACGAGATCGTGACCTGGCTGAAGTTGGACGCTTAACCGACTGCGCCACCCAGGCGCCCCGGAGGTGATAAAAATTTAAATAAAAAATGGCTAGAGAGTGAGGAAGAGAGACAGGAAATGAAGGTGTTGACTGACCTGTGAAGCAAAAAGCCAGGGAAGTAGATGTTGCTTCCCATCCTCAATAGACCCAAATGGTCCAAATGGTTGTGTTACAACACACTTTTTCCATCTTTCAGCTCGGTTTTTCTCATTAGATTTGTTCCATCAATCTCATCCTTTGGCGAATGGAGAACCAGGAACAGGTTCTTTTGCATACTACCAGTTCAGCAGATGTAATGGGATGACAGTGTGTCTTTTGTAAAAGATCCACAAATGGTCTTGAGATTTATCTTCTTCATTCATATGCCAGTTCCTTAGTTACTACAGTTAGTAGGACCTGCTTGTCCACTTTTAGAGCTGGGTGTCTGACGAGCTTTAGCATGAAACTCATGGAGTACTAGTTGGGTGGCTATTTTTTCCAAGAAATTTGGGGTTCTCTTGCTAGAGGTGGGGAGGTGTTGTTGGGCAGGCAAAAATAGCATGTGCCTTTTGTAGCCACCTCAACAGTGTAATGCCTTCCTTCTTCAGTTATTTTTCCTTCCTCCAGACAACTATTGCTCATGCTGTGTAATTCCCTTGTCGTTGTCCAAGGAAATGGAATGGGTAGATACTAGGTATCTGTGCATGTCTTAATGGTGAATTACCTCTATTACAATTAGCCCATAGCAAACACTGGCCCAGAGCTACTGGTTGGATAGAAAAAAAGCCTGTGTTCCCTTAAATTCCAACTTTAAGCAAGCCACATGTGCCACCAAAAGTGACAAGATATGTGAGCTATCTGAAAGTCCTATATGGAAACAGACTTATGATCAAGACTTTAGGGGATCTGATTTCTTGGTGACCCTGAGATACCGTTCTCACCCTGATGTCTGAAGATTGACATAGCTTTTGAAATATGGCATTTGAAAGCCTACTGGGTGACACTTTAGAAGTCTTTGAATCCATTCTGTGTTCTTGATATTTGTATGCTGTGTTGCTAATGACTGGTTGCCTGTATACATTTGTTTCCTATTTTCTCTTCTGTAGATGGTGCAAGTGATAATATGTGTCGTCTCCAGTCTATTCCAAGACTGTGATTCTGATAGTTTTACTCTCTGGGAATGACTTAAGGGGGAACGAGGAGAAATGATCTCAATTTAATTACAAAAACTACTTTAACAGTTTGATTTATATCCAAGTGTGAAACTTACATACTTCAGTGGAAGCACAGAATATAAGAAATCATGCAGTAAAATGGATCTTTATGTCCAGGAACAAAAGGAGGACAGAAGAGTAGAAAGCTATAAAATTATGATTTAAATAAGATCTTGAAGACACATTTTTGCTCCCTTTCTTTGTCTTTGTGTCATTATTTTATTAATCAAATCTTGATATATTTATTCATAATGTTTGGTGTTCTTGAATTAGCTTGCATTAGTGATACTTGATTTATAAAATAAGAATAGTTATTTTAAAATAATATTTGAAAATTCCATATATATATGGAATATATATATATATATATATATATATATGGAAAGTATATATATATATGTATGTATGTTATGGGCTGGGATTATGGTTTAAAAAATTGCAACTGCTAGAAATATAAATAATGACCAGTTAGTAATTGATTAAAAATCTACAGGGACGCCTGGGTGGCTCAGTTGGTTGAGCATCCAACTCTTGATTTTGGCTGAGGTCATGATCCCAGGGTCATGGGATCGAGCCCCACATCAGCTCATGCTGAGCATGGAGCCTGCTTAGGATTCTTTCTCTCTCTCTCTCAAATAATATATATATTTCAATCTACATAATTTTATCCTTAAAAGTCTATGACATAATTAAATACATAAAATATATATTTATATATTAAACATATAAAATATTTATATATATGTTTATATATGTATAAAATATTTATATCCTTAAATAAAGGATAAAATCCTTAAATAAGGATAAAATGTTTTATCCTTAAAGTCTGACATAATTAAATATAGAAAATATATATTAAACATATAAAATATTTATATATATGTTTATATATGTATAAGATATTTATATCCTTAAATAAAGGATAAAATCCTTAAATAAGGATAAAATGTTTTATCCTTAAAGTCTATGACATAATTAAATATATAAAATATATATTTATATATTAAACATATAAAATATTTATATGTTTATGTCTTTATAAAATATTTATATGTTTAATATACAAAATATGTTATGTATTTAATATACTAAGTATTATATATTAAATATATACAATATATATACAATATATATTTATATATATTTATATTTATATATATTTATATATATTATATATATTTATATATATTTATATATATGTATATTATATATAAATATATATTTATATATTTATATATTTAATATATAAAATGTATTTATGATTACCTCAAATAGGAAAAACAATTTTTTTAATGTTTATTTAATTTCAAGACAGAGAGAGACAAAGCGTGAGCAGGGAAGGGACAGAGAGAAGAAGACACAGAATCCAAAGCAGGCTCCAGGCTCTAGGCTCTGATCTGTCAGCACAAAAAAGCCCGACGCGGGGCTCAAACTCATGAGCTATGAGATCATGACATGAGCTGAAGTCAGATGCTCACCTGACGGAACCACCCAGGCACCCCAGGAAAATTAGTATTCTTTTTGTATCTTACCTGAATTTTGACTCAGTATTGGAAAAAATACCCACCATAAGATTATATTATTACGAGATGGCTTATCTTTTCGCTTCTCTCTTTGGCAAAAGAAGTAGGAGTGGTTAGTGAACTTTTCAGGTGATTTCATCAACCTTAGCAAAAGCAATTAGTAAATGCAAAGCTTGGCAGTTCAGAGGTTCAAATTCTGAGAACCCTTTAGAAAAATACTGTTGATTTTAGACTATTTCAAAGAGCACTCATATGTACTGAAAATGGACATTTCAAATGCCCTCCCCCCATTGTATTATGTACAGTCTCCATGGCAGCTAAATCTTTTAACTTTCTAGAAGGTAGCTATTTGTCAAAATCAGTTTCTCATACTTAAATATCTAGTTTCCCTGATGAAATCTTAAGAAGAAAGCATGACCTACCTTTCTCCTGAATTCTTTTCTATATGCTTGGTATATGGTATAGTTCAATGGGCATTTAGCACATCTTGAATGACGGAAGGAAAGAATAAAGAATAAATAAAAGATTGTTCCAATTATTTTTTATACTCTTCTTGTTCCCAGTTATTTATTGGGATTCCATCTACTTAAAGCATTCCTTAGAGGGGCCCTTCTCTCATTAACAGAACAACTGTGAATATGTTCTCAGAGCTATTTGAATTTCTCTACAGATGCTCTCTTCTGGCATCTGTAAATGCCAGCTCATAAGCCATTTTCATCCACTAGTATCAAAGTTGGCAACTTTCTTATATCCCCAAATTACTACTATTTATTCAGTCAACAAATGATTATTGAACCTCCATATATGCAGGAGAACATGGGTGGCTATGGTACTGTGTATAGTGAACAACCAAAGTTGTGGACAAATAATTACTATTCTGAGAAATGGTTTTGTAAGATAAATGCAGGAAAATGTGATGAACACCAGGTTATATCTGTTTAGCAAACTGCCATTTTGATTTGCCTTGTGACTTCTCATCTACATTGTTCTGATCTCTATTGGACTCTAACTCACACATAGATGCTGTCCTATACAAGCTCCCTGTTCACCACCTACTCTTTTGCTGCTCCTCAGCTGATAACCCATTTTAGGGGACCGTGTTAACATATTCTAGACTCAAGAGCTGCTTTAGTGAACTCTCGCGCAAGTAGACACCACTACTTCTTTGAGGGTGGGGCTAACCACCACTTGAGAGCCAAGAAATACTTAAAATTGTTTATTAAAAACATTTTTTCAGGTAATTTGGTAATGCTCTAAAACAGATAATACAGATAGAGGATCAATAGAATGTATTCTTTTTTTTTTTTTTTTTTGACGTTTATTTATTTTTGAGACAGAGAGAGACAGAGTATGAACGGGGGAGGGTCAGAGAGAGGGAGACACAGAATCTGAAACAGGCTCCAGGCTCTGAGCTGTCAGCACAGAGCCCGACACGGGGCTCGGACTCACAGACCGTGAGATCGTGACCTGAGCCAAAGTCAGCCGCTTAACCCACTGAGCCACCCAGGCACCCCAATAGAATGTATTCTATAGGAGTTACTTTCATTCTGGAAGCTACAGTCATTGCTGTGTCTTTGGACAAGATACTTATTCTAGAATCTGATGATTTGTATTTACATTAAGCCAATTGTTTATTGTGCTTTAATTTGATAAATTTACCTGTGTTTAGATGTTTAGATGTTTGTGCTCTCTTTAAACTATTAAATAATTCATGAAGAAATTGTTAGTCTTTAGGTGATACAGCTGCTAAGAATTTTAGTACAGATGACATTGTCCACTTTTTTTTTTTTTTTTTTTTAGAGCCCTTGGGTTTGTATGCCCTCTCTGCAGTAGCATAGTCTCCCAGTAACTGATGAAACCTGTTTCATAAAATAAGCAACACTAGCCCACTGTAGTATTTTACACAGCACTTAAAACTTCAAGTGCTGGGGTGCCTGGGTGGCTTAGTCAGTTAACCGTCTGACTCCTGATTTTAGCTCAGGTCATGATCTCACACTTACTGGGATTGAGCCCTGCATCAGGTTCTGTACTGACAGTGCAACGTGGATCCTGCTTGGGATTCTCTCTCTCTCACTTTCTGCCCCCACTCACGAGTGTGTGAGTGTGTGTGTGTGTGTGTGTGTGTGTGTGTGTGTGTGCACGCATACTCTCTCTCTCAAAATACAAAAATTAAAAAAAAAAAAAACTGAAGTGCTAACATTTCTGCCAGGTTATACTCAGCAATATGGTCTCATTGTGGATGGTGTGTTATTAAAGATGCAAGTTTTCTACCTATCAAATTGTGAAGTAATCTCTGATGAAGAGAGAAGTATTAATAATTGGAAGGTGGTTTTGCATGTAAAGTGGTATATGTAGTCTTTTTAGAAGGTGAAGAAGGGACAGTAAAATATCCTCCAGACTAAAAAGGCACTTTGAGACTGAAACCAAAGCAAGCCACTCCATACCATTTACACAGGATTTTATTCAGGGTAACTTACAAACAGGGGGATTGGGTAGACAAATGATCCAGGTCCTGTGCGGCTTTTCTCCATCAAGTCTGGACCTTAAGCCACAACTCTTACAGAGCCAGGGGCAGAGGTCAATAGTAGTTATCTAAAGTGACACCTCTGCGTGTCAGTTTAGGGGAGATGACCACACGCTCTCCCACATTCCGGTCGGGGCATACGTTAACTTCCAAATGGCTTGGAACACATAGCTCCAAGTGCAGCCATTGTGTGGGCATGAACAAAATGGAGGGCCAAAGATGGAGTCTTTGGAGACCCCAAAGCCTTGGGAGAATACCTACAAATCTCCAACCTTAATCCTGTCCACTAGAGGTGCTGTTATGCCATGCGATGAGCTCTTAGAATATGTCCTTGTGAAAGCAGATGTTTTAACAAATGAATCTTACTGTAATTTTAAATCTTTAGATGAAGAGGATGGGTGGGTGCCAGAATGCTATAATCCATTTATACCAGCTACAAGATTTTGAGCTATTCCCAAGCTCTTATTCATGATTTTCTGAGAGCAGGTAATGGGTCTCCAACGTCGTATATTTGAGTACAGCATGTCTCAAATCCAGTCTGGTCTATGATAGAGAACAATTTTATTTACAAAAGCAACACATTCACATAAATCAGTGGTGGATTTATGTAAATATTTAATAGGGCCACTGACTCCTATTGTAGAGAAAAAGGACTTGCTGACTGTATATTTGGAGGGTAAATAAAGACGAATTCTATAAAGCATAAGAACTGTTTAGAATTTCTATATGTTACTAATTTGCTGATTCGTGGGTAAGTCTTTCTATACATCTTACACTGAGTTTGCCTTTACGTCTCTAAATCATCTTTGCATAAACCACAGAATTTCATTTTAATTCAGTTTCTGTTAACGTGGCACATTGTCTGATGCCTAAGCACAGTGGAAATGATACACTGCAAACAGACCAGGAAATAATTTAAACGCTGCCTCTCTGAGATGCTGAGCTGAAGACAATCATTTTTATGTTTGTAACCTAGTTTTCATTTAATTTCCTATCAACTTTATTGAAAGTATAATTTGTGGGGCGCCTGGGTGGCGCAGTCGGTTAAGCCTCCGACTTCAGCCAGGTCACGATCTCGCGGTCCGTGAGTTCAAGCCCCGCGTCGGGCTCTGGGCTGATGGCTCAGAGCCTGGAGCCTGTTTCCGATTCTGCGTCTCCCTCTCTCTCTGCCCCTCCCCCGTTCATGCTCTGTCTCTCTCTGTCCCAAAAATAAATAAACGTTGGGGAAAAAAAAAAAAAGAAAAAAAGAAAGTATAATTTGTGAGTATCCAATGAAAGGGCTCTTACTTATGTTTAATGTAGTCAAAGGATAATTACTGAGAACCTATTATGTGTAGATACCAAGTTAGACGACGTAGGAAAACAAAGATGAAATACTAAGTGCCCTGCCCCAGGAATATAAGATGAAAACAGGAACAATTACAGTATGTTAGAACTCTAAAAATGTATGGGGAAATATAGAAAGGGCCTTCTCTTAGGAGAAAAAAAAAAGACTCATTGAATCCCTACCTTCGTGCCAGTCACTTTTCTAGTTATTTTTCATATGCACATTTATTTAAGTTTAACTTAAACCCCTCTGTTAAGCATGTAGCACACTCATGTGGGCCCTATATTATTTATAAATCAAGAAAATTTTCCATTTTTTTCCTAAGTTCTAACATTCTGCATAGGTAAAATACTCTCATGTTACTCTTCCCATTACTAGCTTGAGTAGTGTGTCAGGAAAAATTAACAATGGTGTCCCAGAGAGGACGGTGTTCCTTCCTGGGAACAAGTGTGTGGTTTCTTAAACATTCTAGGAAATAAGCTGGGATCGACTGTGTACTTGTGATGATGCTGCATAACAGGGGAGATAGGGCCCTGCACAAAGGGAGCTTGGGCCCTTTTACTCAATATCAAACCACATGCAAAGAAGTTTTCATACTACTGGGTTGTTCAACTCATCTTCTATTTATCTCAGTGTTCCGAGAAATTCCCAGTTGGAAAATGGGAATGAAGTTAATTTGCCCAATCTTATTAAGTCATCACTCTGTGCTAGAAACAAAACAAAACAGCAAAACAAAACAAGGGTGAGGAAAAGTTACTTTGTTTTCTTTTTCTGAGAACTTCCTCTTCTCCAAAAGTTCACAGGGCTGGTGATTGAGGCAAGAGAAACTTGCGGGAGCATAGATTGGTCTTAGAATCATTTCCAGAGCTTTGTCCCAATGTCCTATTCTAATTTGTTCTTTTTCAACAAATGAGATTGGGAATAACAAAGTTTTTATGCTAAGAAAAAAAATCTTTTTTTTTCTGCGTCAGTGGATAGAAGTCAAGCCCACAGTTTGAAGGACCAGTGTTCAACTGTTAACTTCCTGAAAATGTTAAATTTTCAATCCTTTTTTTTAAGTTATGGAGAGAGAAAGAGAGAGAGAGAGTCCCAAGCAGGCTTCATGCTTGTAACACAGAGCCTGACATGGGGCTCGAACTCATGAACTATGAGTTCATGGCCTGAGCTAAAGTCCAGTTCAGAGGCTCAAATGACTGAGCAACCCAGGTACCGCAGATTTTCAATTGTTTTAACTCATTTGAATATCAATGAAGATGATAAGACAATGTCCTTTGGAGCACAAATGAACCTTTTCTAGAAAACACTCAAATTTTGTATGTTTTGTTAGACCTTCCACACATTATATCTCGCCACCATTTTGGTGGCTGCGGAGAATTTTACTGTTTTAACAAATGAAAAACTGAATGGATTTTACCTAGACTTAATGCCTTTTGTGAAAATGTATGATTTACTTTCTGAGAAGAATTAAAGCACTGAAATTTGGTTTTGATTCTACTCTGTTTATGTGAGGAACGAACGTATGGTCAGAAATAGGTTTGAATCTCAGCTCTGTCCCTTTGAATCTCAGCTCTCTGTGACTTTGGACAAATACTTACCACGTCTCAATCATACTTCCAATATCCGTCAAATGAGAATCAACCTAACCCACAAGATGGTTTTGAGAATAAAACTAATATGGAATGTATGTAGCATACTATTAGACATGCAAGAAAAGACTCAATATTAGTTTTCCCCCCTCTTTTTTGAGAGAGGAATGTGGTGGGCATATAGGTCATTACATGGGTTATAGGAGTAGGAATAAGAAAGAATATGGGAAAAGTTTTCTCCCTGACTTGAACTTGCAGGTAATAGTGAGCATGTGAATACTAAGTTAGTCTGAAAAGATGAGTTGAGTTTTGCTATTTTTAGGGGGAAATTTTGGTGAAAGTAGTTCACACCATGTAGTAATCACTAAGTTCAAAGGATTCTCTAAGGGGCTCATCTTCCCAGATCTGCTTTCGCCATTATTCTGGTCTTTTACCTGAATTTTTTTTTCTCCCAAATGGGGCTGAGTTTCCTAATACCTTCGATCTGTTTGAAAAAATTTCCCGTGACTCCTATCCCTTACATTTGTGATAAAATTTAGGTATTCGGGGTCATTAAGTTTGAATACTAAACCAGAAGATAAATAACCAACTAAGAGAAGGTTACTGCAAAAATTAGTAACAACTATCCCAAGTGTAGAAATAAGGTTACTTTGTATACATTTTCTTTTGAGCAATGCTTTATATCTTACTTGATTCTCCAGTGATTAGTAATTACAGCTCTAGTATATGCCATGTCAGCTGGAAACAGTTCTTAGGCTTATTGAGTTTGAAAGGTATACTCCAGCTGCATGTTAATATATGATCTCTTAGTAAAGTGTATAAAAAGAGAGATAAATACTGATCAAAAACATCTGGCAATGCTTAAAAGGTCCTATCTACTCAGCATCATTTGATATTGGGTGAGAAAGTGCTAATCAAAATGAATTTATGTGTATTCATCAGTGTATATAGGTGCTGCATTTTAGTTCAGTCTAAATTAAAAGATATATTTTTTTAATTTAAACAGTAAATCTCCTCTGAGTAGACTTGCACTGTTTTTTGTCCACTGGTTTCCCAGGGTTTCAGTTCAGTTCCTTGTAACTATAGTATGCGAAATGCCAAAATGCCTAAAGATATTATATATATATATGTATGCGTGTGTGTATATACACATGTATATACACATGCATACATATACACACATTATGATTTATATAAGCTTTTTTAGACTCTAAATATCAAGGAGAGTTACATGTCAAAGTTATTAAAACTTTTAAGTTTGCTAATATACTTTTACATCATGTATTAATGTCCTTCAGACTTAAACTGTAGCTGATGATGAAAAGTATAGACGTGGTCCTAACATTTATAGCTAGATAATGAATGCCTGAAACATGCCTTTTGTTTAGTTTCAATAGCTATCGCTATTTTACTTCTTTTCTTTGCCTTTGGAGTTTCACATGATGACCACATAAAAACTGTATCTTTATGTTTTATAATACTGCTGTTAAAAGTCTCACCTATGTTCAATACTCCTTACATGAATATTATGGAACAAATTTCTCTTGGAAGTGAGTACTAGGAAAAAGTTGCGTGTGGCTTTTTCTTTTATATTATTATTATTTTGCCTAAAGAAGAAGTATACTTCCTATAAATAGAAGTGCGAGAGGTATCTGTTTCCCTTTTGCATTAGCTGCCAAATTAAATGCATGCTTCCATACGTTTAGCCTAGGGTTTCTAGTACAACAGTTTCCTGTTTCTGAATTTTTATTCTCTTCTCAAATCTTCCCCAGCCCAGATATTACTGATGGTACTCCTATTCTTTTTTTCTTCTTACTTTAATGTTTTTACTGAATATGGGTCTTTATTATAAGTGGTCTCTAGAGATAGAAATGGTGTAAATAGTAAATTAAGGGCTGCATAAAGTCTGTGTTATAAGGAATGCCTTGTGTTCTCTCTCCATTGCTGGTTCCCAGCACGGCATGCTACAGCTCCATTGCTTAAAGTCATATTTCAGAGTATCTGTATAATATCTATTCCATTCACATGCTCACTTTAATAATTTTACTTAAATCTAATGGTACACGAGACTCTGTGGAGATGGTCATGATTCAGTTGTGTCAAGGCATTCTTTTCGCCAGGACAAGATTTTTGATGTAAGCCTTTTAAAGTACACATGATGAGGAAATTCAAGCCTCCCATTCACCTGCCTTTTCTAGTTCATAATGACAGAAGGTCACCCTATATTAAGGAGATTTTCGTGAAGCAGCATTTTTAACATCCATGTTATCTGAGGTAGGTCTGACTTCGGCCCTCAGAGAACGTGCAGAATTTAAAGGGTAAAATAAAGAGCATTTATAGAAGAGTAAAAATAAAAATAAAAAACAAAGTTTGAGCTAATTTTGAGTGAGAACGATCGAGCTACTGACTGACCCGGGCTCTCCTGACTAAGAATGGGATAAATATGGGCAAGCAATTTCAGCTCTTAGTGCACAGGCACCTTATAAATCAACTGGGAAAATAGCACAGGCTTATATTTTAGGCCCTCAAGTAAAATGATTTTTAGCTGGCAAGGATCTGGTAATAGGCCCAAAGAAAGGCCTTGCAAGTAAAGTCCTAAAATATATGAAAGTTGTACTGCTCTATTATTTTACTTCTCTTCTGAAAATGTACCTGGAATCTTGGCAAGGGAACTAAAGTCTCTGTTTAAATGAGGTCAAATGAACATTTTTGATGTGGATAAATTTTCAAAACTATTATTGAGAACTAATGTCTCAGTAGCTGAAATAGCAAGAAGTATTTCATTAAGCCCTGCATTGTTTTAATGCCCATATTTAAATAGCTAGATGTATGATTTTGGTTCTTGGCGTTGGAGCCAGTATTTTGGGACCCACTTGAAGGTCGCCATAAGAGCCAGTCCTTATGGTCAAGGTGTCGCTGATGTGCAATTGTAGTGTAGTGTGAAACCAGAGACGTTTACTGCCTCATTGTGGATTAAAAGGCAAGACTTGAATATATTTATATGATGGGGCTGCAGGATCAAAGCAAATAAGGTTGAAAGAAGATACGAGGCATACTTTACAACAATACTTACCTTTTTATTAAAAAAACTTTTTTCAACATTTATTCATTTTTTCAGAGACAGAGTGTGAGTGGGGGAGGGGCAGAGAGAGGGAGACACAGAATCTGAAGCAGGCTTCAGGCTCTGAGCTGTCAGCAGAGAGCCCAACACAGGGCTCGAACTCACGGACTGTGAGATCATGACCTGAGCTGAAGTCGGACACCTAACCAACTAAGCCACCCAGGCACCGCACAATAATACTTATTATTAATCTTACTACAATCACAAATAATATCACTCATATTTCCATTTCACTTTTATACACCAGTGACTTCCCATATTGTATAATCAACCCCAGTCTTTATCTTGCACGCTCCCTCTCACCTCTCCTGAGCAGAATTCAGTCTTTCACACAGCAGCTGCTAATTAGTGATTTCGAGCAATTCTAGGCTAGTATTGCGTGCTAACAGTGCTTGCTATGAACGTGAGGGTGTCTCCTTACCTGCTAGGCTGCCATAGTCCACAAAATACAGAACCTGTGGAAGCCACAATTAGGATTTTATGGTTTGTTTAGCAACCTGAAAATTCGTTTTCTAAACATTAGATGTATGACTTGATTTTCACAGATTAAGGGTATGGGGGGGGTGTATTTTGACATACATTTTGTAGGAAATAGTACCTTGATATTTGAATGTTTTTAATTTTCACTTGGGATTAATTATAGGAGAATAAAATGAAAAGTAGAAGGGTCAATCAATCAATATTTGAGAAGAGCTAGGAGATACATGAAGAATATAGTGGGAAGTAATTGGTCATTCAAAGGAACGTGAATATGAAGCAGTGCCATTAATGTGGAATAAGAGAAATAGGGTGTAGTTTGTGAAAATTAAGAAGTTGGTAAATGACTGGAGTGATACAGGGAGTGTATTAAAAAAATTAAATTCCAGAGCCAGTAGCCCTACTTCAGGTTGACCATCATGCAGCTGAGCATAATCACTTAATGAAATTCTGGAAATTTTTATTACAATGCACAGGAAACTGGATGCACAGGAAATGGGTGTAAATGGGTGTTTTGTTCTTGAAGAATCAAGAAAGAGAAACCTGCAAAGGTTTTAAAAACCAGAGGATACTAGGATATACTCTCTAAAAGATCACTGGGTTTACTTATTTTATTCTTTTTAAAAATTTTGACAAAATTTTGTTTTTTGTTTAATCTAAAGGATATCTTAGAATTTAGAAAGAATTGTGATGGGGCCCAAGTTTTGCACAATCTTAGTTTTTTGTGATATCATAATCTCGAAAATAGTTTCAGAGCATGGCTATTATAGTTGACAATACTGTTGTATATTTGAAAATTGCTAAGACAGTAGATCTTAAAAGTTCTCATCATACACACAAAAAATGTAACCGTGCAGTGAGGGATGTTAATTCGACTTCTTGTAGTGATCATTTTATAATATATATAAATACCAAATCATTGTTTTACATTAGCAACTAATATAAAATTATATCATACTTCAATTTGTAAAAAAAAAAAAGTTTGATATTGTTATAATCATAGAAGATAACAGTAAGATAGTGCAAATAACCCCCAAAAGAGTATTTTAAGCAATAATTTAATATGTGATTGGCTGTATCAAAGGCAGTAGAAAATAGAAAAAAATCATTCAGTAAGTGGTATTTAACAACTGGGTTTTATTACTTAAATTGTTTTCCAATGATACACACGTATACATTTAAAAATTTCAAATAGTTCTTTGGGAGTTTTTACTTTGAACAATCACCTGTTCCCCCACAGATTCCATTTCCTAAGTGGTTATCCTTTTAAAATCTCGTAGCTCTTTCTTTGGTGTTTAACTTCAATTTCAGAATTCTTTCTTTTCCTTTATTTCTTTCAGGTTTGCATCTTATCTGTCAAGTCCCTCTTACTGCCCATGAGAAACATTATTTTTCGTGCTGCCTCCCACCCCAAACCACAAATGATGCTGCCGCATCTTTCCCCCTCACCTCCTTGTCATGTTATCATAGAGTTCCTGCATGATTATAGTTATGTAAATATGATTCAGAACAGAATCATCATCACATTTTCTTTGTAACACATTGTTTGAGCTGAATATCTGACATTGTTTTCATTTGTTCAGTTTTTTTTTTTAGTTTTTCATTTTTTTATATTTATTTGAGAGAACAGAGAGAGTATGAGTAGGGGAGAGGGGTAGAGGGGGAGAGAGGATCCTAAGCAGGCTCCACACTCATTATGTAGACCGACATGGGGCTGGATCCCATGACCTTGGGATCATGGCCTGAGCCAAAATCAAGAGTTGGCCACTCAACCAACTGAGCCACCCAGGCACCCCACATTTGTTCATTTTTTTTTTAAATGTTGATTTATTTATTTTTGAGAAAGAAAGAGCACAAGTGGAGGAGGAGCAGAGAGAGAGGGAGACACAGAATCTGAAGCAGGCTCTAGGCTCTGAGCTGTCAGCAGAGCTTGACACAGGGCTTGAACTCATGAACTGTGAGATCTTGACCTGAACTGAAGTCGGACACTTAACCAACTGAGCCACCCAGGGGCTCCCATTTGCTCAGTTTTTTTAATGAACCTGAGACTACTTCATTCCTTAACTCTCTTCCTGTAGTATAAGGTCCTCTCAAAACATTCAGACCTGACACCTTCTCTTTTAATGTCCTCTACATTTTCTTCTGATCTAGACTGTCTTTGCTCTAGGCCTGTTATGCATTTCTCATTCTGGGCACTTCCTCTTTAGCATTTGTGTGATTTCTTCACTTTTCTGTCCTATTTAATCCTTTGACTTCCTATGTCCCACAGCTTTCTCATTCTTAGTTTCTCTTTCTGATGGATTGTCTCCAGTAATTTATGACCAACGGTGCATAGAACATAAATGTTTTTGAAGTCTTTCACATGTACATCTTTTTAAAAAAATTTTTTTTAATGTTTATTATTTTTGAGACAGAGACAAAGAAGGGAAGGGGCAGAGAGAGAGGGAGGCACAGAATCGGGAGCAGGCTCCAGGCTCTGAGCCTTCAGCACAGAGCCCGATGTGGGGCTGGAACTCACAGACCGTGAGATCATGACCTGAGCCGTAGTCGGCTGTCCAACTGACTGAGTCACTCAGGAGCCCCTTTTTAAATTTTTTTTAACGTTTATTTATTATTGAGAGACAGATATAGAGCATGAGAGGCACAGAGAGAGGAGGAGGCACAGAATCTGAAGCAGGCTCCAGGCTCTGAGCTGTCAGCACAGAGCCCGACGCAAGGCTCAAACTCACAAACTGTGAGATCATGACCTGAGCCGAAGTCAGAGGCTCGACTGACTGAGCCACTCAGGCAGATGTACATCTTTGACCTCATATTGAACAGATAATCTAGAATGATAAAGAATTCTCATTTGAAAATCATTGCCTTTTAGATTTTAAAGTGTTTCTTGCTTTTCTTTCTGCTCCCAGTATTGCTTTTCAGAATTGTTGTTAAGTTCTAATTTCTAATTCATCCTTTGCATGTGCCCTCTTTGTTAGGTAGATTTTTGGATCTTCTCTTTTATTTATGTTATGAACTTTCGTAAAGCCTCTTGTCATCATCTTCTTTTTTTTTTTTCATTTACAATGTTAGCATATGGTGAATTTAAGTTGGACATTCATATATTTCAGGTGTGGGACAATTTCTTGAGCTATTTTTTTTTTTAAGTTTTATTTTTCGAAAGAGAGAGGGAGAGGGAGTGCATGAGCAGGGGAGGGGCAGAGAGAGAGAGAGAGAGAGAGAGAGAGAGAGAGGGAGACTCTCAAGCAGGTTCCACACTGTCAGTGCAGAGGCCAATGTGGGGCTCAAACTCACAAAACATGAGATCATGACCTGAGCAAAACCAAGAGTCATGTGCTCAACCAACTGAGCCACCCAGGAGCCCCTCTTGGGCTATTTGTATTAGTTTTTCTAGAGCTTCCACAACAAAATTCCACAGACTGGGAAGACTGAACATTAGCATTTATGTTTTTACAATTCCAGAGGTTGGAAGTCTAAGATCAAGGTGCAGTGGGGTTGGTTTCTTCTAAGGCTGTTCTCCTTGGTTTGCAGAGGGTTATCTTCTTCCAGTGTCTTTAAATGGTCCTTCCTCTGTGTGTATCTGTGTCCTAATCTCTTCTTCTTAAAAAGACATTAATCCCATTGGATTAGGGTCCACCCATAAGAACTCATTTTACCTTAATAATCTCCAATCACATTGTATTCTGAGGTACTAGGGCCTAGGATTTGAACATATGAATTGGGGGGGTGGGTAGGACACAATTCAGTTCATTATACTCTGTTTCTGACATTTTCTTTTCTTCTGTTTTTTGGTTGGCTTTCTTTGGAGTTCCTATTTTTATTTATTTATTTATTTATTTATTTTTAATTTTTTTTTTTCAACGTTTATTTATTTTTGGGACAGAGAGAGACAGAGCATGAACGGGGAAGGGGCAGAGAGGGAGGGAGACACAGAATCGGAAACAGGCTCCAGGCTCTGAGCCATCAGCCCAGAGCCTGACGCGGGGCTCGAACTCACAGACCGCGAGATCGTGACCTGGCTGAAGTCGGACGCTTAACCGACTGCGCCACCCAGGCGCCCCTGGAGTTCCTATTTTTAAATGATGTAACTTTTGGACTGATTCTCTAATATCCACCGATTTCCATTATCCAACAATTTCTTTTAGTTACATTTACCAAGAGACTTTAAGTTTATCTTTACTCCCTTATTTTTGTTGTTTTTTCCTACTTATCATGTCTGCAGTTTCCACATTCATTCACTCTCTTATTTTAAGATGTACTATCTTTTTATTTTTCTTTCCTCATCTTGTTTCTTTAAAGTTGCTCTGATTCTGCCTGTTCTTTAAATCTAGAGTTTTCCCATCTAATGCCTCCTGATCCTTGATTATGAATTCAAGTTTAAGAATGAATCACTGAGGGGCTTGTTAACAATGATGTTCTCTGTAGGATCATTTGGTATGATGGCTTGATTAAGCGACTTCTTAAGCTCAGTATTTTTGAGGCTGGGTCTCCTCAGCTAGTTGGATTCATCAGAGGAATTTTTGTAGTTGTTTCCTTCCTGGAGAGTTTAACACAGTGTGCCAAAATTCTGGGAACTCTATGGAAGAAGTAGGCTAGGGTTTTGCTACTTGATATGGAGAGAAACCCTGAACCTGGGTAATGGTAATTTTTATGTGTCAACATGGCTGGACCATGGGGCCCCTAGATATTTGCTTAGACATTATTTAAGTATACCTGTGTGGAGGTTTCTGGATATGATTAACATTTGAACTGGTAGACCTGAGGAAAGAAGACTACCCTCCCTAATGTGCGCAGACCTCATCCAATCAGTCTGAAGCCTAAACAGAACAAAAGATGGAGAACTTATGCTTATTCTCTGGCTATTTGCCTGACTCGCTGAAACTATACCTGACTAAAGACCTTGAGAATTTTCTGCCTTTATAATTTCATGAGACAATCTCTCATAATAAATCTCATGTATGCGCATATATTCATCTTTTTGGTTCTATTTCTCCGGAGAACCCAGATTCTTATGACTCCCATGTTTTTATCAGGGTGATATCTGTCACCAGCCTGGCCGCATGAGCTGCAGTATAGATTTCTTCGGATTCATTCTTGCCAAAGAGAAAATGCTATCTCAGGGGAACAGTTACCCGTGGTATCTGAAATTCTAATTATTTCCTAAATAGAGCTTTTAACTTTTTTTTCTTGGTTTATGTCTCTGTCCTAACCACTGCTTGGTACTGAATCCTGCTGCCATTCCTAAACTTTTCTTGGGCTTTTAAGAATAAAGTGAGGGTTACTTCTCGAGTTTGCCAATTGCATATCTGGGTTTCAGCTTTCCAAATCTCTCATTTTAATTAGCTAATTTGATATGCTTTCTGGATTCCAAACTTTTGTTTTGTCCTTCCCTTTCCTTATCAAAGATTTATACTATTTTTATCCCTTTGTTGTCATTTTGGAAGGATATCAGAAGGGATATGAGGATCTGTATTCAATGTAGCATTGTTAGCTGAACTGCAATTAGAATTTTATGAAAAGGATCATCACCTCATCCTATATAATGAAATAAATTTCAAGCAAATTATAGAGTTAAAATTAGCAAATAATTATATTGAGTAAAATTGTAATGTTTACTATGTCTCTGGAGGTGGAAGCAATTTTAATACCAAAAATCATTACAGAACTCAGAAATGTATTATATAAATGTAAGCCTGTTCATGTGAAAATACTCTAAAAATCAAATTTTAAAAATTGACAAAATGTTAATATAGGTTTATACAAATTATGATATAAATATTAAAACCTAAATGGATAATGAGTAAAGCATAAGACCTGGCTGTTGACAGAAGTAAAATTATAATTGATTATATCTTTATAAATATAAATGGTATATTTATAATTAAGATATAATTTTAAACCAAATTTAAATCAAGCCTTATAAATTAAAAGCAAAAATAAATTTTTAAGTCTATTAAATTATCAAAGACTTTTTAAAATTTCAGCACTGAATGATGTTGAAGACAGAGTATGACAGAGCCTCATATATTATTGGTGGGAAGCTAAATTTCTGTTTCCTTTTTTGAAAGCAATCTGGAAATAAGCATCAAAATTATTAAGAAAATTAATTTTTACATGTCACATTCCTGGAAATTTCCTTCTAAAGAAAATTCTAAAAGAGTAAGAGAGATTGTAACAAATACATTTTTAATAATGAAAAAATGTAAACAACTCAAATATCCAATCAAGCAGAGATAGTTGGACTTCAGAAGATTATTAACATCATTAAAAACAATCTGTCCTAGAAGTGCCTCTTGTTCTTATGATGGTTAAGCCTGGTGTGAGGGGAAAATCTACAAATTTATAAGTAACATGAAATTAAATGCAAAGCAAGCACCAAGATACATGTTGGGAAGGAGAAACACAGAGTTGGGCAGGGTGAGTGGACAGGAGTTCTAATAATAAATTATCCTATTAATAAATAAAGAAATTGGAAATCATGGAATCCAAACTATGTAGAGATGGATTCATAAACAGTAGAATACGGATAATCTGAAGGAATAGGGAGGTGACAGTGGACTGGAGATGATCAGGTAAAGTAACAGATGGCATGAAGGAGTAGGAGGGAAGGACAGTGCAGCACATTTTGGAGATCAAATCAAGGAGTCACAACAATCAGATGCTAAGGCATTAAGTGGTATGTTCATTTATTAAACAGCTATAGTGACTCTGAAACCTAACAGACTCATACTCCACAGTGAGTGCAAGAGTGTGAGAATGAGCTTGAGAACTAGTCCTCCTTCTAGGGATGAGGATGGAGAAAATGGGGTAGTGTGTACTTCTCAGCCTAATTGTGTGTCCTACAGGACCCTAGAAATATTGAGCAGCAGTGACAACGGTGTTAGATGTGAAAACAATTTTATTCTCCAGATGTGTTTTTCCTGAATTTAAGGATTTGTATATCATCTTAAAGAATCAAAATACATGTCAATTTAGCCATTTATTTAAGTAGTTATTAGAAATTCAGGTGTAGGAATTTACTCAGGTTTTCTTCTGGGTAGAAAATTTTGGTTTCCCTTTGTTGATCATTTTTCCTGCTGTTTAGAAAAGATGAAATAACATATTTTGTGATATTGAGTAGAAAACAAAACAAAATACCAAAAATGAGTTTTCTTTTTAGTTCATTGACCACAGCCTGGATTGACAGTGGAAAAACCAGATTATAGGCTTTTAACCTTATATCTTCTAATCTTTAAGATCCCCATGTTTTATAATTTACACCATTATGTTCTTTACAATAAAATACTTCCACATAGTAACATGCTAAAAAGTGTGCCTTTGAGTTGGTGAAAAACTGTAATTATATATTGTTGAATGGATTTGTAGGAGGGGGGCAGTTTGAATTGATCATGTGTGTATTGATAATCCTTAGAGCAGAAAAGAATGGAGATTATGCTATATTCTCTTTCTCAGTAGTATCTTGGATTCTCGAAAAGTGATAGAAGTTTTCTTGATTTGCATATTTTAAAGTCCTATGTTTTAAAGTTAATTTTAAGTTTATTATAATATCCTTTATTAACTTTGGTGCATAGATTGGACAATATGAATACAAGTTCACAGTATCTTTAATTTCCTCTTTGGTATCTTGACTGTTTGAAAGGGGATTATTTTACAGTTTCATGAAATTTTATTTTAAAACTGGCATGCAAGCTTTTATTTGGGTATTGTTTAGGGACTGCCCTTAAGCTAAAACTTTCCTTGTTCATTCAATATCCAGTCAGATAGCAATCATAATTTCCTTTGAAATGAAAAGGGTAGAGAAGAATTACACAAATATAAGCTTTCATCTATTTAAAAATATCATGTCATTTTGCCTTGATTGGTTTCTGTTCCTCAAGAAAAATTCCAGCTCATTTACTGTTATAGCTTTTACTCTCTTTTGAGGGACTATATCTTGATTCTGTAATCACTCTCTTAATTATCAAACTCATTATGAAGGACACATGCATATCATAATCATCTTTTATTTATTACCTTCTCTCTATAAAGTAAAAACAGATGTTTATTTTTCCTTTGTCAGAGTAATTGCCAAAATTACCTACATCTCTAAGGTAAAACTCACTCTAAATATATCTGTTTATTCATTCACCTTCTGATTCCGTAAATATTGGTTGGGCACCAATTATGGTGAAGTATTGGGAATACAAATAAGATCATTCACACACACACGTGCACACACACACACACACACACACAGTTCATACCAAAGTACACGGAGTCTAGGAGTGGAGATAAACTTGAACACAATCATATTTAATAAAACATACTGTCTGTAACAGTAGAGGTAGGTTTAAGACATAGTGGCAGCACAAATGAGGGAAATGATTGCCTGAGACTACAGCAATCAAGAAATCTTGGTAGAGGGCGTAATGATTAATCTGAGGCTTCAAAGATGAGTAGAAATTCTCGAGAAAGGCAATTGGTCTGGGTAGGAAGAAAGAGCAAGAATTCCAGGTGGAGTCAAAATTTGTGCATAGATGTGGAACTACAAGGTATGGAATGATTGAGTACTCTAAGCATTACAAAATTCTGGATTATGGTTTGTGGGAAAGGGAATTTTTAGTAATACATTGGTTAGAAAGAAGGAAGTCATATAGTGAGGACCACATTTTGAACATTTGGAGTTACTCTACAGGTGATAAACACTAATTGAAGGGCATTATGCATATTTGTAATTTAGTCTGTAGGAAGAATTGAAAAGGAGAATTTTAAGGTAATACCAGCTAGAGAGTTATTTCAGTAAAACCAGGGAAGAGCAAACAAGGCTCTAAGTTACAAAGATAGCATTGGGTGTGAGGGAAGTGATGGGTGTGAAAGAAGTGAGGCTGGAAATTTTTTTTTTTTTAATTTTTTTTCAACTTTTTTTTAAATTTATTTATTTATTTATTTTTATTTTATTTTATTTTATTTCATTTTATTTTATTTTATTTTATTTTATTTTATTTTATTTTATTTTATTTTATTTTATTTTTATTTATATATGAAATTTATTGTCAAATTGGTTTCCATACAACACCCAGTGCTCATCCCAAAAGGTGCCCTCCTCAATACCCATCACCCACCCTCTCCTCCCTCCCACCCCCCATCAACCCTCAGTTTGCTCTCAGTTCTCAACAGTCTCTTATGCTTTGGCTCTCTCCCACTCTAACCTCTTTTTTTTTTTTTTTTTTTTTTTCCTTCCCCTCCCCCATGGGTTTCTCTTAAGTTTCTCAGGATCCACATAAGAGTGAAACCATATGGTATCTGTCTTTCTCTGTATGGCTTATTTCACTTAGCATCACACTCTCCAGTTCCATCCACGTTGCTACAAAAGGCCATATTTCATTTTTTCTCAATGCCACATAGTATTCCATAGTGTATATAAACCACAATTTCTTTATCCATTCATCAGTTGATGGACATTTAGGCTCTTTCCATAATTTGGCTATTGTTGAGAGTGCTGCTATGAACATTGGGGTCCAAGTGCCCCTATGCATCAGTACTCCTGTGTCCCTTGGATAAATTCCTAGCAGTGCTATTGCTGGGTCATAGGGTAGGTCTATTTTTAATTTTCTGAGGAACCTCCACACTGCTTTCCAGAGCGGCTGCACCAATTTGCATTCCCACCAACAGTGCAAGAGGGTTCCCGTTTCTCCACATCCTCTCCAGCATCTATAGTCTCCTGATTTGTTCATTTTGGCCGCTCTGACTGGCGTGAGGTGATACCTGAGTGTGGTTTTGATTTGTATTTCCCTGATAAGGAGCGACGCTGAACATCTTTTCATGTGCCTGTTGGCCATCCGGATGTCTTCTTTAGAGAAGTGTCTATTCATGTTTTCTGCCCATTTCTTCACTGGGTTATTTGCTTTTCGGGTGTGGAGTTTGGTGAGCTCTTTATAGATTTTGGATACTAGCCCTTTGTCCCATATGTCATTTGCA
This sequence comes from Puma concolor, assembly GCF_028749965.1. Classification (NCBI taxonomy): domain Eukaryota; kingdom Metazoa; phylum Chordata; class Mammalia; order Carnivora; family Felidae; genus Puma; species Puma concolor. The sequence goes on from NC_141684.1 coordinate 47,421,094, forward strand.
AATATCTTTTCCCATTCCGTTGGTTGCCTTTTCGTTTTGTTGGTTGTTTCCTTTGCTGTGCAGAAGCTTTTGACCTTCATAAGGTCCCAGGAATTCACTTTTGCTTTTAATTCCCTTGCCTTTGGGGATGTGTCGAGGAAGAGATTGCTACGGCTGAGGGCAGAGAGGTCTTTTCCTGCTTTCTCCTCTAAGGTTTTGATGGTTTCCTGTCTCACATTCAGGTCCTTTATCCATTTTGAGTTTATTTTTGTGAATGGTGTGAGAAAGTGGTCTAGTTTCAACCTTCTGCATGTTGCTGTCCAGTTCTCCCAGCACCATTTGTTAAAGAGACTGTCTTTTTTCCATTGGATGTTCTTTCCTGCTTTGTCAAAGATGAGTTGGCCATACGTTTGTGGGTCTAGTTCTGGGGTTTCTATTCTATTCCATTGGTCTATGTGTCTGTTTTTGTGCCAATACCATGCTGTCTTGATGATGACAGCTTTGTAGTAGAGGCTAAAGTCTGGGATTGTGATGCCTCCTGCTTTGGTCTTCTTCTTCAAAATTACTTTGGCTATTCGGGGCCTTTTGTGGTTCCATATGAATTTTAGGATTGCTTGTTCTAGTTTCGAGAAGAATGCTGGTGCCATTTTGATTGGGATTGCATTGAATGTGTAGATAGCTTTGGGTAGGATTGACATTTTGACAACATTTATTCTTCCAATCCATGAGCAGGGAATGTCTTTCCATTTCTTTAAATCTTCTTCAATTACCTTCCTAAGTTTTCTATAGTTTTCAGCATACAGATCCTTTACATCTTTGGTTAGATTTATTCCTAGGTATTTTATGCTTCTTGGTGCAATTGTGAATGGGATCAGTTTCTTTATTTGTCTTTCTGTTGCTTCATTGTTAGTGTATAAGAATGCAACTGATTTCTGTACATTGATTTTGTATCCTGCAACTTTGCTGAATTCATGTATCAATTCTAGCAGACTTTTGGTGGAGTCTATCGGATTTTCCATGTATAATATCATGTCATCTGCAAAAAGCGAAAGCTTGACTTCATCTTTGCCAATGTTGATGCCTTTGATTTCCTTTTGTTGTCTGATTGCTGATGCTAGAACTTCCAGCACTATGTTAAACAACAGCGGTGAGAGTGGGCATCCCTGTCGTGTTCCTGATCTCAGGGAAAAAGCTCTCAGTTTTTCCCCGTTGAGGATGATGTTAGCTGTGGGCTTTTCATAAATGGCTTTTATGATCTTTAAGTATGTTCCTTCTATCCCGACTTTCTCAAGGGTTTTTATTAAGAAAGGGTGCTGGATTTTGTCAAAGGCCTTTTCTGCATCGATTGACAGGATCATATGGTTCTTCTCTTTTTTTTTTGTTAATGAGATGTATCACGTTGATTGATTTGCGAATGTTGAACCAGCCCTGCATCCCAGGAATGAATCCCACTTGATCATGGTGAATAATTCTTTTTAAACGCCGTTGAATTCGATTTGCTAGTATCTTATTGAGAATTTTTGCATCCATATTCATCAGGGATATTGGCCTGTAGTTCTCTTTTTTTACTGGGTCTCTGTCTGGTTTAGGAATCAAAGTAATACTGGCTTCATACAATGAGTCTGGAAGTTTTCCTTCCCTTTCTATTTCTTGGAATAGCTTGAGAAGGATAGGTATTATCTCTGCTTTAAACGTCTGGTAGAACTCCCCTGGGAAGCCATCTGGTCCTGGACTCTTATTTGTTGGGAGATTTTTGATAACCGATTCAATTTCTTCGCTGGTGATGGGTCTGGTCAAGCTTTCTATTTCCTCCTGATTGAGTTTTGGAAGAGTGTGGGTGTTCAGGAATTTGTCCATTTCTTCCAGGCTGTCCAATTTGTTGGCATATAATTTTTCATAGTATTCCCTGATAATTGTTTGTATCTCTGAGGGATTGGTTGTAATAATTCCATTTCATTCATGATTTTATCTATTTGGGTCATCTCCCTTTTCTTTTTGAGAAGCCTGGCTAGAGGTTTGTCAATTTTGTTTATTTTTTCAAAAAACCAACTCTTGCTTTCGTTGATCTGCTCTACAGTTTTTTTAGATTCTATATTGTTTATTTCTGCTCTGATCTTTGTTATTTCTCTTCTTCTGCTGGGTTTAGGCTGCCTTTGCTGTTCTGCTTCTATTTCCTTTAGGTGTGCTGTTAGGTTTTGTATTTGGGATTTTTCTTGTTTCTTGAGATAGGCCTGGATTGCAATGTATTTTTAATTTTTTTTCAACGTTTTTTTATTTATTTTTGGGACAGAGAGAGACAGAGCATGAACGGGGGAGGGGCAGAGAGAGAGGGAGACACAGAATCGGAAACAGGCTCCAGGCTCTGAGCCATCAGCCCAGAGCCTGACGCGGGGCTCGAACTCACGGACCGCGAGATCGTGACCTGGCTGAAGTCGGACGCTTAACCGACTGCGCCACCCAGGCGCCCCTGGAAAATTTTTTTTAAGTAGTTATTGAATTAAATATGTAAGGGACAGAAGAAAATAGTCTGGGTTGACTCATTCTCTTTTTTGTATCTGGGTGGCAGGCAGAGTTAAGGAAGAGAAGTGCTAAGATCATTGAGTTTAAGAAAGAATTGCCAACAAATATAGACATAGACATAGACACAGAAGTTTCTCAGGATTATGTCAGCATTAATATGGAGCAGTCAGGAGTGCTTATGTAGGTCAGTAGGCTGAGTGTGTGACTCTTTATATCAGCTCAGGTTGCGATCTCATGGGGGTGAGATTGAACCCCACATTGGGCTCTGTGCTGGATGTGGAGGCTGCTTAAGATTCTCTCTCTCTCTCTCTCTCTGTCCCTGCCCCATGCATGTGTGCACACTCTCTCACAAATACATAAACTTAAGAAAATTGGAGAAGCCAGCTGTATGCCAAATGTGAAAGTAGCAATGACTATAGTTGAAGAAGACTTAGGTAGTGGTTAAACAGGAGGGTGATGGGTAGTAGAGTCAGATGACATAGGCTTGGAGCATAAGCTTTTACCAAGTGTTCAGCAAAGGCTGAGCTGCTTATGTCTTCTTCACCCCTGTAAAGTTTTATGCAGATGTTAGAAGAAAATCTCTAAATGTTAAAATAACTTTTTCGTGTTGAAGGTTTTGCTTGTTGAGGCTGGCCTTTAAGATTCTTCACAATAGTAAGATGTAGTGATTCTTTGAAAATATAGGACAGCAATAGGTCACTGTGGTAGTGGCTGTAAAATCACTGTGACTGTAATGTAAACAACACTGGCTGGATCTGAATTTTATAATCCCAGCTATCAAAAAAAGAAAGAAGGAAAGAAAAAAAAAGAGAAAACTATAACTTTGCATAATGCATTGTGTTCAACGAGTTCAAAATTATAATTCCAAACATCTTCATTTGTTACCTTTAATGTTAAAATAATATCAGGGACTATCACATGACTAAGCTATCTTTATTTTTTATCATAATACATTTTGATTGCTGATAAACTCTCAAAAAAAAAAAAAAATGGGTGGAAAGGAGTTGTGAAAGCAAAGGGCCTGGAGTAATTTGTTGAGATGATCTTCCCCAAAGTTTTACTTCACTAGTTTAGATATTCAAAAATTGATTTTATTTGGAAATCAGAAATTATCTATCTAGAAATCAAATAGTCTGTGAGAATCATTGATACTATTAATAAAGAAATATTTTTAGGGCACCTGGGTGGCTCAGTTGGTTAAGCAACGTGCTCTTGATTTCAGCTCAGGTCAGGATCTCTCATTTTGTGAGTTTAAGCCACATGTTAGGCTTGGCACTAAGGGGTGCGGAGCCTGCTTGGGATTGTCTCCCTCTCTTTGCCCCTCCCCTGTTGGTGCTCTCTCTCTCAAAATCATACTAACTTTAAAAAAAAAGAAAGAAGGGGCGCCTGGGTGGCGCAGTCGGTTAAGCGTCCGACTTCAGCCAGGTCACGATCTCGCCGTCCGTGAGTTCGAGCCCCGCGTCGGGCTCTGGGCTGATGGCTCAGAGCCTGGAGCCTGTTTCCGATTCTGTGTCTCCCTCTCTCTCTGCCCCTCCCCCGTTCATGCTCTATCTCTCTCTGTCCCAAAAAAAATAAATAAACGTTGAAAAAAAAATTAAAAAAAAAAGAAAGAACAGTAAAAAAAAAAAAAGATGCACTTTATTTTTTTTACCATTTTATTTTTATTTTTTAAAGTTTTTATTTTAATTCCAATTAGTTAACATACAGTAGATTCAGGTGTACTTCAAATATAGTGATTCTGAAGCACTTTAGTTGAAATGTTACCCAGTCAGTTTGTTACTGAAGCTGTAATTCTGGGCAGGGAGCTTACAAAGAGAGGAGAATATCATTGCTTGGCTATTATATGAAGCATGTCTGAATTCATTGGGTAGCAAATCTTGTATTTCAATTTTCTATCTGCAAAAGAAAGAAATGTTCGAAGATTCTCATAATAACTCTTTTTCTCTCTACCATAATCTAAATTATTAAAAGTTGACAGGGCACATTTTCCAGGTAATTTCCAGTTTTCAACTTTTGTTACCAGGTTCTGAGAAAATTGGCTAATAATAATGATAATAATAATGTCTTTAGCAAAGACAGGTTAGAACTAAAACTTGTCTTATTTGATTATTTCTCAGAAATAAGTTTAAAATTCAGGTAAAAAACTTTTAATTATGAAAGCCTCAAAAGTATTTATTCTCAGCATTAAAATGTTTTATCTGCACTGTTTCCCCCAAGTAACTATAAAATTACTAATATGACAGAATAACACAGAAAGAGACAAGAAAAATAGACCTTATCATTTTTTTTTTTAATTTTTTTTTCAACGTTTATTTATTTTTGGGACAGAGACAGAGCATGAACGGGGGAGGGGCAGAGAGAAAGGGAGACACAGAATCTGAAACAGGCTCCAGGCTCTGAGCCATCAGCCCAGAGCCTGACGCGGGGCTCGAACTCCCGGACCACGAGATCGTGACTTGGCTGAAGTCGGGCGCTTAACCGACCTCGCCACCCAGGCGCCCCGAGACCTTATCATTTTTGACAGTTAGATTCTGGATTTTTTTTTTCCAAGAGAGGAAGATTTAATAGTTAATAGCAACTTAGTTCTTCTTGATTATCTAGCCAAAACTCTTGTAGTCTTCTTTGCCTTCTCCTTCTCTTATCCCACCCATTTGGTTGAGCCTACCTTCAAAATACATCTGCAATCCCAGGGGCACCTGGGTGGCTCAGTCTGTTAAGGGTCCAACTCTCTCACTGTTCATGGGATCAAGCCCCATGCAGAGCTCTGTGCTGACAGCATGAAACTGCTTGGGATTCTCTTTCTCCCTTTCTCTGCCCCTGCCCCTTCCCAAATAAATAAATATGCATATCCAGAATTCCATAATTTCTCAATTACCTTTTCTGCTAATATCAAGTCAAATCCACATTATCTTTTGTCTTAGTTTACCAATAAGTCTTATTGCTTCTTCCTTGAATATATTCAACACAGCAGGAATGATAGACAAATACATTTATATTGTTTTGGTAGTATCAGTGTGTGTGTGTGTGTGTGTGTGTGTGTGTATTTTGTAGTGTCAGTCAGATCATGACATCATCTGTCTGCTCAAGCCCTCCCATTGCTCTCCTTCGTCACTTATGAGGCCAGGGGTTCTCAAACTGTCGTGAGCATCAGAATTAACTGGAGGGCTGGTTTTAAGGCAGATAACTGAACCCTAGCCCCTGGAGGTTCTGATTTTTGTAGGTTTGAAGTGGGACTTAGAAATTTGTATTTCAAACAAATTCCCAGGTGATGAATGTTCTTCCACGCTGATGTTTCTGCTTCTAATCCAGGGGCTACCTTTTGCAATTTGTAAGACCCCTATAGGGTCTTACATGATTGATACTATTACCTCTAATATTACTGCCTACTTGATTGCCCATAGCACATTAGGCTATAACCGCATCTCCAATCACAAACCTGCCTCAGGGCTTTTGCCATTACTTTTTCCATGCCTGGAATACTTCTCCAGTTACCCACATGGCTAATTTTCACATACCCTTCAGGTCTTTACTCAAATATCTCAAGAAAGCCTTCCCTGGGCACCCCATGTAAATACTCAAATCTCTTCCCACCCCACAATCCTCCTGACATTTCCTATTTCTGCTTTAATTTTTCTCTTTGGCACTTGTTATTTTCTGACATACTAATTTACTTACTTACCTTGTGTATGTTCCACCTCCCTGAGTATTTTTCATTGCTGTTTCCCCAATGCCTAACATATTGCTTGGCATATAGTTAAGCACTCAATCTATGTATGTCGATTAAATAACAAATGAGAAAGTCAAGAGAACACATGAGACAAGGAGAATGGGCACATTCAGTTGATATTATCTTTGTGGAAGTATAGGAAATAATTTGACTTGCTATTGCTTGCTAAACAACCTGAGTTGTTTTCTAGAACTGGTGACAATGTTAGTATTCTACAAAGCTAACATAGCTAAACTAGTTAATATAGTTTGTAAGCCTCTTGTAAATATAGAGGCTTATTAGGCAGTTTATCAGCTCAGAAAAAGAATATGTATTTGCTGATTATTTAATGTATCCTAGGTACAATACTAAGTGCTTTATCTGTATGATTTCATCCATTCCACATAACTGCCCCACAAAAAATTATTTATTAATGTTTTATAGATGAAGAAATAATGTAAGCAACTTTCTCAAGGCTATACAATCAACCAACTGGCCCTCAAGTACTCAGAAAAAGTTCTGCCTCTCTATAAAGCCTACTATACTGTACTTCAGCCTGAGAATATAAGCGTATTTTTGATAGCACCAACATCACTGGTGGGGGTTATGGAATGGGATAGGTAGGGTTCAGAAATGATATTTCATGTTTATTTTAAAAGGACCTGCCATGTATATATTAGGGAAGAGAAGACTCAATAATATCACATGTCTTTAAGTATTTGAAAGGATTTCATGTGGGAGATGAAAAATAAATGTGTTCAGCTGCAGAATGAAAAATTAATAACAAAACATAGCTATTATAGAATAGAAAATAGGAGAGCCTGGGTGGCTCAGTTGGTTGAGCGTCCAACTCTTGATTTCAGCTCAGGTCATAATCTCAGGGTCATGAGATTGATCCCTGCATCTGGTTTCACTCTGGGTGTGAATCGTGCTTAAAATTTTCTCTCTCTCTCTCTCTCTCTCTCTCTCTCTCTTTCTCTCTCTCTCTCTCTCTCTCTTTCCCTCTTCCTTGCTCACATTCTCTCTAACACACACACACACACACACACACACACACGCAGAATAGAAAATGATTAGTCTTTGCAAAGACTATTTTGGTCATTGGTCATTTGGTAACAAAACAAGTGGCTATGATATATACTGAGATTGAGCCACCCTTCCCTGGAAGTGTTGAAACAAAAACTAGATAAGAAAACTACAAAGACATTTTAGATCCACTTCATTTATTGGAGGAAGGAGGATTAATAATGATAGTTGTAAAATCTTCTCCAGTTCAGATGGTCTTTGAGTCAACTCTTTGGGTTCTGTGAATAAAGTGACTCATCTATTCAACCAACACACTCAATTCAGTGTAAATTAAATTAATGTGTTTTTTTTATTGAAGTGCTACTGTTCACTTAACCTCCTAATTCACAAAGAAACAAATAAAACAAGACAACAAAAAGAGCCAAAGCCACCAGACAAAAATGCCCTCAAGTTGCTTTCTCCTTTTGCTCACCATATACCTACGTCTATATTCTTACATATTCTTTTTCCTGTCTTATCTCCATGTAAGGATTGTCCCTCCTTGTATCTCTAAAGCAAATATGCTACTGTTGTTCTAGATCTGACCTCTCCTACCTTCTCTAATGGATCTTTTCTCCAGTCTGCATCTTCATCTCCCTCTGTTTAGTTCTTCCCTTTAGCACATACACGTTTGAGTTCTTCCCTTTAGCACATACACGTTTGAGTCCTTCCCAATTCAATTACTTCAAAATCACATGTCTTCTCTTGCATTTCTGTAAATATTTCCTTTTGACTTTTTAAGGTCAAGGTGTTGGAAGAATTCTAGACTCTCTCCATACCTCCTTCACTCCAATTGTACTCACAAATCTGCTGAAATGTGGTTTCCACCCTTATCACTTTTCAAAGGAAGGCTACCTATGACCTGGGGTAATCTTGTTTGATCCTATTTCAAAGCCCCCCAAGATCACCCACACAGTCAGCAATTCACTAGAAAGACTCACAGGGCTAAGAATATACTTGGGCTCACTGAAAACATTTACTACAATGATAGAGTAAGGTTCTACGGACAACGGTAAGAGGAAAAGACAAGTATAGTTTGGAAGAATCCATTCGGAGGTTTCTGATGTTTTCACCTTCTCAGGAGAAGTCACAAAGAGCACACAGTCTCCCGTAGTGATAGTTCAGCCACATGTGTGTAGTGTTTATGCCTAGGGAAGCCTATCTGAGACTCAGAGTTTAGGGGTTTTATTGAGCGCTGGTTATGTAGGCATTCTCTGCCTAGCAACTACCAAAATTCCAGAATCCTGCTAAGAAAGCTGATCTTCACCATCAACACACTGTATGAGTAGTTTCAACAGAACAAAACCACCTCATCAGAGGATGATTCAGAAGCCAAGTTCTCAGATGCTAGCAAAGAGCTAACCTTACAAGCAGGGTTTTGTCTGGCCTGCTATGTTACCTCTTTCCTGAACACTTTCCATAACACCAAATATTCTCCATTTCCTGATGAATCCCGTATCACTCTCTGTGTCTTAGCTATGCTCTTTGGCTAAACTTACACGTCCACATGCCCGCTAAGCATTACCATTAAAATGTCCCACAAGTACCTCAAATGCAACTTGTGCGTATCTAAATTTTGTATCTTTGTACTTAGCTCTTTCAAATGTTCCCCCAGTACTCCCTGCCTCACTGAATGACCCCAACATCCCGCTGGTTTGGATAGCAAAAAGGCTGGCAGACATCCTCAATTGTTCCATCTCCCTCATCCAGTACAACTAAGTTGATCTGTCAATCACATGGGTTCTCTGTCTTCTGTTTCCATGTAATCTGACCTCTTCCCTTTATGTTCATGCCACTGCCTTCATTTATGTTCTGTATTCTCCTGTGTCATCATTTGTTACCTAATGTTACCTAATTACCTCTAGCAATCCTCTAAATGTTCTGCCTGACTCCAGAGCAGACCCCTGAAAGTTCATTCTCATTACCAGTCAGACCTCCAGCATGTTATTTACCCTTTCTTAATCTTGTATTCCATATATGTAAAGTGGGAATACTAATAGTCCTGTTCTCATAAGATTGTCGTGCAGAGTAATTGAGATAGTAAGTGTAAAATGCTTAGCACATAGTAAATGTAAATAAACATGAGTATTAAATGTTAATGTTGTTACCGTGATATTTTAAAATGTATTTAAAGGGACGAAATGATCTTGTTACACCACTGAGTATCACCAGTGGCTTAAAAAGCCCTTCAGGATACAGTCAGAAATTCCGTACCCTGGCACCTTTTCTGTCATAATTTGACACTTGATCTCTCAGCTGCAGTCCCCATGAGCCACTTACGAAGCTCCAAGTAGGTCAGACTTTCCCCTTTCTCTCTCTTAAGACTTTCTAAATCCTGGTCCTTTCCTGAAATTCTTACCCTATTCATCTCCTCGCCCTGCCTTTTTTTTTAAATCTCAACTCCCTCATCCAAAAAGATTAAACCTCAAACATTAAGTGATTAGGAAGTTTTTCTTCTGTTCTCCCCAGTCTGTGTTATGTGCCTTTTATATGTATTCCCACTGCAAACTATGACTACTTCTGGATATACATATTGCACATTATTATAATTACCTGCTCAGTTGTTTATCTTCACAGTTAAACCTGAGGCTTTTGAAAATAGGAACTGTATTTGATTCATCATTGTGTCTTTCCCTTAGTCCGGGACCTGGTATGAGGAAAATGTTTGATAAGTACTTTCTGAACCAACGAAATCAAGTGAAGGGGATATAACTGTAGGAATAGCTTCAAAGTTTAGCAGGAGATGCAGTGGCTCATATTAGAAGAATCTAAAATATAAATGAAATGTGTTTTATACACAATGTAACTTTACTTATCTAAATAGCTGAATTTTGGGTTTAGTCCTTTAGAAAATCCAAATAGGCTAGCTAACTCAAATGAAGAAAACTATTTTCTTGAGCGAGATTTTGCTGAATAGCCTGAAATGGTGAGTTTTTTCTATTTTCTGCCCCAACCACTAAACCCTGTTTGAATACTCCCATTCTCATGGGCACAAACCATCTTACCCCTGCCAGAAGCAATAAAGATAGAATTTGCCTCAATACCTGTCCCAGAACTGGTCTGGTTTTCTCCCAGGCCTTTTAAGGTGACAATAGTAACCCCAAGAATGATTTTGCAGAGGAGGAAGAGTCATCTGGCGAATGAGGGAGTGAATTATCCCTGGACCTGTTATCATTCAAGGGTGGAGAGAAAGATGGGAAGACACGAGCACTTCTGAAAGTTCGACCTAGAGTCCAAGAAATTCGGAAATATCTGCCATTGTCTGACTTTGCATTTTAGCGTAAACAGAAAATGAATAGAGATGATCTTTGATTAAACTGGCTTATATGCAACAAACCTTATTTTATAATCCATCAAACAGATCAGGCCACTTAAAAATGACTCAAAAATCTCTCAAGAGTCATAATTTCAACCCAGTTTGGTCATCCCAATACCTGTGTTCTCTGCTGTACTGCACTCCAGCGCCCCTAGTGGCCAAGTGTAGCAGGTCGTGTGATACACCTTTCAAGATGTAGTCCTCAATCCCCAAGCTGCTAGGAGTGTTGGCTGCATTAGGCTCAGGGCTGTCCCTTTCTGTAAATTGTCCTCCAATAAAGGAAGCTGCCTGGCCCTTGGTAGCCCCTGGCTGAGCGTAGCCTTGCTGCACTGTGTGGTCAAGGAGTTTATATACAAAGACCTGGCCCCTTGTTTCAATTTAGGACAACTCTGAATGTTGAGTCTCAGCTCAGAGTGAACTGACTGAAGCTTTTGTAGCACTACAATTTGGGGAATTTCTTCTGCATAATAATGTTTTTCTCACTTGTAACTCTTGTTCCCTGGAGTGTACTTTCACTTCACTGACCAAAGACAGGTTACTTTCTTTATGTAATACAATATCCCAGAGATCTAAATTCCATGGAGAACACTTAGGGAAATAATAGAATGGAAATTTCTGCAGTATTTACTGGTAGCTATTCCATCTTTATCTAGCAGATCAGATAATAAAGATGAGTAAGTAATTGAACCTAAATGACTTGTACTTTGGAATTTACAATGATGAGAAAACAACTTAATCTTTTGTGAATAAAACATAATAGGTAACAATTCTAAGGAAAGAAGTTTAGTCAAGCTGATTTGTTTAAGTTGCTAATATGTAATACATGGAGTTTTTATTACATTTTTGCTGTATTAAGCCACTCTTTTGATGACAGTTATTAAAAATCACAATCACTATTGAATTTTTATTATTTGTTTTCCCTCCTAGACACTCCATTAATCATGTTATGTTTTCCTTGGTTTATCTTGTTCTTCCTAATGTATTCATGAAATTTTATATTAATCATAGACAGCAGAGACTTTGAGAACTGAAAGAGTTCTTGAAATCCATTGTCCTCAAACATCTCACTTTGTGAATGAGAAAGAGAGTTTTGGAGAGATTATGAAGCCTGACATGACATGAAGCCTGTCTGCCTTCTTTCCCCCTTCCCATTATGAACCAACTACACTGGCTACTGGAAACTGCCAAGCATCTTCTCTCCTTGTTGCACTCTCTCTATCTGGAATGCTGAACTCACAGAAGCTGTTACTGGCCACTCAACCAAAGAGCCACTTAGTCATTTGCTATTTCGTGAAACCTGTTTTAATTCTGAGATTGCTTTTATGTATGTGTTGATTTGCTTCCTTACTATCTGTTCTTCACTTCACCTCCCCCCGCCCCATTATATAAGCTTCATGAGAATCCTCCTAACCTAGTCATGTGTCTGACATAAGATAGGGGAACAAATATTTGTGGAACAAATGAATGAATGGATGTAATTGATTAGCCCACCAGCCCCATACCTGGGTAGAGTAAGAGCTGAACACTAACCCAAATCTCTTAATTCTCAGTTCATTGTTTTGATTTCTACAACGTGTTACATAGAATTCACTCTAATTTATGTAACTTTTATGCACAAGTCACTCTGCTAGTCATTGTGGGGAATTCAGACATTAAGATACTGTCTCTGCCATGTCTATTGACATTTATTTTATTCATTGAAATTCTTTTTTTTTTGCTTTTCAGCTCATCTGAATCTGTCCTGTATACTTCACCCTTCCTGATATTTATCCCTGATTCTTCTTTTATTTCCCTTCATTTCACTTTATTAATGAAAAATACGATTTTATCTTTATACAACATATACTCTCTTGCCTTCATAAAAGTACTCTAAGGTCTTATACTGCAGGTGCTTGATGCTGACTAATTAAGTGTGGAGTGTTGAGTTTACCTACAGATGGCCATATCATTACAGCTCTTATTTTCCTTACTATTGTTTTAGCTAACTTCTTATATGGAAAAGGCTGTATTTAAACTGACCATCTACAAGAGGAATAGGTGACTATAACAAAACTTCCATATGTTACAAAACTCAAAAGCTACAAGGCAGAAATTTAATCAATTCTCAGCCCAGGTTCATAAACGACAAACATAAATGTTAAAGTGGCAAAAATGTAGAGCACTATATCTCCTAGTTCATTGTTCTCACTCAACAAATTAAACCTACCAATGTGAAAATGCCAAATGCCCATTGAACCATTTCCAAGTTAATAACATTCTGTATGAATCCATTTGGAATTTTCCCCCAATCTGGCACATTTAATATCATTTCAAACCCCGTTGGTTTGATTATAAATGAAATGCAGTGGCATTTCCAGGGTGCAGACTCCACAAAATGGATCCAATTACCAAATTTGCAAAAAGTGTTTCAGCATGAAATAACTTGACTTTGCCCACCATAATATCACAAATGGATTTAAAATGAGGGAGATGATTTTTGTGTGTGTGAGAGCCCATGCATCTTTCCTTTGCTTTCAAGTTATTCTAGGATTTTGCCGCCAGAACTGTGTCAAATGGCCATGGATGTAAAGTATAAAAAGGGGCTAATCGTGTCTTATACATATGAAATTTTCAGACTGTAAACAATTTACTTTGATAAGTATTTCCAAGTTATGTTCTGTGTAACACTACTTCTATAAAGTCTTTGTAGATACTTAATGAGAAGAGTTTTGATTTTTGGAGTAATAAGGAGATGTTGCACACATTTCTCTCTTGAAAATCTGCTCTGAACTTTAGCATACTAAGGACTTTGGGGATTCCTACAGGTAAGAAACCCTTGCTGAGATAGCTCTTCCTAAGATATTTTTTGACTATTATTATTTTTTAAATCACCTTTTAGTCTAAGTCCTAGAAACAGAGAATAGAAAAGTGGTTATCAGGAGCTTGGAAGTGGGGGAGATAGGGGGAGGTTGATAGAAGTGTACAAACTTTTACCTATAAGGTGAATAAAGTCTCATCTAATGCATAACATGGTGACTACAGTTGATAATACGTATATTATAATTGAAATTTGCTAAGAGAATAGAACTTAAATGTTCTTAACAAAAAGAAAAGGTAAATTTGTGAGTGTTAACTCGATCAGAGGGAGTCCTTTTCACAAGGTATACATATATCAAATCATCACATATTATACTTTAAATATATTGCAATTTTATTTGCCAATTATAATAAATCTGGGGAAAATCAGCACTTTTTATTTCTCATGAATCAAATACAATCAAGAAAATAGAAAGCACTGTAAGCATTTCAAATGTAGGCAGTATATCACAAAGAAATTCCTGCACAAGGGGTAGACAAGCTAATAAGTCTCACATGGTACAGTAAGGCAATCCAGGAGTTAGAAATGCCAGAAAGCTACTATGACCTCTAGGTGGGTGGCATCATGGGAGTCAGGATCTGGGGTCACCAGATAAAATCCAGAAGCTGGGTTGACATGCCTGTAGAGCTGGGATCATGAAATGACTGTTTGTCAAATGAAAGCCAGCAAATACAGAAAAGTTCCAGTTGTTGCCGGAAATGCTACTCTCCTGAGCTCAAAGTCTAAAAGTATTCTGGCTTTTCATTTCTAACACTTTCCAGTCCTTACCAGATCTTCCATTGGTACATCACAGCCAGAAACCTGTTGGCAGACATGTCTGGGAAATACAGTTCTTCGTGTTGCAGAGTAGATTATAAGAAGGATGAAGGGAATCTAACAGAAAACAGGTGAGGGACTAGCATGAGGTATTTTGGATTCCAGCTGGAAAATGCTGACTCAGGTTGTTCTAATTATTAGTTGGTAATGTAAACAATTTCCCATTAAGATGTTTAAGAATTATAATTCTATTAAGTAAATTTCATGAGCAAGTAAATTTCATGACCACGAGCAACCAATTTTCTAATTTTGAGGCTACATATTTACATTTATGTATATTAGGGTTCTCCAGAGAAACAAAGCTCATTGGATATAACTATCAATCCGTATCTCTAGCTACCTCCTTCTCTATTTTTCTCTTTCTTTCAACTCTCTTTCTCTCTCTCTCTCTCTCTCTCTCTCTCTCTCATATCTCTATCTACCCATCCATCTATTGAGAAAATGAGATTTATTATACAAGGAACTGGCTCATGCTGTTAGGAGGCTGAGAAATCCCACTACCAGTTGTGGTCTGCAAGCTAGAGACCCAGGAAAGCCTGTGGTGTACTTTCAGCACTGGAGAGCTGGAGAGCTGTTGGTGTAGATTCCAGTCTGAATCTGAAAGGCTGAAAATCAAAAGTTCTAAAGGCAGGAGAAGATCGATGTTCCTTCCAACTCAAATAGGCAAAGAATAAATTCAACCTCCTCTGCTTTTTTTTTTTTTTTTTTTTCCCTGTTCAGGCCCTGAATGAATTAGATAATTTCCACCCACATTGGAGAGGGCCATTAGCTCTGCTCACTTAACCAATTAAATGCTCATCTCTTTTGGAAACACTCTCACAGACACACCGAGAGAGAATGTTTGACCAGGTATCTGGGCATCCTATGGCTGACACATAAAATTAACCACCATGGTGTCATGTTGATTTGAAAATATAGGAACGGTTAATGAGTACCCTTGAAGTTAAGATAAAATTTACAGGAATAAACCAAAAACGAATACTGTGTATTTATGTGCTATTTTGGAAAACTTCCTGGCTAACTGAAATAGGAAGTTTATCTTTTAAGTTGCCAATTCATGGCACTCAATATGGAGAGTAATGCTTGTTTTGCAGTGGTTGTTTACATGTGTGCCTCTCTAAATGCTTGTCCAGCACATGTAGTTCCTCTCTTGGATCCAAATTATAGCCAGATGGACAGTTATGTCTACCTGGTTCAAGTATGTCTGATTTATAATACCTGAAATTGCATGATAATTTAGACTAATGGTAGCAACACAGAGAATTAGATGAGGGAACCTGAACAATATTATTGATAAATTATGTACAGATTTACTTAACAAGCAACTTAGACACTTGGAGCCATTAGCAATATGGAGGCCATCTGTGTGATGTTGTTTGCATTCCAATCTCTTCTCACCAGAGATTTGTAAACATCTCTCCTCCTTTCTTAGTCCCAGGTATCTTATCCTTCAGTGCCATCTAGCCATTGACGTTTACTGAAAACTTACCATATGCCAGGCTCAATACACTCCCCAGCTTTTATATTTTTAATTCTTTGTAAAACCCTTGAGGTAAGAATTATTATCCCTTGTTCACAGATAAAATAAGGCTCAAAGCAGTTGTCTCACAGCACAATAATAAAAGATCTTGTATTTGAACGCATCCCCTTTTAGACTATGTTAAGTGTTAAATCATTGTCAGGGCTCTCAAAAATCCTCTCCATACTCCTCATGTGTTATTAACTCTTGATTTACTCATTGGAAAAGCAATTTTTAAGCACCCACTCTATGCCAGTCTTGCTTAATGTACAATGACCTCTCAGTTCACAAATTTGAGCCCCGTGTCGGGCTCTGTGCTGGCAGCTTGAAGCCTGGATCCTGCTTAAGATTCTGTGTCCCCCTCTCTCTGACCACCCCCTGACCCCCGCTCACACTCTGTCTCTGTTTCTCTCAAAAATAAATACACGTTTTTTTTATTTTTTTAAAAAAATGTTTTATTATTATTTGAGGCAGGGGAGGGGCATTTTTAGGTTAACGGCAAAATTGCAGGGAAGACACAAAGATTTTGCAGAGATTTCCCACTACTTCTACAGATGCATATACATGCAGATAGCCTCCCCCATTAGCAGCATTCCCCAACATAGTGGTATGTTTGTTAAAATAGATGAACCTACATTGGTATGTCATGTAGGTATCATGTATCATGATCGGTATATCATTAATTAAGGTTCATTCTGTTATACGTTCTGTGGGTTTGGACAAATGTATAATGACATGTATCCATCATAATAGTGTCACAGAAAGTACTTTCGTTGCCCCAAAATGTCACCATATGTCACCTATTCTCTCTCCCCCATCATCTCCAACGCTTTGAACTTTGCATGTTACGATATCCAGTGCTGTATTCTTTTTCCTTTTTAGACCATTTCTTTTGCTGCATTAACACGTCATACTTAAATGTATACTTTCTATGACCACATGTTCCCCTCCCAAACCTCGAGAAGCCAACTGAACGCCCAATCGCTCAACAACGGAGCTTAGATTTCCCAATTCTCTGTGAGGTTTTAAGTTTCAAAGCTTCAGGATAAGTCGTCACTAGTCACATGTTTCTTGTTCAGATATTTTTGACCAACATGGCTAGATTGGCTATATAATAGTGGCACATGGTGATCATTCAAGTCTCATAGTCAGTAGTGCTTAAGCTGATGATTTAATCTTTCAAATATCACTGACTTCCACTGTCTGCATTGATTGTGTCCTTCAATGAGATGTATCCATCCCAGGCATTTTCTACATGTCATCTGATTTAATACTTCTAGCAATAATCTGATGTAGATATTATTGAAAAATTTTATTTTCACATTCATTTATGTTTGAGAGACAGAGTGAGGCAGAGCGTGAGCACGGGAGGGGCAGAGAGAGAAGGAAACACAGAATCTGAAGCAGGCTCCAGGCTTGGAGCTGTTAGCACAGAGTCTGACGCAGGACTCAAACTCATGAACCATGAGATCATGACCTGAGCCAAAATCTGACGCTCAACTGACTGAGCCACCCAGGCTCCTGATGTAGATATTATTATCATTTCCATCTCATAATGATGACAAAAGGGAAGTAAACTCATTGCTAGTACGTAATTAAGTGTCATTTGCTTGGTTTAAAAGCCTTGGCATCAACCTTAAGTCCTTTCTTTCTCTCATATGTCCAATACAGTGGCAGATCCCAGTGTTGCTACTTTCAAAATAAATCAAAATCCTAATAGTTCTCCTCATCTTCATGCCTACCTCTGTGTTCCAGAATTCTATTACCTCTTTCCTGGATTCTGAAAGTAGTCTCCTAATGAGTATTTTTGCTTCAGCCCACTTCCCTCACCTCTCATCTGAAACTATACCATTAATTCCCTGTCAGTTCCAGCTTTTCACTCTACATTACAAAAATAATCTCTTTAGGGGAGAGAGGGAAGATGGCGGCGTAGGAGGACGCTGGGCTCACCGCGCCTTCTGCTGATCACTTAGATTCCACCTACACCTGCCTAAATAACCCAGAAAACCACCAGAGGATTAGCAGAACGGAGTCGCCGGAGCCTAGCGCAGACGAGAGGCCCACGGAAGAGGGTAGGAAGGGCGGCGAGGCGGTGCGCGCTCCACGGACTGGCGGGAGGGAGCCGGGGCGGAGGGGCGGCTCGCCGGCCAAGCAGAGCCCCCGAGTCTGGCTTGCAAAAAGCGGAGGGGCCTGACGGACTGTGTTCCGACAGCAAGCTCGACTTAGCGTCTGGGAGGTCATAAGTTAACAGCTCTGCTCAGAAAGCGGGAAGGCTGGAGGACAAAGGGAAGGAGAGCTGCTGAGCCCCCTGACGACAGAGCTCAGTTTGGTGGGGAACAAAGGCGCTCGCCAGCGCCATCTCCCCCGCCCATCCCCCAGCCAAAATCCCAAAGAGAACCAGTTCCTGCCAGGGAACTTGCTCGCTCCGCGCAAACACCCAACTCTGCGCTTCTGCGGAGCCAAACCTCTGGCAGCGGATCTGACTCCCTCCTGCTGCCACAGGGCCCCTCCTGAAGAGGATCACCTAAGGAGAAGCAAGCTAAGCCTGCCCCTCCTGCCCCCGTGCACCTTGCCTACCCACCCCAGCTAAGACGCCAGATCCCCAGCATCACAAGCCTGGCAGTGTGCAAGTAGCCCAGACAGGCCACCCCACCCCACCCCACCCCACAGTGAATCCCGCCCCTAGGAGAGGGGAAGAGAAGGCACGCACCAGTCTGACTGTGGCCCCAGCGGTGGGCTGGGGGCAGACATCAGGTCTGACTGCGGCTCCGCCCACCAACTCCAGTTATACACCACAGCACAGGGGAAGTGCCCTGCAGGTCCTCACCACGCCAGGGACTATCCAAAATGACCAAGCGGAAGAATTCCCCTCAGAAGAATCTCCAGGAAATAACAACAGCTAATGAGCTGATCAAAAAGGATTTAAATAATATAACAGAAAGTGAATTTAGAATAATAGTCATAAAATTAATCGCTGGGCTTGAAAACAGTATAGCGGACAGCAGAGAATCTCTTGCTACAGAGATCAAGGGACTAAGGAACAGTCACGAGGAGCTGAAAAACGCTTTAAACGAAATGCATAACAAAATGGAAACCACCACGGCTCGGATTGAAGAGGCAGAGGAGAGAATAGGTGAACTAGAAGATAAAGTTATGGAAAAAGTGGAAGCTGAGAAAAAGAGAGATAAAAAAATCCAGGAGTATGAGGGGAAAATTAGAGAACTAAGTGATACACTAAAAAGAAATAATATACGCATAATTGGTATCCCAGAGGAGGAAGAGAGAGGGAAAGGTGCTGAAGGGGTACTTGAAGAAATAATAGCTGAGAACTTCCCTGAACTGGGGAAGGAAAAAGGCATTGAAATCCAAGAGGCACAGAGAACTCCCTTCAGACGTAACTTGAATCGATCTTCTGCACGACATATCATAGTGAAACTGGCAAAATACAAGGATAAAGAGAAAATTCTGAAAGCAGCAAGGGGTAAACGTGCCCTCACATATAAAGGGAGACCTATAAGACTCGTGACTGATCTCTCTTTTGAAACTTGGCAGGCCAGGAAGAATTGGCACGAGATTTTCAGTGTGCTAGACAGAAAAAATATGCAGCCGAGAATCCTTTATCCAGCAAGTCTGTCATTTAGAATAGAAGGAGAGATAAAGGTCTTCCCAAACAAACAAAAACTGAAGGAATTTGTCACCACTAAACCAGCCCTCCAAGAGATCCTAAGGGGGACCCTGTGAGACAAAGTACCAGAGACATCACTACAAGCATAAAACATACAGACATCACAATGACTCTAAACCCATATCTTTCTATAATAACACTGAATGTAAATGGATTAAAGGCGCCAACCAAAAGACATAGGGTATCAGAATGGATAAAAAAACAAGACCCATCTTTTTGCTGTCTACAAGAGACTCATTTTAGACCTGAGGACACCTTTAGATTGAGAGTGAGGGGATGGAGAACTATTTATCATGCTACTGGAAGCCAAAAGAAAGCTGGAGTAGCCATCCTTATATCAGACAAACTAGACTTTAAATTAAAGGCTGTAACAAGAGATGAAGAAGGACATTATATAATAGTGACAGGGTCTATCCATCAGGAAGAGCTAACAATTATAAATGTCTATGCGCCGAATACCGGAGCGCCCAAATATATAAAACAATTACTCATAAACATAAGCAACCTTATTGAGAAGAATGTGGTCATTGCAGGGGACTTTAACACCCCACTTACAGAAATGGATAGATCATCTAGACACACGGTCAATAAAGAAACAAGGGCCCTGAATGAGACATTGGATCAGATGGACTTGACAGATATATTTAGAACTCTGCATCCCAAAGCAACAGAATATACTTTCTTCTCGAGTGCACATGGAACATTCTCCAAGATAGATCATATACTGGGTCACAAAACAGCCCTTCATAAGTTTACAAGAATTGAAATCATACCATGCATACTTTCAGACCACAATGCTATGAAGCTTGAAATCAACCACAGAAAAAAGTCTGGAAAACCTCCAAAAGCATGGAGGTTAAAGAACACCCTACTAACGAAGGAGTGGGTCAACCAGGCAATTAGAGAAGAAATTAAAAAATATATGGAAACAAACGAAAATGAAAATACAACAATCCAAACGCTTTGGGACGCAGCGAAGGCAGTCCTGAGAGGAAAATACATTGAAATCCAGGCCTATCTCAAGAAACAAGAAAAATCCCAAATACAAAATCTAACAGCACACCTAAAGGAAATAGAAGCAGAACAGCAAAGGCAGCCTAAACCCAGCAGAAGAAGAGAAATAATACAGATCAGAGCAGAAATAAACAATATAGAATCTAAAAAAAACTGTAGAGCAGATCCACGAAACCAAGAGTTGGTTTTTTGAAAAAATCAACAAAATTGACAAACCTCTAGCCAGGCTTCTCAAAAAGAAAAGGGAGATGACCCAAATAGATAAAATCATGAATGAAAATGGAATGATTACAACCAGTCCCTCAGAGATACAAACAATTATCAGGGAATACTATGAAAAATTATATGCCAACAAATTGGACAACCTGGAAGAAATGGACAAATTCCTGAACACCCACACGCTTCCAAAACTCAATCAGGAGGAAATAGAAAGCTTGAACAGACCCATAACCAGCGAAGAAATTGAATCGGTTATCAAAAATCTCCCAACAAATAAGAGTCCAGGACCAGATGGCTTCCCAGGGGAGTTCTACCAGATGTTTAAAGCAGAGATAATACCTATCCTTCTCAAGCTATTCCAAGAAATAGAAAGGGAAGGAAAACTTCCAGACTCATTCTATGAAGCCAGTATTACTTTGATTCCTAAACCAGACAGAGACCCAGTAAAAAAAGAGAACTACAGGCCAATATCCCTGATGAATATGGATGCAAAAATTCTCAATAAGATACTAGCAAATCGAATTCAACGGCATATAAAAAGAATTATTCACCATGATCAAGTGGGATTCATTCCTGGGATGCAGGGCTGGTTCAACATTCGCAAATCAATGAACGTGATACATCACATTAACAAAAAAAAAGAGAAAAACCATATGATCCTGTCAATCGATGCAGAAAAGGCCTTTGACAAAATCCAGCACCCTTTCTTAATAAAAACTCTTGAGAAAGTGGGGATAGAAGGAACATACTTAAAGATCATAAAAGCCATTTATGAAAAGCCCACAGCTAACATCATCCTCAACGGGGAAAAACTGAGAGCTTTTTCCATGAGATCAGGAACACGACAGGGATGCCCACTCTCACCGCTGTTGTTTAACATAGTGCTGGAAGTTCTAGCATCAGCAATCAGACAACAAAAGGAAATCAAAGGCGTCAAAATTGGCAAAGATGAAGTCAAGCTTTCGCTCTTTGCAGATGACATGATATTATACATGGAAAATCCGATAGACTCCACCAAAAGTCTGCTAGAATTGATACATGAATTCAGCAAAGTTGCAGGATACAAAATCAATGTACAGAAATCAGTTGCATTCTTATACACTAACAATGAAGCAACAGAAAGACAAATAAAGAAACTGATCCCATTCACAATTGCACCAAGAAGCATAAAATACCTAGGAATAAATCTAACCAAAGATGTAAAGGATCTGTATGCTGAAAACTATAGAAAGCTTATGAAGGTGATTGAAGAAGATTTAAAGAAATGGAAAGACATTCCCTGCTCATGGATTGGAAGAATAAATATTATCAAAATGTCAATACTACCCAAAGCTATCTACACATTCAATGCAATCCCAATCAAAATGGCACCAGCATTCTTCTCGAAACTAGAACAAGCAATCCTAAAATTCATATGGAACCACAAAAGGCCCCGAATAGCCAAAGTAATTTTGAAGAAGAAGACCAAAGCAGGAGGCATCACAATCCCAGACTTTAGCCTCTACTACAAAGCTGTCATCATCAAGACAGCATGGTATTGGCACAAAAACAGACACATAGACCAATGGAATAGAATAGAAACCCCAGAACTAGACCCACAAACGTATGGCCAACTCATCTTTGACAAAGCAGGAAAGAACATCCAATGGAAAAAAGACAGTCTCTTTAACAAATGGTGCTGGGAGAACTGGACAGCAACATGCAGAAGGTTGAAACTAGACCACTTTCTCACACCATTCACAAAAATAAACTCAAAATGGATAAAGGACCTGAATGTGAGACAGGAAACCATCAAAACCTTAGAGGAGAAAGCAGGAAAAGACCTCTCTGCCCTCAGCCGTAGCAATCTCTTCCTCGACACATCCCCAAAGGCAAGGGAATTAAAAGCAAAAGTGAATTCCTGGGACCTTATGAAGGTCAAAAGCTTCTGCACAGCAAAGGAAACAACCAACAAAACGAAAAGGCAACCAACGGAATGGGAAAAGATATTTGCAAATGACATATGGGACAAAGGGCTAGTATCCAAAATCTATAAAGAGCTCACCAAACTCCACACCCGAAAAGCAAATAACCCAGTGAAGAAATGGGCAGAAAACATGAATAGACACTTCTCTAAAGAAGACATCCGGATGGCCAACAGGCACATGAAAAGATGTTCAGCGTCGCTCCTTATCAGGGAAATACAAATCAAAACCACACTCAGGTATCACCTCACGCCAGTCAGAGCGGCCAAAATGAACAAATCAGGAGACTATAGATGCTGGAGAGGATGTGGAGAAACGGGAACCCTCTTGCACTGTTGGTGGGAATGCAAATTGGTGCAGCCGCTCTGGAAAGCAGTGTGGAGGTTCCTCAGAAAATTAAAAATAGACCTACCCTATGACCCAGCAATAGCACTGTTAGGAATTTATCCAAGGGACACAGGAGTACTGATGCATAGGGGCACTTGTACCCCAATGTTCATAGCAGCACTCTCAACAATAGCCAAATTATGGAAAGAGCCTAAATGTCCATCAACTGATGAATGGATAAAGAAATTGTGGTTTATATACACAATGGAGTACTACGTGGCAATGAGAAAAAATGAAATATGGCCTTTTGTAGCAACGTGGATGGAACTGGAGAGTGTGATGCTAAGTGAAATAAGCCATACAGAGAAAGACAGATACCATATGGTTTCACTCTTATGTGGATCCTGAGAAACTTAAGAGAAACCCATGGGGGAGGGGAAAAAAAAAAAAAAAAGAGGTTAGAGTGGGAGAGAGCCAAAGCATAAGAGACTGTTGAGAACTGAGAACAAATTAAGGGTTGATGGGGGGTGGGAGGGAGGAGAGGGTGGGTGATGGGTACTGAGGAGGGCACCTTTTGGGATGAGCACTGGGTGTTGTATGGAAACCAATTTGACAATAAATTTCATATATAAAAAATAAATAAATAAATAAATAAATAGAACCAATATTAAAAAAAAAAAACAAAAAAAAACAAAAAAAAACAAAAATAATCTCTTTAAAAAAAATTCTTTTTTTTTTTTTAATTTTTTTTTCAACGTTTATTTATTTTTGGGACAGAGAGAGACAGAGCATGAACGGGGGAGGGGCAGAGAGAGAGGGAGACACAGAATCGGAAACAGGCTCCAGGCTCTGAGCCATGAGCCCAGAGCCTGACGCGGGGCTCGAACTCCCGGACCGCGAGATCATGACCTGGCTGAAGTCGGACGCTTCACCGACTGCGCCACCCAGGCTCCCCTAAAAAAAATTCTTTAAATGTTTTACTTATTTTTGAGAGAGGGAGAGAGAAAAAGAGACAGAGTGTGAGCAGGCGAGGGGCAGAGAGAGTGGGAGATATAGAATCTGAAGCATGATACAGGCTCTGATCTCACGAACCACAAGATCATGACCTGAGTCAAAGTTGGACACGTAACTGACTGAGCCACCCAGGAGCCCCGACAAAAGTAATCTCTAATAAATATAAGTCAGACCATGCCATTTCTCTATTCAGACTCTGCAACGCTTCAATGACTCTCTCTCTCACTCAAAGTAAGAGCCGAAGGCCTCACATGACTTGTCTCTATGTCATTGTACGGCTTCCATTTCTTCCTACCACTCTACACTGGCCTCCTAGCAACTCCCTGAATTCACCAAGCTAATCAGAGCTTTTGAACTTGTTCTTTTTGCCTCTTATGAACTTGCCTGCAATGCTATGTAATAATTTGTTGGTCATGATTACTTTGGGCAGTGGGAGTTAGTAGAAGCAGATTTTAGTCTTAATTTATATAATGATAAGTTGAAAAGTAGGATATTTAGTGGTGATAAAAATTTTTTTATGTATTTTACATGTTTACAATATAGGAAAACTATAAAATAATTATACGTGACACTAGAGGTCACATAAACCTATGGAAATTTCTACCGATGCGTAAGAGCCATCCCCCCCCGCAAAATTGAAAATACATGAACATCACAAAGATGGTGTGTGTCTTATTAAATCACTTAATGAACTATGCATGTAATGTATAATTGAAATGCACATGACAGTGGTTGTTAACTTTGACTACAGAGAATCACCTAGGAAGAGTTTAAAAATCCCAGACTCTACCTAGACTCTACCCCAGATAAATTATATATGCATCTGTGAGAGTGAGCCTGAAGTACCAGTTTTCACTGATGGTTGAATCCTATATTCAACCAAGGTTAAAAGCCACTGATATGAGAGGAAAAAGCTAGAGATGTGATGAGCGAGGATGGAAAGGAGAAACATAACTAAAGCATAAATGATTCGGATTTAATGTTGACAAGATGAAAAAACAGGAGGGAAAGAGATTATAAGGCAAAAAACAAAAGATTTGTTTTGGGCCTCCTGGGATGACCCATTTGATTACAGGGCATAGCTTGTGTAAGGGAGACCTGGAGATCTAGTGACTATAAAACACTTTGAATGCCAAAATAAGGAGCCCCAAAACCAACCTATGGATAACTAAGGAGTAATTTAATTACACTGACTTCTAGGGGGTAGTGTAGGATGATGTAAGAGGAGAAAATGCATGCATCCGAGAGAGAAAATAGGAATTGACTGCAATTTTCCTAATAGGGGAGAGCAAAGGTTTGAATGAGAGCGGAGAGAATCAAAATGACTGTGCAGTAACTACCTAAGATGAAAATATCAAATCTCCACTTTACTCCCAGCTAGGTAGATGCTGTTTAAGAACAACTTGCAGATAAATAGCTCATTTGCAAGGTAAGGTCTCTGCATCTCAGTCTTAAAAGCTACATGGGCCCACTTAGAGTCGACATCATAGCATGTCACCTAGGGAAATGAAGATTTTGCAATTAAACAGTGGGTAGTCCAACCAGTTAATTCAGGACAAGAACTCCACAGAGGAAGTACCACAGAGAAGGTACACTTGCTTGCTAAGTACTTCTAATTTGTTCTTGGAAAACTTCATCAAAACAGCCCTCAGCTTTTAATGTAAGGATTTTCTCGCCTTGAAATTAGAATGGATATATACCTATTAAGAGTGATGTATTGATTGTGAAAGCAGAGGAGGAAGTAACATATAAAGTACAGGGAATCTTGGAGGTACATGAAAATGCTCATGAGAATTTATTTAAAAAAATCTTTATTAGCTGTCAGACTGAGTACTGATGTCCTGTTACTATATATATATAATTTCAGAAGATATTGGTGGTTTGTTGTTATTGAAGAGTTGAGACTCTCCCAGATTAGAGAAGTGAATATAGATAATGTTTGTAATGTATTGCAGAGCATGGAATGAGAAAGTAAATTACAGTCAGTGGCTGTATAGTTACTTTACATACATTTCCATAGAGTGCTCCAAAAAACAAAACTGTAAAGAAGCCGGATTATTCCCACTTTACAGATGAAGAAATGAAGTTTAAGAAAAGCGATATTACATGGTCAAGTGCACAAGAAGTGGCCCAACTGCATTTAAACTCAAGGGTATCAAACACTAGATCTCCGTTGGACTGACTTCTATTTTTTTTTTAATTTTTTTAATGTTTATTTATTTTTGAGAGAGAGAGAGAGCATGAGCAGGGGAGGGGCAGAGAGAGAGGGAGACGCAGAATCGAAAGCAGGCTCCAGGCTCTGAGCTGCCAGCACAGAGCCTGATGCGGGGCTCGAACTCACGGACCGAGAGATCATGACCTGAGCCGAAGTCGGATGCTCAACTGACTGAGCCACCCAGGTGCCCCGACTTCTCACGATTAATATTTAAATATTAAAAGCATCCTCCTTGGGGCGCCTGGGTGGCGCAGTCAGTTAAGCGTCCGACTTCAGCCAGGTCACGATCTCGCGGTCCGTGGGTTCGAGCCCCGCGTCAGGCTCTGGGCTGATGACTCAGAGCCTGGAGCCTGTTTCCGATTCTGTGTCTCCCTCTCTCTCTGCCCCTCCCCCGTTCATGCTCTGTCTCTCTCTGTCCCAAAAATAAATAAACGTTGAAAAAAAATTAAATAAATAAATAAATAAATAAATAAATAAATAAATAAATAAAAGCATCCTCCTTAGAATCTCAGAGGAAAAATAGAAGAAACTGCAATTATTTTACGTATCAGTTAGATCTTGATATGACCCAATGTGGAACTTTCATGTTGTTATCGCAAATGGGTCTTTTAGGTTTTAAATGATATATAATACATAAAAAGAAACAAGGGTTATCAGAAGTGATATCAGATATCAGAAGTGAGGTGATGATCCATTCCTATCCCTCCTGTTTCTTCATAATAACTACATAATGCAGTTTATTAGATTATATCTCCATAATATACCATGGAAGAAATAAGTAGAATAATATCTCGGTAAGTTATAGAGATGGTAGTAGAATAGGATGTTTCTCCCTTAATGGATAAATTGGAACCATGCAACCTTGTTCTTAACAGAGGCTTGGAAACAATGTTTCAGATGGTTTGAATAAGCTTCATGTTTCAGTGTATTACTCTTCACTAAATACAAATAATAATTGTTTTATTACTCTAAAGAAATCAAAACCAACACAGTAACATGGCTAACTCCATTATTAAAATATCGCTATAAGAAGTACACCAGATTTAGGAAATACATAGACGTAAATATAGATACATTGACACAAATATATTTACATATATATGCAAATAAACTGGTATTTTGAAAGCAAAATTATTAAATGAAGATGGTCTTCCTTTTCACTCTTGTGATGGAAAGCGCATAGGAACAGAAGGATGAGAAGTAGGGTTTCGGGTGCTGTTCTGCGATATACTTGCTGTCTGACCTTGAGCAATAATTGACTTTGCCATGCCTCAGTTTACTAATCTGAAAAAACAGGGATTTAGACTTTAACCTCCTTACCTTTCTACCTAGGCCTATAAATCTATGCAATTTTCCCTGGTAGTATGAACATTGTCCCTTTTCCCAAGCTCTTACCAGCATTAGGAATAAGCTGGTGTTCCAGCTGGCTGCCACAGAGGCTTGGGCAGTAAATGGAAAGAATCATAAAAGAGGATTGATTTTCAAGTCTGGATTTTCATCCTGGCATTCACTCTAGACATGCTTATATGAATAGAATGAAACTACAGAGTTCAAATATGGCCTAAGATGTTTGGATCACAGCCACTGACTATGTTTAAAAGTACAGTTACTTAGGCCTTTAAAAAATGTCATCTTATTAAAGAAAAAACTATCATAAGTAGATTTTATAGTTAATTTAATTAGTTTTAATGGTAAAACATCTGATAAAATTGCCGAATGATGGTATAAACAGGAGTAAACTTATCTGTTCCCATATATATTTCGCCTTAGTATAAAGCCATGGAGATTTCTCAGCCAAATGCATAATTACTTACAATGGGCAGTCCCCCAATTTTTGTTATTTTATGTTTCAGCAGACCAATCATTGGACTGTGGTTAATGAAGACCTCCATTACTACCACTTTTATTCATTTATTCATGGCATCGACTCTTACGTGAACAGATAAATTGAGCAGGTTACACATTTACGATTTTCCTATCATTATGGTGCCGTGAAAAGCTATTCCCCAAAATGCTTTGCCCTGATATAACAATCCATATGGTAATTAGATCATATAATTAATATATTTTAAACATATAGTGGGCAAACACAGGAAAGGTGCAAGACTCTGTAATCACATCTGGGTGCTTAAGTTGGAGGCAATTTTTTGAAATAAGATACTTTTTTTTCTTTAAGTATATTATGCTAGCAGAAATTCAAAAGCTTAAAAATACAATCTGTTCATAAGATTGCAGGGAGATTGTCATTCTCAAACATTGCTGGTGTGAGTTCCAGATGTTTCAATATTAATGGGGAGAAATTTAGAAATATCTAACAAAGTTACCTATGCATTTACTTTTCGACTCAGCAAATCATACTTCAAGTGTCTACCTTGAAGATACTCTTCCCAAAACAAAAGTCTGTATGTATAAAGTTTTCATCGTGGCATTTGTTATAGCAAAATATTGGAAACAACCCAAATGTCTATCAGTAGGAGGATGAATCATCTACACAATGTATAGATGGAATATCAACACAAATGGTTTCTATGTGACTGAAAAAAATTAAGAACTAGTCACAAATTACTTATAGCTAGTAAGTGAAAAAAGATGTTACAGGACTCTTTGTATAGTATGCTGCCCTTAATGTAAGAAAGGATCTCTCTGGACTTTTCTCTTACATTGCCTCCCTATTTCTCTGTGTCCTTTTTGCTCATTTTTGCAAAGTGGAATTCCAGGATGGGTTACAAGAAAAAAGGTCAATCAGAAATGAATAAAGAAATCACCTCTAGGGATGGTCCAAATGGAAGGAGGGAATTGGGATGGAAGCAATAATTTACTATACAATCTATTGTTTAAATAAAGATATAACATAAAGCTGTAGAAAAAAAAACCCAAACTGAAAAAAAAAATCAGAAACTGATAAGCTTATTTACATGACAAATTGATATTATATGCATATAGAGAAAAATATTCAAGTCACTTGGGTAATAATCTGACTACATATACAAAGTAGAATATATTTTAAGGTTAAAAAGGGAATCAAAGAAATGTTGAACTCCTAACTAGGTTTATTTTTCATAGAATTTAGTATTGTTATTTAAATAACCATGTTGTATTTGGGGCGCCTGGGTGGCTCAGTCGGTTAAGCGTCCGACTTCGGCTCAGGTCACGATCTCACGGTATGTGAGTTCGAGCCCCGCGTCGGGCTCTGTGCTGACTGCTCAGAGCCTGGAGCCTGTTTCAGATTCTGTGTCTCCCTCTCTCTCTGACCCACCCCCGTTCATGCTCTGTCTCTCTCTGTCTCAAAAATAAATAAATGTTAAAAAAAAATTAAAAATAAATTAAAAATAAAAAAAAACATGTTGTATTTATTGTAAGTTGAATAAAATAAGTAAATGTGTTAGTACTGTAAGAACTGAAAAATTTCAGTTTAAAAGGAAAAAAAACAATCATATTGAAGTAACATAAGAGGGAAGTATTTTAATATATAAACTTCCTTTCAAATTTTTATTCTAAAAAGGATAAAATCCTAGCTCGTTAATTCAAGTGAAAGCTAGGTAGATGTTCATTGTACTATTCTTTTCACTTTTCTGTGTATTTAAAAAAAAAAGTGTTTGGGAGAAGTAAAAAGCAGGAAATGTCTAAAGATAACATTCATAACATTCTTGACTTCGACATGTCCTGGCCAGGCCACAGATCGGCATAAACCTAGTATCTTAGGTAAATAATTTTTTTAATAAGCTTTTAAAATAATGAACTGTTCTACAAGAATAATGTGTCTTTTATGAAAGAAAGGTGGTAGATATGTATTTTATAAACTTACACAACAGGGTGCTCAGAAATTGTACGCAATTATACCAAGATAGAATGTTAAAATAAGCCAAACATTTTTAAGATCTATCCAGGTAAATCCATGTAATTTGAATAACGTGTTTTTCCTTGCTCTTTCCAATGATTTGGAAAGTATAAATTTTCGTAAACAAAAAAGTCGGTGCCATATTTCATTTGATACGTTTAATTTGCAGGAATCATATATACCTCAAGCTAATGCATATTGGCACAGATATCCAGTTGAAAATAATATTCTGTGTTTTGTAAATTGACGTATATTGAATGCTCCTATATTAAATATAGTAACAGTAAATACAGCTTTTTTTTGGAGTAAGATCTAAATAAACAATATCCAATAGATATCAGAAAATTAAAATATTATTTTATTTTTGTGTTAACAATTTTATTTTGGTAAAGTTTATTTATTTATTTTGGGAGAGGAAGAGAGAGTGAAGGAGGGACAGAGAGGGAAGGGGACAGAGAATCCCAAGGCGGCTCCATGCTGTCAGCGAGGAGCCCAAAGGGGGCCTGGAACTCAGGAACTGTGAGATCATGACCTGAGTCCAGATGGAGACTTGGACATTCGACCGACTGAACCACCCAGGCACGCACCCCTAGGTTATTATATTCTGATTCACAATATTGATCTGAACCGAACTATTTATTTAACTGGTGGTGGAGGCCATCATTGAAGATTTAGTGTTACATCACTGGAACACCACTTGTAAATCTGGCAATGTAATACTTCGCTTCTGCCTTTTTTTTTTTTTTTTTTTTTTGTCTGTTGGGAGACAATTCTCCACAGGCCTCTCACTTTTCTGCATGTCTTGCAAGCAAGTAATTAACTGCCCTTTGTTACCAAACTATCTTTTCATGGATTTGGGGGTAGCTAACAGCCTTTGATAGATAGAAATAGCGTCTCTCTCCCAAGCAAAAGCAAGCATGTTTACTATGCAGTAGAATAAAGAGAATATCTTCTAGAGCAATGGGCAGAGGCTTACTGCCCATTCCCTAAACTCAGAGTTCCTCTGCGGTGCTAAAGCCACTACATGGGCAGGCATTCACATGGCCTCATTCACACTGCCCCTGTGGGACTTAGCAAAAGGAGATTACCCAAGTGTACTGTTCTTGCTTGTTGCTTCACCATGGATAATCAAGTCCTTTGCTGTTGTTGTTGTTAGTTTTCCTGACCCAAGTATCTTGTGTCGGTCAGTTTTCAATATCCATGAAACTGGCAGCATCGTTGAAACTTGCTAACTTGCAAATACAGCAGAATCTCAGATCCTTTCTGGTTCCTGAAATGTCCCGAAGTCTAAATGAAAAGTATCGGTATAATAAAATATATAGAGGTATTGGTAATTTCTTGAACTGTTTATCTTTATAAATATGTTTATATATAATGTATAAATTACATATATTTATTACATAAATATATATTATTACATATATATTACATATATTACATACATACATATATTACATACATGCAAAAAATATCCCTAAGCCAAAACTTTTGAACATTTTGATTAAAACTGCTAAGAATTTTAGGGGTACCTGGGTGGCTCATTCAGTTAAGCGTCTAACTCTTGATTTTGGCTGAGGTCAGGATCTCATGGTTCATGGGATTGAGTCCCTTATCGGGCTCCTTGCTGATAGGATGGAGCCTGCTTGGGATTCTCTCTCTCTCCCTCTCTCTCTGCCCCTTCACCACTCATACCCTCTGAAAAAATAAACAAACTCCTAAGAATTTTACATTGAAAAAACTTGAGACATAATTACATTTCTAAATGCTGTAATGGCCTCGACAGTCACCATAGAAAGCTCTAGAAGAAATAATGTTTAACATAATTAAATCAGTTTAAATATTCTTTTACTGTAAAGTAAGTTATGTTTACTAAGTTAGCAATAGTGTTGATTAAAAAATTTTTGTATTTTGTAATACATTCTACAAGTGATTTTGTGAGCATTATTTATTCATGAAATCATTTAAAGAAATGTCAATACTTTAAATCTCTTCCAGAAAGACTGAACAGTTTGTGAGAGGGCAGGGATTCATGTTGTTAAGCCTAAAGAAAAAGAACTTGGTTTTAAAAAAAATTAGAAATCTTCAGGAGCACCTGGGTGGCTCAGTAGGTTAAGGATCCAACTCTTAATTTCGGCTCAGGTCATGATCTCACAGTTCATGAGATCGAACCCTATGTTGGGCTCTGTACTAACAGTACAGAGCCTTCTTGGGATTCTCTCTCTCTCTCCTTCTCTCTCTGCCCCCTCCCACTTATGCTGTATTTCTCAAAATAAACGTTAAAAAGAAACCCTCAGATTACTTATAATGTTTCATAAAATAAATTTAATAGTGTTATAATCTGGGCTGATATAAATGTGCCCACAATATAGATCCATTCTAATATTTGCAGCAGGTACCAACATTATGTTAGTTTTTGAAAGATCAGGCTAGGAAAGTTATTCCAAAATGATCCCAAACTGGATAATGGAGAGCGACCAGCATTGCGTCATCCATCCGCTTCTTTTATCTTGTACAGTAAAAATCCTATTGTAAGTAGATACTACCATGACTGAGGGGTGTTTTCTTAGGCATTTAATATAAATTAATTACTTTTTTTAGATTTATAGTAAAATCCTCTGCACTCATGTATGTCTATATCCATAGCCTCATCCTGCTTATATATTTTCCTATGCAGCATTGGATGAATTTCCAAAATCTAGTCCCATTTCCTGCCACAGCCCTACTTTAGGCCTTCACCCTCCTTTGTCTGGCTTTCCACTATCAATCTCTATGCCATTTTAACAATCTTCTATGCCTTTTGGACAATTATGAAAAACTGAAAAAAACACTGATTTTTCTTAGATAAATCATAGTACTAATGGCATTTTTCTTCTTTAAAGAGTTATTTCAAATACTGTAGCTTGAGTGAGGTAGTCTTTCTTTCCAGTTTCTCCCTGGCCGTTGAAAACTTTCTTAATGTATCCTCTTAAGTGCCATATGTTCTGTGTGCATTTCCCCTTCCTGTGTACAGAAGCAGTTGCTCTGTCAGCAGTGTCCCCCTTGGATTTGAGTCATAGTCTCTCCCATGCTTCACACTGTGAATTTCCACAAGCATTTGCAAGTTGGTCTTGGGACCATCAGAGAGTGGAACCTGGATACCAACATTTTGGTAATGGTGGGTTCATCTAGAAATGCAGTGAGGCTGTTGTTGGGGTCAAGGGCATTTTCTCTGATATTTTTTCAAAACAGTGTAAAGGCATATTTTTCCAGTCTCAGTGAAAGTAACAATTTTTAATATCCAAAGAAACTCATGTAGATCTTCTAAAGCAGGGCCTTAATCCTATCTATACAGGTCTCTTGGTAGCTAAGTAGGAGGACAACATTGAACATGAGGACACTAAAGGAGATACACACCAAGAGCAAATCTGATGAAACTACTCTAAGATCAAATCCCTGCTGCTCAACCATCCCCCAAAACTTCCCCAAATTCTTTGGCAAATATCTAGAGCGTTCTCTGAAGAGAAATCTCATTTCCAAGTATATTGCCAATTTAGAAAGAATCAACACTTAGAATGTTTGTACTATGTTTCAAGCAGTATTCTTGACTTACATTAACTCATTTCATTTTCACAACGTATGTATGAGACAACATTAGTTACTACCTAACTGGTAAAGAAGCTGAACCATAGAGGAAGCTGTCCAAAGTCACAAAAGAAGTGGCAGAGAAGAGATGTGAACCCAGAGAGTCAGATCTAGAGTCAACATCTTAATCTTCAAACTATCCTACTAACAGGTAGAATAAACATTGCTATAAACAATAGCAGGGCCACAGACTCAGGGCCAGGGGCAAGAGTCTTGTGAAACTTGAGCAAAATGAAATGGAAAATAATGCAAAGATAACTTAGCATCACTTCTGTAGAATATTCCTTTGCATATGTGAACCTTAATTAATATAATCAATTCTGTATCAGTGGGCACACAGTTTGGGCACTTGCACAGATAATCTGTCAGATAAATTGCTGGATGAATGGGTATGAACATTTAAGACTTCAGTATACATTGATAAATTACCTTCCCTTAAAAAATGAACCAATTTACACATTATAAACAATAAAGCCAGAGTCCATCTTCCCACACATTGTCAAGAATAGGCATCATTAACCTTCATTCTTTGTCAACATGATATGTGAATAATTATTTCTAATTGTTTTTATATTTTAAAAACTATGAGGTTTATTAATTATCTATCATTGTGTAACAAATTGTCCCCAAGCTTAGTAGCTTAGAACAACAAGTATTTATCATCCCATCACTTCTGTAGAAACAGGTAGGAGAAAACGGGTGCAGCTTAGCTGGGAGGCTCTGGCTCAGGGTCTTAGGCAGGCTGTCATTGTCATCTCAAGGCTCAAATGGGGGACAGTCCCCTTCCAAGCTCACTCACATGGTTGCTGGCAAGTCTGGTTTCTTTGTCACATGGGCTTCTCCACAACTGCCCAATTGTCCACACGATAGGGCAGCATGTGATGGGACAGCATGAAAGCCAGAGAGAAAGAGAAAGCCAGTCTTTTTGTAACCTAATTACAGAAGCCACACCCATCATTTCTGCCAATCTCTACTTGTTAGAAACTAGTCACTGGGTCCAGCCCACACTTACAGGGAGGATAATACACAAGAATGAGTAAGGATCTTTCAGAGCTGCCTCAGGAGCTGTGTCTTCTATGAGGGTGGAGAGCAACTTTTCCTGCGTATTTGACTTAATATATATTATGTGTTCCATAAAAAGCCTTTAAAACATTTGTATCTTCAACTTTCTCTTTTATGCTGTTCAAATTTATTGCCTTACCCATTCTTAGAATGCTTTCTAAAAATTAAAACCTAGCAAGATTTATTATATTATTTTGATGGATTATTTTCATGTTGGAATACTTTACCCATTTGAATAATTTGGATGGTATAAAGAACGAGGTAGGGATTTTATTTATTTCATCAAATATGCAGGTGTCAGAAAATATTGATTAAATAATTCAACTCCCCTTGCCTTGGTTTTAGAGGCACAGTGGCAGCATTTTATCCCATTCTGCTAAAAATAAAAAAGTTGCCTCTCAAATTCTTGTGTTTACTTGTTATAATGAAATAGTTATAACAGATAAGAACAAAACTTTGTACAGATTGTCTAACTCTACATGTTACCAAATGATTATTTTAAACATTAAAGAACAATTTTATTGTTGATGTCATCATGTATCCTATGGCTTAAACTCTTAAAGAATTAGTTACCTGATGCATATGGTTATAAGCTTTATACCCACTAAGTGAAACAGTGTTTTCAAACAAGCAATCACTCAATTTTGGCTCTGTGAAGAAACATTCTATAGTCAAAATGAGAAACTAAGGTTTTCTTAAGAAAAACAAAATTATGTATATGTCTAGATTCCTACCCCTTACTCACCTAGCATGTAGGACTATTGAGGAGGTGATCTCTCAGTTTCTTGACTGCTATCAATTGCCAATTACATACTTGCTAAATGCAAAATTAATCTTTCAGTTTCTCAAACAAGTGAACTACAGCAACTTCTCTTTTAGCTGAAAACCGTTTAATAGAATGGGTTCCATTTTGTCAGTAAGAACATGATGGGGTTAATGATGGCTAATAATAATAGGTTTCATAATTTCTTGGCAAGTCCTGGGTATATCAGCCCTCTCTGAGATGGGAAGGTACTCATTACCTATTGTGTTGTCCTTAGTTTCTTCTAAAAATCTAAGACTTAAAGAGTTCTGTTTGCTACTCCATTAAATTAGTTGACCTGTATGATTCTTATTGTTATTATACTTGTTATACTTGTTTTCTGATTGTGAATACTTAGGTCATTTCAACTGTTTGCCACCCCTTTGACATCAAAGTACATTTTGTAATTTCTGTATGCTCTACAGGACTTAACACAGTGTCTTGCACAAGATAGTGAATTTTTAAAGTTCATTTATTTATTTTGAGAGAGAGAGAGAGAGAGCACATGCAAGCAGTGGAGGGGCAGAGAGAGAGAGAGAGAGAGAGAGAGAGAATCCCAAGCAGCTGGGGCCTGACACAGGGCTCGATCTCACGAACCCTGAGTTCATGACCTGAGCCAAGATAAAGAGTCAGAAGATTAACCGACTGATCTGCTCAGGTGCCCCTGAAAAATATTTTTTGAATTATGTATATCATAATGTATTAGTTGCTGCATATTGTCTGGGACCGGTAAAAAAATTTTTTTTTCATCCTAAGCATACATGATGTTTAATCTATTATTTTTTTTTTTTGCTTAATTCATTTTAATTCTGTTTTATCTACAGACACGTTGTTAGAATTAATGGGAATTTAAAGTTTAATTGGAATGAGACAGTAATCAGGGCACCTGGTGGCTCAGTCAGTTAAGCATCTGACTTTGGCTCAGGTCATGATCTCACGAGTTTGAGCCCCATGTCAGGCTCTGCTGACAGTTCAGATCCTGAAGCCTGCTTTGGATTCTGTGTCTCTCTCTGTCTCTGCCCCTTCCCCATTCATTCCGTCTCAAAAATAAAAGACATTTAAAAAAAAAAAGAAAGAGACAGTAATATCTCTGTACTGAAAACCTCAATGCTTTGTTGGTTGTAGATATCCCTTGACTAGTATGATTATGCCAGGTGGCTAGAGGCTATACTATAATAAGTTTGCCACACACGAGTTCCTTGACTATGAAACTGTCATCTCTCTTCATACATTTCCTCTCCAACAAAGTAAGGTTATGATACCCATTAAACTAATGTTTAAAGAATGGCTTCATTGGTAGCGATATTGGTCAATCGCTTGAAATTTATTAGGGATCCAAATAAACTCAAGGTCATAAAGTTCCAGTAAAATTTAATGCTAACTTCCAAAATTGTGTCCTTCTCTCAAATTTTGTGACCACATCCAGAGCGTAGCAGTATAATCTTTTCATGTGGGCACTTGGAGAAATTAGGCATACAATGT
Organism: Puma concolor; assembly: GCF_028749965.1. Taxonomy (NCBI): domain Eukaryota; kingdom Metazoa; phylum Chordata; class Mammalia; order Carnivora; family Felidae; genus Puma; species Puma concolor. The sequence goes on from NC_141684.1 coordinate 47,458,115, forward strand.
TCACTCACCGTAAAAATTTAGACAATGAAGCTAAATAAAAGGATAATTTAAGTAAAGTATAATTTGGCCAGTTATAGACAGATAAGTTTCATGTTTCCTTCTAGATGTCTTTATTTGCATATAATATGAATATATCATATACACATGCACTTTTCACTTAATGTGTCATGAACATTATTTTATGTCAACCATGTATCATGATCACCAATTTATATAACTATACTTCTTAGAAATCAAATTCAATGACTTCATAAAACTGAATTATAGCAGCTTTATCAATCCCTGATTTTTGACAATTTAGACTTTTTCCAAATATTTGCTGTTATAAAAAATCTTGCACTGAGGATTCATGTGCCAAGGTCTACACACACACACACACACACACACACACACACACACACACACACTTATAATATTCCTGATGCATAATATTACTGTATTTCTTTTAACTACTATTTGTTTGTATTCAGATGTATCCCCTTTTCCTGAATCCACAATTTCATTTTCACTTCACATTACCACTAGAGTGATCTTTTTACAATGCCATTTACATACTGTCACCTCAGTTTCATAATTTTCAATGGCTTCCCATTGTCAACTTGCATGTTTAGAAGATCAAAGCACAATTCTAGCCTTTGCACCCTGCCTGCTCCCAATTAGGGTCTCTTGATTTTTACCTGCAGGCTTAGCTGTTCTCCAAATTCCCAGAACAAATCCTGGTGATTTTATGCTGGAAAGCATGCATTCCTCAATAAATGCTATTAAAATTCAGAACCTTCTTCCAATAACAAAAGTAAAAAGATGTAGATAGCTTTAGTATGAAACAGAAGTTTGAATCTCACATAGCCATAAATTCAAACTCTTTTCAAATAGACATGATTTGGCTGATGTGAGCATTTCACAAAATAAGGGATAGCAAACAGTTTTGATAACGAAAGTGGTACTCAGAGGAAGGATTTAATATTATCTTTTAGATCTAAAGGCAGAAACTAAGGTGCAGAAGAATAGACTCACTTTTCATACTGCTTAGCTATGTAGTCTCTTTCTATGGAAAGCAGCAAATATTGATTATAGGTTAAAGGCAATTAAAATAATGGACCTGTAGCTGGTAGCCATGCCAGATAGTTCTTGGCACCGAAAACATTTACCACATAAGCAATGACTGTCAAATTTAATGAGCAAACACATTTCCAGGAAAAAGCATTTAATATTCATTTGCCAAGCACAGGCTGTATTCAATTTGTGGGTTAACACTTAAAAACAAAGGCAAAAAGCAGAAAATGTTGATTTTAAAAGAAGAAAAGAGCGAGGACATTTAAAACCCATTTAAAATTAAAATTTTTTTTCGTAGACTCCCTAAAGCTGATGAAATCTTGTCTCAGTAGAAGATGCAGCTCATGTATGCTGTCTAAGACTATCCTGCAGACCCCCCTTTTAGGTCACGGAAGCTTTGCCAGTTGGGCCAAGACTAAAAGGAGAAAAAGGAAAAAGAAACTCTTGTTTCCAGGACTTAGGCTTATAGGATATGGATTATTATCCAATGAGGATAAAATCTCTCATCACCACCACCACCTGGAAAATAAGCTGAAGGCAGAGAGAGACATGAGAGAGAGAGAGAAAGAGAAAGGGAGAGAAAGAATGGTCTCAAGCTACACAACTCAAAAGAGAAGCCATTGCCAAGCCAATAATACCTGGTTAAAAACAATTAGCTGACATTAGGAATTTAGCAAACTATATCTATAGTGAAAATTCTTTTTAAAATATGTGCTAGAAACACTTCAGACTAAGAAGTCAATTTTGTACAGTTACAAGAAATTCTATTCCTGTAATGGACAGAACATCATGGTATAAACAGAATTAAAATCCTAACTAATATTTTTGACTACTAGCTCACAAGAAGCATTATATATTTATGCTTTTTAATCCTCAGAGTAAATGTTATGTTCACTCATTCCTCACATCCAGTTAAGCACAAAATGTTGATTTTACTCCTGCGATATTGCTAGATCTTTCCCCTTTCATTCCCTCTACCATGTTTCCAAACCAGGCCTCCACAATCTCTCATTCAGAATATTAAAATACCTTCTTAGCTGAATTCCTTATCTCCAATCTTTAGTACCTCTTACCCATTTTCTACACTGCAGCTAAAAAATCTTCCTTAAACTTTGTATCGTTTGTATAATACTCCTGCTTAAAATTCACTGTTGGCACCTTTCCACCTTCTGGATGAAGGCTCACATCTATGCTGTGGCATGTGGGAACTTGCCTTCCCAGCCCCTGACCACTTTGCCAGCCTTGATTCCCACCTCCATCCCGGACTGACTGCCTATATGCCATCTCTGTCACGTTTATCTGCTGTTCCCTCCAAACCTCACTTCTTTCTCCTGTGAACCCTTGTGCATCTCATGCTTTATGACAGCATTTATTTACCTCTACGTTTTTCCTGGGTAGTCCCACATTATCATTCAGATTAACCTCAGGTTTCTTTTCCACTAAGAATCCTTCCCTAATGATTTCTAGCTTGGATTTGTTATTTCGTTTAGAAAGTCCCATAACTATCCTGTCCAATTGTTCATAACGCTTAGCACAAGTATCATAATAGTTTCACCTGAGGTCATGGACATAACTGAATGATCAGGAATGAGGAAGGCACTGAACATTCAAATACGTTTGAAAAGTACTCACGAAGGGAATTTTCCAGATGAAGGCAATCTCTGTCTGCATTATAACCTGCCCTAAGCAATGCCTTGGTGACAAACATAATGGTATAGGTGGCAGATTTTGAGGCTTGAGGACAAGTTAATGGATTAAGAATCAAGACAGGGAAATACACTGAACAATATAAAACAAGGAGAATAACATAAAGATCTCACCCAATTGTGAATTTAAAAATGAGGTTAAACTGGAAGAAAGGTCCAACACCTATGGCTTTGGTGAAAAAGAGGTTTATCTTTGCCCACTTGCATAATCTGCACAACTGTCTTTCATGCATCACTCTTGGAAAAAATAGGCTGTATTTTTCACTAAGCATTTTAATGAAGTGGGCCACTTGTTATTCATACTTCTATTGATTTTCCAAAAGTAATAGGGTCTTCATCAAATAGTTTTAGCGATAAATATCTGACAAAATAGAAGTGCTGTAGGAAATGAGAAATCGTTAATAAGCACCTTGCTTATACTAGCTAATGAAAGCACTATCAGGACTGAAATATTGCCAAACAATGAATCCCACCTAACTGTTAATGGGAAGGTTAATAGCACAATCATAAAAATAGTTTTGGAAAGTAATTCAGGGCTATGCATTCCCAGAGCTCTCCATAATTTGGTACAAACTACCACCCTTATTTGATTTCTCAGTCTGCTCCCTACACATTTTTTTTTCCAGCTACATCTATTAACTCTTGCAGAAACAGCACTCTGTTGTCCTGTATTGATGCCTTTGTTCCCATAGTTGTTTACATATAGGATGCCATTTCCATCTATCCATACATCTACAAACACTGCTTGTATTCAAGGTCCAGTTTAAATCTTCTTTCATAGATCATTTCTTGGCCAGTCTTAAATGAAATTCCATTCCAAACTACAGAAGAACTTATTTTTTCATCAGTATGCTGTATTAACCATAACCAAGCAAAATGAGATTAAGTCTTTCATGTGCTAGTAATCCATATCTAAAGACAAGTTCAAATAGATAGTTTAAGAATATTTTAGCAATCAGGAGGAGTCAAGATGGTGAAGAAGTAGGGGGACCTGAAGTTCCCTCATCCCTCAAACACAGCAGTATTGAGGCCAGAAGAATTGAATTCAGGAATCTGGGCTACTGAGTGACAGAAACATCTCCATGGACCCATGGCGACAACTTGTGCCATAGGTACATGATTGTGAATTGGGAGAGATAAAATGGGTGGCATAGAGACAGAGGAGAGGGATCTCCTTCAGTAGGGAGACAAAAGGAAGAGAAAGAGAGTCTATGGAATTATAGGACTGTATTTGGACAAGAGAGAAATCATGAACCGGGGTATGGAAAAAAAAAAACAGAGAAAGAACCAATTTCTAACACAATCCAGGGCTGCAGGTCTCTCTCTGGACTGGGGCCTGCCACCCTGTACATGCACCTGATGGGGATGGGGAGCCAGCCCTGGACTTTGCAGCAAGCTCAGAGGTGCAGTCAAAGAAAGCAGTCCCCTCCGTTGAGTGCTGTGGGAGGAAGGCATATATCCGCTCCAAGAACAAAAGATCCTGTAGGCACCTGCCAGCCAGAAGCCCTTTGTTGGCTGGCTAGTGGAGTGGCACTATCCTAGAACTGGGGCACATGGATTGTGATCCTTGGAGACATCAGGGATTGAATCCCAGCCAAGTGCCTGGGAGGTGTGGGAGATTATGGAGCAGGACAAACTGGCCCCCTTGAACCCGTGTGGCACTGTGAGGATGGCCTGAACAGAGAGAGTGGTCTGGGACATCTGGTGCAGGGAGGAGAGACTGGAGTGTTGCCATTTTTCTCCCCACCACCGACAAGGTGGGGCTTCAGGGAACAGACTGCAGGCCCATCGTGGAGGCAGGACCTGCCTATACCCAACCACGCCCCTCCATGCCTGGTAACTGTGATTGATACTGCCTTAACCAAACAACCCCTCCTCCAGACCAGCACAGTCACCAGTTGCAAGACACCATCAGATATCGATCCAGTGATTTTACATTTTATTTCTCTTATTTCTTCCCTTCTCTATTCTAGTTGTTGGTTTAAGCAGACATTTGTAATCTATTCTTTTTAAACCTCCTCTGGATCTCCTCCTTCTTTATTTTCCCCCCTCTCTCTCTCTCTCTCTCTGGATTAAGCCTATAGTTTTTCTGATCCTCTGCCTGATCAATTCTTTTTTCTTTTCTTTTTTCTGTCCCCTGTCATTTCTGTCTTTGCAAGGCATAAGGCTCCTTTCACCACCACCACCTTCTTTTTAAATCTTTCCAGGGTTAATGAATGAACAAAGAACACCTGGTGTAAGGTCCAAACCACCACTATAAGTAGGGAGATAAAGCAGCCCGAGTCACAACAACAGAGAGCAGGAAACACATTCCAAAAATACATCCTGAAGGTCCATGCCCTGGACAATGTATGAGCCCTTTTTAATATAGTAGTGCTCGCAGGTGTAGGACACATAGCAAGCTATTAAGGTGCATAAAGGACAGAAAACTAGCCAAAATGATGTAACAGAAGACTTCTCAAAGAGATTATCAGAAGAAATGACAGCTACAGAACGGCTCAAAACAGATATAAACAATATATCTGATGAAGAATTTAAATTAATAGCTGGGCTTGAAAAAAGCATAGAACACAGAGAATCTATTGCTGCAGAGATCAAGGAACTAAGAAATATTCATGACAAATTAAGTAATATTGTAAATGACAGGCAAAATAAACTAGATGCAGTGACAACAAGGATGGAGGAAATAGGAGAATAAGTGAAATAGAAGATAAAATTATGGAAAATAATGAAGCTGAAAAAAGATCAGAAAATACTAGATCACGAGGGGAGAATTAGAGAACTAAGTAATTCAATGAAATAATAATATCTGTATCATAGCAGTTCTGGAAGAAGAGAGAAAGGGGCAGAAGGTTTACTTGGACAGGTTATAGCTGAGAACTTCCCTAATCTGGGGAAGGAAGCAGACATCCAAATCCAGGAGGCATAGAGAATTCCCTTCAGATTCAACAAGAATAGGTCTTCAACACAGCATATCATACTGAAACTGGCAAAATACAAAGATAAAGAGAGAATTCTGTAAGCAGCTAGGGACAAACCGGACTACAAGGGTAGACACATAAGGACAGTAGCAGACCTGTCTGCAGAAAGTAGGCAGGTCAAAGGCAGTGTTAGGGAATCTTCAATATGCTGAATAGGAGAAATAGGCAGCCAAGAATCCTTTATCCAGAAAGGCTGTCACTCAGAATAGAAGGAGAGATAAAAATTTCCCAGACAAAAACTGAAGGAGTTCATGACCACTAAACCAGCCCTGCAAGAGGTCCTAAGGGAGACTGTGAGCAGAATGCTTCAGAGACCACAAAGGAGCAGAGACATCACCACAGCATTAAACCTACAGATAACACAATGACACTAAATCCATATCTTTCAGTAATAACTTTGTATAAATGGACTAACTGCCCCAATCAGAAGACATAGGGTATCAGAATGGGTAAAAAACCAAGATCCATCTATATGCTGTCTACGAGAGACTCATTTTAGATCTGAGGAGAGCTTCAGATTGAAAGTGAGAAGATAGAGAACTATCTATCATACTACTGGAAGTCAAAAGAAAGCTGGAGTAGCCATACATACATTAGAAAAACTAGGTTTTAAACTAAAGGTTTAATAAGAGATGAAGAAGGGCATTGGATCATAATTACGGGGTCTATCCATCAAGAAGAGCTAGCAATTGTAAATGTTTATGCTCCCAACTTGAAAGCCCCCAAATATATAAATCAATTAATCACAAACATAAGCAATCTTATTGATAAGAATACAGTAATTGCAGGGGACTTTAATACTACACATACAACAATGGAAAGACCATCTAGGCAGAAAATCAGTAAAGAAACAATGGCCCTGAATGATACACTGGAACAGATGGACTTGACAGATATATTCAGAACTTTTCATCCCAAAGCAGCAGAGTACACATTCTTCTTAAGTGCGCATGGAACATTCTCCAAGATAGACCACATACTGGGTCACAAAACAGCCCTCTATAATTATAAAAGGATTGAGATCATACCATGCATAGTTTCAGATTACAACACTATGAAACTTGAAGTCATCCACAAGAAAAAATTTCAAAAGCCTCCAAATGCATGGAGGTTAAAGAACATCCTATTAAAGAATGAATGGGTCAACCAGGGAATTAAATAAGAAATTAAAAAAAAAAAATATATATATATATATATATATATATGAAAGCAAATGAAAATGAAAACATGGCAGTCCAAACCCTTTTTGGGATAAAGCAAAGGCAGTCATAATAGGAAAACACACTGCAATCCAGGCCTACCCCAAGAAGCAAGAAAAATCTCAAATACAAAACCTAACCTCACACCTAAAGGAACTAAAAGCAGAGCAGTAAAGAAAGCCCAAAGTCAGCAGAAGAATATAAATAATAAAGATTAGAGCAGAAATAAACAATATAGAATACAAAAAAAAATAAAAATAAAACAGTAGAACAGATCAATGAATCTAAGAGCTGGGTTTTTTTTTTTTTTTTTAAAAGAATAAACAAAATTGAAAACCTCTAGCCAGACTTCTCAAAAAGAGAGAGAATCCAAATAGATAAAATCACAAATGAAAGAGGAGAGATCACAACCAACACCACAGAAACACAAACAATTATTAGAAAATAGCATGAAAAATTATATGCCAACACACAAAAATTATATACCAAATAGAACCTAGAAGAAATGGACAAATTCCTAGGTACCCACACACTACCAAAACTCAAATGGGAAGAAACAGAAAATTTGAACAGACCCATAACCAGCGAAGAAATTGAATCAGTTATCAAAAATATCCCAACAAATAATAATCCTGGGCCAGATGGCTTCCCAGGGGAATTCTACCAGACATTTAAAGCAAAGTTTATACCTATACTTCTCAAGCTGTTCCAAGAAATAGAAATGGAAGGAAAGCTTCTAGACTCATTCTATGAAGCTAGCATTACCTTGATTCCCAAACCAGACAGAGACCCCACCAAAAGGGAGAATTACAGGCCAATATCCCTGATGAACATGGATGCAAAAATTCTCAAAAAAAAATACTAGCAAATCGAATTCAACAGTATATTAAAAGAATTATTCACCATGATCAAGTGGGATTTATTCCTGGGCTGCAGGGCTGGCTCAATATTCACAAATCAGTCAGTGTGATACATCACAGTAATAGAAGAAAGGATAAGAACCATGTGATTCTGTCAATAGATACAAAAAAAGCTTTTGACAATATACAGCATCCTTTCTTAAAAAAAAAACTGCCAAGAAAGTCAGGATAGAAGGAACATACCTTAACATCATAAAAGCCATATAGGAAAAGCTCACAGCTAATGTTATCCTCAATGGGAAAAAACAGAGCTTTCCACCTGAGATCAGGAACATGGCAGGGATGTCCACTCTCACCACTGTTGTTTAACATAGTATTGGAAGTCCTATCCTCAGCAATCAAACAACAAAATGAAATAAAAGGCATCCAAATTGGCAAAGAGGAAGTCAAACATTCACTTTTCACAGGTGACATGATACTCTACATGGAAAACTCGAAAGACTCCACCAAAAAGCTGTTAAAACTGATACATGAATTCAGCAAATTTGTAGATAAAATATCAATTACAGAAATTAGTTGCATTTCTATACACCAAAAATGAAGCAACAGAAAGAAACCAAGAAACTGATTCCATTTATAATTGCACCAAGAACCATAAAATACCTAGGAATAAACCTAACCCAAGATGTAAAAGATCTGTATGCTGAAAACTATAGAAAACTTATGAAAGATATTGAAGATGACACAAATGGAAAAACAGTCCATGCTCATGGATTGGAAGAACAAATATTGTTAATATGTCAATACTACCCACCCCAATCTACACATTCAATGCAATCCCAATCAAAATTGCATCTGTATTCTTCTCACAGCTAGAACAAACAATCCTAAAAATTTAATGGAACCACAAAAGACCCCGAATAGCGAAAGTAATGTTTCAAAAGAAAACCAAAGCAACAGCCATTACAATCCTAGAATTTAACCTCTACAACAAAGCTGTAATCATCAAGACAGTATGGTATTGACAGACAGACAGGCCAATGGAATAGAATAGAGAACTCAGAAGCGGACCCACAAATGTATTGCCAACTAATCTTTGAAAAAGCAGGAAAGAGTATCCAATGGAAAAAAAAGTCTCTTTAGTGAATGGTGCTGGGAGAATTGGACAGCAACATGCAGAAGAATGAAATAGGACAAATATCTTACACTGTACACAAAAATAAACAAAAAATGGATGAAAGACATAATGTGAGACAGGAAACCATCAAAACACTAGAGTAGAAAACAGGCAACAGCAACTTTGACCTCAACCGCAGCAACTTCTTACTTGACATGTCTCTGAAGGCAAGGGAAATAAAAGCAAAATTGAACTGGGGCGCCTGGGTGGTGCAGTCGGTTAAGCGTCTGACTTCAGCCAGGTCACGATCTCGCGGTCCGTGAGTTCAAGCCCCGCGTCGGGCTCTGGGCTGATGGCTCAGAGCCTGGAGCCTGTTTCCGATTCTGTGTCTCCCTCTCTCTCTGCCCCTCCCCCGTTCATGCTCTGTCTCTCTCTGTCCCAAAAATAAATAAAAAACGTTGAAAAAAAAATTAAAAAAAAAAAAGCAAAATTGAACTATTGGGACTTCATCAAGATAAAAAACTTCTGCACTGCAAAGGAAACAGTGAGCAAAACTAAAAGGCAACCAATGGAATGGAAGAAGACATTTGCAAATTACATATTGGATAAAGGGTTGGTATCCAAAATCTATAAAGAATTTACCAAACTCAACACCCAAAAAACAAATAATCCAGGGAAGAAATGGGCAGAAGACATGAATAGACACTTCTCCAAAGAAGACATCCAGATGGCCAAAAGACACATGAAAAGATGCTCAACATCACTCATCATCAGGGAAATACAAATCAAAACCACATTGAGATACCACCTCACAGCAGTCAGAGTGGCTAAAATTAACCACTCAGGAGACGACAGATGTTGGCGAGGATGTGGAGAAATGGGAACTCTCTTGCACTGTTGGTGAGAATGCAAACTGGTGCAGCCACTCTGGAAAACTGTGGAGGTTCCTCAAAAAATTAAAAATAGAACTACCCCTATGACCCAGCAATAGCACTACTAGGAATTATCCAAAGGATACGGGAGTAATAATTTTAGGGGCACGTGTACCCCAATATTTATAGCAGCACTATTAACAATAGCCAGATTACGAAAGAGCCCAAATGTCCATCAACTGATGAATGGGTAAATATATGGTTTATATATATAGTGGAATACTACTTGGCAATGAAAAAGAATGAAATCTTGCCATTTGCAACAACATGGATGGAACTGAAGGGTATTATGCTAAGTGAAATAAGTCAGAGAAAGACAGATATCATATGTTTTCACTCATACGTGGAATTTTGAGAAACATAAGACCATTGAGGATGGGAAGGGGAAAAAATAGTTTCAAACAGAGAGGAAGGCAAACCATAAGAGACAAATATGGAGAACAGACTGAGGATTGATGCGGGGAGATGGGGGGAGGGGAAATGGGTGCTGGGCATTGAGAAGGGTACTTGTTGGGATGAGCACTGGGTATTGTATGTAAGTGATGAATCATGGGAATCTACTCCTGAAGCCAAGAGCACACTGTATATACTGTATGTTAGCTAACTTGACAATAAATTTTATTTAAAAAAAAAAAAAGAATATGGGGCACCTGGGTGGCTCAGTCAGTTAAATGTCCGACTTCGACTCAGGTCACGATCTCGCGGTCCGTGAGTTCAAGCCCCGTGTCAGGCTCTGGGCTGATGGTTCGGAGCCTGGAGCCTGCAGCCTGCTTCTGATTCTGTGTCTCCCTCTCTCTCTGCCCTTCACCCATTCAGGCTCTGTCTCTCTCTGTCTCAAAAACAAATAAACGTTAAAAAAAAAAAAAAAAAAGAATATTTTAGCGATCATAGTATCCTTATATTGCTTTCAAGGTGCTTCTGTGAAGAAAATAACTCAGGGAGATATATATATATATATATATATATATATATATATATATATATATATATATATATATGGTTAACATTTGTACAATCAGCAAATTATTTACAGATATTCCTTTAAAGCACTGAGCAGTTTGCTTTGTATAGAACAGATGCCCTGGCATTCTTTGGCTGATCCCTACTGAATGATTTCTTCCTACTCTAAACTATGGCAGGACTTATCATCTTTTCACCTAGTCCTCTATATTAACTGTACCTATGCAAACATGAGATTGAGTTTTTCGTGACCTGTAAATTGAGTCTAAAAGTATCTCCAGCTGAATGGTTTGAAATATTTTTTAAATAGTATTGTCAGAATAAGTATTACATCTTGAAGTGATTCTTTGGAGGAAATCACTCATGGATGTGTGCATTCTATGAACATTCATATGACTAGCTGCTTAATTTTAAAGGAATTCCCTTAAAGCACGGGGCAGTGTGTTGGGCATAGAGCAGATGCCCTTCCTCTTAATATTCGCCTAATGACTAATAAACTGAGTTAGGTTAAGTGCTGAATTGAAAGATAAAAAGCCACTTGTGACTTATCATCATAAAAGGGATTTGGGTTAATAGTGATTAATGTAATAGTAACTAATGTAAATAGTATTATAACAAAGACGTTCTTTGGACCCCTAGAACTTCCGTGACTCTCACACCTCAAAGTAAGGGTTATGTCCAGTACATGTCAAGTTTTCTGGTTGGTTTTCCTTGAAGGAAGCTGAGAAATAACAGAACTTTCTCTTAGGAATGGCAAGAAGTAGCCAAGGTTGATATCTGGAGACCTTCCAGTCTTTCTTACAGTCAGAAATTTAAAGTGGCCTAAGCGATTCACAGGAGTTATAAAAGTATAAGAAGGAGCCTAATGCCAGATGACTCCATCAGGACACTCAGGAGATTTGAGGGGTGTTTAGGGCATAGGCTGAATAAAGTTTATTTCTTATTTCTGAGAGCACAGGGCACAGACCTTTCCCTCAGCAAAGTGATGGAGAATGGGGAAAAAATGGATCGTGTCCAAAGAAAGATGGGTCATTACCTGCCAGGGGAGGACTAAGAGATTATTCTGGCTGGTAAGATAGCTTTTCTCTTTGTTTGCTTTGTCTTGTCTTATTTTAGCTGTTCCCTGAGTGTACTAGTGGCCGCAGCAGCAGCAACAGCAGTAGGAGTAGTTCCAAAGGACAACACCGAGTGGCTGGGACTCTTGAGTCTCACTCATATGCGATCATTAACTATCACACCATAAGCACAACCCAAGTCTGTTGACATACAATGACGAAGAGGTGGTTTTATGCAGACATAGACACACACTCATATATATGGTAATAACTTAGTAACTCAGTGCACGGTCATACTCTTACTCAGATTTATCTTGGATTTTGACAGCGTGGCGTTCAAAAGCATAGACTTAATATAAAGTAATAACTTTGAAAATTGATTGTAACCATTATTTTACCTCCCCAACACATGTTTCTCTATGCCTGTATATTTTCACTGTTGTTTTTTTCAAATCATGAAGTCTTTGAATAAAGAAATAATACTACCTGAGCAATATTAAATTTGAACAATTTTAGCTAAAACAAATTTTTTTTGAGCCTCAAATCCCTGCATGGTTTTGCCCCTGCCCACCTCTTCAGCTTTATCTCGCGCCACTATCCCAATTTGTATCTCTACTGAAGTTCCACTAGATATTTTCTAACACTTTGAGCCATGATCTCTTCTAGTTTGAAACCTCTGAACATCATTTTACTTCTGTTTGGAATACTCTTTGAATTTATCCCAAAAAAGTTCTTGAAATGAGCTACAATTTTTTATTAGCTTACATCTGTCCATAATATGCTTCCATGTATCACATTCTTCAAAATCTTGCTATCCTGGCTCTAAGATCTAAGAACGTGGGAATTATGTCTAATGCTTTTGCTTAATTTAGTTACCAGGTGAAAAAATGATTAAAATCTTCAGTAAATATCTGTTAATTGATAAATCAATTTTGATTCTTCAGTCACTGTACTAACTCAAATTATGTTCATTTTATAAGCTGATTTTACAGGAGGGCATAAGACTTTTTCTTTTGTTAATTGCTCCAGTGGCCATAGGTCAAGACTATTTTCTATGTTAATTTCTTGAGGTAGCAGTTTCCTGGATTACAAATAGTGTAAAAATGCAAATCTAAATTAATTTAACTGACAACAGAATGGCCCAGGGATTGCATATGATCAGGGGAAACATTTTATTACAGAGTCCAGGCCAGAAATAGTGAATTCCCCCTGTCATGCAACCAAACTGTTCAAGAATACCAAGTTTCTGGAAAGATTTTTGTTCTGATTTCCCTCCTCCTCTCTCATCTGTGAGAGCCATTAAAATCCAAGGCGATTGTCATTTATTTGAGCTGTTGGTACCCACTGTTAGAGTTTTAAGGCAATAAATGTGAAAGTTTGACACAAGGACAGAATTCCCAGAAAAATCAAACGTATCGAAATTTATAGAGAAAGAAAATTATGAATTTTTCAATTTCAAATGAATTTCATCCATTACTAAAAACATTATTATTAACATTTCCAGACAGAAAATTCCAGGTAGAAAATAAATCACTTCTCTTTCTGCCACAAATTCCAATTAAAGCAGATTTAATAATATAACAAGATACAGCTTTTCCTTACCAAAAATGTTTGTGAAATCTCAGAACTGTATCTGATATCAGAAATTTTTATTATCACATAAATGCTACTTGCTTTACCTCTTTTAAGAAAATTTATTTCTGTAATTTATGAGAAACAGTGAGGTGAAGGGAATAAATAAGAAGATATTATCAATCTTAAATCCCACATCACGGTTAATTTTAAACCTATCCCTTATGAAGGTGAGGAAATAGTTTTATAATCCTAAATTCCCCAACTAATCATTCCTTTCCAGATTCAAATTTTAAAATCACTATTTTATAAACTGTTACTTCTCATTTTAAAGAAGTTAAGTTCTGCTTCTCTATAATGTATATATCTGAAAATCAAAAGTAAATGAAAAGTTTGCTTGTTATACACACATAAATTGAAATGAATTGACTATTAAAATATTTTTCCTAGACACAAGCTATTTTTGCAGCTACCGAATGTGTCTATATTAGAGATAAGTGGAAAGAAAAATACCTAATGTACTGAGATTCCCTGCAGCACATATGTTCTTTCTCTTTCTACCGTGTCGTTGCTAACAATCTGGCAACTGATGTGGATCCCTGGTTCAATCACCAAGGGGACAGTCAGCATTTTGCTTATGGTCCCATCCATATACCAACATTTCCCAGGGTCCTGGACAATTCTGTTTAATACTTAGGAGGATAACATTACGCACTTTGCTTAATTTAAAACCTTTCACAATGTAATTTGTGTCACTTTTCTGTGTAAGATAAAAATTACGATGTAGGGATGCCTGGGTGGCTCAGTCAGTTGAGCCCCAGACTCATGATTTCGATTTGGGTCATGATTCCAGAGTCCTGGGATTGAGCCTGTATGTTGGGCTTGGCGCTGAGCATGGAGTCTGCTTGATACTCTCTTTCCCTCTCCCTTTGCTCTTCCCCAACTCGTGCTCGCGTGCTTGCGCGCGCGCGCGCGCGCACACACACACACACACACACACACACACACACTCTTGCTCTGTCTCTCTCTCAAATAAAATAAAACTAAAAATAATTTTAAAAAACATAAATTACAGTGTAGTAATTACAATGTAGAGAACAATTCTCCACTAAATCAAAGGAATTTCTCTTTGACCATATTAGAATAGACAAATGTGCGTATAGTAAACCTATTGTTTCCTTTTATCAACTTTAATCTGTGTTGTTAATCATTTTAGGACGTATTTTCTTGAGGAGCAAAGGACCTTCTAAATATATCAATAGAATTATTGACATAGAATAATTAATTTTAATAGGATAATACACAGAAATTCTAAATAATATATTCCACGTGGTATGTTGAAAATAAGGTTCTGACCTCGGTACTTCATTTACAATCAGACTTTAGCTAATCATAACTCTTCAGGGCTAATCCTAATTACTCAAAGATCAGTTAGAGTTTTTCTAATCCTGATTTTAGCTACTTTTATTTTCCATCACACAAAGCTGTTGTTTTACTCAAATTACTGTTACATCCAGCCCCTAAAATAGTCTCATGTGATAGTTATGCTAGTGATAATAACAATTAACATTTGGATAGCTTTTATTGATGTTTAGGATTTTTACATAGGCCACTTCCTTTGAGCCTAGCATCAATGGCATGAGGCAGAAAAAGCAAGTATGTTGAGTATTGTCATTTTAAGGATAAAGACATTACGATTTAGAACATTTAACAGACTTGTTCAAGGTCATACAGCTAATACGTGAGAGACTAACCCCGTGTACTTTTCACTACACTACATTGTCTGTGTTCTCCTAGGCTCATATTTTCTCCTGGACTCCCAGAACTTATATTGATATTAACAGAACTTTTGAAGTACAATATGTTCAGAAGTAAAAAATGAATGACACCTGCAAACCTATTTGTTTTCACATTTTATGCCAGAGTTTCAAAACTTTAAGGAGCAGTACTTAAGTTTTCTCAGCCTATCAAAGGTCACTAATTGAATGTGGAGCGACTCTTGAAAGTGAACTTTTGACCGCTGAGAAGAGGCACTATTCCATCCTTTTTGTTTTATCCATACCCAACTCCACACCATACATGCTTTTGGGAAAGAGAAAATCAGACCACAAGCACAAACCAGCAATGTTAATAGTAAAAAAATCAGTTTGGACATCTTTGTAAATATATTGTCTTTGACTTACAAGTAATGCTGCATTATCTTCAAATGATAAAGACTCAATTGCTAGCATTTTTTTTTTTTGGAAATAACTGGAAATTTTGGAAAATCTAGCTGTCACACCATACCCTAATATTGACCTAAAATTGTTTTGTAGAAATCCATTCTGATTAGATGGTTGTGTTATGTAAGCCTAATTATAAACATGGTTATAACTGGGAGGTCACAGAAATGCTGTGTTAATAGGTAGCGTGTGCTGCTTTTTATTTAGATCTCTACTTCAACAAAATGCGTCTTTTCTCACTAATTTCTCCTAAAATCTACAGTTATTAATCCACAAGAGGCTGAATTGGCTAGACATCTATTACCTAGCTATTGGGCCACAGAAATTCAACCAAAGCTACATGCAAAGGGCAATTGAACTAACTTACTTCACTGGTGTTACAAGAATGCAAGCTTGGGGAAAAAATTCAGGTTACTTGTGGAGGAAGGCTTTTCAGGGGATGGTTAATTTGAAGAACAGGTTAGGCTATGTAGAAACAGAATAAGGCAGTTTATTGTCCTCTTTCCTTCAGATACTCAACCTGATTTCATTCTTCTTCCTGTTTTTATTTGGGACCTTTTTAATCTCATTTGGTCATGAGGTTGAAAATAAGAAATTATTGCCATTGGTGCATTAGTACCAACCTGAAATTCTGAAAGAGTCCATAGTCATTTGAAAAAGAGTATTTGTATTTGCATAGATAATACAAGCACAAGTGACAAAATTCAGAATGTACAAATAGAAAAATAGAACTTTTCTCTCTTTTCCGACGCTAGGTTACCAAGTTTGCCTTTATGGTAATAATCACGATGAACAGTGTTTGAAGCTTCTTCCTAAATTACCTTTTGCCATTTCAAGCTTGTGTATTCAAAATCCATTAGAATATAGAATATTTGTTTCTAATAATTCCGAACTACTTAAAACTTCCTCTTACAAAAATTCTGATGTACTCATACTTGTGCACATATTTTTGGTGCAATTTAAAGGGCAGTCAACTTCAAGTCTCTCCTGTTAGTAATTATCAGGAGCAGAGGCCTGGAAATGGAGTTAGAAAAGATAAGGAAAAAATAGGGGGGAAGAAGTAAGTAGCTTAGAATGGAGATTTAGGAGAAAAAAAAATCAAAGGAGGAATTAATACACCTAGAGCCTAAAACTGTCCTGATGCACCTGGAAGGAAAAGAGCTGAAATACATAGGTTTTGGCATAGTCTCTGCCTTGAACTTGGCCACTCCCATTAAGAATTATACCCATTTGTCCTAGAGGCAGGTGATAGGTGGGACTGTTGGTCCCAGGAACCATTTGTGGCCACAGGAAGTGCTCTCTCCCCACATTGCTAGTATGGGCCTGAAGAAAGTTCTAGCTCTCTTCTGGATCACTGCGACCTGCTCAGCAATGTAATGACCTGTTGTCCTCTAAGCTATACTCTTGTTCCTTCTTCTCTGGCATTTAGCCATCTACCAACAGCAGCTAGAACCTGTGACTCTCTGCCTTGAGCGTCCCTTCATTTCTTCTCTGCGATTTGGTAGGAAAGGAGAAGGTATGAAATCTGTCTTTGTTTCTGTCATACTCTCCGAGCCTAAGCATCCCTATAAAGGTGAACTGAACTAAAGAGATAATTAGCATTTAATACAACCAGTACAGACGGCAAATACAGGATACCACTATTACATATTTACAGAATTGTAACTGTGCAGTTTTGAAAACATAGAAAACACTTCCCAAAGTTTCATATGTTTACTGGAAATCTCTCATCATAATTTGTTAAAGTTTGCCTTATTGCCTTTTCTTGTCAAAGGGTTTTCAGAAACCTCACTGTCCTCATTGGGGTGGGATTTCTGCTGTAAGTTTTTACTGGTAGGATCAGGCCTAGTGTACAAATGCTTTATACAGTGCTTACTCTGGCAATCAATACAGTTGTGTATTAAAGGAACTTCGGTTCATAGTTTAATACACTTACATTAGGTCCTTAATGCACACCAAGCATTGTTGTATCATTTAGAAGTAAGACAATAACTATGACATAGCCTTATTTTAAAAGGACTTAGAGTCCATGAGGGATATAAATGTAAGAAAAAAAAATAGTGTTGGCATTATGGATGCAGAGCAGGGGTATCTGATAAAGTCAGAAGGAAATGGATGTTGGAGAGCTTTTCATGAAAGTGCTATGTGCATTCAGCCTTCACATCCAAGTAACTGTAGTTAGCAAGAGGAAGGGGGTGCACATGCAGGGCATCATATGCATAGGAAGTAGCATGAATGAGCTATTTATTTGTATGTATTTAGTATTCCGAAAAGAATTTGCTACTGCTTGATCAAACACATGAGGTGGGGTCTGCTGTTGGACAAGCTTGAAAGATGAACCAGGGTCAGTTCACAGAGAACCAAGGTATTTGGCTTTATTATTTATGTAGCCCCCTGAAAGAAATGAAATAATTTTATTCAGACCAGTTTCAGAGACTGGTTTTTTTCTGGGCTGGCTGAAGAATGGAAGTGACAAGTTCTAATACTAACCTATGAGTTGTGTTTATAATGCCCAGGGAGAGCAATCTTCAACTACAAGGATATGTGAATGCTACTAAAACCATATTTTCAGCATTAAAAGATGCATTTCATTTTCTAAAAAATACAGCAAGAGTGAATTCCACAAATGTCAACAAGAAGATTAACCAAAGCAATGTTTTTGAAAACTGTTTAAACAGCCCTCAAGGCACCGTTTTAGAATATAAAATATTAGTTTGAGTGTCAATATGCAATTTCAATGAAATGCCTGTTAAATGAAAAGAAAAATAAGCCATTGTTGGTTAAGTGGAATACCGATTGCTACCTTAAGCTCAATTTATGGAAAAGTTTGCAAAATAAAATAATGGAGTAGATTACCTAGGGAGACCATACAATTTCTAACATGAGATATGCCTGAATATAAGACAGGCAGACATTTGTTTAAACTGATTCATGTATATATCTGCCTAATATAGTAAACTGGAAAAAAATTGCCATTTCTGCTTTCTTCCCTCCCTAGGGCCCCCCCTTCTTTTTTTTAACAGTAAGCTCATTTACTATACTGAAGACCTTTAAATACGAACTTCAAAGAAGAGCTAATATGCTTGGAAGGCAGGCTTCTGAATAACACTGAAACTTTTCTAGGCATAATTCTATTTTTTAATGTCACTATATGTAGGACAAATACCTTAATGATGTGTTTCTGTGGGAAAGAAATATTTATATAAAAATGCATATACAAGAGATTACAGTATTTCTTCACTATTCAAAATTGCAGTCTGCAGTAGTTTCATATAAAAATAAAATACATATTATTTAATTCTAAAATGCTACTTGGGCATTCTGATAATAGGTTTCTGGCTTGGAATAGGAGCTGAGGAAATAAATAGAAATACTGAGTAATTCTAATTTAAATAGTACCAGGCAGTTTGTAGTTATCATCAAAAGCACAGTGGGATTAGTGTTGTTGAACCCAGTGCAGTGGGGGAGGGACTGCACAGAAGCAGAGGCCTGGGTTGTGAGAAGAAGTATATACATGGGTCTGGAGCCTATCCAGGGCACTTCAAATCTATAATAAAATCATAGAAGCAATATCAGATCACGGGGAAGATAATTAGATATTGCAAACCTAAGGATATATCCATTTGCAAACAGAGAAATTCTGCTTGAGTGTTACATCTATTGAGTTGTTGCCTTTTTAAGATAGAACTGGGTATCTTAAAAGTGCTATTTGGTTTCTGGTAATTATTTTCGAAAGTACAAATATTCCATTTCTACATTTAAAAGTCCAGGTTTTGGGTGCACCTGGGTGGCTAGGTCAGTTAAGTGTCTGACACTTGATTTTGACTCAGGTCATGATTTTGCAGTTCATGAGATTGAGCCCCGCTTCAGGCTCTGCACTGGCAGAGGTTGCTTGGGGTTCTCTCTCTTTTCCTCTTTCTTTCTGCCTCTCTAAATAAATAAATAAATAAATAAATAAATAAATAAATAAATAAATATTTAAAATAAAAGTCCAGGTTTTGGCATGATTTAATTGTCATTCAAATCCATTTCTTACATTACTACAATAGCAATATGTAGAACCATGGAGAACATACTATCAACCAAGTGGTTTCCAGGCACTGCTGAATTTGTTGTTCATGATAACGCTTGCAGGGAGCTACTATAAGGAAAAAGACGTTATTTCTCCATGGTCACGAACCTCACAAGTGATAGAATCAGGAAGAAAATCAGGTCTAGCAGAATTTGAGCACAATGTAACTACCAAGATTTTGGTATGCTGTTAAATAAACATCATCCTTTATAAAATAATATCCTGAACTGATTTCAAGTTTTTCCACTAGTTGGAGGATTAAGAATACTAAATAGGGAATAGCAAAAAGATAGCCTCAAGGAAACAAGCAACCCAATTTTAATAAGATAAATTCCCTTCTTTTTTGTTAGTAATCATATTGCCTACAAGATAGTAAACATAAATTAATATTCAAAATTTGTTGTTATAACTACCTGGCAACGGGCAGACTTCTGGTCCACAATGGTAACCTGATGGTTACATTTGCTGCCTTTGATTCTTTAAATCACATTGAAATGCAATAGATACAGAAACAAAACTGTAGCAGTGCCGCAAAATAGAGAAGAGAGATATCTATAGAAAATAATATATGTTAAGGTGTGTGTGTGTGTGTGTGTGTGTGTGTGTGTGCGCGCGCGTGCGCGTGCGTTGTTTATAATAGTTATTATGGGAGTGACCTGAAGACGAAGGCAGAAAACCCCCATAACCCTCATGTAGGAGCAGGCTGCCACAGAGGTGAGTATCAGAGGTCAACCCAAATGAAAATGAGGAGGAAAAAAAAAAGTCCAACCTCAGAGTCAGCAAGAGCTGGAAGGAAGAGCAGGCCTTAGGGCAAGTCACTGGATAATTAATGGAAAGATATCTAGATCTGGGCCAGCACAGACTCAGTGTATACAGCAAAATTGCTGAGGTATCGGCTTCAGGAAAAGCTTAGTAAACACAGCTATGTAATGAATGACTAGATGCATTCACTTTTTGGGGATCTTCGGATTTGCATTAGATGGGAAATGGGAGAGGAATAGCATGTGAGACACTCAAGATGCACACACAGGGACCTGGAAGAGGAGAGCAGCAGTGAGGGCAAAGCACTTTCACCCAAAGTACGTGAAAGCAAAGCACACTCAAGTTCTGTCTTTAGGTGAGACCTGTGCTTCGTAAGACAAAGTTTCAATATTTCTTGGGTTATCCCACTCCATTTATTCTGAAAGAAATCCAGTCTGTTGGTACCACCTGCCTATGTATTCACAGAGCCATATAGTCAGACTCCCCATTTACAAGAGACCTGGAGGAGAAAGAGACCCTATAACTTGTGAGTAATTCTTAGATAAAACTCATTTGAATAGGTTACTACATACCTACCTACCTCTCTACTAACTCTTTCTAGATAGCAACATTAATAGCCAACATCTATATTGATAATAGC
Organism: Puma concolor; assembly: GCF_028749965.1. NCBI lineage: Eukaryota > Metazoa > Chordata > Mammalia > Carnivora > Felidae > Puma > Puma concolor. The sequence continues at coordinate 47,479,246 of NC_141684.1, forward strand.
ATGCATGTAAATATGAATCCATACATACAGAAGAACATTGAGAATCACCAGACATATAAAGAAAGGCAGTATAGGAAAAGGAAAGTACTTGAGAAATAATATAAATAAATGAGTAGGGAAATAAAATTCATGTAAAAAATAAATTTAAAAAATTTGAATTAGTATACTCCCTTGAATTAGATTCAGGGGAATACTGTTCCTATAAATATAAGAGAAACAATACTTGTCTAAAATAGAAGCAGTTATATAATTAAACAATTATCAGAATTAAAATGTTTAGTGAAATTACAAGTAATAAGTGAAGAACAGAATAGCAGAATGACTAAGAACTCAGTAATCCAGAAAACAAACTCTAATTTGACCTTGTTAATAAATAGAAATGATAGAAGTTATTATAGAAAAGTAAAAGAAGATTTATAATATCTAGTTGTTGCTCATAGTTAGAAAATTTTAAAATATGGGCGGGGGGCGCATGGGTGGCTCAGTCGGTTGAGCGTCCGACTTCGGCTCAGGTCACGATCTCACGGTCCGTGAGTTCGAGCCCCGCGTCAGGCTCTGGGCTGATGGCTCAGAGCCTGGAGCCTGCTTCCGATTCTGTGTCTCCCTCTCTCTCTGCCCCTCCCCCGTTCATGCTCTGTCTCTCTCTGTCCCAAAAATAAATAAACGTTAAAAAAATAAAATATGGGTGGGGAGTAATAATCTGATAATAATATGTGAATTGCACAAAATACTAATTTCTCCATTGTAAAGGGCTAAGAACCAAAATACAATATATTTTGAAAAGAAATATACATATTCACTTTTGTAAAGTTTATAAGTGCTAATGAAAAAATCTAATACACTTCTAGAGAGTAATCACAATATATCTATTAAAGAATAAAAGTTGTATTGACAATGGATTTCTTCTTACGAAATTAATGCTAAGATAGGATTATCTGTCAAATTTTGAATGAAAATAAACTAAACTCTGAAATTCATACCCATTTAAGTAATTATCCAACTATGAGAATATAATGAAGACATTTTAAACACAGAAAAAAACTTGCAGTTTTTTTAAATAAGTATATAGATATATAACAACAAGCCTAAGAACGAGCCAATAATCACTAGAGAACAAGAAATCAGGAAATGCTGGTGAATAAGAAATTAGAAATATGTACTAATGTCAAGATAATTATTGATAATGCACTTCTGATGTTAATGCAAGCATAAGGAAGATTTTCCAAATGAAAGAGGTACATGTAAAAAACTACAACAATCTTTCACACAGGAAGTCATGATTGTAGACTTTCTTGTAAAATGGACCTCAGTGAAAATTTTATAGGCTTAAAAGGCTTTATCAGGAGAAGGGGCAAGTTGTTCATGACAGAGACAGTGGTGTGGTTCTTTACCCTTGAATCAGTATATAAAAACATATTAGGTAGCAAATTGAGAAAAACCCAATGACATGTTCAAGACTATATGAGGTACTCCATGAATAGATATATGTAACAGTGATGACCCCACTCAGAAGTGTGGTCATGTTCACATCAAGAAGATACAGAGGACAGAATTCCGATGGCCCTGGGAGCCCTATATCATTGACAAGCACCTAGTCCTCAAAGCAGGAAACTTTATTCATGAATTGAAGTAGAGGCCAGAATAGTACCAAGCAAATTGCCAGGGGATTTCTCAGGCTCATCATCATGGATGAGTGCAAAGGGACCACAAGAAGATTGGAAAACAAGGAGAGTCTTGATCTGAAATCTCTACAAAGTAATTGCCCAAGTTCCTTGTTTACAAAATTTGTAATAAAAAGAAATGCATAGAGTGTAAATTAAGCATGACTTGGAAAATAAGAAAAAGGAAAGCAAAAGTTTACATACAGTGAAGGGGAAAAGGGGAGCAGGTAGATGTCAGTGTTGACATCTTTTTTTTTTTAACCCTTTTTGGTAATAATAAAAGAGGAAGCCTTCAAACTGTTTCACTAGAAATGCTGTACTTTCTCACACTAACAGTGTATGTCTTCCAGAAAGTACAAGAAAATTTCATCTTAATTAGCCTTATTACCAGAAAACAGTTGTATTAGAATGTCATGTAAATTAAGAGATATTGAAAAAAATAACTTGATGTATTAATGAAGACATGCTAGAAATACATACCAACAAAATAGATTGTGATAATTCAAAAGTTGATTGAAATGCTAAAAACATCAAGATAAATGAGTTTATGCTAAAATTAAAAGGAAAAAAAAACTCATATGTCACTTTGGAGGATGCCATGAAACCAACTCACTTTCTAAACACTGGTAAATAAAGGGAAAAACTATATTTTTATCCTGCTTACTCTACGGTACTTCAGAGTTGACAACTAGTTGAGGCAACATCTCTGTGTAGTAAAATCCAAACTAATAAATGCAGAGGGGAAAATACAAAGAAAATCTTCAATTTTAAAAATCCTAAGGATGTAATGAATCTGAGCAACAATCACTAATGATGGCTGAAATCATTAAGTAAAAAGCTGAATTGTCATTTTATAATGGATGAAACAATTATAGCCGAATCTACTAAATAATTTTATATGAGTTACAACTATGCATCATATGACTCCTCAATTATACCGTTGGAGATACACAACATTCCTTATAAGTTATTCTTGCCAAAAATAATCAAAGTCTCTATATTTAACTATTTGTTTATAGAAAATACAGAGGGTAGAGGAACCTTTTAAATCACACTATGGGGATGCAATCAGTAAAATGTGAGGTAATTTACAATGAATGGTGATCTAATTCCTTCAGTAAATGGGAGAAAAATTGCAAAGGTAAAACAAGGCTAGGGAGCTATCTACACATTAAGAGTCGTGAGAGACATTAGCCCAATGCAATGCGTGGGTCATGCCTTGAACAAACCAATCTTTAAGAACCTTTGAGACACTCAGAGAAATTACAATTTTCAATGAAAATCACAAGAGTAAGATTATTTCCCTGGTAATTTAATTAATTGAATAATTAATGTTTAGTATTCTTTTATATTGCTTTATAGTGGAAGGACCAATTATTTGGATATTCCACAGACTCATGTCAACTCTGTAGTATGTGACCTTGCATAAACAGAATCTCCTAGATCTCACATTTCTTATGTTTCAAGTGAGAGTTTGAAGCAGCTTATTTATGGTACTGTTTTTTAAACTTTTTCATGGCTACCTACAAGAGAAAAAACTGTCACTCTATACCCACAAATCACACATACATATTTACATGAACATGAACAATAATACTGTATAACCAAAATAGACATTTCATATAATAGCATTTATACTTGACGTATGATAATGTGCTTTATTTTCCTGTCTTTTTTTTATTCTACTTTATTTCTTTATAAAAATGATTTCCTTGATGTTCTAAGTTGTTTTCCCCTTTCCCTAATGAATTATAACTTGAGTTTGAAAAAAATGCTAGCTATAACACTTTTCCCAGTTCTTAAAATTTATAAATATTCAGCCATAGTGTTAATGATTTATGTATTTTTCAGTCAAATGATTTTAGAAATATTTAGAAGTAGCAGAATGGGCATTTGTCAAAAGAATAAAATATAGGTAAATAAAATAAATAAGGTCTACTGCTGGAGATTTTAATATATCACAGAAATGTGGAAAGGAATTATAAATAAAGGCAAAAATCCTTGTGTGGCAAAATGAAGGAAGAAATAGAACTGATAAATTCTAATTGTTTATTTGGAAAGCATTAAGGTAATTAATTCACCCTTGATGCAATAAACCTGTGAAGATTACACCAAATAAAACATTTAGAAATAAAAGGTAAATATAGCAATCGATACAAATCTATTTTGCAATTATTTTGAAAAACAATGTAGCCTTATAACAACTGAAATGGATAATTCTTAAAGAAATAAAAGCTATCAAACTGAAACAAGACATCAAGAAGTTAAACCAGTTCAGGGAAAGACAACTAGAAAATTATCAACTACTAAAAACCCCAATGCAAGAAATTATCACCATGTGAATAATTGACTTAAACTACTAGGAATAACTTTATTGCACAAATCTGATCCTCGGTAGAGGGAAGTATGAAATGTCTCCCAGTGTCTGTGCTAACAGACACATGAAAAGATGATCAACATCATCTTTAGCACTGATCCTAAATCCTGATGATGGTGGCAAGAAAAGCAAAATGGTAGTCTGCTGGCCTTTTAGAAATGAAGAATGCCAACAGTCAAATAAGATCAGAGTAAATACTGTCTGGAATACTTTAATGAATACTTTACATCAGGAACATGCAACTGGCTTAAAATATGGGAATCATTTAAAAATTTACCCTTTTACATTATAGAAAGGAGGAGATACAGAGCTAACTACAAGAAAAACTAGTACTGAAACAAAATAAATTAATCAAGAGATTTTATCATGTAAAAAACCATGGCATCAACATGATTGATTAGTCAAGCTAAGCATATAATTTTTGCAACACGATTTAGCAACTCTTGTTTAATTAAACTTTATTTATTACAAAACAAAGAGACAACAAAAAATAATTACATGACCATAACCTCATTACTCAGAGGTAAACACTATAAATAAGTGTGTACTCTGTCATTCCACACCTTTTTATATATAGTACATAATATGTAGTAGTATACACAGAGTATTATTATGCCCCGAACCTTCTATTGCCCCACCAGATTTCTTCTCTTCTACATCCTATTCTCTGCCACCAGGAGATCAGCTGGAGGGCGGAGTAAAGTGAAGATACTGCTTCTTCTGATTTCCTCCCTGTGTAGGCTTGACTGCATCCCTCAATAGCTGGTCACTGCTCCTCTCAAGGTGATCTGCTCTGCATGACTCTTTCTTTATGGGTTCATGTTATTTCAATGTTATCTATTTTTGTGTGATGAATTACCCCTTTTAGCATAGGAAAACAAAGAGCTTAACTCAAAATGTTTGTTATCCAAGAACGGAGGACTGGTTTACTTGCATGCCTCTGGCTCAGGGTCTCTCAGGAGATTGTAGTCAGTCTCTGGGCCAGGGCTTCAGTCATCAAGACTTAGTGAGGGTGAGACGTACAAATTGCTAACAGACACATGAAAAGATGATCAACATCATTCATTATCAGGGAAATACAAATTAAAACCGCAATGAGATCCCACCTCACACTTGTCAGAATGGCTACAATTAACAACACAGGAAATAACAGATGTTAGCGAGGATGTGGAGAAATGGGGAACCCTCTCACACTGTTGGTGGGAATGCAAACTGTGTAGCCACTCTGAAAAACAGCATACAGGTTTTTCAGAAGGTTAAACATAGAACTACCATACAACCCAACAATCACACTACTAGGTATTTATCCCAAGGATACAAAAGTACTGATTTGAAGGAGCGCATGCACCCTGACGTTGACAGCAGCATTATGAACAATAGCCAGCTTATGGAAAGAGCTCCAATGTGCAGTGACTGATAAATGGATAAAGATGTATATAAATACAATGGAATATTATAGGCATAGAAAGGAATGAAATCTTGCCATTTGCAATGGGACGGATGGTTTTAGAGTGTATTATGCTAAACAAAATAAGTCAGAGAAAGACAAATACCATATGATTTCATTCGTAGGTGGAATTTAAGAAACAAAAGAAATGAACATAGGGGAAGGAATAAAAACAGAGGGAGGAAACCATAAGAGACTCTTAACTGTGAAGAACAAAACGAGGGTTGCTGCAGGGATGGTGGGTGGGGGAATGGGCTAAATGGGTGATGGGCATTAAGGAGGGCACTTGTGATGAGCACTGGGTATAGTATGTAAGTGATGACTCCGTAAACTCTACTCCTGAAACGAATATTACACTATATGTTAACTAACTAGAATTTAAATAACAAATTGAAACAAACAGAAAGACTTATTAGGGCTGACAGATATTTTTTCCCACTTCACTCCTGTGATTTCTGGTAGTCTTCAATTCCTTGTAAACTGTTGGGCTGAGGACCTCCGTTCCTCTCCATGCTGTGCGGGTCCCTCCACAGGGCTGCTCATAACATGGCGGCTTGCTTCGCCTGGTTCAAGCGATGAGAGACTGTGGGAGAGAGCAAGAGAGAGCCAAAACGAAAGCCACAGTCTCTTTAAGCTTGATCTTTGATGTGTCACCCCATCACTTCTGGTGTGTTCATCCGTTACAAGGGAGTCACAAAGTGCGACCCACACTCAAAGGGAAAGGGAACACACACCGTGTGAATAGAAGCAACACATGGGGATTGTTGGGGCTTGTCTCAGGAGCTGCCTACTGTTGTCTCATTTCATTTCACCAGAGCCGTGGGTGTGACAGCTCAGCTGCTGCTATTCCTAGCTTCTTGTACCATTCGTCCCTCCTCAGCTGCATTTCACATTTTTAAAATTAAATGAATTTGAGCTATCCAAATAGAAGGTGCCATCTATACTCTGGTGGACTCTGACTGACAGAGCAAAATATTATACTTATACATGGGGATTTCATGTAAGATCCTATATATTATTAAATGTACACATACAGGTTTTAAAAATAAAATAAAAACTTATAAAGTCTATTAAAATGTATAAATTGATTCTACTTTAACTACATATTGTCAGCTTTTTACATGTCAGTATTCATTTCATATTGTTCAATAGCAGGATGATAATCCATTTCATAGATATTTGGGTAAATTAAACCAATCCCTTCTAGTAGATATTTAATTTGGTTCCAGATCATTCTTTGAAGTCAAACCTTCTGTGGTAAATTTTGTGGTCAATGGGCACATGCTTATTGAAAGATTATGGTTAGAATCAATGGCTTTGGAGAAAGATTTTGCTAAGACATATTTCCACGAGCAGAGTGTAGGAATGGTTGTCTTCATATATCCTTCGTGGTTTTGCATACTATCCTTCTTTAATATTTATCAGTTTGATATTTCAAACACATTATTATTTCAATTTACATTTGAAAATTTTTATGATGTTGAACAATTTTTCACAGGCTGTATGTTTTAGATGTTAGTAAACTAGTTTATTTTTCTTACTGATTTGTAAGTCTTCATTTGCTGAAGATGCTACCTCTTTGCCACATTATTTTTATAATACTTTCCTCTAGGTTTCATTTTATCTTTCTTCTTGATTTTATAAGCATTTCTGTCAAAATATCTTCAAAATTGTTGTTCAAAAATCTGTCATATAGAGTTGATACCTTCATAACTCTGTTTCAAGCTTAATAACTTTTTTCCTTCGCAAAATTATACAAAAATTTACCTATATTTTATTTTGGTATGTTTACCATTTAATTTAGGGTACTTAAACCTTGAAGCTTTTCTTTCTTCACTTAAAATCATCACTAACTACCCTGTAGCTGCTGTTAGAGATTTGGGAGTTTTTCTAAATATTGAATTCACCCTCATTCCTCTTTCCCACATCTGATAAAGTTCAAATGTAACCAGATCTGTAGTAATTTTATTTTCTTTTACTTTTATTTTTAAGTAATCTCTACCCCCAACATGGGGCTCAAACTCAGAACCCTGAAAGTCACCTGCTCTATCAACTGAGCCAGCCAGGCATCCCTGTAGTCCTTCTTCCGAAGGGAGATAATGTCAGTATAAGATGATGTGAAATGGCTCTTTGACTTGTGCGGACATTTAGCACGAATGATAAATGTTTATTGCGCTAAGTCACTGAAATGTCTGCGTTGGTCCTTACGGCTACACAATCTCTTGTATTCTAATTGTAGGTACAATTTAATCAAAAGGCTGTTTAAGCAAAGTCTCTTTAAATGTGCACATAAGATGGAGATTGGTTTCCAAATTTTTTAAGGAGGGTAAAACGTATGGCTGACTAATCAAAACTCTGCAGGCAACTAATAAATCAAAATGAGTGTCACATCTTCCACTGAAGCAAATTGCCGAGTGACAACAACCTTAAGGAACATTAAGATTAATTTTAAAAGTTTGTCAGTCAACTCTATAAATATTCATATAGCAAAACGGCATGATTGGTTATTTTTGGTACCACACTAGGTCCTGAATTCATAACTTACAGCTGAAGTCAGTACATATGTAAACTTTGCGTAAGACGCGCTTGGTCTCTTGGCAGGCAGTGTTCTTTCCTGTTAAATGTACTGAAGCACATCCCACCCACCTGACAGACTGGCTTCCTACTGAGGGTAGAGGATTTCATACCCATCACCAACAGAGAAAATTCTCAGCTCTTTCAGAAAACATGAAAATGACGTTCAAGTTTGCCATGGGGAACAGGAACATATTTAGAAGATTGAGCGGGCTTTGCTCGGGAAGGGCTTTCCAGTTAGTTGCTCGGAGGGCTATAAAGTAGCTTGGGTCTCCTGTGTGGCTAGCTGCTGCTGATTGAAATGGTTAGGATAGGTTGTGATGGTGGAGTGTGGGGTGATGCCAAGTGAAATAAGCCAGTCAGAGAAAGACAAATACCATATGATTTCACCCACATGACATTTAATTTAAAAAAAAAAAAAAAGGAGGGACGCCTGGGTGGCTCCGTCGGTTAAGCAGCCGACTTCAGCTCAGGTCATGATCTCGTGGTCCCTGATTTCGAGGTCCGCGTCGGGCTGTGTGCTGACAGCTCAGAGCCAGGAGCCTGTTTCAGATTCTGTGTCTCCCTCTTTCTCTGACCCTCCCCTGTTAGTGCTGTCTCTCCCTGTCTCAAAAACAAATAAACGTTAAAAAAATTTAGAAAAAGGAAAAAAAGAGAAAAACCAAGAAACCGACTCTTAACTATAGCCACCAAACAGATGGTTACCAGAGGGGAGGCGAGTGGGGGGATGGGTAAAATAGGTAAAGAGGATTAAGGAGTGTACTTGTGATAGCACTGGATGTTGTATGGAATTGTTGAACATTGTGCACTCAAAACTAATCGAACACCGTACGTGAACTATATTGGGATGAAAATAAAATAAAAGCAGGAAGAAAGAATACAAATATATCCATAAATATTTGGTCTTAACTCAAGAATCAATAAAATGGTTAAGATTGGAGACAGAATTTAATTTTCCTATCTACTTGCAGTTGTGCAATTAGGGAAGATTTCTTAGTTGTTTTTTTTTTTTTTTTTTTTTTTTGTCTCTGAAAAGTAGCTAATCAACTTACTTTGTATTGTAATGTCAATTTTCACATGGAGTGTTCTGAAAACAAGGGAGAATCAGCATCTGATAACTTTCTCAAACTTGGTAGTAACAAAGAAACTACTCACTTTCTTCTCTTGCATTTAAGAAATGATGCTTAAAGGAAAATGCAGAAATGCAAAGTATTATCCCATTACAGTTTCAAGTGACTCTATGAGTAGCTTACATATTGTTAGTTTTGGTGAACTTTACTGTGACAATATTTTACGTGAGTCATTAACTTACCTGTTTATAGATATTAACCCACCCCCCATAATAGTACTGTTGTATATAGACATAATTCAAGCTATCTATGTAATGTTAACTATTCTAATAGCCACACTAAAAAAAAGTAAAAGTAAAATGAATTTTAATAATATAACTTGGGAGGCTCCTGGGTGGCTCAGTTGGTTAAGCGTCGGACTTCGGCTGGGGTCACAATCTGGCAGTTGGTGGTTTAGAGCCCTGCATCGGGCTCTGTGTTGTGATCTCAGAGCCTGGAACCTGCTTCTGAATCTGTGTCTCCCTCTCTACCCCTCCCCACTCACACTGTGTCTCTCTGTCTCTCAAAAATGAATAAACGTTAAAAAATTAAAAAATAGTATAACTTGGGGACCTGGGTGGCTCAGTCACTTAAGCATTGGACTCTTGATTTGGGCTTAGGTCATAATCTCCCGGTGTCATGGTTTGAGCCCCACATTGGGCTCTGAGTTCTGGCTGGCCACACAGAGCCTGCTTAGGATTTTCCCTGTCTCCTTCTCTCTCTGCCCCTTCCCTGCTCACATTCTCTGTCTCTCTAAAAATAAATAAAGTTAAAAATATATATATACCTTTTTAAAATTTTTTTGAATGTTTATTTTTGTAAGATAAAGTGACAGGGCGTGAACAGGGGAGGAGCAGAGAGAAAGGAAGACACAGAATTCAAAGAGGGTTCCAGGCTCTGAGCCGTCAGCATGGAGCCCAACGCGGGGCTTGAACTCACAAACCATGAGATCATGACCTGAGCCAAAGTTGGACGCTCAACCAACTGAACCACCCAGGTGCCCCAATAATATACCTTTTTTAACCCAACATATATAAAATCTTACTTAAATAAGATTTAATGAAGTATATAATAAAGATGTAATAAGATATAATAAAAACATTAATAATATATTTTATTATTTTTAAACTGATGGGGATGGAAATCCAGTGTGTGTTTTATACCTTGACAAATTTGAGTTTGAGCAAGTTACATTTCAAGTGCTCAGTAGCCACACACGGCTAGTGGCTACCTCATTGGACAGTAAAACGCTCTCTTATCCCTTCTTTTATTCCTTTCTTTATTAATCCATTTTTTTGCCACCTTAAACTAACATTCATTTTCTGTGTTCTTTTTCCCGTATGTCTTCAATAGGTTTCTGGTCCATATAGCCCCCGTGGCCCCCAATCTTTATTAGGATGATAATTTATTATTTTTAAAAAGTACTTAGAGCATTATTGAAAAATAGTTAACATGTCATGAACTGCACTTAAATTTTATAAATTGATAACTTTTGACATATTTATGGAGCAGAGAAACCAACACAGAAATCAATATGGTAAACATACCTATCTCCCTAGCCATTTTTCATCTTTTTGTCGTCTTGCTCTGTCTGTCCTTCCCATTTCCCCCTCCCTAGGCTGTGTTTCCTATTAGTACACATTAATTTGCATTTTCTAAAGTGTTATAGAAGTGTAAACGCATTATGTACTTGTTTGTTTTGTTTTGAATCTGTTGTATCCTCTGATGCTTTTACTTTATCTTCTTTTTTTTTTTTTGGCTTACCAGCTATAGTGCTCTTTTGCTCTTGTGGTTGATTCTGGTTTACGGTATATATCGTTAACTTAATCTCAGTAATATTGGATCCCTTCATGTATAGTATAAGAACCTTACAATTTAATCTATTTTTTCCTTCTCCGCCTTTATGCTATTGTTGTATATATAAAACATAGCACTGAAGTATTGATATTATTTCTGTTTAAAAAGTCAACTATCTTTTTGAAAGCTTTAAATAAGAACAGAATTACGTGTGTTAAACCATGTCTTTACCATTTTTTCATGTTCTTCATTTCTTTATATAGATCTGTAGGTTCGTTTAGTATCATTTAGTGTCTTCCTGAAGGAGTTTAACATTTTTTGCAAGGATGGTCTGCTGATGGTGAATTCTTTCAGCTTTTGTATTTCTGAACATATTTGTATTTTGTCTTTGTTCTTGAAAGATATGGGTATAGAATTCTAAGCTATTACTTATTTCACTGCTTTAATAATGTTACCCCAGTGTCTTCTTGCTTTCACTGTTTCCAAACAAATCTGTAGACATCTTGTCTTTGTTCTAATGTATGTAATGTGTCTTTTTTCTGGTAGCTGTTCATTTTTTTCTCTTTATCCCTGGTTTTGAGCAATTGAATTATAATCTTTCATGAGATTTTCTTGCACTGGGATTCGTTGAGCTTTTTTGATCTGTGGACTTAGAAGTTTCATTGAGTTTAGAAATTTTGGCAATTATATCTTCACAGTTTTTTTTTTCTTCTTCACTAATATCCTAGCTGCCCTCCCCCCATATGCTTCCCCTCAAGAAAGAGATGCCAACTAGATTCATTGGTTCCAGGATACTCATTTACTGGACTGCCTTTTTCAGGACAGTGGGGTGATTGTATAGAGTCTAGCACTCTTCCTCTCCCTCTCTTTCATTCTTTTCCTCTCTTTTGTGCAGTGTGGTGCTTTCATCCATAGGTGGCCAGTTAGTAGTAAACCTGAGACTTCCAGAATAGGACGAACTCTGCTTGAGTCTTAAGCCAAAGTAACACTCCAACCCAGCTTTGTCAGTGTTTATTTGAGGAGTTAATGCCACGCATTTTACAATAATGTGGTGATTTGATTTCTTATTTAATATTGTCTCTGGTGTGTATAACTTCACTGGGAGTTTTCACGTAACACAATAAGCCAGATTGGAGAATTCCTGAATTATCCAGCAAAATATCAGTGAAATTCAGTCAGTGTCCCAAGGAGAGGATAAAGAATAAATGGAAGGGAGAATGAAAGAGTCTATCAAATTTGCAAATTAATTTCCATTTTATTCTTGAAAAGGAATATTTTGGGGACTTGTTTGAAATGAAATTAATTAGTTATTGAGGAAGTATTTATTTTATCCATAATGTTATGAGAACCATGTAAGGCAGTATTCTGGTAAGGCTATTATAGTATTAAGATGAAAAATTATGGAAAGAATAAAAGCAGTACTAGGAGAAAAAAGGGAAAAAAAGAGTATTAGGAGAATACGAAGAATATGAAAGAAGTAACATTTGCAAGTTTGGTTGGGTCATTAGTGAGAGAGAGAAAAGGATCTAGTTTAATGCTCAGCTTACTCGTTTGGACATCTGGGGGTATATTGATGCTACTGGTGATCATAGCTGGTACACAGATATCAGTCAAAATTTATGTGCGATCAAGAGTCATATGGGTGTAGGCTTATGTATGATTTCTGTTTCATTAGCTTTAATAATATCTATTTGCTCCCACTCGAGAAATCGTATTATAATGTAAGTGAATAAAAAGATTTTTATTATAAGGATTTACTTGAATATCTTCTAAATAATTTGTAAATTTTAGTAATTTGTTGGTAACAAATGATTTCTGACATTTCTTGAAGCTTATGGAAACAGACCAACATGTTATTTCACCACCAAGTTAGAAGTTCTAATCTCTTTTAGGTGTGTCTCTACTTCCAGCCTAACTTGACTTGGGACCACCTTCTGTTGTGGCTGGGATCATCATCTTAAAAATGCTGATGACATTGCATCTTTCTCTTGGATTTTTAGGCCAGTAGGTTAAAACTTCTTATCTCAGCATATACATCTTCACAACCACCTCAGTATACTGTCACAGCCTCATTTGTGGAACATCTCCCTCTTCTTGTGTGACATTTCCAACATATTACAGATCCTTCTGAAACTGCATTCCTTTGTAGATGTTCTTCCCTTTGTCTGGAATGACTCACCCTATTCCTTTAGACACTCTTGTCCTTAGAAATCTGTTCAAATATCATCTCTCTAATAAATCTCTAATTTTCTTAATGAGAATGAGTTCCTCTGCAACAAACTTTGTTCGTATTTCTGCAACAGCACCTAATAAAATCCTCTTAAAGTATTAAAATATTCAACAGCACATGTAATTGCAATTTATCTGTTTTCATCTGTGTCTTATGATTGAAAATTTGAGCTTTTTTAAAAGAGACTGAATCTCATTCATCATTGCAATTCAGTTCTTAACACATTGTCAGGTTCAACATAGGACCAATAAGTTATTGTGGATGAAATTAAACAGTAATTGATGGTGTTGTTACCATCTTCTATACAATTTTTATACTTTTAGCTACAGTATCTATGGATTAATGAGGAATGTTAAAGTCCCCAATAATCATTGTTGGTTTATTCTAGTTCTTTCCTCTTCTGTCAGTGTTTGCATTTTGGCACTCTGATTTTAAGCTCTTACATATTTTGGGTAGCTATGTCTCCTAGGTAATTGACCTTGGTCCATTTTTAGTTCTGAAAAACACCTTTTTGTCATAAAGTATACTTTGTCTCATAGGAGACATACTTGTCTCATACTTGTCTCATATTCTTCTGCTGGCTTTTAGATATATCTCTGTGATATGTAAAGTAAATTTATGTAAAAGATATCTCATCCTTCCTCATGAGAGTGAACATACATATCTTCACTGTGCTTGAAACCCAAAATGTTCTTTGGGTTATTAACAGGTTTCTTTCAAATTGCACATAAACATGTCTCCCAAGAGTTGAAAAACATGTTTTACCCCTAAAGTCTGCAAAACCATAAACATGTAAGGTCATCTACTGATAAACATTAAGTTGTTTGTGAGAGCTGGTTGCTGTGGCTACCTTGTCCAAAAGACATAAACACCTGCTGTACCCTGAAGTTATATATAATTTACCTAACCTATGATTTAATGTATGAGATGACTTTGAATATAGCCAATTAGACCTAGATGATATAATTTTGAGCCAATCCAAGAGAAGAGTCTATTACTGCCCAAGTACTCCAGTTAACATGTAAACCCAGAAGCACATGATACTGAACATCAGTAGAGCATGACTTCCTGAGTATTCCTCAAGTGCACTGAGTTATTTGATAGGCCCATGCATACCAATCATCAGCAACTGCTGACAAAGATCAAGATGACCCACCTGCTAGCAGGAAAGACATTATTTTCATTCTTGTCCCTTCCCTTTTCTTGCTTACAATTGACACATAATTTACTGCAGAATTTAATTAAGCTAAGTAGTATTCTGTGCGATTATTTTCTCAGTACTGCTTTCTCAGAGACATTTTGAGTTTATTTATCTTTGAGAGAGAGAGGGATGAGAGAGAGGAGAGGGTCAGAGAGAGAAAGGGAAAAAGAATTCCAAGCAGGATGCAGGATGCAAGCTCAGCACTGAACCCAACGGGGGGCTCCATCTCACAAACTGTGAGATCATGACCTGAGCTGATACAAGAGTTGAACACTCAACTGACTGAGCCACCCAGGCGCCCCTCTCAGAGACATTCTGAAACCAAGGTTCAGTTTTGATTTTCAGGTGATATTACCTGGATTAAAACAACCATCTGTGTGTGTGTGTGTGTGTGTGTGTGTGTGTGTGTGTGTGTGTGTATTAATTTATAAGCAGTTGTTCTAGTGACTATAATATGCATCCTGAACCTATTGTACTTATCCTAGAATTGATAGTTACTACTGCAAATGCAATGTAAGGCACTTCCATTTATTTTCTTCTTAATTTTTGTGCTAGTGTGCTAAATATTTTATATGTTTGTCTTACGAACATCAGGATACATTTCTTTTTGTTGTTTCAATTATCTTTTTCAAAAAGCCAATTTTGTTTACATGCTTTAAAAATTACCATCAGGTGTCTTTTAAAAAGACATTAAAAACAGGAAAAAAAATGGTCTTTTGTACTTACCCATACCATATGACAGGTGTTTTCATGCCAGCCTATACACCCAAATTTCCATCTGATATCACTCCCTTCAGCTTGAAGAACTCCTCTAGTATTTTTATGGCACACGTCTCCTAGTGACAAAATCTCTCAGCTTTGAGTTGTCTATAATTTTTTTTATGTTGTACTTATTTTGAAGGATAGTTTCACTGAATATCATTTCTAGTTTTTAGTCTTTAAAAAAGTGTTAAAAATGTAATCCCATTGTCTTCTGTCTAGCATTGCCTTTGGTGAGAAGTTAACAATCATTTTTTTTTTTTTTATCGTTGTTCATCTTACTGTAACATCTTTTTCCTCTGATTTCTTTTAAATCTTTTGCTTTGTTTGGTTTTCCGGACTTTGACTCTGATGTGCCTAATTGTGGTTTTCTTTCAACTAATCCCACTTGGGCTTCATTGAGCTCCTTGGACCTATACTTAATGCTTTTGATCAACTTTATTTATTCAAATGTAGTTATTTGTATTGTTTATTTTTTTATTTTTTGAATTTTTTTTTCCAACATTTATTTATTTTTGGGACAGAGAGAGACAGAGCATGAACGGGGGAGGGGCAGAGAGAGAGAGGGAGACAAAGAATCGGAAACAGGCTCCAGGCTCTGAGCCATCAGCCCAGAGCCCGACGCGGGGCTCGAACTCGCGGACCGCGAGATCGTGACCTGGCTGAAGTCGGACGCTTAACCGACTGCGCCACCCAGGCGCCCCTATTTCTTTATTTTTTGTATCAAATCTATATGCTAGGCACATTCACATTGTCTCAGGAGTCCTGGTGGTCTGCCTTCAGGAAATCTGATCTCATTACTCTTAATCTTAACTTGTATCTATATTTTCTTGTAGCAAATATATTGTCTTCTAATGCAGTTATTACATCATTTTTTTTTCTACCAGCCTGTAAGCTCACTGAAGGTGGAGGATTATATTTTCTTTAAATCAGAGTTGTTTTGTTGTTGTGTTTTAAACTGTTAGTACTCCATAAAAATTTGAATGAGTAAATACTAGATGGGATTTGAGACTAAAAGCCACAAGAATTCTGACCCCAAATTCTCTATTTTTAGAATAAAATGAAGCAGTTAAAAAAAATCATTACATTTATGACAGCATGTAGAAAACACATGTCAAAAACATTTCCTTCTGAGGTTATACATAGATGAAAATGGCAACTATTAACACACTATTTTCTAAACTATATCTTATAAGAGACTCAGGGAAGAGATTTTCTCTCAAAGGAGACTATAAATAATGGGGATTTTTTTCTCAGACTAATCACGTTTGCTACAGTGATCTATGGTTTACACTCTCATGTCAGATAGGCTTTCCATAGGATTAAAGGGTTTACTAAAAATACAGTCATTCATTGCCTACCAGTCATGAGCCTCGGAATTCAGCACCTGGAATTTGTTCTAAGTTATACAACTTGCCACTAACCTCAAGATGTATTAAAGTGACTGTCAGAAGTTTGCCACTGTGAGTAAGTGCACTATTAGGGTGTAAAGATAACGGCAGTGATTTATTGTTAGGGAATCAACCTGGGAAATACACTCTCTCTTATTTTCTGTTTGTGACTATTGAGTTTGCTTGGTGGCACCAATAACCTACTTTCTTTAACACAGAATCATTACATGCAATATAAAAAAATTACGCATCCTAGCCCTAGACCTAAATTATTTTTCTACATTAACAATGCAACAAATTCAACATTCATGGCATTAGCTTACATTTGTTCTGTAAATTACAGTTTCAGATTCAACTCTTACAGATATTGAAGATTCTTTCCCCTCACAAATTGTACCTCTCTTTGGGGGAATTGTGAATCACAGTCTGATTCATCTGACCCACAGTCTGCTCATCTGACCCACTTGAGAACATAATAGGAAAATTAAAGTTACTTGAATAGGTTGAGAATGGGAGCAGAGAAATGATTGGGTATATGTTTTGTTTGTTATGTAAAAGCTACTAGAGGGTTTTAAACTACAAATGCTCTAAGAAAGCTTCTTTTTTTTAATCTCTGCTACAGGAAAAAGACACTCAGCTCCTTATGATAAATCAAGACTTACTTTACCAAACATTTTGAGATTCTCTACACCCTTGGTACGTTTCTTTCTTGTGATTTATCATATCAGTTCAAGAAAATCTGCATGTGAAATATTAAAAAATAGCTGTGTACTTCCCTTATGGTACTTATTCCTCTTAAATTATTTATTTATCTTGTCACTGCTAATCAGAATATAAACACAAAGATGAAAATACATTTTAATACTGGTTTATTAATATAATCTCTGTACTTACAGTAGTTTTTGTAAAAAACAGGAATTCAAAATGATATGTTAAATGGATGAATGAATACAATGACTGACCCTAATTGATTTTTAAGGAGGTAACTTTCTAAATCTTCTTTAGGATATTACCCATGAAATATTTGTTCCTCAACATCAGGACTATAATTACTTTCTGTGACAACATCATACTGGAAATTATTTTTGGTGGTGGTGGTGGTGGTGAGGGTAAGGGGAAATAGGATAAAATAATTAAACAATATTTTCAGCAGAAAGTAAAAGTTATTTTTCTCATGAAGCTTATTTCTTATTCTTACTGTGTAGCTTACTCATTGCTTTTACTGCCTATATATTTCCTAAACATATATTAATCCATAAGTCACTAAGATACTACTTACTAAATTGCTAATTCAGTGTATTTATCATAGTGAATGGTGGTATAGTTGCTTAAAAGTGAAAATTGCAGGGGCTCCCGGGTGGGTCAGTTCGTTGAGCGTCTGACTTTGGCTCAGGTCATGATCTCAAGGTCCATGAGTTCGAGTCCCACATCGGGCTCTGTGCTGACAGCTCAGAGCCTGGAGCCTGCTTCAGATTTTGTGTCTCCCTCTCTCTGCCCCTTCCCCGCTCGTGCTCTGTCTCTCCCTGTCTCTGAAAAATGAATAAACGTTAAAAAAAATTTAAAGTAAGTGAAAATTGCCAACAGTTAACACTGTGTGTGTATGTGTATTGTGTCTAATACATATTTAAAATTTTAAGTTGCATATTTTAAATATATATGCGTATTTAAAATTAAAATTATTAAGTGTTAATAGGTGTCCTAACAATGCTCATCTAGAATCTAGAGCCTGGGAGTAATGTGAAGAAAAAATCTGACTCGAATATACTTTATTAACATATTCAACAAGGAAAAGGCTTCTAAATCCTTTTATGTTTTTTTGTACCTTTTTTGGAGAATGGATGAGAGGAAGTGAATCTAATGCTATAGAGTTTATCCTTGAATCGAGGGTACTTTGCCCAATTTACTTACATTCAAAGTGGTGTTCAAAGAATGTGAGTTAAACTATTGTATAGTCAAAGCAGAATGGCTTTGAGTTTGAACCCTAGCTTTACTATCTACTATTTGATTTCAAGAACGCTACATTTTCTTTCCTTTTTTTTTTATATTTCAAGTTTTTATATAAATTTTAGTTAACATACAGTGTAATACTAGTTTCAGGAGTGGACTTTAGTGAGTCATCACTTACATGTAACACCCAATGCTCATCACAGTAAGTGCCCTCCTTAATTCACCCATCTAGCCCATCCTCTATCACACATCCCCTCCAGCCACCCTCAATTTGTTCTTTATAGTTAAGAGTCTCTTATGGTTTGTCTCTCTCTCTCTCTTTTTCTTTTTCCCTATTTTTATCTGTTTTGTTTCTTAAATTCCACATATTAGTGAAATCATATGGTATTAGGCTTTCTCTGACTGACTTATTTCATCTACATAATACACCCTAGCTTCATCCACATCATTGCAAATGGCAAGATCTCATTCTCTTTGATGGCTAAGTAATATTCCTGTGTGTGTGTGTGTGTGTGTGTGTGTGTGTGTGTACATCTTCTTTATGCATTCATCAGTCAATGTACATTTGAATTATTTCCATAATTTGGCTATTGTTGATAATGCTGCTATAAACATCAGGGTGCATGTGCTCCTTCAAATCAGTATTTTTGTAACCTTGGGATACATACCTAGTAGTGCAATTGTTGGGTCACAGGGTAGTTCTATTTTTAACCCTTTGAGGAAACTTCATGCTGTTTTCCAGAGTGGCTACACCAATTTGCATTCCCACCAGCAACATAAGATAGTTCCCCTTTCTCACATCCTCACCAACATCTGTTGTTTCCTGTGTTGTTAATTTTGACCATGACAGGTATGAGGTAGTACCTCATTGTAGTTTTGATTTGTATTTCTCTGATAATAAGTGATGTTGAGTATCTTTTCATGCTTCTGTTAGCCATCTATGTGTCTTCTTTGAAAAAATGTCTATTCATGTTTTCTGCCCATTTCTTCACTGGATGATTTGTTTTTGGGGTATTAAATTTGGTAAGTTCTTTATAGATTTTTGAATACTAGCCATTTATAAGATATATCATTTGCAAATATCGTCTCTCATTATGTTGGTTGCCTTTTGTTTTGTTGATTGTTTCCTTCATTGTACATAAGCGGAGAAGCTTCATTTTCAGTTGACTCAATATACAAAGCAGGGTATGTGTATGTATATTATATACATATAAAGAGGTTTTTATCTGACCAAATGATCTTATGCATATAATGTAAAGCAACTAATGTAGATACTTAATAAACATTACCTAATATATGTTACTGTAATAATGACTAATGGTTAAGCCATTAACCATTTACCCAACAGCCAATAGACAGCAGTGGCCAATAGACCAACAACAGTTAATAGAATAGTCTATTCCATGAGGCTTCTGCCTTTATGCCACCAAAGGGAGCCAGCATCTATGGAATAGGTTAATTATGATGTCCTTGCAAAGCTTAACACGAAGGTTGTTGATTAGTTATGAACATGCATCTTGTAACATAAAATTTGGTTGCAGGTGATTTGACTCTATGCTCTAAATTCATGTTACTTAGCATATTTCATAAGCAACAGGTGATATGGAGTCTCAGGCATACGTATCATATGCTGGAACTAAAAACTTTGAGATGAAAGGCTGTATATCTCATTACTAATCCCTTGAGCCATTTCATCTTCAGCCAAATCATAAATAAAAAAAACTACCCTGGAGAAACTAAAGACAAAAATACTGCAGTAAAATACAACTGGTATCATAAATCTGCTACAAAACCATACCATAGATATTATTATAAAACCTGAGTACTTGGGCCCTACTCACATCATAACTTCCTTGTCACTAAATTCAATATAAGATTACAAAAGAAGTATGTAGGATTATTTCTTAGTGTAAATTCAAGTATCAATATGTTCAAAATATTAAATAATCTTTTCAAATATGAGAGAATAATGCTTTAATACATGCTTGATGGACTATATACGAGAATGTTGTTTGGCTACACTATAATATATTAGCTATAGTTACATTCTAATTATAGAAATGTATTTTAGGAATATAATATATATATGTATATATATATATATACACACATTAATGACACTTCATGACAATGAACATTTAGACTTAAAATCAGCTTATTTAAAATGAAAATGGTTAAATTTTTAGGCTTAACTGAAGGGAATTTAAATTGTATGTATGTGTATTCACCTTTCCCAGTATTTCATGTTTCAGTTATGTGAGTAAATAGTATGGGAAAAGCAATTTGTAAAGCATCTATGCAAGCATGTGCCTTGTATTATTATCTTATTGGTGTCTAGATTAGAAATTAGAAAGGTAAACTTCCTGTATGAAAAAGCTCTCAGATCAGCCCTCGAAGAGTTTGTCATGCAATGTTCAAGAGGACCTAAACATAGAGGGACAAGATAAAAGAGAGCTTTCAAATGAGTAGCTTTAAAAAAAGTTCTTTTCTTTTCTTTCTTTCTTTATTTACTTATAAGGTTTATTTATTTATTTGTGAAGTTTATTTTCAGAGAGACAGAGAAAGCGTAAGTGGGGGATAAGCAGAGGAGAGAGAGAGAGAATCCCAAGCAATCTCCATGCTGTCAGCACAGAGCCTGATGTGGGGCTTGAAGCTGCTTAGCCGTGAGATCGTGACCTGATCCTAAACCAAAAGACCAAGAGTCTCACGCCTAACAGACTGAGCCACCCAGGTGCCCCTATTTATTTATTTTTTAAACAAAGTTAGTTTTATTATCAAGTTTAGCACCCTAAATGGGAAGGATGCTGTCATTCGTTTCTGTATTACCTGGAATATCTTTAGGGAAAAGAAATTGCTTTCTGTAAAGGATGATTGTAGTGATCTCAATTTACAAGTGTATTAAATAAATTCTTATAGGAAAAGGTACTCATCCAAGATTCCAAAATCAAGTGAAGTAGGATTTCTAAAACTTGGCATAATTCCATATACCTGTGCAAATAGGGCTCCAATGGAAAAAAAAAAATCCCACTTTCTAATTTATTTTCTGTTTCAGTATTTCTAGCTGATCACCTAGATACTAAAGTTGATAGGTACCATATAATGCATGAATAGATTTATTATCAGAAGTAGTACACTAATGCAATTTAAAGCAATTCAAAATGCAACTGAAATGCTCTAGCTAGTCTCTAAAGCCATTAAAAGAAACTACTAGTGCCAAGGAAATTTTACCAGGAGGGACAATGTCCATTCATTGGGAAGAATGATCCTAGGTTGGTTCTTTTTTTTTTTTTTTTTTTAATTTTTTTTTTTCAACGTTTATTTATTTTTGGGACAGAGAGAGACAGAGCATGAACGGGGGTGGGGCAGAGAGAGAGGGAGACACAGAATCGGAAACAGGCTCCAGACTCTGAGCCATCAGCCCAGAGCCCGACGCGGGGCTCGAACTCCCGGACCGCGAGATCGTGACCTGGCTGAAGTCGGACGCTTAACCGACTGCGCCACCCAGGCGCCCCGATCCTAGGTTGGTTCTTAAGGAGCAACAAAATTACCATTTCCTTGCAGCCTTGAAGCAGTGAGCAGAGATGTTTTTCAGAATGGTAGATTCTGTGTAACCACTGACAATTGCCTGTCCAGAGAAGGGTGAGAGTTGCCCCCTCACTGCTTCCTTTCAGAATCATTACTTTCCTATTGACATTTGTAATGACAGGTTTGCAGGGGTTACTCTTATATGTTTTTCAAGAAAGGGTTATATATATTAGCAATTTAGAAGTCATTTAGCTTAACTGAACATTTTTTGGTATTCATTGAATTTTAATGTATAATAATTTGTAACCAAGAATGACACGTTTGACAATAAAATGGTCCAAGAGCTAGCAATATAGTTACATGTTTTCCACTCATTACCAAATCATCACTGCAATGATGAAATGATGCCAACTTCAGAGAGAAATATATAATATGTAAATGCCAGGAACAATGCTAAAGTTTATCTACTATCTGTTTACAGAAATTTTGGGGGAAGTCTCTTAGATTTGGGGCAGATGAGACAGATTGGAAGGGAAGGAAAAATAAGATACAAACAGAGAAGGAGACAAACCATAAGAGACTCTTAAATACAGAGAACAAACTGAGGGTGGATGGGGGTGGGGGGGCAGGGAGGGTGGGGAAACGAGTGATGAGCATCGTGGAGGGCACTTGTTGGGATGAACCCTGGGTGTTGTATATAAGTGATGAATCATGGGAATCTACTCCTGAAGGCTAGACTACACTGTGTGTTAACTAACTTGACAATAAATTTTAAAAAATAAAAAATAAAATTGAAATTAAAAAAAAAAATGAAAAATGCACCCCCTACTGGGCCAATTTACAACTTTGTTTCCTGATATTTCCCAGTTATTTGGGTAATTAAGTAGGAACTTCAGCAGATGAGAAAAAACTTTAATTTGGAGGCATGAAGCCTGAAAAAATAATTCTTCCACATTTAAAAAATTGGGGAAATGGACATTTAAATAATATATCATTTCAGAATAATGATTCTAGATGATAGAATAATTTCAAACAAGCCAATAATGTGAGATATATCTTAAAATGTTCTCAAAGAACTATCCTTAAGGAACGTATTAGGACAAAATTATCTTATTTTCAAGTTTATTTAAATGTTTGAAGAGCATATACTCATTTTTACATAAATTATCATGGGGCATAAAAAATATGTAGAGCTTCTAAGCTTCTTAAAGTGCTACCACTTGTAGATGGTACAAAAATACATTTATAGATCGATCTTACCAAGAGATATATGTGTACATTTCTGAAATTAAATGTTTAAAACAGAGCGAGCCATATAGCCGTGTGTGTGTGTAAAATAGCCAATAGCGCTGATGACAGTAATAGAGGGATGATATATTCTTAAGGCATCTATTTATATATTCTGTCTCATTAGCGTTTACAACGGAGAAAAGAATAGATTTTCTTTACAAAATTGAACAAAAATTTAACCAATTTGGTAATACTTCTTTAATATTGTTTTAAATCTTATATTTCATTGTGCAAAATTGGGGATAGTTTCATTAAATGCAAGACTAGGACAATGGCATCCATTATATAATAATTTAGGGGAAGGACTAGCCATAGGATGAAGTGACACAGGGTGAAATAAATTAGATATATAAGCTATTAGGAAAAAATACGATTACAACAATTTCTATATGATATGATTATCTACTGAGAAAGCCAGGAAAGTAATAAAAACTGTAAGAAATAAATGTAATAGTGACATGGGCTATTACAAAATCTCTATAAAATCAAATAGCTTTTCTATATGCCATCAATAACCACTTGGAAAACATAATAGAAAATGACTTCATCACAGTATCAATATAAAATACAAAATAGTAAAGAATGAAACAAAATTAAATGTACTAAGCTTATATATAAAGAAAACCACAAAATTTTAGTAACCGTAAATTTTATTTTATTTTTTTTAATTTTTTTTTTCCAACGTTTATTTATTTTTGGGACAGAGAGAGACAGAGCATGAACGGGGGAGGGGCAGAGAGAGAGGGAGACACAGAATCGGAAACAGGCTCCAGGCTCTGAGCCATCAGCCCAGAGCCTGACGCGGGGCTCGAACTCACAGACCGCGAGATCGTGACCTGGCTGAAGTCGGACGCCCAACCGACTGCGCCACCCAGGCGCCCCAAGTAACCGTAAATTTTAAAACAAGTAGATAAATAATGTGAAGCATGCAAATTTCCCATATAACAACTTATAAACATTTAACATTTTTAAAGAGATATGCAAAATATTCTTTTAAATTTAAAAAATATTTTGTTATATAAGAAGGTATGTTTAAATTGATAAATATCACTTTAATTTTTTTTAAATGTGTTCATAGGCAGTACCACAAACAAAATTGAATTTCAAATAAAAAACATTTATAACATCTACAATGGAAAGATATTAACATCTTTTATACACAAAGAGCTATTAAAAATCAAACTGATACAGCCGCTCTGGAAAACAGAATAAAGTTTCCTCAAAAGTTTAAAAATAGAGCTACCCTATGACCCAGCAATTGCACTACTAGGTATTTATCCAAAAAATACAAAAATGCTGATTCAAAGGGGCACATGCACCCCAATGTTTATAGCAGCATTATCAAAAACAGCCAAAGTATGGAAAGAGCCCAAATGTCCATCAACTGATAAATGGAAAAAGAAGTGATATATACACACACACACACACACACACACACATACACACAATGTATGTGTATATATAAACACACAATGTATATATATATACAATGTGTGTGTGTGTGTATACACACACACACACATACATATATACAGTAGAATACTACTCGGCTATCAAAAAGAATGATATATTGTCACTTGCAACAACATAGACGGAACTAGAATGTATTATGCAAAGTGAAATAAGTCAGAGAAAGACATATATATGATTTCATTCATGTGGAATTTAAGAAACAAAGCAGATGGACAAAAGGGAAGGGAAGAAAAAGTAAGATAAAAACAGAGAAGGAGGCAAACCATAAGAGACCCTTAAATACAGAGAATAAACTGAGGGTTACTGGAGGGGTTGTGGGAGGGGGGATGGGCTAAATGGGTAGGGAGCATTAAGGAATCTACTCCTGAAATCATTGTTTCACTGTCTGCTAACTAATTTGAATGTAAATTCTTAAAAAATAAAAAAATAAAATTAAAAAAAAAAACAAAAAAAAAAAAAACAAATGGGCCTTTGGATGTCCAAAGTTACACAGGAGATCTAAATTCCTTTGCAGAGTAAGGTCAGGAATATGGAAATGTCCAGGATTGTGGGGGCTGAGAAAATGGAAGGGAGAGGAGGGTGGTTATATCTTTTTTTTTTTTTTTTAATGAAAAATGGGTTAAGCCACATGGAAATATAAAACTCCTCATATCACAGATATTTATTCGAAATAGAAACTGGAAAAAATGAAGGAAAAGGAATCAGGTTGAATCTCTAGGGTGATAGAGCATGGAAAAAAGCGACACAGTTGCAGATGATATGAATTATAGATCAGGCTGATAGGGTAGAATCTTGTTATTAAGGCACAGGAGTTACAAACTAGACTGAAATCCTTTCCCCTCTGAATTACCAGAGGCACTGGGGGATTCTATGCTCCCAGTGTCCATGGGGTGGTGTTTACGCACAGTTATTTTAAATTGGAGAGGACAGGTAATGTGAGCTGACACCACGACTCTATTTATCTAGCGGTTCTGCATCTTCCAAGCAGTCCTGTGAAGTAGGTTTGAAATTTCATCCTCCCTCTAAGAGAAGAGGAAAAGTTAGACAAGTTGGAGTCTATTTGCTCATGAGGACATGGTTTGGGTGCTAGATCTTGATCATTGATCCCATCTTGCTTTGTTTTGAACTTGTAGTTTTTTTCTTTTTCTTCATCAGCTTCCTCTCTTTGATCTCCTCCTTCTCTTTTTTCTGCCTCCACTTTCTTAGTATGTTGACATTCTCAACATCATTTGCTCATGTTCTTGTATGTTTGGAAAGACAGAAAGGGGGTGGCTGTCGCGATTGGCAACAATTCCATTTCCTGACTTCTGGGCACTTGCAGCAACTTCTGGGTACTGTAGATCACATCTAAGTTGGTGATACCTAATTTCTAATGTTGAATCTCTTTCTTCTTTATATACTTCATATACTGTACCTACTTATACTGGGTTCTGTTTTCCCAAATGAAAATGACTGATACAGTTATTTCTGGTCTTTTTTCCCGACTTTCTAAAGCACTTTTCTGAAATGCATTCTGTTAAAGAGCTATTTACATTAGTGTGAATGCTTAGGGAATATCATCATCCCTTTAAAAAGTTTTCAAAGTCTTACAGCTTCCAAAAGTCTGTAAGAGACCTGAGTGCAAATAAAATCCACGTCCATTAAGCTACTAGAGTAGAGTCTGGGTAATAGCCTGAACTTGAAATGACTTAGGACATGTGTAATCGACAGGGCAATATTGCCTCCAAGAGGGCAAAAACTTGTTCTTGATCAGGAGAAAGCACCTCTTTTTTTATATATAAAACATAGGTATATGTACAATGGTGCATAAACAGATATGCGGTTATTAGTGGTATGAAAATTTTATGAGGTGGGGGCATAATTAGGAAAAGAAATGTTGCAAAAGACTTAACGGGAAAAGAAGAAAAGAAACTTTCAAGAAAAGTAAAGGCTAGGGGCGCCTGGGTGGCGCAGTCGGTTAAGCGTCCGACTTCAGCCAGGTCACGATCTCGCAGTCCGTGAGTTCGAGCCCCTCGTCGGGCTCTGGGCTGATGGCTCAGAGCCTGGAGCCTGTTTCCGATTCTGTGCCTCCCTCTCTCTCTGCCCCTCCCCCGTTCATGCTCTGTCTGTCTCTGTCCCAAAAATAAATAAACGTTGAAAAAAAAAATTAAAAAAAAAAAAAAGAAAAGTAAAGGCTAAATTTCATTCCAAGAAGGCACTTGGAGTTTATTTCCATTCCAACTCAGAATTTCAGATGTACTATGGTATGTGCCATGGTGTGTCCCTGCATCATTCAAGAAGATTCTGCAGTCTGTTTTAGATCACTGATTTTCATACATGTCATTTGAAATCATAATTTTGAGATAACATGGTCCAGAATCTGTTCCCTTGGAGGACTCCAGGTGGTTCCATAATCACCGGATTTAATATAGTTGCTATTCTACTGTTAAGTAATATCCCATGGCTTCTAGAAGGACAGTTCTGTATAGCTTTATGGTGCTGGAAAAAATGAAGACCGTGAATCTGATTGTTCTCTCTGGTGGCTGCATCTATGTCTATTTCATGTTCCAGAAGCAGTAATTTCTTGAATTTATTTTCTTCTAATTTATTCTCTTGATCCCACTTTATACGCTCTTAATACATTTTTTTCGTAATGAATAACTCTACAAAGAATATGTGATTTCTAGAATATTCTATTTTTATTGACTTTTCTTATCCTTTCTCTCCCCACCATAGCCCAACATCATCTTTAAAATGATAGTATGTGCTTATGAGGAAATTGGATGCAGACAATTAAGTCCTAAAAAGATCTCTTAAACAACATGTGTCAGTCATTAAAGAGAATTATAACACTTCAACAGTAAAGCTATTGTTAATGACTGTAAATATCATATATTTAAAAGTGAGTAATGTTTCTTGTTAAGAAATTTCACTAAACAGGAATTGCTCTATTGATTTTTTACCCTCTATGGCAATACATCCTAAATATGGAAATACTTCCACTGTGAGGAGATGAATCATTTTTGGTTTATAAGAGCTCTGTCAGAGGGAAAAACAGAAATCAATAGACTCAAAGTTACAGCCTAAATTGTTTAAGTAACAGGAGATACAAATAGGGAGGATTTCAATGGGTAATATGAATTATGTGCTGTGTGTGTTTTTTTTAAAGTAATTGATGAAGTCATAGATCCTATTTTTAAGGATACACAAAAAAACTGAAATCAAAGTTAGGGATCTTCTAGCCTTTCCCAGGCACATTTCTGCTCAACATTTTTTACCTAAACATAAACATAAAAAAAAAAAAACCACATTGTATTATCTTTTTAAATATACTTCATTTTGTAATTAGAATTATTGACCATAAAATCTAGAAGGCATCTCATAGATGATTTGGCTCAATTTTATTTTACTAATGAGGAAACTGAGATCCCCAAGTGTTAAAAAGAAAAGTACAATTGGGATGTTCCAAGTCTTCTTTCCATACCTTATTTTACAATCTTGTGATGTTCCTTGTGGTTAAATGAGTTTCCGTAGTTACATTCAATGCTTTCTACCTCAGATTCTCCTACATCTTCCAAAATACTTATAGCAACAAATAGCCAATCAGCATTTGACTAGTAATAGCTGCTTGGAGTGCTATATTGAAGAGGGAGTCATCGAGACAAATCTTTGCGTGGTTAGCACTCTCTCATTAATCAAGTCTCTCCCCAGATGTGACCACTACAGAGAGGATGGTCAGACTACCCTATCTAAAATGTCCTCCATCACCCATTTCCCCAGTCACATTCTATTCCCTTTCCTTGCTTCCTAGCACTTCTCATTATCGAAGTTAGCTGTATTTCCTGTGTATAGTCTGTGTAGGGGCCAAGGGTAGGGGCTACTTTGGCATGAACATTATTTTGAGTTAAAAGTGATCTAAGCCTAACAGATTCAAGAAAAACTCTTTACCTCTCCATCAGCTGCCTGCTTATACCAGGAAGAGAGCTATTAACAGAGATTCCTCTTTACCAAAGAAATTTATCTTCAGAACAAGGCAACTTGTTTCCCAGACATCTCCTCTCATCTTCCTACTACTGATCTTTCTCCTCTTTGTGTCCTCATACCCCTACCCTTAGCTCATATAAATCTCATGTTGCCTCACCATCTTTGAAATTTCCACATCTGTGTGGATACTCCTGTATGTATACTATTAAGTTTGGTTTTCTGTTAATCTATTTCACATCCATTTGATTCTTAGTACACCTAGAAGGACGTTTAAGGGCAGAGGAAATTTTTCCTCCCGACATCTTCTTTCTCTAATAGAACATGATCTCCAAAAAAGCAGAGATTTTATCTTGCTCACTGTTGTGTCTGCCAGGGTTTATTAGTGTGCTGGCATATAGGAAGCACTCCACAAATATTTGTGGAATAATTTTTAAAAAATACAAGTACTATGTTTCATATCTCCATATGTTTCTAAACTCATATTCACAACTCTTGTTAATTGAATACTCTTAAAACTTCCCTTAGGAGTACAATATTTAAAAATTCTTGTTGCAAAAAATGTTTTTTTAACACGAGATATTCTGGCACATCTTAATTCATTTGTATGATGTCTAGAGCAAGTTATGTTGTCTGAAAGCATGACATATCTATACACATTTATTGTATACTTGAATAGAACTTACCCATTCATTATTATTGATCCATGTATCATTTGGGGGACAGTCCTCAGTACTTATGGGGTGAAAATAGACAAGGAGGATTTGGAAAGTAGATTTCAGTCCTCTTTTTCTGAATTAGAAGTAGAGTCTGAAGCTCTTGCTGTGATAATAAAAAGTTCTATCATTCACACTGGTGCTTTCTACTGAATTGCATGAGGAAGAAGTGAAAGCCAGTTATCATAAACCAAATATGAGCATTGTATATTCAGGAAAAAACTGTTGTCAATGAAAAACGGTTGCAAAATTCAGTCTTTTTATAGCTGAATTCCATTCCTCTTTACTTAGGAAAAAGAACATTTTTAGAGATTATAGTTCATGATCACTTTATTCCATACTCATTATCTTAGCCACGTTGATTGCACTAACAATTCCAGACACAGTGCTTTGATTCATTCTCCAACTTATTTCTTCACCTCTACCATCATTAGGTTTTTTAGATGCACCCACAGCATCTATCTCAGGCCCATCCATGCCTTTTCTTTTCTACTAGTATCTCCTCATCGTTAGCTTTCTCTTGAATGACCACAATATAACCCAGTTAGATGGAACCCTGCTTCCATCTTTGCCTCTCTGACACTCGTTGTTTACAAGGTAGGGAGTGTCATATTTTAAAATGTAAATCAAATGAAAATTAAACATAAATTTTGTATCTTTCCACCAGAATATGAATACACGCGCCAGAAGAGCAAGGACCCTCTCATCTATGTTCACTGCTATATTC
Organism: Puma concolor; assembly: GCF_028749965.1. Taxonomy (NCBI): domain Eukaryota; kingdom Metazoa; phylum Chordata; class Mammalia; order Carnivora; family Felidae; genus Puma; species Puma concolor. The sequence continues at coordinate 47,509,430 of NC_141684.1, forward strand.
TTGCCCCTAGTGTAGTAGGTAAAGACATGACTGGTTCTTGGGGCGCCTGGGTGGCTTGGTCGGTTAAGCGTCCGACTTCGGCTCAGGTCATGATCTCATGGTCCGTGAGTTCGAGCGCTGCGTTGGGCTCTGTGCTGACAGCTCAGAGCCTGGAGCCTGTTTCAGATTCTGTGTCTCCCTCTCTCTCTGCCCCTCCCCTGTTCATGCTCTGTCTCTCTCTGTCTCAAAAATAAATAAACGTTAAAAAAATTTAAAAAAAAAGACATGACTGGTTCTCAAAACCTGTCTGTTGAATAAATGACTAATGAATACATCTTGAGAAAGAATGTTGGTAGAAAAAGTATTGACCCTGGGGAGATGGAAGGGCGACCAGAATTTTCTCCCTTGTCAGCGTGCCTCTGTCTCCCCTTCTGGCTTCTTTCTTCATCTTGTCTCATTCTCCACACCACTATCCTTTCTGCCTGCACTCTTCGTTTTCCTTCTATATCCCTTGGTTAGTGCTCTGTCGATGCTTTAATTAAGTTTTTACTCCATATGCCGCTTGTCTCGGAGGAAACAACTTGTCTGCAATGTTCATCAGCGGGATGAGCCCTGGGGAGATTAGCAGTGCGTCCTCTTAACTGATTTTAAATCATATGGTACTTGGCAGAAAACTGAGCACATACTCCGTCCTACCAGGCATTGTCTGTTTTTACATGACGTGGATTTGAAGACCCATATCATCCTAGCCACCTCTGGGCCCAGTCTGTCACACATCTCAAAAGCAGGATACCAGACTCGAGCCCTGGTTCTCCAGGGATTAGTATTGTCTCTGTTATCAAACAAATATTCTACAATTATAGCTTCATTATGTATTTTGACCGACTCATCACATTTTTGACTAGGGTGCCGAAATCTCTTTTCCACACACATTGTCATTATGTAGGGTAATATGCATAAAATCTTCAGCATAGCATATGGCATATAACAAACACATAAAAATATGATATTTTAATACTTATTAATTTAGTTCATTGCTGGTAAAATAACTATTTTCTTCAGACACTTTCTACTCCCTACAGACATAGCGAACTCTGCTACTTATTGTCTATATTTCTCCATTTAATTCACAAAGATAAGTGTCTGTTAAAAGCCTTTCTTAAATCCAGACATACTATATTTATACTGTTGCCCTGACTGGTAAGCTAATGGAAAAAAGTCCTCCAAGTTTCTTAAACATATTATCTCATGGGAATTAGTACCATTTCCTAGTGTAGGAAATCATTTTAACTGTGAAATAGAGTCAGGCGGCCTTTAGAGTTGTAGATCATCACAGGTGACTGGAAAATTAGTTTCTTAAGGGGGAAAAAACAACAACCACACCACCACAACAAATCCCACAAAGCCCTCTGCTTCTCTGCCAAGTAAATCGAATTTCCTCAAATTATATAGAATTACATAGTGATGGGTCTTGGGAAGTATTACTGAACGTACCTCTGTTTGAAAAAATACCTTAAAATAAGAGTTTTCCTATTTTGGAATTCTGTTACAATTCAATTTACAAAGTTGTTTTGGCCATAATGGGAAGTTAGTTTATGTTTCCTTTGGAGGCTGGCGAAAAATTGATAATGACAATGATGGTAATTAAAAAAAAAAGCATCATCCTCTACTAGGAGATTTTACGTATATGAACTAACATACATAATATGGATTGATAGTGTTCACTCTTACCATTTCTACTTCTATTTAAAATAAATGTAGGAGAACTGGCAAAAACCTTAAACACAGTCTGAGTGAACTGTTAATAAATTCCTCATCAAGGGGCGCCTGGGTGGCGCAGTCGGTTAAGCGTCCGACTTCAGCCAGGTCACGATCTCGCGGTCCGTGAGTTCGAGCCCCGCGTCAGGCTCTGGGCTGATGGCTCGGAACCTGGAGCCTGTTTCCGATGCTGTGTCTCCCTCTCTCTCTGCCCCTCCCCCGTTCATGCTCTGTCTCTCTCTGTCCCAAAAATAAATAAACGTTGAAAAAAAAATTTTAAAAAAAATAAAAAATAAATTCCTCATCAAAGATCAAGTTCTAGCTAAAACAAATATTCAGGAAATAATGGAAATGAGTGCTATTGAGAAAGGGTAAATAAAATACCTCAGTAAATATTAGTGAAAATAAATAAGAGTATAAATAATTGAAAAAGTAGGTAAGAAGAGTTCTGGGAAAAGGGCATTTTAGTATAAAATAAATGTCTGAGTAGAGATCAAATATGTATAATATTTTATTCATTTCTTGAAAGTCTGTCTGCTAACTATTGAAGTGGTTTTGTTTGTTTTTTGTTTTTGTTTTTGTTTTTGTTTTTGTTTTGTTTTTAACACTGAGCTCTGTCCTGAGACTGTTCCTCATCCTTCTCAGTTCTTCTAGGTAATTTCAGTTTCAGTTGCCATTATGAGCTATTGACAGTTAAATTGCTATGTCCCCTACAGCAGAAATTCTGAACGGTCTTCATGATTCTTCATCCAAATGTCCAGCAGCCCTTTCCGTATATGTTCCCACAAACACCACACACACACTCATTCAAAACGAATTCACCAGTTCTCCCATAAACTTGATCCAGTGTGTCCCCAAAATGACATACTCTCTGCCTGGTATGCAGGTCTTTGCATTTCTAGGCTTTCTTCTAGAGATAGTCATCTATTCTTTTTGTCTAATTCCTACTTATCCTCAGGTCCCAAATTAGACAAAATTTCTTCTAGGTCGTCTTTTCCTGGCTAAGTCTCTGATATACTCTGCTATTCACTAATTGTTTTGCAGCAGGATATTTAATACACATTTCATTTAACTCCTTTGATTCTCACAGCACATACATGATATGGTAATTTTTGAATGTTCATTCCAACCCCATTATTACTACTCATCAAAGAAAACGTTTAGGGATTTGGTGGTAAGGTCCTGAGCTTAGAACCTAGATCTGCTGGCTCTAAATGAAATGCTATTTAGTGGGTCTCTAAATGACAAAGTGTTCAAAATGGTATTGGAGTGATATAGATAAATAAGTAGCCACTGGGATGAAACGATCTGAGAAGTAGAGTTTGGTCTTTTAGGCTGGAGTATTATGAAAGGACTAACATGTGTCTGAATGCAAGCCCGTCTGCTGTTTGAGATGTGGTATAGTAGAAATTCCGACAGTGATGTAGACACATCCTATTAACAGATAAGACTGCCTTCTTTATTAGCAGAGACACTGTTGAAAGAGTTTTGCATGTTATACTAAAAATAAACAAAACCATTACATAAGTTAAGTCTGAGTCTGGGCTGAGAAGTCTTCCTGTCTTTGTAGGGCAATCGGTCTGGATAAATAATCCTTTGGATTTATTTATGAGTCTGAATTAGTGTTTCTGATGCCTCATCTTAAGCCAGAGATATTTTAGAATCATTTAGTTATTATGAAAAAGTCTCAGAAGCTGGACAAAATCAAAATAAGAAGTAATTTAATGAGTATTCAGAAAAAGGAAAAATATGATTTCCAATGCTAAATACTGACATATACTCCACCAAGACTTGGCATGAGCCATGAGTAAGCACAGGGAACCACCATTGTCACACCTAAATTTTTTTAATGCCTATTTATTTATTTTGAGACGGAGGAGATAGAATGAGTGAGCAGGGGAGGGACAGAGAGAGAGAATTCCAAGCAGGCTCTGTGCTGTCAGTGCAGAGCCCGATGTTAGTCTCAATCCCACAAACCATGAGATTATGACCTGAGCCAAAATCAAGAGTCAGACACTTAACCAACTGAGCCATCCAGCTGCCCTTCTGTTAAAAGTAGGTACAAAAAAAATGTAATTTTCTCTTTACTTGGCTATATCTCCTCCACCAAAACAAAACTTCCTTGAGAGTAGTGTCTCCATGGAACAGTCTCCATTTTAATCCAGCATTTGCATAGTTATAGCACATAAAAGCTTCTTGATAAGTATTGAATAAGTAATCAGTGTAGTTTATATGAGCAATTATTTAACTTCTAGAGGCATCATGATAGACATGTATAGGGAGATTTCTTTTTCTGCTGCTCATGTCCTTATCAATTATATGAATTTCATATACACTTGTTAAATAAGTTGAAAGCTAGAATAAAATTATAACTGTTGAATTTGGTTTGTACAAAAATATTTTTGAGCACCTACTATTTGTCAGTAAGTTTTTGATTTGGTTGTGATGTATCAATGAACAAAATAGAGCGAAACCCCTTATCTTGCATTGTCTGCAATTGAATTATTTTACATCCTCTTCCTTTTCACACCTGTGAATCCCAGAAGAAAGAAATTGTACAATAGTTAGATTTCATAATCAAAAAGTGAATCCTTATGAAGCATGTATTTACTTATATTTGCACTGTACCTCAACTTTAGTCAAAATAACTTGATTCTTACTCAACAAATATGCCATTGAGAGTATTTTAAGTGGTATTAATGGACCCACAAACCACATTTTGCTTTCCACTATAATCACATTTGTATTTTAAAAATTAAGTACTTAACAATATATAATGCAGAATTTCATTTGAAATCATTGTTTTGAGACTTCCTTCAACACATTCTCAAGCTATGGCATTTTTGAAATCCAGTTTCAGAAACTTGGGTGTTTGAGAGAGAGAATTTTATTTTAAGCACAAATGATTGATGAATTAAATGTCATAAAATACTTAAACACGTAACATTTTCTGTTCTTCGATGGCTTGGAACACCAAAACATTAGGAAGAGAAACAGGTGTGTAGTTATTTTGACCCATATGCCATCATGCACTGAAAGGGCATTTAAAGTTTTGCAATCTTTTAAAATATTATTGTTTAATCACATCCATCTTGTAATTCAAGTAAAAAGGCAAGGAAACACGTCCAGTGCTCCTACTGAGGACAAACTAAAGATAATGGTGAAAGTTACCAGTGATGTAAATATAGACTCTACACTAAGAACCAACCTTCACATAATTGTAGTGTCTCATAAAGAAATAGTCTCCTTTGCAAAGTTGTCTACTGCAGATGCGAATTAGGGGGAGGAGGAGTTCTCTTAGGAATACTGTAGAAAGGGTTTGTACTTTGGGAAGGAAAGTGAGCTGTAGCATGCTTCTCAAACTTAACTGGCTGTCAGAGTCAGCAGAGAAGTTTGTTAATAAGAGTTTCTAGGGTTCCAACTCCAGGTATTTTTATTTAGTATGTCTAGGATATTGGAATATTCAAACTATGCTTTGGAAAGCCATGAACTTGTTCTAGCTGTGGCTTCAGTGGTCACAAAGTGGATGATTGGATGGCTTGGAAGTGTAGCAGGGCTCTGGGCTACCAATCTGGGCTACAAATAAACAATTTACTTTTTGTTTAATTTGGGGAATTTTCCTTTTATTAGAAAATGGATTTCTTCTTTCACAAGAAGTGAAAACCTACCATCATAGATAGCTTTAAACATTTCTTTGTAATGGGAACTTACTATACAATACTATATACTATAACACCACTATCGATTAATTTGTAAATTTGACTCTGTGCTTCCATTATAACTATGATAAATGAACTTGCCATTAGTAACTGTTAGCTGTTTTTGATTGGGTACTGAGTACAGCAGCTTTGGGACAATAAACAAGAAATCAGGTAATAATTTCTGCCCTGTTACTACTATTGACTTATGGATAGAAATCACTCACCTTAACCTGGACAGAAAAAGCTATCTGCCTGCCACTGTACCCAGAGGGGGTATAAAAATTTATCTCCACCAAACTTCTTTTTTTTTGTTACAGCTTGTTTAAGTATAGCAATGTTTAAAACAAAACAAACAAGCAATGCTATGTTATTATTTTGAAAAAAAATTAATTCATGCAACTGTCAGTATAGAGAAGACTTTAGTAAGAACCATGTCAAATAATCTTTCTCCCTAGCATATTATATCTTTAAAATTGATCACTACAAATACTCCAGGATGTCTCTAATATTCCATTCAATCCTCTGCAAAAAATTGTGGCAGAGTAAGAGGTGAAGGATTTAGATGATGTAAAATGGAGCCTGGTACCTATTGATGGGACCCCTCCAAAATGCAATAATTAATGTCAACATCATCAAGTAAGCTTCACTAGAAGACTGGCACAGCATTTTAACTTCTAAATACAAATAAACTTGAACAGAAAATAAATACAGTAGACTATGTTCATACCATTCACATGAACATACAAAAAATATAATAAATGTCCATCCTAAGATATTTAATGATTTCACAGATATCTACACATGTGACGTCTATTTATGTTTTTCTTACTTTGTTTTCTCTTTCTGTATATTATCTGGCATAGGGGCTCCTGGGTGGCTCAGTCGGTTAAGCGGCCAACTTCGGCTCAGGTCATGATCTCACGGTCCGTGTGTTCGAGCCCCACGTCGGGCTCTGTGCTGACAGCTCAGAGCCTGGAGCCTGTTTCAGATTCTGTGTCTCCCTCTCTCTGACCCTCCCCCGTTCATGCTCTGTCTCTCTCTGTCTCAAAAATAAATAGACGTTAAAAAAAAGATTTTTATATTATCTGGCATAAATAAAAAAAAATAGGACAGCCTGAAGATCGAGAGCAACAGTTTCTGCTTTGGAGGCAAAGTGTAGGTTACCTGGGTCAAATAATTTACTTCCTGAATTGACTCAATCTATCAAAGGCAAATTAATATTGGAACGGAAAAAAGAATAAAAGAAATTTAACAGCTTATAATGCATTTTTAGCTGTTCAAGGGCAAAATGAAATAGAACACTTTCCAGGTTCTCAATTAAACCTTTCTGAAGATTGATACCATTAAAAATAACAGGACTAATATTAATGCTTTTAATAATTTACAATTTGTATTTGAAATTCTGAGTGCATAAAAGAATTATAGTTTTTTACCTCACATTTAAATTGAACATGTATGATTCTTTTTTTCACAAGACAGTAAATTATGAAATATTTTTGTGTGGTGAAAAATTACTATAGACAGCCATTTTTTGTGAATTCACAAGTAATTTGTGACGTGTTTTGAAATCTGTTTCAATTTTAACACTTTCAATTTGCCTACATAGGAAAATAACAAATTTAGGACTGTTGCATAACAAAAAGTACAGAACACAGACATCTAAATATTTCCAAATAGCATTTTTAAATGAGATGTTATAGTAAGAACACAGTTGTAAGAAATTACACTGTCTCATATATTATGTAATATTAATCATACACAAGCATAACAGCTTCACTTTTTAATTTTTTTATAAAAATTTTTAATGTTTATTTATTTTTGAGAGAGAGAGAGCATGAGATGGGAGGGGCAGAGAGAGAGAGAGAGAGAGAGAGGGAGACACAGAATCCAAAGCAGGTTCCAGACTCTGAGCTGTCAGCACAGAGCCAGATGCTGGGCTTGAACCCACGAACCATGAGATCATGACCTGAGCCAAAGTCAGAGGCTTAACCAACTGAGCCCCCCAGGTGCCCCCAAACAGCTTCATTTTTAAAGTCAAATGCATGCAGTGGACATGGCACGTTTTAGTCCATGGTAGAATATTGCATTTTTCCTCTTGAGGCTTTCTTAGCTTCATGAGAAAATCGTAAACAATAAGACACCAAAGATTGAGGTAAAGGCGCTGATTTTTTAGAGATATTTAGTGACTTTCAGAAACCATATAAAATGTAAACACCGATTTTTAGAGCTCTGTATATTTCTTGGAATTTGACTTTTTGTAAATGCCACGAGTCTATTTCCCTGATTGCCATACAGAACCAGAGGTGTATAGGGAAAAGGGTTGTAGAGAGACTAGAAGTTTTCCTGCATAATAATGAATTTTAGGAATTGCCTTTTAGGAAAGAGAGGTCACCTTGACTTTTTCCAACCTCTTCCTGTGTAAGGAAATTGCTTCCTGATAGCAATCCCTGTGCTGGTAATATAAATTGCGTTTTTCCTATGTCAGTTGATATTGCATGGATTTATCCGTATACATACGACTTATTAGCCTGATATCTTAGGTGAAATTTCACAATCCTACAAGGGCCAGCCTAGTCAGGAGAGCTGTCCTGGATATATGTGTGCATTTTCGATTAGTCGGTGCCTCACACCTGTGAGGAGGTCCAACTCCTCTTTTGAAGGCATTCAGAGGTTTTACTAGAAATGGTGTCTTCTCGAGCCGTTTTGCATCTGTCATTGCTGACGGTATACTTGTTGGTGCCAAGCCTTGTATGCCACAGGGGAGAAGTGGAAATAGTTGGTAGATGGGCAGACAAGGAGCTAAGAGAACAGGGCTAAGCTAAGAGGAGAGGAACAAAATTGTTCCCTGGCAGCTTTACAAGAATTTTATTTGGCCACTTATCTACCCGGTGTAGTTTCCTAAAGTCTCAGTTTGAGTCAGCGATATGAGAATTTTTCTCTGAGGTACCCCAAGATTCTGAAGATGACGATAGCAGCTTTTATCCAGAGGCCTCAGAAAATGAGACAAACTGAAGGATCTAGGAAACAAGAGAATCCAAACTTTAACTATAGTCTTATAGTATTCACTATAGTATTACTATAGTATAGTTATATATATTAACTATATATATACTATATATACATAATATATATAAGTTATATATATACTATAGTTATCTATTATTATAGTATAGTTATATATACTATAACAATATAGTAATATAGCTAACAGTATGTAACTATTTTCCTGATCATTCAGAAAAGACTTTGGCTGCATAACATATACTTCATACTTTTAATCATCTCTGTATTATGTACTTTCTCCTTTGGCTGTTATACATGGGTTTTTAAAAATAAAATAGTTTCTAGTATCTAATAACTTACCAACAAGATATTGAGATGACCATATTGTAACTAATAGCAGTATATACTTATTTGATTATAGAATAGGGCAACAAAAATAAAGCACGGCATGATAATTTGGTAAGCTTTAATCTTATGGGTGGTTGTAATAAGGAAATATATGACAAATGTAGGGTTCAGTGTATGCCTATGGAAATAATCATGGCTTTATAAAACATAAAGCACTTTTATGTTTGATGCTATAAAGCACAACTTTATAATAGAAAGCACATAAGCACTTTTATGTTTATGTATAATTAATTTAGATTGCCTCAAACCTCTCATCAATAAGTAATTTTATGAAAACCGATTGCTGTAACATGAGTGAATGTGTAAATGAATGTTACATATCTACCAGACATTCCCAGGCCTACCTTCCAGTGACTGAGAGAGTGGAGGTTACATATTTACCATATCTAAATAGCAACTAAATTCTTAGAATCTAAAAATTTAGCATCTGAATGTTTTGCAAGGAAAGTACGCTCAGAAATATAAAAGTGAAGGGTTGTGTCCAGACAGTGGCTGAGGCATGTGCTTCTGACTTTTACCCTGAAATTTTATTTTGACATTTCAGGAAGTAAACATTTTGTAGAAGAATAGTGCCAGCTGTAGAGATTGAAAGAAAATATCATTTCTACACATTAGAAATATGTACTAGCATGTTTAGAAGTATGGTTTTAAATGCTAATAGTAACTACCAAAGAGTTGAAAGGTATTGCCTCTGAAAGAAAAGGAATATATAATGGAGAGGATTTATGTTTTCTTGTTCTTGTAATACCCTCTTTTTTAATTAAAAAAAAATTTTTGATGTTTATTTATGTTTGAAGGAGAGAGAGACAGAGCGTGAGGGGGGAGGGGCAGAGAGAGAGGGAGACACAGAATCCGAAGCAGGCTCCAGGCTCCAAGCTGTCAGCCCAGAGCCCGACGTGGGGCTCAAACTCATGAACCATGAGATCATGACCTGAGCTGAAGTCAGATGCTCAACCGACTGAGCCACCCACGCACCCCTCTTGTAATACCTTCTATCGTAACCAAATTGTTTACTTTTTTTTTTTTTTTAACTTTGTGGCTCTATATTTAACAAAAATAAAACATTTAAAAATAGTAATAATAAAACTTCTAAAGCTTGCCCAGAAGAAAAATGGGTAAAGGCCTGATAGGCACTTGAAAATAAAGGATATCTAAATGATCAATATGTGAAAAAATGCTCAAAAGCATTAATCATCTAGGAAACACAATTTGAGTCCATAACACTCTCTAGAATGGCTAACAAGAACAATAACAAGACAGAACCAAATTTCACACACAGCTGATGAGCGTAAACTGGACCACCACTTGGAAAACTGTTGGTGGTGTCTCCTAACACTGAACGTATTCATTAGCCCATGACCCAGCCATCCCTCTCCTGTGCATACGCCTCACAGAAATAGATTGCTTTCATGTTCAAGAAAAGCTATGCTCTGAGATGTTCACGGCAGCTATTAATCATAGCTCACAATTTTAAATTACACAAATGGCAACTAAAAGCAGAATGGCTGAATGCATTGTGATATATTTATACATCCACAGGCTCTGCAGCAAGAAGAATGAAAGAGCCACAATTACACGGTTGAATTTCACAAACTTAATGTCAAAAGGAAGAATCAAATCATAAAAGATCTATAAGAGTTGAGTTATGTAAAGTTAAACACCACAACGAATACACGGTGTCATAATTCAAGATAGTGGTTGTTTCCATGTAGGGGGCTGTGACTGGATTGCAGATATGAGTGGGACTTTGGGGGTATCTGGAAGAGTCCAGTTTCTTTGACATGGATGCTGGTTGTGTGGGTGTGTTCAGTTTGGAAATTCCGTCAAATTATCAGAACTCTCTCTTTTTTTATATCTATGTTAGATTTCAAGGTAGAGTTCAAAATAAGTAAGTAATAAAAAAGCAACATTTCCTAGAACTGGAGAAATGTATAAATCTTCAGACTGAAAAATCTGACTCATTGACAAGTAGGTTGAATGCTCACTTGAGATCAGAATGACAAGGAGTCAGTTTTATGAATTCTGACGAAAGAGCTTTCCAGCCAGAAATAGCAAGTACACGGATGCCATGTATGTTTTGAGCAACAGAAATTAGGACCTGATGGAACGTGAGGGAGAGTGCTCAGAGGGCAATCAGATGGCGAAAGATGTGTTACTCGTCTTTGGCCATGTTAACAAGTTTGGATTACATTTAACGTGAGGGTTTTATGCAAAGTAGTAGCATAAACTGATTTACATGTTTAAAAGACTACTTTGGCTGCTCAGCAGAGAATGCATGGGAGACAGAAGCTGGAGATCATTTAGGAAGCCATTATAGTTTTCTCTGTGAAAAGATGATAAAGGCTTGAACATGGGTTTTAGCAAGGGAAATGAGCAGAAGTAGATTGAATCTGGAAATATAGTGGAGGTAAAAATGCTAAAATTGCTTAGGATACTTTAGGTAAGATCAAGAATCAGCTCAAAAATTACTCTCAGTATATGTTTTGAGCAGTGTGCGGATGATGGTGCTGTTTACTGAGTTGGAGTGTATAGAGATATCAACAATTTAAAACATCAAGGAGCAAGACTTTGTTTTGTTTATATTAAGTCTGAGACCTCCAGACTCTTGCAGATGCCCAACTTAAATGCTCTGTAGAACCATCAGTTTTTTACAGCTGTGAAAAAAATCAACCGTGCTTATATAAAAACTTCATCGTGAAATCATTCCCTGTACTTTTAAAGAGGGCCAAATGCCTTTCCCAAACTGTTTGCTTGCTTCAGAGGTGTGTGGATTCCCTATGGCATGCATCCATGTGGTAAAAAAAAATTTTTTTTTACTCCTCTATGTTCTTCCTGTTAATTAATGCAACATGGTGTTGGCCTCCCATTGGCTTCAGTCTATCACCAAGCAATGTAAATATACTTTGTTTACTTCAACCATCTTTTTCCTTAGGAGAAGTTCTTTTCAGGAGGTTGCTTGAATCCTCCTCTAGGTATCCTTTTTATCAGTTTCCCAATTAATCCTCTGATCTACAGGAACATAACTGAATCCAAAGAACACAACCCTTGGGTCTAAGAAAGCATACCTGGTAACTCTGATTCCATAAACCACTGCTGTGGCTGGAGAATTTCCTACAATAATCCAGGAATCTCAAATTTCTGAAAAAAAATGAATAATCCTTTAAGTCAAATAATTTGGTGTCTCTAAAGATCTTAGTTCTCATTGAAAGGCAGCAACATTTTCAACAGTGAAAGATGTATATATAACCTTTCTAACTAACACACCAGGGGCTGGGTAAGAAAAGCCAAATTCCATGTCTCTTTCATGAAAACAAGTGCTTCATCTACAAGATTTAACTTTCATTTACTAGGATTAAGTCTGGTGTATTCAGATGTTAGTGAACTTCATTAGTACAATAACAGGTTCAAAACTCACTGCAGATGGGACTTTTTATAGTATTGGGGAGCTAGTCTATTTATGGGTATGGATTGTCCAACCCCCCAGGTTACTACATAATCTGCATCTTCTTTGTACCGTGACATTAATTGGCCTCCCTGTTTTCTTTCCCTAAGGACCCCCAAATCATGCCAAAAGTATCTTCCCTCTCTTTCTACCTCTCTACTCTGGCATGCACGAATAGACACATAAGGAAGGAACTTCATTTTTCATGATTTAGTACATTAAATCTATGGAAAATAATGATCTGCCATTGATTTTTCTTTTTTTCTGGGATCTAGAGTTTCTCTTTAAGTCAAGCTCTCATAAAATTTGAATAATTTTTCCCGTTATTTTATCTTCCCTAGCTATGCATTTGTGTCTAATCCTTTGTGTCTATTCCTTAATCTTCAATCATTGTTTGACCTCGTGTTAAATTGCTGACCTCACATGAGTACATCCAGAGAAGTGGCTTAGCAAAAACTTCACATGCTAAAATCACTGTAAAATACTGTTTGTCTTTGGAACATTAAATATATGATTAGATTATTCAAATGCTAGATCATTCAGTGTAGCAAAAATCGGCCAAAACCAATTAGCTATTGGTTATTTTATTCTAAGCATTCATTTTTTCCACAATCCTTTTTATGGTCATTATTCTTTAAATATTGAAAGAATTTTAGCACACTGTTAGTCATGGTTTAATGTATAATTTTTTTTTCAAAGGGAACACATTTTGTGATAGAGGTAGTGAAGTAAGATAAGAATTAAAAAAGCTTGCTTGACTTCTATATTTGTCTAAGTAAGTCTAAAACATCCCATAAAACATGGTAGAAGAGGATAGATAAATATGCAGCAGACAATTTACAAAGAGGCTTATATGTTATGCTAGAGAGCTTACACACACACACACACACACACACACACACATTTTTTTGGGGGGGAGGGAGAAGGTGAAAAGTTCCCTTTCTAGTCCATTCTGTTAGTCTAGTCCATTCTGTTAGGCTTCTGTTTCTATAGTTTAAACAAACCAGCAGAACTAAGTAGGAAATGGTAAAGAATGCCAACGTAGACTTTGAAATCTCTGAGTAATGTTTTGAGAAATACAACTCCCTCCTCTTAGAAACAGTTGCTATCATTTTTGGAGATATATTCTATTACAATATGACCTGAATTTGAACTTCTAATGCCTATTTTGAACATAAAACATACTAGAATCACTTTGGTGTATTCTTCAAACAATGTAATAAAATAATTGTAACATGTAATTCTTTTCAGTAGGAAAATTTTTTTCTTTTTCAATAAACCAACTGTTTAGGAAACTTAAATAGTTGCACCACAAGGCTCTAATGAAGTCACCTCCACCCGTCTGTTGACCAGCAAACTGTGTAGAAGGAAATGAACTAAACTCCTCTAAGCCAGTTTTTGAAAATCCTAACTTATAATGTGGTGGAAAATGCCACACTCTGCTTGAGGTTATCAGGGTTCATCAGTTTGCAGACACGGTTTTATTAAAAATTAGGAGGCCAAATGATGTATTTTGTTATCATATCTAAACATCCTGGCTGCTACTCTATATCAGATTCCTATGAAAGTACAGAAACCTAAATGATAGATAACTATGGGGCTTATTTTATTTTCAACAGAAAAATTCAATTTCTGAGAAATACATTTGAGGAAGTTGGTCTTGACAAACATACAAATTAAAGATAGAAATACACAATATATGTGGTAATTTAATTTATTACTTTTCAAGGTAGCTCTGATACATCTCAAGGAAAGGAAATTATCTTAATGTGTATAATGTGATGTCAGGCTGGTTCATATCTGATTTTGGAAATCCTAGAGAAACCAAGGGGAAAAATAGTCTAGATTCATATAGGTTAGGAACAGAATTGCAAAGAGTATTAAGGGGTAAGTTGCATACTTGATTAGTTTTGTTTTCTTAATTATTTATGAGTATTAATGAAAATATAATATGTAACTCTCCAGGATTGAAATCCTAGGACTTTATATTATCTGTGTACTGAACAGTTACTGGGTGCCATACATTATTATTTTGATCTCTACTGACCTCTGGCTCACTGTATAATTTTTGGCTATATTTCTAATTCAAATTACTTAAATTGTATTGTTTCTGAGAAGTCGTGATTTCAGTTTCTCTTGATATATTTTTCTTTTAAATAGCTTTAATAATCTATCTTTAAGTTCACAAAATTTATTTTAAATCATCAGGATATATACTGACATCAGTTTCCACACTGATTGGACACAGAAACTTTTCTTCATATGTTTAAGAAACTTCCCTGGTTTCCAGACTTGGAAGTGTGATCTTGTGAGATGTAAGGCCTGTAAAACTTTGTATCTCAATGAAATAATCCTGTCTCATCACAGCAAACAGGTATTGTCCTTGTCTGGTTACGCTCACGGGAGTTCTGTGTGGATTCACTTGGCTAATTGACCAAATTTGAGGCTGGGTCTACATACCGAAAATGGAAAGAGAAAGAAGGATCCTGATTGCAAGTACAAAACTATGTCCACCCGAGTTTGTTTTGTTTAGAGCAAAAGTTTCTTGGAGAAGAGAATTTGTGTAGTTGAGCTTTGAATTTTTAATTCTTCAGATTATGTATGACACATGGAAAGCAAATAGTAAATGTTTCAAAAGTGAATTACAACATGATTATTTGCACTAATTCATATTGATTTATAAACTGATCAATGCCACAGAACACAAAGAAGTCAAGTATCTTCTTTGTTCTTTTCTGTTGACATTTTCTTACCCTAATCTTGTGTTTCCCTTAACCCTCCTGCAACTCTATGAATTTAGTTATTATTATTATTCACTTTTTACAAATGGTAAAACTGAGGCTAAGGGACAAGAAATGATGTGCCCATGGAGAGATAAGGAAACAATGAGACAGATTAAAGTGTAATAGTATTGTCTTCAGAACATAATATTTTCACTACTTCCTACTACCTTGAAACTTTGTACCTGTAAAATGAATATATATAATAGATGAGCATATATAAGTAATATACATTCTCATTTCATAGGTAAGTAAAAACATATCCATATATATGTATAGGTATACATACTTTTGCTCTCTCCCAGGTGTCAATGAATAATGATATATTTTGACTATTAGAAACCCTATAAAAAAGGAGAGCGACGTTATTTTTTTCCCACCTCTATATTCTGATATTTGAGGACACCAACCTGGATATATATTTTTTTCTGTATCTTGGTCTACTGTAATCTCTGGCATCATTTAAGGAAACACCAAATACCATATGATCTCTAGCTTTGATGCCAAGAAACTTCTCTGAACACAAAAGCCAAGTCTAATTATCTCCTCATCTCATTTCCAAAATTATGTGTACTCCTGATTCCTTTTATCAGATACTACTAGTCCCTTTTAACACATCTGTAGAGTCTCAGAAGACATGAAAAATACTTCTTATAGATCGATGCTCCTCCCCCAGCCTAGCCTAGCCTTGCAAATGACATGTACTCAAATAGGTGTTCCTCAAGACAGTCTTTTTTTTTTTTTTTTTTTTAATTTTTTTTTAACATTTATTTATTTTTGAGACAGAGAGAGACAGAGCATGAACAGGGGGAGGGCCAGAGAGAGAGGGAGACACAGAATCTGAAGCAGGCTCCAGGCTCTGAGCTGTCAGCACAGAGCCTGATGCGGGGCTCGAACTCACGGACTGTGAGATCGTGACCTGAGCAAAGTTGGACGCTCAACCGACTGAGCCACCCAGGCGCCCCTCAAGACAGTCTTTAAAGACTCAATAATACAGCTTTTCATATTTTCTATTAAGAAGAAAAATAGTGTCTACTCAGTTATATAGTTTCTTTTTCTTCTTTATTTTGAAGCAGAAAGCAAAGTAGCTGCAACAGCCATGGAGCTCAGTGCTCGTTAAAAAGGATTGTAAATCTGTGCTAGTTTTGCGCATTTTTGTGCCCAGTGAAAACCTCCATTCTTTAGAAAGTTCTCAGGTAAACCTAATAGGCACATCACAGAAATATACTGTTGCTTTGGAATGTTTCACATCATCTTCAGAAACTTTTTCTGAGTACCTAATTGTGTACAGTGTTGTATTACATGGTGTCACAGAGAACTGCACATACCCAGTCCCAGCACAATGGTTGGAATAATTCTGAAACCTAAAACCCAAAGAATATTGATCCTGATAAAATCTTATAGATACAAGTTCTAGAATCTTATGAATATAGTGCTAGAATATTCTCTTGTCATTCTAATAAATAATTTTTCTTCTTTTTAAGTTATGAAATATCCAAATCTTTATTTGACATAAAAATTCACCCAGACGTATCTCGCAGCATGCACTGTTTCACTATTAACTCAATTAGTGCTAAAATCCCAGAAGATGCCTTTGTACAGCTAAAGACAATACGGTGTTGCTTACGGGGAAGAAGCGGCTAGGGTGCTATGTTTTGTTTAATACTTCTTTAGCCAGTAAACAATCTACTGGGCCAAAGGGATGAATTCTTCCCTGAGGATAAACAATATCCCACAGATATTCTGTAGTCCTGTTTTGGTTGCTAAGGGAAATGCTTCCATAAAACTGACTCTGCAGGCCTCTCAAATTAGAGATGCCATCAGCCGTTACATTAATGCCAGCACACTTTAACTTAATGAAATGCATTTCCTGCTGTTATCACAAAATGCACTTGAGAGAAGCAATATAGTATTAATACAAACGGTATAACAGGCAGGAATGCCTTGTTCATTGATTTAAAAAGTAACCGTGTTCTCTCCGTGCATAAACATGTATCAGTACCAAATTCAATTTAGTTTCTCACTAGCCCTCATACCGGTCTCCTCTTTTCCTCTACTTTCATTTATTGTCTCATGGAGCGATTTTGCAGATAATCTGTGTTCTGCATGAGACATGGATTGTGTCGGTAAGGTCTAGGTATCAACATTTGTTGATAGATCCCTGACAGGAATCAGGTGATGGCACGACTGGATCAGGATTATAATTCAAAACTGGCAAGTAATATGTGGCCTTGAATTCTGCCTGTGTACATTCATATGCATGAAGTGTTATTGTTGACCCTAACAATTTTTTTATACTCCGAAGTTCTTGTGTCTGAGGAATTTTGCAATTTGCACAATATTGGAGTATCAGCAAAAGTGCCATTGTGCATGATGGGTGCTGTCATAGACAGATAGAGGAGGTGCTCCATGCATGTTAGATTCAGTGCATCTCCTGAAATCCATGCATGACTGCCATCACTGAAGGCACAACAGGAGGTGACTTTGAGCAGATTATGGTGAGCAGAATCTGGGAAAATGCTAGAGCTTATAGGCTCCCAGTTAAGATGGATGGCAGGTAGGGAATCTGCCATAATTTAAAAGAATATTGAGGGCTTGCCTTGATGTAGTATAAGCAATGACTCCACATTTCCACATGATAGAAATGTGAGTATGAGCCTGCCAAGAAGGTGGACTGTGCCCCCAACAACCTGCCCCACATTAACAATATCTTGCAAGATCTTTGTTTACTCAAAGTATTTCTTGAAGAGGTGTTTGGAAAGCCAGAAAGGATCTGAGATATCTTCCTGGGTCAACCATACATCGTTTAGGTACCGTTTAGATGCTGAAGCATTAATTCTATTTTAACTGGGAAAGCATAAGGAATTCAGAATTGCTGTAAAGGTTGTGTCCCAGATGAAGGTGTGTATTGAGGATACAAATAAAAACTTGACCTAATGGCACGACTCTGGAAGCATTGGGTTCTCTTTTCAGGTATTTGATAATTCACTCCACCAGATTTCCCATCTATAGAGGATGGGTCACTAATCAGTTGGTCCAGATATGAAAGTCTCAAACGGATCTTTATAAATTTTTTTTTCAACGTTTATTTATTTTTGGGACAGAGAGAGACAGAGCATGAACGGGGGAGGGGCAGAGAGAGAGGGAGACACAGAATCGGAAACAGGCTCCAGGCTCTGAGCCATCAGCCCAGAGCCCGACGCGGGGCTCGAACTCACGGACCGCGAGATCGTGACCTGGCTGAAGTCGGACGCTTAACCGACTGCGCCACCCAGGCGCCCCAAACGGATCTTTATAAAGTAAACTTAAACCACATGTTAGGCTCAGCCTCGTGAGAAATGTCCAAATTAAGCTGCCTATGTAAGGCAGATCTTGTTGGTTAAAATGTGGTGATAGTTGGCCCTCATTAATGTGGCAAGTGTCCGTGTTTCCATCATCCACAGTCTACTTCCGAGGGACAAACTTATTCTGCATGTTCTTTAAATACCTTTTGGGTGACCCTGGTGTCACATTTAAGAATGATAATGTACAGTTTTCTATCAAAATGTAACTACACTCTTGATGTTTCACATCCACGTCTTTCTAGGATTTGATAAAAGACATAATGGATTCCTTGACAGTCCTAATTCTCAGTCAGTAAATGTATCCTCTTCAGGCTGCTGGCAAGACATTGCTATTCAGTGACAGCCTTCAATCGTATTCTGCCAATACAGACTTTTCTTGGTGAAGAGAGTTCTTCTGTAGCAGACTAATGGATGACTTTAATCCTTTTTAAGCTGGCTCTAAACTTCCCACACTTTGCTGACTCTATAAAACAATATATAATATAGTCTTCCAACATTTCTCGTGTGTGTGTGTGTGTGTGTGTGTGTGTGTGTGTGTGTGTGTGTGTGTTTCCAGGGTCCATTCATCAGCACGATGCCTGATTTTTTAAAGGATGATTTTGGAGCTTGCAGCCAATTACAATGGAGATATTGAGGATAAGAGAGAAACATTTCACTGTCAAATGCCTTGTTTACCCTCATAAATGACATTCGTGCCTCCTGAAACCATTTTTTATGTGTTCTGCAAGTGTTACATTAGCTTGACTTGGTGGTCATTTCTGGCTTCTCATAGAGTGGCTGGTCCTAAAGAATTCTCAGAAGTAACTGGCATTCGTTGTTGGCACCTTCTCTTCCATTGAATTCGGAATCAAAGTCGTGCTTTGGCAAATTAGAAAATCACCATTAATACCTGAGCTGCGACTCCTCTTCCCTCGCAGGTTTTACCTGACCCCACGTTTGTTATATTTCCTTATAATTCTTTTTGCTTTTCAGAGAAAAGCATTCTGACAATCAAAGAAGAGTAAGATGATAAATAGCTTCAGGCATTGACCTTCCAGTGGTAATTTCATGCTAATAGCAAGCCCCTGGAATAAATGCCTCAAAATAAAGCAATGAATTATTAAAGATAATACTTCATAAAATGTGTCTGTACACTTGGAGAGTGCTTTTGAAGAAGGAGTCCCACTCTGTTTCTCTGAAATATGTTCAGATGATGGCTATCTACTCCTGCCACTTATAAGGACATATACACACATTCAAGAATAACACTGAAGTTGCTTCTGTTTGTGGTTAAAAAAAAAAAAAGAAAAGATTTTTTCATATGTTAATGAATGCAAATTAACACTAGCTTTTGATACATTGAGTGAATCATTCCATTTTAAGACTTTAAATATGGGGGCGCCTGGGTGGCGCAGTCGGTTAAGTGTCCGACTTCAGCCAGGTCACGATCTCGCGGTCCGTGAGTTCGAGCCCCGCGTCAGGCTCTGGGCTGATGGCTCAGAGCCTGGAGCCTGTTTCCGATTCTGTGTCTCCCTCTCTCTCTGACCCTCCCCCGTTCATGCTCTCTCTCTCTCTGTCCCAAAAATAAATGAACGTTGAAAAAAAAAAATTAAAAAAAAAAAAAAAGACTTTAAATATGGTTCTTCCACTACTACTGAAAAATATCTCTCAAAATTATTGGGGCAGACCTAACTACATACTATGCAATCAAGAATGTATTTAAAAAACATGTATAAAGGATATGCCCTAGTTTTAGGAATATAATGCATGCGTTTGTGTGTATATGTGTGTATATATATTCATGCACATATATATACGCATGTGTACCAACATGTATACAGGTATAAAAATACACAGATGTGTGCACACATACATATTCAGAGAGAGAATAAAAATATTGCATATATAAACTTTGAATTATGGAAAACATTAAGCATTTGCTAAGAAAATGTACATGTATTTCCAAAATAATTATACATATTTTGCCTAAATGGCAATAGAATATAAATTTATGAAATTACTTTATTTATTGTATTTCCTTCTCATACATATACCCAACTTCATAGTGCATATAAAAAATGTCAATGAAGAGAAACTCTAGCTCAACCTTAAAAATCCTAACGTTGTTAATAGCCTATGAATAGATAATTCCAAAATTCCTCAAAAATACTTCTATATAACAGCGACCTGTTTTACATGTAGGCAGATTCACAGTAATTTTTTTGGAATTTCACATTGCTTGCCATTTGCCCTCTCCAAAGAGATTGCCACTTTAAAGGGTAATGTGCTGTTATGATATTTCTCGAAAAGTTAAGCTACCCTAAAAACAATATAAGATTGTGACAAGAACCACAGAAAACAATAAATAAAATACCTCAGAAACTTGGACCCTGAAAAGTTTCTGCATATTTTATGGCCTTTTAATATGTCTCGCTCGAATGATCCCTTTAAATAGAGGCTAATAGATTTGTGGTTAGCGTTTTTTCTCCCGCACTCTTTTGGTCCCAGCAGTTCTTGGTGTTCCCTAGAGGCATGTACCTTTCCTGCTTCACTACTGCAGTGCTTTGAGCACACGGATGTCTGTCAGAAAGCTCCAGGGAGCATCCTCTCATTGTCAGGTGAAATGCACATTGTAACAGAGAGACTGGCAGTCCTCAACAATTCCAAGAGAAATGTAAAACCTGTGAGATTTCCTAGGAGAAGACAAACAATGTTGCATTGAAAAATTAAGCAGAAAGTAGTTCCCCCACTTCCTTATTTCTTTTTCAGTCCAGGTAGCAAGGGGAAGGTATGAGATCAGGGCAGTGGAAGTTTAGATTGTTAGATCATTTGCCCAAATTTCGGGTTGGCATTGCTTCACTTGACTGTTAACATAGTAATTAAACCTTAAGTGATATGGCTGCAGCATTCTAAAATGAGAACCATCGGACTGAATATACTAGCATAATTTTAATTGGGAAGTCTACTACTGAATGGATTTAATAACTTGAGTCACTTAATGTTTTATTTCTATAACCCAGCTAAATTCTGCTTAACTAATATGCACTAAACACCTACTATGTGCAAGACATTCCAAAAGACAAATATTAAAATTTATATATGTTTTTAAGTTAAAATTATGGGAATTTTGATTCACGGCAAGTTAAATATTCTTAATCTGATTCTTCCACTGAATACTATTATAAAATCTGAATAGATGCATAACACAGCTAATAGAAGATTTCAAAAATCAAATAGTAGCAGGTGGATTTGGAAGAAGATTGAATAGAAAATATTACTGATACAAAAATTAAAAAAAAAAACATTACTAAAATGAGAAGAGTTTACCAGTGTCTGTCTGATATTCCCCAACCTGGTTTCAGAGGAATCTGAAACCTGAAAGTGGATATAACTACAGAAAGAGAGATCTTCAGGAGAAGTCCTCTATTTCTGATTTGAGGAGTGGGAAAGAGGGCTTTCGACTTACAAACAAAGGCTGTGTTAGTGATGAGTCACAGAAACTACACTAAGTGAGCTGTTGTATAAAGGAAACTTGATTTGCAACAGATGACATCATGGGGAATAACTTCCAAAGCCATGACTCCTTGAGCATGGGAAAATGGGTTCCTTTTATTTAGGGTTAGTATGAATATTTAGATAGGGAAGCCTTGTTGTTGTATGCAGAGGCAGGCATAAGATCATGCATGCACCTTAAGGAAACATTCTATATATACATTGTTATGTTAATGAGGCTGGTGCTCCCCCTTTAGACAGAGATTTTAGTATTATAATGAAGTAATGAGGTAAAGGTATGATGTGTAAATGAGGCTGGTGCTCCTCTTTGGGCAGAGATTTTAGTATTATAATGAGGTAAAGGCCATTCTAGAGGTCACTGCATGGTCCATCTGTGTAGGCTTGACACGGAGGTTTAGCTCAAACTGGTCTAGGTGGCCTGAGCCAACGGGAGGCCTTGTCAGGGCAATGGACATCACCTGAGAGTTCGTTTCAAGTTTCATTTGCCTAAGTTAGGAAATAAGAAGACTGTAAAGGAAAACTGAGTGTAAAGGAATGAAGAGTGTAAGGAAAAATGTACGACCAAGGTTGGTGGGTAGAAGCAGGTGGCCAGTAAAGGTCAAGTCTTGGGGTCTTTGACAGCTACAGCATGGTCCTGTCATCACCTAAGAAGGGGAAACTTCTTCAACCAGAGAAGCTGTGGTCCCAAAAAGATGGGTGAAAACCTCCATTGCTTTTTTTTGTCTCTGTCATCTTGCCATTGGCAAGATGTGGTTACAGTAATGTTAAGCTGTGGGTGCAGTAACGTTAAGCGTTCAGCAAAGAGGTTAAAGCTCTGGCTTTCTAACTAGAGAAATGAATAGGAGGGCCCTAAGAAAATCTGAATCCAAAGAGAGCATAAAAAGAGAGAAGCTTAGAAAACTGACCCATAATGTTGCTTGTAAATACCTGTGTTCACCTTTGATTTGAGTATGCATGGATCTGATGTTAAACAGCATACTTTGAGAGCTGAACAGAGAGACAGATTATCACTTAATTCTCAAAATTGCCAGTGGATGAGTTACATACAGGAAAGATTTAAATCGCCCAGAAAAAGCATTAATAAGTGAATTGGCATTAGAATCTGTATGTAGAAGGTAGGTCAGATTTGGGGCCAGAAGCTTTATCTCTCAGTTACTGCTAAAATAAAAACATCCATAGAATTTGAATAAGGCCAAGGGGCTCGTAGCATGATACCCACAACATCCAGGATAATGTTGAAAATTACTAGGCATATGAGAAATTTAGAGAACACTGCCTTGCATGGGAAATGCAAAACCTAAGAGAACCATAACAAAATAAGGCAGGTAAAAGACTGATACAGTGCCAAGTTTCTATTTCAACCTGAGGTAGTAAAATATTAATTTGAAATGGATTGTAAAAACTAAATATGTACACTGCAAAACCTAGCGATCCCCCCACCTGAAAAAAAGAAAAGACACACAAAAAATATATAGAGATATAAGACATGGTCAAACTAAAAACGTATACACAAAGAAAAAGAAGGTACAAAACGAGAAAGAAAACTGAAAAACAGAAGTTATAAAAAATAATAAAAGCTTAGACCTACAACCAAGTATATCCTTATAAAATGTAAATGATTTGAAAAGACCAATAAAATCAGAGATTGTCAAAATGGATTAAAAGAAAAATCATGACCAAATGAGGTTCTGTGTATAAAAAAAACTTATTCTAATGTAATTATTACTTGTAAGAAGATGGAAATTATACATAAGAGCTTTCAAATACAGGAAAAAAAACCTAACAAGGAACCTCAAGGAACTAAACAATCCACAGTTACAGCTGAAGATTTCAACTCTTCTCTATTACTAATAGAGATAGATTCAGAAATTCAGAAAGTATGTAAACTGAATTAAAATACCCCACTGGATCTAAGTGACATGTATAGAATACCACCCTGAAACATAAGAATACACAATTTTTTCACATGTATATGGAATATTTACTAAGGTAGACTATATTGTGGGTAATGAGACAAATTTTATTTAGATAGTTTAAATCATACACAGAAAAATGGCATTAAGCTAGAAATTAATAACAGAAATATAATAGAAAAAATGCAAGGCATTTGGAAAGTAAATCTAACACTCTTAAATCTATAGTACAAAGATAAAATTTGAAGATAAATTAGAAAAAATTTTTAACCAAATAAAAAAGAATATACACATATATGTGGGATGAAACTAATGAAATATTTGTAGTTTAAGTGCTTTTATTAAATGCTCATACAAAAGCACAAAAGTTTCAAATCAATAGCCTAAACTTTCATCTTAACAATCTATAAACCAAGCAGATGGAAGGAATAATGAAGAAAACAGAAGTAAATGAAATTGTAAACAGAAAAACCATAGAGAAAATCAATATAATCAAAAGCTGGTTCTTTTAAAATATCAATAAAATTGACCAAACGTTAGTGAGACTGACAGGAAAAGAAGAGAAAAAGCATGAATTACCAAAGTCAGAATTAAGAAAGGCTATTCCTATGGACCCCCAAAATATTGAAAGGACTCTACATATATTCAACAACTTTGGAATGAAACCAGTACCACCTGGATAGCAAAATCAGTGAAAGATTCCCCAAGAAAAGATAATGACAGATGAATGTTATTCATGAAACTAAATTAAAAATGCTGAAAAAAATTACTTCTATACTGAATCCAACAAAATATAAAAAGAAAAATATACTACAACCTAATGACATACATATGGAAGTCTTGTTCAGTATTCAAAAATTGATTAATATGTTAGTCCACCATATAGTCTAGAGAAGAAATGAACATGATTATATTAATTAACAAATAGAAAGTATTTGCAAAAACTTACCTATCCATTCATTAAAAAAAAACAAAAAACAAAAAACAAAAAACAAAAAACTCTCAGAAAGCAAGTACTTAAAGGGAATTTCCTCAAACTGATAAAGTTGAAGAATATGGCAAAGAGAGAATGCCTTCCACCTAAAAGTAGGAACAAGGCAAGAATTGTAACTTTTACCACTCCTATCCAACAATGTCTTAGAAAGCCTTGCCAGTATATTATAAAAACACCAAAAAAAGTATCCAGATGAAAAAGGAAGAAATTAAAATGTACCTTTCTTCATATACATGATTCTCCATGTAGAAAACCCCAGGGAATCTACTATAAAGATATCTCCTATAATTAATAAGTTTGTTTGCAAAGCCATAAGATACAAGGTTGACGCATACAGGTAATATATATATATATATTTTTATATATATACATATATATTGTATATGTATATATACATGTATATATATATATATATATTTTTTTTTTTTTTACCTGTATGTGTCAACCTTGTATCCTATTGTATTTTAACACACTAAGAATAATTAGAAACAATTTTTACATAACACCCTTAATAACAGCTTCCCTAAACAAATAAAAAAATACTTCGATATAAACTTACCAAAGCTGGTATAAATTTACTAAGCTGATGAAATATACCGAAGAACTCATGTTGTGTTTAAGGACTGGGAGACCCAATATAGTATAATTAACAATTTTCACCACATCGGTCTATATATTTAACACACTTCCACACAAAATCTTAGCAGGAACTTTTGTAGTTATAAACAAGATGGTTTTAATGTTTATACAGAAAGGCAAATGAACTAGAACAGCCAAAACAATTTTAGAAAAGAATAAAGATACAGGGATTACACTACCTGATCTTAAGACTTAACTGTGAGGCTGCAGTAATCAAGACAGTACAGTATTGGTGGAGAGAGAGACACATAGATCAATGGAACAGAGTAAAGTCTCCCGAAATAGACACAATTGATTTTTGGTGACTGTTCAAAAGCAACTCAATGGGCTGGGAGAAAATATTTGCAAATCACATATCTGATAATGGACTTGTATCTAGTTGTCTGAATAGACAACTTTCAAAAGTTAACACTAAAAAAAGCCAAACAACTCAAGTTTAAGAAGGACCAATGACCTAGAAACTTTACCAAAGGGGATTCATCGTTGACAAATGAGCGCATAAAAAGATGGTCGTTATTAATTACGGAAATGCAAATGAAAACTATGGTGTCGTACCACTCCAAATGATTCAAAGGATACCAAATGCTAGCAAGTGACAGTAACGCTTCATGGGTCAATGCAGGAAGTATGAACTGTGTAGTCTAGAAAACAAAGTTTGACATTATCTGCAAAGTTAAACTTCTTTCAACTAGTGAACGGATAAACACACTGTGATTCATCTGCACAACTTAATGTTACTCAGCAATAAAAAGGAGCAAACTCAGATGAATCTCAAGGGTATTATGTGAATTTAAAGAAATCCAAAAATTTACATAGTTCCAGTTACCTGAAAGCCTCAAAAAGACAAACCATTTTAATGAACAGATTAGACTTTGCCAAGGTGAGGACCTGACTGTGAGGGGCAATAATAGGGAAGTTTTTGTGGTGATGGAGTTATTATTTTTATCCAGATTGTAGTGGAAGTTAGACAAATATACGCAGAATTTAACATTCATAGAATTCTACAATAAAAACAAAAAATTAATCTTATATTCATTTAAAAAACACCATTTAAACATGATGGATAAAAGTCACCGTGGTTTCATGATGATGCTAGTATGTCATTAAGCATAAAAGATTTATCAAAAAACTTGGATCTGTTTGAGGAGACAGGGTGGTCGGGGGAAGACCACTGGACTGTGTCCCTCAGTAGATATGGATTGTAGTCTATCAACAGTCCAGTTCAACCAATTACTAAAAGTAAGATGTAAGCACAGAATACTTCTGAACTTAATTATACAAATATATATTATTTATTTATATGAGAAGTTATAGGAGTATAAATTATATTTATATAATACATAATAGTTAAGTATATTATGGTCATGCATTATGTTCATTATTTCATGTGATATGTGCCATGGTATTCTAGACGATATCTAGGGTCCTTTAACATTTTAGTTAAAATGAAACTCATATAATATGTATTTTCTCATATATAAATTTATAAAGGAATGCCAAAAGATAATAATGAAAACAGGGTATGTTAAAATGAAGAGCAAATCTAACAAAAACCTTACGGTTAGTCTAAGAATCTATTAGGATGATGCCCAGAGACAGCTGAGAAACCAACCTTTGCTCTGTTTATGCAGCCATAAGTTCAGGAAACAACAGGAACTAGTCAGAGATGCTGAAGTATGCTCAGCATGAGAAATGCTCAGGCCTGAGAGTGTACAGTCCTTTATTCTGCTTTTTCGTTCTAATGTGCATGGTGTAAATCTAAGAATGATGATACCTCTGGCTTAGGTGAGATTGTCCCTAGCCTACAGGCCAAACTGCTTCAGTTTAGAAAGTGGCAATAAAGTTTCCTGAGGTCTGATTTGACCTTTATTCCCTGAGACTAATAATCCCCATTTGGGGAAGGTAAGAAGCTTACACCTCCACATGGTTGGAGAATGTTCTGTTTGCTGAGCATCCTGACTGCCTTGCCGCCTTTTGGAACTTTTGAGCGAGGAAGCTTTCTGTATCTTTTCTTTCCATCATTTCGAATCCCTCCTTGCATGTTGTTATGGTGGTCATGAAGTCACTCATCTTATTTCATCACCTCAGCCGCCTCAGGAAAAAAGACTTCAAGTTACCATAGAATAAATCATTCTAGTAGACAAAGGCAATTGAGGTAAAAACAAGTAGGAAATAGAGAAGACCGAAGGAAGAAAAAGCATAGAGAGTCTTGACAAAAAAGCGCTGGTACTGTTTTCCATGTACTTATCCCAGGGCATTACAAGATTTGAAAAGAGGGAAATAGACAAATCAAGATGATACTACTTGGAGGCCAGAAATGTGGCCAGATTTTCTTTTCATGTCTTTCTTCCTCTATAATTGTGGACTAACATAGCCTTTTCCTGAGAAAGCATCTTTGTCTTTAGAGAACAAAGGATGGAAGGATCCCAGAACGGGTGTCAGTAGCAGATTGAATACAAGCTCTAGCTTGAAGCACAATAAATAAGGAGGCTCTACAGATTTTCTTAGAGTTGCTCAACCAAATTCACCAGGATAAATAAAGGAAAAGGCAGAAATTTAATTCAAAGGTTTGTTTGAATTGTTTTGTGCCTTGTACTGATTTCTTATAGATCTGTAATAGATGCACTTGAGGGGAGTGTCATACACCAATTAAGTTAGAGATAGGCTCTGTCTTTTCCTCATACAGTTAGAGGGAATATATATCTCGTGGACATTGTTGATTTCTTTTCTGAGGTCACTGATTTTTATAAAGAACAAGCATCAAAGGGTTACTTTTGGTCTTATCCACCAAAGTACATCCTTTTGGTGCATCCTTGGCATCAAAGGTCATGGCCTTCTGCTTGATAGTTCAGCTAGAGAACTTAGGTCATGGGAAGCATGTTTCTAATAAAGGATACTTCAGTGGTAATTATGTAAGAACTTTATACATATTCACCAATAACAGTTTGTCCTTTTTAAGTAAACTGGCGTTTGAGTCCCTTGTGTGTCTCAGGGTAGGCTAATTAAGCTGTTAGCAGAAATAACATGATTTTAAATATCTCGAATACATAGGCAAACTTCCCACACAGAAATAACAAAGTCACTTTTATGATTACTAAGCTTAAGGATGCCAGTAAATTTACACTTTTTCATCTACTTACACCTTTATTTTGAGTGACAAGTTTGACAACAAGTGTTTAATACTAGAAAGCGACATGAGGTATTTTTACTTGGAAATGCCGAGACGAGTTTTGAAATTATAGGCTCGTTAGTATAAGGAAATCTCGTAGATGATAAACTTGGTAAGCTGGATATCAGAATCATATTTTAGTGGTGGATGAAGACTTAAATGTGTTTCAATGTGATCAGAAGGAGCGGTAAGATTTTCCCATGCTGATTATACGGCCGTGTCCACCCTAGATCACATTGTCTATATTAACATGCCAGAAAATGAGGAACCAGATTCCTACCTATCTGTGCCTCTGAATATATTTGTCTTAGTTTTCTTACCAGAAAGATCACCATATTAGAAATACAGTCAAGATTTAATAATCCAGTACATAGCAACGTCACAATCATCCATAGCCTCAGAGATGCAACAGTACTATAAGAACTGACGGGAAGTCCTAATAAGATTCAAGACAAGAGTGAGCTCATATGATACTGAATTTAGTAGTCAAATTTCAACACGTATCTGGAAAACATACCTTGGACTTGAAAAGCATGATTGAATAAGTCAGAAACTTCCACCCAGAAATTTCAGCCCCCTCCCCCCCCCAGAGCATTGCTTTCTCTAGCACACAGATTTGTAAGCAGTCAAAATTTGCTTTGCACTTCATTTGTGAAGTGCAAATTGCTTATTCAGCCCTCCATAAAAAACTGATGCTTTCTGCTGCTGGAAAGGTTATGAAATTATGTCCACTTAAATCTTCACAGTGCTGCAATTAGGTAGATTGAGGCACACTGTGCCAGGGTACAATACAATGGGCAGTATGAAACTAGCAGAAATGGAAAGAAGGGGCAGGATTGGGCAGTGAGTGGGTAGTGCCCCCATTTTAAGAATTTGATTTGAGGGGCTCCTGGGTGGCTCAGTCAGTTGAGCGTCTGACTTGGGCTCAGTTCATGATCTCGCAGTTCATGAGTTTGAGCCCTGCATCGGGCTCTGTGCTGACAGCTCAGAGCCTGGAGCCTGCTTTGGATTCTTTGTCTCCCTCTCTACCTCTCCCCCACTCATGCTCTGTCACCCTCTTTCCTTCAAAAATAAATAAAAACATTTAAGAAAAAAGAATTTGATCTGAAAATCTTTCAGAAGGCTGGTGGAATTTACAGTAACCAAAATGAATATAGGTTATCTAAAATATGACATCACATTTTCAAATCATGCAAAGAGACTATTTGTTCAGCTTAACATTCATCCATCCATTCATTCATTCAAAGTTGAAGAGAATAGATGACTCCCAATGGCAGAGGTGTCCACACTCTGTTCATGGTAAGGGCTATCAGGAACATCTCCCACACCAAAATACGGACGTAAGGTAGATTTCTTGCTTTGTTACTGAAAGCTACCTTTTGCCGTTATTATCACATTTCAAATGAATACAATAAAGACCTAAAAACTTAATATTCCTTCTGTGTATTGCAGGTCAGTGGTGAAGTCAAAATCAGACTTCGAGTAACTTGAATTATTATTCCATAGACTGCCGCTCTTTTAACGTTTATTTTTGAGAGAGAGAGAGAGAGAGAGCTCACATGCATGTGAGCAGGGAAGGGGTAGAGAGAGGGGGATACAGAGGATCTGAAGCAGGCTCTGTGCTGACAGTGCAGAACCTGATGTGGGACTTGAACTCCAACCAAACCATGAGATCATGACCTGAGCTGAAATCCAGTCGGATGCTTAACTGACTGAGCCACCTGAGCCACCAGGCACCCTATAGACTGCTGTTTTTAAGACCACTTGTTTAGAGATTGAAAGTTCCAGTAACTAAATCAATCATAGAAATAACAAATTTCATTAAGTATTGCTATCTACAGGTTTTGGTGCATATGTTTAGTCATATGTAAACAGATATAGAGAGTAAAAGTATCTAAAATATTAGTGGCGTTCATTATGATGTTAAAAAAGTGATACTTAAAGTCCTTTAAGTAAAACGAATATTGATTTGGAAATAACAATTGGAACTATTCACCATTACTATATTCAAACTTGATAGTTTCATCAAGCAGTAATTGCTAATGGGCTTAATATCCTGTGTTAATTTAAAAAAATTTAATGGTCAATGATTAAGAGCCAAATATTTTCAAAAATATTTATTTATTTTTCATATTAACAATGAAACATTAAATATTTCGTAGGGCCAGATTTCCACAACCACTTATTTTCACGATTCTTCTTTGTCTGGGCGATTCCGAAAAAGAATTGTGTTGATTCCACCACTCACCATAAGGCAGAAATGCTGAACCTCTTCACTCTCTGTTTGCCTCTCAGTCATATCTTTTTCATTTCTTCATGGTGGAAATTCTACTCAATAAACAATGCTATAACACGTTCATACACAGTACTCTTTACCTGGCTCTTTCAAATGTTGTAAAGAAAATTAAAACGTCTTCTCTTTGGTACAGTTTTGGTTTGTTTACATAAGTTTTACCAAAAAAACATTGAACACGTATTTATAAAACAACTTGTGTAAAATTGTCCATCATATTGTGAGAGACACAGAAATAAAATATGGTTCGTGATCTCAAGGTATATGCAATGTAGACAAAATAAATATAAATTCAGTGTCATAATCATAAGCAGATGTATGATCTATAGATATTTTATAGGGGATCCCGGAGAAGAAAGGCCATATTTATTACTCAGCAGAAAGAAGAAAACATTTTGCCATTTCCACTGAAACCCCAAAGTAAAACCTGGTCACAATTATAACAATTACAAATATGTTCCACTTTAAAATTATGTAAAAATTTATACACTCCCATATTCTGTTCTCATTTATTTCTTTAAAATCGTCCTGTGAAATAGAGTAGGTACTCTCATCACCAGTCTGTAGATGAAGGAAATGAAATGAGAGAGGTTAATGATCATTTTAAAATTAGTAACAAGTATGGACTCCAACCCAGAAGTTCTAAGTAAATTCAGTTTTGTTTTGTTTTGTTTTTAGCTTTCCCTTAAGATAAAAAAAAAATTCTTAAAAACAAAAACCTTTCTTACCTCCCTAAGGTACTCATAAAAAAGGCAAATTTATCATCATATTCCTGTGTACCTAACTCTTCCAAATACATTTAAAAGTACTTTTTTTTTCCTCTTAGAAAAAGAAGTTACCCTGAATCATTTATGACCATAGTAGTCAGGATTTGGGTTTTATAGCTTTCTGGACAGATGGCAGCTTCAGCATAGACAAACACTATTTGTATATAGAGTTCGAGCTGACTGTCAAAAGGAAACGTGTATCCTACTAAATTATTAACCAACACCATATTCCCTGTAGTATTTTAGGAATTCTAAATGTTAATTTTCGTTGCTCTTATCAATATAAAGTTCATTCAACAAATGTTTATGAACATCCACTGTGTTCTAGAATGTGGAAAGGACCCACTACTAGAAAGATGAACTACTAGAAAGATGTAAGAGATTCTTGAAATTGTGTTTAATCTTATTTCACAAACCTGAAGAATTTAAGAATTACTTATAAAGTTATATAGTTGGTTAACAGTTTGCCAAATTTTTTTCAGTGTTCTTTTTATAGGCAAAACTAGGATTCATGGGTATTTATTTTTTATATTTCTTTTTTTAAGTGTTTATTTTTTTGAGAGTGTGTGCACACGCACAAAAGCGAGGGATGGGCAGAGACAGAGATACACAGAATCCGAAGCAGGCTCCAGCCTCTGAGCTGTCAGCATAGAGCCAGACATGGGGCTCAAATCCATAAACTGCGAGATCATGACCTGAGCTGAAGTCAGAAGCTTAACCAACTGAGCCACCCAGGGGCCCCTATTTTTTATATTTCTTTCATTTTTGATGGTGTCTCTAATATTTTCAAAGTAACCTCCTAGCAGTTGTATGTTCTAGTGCAATCTGTAAATCCTAATACATCATCTTGCCTTTGTGGTAGCATTGTATTCAAAAATAAATACTCATTGGCCACAGAATATTCTAAATCCTCCTCAGGTATTTGTATTTTGTAACAAATTGAATGAAAATACCACCATGTTTTATATTGCCTTACTAGATATTACTGCTCAGCTATCACTCCCGTATAGGACTGTGATTGTTGCATATGAGTATAAACATTTTATAAAATAAACTTTTCAAAAAATAATGTTAACACTTACTGAGCACTCAGTATAGTACCAGTAAGTGCATGGCATAGTTTTCATTGACCCCACTTGGGAAATAGGCAGTGTAAGGCTTAGGACATGTGAATATATGTGAATAAACATATATGGGAAATACGCAGTATAAGGCTTAGGCATGTGAGTATATGGGAAGACCATACAGTCAGTGGTATAAGCATATTCAAACTCATATCTCTGTGACTGCAGAACGTACATTCTTAACCAGGATAGCTGAGAATAAAAAATACAGTGTGACAAGGGTTGTGAAAGCCCAGGCCTGTCTTTCAAGAGTAAGAAACATGAAGATATGTTTAGAGAACATTCTACAAGGACTGAGCTGTCCCTCCATTCTTGATTTCAATTCTCTAAATAATGGATTAGAAGCAGCTACCATAGCACTTGGTAACACAGCTTGCTCTGATATTGGTAAAGAATAAAAGTAAAATGGACCCAATTGAAGAGAAATTCTGGAATTAACTTAAATATCCATAGAAAGAAGAATTTGGTTCTGCCATTTTCCTGTGAGGAGAAAAAAAAGTTGCACAGTAGACATTGACATTGTAAAACACATTTCATTTTTTTTTTTGTAAGCAACGGTCAGAATTACTAAATAGACAAAATCTTATAAGTTATTATTTGTGCCACTGTTACTGAAACACCCTGTTATATTTAAAAGATTAAATACCAAAACATGTTATTTCTGTGTCTAAGAGCTTAGACTTTAGAATAAGTCACTAACAAATAATCAATGAATTAGTAAATAGATGGTGATTGATTGATAGATAAAATGGTTTGGTAATATACACTTCATATAAATGACTGGGAGTGAATCTTCCTACAAAGGGTTTTCAATGTGATGGCAACCTTGCCTTAAATCTAGGAACCTTAACTACATAGGTTTCATCAAGTCTCTTCCAAGTTTGTTAATTGCTAAGAGAACCTGCAAATTCCAGGTTCAGAATACCAAAATTCAAGTCCTTGCTCTGTCAATTTTTAGCAGTTATATTTGAGTTGTGTACTTCACCTTTCTCTTTCTTATCTATAAAATGAGGATAATGATTCTCCTCTCAAAAAGTCGTAAGACTGGAATTAGAAAAGTGTTTTGTTTTTCATAAATGGAGTATCACTGAAATATTTGAATGGTGCCCTCTTTGACATTTTAAAATATGTAATGGACATTTGTGTTTTTTTCTATAGCCTAGTGTCCTCAAGGTTGTTGCATCCGTGTATACCATGTGATTTCACTTATAAGTGGCATCTTAAAAAACTAGACCGAACACACACAAAAACAAGCTCATAGATACAAAGAGATTAGTGGTTTCCAGAGGGGAGGGGGTTCAGAGGTAAATGAAATATGTGAAGGAAGTCAAATGATACAAACTTCTAGTTATAAAGAAGTCATATGGTTGTAAGGTACAGCATGGTGACTAGTTAATAATAGTTTATTGCATATTTGAAAGTTGCGACAAGAGTAAATCTTAAAAGTTCTCATCACAAGAAAAAACCTTGATGTATGGTGATGGATGACAATGAGACATTGTAGTCATCATCTTGCAGCTTATACAAATATGGAATCATGTTGAATATCTGAAATTAATATAATGTTACATGTCAATTATACCTCAAGAAAAAAAGTAATGTATAATAGACTTATTAAATGATTGCAATCATATACATTTCCAAAGGTAGATATAGACAAGTGAAAATAATGATTTAGATTATAACATTAACTCTTGAAGTTAGGGCTTTAAATCCATTTCTTCAGGGCACCTGGGTGGCTCAGTCGTTAAGCACCTAAATTTGCTCAGGTCATGAGCTCATGGTTCGTGGGTTCGAACCCTGCGATGGCTCTGTGCGGACAGCTAAGAGCCCGGAGCCTGCTTCAGATTCTGTGTCTTCCTCTCTTTGACCCTCACCTGCTCACCTTCTTTCTCTCTCTCTCTCTCTCTCTCTCAAAAATAAACAAACATTAAAAAAATAAAATAAATAAATCCAATTCTTCTACTTAGTAGCTATATCTATTTAAGATTTCACTTAAACTTTGGGAGATGATAATGATCAGTGCCGATTTCTGTATATTAAGGATTGCCACTGCATAAGGTCATAATACAGTAAGGCTAGTTTTTATAGTATTTTGATTCAAAAATATGTGTTGTCAAACAATATTCTGAATTTAAAAAATCTACAGAGCAAATTTATAACAAACTGAGATTTCATTTCAAACTTTTAATATGTGGCAAAGTATTGATTTTAACATTATTATTTTTCAGAATTGCACATAAGCTATTTTGCTTCAAATGTTATATTAGCTTTAAATGGCTCAGAAGATTGCCTATCTTTATTGTTTTTGCCTATCTTTATTATCTTCTCAAGAAAAAAGAAGGAAGATTAAAACTACTTACTATATTATGACCCTATGCAGTGACAACACTTAATATGCAGAAATCGGCATTGATTATTATCATCTCCCAAAGTTAGTCCATTCAGCTAAAGATTTATCAATTTTGTGGATCTTTTTATTTTTTTATTAATTTTTTTTTAATGTTTACTTATTTTTGAGAGAGACAGACAGAGTACAAGCAGGGGAGGAGTAGAGAGAGAGAGGGAGACAGAATTCGAAGCAGGCGCCAGGCTCTAAGCTGTCAGCAGTGTCCATCGTGGGGCTCGAACCCACCAACCCTGAGATCGATCGTGACCTGAGCCGAAGTCGGACACTTAACGTACTGAGTTACCCAGGAACCCTGATTTTGTTGATCTTTTTAAAGAGTTGTTTAGGTTTTGTGATTTTTTTTCTATTTTTATATTCTTTATTTCATTTACCTCTGCTCTAATCTTTATTTCCTTTTTCTGCTGCCTTTGGATTTAGTTTGTTCTCCTTCCACTTTCTTAGGTTATACAGTTAGGTTGTTGATTTTAAATCTTTTATAACTGCTTTAATGAAAGCATTTACAGTTACAAATTTTCTCCTCACTGCTTTCTCTGTGTCCTATAAGTTTTGGTATATTGTCTTTTTATTTTTATTTGTCTCTAAGTATTTTCTAATTCTCTTTTTTTGATTCATTTGTTACTCAAGAGTGTATTGTTTAATTTCAACAGATGTGTGAATTTTCCAGTTTTCCTTCTGCTATTGATTTCTTCATCCTGTTGTGGTTAAAGAAGATACTTTGTATGCTATCTGGCTTTTAAAATCTATTAAGACTTAAATCAGGGCTAACATATGGTCTATCCTAAGAAATGTCCCTTGTGCACTTGGTAATGTATTCTGTTGCTGTGTGAACTCTTCTGTTTATATCTGTTAGATCTAGTTGGTTTATTGTATTGTTTAAGTCCTATATTTTCTTACTTATCTTCTATCTTGTTGTTCTATGCATATTGAGAATGGGGTGCTAAAGTCTCTAACTTGTTTTGTCGAAATGTCTATTTCTACCTTCAATTCTCTCCCTTTTCGCTTCATATATGTTGATGGTGTTTTATTAGGTATGTAAATATTTGTGATTATTATATAGTATTGTTGTATGAACCATTTATTAACATACATCCTTTGTTTTTTGAAATCCTTTTTTTTTTTTTAAATTAAAGTCTATTTTTTCTGATATTAGTTTCCCCTGTGCTCTTTTGGTTACTATTTGCATTGAATATTTTTTTTCCATCCTTTCACTTCCAACCTTTTTTTTTTTTTTTTTTTTTTTTTTTTTTGCTGTTGAATCTAAAGTGAGATTTAGAGTCTCTTGTACACAGCATATAGTCAGATTTTTTTAAATTGACTCTGCTAATTTCTCCCTTTGTATTGGAATTTAATTCATTTTTATTTAAAGTAAATATTGAGAAAGAAGGATTTACATCTGTCATTTTGTTGTTTTCTATATGCTTTACAGTTTTGTGTCCTTCATTTCCTCCATGACTGTCTTCTTTTGTGTTTAGTTGTTATTTTGTAGTGAAATGTTTAAGTTTTTATTTCTTTTTGTATATATAATTTAGCTATTTTCTTTGTGGTTACAATGGGGATTACGTTTAACATCATCCTAAAGTTATAAAACTGTAATTTGAATTTATACCCACTTAACTTTAATAACATACAAAAACTGCTTCTCTCAGTTCTGTTCCCAGTCCTTTCAGTTTTTGATGTCACCATATTGCATTTTATACATTTGTGTCAACACGAACTAATACTTTTTAAGGCGTTAGTTTCTTAAACTATTAAAAAAAAAAAACAAAACTGGAGTTACTTACCACTGTTACAATAGTAATGGATTTTAAATTGTCCATATATATATTTTAAATCTCTCTTTCTTTACACAGCTTTGAATTACTGTCTAGTGCTCTTTCATTTTAACCTGCAGAACTCCCTTTAGCATTGTTCATAAGGCAGGTCTAGTAACAAACTCCCTATGTTACTGCTTATCTGAGAAAATATAATTTCCCCTCTTCTTTTCAAGTTCCTTATTGCCACATTAGATTTCTTAGTTCACATTAAAAAACAAAAAAACAAAAAACAAAAAAACACCCTGTATATATTAGTCCACTACCTTCCGGCCTCCAAAGTATCTGATGAGAAATTTCCTGAAAAGTTTATTGAGAAGTCTTTATATGTGACAACTCACTTTTCTCATGCTGCTTTAAAAATTTACCCTTTGGCTTGATTTTTGTTGTTGTTTGCTTGTTTTGGTTTGGTTTTGTGTGTGTGTGTGTGTGTGTGTGTGTGTGCGCGCGCACGTGCGTGTGTGTGTGTACATATATATGTGTGTGTATATGTATATATATATTTTTTTAAATTTTAATTCCAGTGTAATTAACACACAATGTTATATTACACAGTGCTCATTAGGATAAAAGTACCTTTAATCCTTTTACCTATTTCACCCATCCCCCTACCCCCCTCCTCTCCGGTAATTATCAATTTGTTCTATATAGTTGAGTTGTTTTTTTTTTTTTTTTTAATTTGTCTTTTTTTTTTTTTTTTTGTTCATTTGTTTTGTTTCTTAAATTCCATGTATATGTGAACTCATAGGATATTTTTCTTTCTCTGGCTTATTTAGCTTAGCATTATACTCTCTAGATCCATCCATGTTGTTGCAAATTGTAAGATTTCATTCTTTTTATGGTTGAATAATATTCCTTTATATATATATTCCTTTATATATAATATTATATATATTATACATATAAATAATATTCCTTTATATATAGAATATATATATATATTTTATATATATATAAATGCGTGTGTGCGCGCGCACGCACACACACACACACACACACACACACACACACACATCACACGTATGCCAGATCTTTACCCATTCATCTACCGATGGACACTTAGCTGCTTCTGTAATTTGGCCATTGTAAATAATGCTGCAATAAATATAGAGGTACACATATATTTTCAAATTAGTGTTTTTGTATTCTTTGGTTAAATATCCAGTAGTGCAGTTAATGGATCATAGGGTAATTCTGTTTTTAATTTTTTCAAGAAACTTCAAACTGTCTTCCACAGTAGCTGCACCAGTTTGTGTTACCACTAAGAGAGCATGAGGGTTCCTTTTTCTCCACATCCTTGCCAGCACTTGTTGTTTCTTGAGTTTTTTATTTCAGCAATTCTGATAGGTATGAAGTGATATATTATTGTGTTTTTGATCTGCATTTCCCTGGTGATTAGTGATGTTGAGCTTCTTTTCATGTGTCTGTTGGTCATCTGTATGTCCTCCTTGGAGATATGTCTGTTCATGTCTTCTGCCCATTTTTTAATTGGATTATTTGAGTTGAGTTGTGTAAGTTCTTTGTATATTTTTAGGGGTGCCTGGGTGGCGCAGTTGGTTAAGCATCCGACTTCAGCCAGGTCACGATCTCGCGGTCCGTGAGTTCGAGCCCCGCATCAGGCTCTGGGCTGATGGCTCAGAGCCTGGAGCCTGTTTCCGATTCTGTGTCTCCCTCTCTCTCTGCCCCTCGCCCGTTCATGCTCTGTCTCTCTCTGTCCCAAAAATAA
The DNA here is from genome assembly GCF_028749965.1 of Puma concolor. Taxonomy (NCBI): domain Eukaryota; kingdom Metazoa; phylum Chordata; class Mammalia; order Carnivora; family Felidae; genus Puma; species Puma concolor. Next base: position 47,548,183 of record NC_141684.1, read on the forward strand.
ATAAACGTTGAAAAAAAAAATAAATAAAAAATTAAAAAATTAAAAAAAAATATATTTTGGATACTAATACTTCATCAGATATGTCATTTGCAAATATCTTCACCCATTCCATAGGTTGTCTTTTAGTTTTGTAAGTTGTTTTCTTTCCTGTGCAGAAGTTTGTATTTTGATGTAGTCCAAATTGTTTTTGTTTGTTTGTTTCTTTCCCTTGCCTTAGGAAACATATCTAGAAAGATGTTAGGGAAATTACTGCCTGTGCTCTCTTCTAGGATTTTTATGGTTTCATGACTCATGTTTATGTTCCTAATACATTTTGAGTTTATTTTTGTGTATGTTGTATTAAAGTTGTATAGTTTCATTCTTTTGCACGTAGCTGTCCAGTGTTCCAAACACCATTGGTTGAAGAGACTGTCTTTTTCTCATTGTATATTCATTCTCCTTAGTCAAAGATTAATTGACCATATCACTGTGGGTTTATTTGAGTTTTCTGTTCTGTTCTACCGATCTATGTGTCTATTTTTATGCCAGTACCATACTGATTTGATTACAACAGCTTTGTAGTATAGCTTGAAGTCTGGAATTAGGGTATCTCCACTTTTTTTTTTTCTTTTCAAGATTTCTTTGGCTGTTCAGGGTCTTTTGTGGTCCCATAAAAATTTTAGGATTGTTTGCTCAAGTTTTGTAAAAAAATCTGTTGCTATTTTGATCTTAATTGCTTTAAATCTGTAGATTTCCTTGGGTGGTAAGGACATTTTAACAATATTTAGTCTTCCAGTCCATGAGCATGGAATGTCTTTCTACTTCTTTGTGTCAGCTTCAATTTTTTTCATCAGTGTTTTACAGTTTTCAGAGTATCGTTCTTTCACCTCTTTGGCTAGGTATTTTATTATTTCTGTTGTAATTGTAAATGGGATCATGCCTTAATTTCTCTTTCTGTTGCTTCATTATTAATGTATAAAAATGCAACAGATTTCTGTACATTGATTTCATATTCTGCAACTTTACTGAAATCATTTAATAGTTCTAGGAGTTTTTGGTAGCCTTTCAAGTATTCTATACAGAGCATCATGTCATCTGCAAATAATGAAAATTTTACTTCTTCCTTTCTTCTTTCCTGACCTACAGGAAAACTCAGTTTTCCCTCATTCAGGATGATATTACCTGTGGGTTTTCCATATAAGCTCTCTATTATGTTGAGGTATGGTCTATCTAAAACTACTTTGTTAAAGGTTTTCTTCATGAATGTATATTGTACTTTGTCAAATGCTTTTGATGCATCTATTGAAATGATTATATAGTCTTTATGCTCTCTCTTATTGATGTGATGTATCATATGGATTTGTGAATATTGAATCACACTTGCATCCCAAGAGAAATCGCACTTTATCATGGTGAATGTTTTTCTAATGTATTGTTGAATTCAGTGTGCTGGTATTTGGGTGAGGAGTTTTGCATCTATATTTATCAGAAATACTGAGCTATAGTTCTATTTTTTGGAGTTATCTTTGGTTTTGGTATCAGGGTAATGCTGGCCCCATAGAATGGATTTGGAACTTTTTATTCCTCTTCTATTTTGGAAAACATTGAAAAGAATGGGTATTAACTCTTCTTTAATAGTTTGGTAGAATTCACCTGTCAAGCTGTCTGGTCCTGTACTTTTGTTTTTTGGAAGATTTTTGATTACTCATTCAATTTCATTGTTGATATTAAGTCTGTTCAAAATTTCTGTTTCTTTCTGCTCCAGTTTTGGTAGGTTATATGTTTCTGGGAATTTATCCATTTCTTCTGAGTTGTCCAATTCATTGGCATATAATTTTTCATAATATTGTTTATAATCCTTTATCTGTGGTGTTGGTTGTTATTCTCTTCTTTCATTTCTGATTTTACATGAGTCCTCTCTCATGTTTTTTTCTCTCTCTCTTTTTTTTTTTTTTTGATGAGTTGGTGAAAGGTTTATTAATTTTGATCTTTTCAAAGAACCAGCTCTTGGCTTCATTGATCTGTTCCATTGTTTTGTTTGTTCATTTGTGTTTTAAGAATCTATACCATTTAGTTTTGATTTAATCTTTACCATTTCATTCCTTCTACTGGATTTAGGTATTATTTGTTCTTTTTCTGTCCCCTTTAGGTGTAAAATTAGGTTTTTTTTTTATTTGAATTTTTGTTTTGTTTTGTTTCAGTTCCTCAGTAAGCCTATAATGCTATAACCTTCCCTCTTGGAACAGCTTTTGCTATATCCCAAAGACTTTGGACTGTTGTGTTTTCATTTTCATTTGTTCCCATATATTTTATATTTCTTTGATTTCATAGTTAACCTATTAATTGTTTAGTAGCATGTTATTTAGCCTCCATGTATTTGTGCTATTTCCATATTTTTTGTTATGGGTGATTTCTAGTTTCATAGCATTATGGTCAGAACAGATGTATGGTATAACTTTTATCTTTTTTAATTTGTTGAACTTGTTTTATGGTCTAATGTCTAATCTATTCTGAACAATGTTCTTGTGCACTTGAAAATAATGTGTATTCTGCTGTTTTAGGATGGGATGTTCTGAATATATTTGTTAGGTACATCTGGGCCAATGTGTCATTCAAAGCTGCTGCTTCTTGTTGATTTTCTGTTTAGATGGTCTGTCCATGGGCTACTAAATTCCCTTATTATTGGATTATTATGTATTAGTTCCTTTATGTTTATTAACTATTATGTATATTTGTGTGCTGGGTGCATAAATATTTACAATTGTTAATGTCTTCTTATTGGGTTGTCTTCTTAATCTTACATAGTGTCTTTCTTTGTCTCTTATTACAGTCTGTATTGTACAGTCTGTTTTGTCCAATATAAGTATTGCTACCCCAGCTTTCTTTTCACATCCATTTGCATGATAAATCATTCTCTATCTCTTCACTTTTACTTATTTATATTCTTAATGCTTATTATTTATCTTTGAGAGAGAGAGAGAGAGAGAGAGAGAGAGAGCAGGGGAGGGGCAGAGAGAGAGAGGGAGACACAGAATCTGAAGCAGGCTCCAGGCTCTGAGCTGTCAGCACAGAGTCCGACGTGGGGCTTGAACTCATAAACTGTGAGATCATGTCTGATGCTTAACTGACTGAGCCACCCAGGCACCCCGCCATCTCTGCACTTTTAATATGCATGTGTCTTTAGGTCTGAGATGAGTCTTTTGTAGGCAGCATGTTGATGGGTCTTGCTTTTTGATCCATTCCATCACCCTATGTCTTTTGATTAGAGCATTTAGTTCATTTGTATTCAAAGTAACTATTGATAGGTATGTATTTATTGCCAATTGTTACTTGTTTTGTGACTGTTTTGTAGTTCTTCTCTGTTCCTTTCTTCCCTTACTCTCTTCTTTCACAGTTAGTTGGCATTCTTTAGTGATATACTTCAATTACTTTCTCTTTAATTTTTGCATATCTATTAGTATGGATTTTATGGTTACCTTTACGTTTCTATATATCTTCTGTATATGGTAGCCTATATTGAGTTGATGGCCACTTACTTTTGAACCTATTCTTTACTCCTCTCTCCCCACCCATGTTTTATGTATATGGTGTCATACTTTACATCTTATTATTTGGTGAGTCTCTTGATTGGTTTTCATAGACATATTTATTTTTACTGCTTTTGTGTTTCCCAGTTTTCTTACTCTTGATTATGGTCTTTCATTTCCACTCAGAGCCACCTCTAATGTTTCTTGTTGGGTTGCTTTAGTGGTTGTGAATTACCTTTATTTGTCTGGTAAACTCTTTATCTCTTATTCTATGTTGAATGATAACCTAGCTAGATAGAGTATTCTTGGCTGCAGATTTTTTTTTTTCTTTCAGCAACTTTAATGTATCATTATTTCTGGCCTATAATGTTTGTGCTAAAAAGCTCACTGATAGCCTTATGGGGTTTCTTTTCTATGTAACTATCTTCCTTTGTATTGATGCCTTTAAAATTCTCTCTTTATAACTTCTTTTTGCCATTTTAATTACTGTGTGTCTTGGTATGGATCATCTTGGGGATTCGGGGGAGGGGCGCAGATCTCTATGTTTCCTGGATTTTGCTATCTGTTTCCTTCCCCAGATTCAGGAAGTTTATAGCTATTATGTCTTCAATAAATTTTCCAGTTTTCTCTCTCTTCCTCTGGGATCCCTATAATGTGAATTAGTACACTTGAAGTTGCTGAATTCCCTAAATCTATTCTCATAGTCCACTGAGTATCTTTTTAATCATTACTTTAAATTCTCTATCAGGCATATTATTTATCTATGTTTTGCTTGAGTCTCTTGCTGTGGTTTTGTCCTGTTCTTTCATTTGGGACATATTATTCTGTCTCCTCATTTTCTCTAACTCTCTGTGTCTGTTTCTGTGTGTCAGGAACATCAGCTACATCTTCTGCTTTTGAAAGTAGTGGCCTTGGGGTGCTTGGATAGCTCAGCCTGTTGAATGTTCAATTCTTGATTTCAGCTCAGGTCATGATTTGGTGGTTCATGGGTTCCAGCCCTACAAACACGCTGACAATATGGAACCTGGTTGGGATTCTCTCTCTTCCCCTCTCTCTTTTCCCTTCCCCTGTTTGTTCTCTCTCTCAAAGTAAATAAACTAAAAATTTTTAAATAAAAGCAGTGGCCCTATGAAGGAGAGGCCTGTAGTGCAGTGACCCCTGTTTACTAGAAACTGGTACTACAGGGGTATCTCCTCTGTGTGTTGTGTGCATCCTGTTGTGGCTAAACTGCTTTTTCCTTCAGTCCAGTCATCTGCAGTGGCCTTTCTGGCTGTTATGGGCAGTGTTTGGTCTCTTTGGTGTTAGTCAACCTGTCATGGGTCACCTGGGGCTTGCATTGAGTCAGACCAAGCATTTGCCAAAGATACAATAGCACCTAACTTCAGGTTTCTTTTCCTTTCTTGTCCCCTGAGAAGCTCTCATTGTTGGGTGGGGCATGCAATCAGAGAACTGTCTGCCCCAGCCCACTGCTTGGGCCACATTTTGACTGGTATGTGTGGTTATCTTTCCCTCTGCACAGGGAAGGAGTCCCTTTGGATTGGTGCTGGCCCCTGTCAAGGCTGCTTGCCTACTACCACACTTGTGGTCTCAGCTTGAATGGTTACCTGCCAAGAACATACTGGAGGGGGCAGATCAACAGTGTGCTGGGGGGAGTGAGGAATTAGTCATTTGCAAAAGGGGATGAGCTTCTAATAGGATCAGAGCTGGCCAGGGCTAATCCACAAAGCATGTGGGGATGGTGTGCATGACTTTAACAAGGTATGCAGTGGTCCTCCATGAAAGGGGACCCACTGCAGCTAGGACAGAGGCCCCACAAAGCATGCAGTTGGGAGATGCAGTGTTGTCAACTTGCACCCGTCTCCTGGGGGAGGGGACCCGCAGCACAGGGATGGAGGCAAGGTGGGCTCAGGGGGTGGATCCTGAAGCCCAGGAAGTTGGGGGAAAGGGCACAGTGTTAGCAAGTTAGGTAGTGAATGTGGGTACAGTGCTGGTTCCCTCAGGTGGTTATTTGTTTAAACAGGGCATGGGGTAGGCAAAGGATAGAAATGGTACCTGACAGCTTCTTTGTTCCCGGAGAAGTCTCCCAACAATTTCTGTTCCTCTAGGACAGGCTCTGAGACTATTAAATAACTCTCCCTACCACATGCCCCAGATGATTTTCAAACCGCTGCTTCTATGCTGTATCTTCATGGGGCTATTTGTTCTGCTGTCTCTTTAAGGGCAGAGACTCAGTTTCCCATCTCCCTTTAGGCTCTCCCAGAACCAAGCCCACTGATTTTTAAAATTCTAGGCTTTAAGTACCACTGGTTGTAAGAACTCATGTATTTGGCTCGTCTGGTTTTCAAAGTCAACTATTATGGGACCACACCTTCCTGGAACAGCCTCTCCAGTGTGATAGTCTGTTTCTCTCCCCTCTCTGTACCTGAGGGTCCCCTTCCTCCAGTGGACAGTCCTGCAAGTTTGTTTAGTTTCCCACCATGTCTCCACAGTTCCTATCCTCTTCAGTGTGGTCTCTTCTCTACATTTAGTTGTGGAGTTTGTTCTGCCAGGCTTTGGGTTGTTTTCTGGGTTATTTACACTGATGTGAGTGTTATCTAGGTGTATCCGTAGGACCAGGTGAGCTTAGAGTCCTCCTAGTCTTCTATTTTCCTGGCTTTGACTGTTGACAGTTGGTTTATAATGTATCTTGATATGGGTCTCTTTGAGTTTATGCCACTTGGAGTCCATTGAGCTTCTTAAATGTCCATATTCATGTCTTTAATTAATTTGGGGAATATATTGATCATCATTCCCCCAATTATTTTCTCTCCCCTTTTTAACTTATTTTCTCCTTCTGTGACTATTACAATGCCTATATTAGTCCTCTTCATGGTGTCTTACAGGTCTCCGGGGCTTTGTTTACTTTTCTGCAATGTTTTTTTCTTTCTATTCCTCAGATACAATAGTTCTCATTGTCCTATCTTCAAGTTGGCTGGTTCTTTCTTCTTCCTGCTTAAATCTGCCTTTGAACACCTTTGGTTATTATGCTTTTCATCTCTAGAATTTCCCTGTTTTCTTTTGAGGTTTCTTTCTCTTTACTGTTTTTTCCATTTTGCTCATACATAATTTTCTTAACTTTCCCCATGTCTTCCTTTAGTTCTGTGAGCTTCTTTAAGAAAGTAATTTTAAAGTTTTTATCTAGATCTCTCATCAGGTCTTTTTCAGTGACATTTTGTTGGTTTATTTTTCCTTTGCATGAGACATACTTTCTCATATTCTTTGTATGAGACATACTTTCTCTATTTCTTTGTATGCCTTGTATTTTTGTTGTTGAAAACTGGACATTTGGAGCTAGTAATGTAATTATTCTTAAAATCTGAGTGTTTTCCTTCCACGGGGCTTGATAGGTTTTTGTTTGCTTGTTTTTTATGTATTTGCTTTTATTTATATTTGTTTGTTCCTTTTATTTCATTTTACTGTTGTAGTCTGTCCCTGTGCTGATTATCAGCCTGAGGCATAAACTTTATGCTGTTGTAAGGTCTTTTCTGAGCCTACACCTTCTACTAGATATACAGAGTGACTTCCTAATGTCCTTTGTATATGCAGTTGCTTAACAATGTCCTACTCTTTGTTGTCTAGCTCCCAAAAGTTAAATGAGGGAACAATACCTGGAAGTCACTTTAACTGGAGTACAACAATGGGAGTAGGTGCAACAGTTGCTACTTCTTTGTTTGTACCTCTGTATTAAGAAGCAGCAATCAGTGTGCCAGTTCCCCAGGATTTGGAAATGAGGGTTATATTGACCCACCCTGTCCCCTTCAAGCTGTTGTGTAAGCTGCTTCAGGAATATGTGCATAGCTGCATGCCATTGGAGGAAGGGGTGGGAGACAGATAGCTGCCACTATTTTGAGAGCTGAAATTGACTAAAATTACCTTATTTTACTGTCCAAGCCTTCTCTGGGAAGATAGAATTCTTTAGTAGACTCCAAAGTTCCAAAACAGTTACATCAGATGGATTCTGACAGTGCAGTTGTTGTCTAGGTGCACAGACTGGTTTCTGGTTCTTCCTACTCTGCCAGCTTCCTAGAATCCACCTCTAGTATAAATAATTTTAAGAGGATGGTCTTTAACTGTGGTAAAATAATATTGTTGTTAAGAACGTATTTTATAGTGTAGCATTTAAGTTCCCTTCTAGCTGTGATATTTTCATTTACTCCTTGGAAATTTATTTATAGGTATTAAACAATGACATATACCCATTATATGTTCATGAACTTGGTACCTATTTGTATATCTCCATTGGGAAATGTCTGGTCAAATCTTGTTTGTTTATTTTATTTTTATTTTTATTTTTATTTTTTTGCAATATGTGTGGTGTTTTGATTTGTTGGGCTTTGTTTATTTTACAATGTGTTATAAGTGATTTCCATATTCTGGATATATATTAAACATCTGTTTCACAAATAGTTTCTCTTAATCTGTGTCTTTTTATTTTTTAATGATGCTGTTTAAACAACAGAAGTTTTTATTTTGGTGAGGTCCTAAGTGTCATTATTTTTATTGTTTGGTTTATTCTTTTTGTACATGATAAATGAAAATTTTGGCTAATCTAAGGTCACCAAGAATTGGCCTTATATTCATCTAGAGGGTTTATGCTTTTACTCTAATATTTTGGCCTATAAACCACTTCTGTTTAATTTTTTTTTAACATGATATGGCATAAGAATAGAAGATTTTCTTTTTGTATATAAAATTATTCCAGAAGCATTTTTTAGAAGATTTCATTTTCTCCATTGAATTATTTCTGTACGTTTTTTGGAGAATCAATTTGCTATATATGCGTGGGTCTGTTTCTCACATATTCTGTTCCACAGATCTACGTTTTTATCTTTACATTATCAATACCATAATGTCTTCATTATTTTTGCTTTAGTATGTTTTAGAATCAGATTATGTGAGTACTTCAAATTATTTTGTTCAAAAACTGTTGACAATTCTAAGTTCTTTTCATTTCCAGAATGAGGAAACTGAAATTTTGAGGTATTAAATAGCTTCCCTAAATTCAGAATAATAGATTAAGGAATTAAACACTGGTTGTTTTAGTTTGTGAGCCATTAGTAACGCTTTAACTAAGTAGCTAACATCTAGTCCAAGCAATTCATTGATTATATAACTACCTGGCCACTGAAGACATCACCTAAACTTATTCTTCTTTTGTAATTTATTTTTCAGCCAGGAAAAAAACTACTCATTTCCATAACATTATTTAAACAGTATTTTATAAAATAACTTTTAATTTTCCTAATTTCCTCTGTGAAAAATGCTGTGTTTAATATATATATATATTACACACACATATATATAATATATATATATTACACACAATATATATATATGTACACACACATATATGTATACATACATATATATGTAATATATAATGTATCGGACCCTTGTCATTTATGAGAATGTAAAGAATAGCTATGCTATAAATATTCTATGATAGAAATAGTACTATTAAAATTACCAAGAAAACATGACAAATTTTATTGTGATTTCTAGGAATGGTTAATAGAAAAAAATGTTTTTTTAAATTATGTTAGTCCCTTAATAGATTTTTCTCAATATGTGTCTAAAAAATTCTATTACTTATCTGCTCTAGGAAGGGCCTAGGGAAACTTGCCCGGCAATCATAAATGCTGCGTTCATTCTTCCAGCTATCTTACTTTGCATGCCACACTGGACCACAGGTTCGTGAGCAAAAGTGCAGAAGGTATGAAGCATAAACTTCTGTACCATAAAACGTGCAGTTGATGGAAAGTCAAATGCAGAAAACACACACTCTTACATTTTAAAAAATACCATCTTTGAATACAAATAAAGGTAATACATATTACATAGTAATTACATTTTTAAGACATTATTTCTAATAGATGTCTGAAGAAAAAAAACACATGATATGCAAGAGAAAAACACCTGTAAACTTTTTTTTTTGTGGCTTTTTTCTCTTAGGTACATTTATAATGCCTTTGCCAAAGTAATTTAGCTATTGTAGATACTTAAAGGGAATTTTTTTTTTATCTGAAGATGTAGTCAGAATTTATTTTCAGAGATGATCTTTCTCCCTTGCACAATACGAGGCTGGACTTGATGATCTCAAAGGCCCCCTGTTTTCCATTATGCCATCTTTTGAACATGCAGAGTTTGGCAAAAAATGAATTATCTGTAGTTACTTTAGATCTATACAAGAAATCAAAGCAAACACCTCTCCTGAGTGTTTGGATAATTTATATCTAACATCACTTGAGGCCTGATTCTACTGCATAATTATAAGTGAGCAGTATAGGCCACAAAATTTCCCTGCAAACAAGGTTTAACAACTTCCAGTAAATACCTGTGGCATATCAAATAAGCTTTTCAGTTTGTTCCATATTAAGCTTTTTTGTTTCTTATTATACTTTTAGATAAATATTGGCCTTTTAAAAATGTTGATGTCCTTGTTACAAAATTTAGGGTAGTCTGAAGATATGGACATTTAGATGATAATTAGAATCATTGAACATCCTAACGTTTCAAAATTTCTGATTCAAAGGTTTGACTCTATCCACACTTTATGGAAGTGTCCTTACGTAATTAAGGAAACTTCCTTTATTAGCAATATTTCTTCCTTCATTATAATAAAATTTCAAATTAAGAAACTATTTCCTAATTGGAGCTCCATCCAACCTTTTCATGGGTCAGGCACACAATAACAATGTTTTAAGAAAATGTTGACTTGATTCCTATTTATTTATATAATGGCTCTATAGGAAAACAATAGCCTGTGACAAAATTAAACCATGTTAATTACTTTGGTTTATAATGTGAAAATGAACTAGATTCAAGCGTCTCTTTTGAGCCAATGTTCAAATGAGCATTGCCTTGTCTCTTTATATTGCGATTCACTTTCCGCTTGCACATAGAGGTCAGACAAGCATTATTAAAAATGTGAGTGCAGCCGACACTGTCTACAGATGACTTAGCTTAATTTTTTTGTAAAACCTTAATAAAGTTTTACATTAATACTAACAGTGAGTGCCAAGAAAGCTTTTGATTAAATTGATGTTAGATGATTTGTCTGAAGCTCAATGACTTTAGGATATTTACTAAATGGCTGGAAAATGGATAGTCATGGGAAAAGTGCCCGTGTTGTACACGTTTTTAGATGCTTTGTTTTTTAATGAATAACAAAACAAATGCAAGAACTCTTTATTGTTTTATTCAGAATCACGGGTAATTTTCTTGAAAATTAAAATACACTATACTATTTTCTACATTAAAATGAAATTTATTGAGCCGAATTTACAAACAAAACACATTTAAGTACACAGTTTTTTTGAGATTTAACAAATGTATTCACCTATGTAGCTGACATATTCAAGATATAAATCATTTTCATCATCCAAACGGATTACTAATACCCTTTGCAGTCAACTTCATTCATCTCCTCGGTAACTAAGGTAGATTTTCTAGCTATATAAATTATATTTTTATTTTCTGAATTTTTTGTGGCTTTTGTTCATTCATTATATTGTTCCATGTATATACCTAATTTTTAGTTTTATTACTAATTTTTTCAATGTAAGCTTTTTAGTTTCTTTATAATAAACTCAGTTTTGAAAAGATGACATAATTTAACAGGAAAGTGAATTAAATCTCTTATTTTGGTCAGATGAAAACTAAGAAATTATAACACTATATAATTATAAAAGGTACATAAAAGTAACATAAACTTGCTCTATAGACTTTTGAATGTTAGTACTAGTAGGGGAAACCTTTAAATATGAGTATTAATCTCAAAATATATTAAAAAAGAGATTTATTTATATTACAGAAAACCTATAGGTTTTCTTTTCCTAGGAATACAGCATTGGAGTTGTAGATACATGAGTTCCAATCTTGGCTCTATTGCTCGTAAGCCAAATGTATATTCACAAGTCACTCAACCAGTCCAAGCTTCCAATTCCTACGAAATGGAAAAAACAAAAACAAAACCTAAGTTTGCAATAGACAGTAAATGGGAAAGCATACCTTAGACACCTAACATACAGTATGTAGTAGGCACTCAATAAGTGTAATGTTTTCTTAACTATTTCAATAGAACCCATAAACTACTCTGTATTATTTTGCTTTATTACAACCAAAAATATGTAATTCCTCTCATAGGAGTTTCATAAATTAAAATTTTGATGAACATAGACTATTGTCTTTTTATGTTAACAAAATCAAGCCTATAATCCATATATATTTATAATTGGAATCACACCGACAACTATTCTCTTAGCAACTCTGCCTTCAACAGTAGTCACACTCATTCGTTTAGTTTATTCATTCTTTCGTGTGCATGTAACGTTTATTGAGAGCCTACTGTGTGCAGTCACTCTTCTGAATACTCATTCAGATCTCTGTTAGGTTTTATTTAATTAGATAGGTTTTTCTGAGAGCCCAATCTGACATAGTACTACTTAGCATTCTCTTTCTCTCTTCCTCTGGTATTTTAAGCCCTTCATCTAAGCTTATGCAACCATTCAATTGTCTCTCCCCTTTTCTTACAGAGTATGTCTGAGAGCTTATGTCCAGATAAATCACTAGTTGAGAGGCCACGAATCATAGCCTTTGTTTATATTTTCATGTCGTTCCTATTATATATTTTCCACTTATAAAATAAATTGCCCTAAGCAACCTTAGTCCAGGGAAAAGACCCAACTGAATGTAGCCAAAATTTCTAATTTTAGATGAAAACACTTGGAATTGGTGAACATGAAATAGAAGGTCTTGGACAAAGTCACTTATAATATTTTCTTTTTCTTCAAAATAGCCTCAATCCTGTAGAAATGATAACAGCTATGTTCAGGAAAAATAGTCAATTTTAGATGTCAAATAAAAGCTTTTGTAGTAACATCAGGTATTTTTTAACAGAATTTCAAATAGATTCTTCTTTTAGGGTAGAAGGAAGGATATAATCATTAGTGTCAATCAATTATTTTAAATTATCATGTTCAACAGGTTTTTTTTTCTACAGACAGTATCACCTCACCATATATATATATGGTGTATATATATATATATATATATATATATATATATATATAATATATGGTGTATATATATATGGTATATATATATATATGGTGTATATATATGGTATATATATATATATGGTGTATATATATATATGGTATATATGTATAGTGTATATATATATATGGTATATATATGGTATATATGTAGTGTGTGTGTTTATATATATACATATATATATCATATATATATATGGTATATATAGTGTGTGTTTATATATATACATATATATATATATCCTTTTTAATTTTGGTTTGGCATGATGACAGTGGATTTTATTCTGATTTTGTCTAGACTGAAGCTGGAACCATATTCAATTAAGGTAAATTCTACTTCACTCCAATTAAAAGGAGGCAAGTTTGCTTATTGTACCCCAATTTTAACACGCTTAGAAAACATGTTTCTTTTCTTCCTTTTAGAGACGGAAATGACACTCATGTTTTCTGAATTCCAATTTTATATGTTCGTTTTCATTTCTCTTGTACTTGAAATGTTCTGACGTCTGGACCCAGGAGATAAAAGATTTTTATCTCTGTATTCTCCGGGTTTGAAAAGAAAAAGAAAAAAATTACCAAGATGCCTTTTCTTATGCTAAACTTAAACAGTTTTACTCTGGATTTTAGCATTTTTTCAACACTCTTAGATGAAAGACAACAAATAATTCCACTTGATAGATTAGTTTTAATTTTTAGAGATTCCACGTGCGTGGCATTTGTCTTCATGACGTGTAATTCAGATTTGTTTTCTGTAAGCCCAGATAGGTGCATCCCTTTGTTTTCAAATTGAATACATGATGGTTATTCTGTGTTCTGACCGTCCTGATCTAGATGTAAATGGGAGAAAAATCAGTGCATCTGTGATAAGCACTATCACTGAAATTTGTAGAGAAGCTAAAGGGACATCTGGTCCAAAGGTGAGGAAAGCTGGAGGAGATATCACAGGTGATTTTGCTGGGGGTATGTAAAGCCGCAATTTTGAGTGTGTCCCAGTAAAAACAGGTAAATGAAAGTAGAGGAAGAGGCACCAGATAGAGGGAATGTCTTGTATCAACACAAGGCATGAGCTTATTTTTAGAATGATAAGCATTCCTGTATGGCTCTCAGATAGGATTTAGAAAGGAGATTTATGGATACACATGGAAAGATGAATCAAGGTTGCACTGAGAAAGTCCTTTTCATGCAGCACATAGAGAATTTGAACTTTTCTTCTGTAGTCAGTAGCTTCAGGAAGCCTTAGCATCCAATTGGTGTTTTAGAATCCAGTAAGTAAAAAACCACTTAGCAGAGGTGTGAAGAATAGAACTGAGCAGCATATAAATTTTCTATTGATGTATAACACATTACCCCCAAATAGTCCACCACCACAATTCACCATGTCTCCCAACAGTTCACATTCCTTCCACATTCAAAATCCACTTGTCCTTTCTTAAAACCCCCAAAAGTATCATTCCATTGAAGCTTTGGCTCTGTGTCTAAAATCTTATCTAAATTAAATCCAGGTGTGGAGAAGGCCCTTGGACGTAGTTTTTTTTAGTATAGCATTTTTAGTATAGTTCTTCTTGACCTGTCTTCTTCTTACTCAACATATGACAGTAGAACAAGTATAGGACAATCCATAGACATTCCTGTTCATAAAAAAGAAAAATTGGAGACACAATGGTGTAATTGATCCATAACAGTTCTAAAATCCAGCTGAGAAGTGTCTTGACTACCACTCATGTTTTGGGAATGATTCTCCATGGCCTCTCTGCTTTCACTTTTTACTGTCTCATACTGTTCAGCTCAACCTAGTGATGTTCTGCATATATAACTCTTTTATAAACTTTGTGGATCTTCTGTAAATCTCATTGGGGTTTAATCCACTAGACAAATGTCAGCCACAAGATACCTCCAGTTAAGCCTGTGTCTCCCTTGGGCTGCTTTGAAGATGGCTACAGACCAATGCCAAAAACCATATAGTTTGAGAGGATCTCTCAGGCACATTCTTTCATGTGACTGAATAGTACTCTGACTGAATTTTGTCTTCCTGAGATCTTAATAAAATATTTTACAGTCATACCTTTGACTTAATATTTGGACTATATTTTCTTGGCAATGACCTGGATTGGATATTTGCTCAGAAGTCATTTCTTAATTTTTATGCCATTTGACATCTGCAAAGGCTTAATGTTTCCAAACCCATCAAGTCTCGGCTTTTGTTTTACAGCCTTTCCTCTAGTGTATCTCTCTCCTTTATTAGCACCAAGAAGAAACCACATGACACCTTTAAAAATGGTTGAAAATCCTCTTAACTATATTACCCAGTTGATTAGGTATATTTCCTACTTTACACAGAATTGTTAATAAGAGGGTTGCTATGCTTCCTGCCGCTACATGAGAAGGTTCCCTCTTCATTCATTTCCAATAACTTTTGCCTCACTTCTCTGTAAGCGCTTATAAAAGACCTCTTTAAAAGTCACCCACAACCTTATAAAAGACTCTGAAGCTTCTCCAAGGAATTTTAGGATTTTACTGCTTTATTTTCAGAGCTCACTACCTGATTCCAAAAGCATTCCCACATTTTAGTGTTCACTTGAACCACATCCCATTTCCAGGTATCAAAATCTGTAGGTATTCGGGTCCTATTATTGTGTAATAAAATACACCAATCCGTTTCAGTTTAAAATGATTTTTTTCACCAAGTTTATGTGGGTCTGCTACCTGGGAGTGGCTGGCTGGCTCTGGCTCAGACCGTCTCATGAGATTTAGTATTGGACCAGGAGCTCAGTCATCTGAAGAGAAAGAATCTATTTTCAGCTCAAGAACACTGATAATAGCAGAAGACTTAATTCCTTGCCACATGAAACTTTTTGTAGAGCTATCCAACCAACGTGGTTGCTTCCTTAGCTCAAAATGAGTGATCTGTGAGAGAGTGAGAGAGAGAACACTAAAGACAAGTTTCAGTTGTATATAATCTAATCTCAGAGACGACGGCATTTGTATATATAACATCACTTGTGTTGTATGCTTTTGGTGACACAATTCAGCCCTGATAAATATGGGAGGTGATTACACAAAAGTGTGAATGTTAGGAGGCAAGAATCATTAGGAGCCCTGTAGAAAACTGTCTGCCACAATCATTGCTTCTACTTGAGCTAGTGAAAGCCAAAGTCTATTTGAATAGTTTCAGCTGAATATGAAGGAAGGAATAGGATTAGAGAGGAGAAATTGGTTTGAGAACGATTTCAGAATGCGAATAGCCTATATTGTACTTACTGACAAAGTAGTTATTAAGAGCAGTAGAGAAGAGCAAGAACCAGTGGAAGATTTATAGAGGGGTAGGATTCATTGATTGAATTCATGGCCCCAGTGTTTCTATCCCCGTATTTCCATAACTTTCAGTAGGGTCCTCCCACAGTAACTCTGGGCTTGTGCATATGACTTACTTTAGCCAAAATGTATAAACAATTAATGAAGCCATAGTCTTGAAAAAACACATTTTCTTCTTTTTCTTTTGGACCTACATATTTTTTCGTGGGGAACTAGAGTTCAATTATACAGACTGGAAGTCAATATACCAATAAATAGAAACATTTTAAAAGGACTCTTTTAGTAGAGTGTCAATATGATTCCCTAAGAGTAAAAGCAAATTTAAATTATTTGGAGTTGATATTATCTCTATTATAGAGCCTCTAGAATGGTTAGCTGTATCCTTTACTGTCATTCCCAGACTGGCTAAAAACACTGAGGAGTTTTCTGCCAGAAATTGATCACTTCTAATGTTCTAGGAAAGTTGTCTTGTGTGTCTGGAGTAAAATGAGGAACAATATTTTTCCATTCTTGGTGTTCCTTGATAAAGGATATGTCTTTGAAGTAAAATAATGCTCAAGTTTAATACTTAGTGCTAGTTCTCATAAATGATAACGTTTTCACCACTCTTTCTACTTGCAAGCCCTTATTCTTTAATTTATTTTTTTTCCAACAACCGGGGAATCTGCCTCAACAGAAGAATCATAAATTATTAATTTTACCTATTTCTCATTGGGGCGTGGGCTTATAAAAAAATCAAAATCCATTGTAGAACATTACAGAAGCTACGGATGTTTGCACATTTCTGTGTACAACTTTAATCCTGCCGCAGCTTAGTAGAATGAGTGGTAGGTATACCATTCACTATTGTGTTTGAACTTTAAACCCTCTCTGTAGTATACTTGGCCCTGCGGTACTGAGGCACAGACTCAGAGAACTAGATTTCTTTGCCTGCTGGATCTTTATTAAGTTCTGCCAACAGAGGCCACTAGAAGAGATGGGAGTAGGAGGAAAGTGGGCGACTTGCTTCCTATGTTGCCTACTCCTCTTATTAAGATAGCCTCTGCCTGGTGCCTGAGTGACTCCATTGGTTAAGCGTCTGATTCTTGATCTTGGCTCTGGTCATGATCTCGTGGACTGGTGAGTTTGAGCCCTGCATTGGGCTCTATGTTGACAGTGTGGAGCCTGCTTGGGAATCTCCCTCTCCCTCTCTCTCTGCCCCTCCCCTGCTCACTCTCTCTCTCTCTCTCAAAAAAAAAAAAGCCCCTACACTTACTGTTGGTCTCAACAAAGCAGTTTGCTGTGAAGCAGATGGTTATAGTGTCAAGGCTTTTTCGTGTTTGTTTGTTTTTAACACTCTTAGAAACAACATTGTGGTGTCTGTTCAAAGGTACCAGTAGCAGCCAGGCAGTACCATCTTTTCAGAAGTTTGAGCCCTTACTCTCTGAGGTCTTTCTTCAGAATTCCTTAGGTTCCAACAGCAACTAAGTGGTACCTTCTCCTTCAGAGGCTGAGTTCCAGCTCTTCCAAGGTCCTCTCCCAAACTTTCAGGTTTTGATAGCTCTAAACATTTCCCTTTGTTTCCCCAGCACTAGGGTTGATCCTTGCTGTTTGCAATTGCTATCTCTTTCAATTCCCTATTCCTCTTTTCTTGATCATTTTAATGACTTGCCTATATTAAATACTTAGCTGAAATTACTTACATCGTTTCTATTCCCCTGATTGAATACTCACTGATACAGGAATTGATATTCTCTTTATTCTAATACCTGTGCCCTGTCATAAATTTCATATCCTCACGTAAAATCATCCCCATTTAAGTTTGACATCATCGACTTAAACTACTCACTGTTCTTTCCATATTGCTGTTTTCTATAAGCATCCCTGTCACTCCAAACACAATTGAGTACTTTGACATCTATGATGCTGTTCTAATGAGGAAACACATAAATATGTCAATTTTAAGTATTTCAATCCCTCTGGGTTAAAGTAATCTTGTGCATATAGAATGAGGAGATCCAAGTCTTGGTTTACTTTTGGATCTCTGTTCCCCTTCCTACTTCTCAAAATAGAATCTGGCTCAAGGGAGAACATTCTGTGTCTTTCTGATAGATCAGGCAGGGAATTCACTTTTACATGGGTGACTATGCCATCCCCTGCATCCTTACAGGCTTTGGTGGCACTGTCCCTTGCCCAGCCTAAGGTGATTCATCTAATGTGGAAGTATGTAGCTGCTCAAGTCTGTGGAAGTTTTCTCCTAGCTCTCTTTTGACTACTGTTACGAGCCAGTCTTCTTCAGGATTCTAAATGAGCTTCAAAGCTCAGTTAGTCTGAAGCAAGAATGGTAGCTTTTGGTCTATTGCCTCTTTTCTTTTTATTCACATTCTCTCTCTTCTTCTCTTCTTTCTCTGTCTTGCTTTTCCATCCTTCCTCCTTCATAACCATCTTCTTTCTTTACTTCTTCCTCATGAAAATGGAATGAGATTATTTCTCTTTCTTCTTTGCCACAAATTCCTTTTGTACCATGTTCTCCTTCTTCCCTAAGTTGTATTTGGCTTAATTATTCTCTCAGTCCATAATTATTGAAGACATCAGAGGAATATACATTTATGAATTTATGGAGAGAAATAAGAAAATTCTATAGTATATTATTTTTCAAATATAACCTACTCACCACATGACCCTATGCTTCTTTGGATGGGAGAGGAAGTACAATTCTTCTTTGAAAATTTATGGGAAAAATGGAATCTTCAGAGAATTTACTCTAAATTTGAATCTAAAATTTTAAAGAAACATTAGTTAAATGCTGTAGAAGAATGTGTTTAAATGCAATGAAATATGAAGCCATTGTAAAACGTGACAAGATAAGTCAAGAAGGAGAGGATGGAATGGGGCAGCCAGTTGAAAGCAATATTGGGTCAAGGTTTTGTCTTTTGAGTGTTATACATGCAACTATTCACTTAATTCTCATTGTTTGAGAAAAAGACAAAAGCCCTTTGCACAGTAAATGAGAACCTTAATTAATTGACACCTATATTTCTCTAAATACCCATTTTATATTGTTACAAGGTCTTCTAATCATTGTTCAAGTCTCTTCTCAGTTCCTCAAAGAACATGTGCTGATTGAGTCTTACTATATTACAGTCTTATATATTCTCGTAGAACCACGTTCTTGTCCTTCAGAATATGCATCTCAGTTTACAAGCCCACATTAATTTGTTTGATTATTTAATATCTGTCTCCTCTATTAGGCAGTAGCTTCCTGAAAGGACAAAATACATCTGGTTTTACCTACCATTTTATGCGCAGCACCTAGCAAAGTGCCTCTAAAATGACAAGAACACAAATATGTGTTGAATTTATCATTGAATGGATTCACAAAATTCTGAGTCCTTAATAAAATTATGATGTAATATTTTCTCATTAGTTCAGGCATAGACTGATGGAACAGTATAATTCCATGATAGGATTCTCATAACACTTGCCCTCCACAGCTTGGTCTCCACAGCACTACATGTTTTTCTTCTTCCTAACATTAAAAGTTTCTGATTAAGTTGTTTTAGTGATTCTACAAAGACTAGCTCTTGGTTGATCAGTGTCTTTATGAAAATAATCAGTATTTCCTGAGCTTCTGCTCTTAACAAAGCTTGCTGCCTGGCCCTGATCAGATATATTTAACATTGTTCTAGCCAAAGACTGTCACTTGAATTCTTGAACAATAACTAGTGTAAAACAATCTTTTGAACATGTTTAATATTAATAAATAATTAAACTGTCAATATGCATTTGACTACTATATAAATATTTTCATATATTTTATGATCCATCATGAACACTGTAGAAAGACTTATCTAACAATGAATCAATTTGTATACCTTTTACAGTTAAAAATGTTTGACAATTCATTATTTTATTCAGAAAGTAGTATAAATTACCATGCTGTGATAGTTAATCCTATATATCACTTTCACTGGGCATGGGCACCCAGATATTTGTTCAAACATTATTCTGGGAGTGTCTATGAAGCGTTTCTAGGAGAGATTAACATTGAATTAATAGACTTGCTAAAGCTGATTGCCCTCCCTAATGTGATTCGGCCTCATCCACTCACTTGAAGGCCTGAATAAAACAAAAAAACAGAGTAAAAGGAAACCATCCTGCCTGACTGCCTTCAAGCTGATGGGATATAACTTTTTTTTTGGTCTTTCTTTGAGCTCAAATGAAAATAACAGCTCTTCTGGGTCCTCATGTCTGACACCTAGCATTTGGACTAGAACTACATCATCAGCTCTCCTAGGTTGCCAACTCACAACTTCAGATCCTAGTCCCTATAGTCATCTGAGCCAATCTCTAATATTCAGAAACAAGCAGGGATTACCATTCTCAGGCTCCTATTCAACATTGTACTGGAATTCCTAGAAAGTACAATCAGGCAAGAACAAAAATAGACATCCAAATTAGAAAGGAAGAAGTAAAATTATCTGTTCGTTAGTGACCTGATCTTACATATAGAATATCTCAAAGATTCTACCAAGAAACTGTTATAACTAATAAAGTTACAAGATACAAATTCAACATAAAAAAAATTAGTTGCATTTCTATACGATAACAATGAACTACCTGAAAAATAAAACAATCCTATTTACTGTAGTATCGAAACAATAAAATACCTAGGAATAATTTAAATAAGATGAAATATTTGTAAGCTGAAAACTGTAAGGTACTGACACAAGAAATTGAAGAATACATAAATAAATGGAAAGATAGCTTATATTCGTGGGCTGAAATAATTAATATTATTAAAATGTTCATACTACCCAAAGCCATCTATAGATTCAGTGCAATCCTTATCAAAATTAGAATGGCATTTTTTATAGAAAAGAAAGAAAATCCTAAAATTCATATGGAACCGCAAAAGACCTCAAATATCTAAAGCAATCCTGAGAAAGAAGAACAAAACTAGAGGCACAATACTTCCTGATTGCAAACTATATCACAAGCTATAGTAATCAAAGCAATATGGTACTTACTGTCATAAAAACAGACAAATAGATCAATGGAACAAAGTTGAGAGCCCCCGAATAAATTCATGCATATATGCTGTACTAATGTTTAATAGGGAGCCAAGAATACTTAGTGGGGAAAATATGGTAGTATCTTCAATAAAAGATGTTGGGAAAACTAAATTACTACTTGTAAAAGAGTGAAACTGAATCCCTATCTTTCACCAATTCCAAAACGAACTCAAAATGGATTAAAGACTTAAATGCAAGACCTGAAATCATAAAACTCCAAAATAGAAAAAAGAAAAAGCCCTCCTTTACATTGGTCTTGGCAATGATTTTATGGATATGACATGAACAGCACAACCAACAAAAGCAGAAATAAGCAAGCGGGACTACACTAAACTAAACAGCTTCTATACAGCAAAAAAAATGATCAAAAAAAAGTACCCGAAAATGGGAGAAAATATTTATAAACCACATATCTGGTAAGGTGTTAAATATCCAAAATATATAAATAAATCACACAGCTCAATAGCAAAAACAACCAATGACTCAATTGAAAAATAGACAAAATTTTTTCCAAAGAAATTACTTTCCCGTTGTCTCAGTTGTCTATTCATCTTCTTGAAAGGCTCTTTTGATGCCCAAAAGTTTTTCAACTTGATTAAGTCCAAATGGTTAGGCTTTAGTTGATTATGTTTTAATTGATATATCTAGGAAACTGTTGCCTTATTCAAGGTCATAAAAATTTATACTTGTGCTTTTTTCTAAAATTTTAGAGTTTTATATCTTATATTTATATCTTTCATCAATTTGAGTTAATTTTTGGATATAGTATGAGGTAGAGGTCTTACTTCATTCTTTTGTATGTAGCTATCCAGTTGTCCCAACACCATTTTTATTAAGGCTATGTTTTTCTCATTGAATTGTGTTGTTATCTTTGCAGAAAATAAATTGATCATAAATGGAAGGGTCCGTTTCTAGACTTTTAATTCTTTCACATTAAGTCTGCCTGTATCGCATTGCCATACTGTCTTGACCACTACAGCTTTGTAATAATTTTCGAAACAGAAAGTGTGAGTTTCCCAACTTTATTCTTTTTTTCCTCAAGATTAATTTGACTATCCTGGATTTATTTATTTTCCACATGAATTTTAGGGTAAACATCGATTTCTGGGGTTTTTATCAGGGATTATACTGAATTTATAAATCAATTTGAGAGGTATTAGAACTTTTCTGTTAAGCCTTCTCAATAAACACAGCATAGTTATCTTTCCATTTGTTTGGATCTTTTCTTATAATCTTTCAGCAATGTGTTATAGTCTTCAATACACGTTTTGCCATCTTCTGTTAAATGAATTCATATTTAATTCTTTTTTATGCTATTATGAATTGAACTGTTGTCTTTATGTATCATTTTCTGTTTATTCAATTTAAGGATATAAAAATAAAATTAATTTTGTGTATCAGTCTTATACCCACATAGTTGTTGAACTCATTTATTATAATAAATTTTTTAGGGAGTTCTTTGGGAGTTTCTCTTTATAAGATAAACTCAAATTTAAATATAGGTAGATTATTTTTTATGGCTACACCTTTCATTTCATTTGGCTACTGTCCTGGCTGGAGCCTCTGGTACAATAGGAATAGAAATGTCAGAAGTAGATATTCTGGTCTTATTCCTGACCTTAAAGAGAAAGCCTCCAGGATTCTGAGAAGCTGGCAGCGTAAGAGGACACTGGGCTCACCGCGCGTCCTGCTGATCACTTAGATTCCACCTACACCTGCCTAACTAACCCAGAAAACCACCAGAAGACTAGCAGAATGGAGTCTCCGGAGCCAAGCGCAGACGAGAGGCCCACGGAAGAGGGTAGGAAGGGCGGCGAGGCTGTGCGCGCTCCACGGACTGGCGGGAGGGAGCCGGGGCGGAGGGGCGGCCCGCCGGCCAAGCAGAGCCCCCGAGTCTGGCTGGCAAAAGCCAAGGGGCCGGATGGAGTGTGTTCCCACAGCAAGCGGGACTTGACATCTGGAGGTTATAAGCTAACAGCTCTGCTCGGAGAACGGGTGGGCTGGAGGACAACGGGAGGGAGAGTTGTTGAGCCCCAGACGACAGAACTCAGTTTGGTGGGGAACAAAGGCTCTCCCCAGCGCCATGTCCCTCGCCCATCCCCCAGCCAAAATCCCAAAGGGAACCGGTTCCTGCCAGGGAAATTGCTCGCTCCTCGCAAACACCCAATGCTGTGCTTCTGCGGATCCACCCCTCCGGCAGTGGGTCTGACTCCCTCCCACTACCACAGGGCCCCTCCTGAAGTGGATCACCTAAGGAGAAGCGAGCTAAGCCTGCCCCTCCTGCCCCCGTGCACCTTGCCTACCCACCCCCGCTAATACGCTGGATCCCCAGCACCACAAGCCTGGCAGTGTGCAAGTAGCCCAGATGGGCCACGCCACCCCACAGTGAATCCCGCCCCTAGGAGAGGGGGAAGAGAAGGCACATACCAGTCTGACTGTGGCCCCAGTGGTGGGCTGGGCCAGACATCAGGTCTGACTGCGGCCCTGCCCACCAACTCCAGTTATTCACCACAGCAGAGGGGAAGTGCCCTGCAGGTCCACACCACTCCAGGGACTATCCAAAATGACCAAACAGAAGAATTCCACTCAAAAGAATCTCCAGGAAATAACAACAGCTAATGAATTGATCAAAAAGGATTTAAATAATATAACAAAAAGTGAATTTAGAATAATAGTCATAAAATTAATCGCTGGGCTTGAAAACAGTATAGCTGACAGCAGAGAATCTCTTGCTACAGAGATCAAGGGACTAAGGAACAGTCACGAGGAGCTGAAAAACGCTTTACGAAATGCAAAACAAAATGGAAATGACGATGGCTTGGATTGAAGAGGCAGAGGAGAGAATTGGTGAACTAGAAGATAAAATCATGGAAAAAGAGGAAGCTGAGAAAAAGAGATATAAA
Source organism: Puma concolor (assembly GCF_028749965.1). Taxonomy (NCBI): domain Eukaryota; kingdom Metazoa; phylum Chordata; class Mammalia; order Carnivora; family Felidae; genus Puma; species Puma concolor. Next base: position 47,572,053 of record NC_141684.1, read on the forward strand.
AATCCAGGAGTATGAGGGGAAAATTAGAGAACTAAGTGATACACTAAAAAGAAATATACGCATAATTGGTATCCCAGAGGAGGAAGAGAGAGGGAAAGGTGCTGACGGTGTCCTTGAAGAAATAATAGCTGAGAACTTCCCTGAACTGGGGAAGGAAAAAGGCATTGAAATCCAAGAGGCACAGAGAACTCCCTTCAGATGTAACTTGAATCGATCTTCTGCATGACATATCATAGTGAAACTGGCAAAATACAAGGATAAAGAGAAAATTCTGAAAGCAGCAAGGGATAAATGTGCCCTAACATATAAAGGGAGACCTATCAGACTCGTGACTGATCTCTCTTCTGAAACTTGGCAGGCCAGAAAGGATTGGCAGGAGATCTTCAATGTGATGAACAGAAAAAATATGCAGCTGAGAATCCTTTATCCAGCAAATCTGTCATTTAGAATAGAAGGAGAGACAAAGGTCTTCCCAAACAAACAAAAACTGAAGAAATTCATCACCACTAAACCAGCCCTACAAGAGATCCTAGGGGGATCCTGTGAGACAAAGTACCAGAGACATCGCTACATGCATAAAACATACAGACATCACAATGACTCTAACCCCATATCTTCCTATAATAACACTGAATGTAAATGGACTAAATGCGCCAACCAGAACACATAGGGTATCAAAATGGATAAAAAAACAAGACCCATCTATTTGCTGTCTACAAGAGACTCATTTTAGACCTGAGGACACCTTAAGATTGAGAGTGAGGGGATGGAGAACTATTTATCATGCTACTGGAAAACAAAATAAAGCTGGACTAGCCATACTTATATCAGACAAACTAGACTTTAAATTAAAGGCTGTAACAAGAGATGAAGAAGGGCAATATATAATAATTATAGGGTATATCCATCAGGAAGAGCTAACAATTATAAATGTCTATGCACCTAATACAGGAGCCCCCAAATATATAAAACAATTACTCATAAACATAAGCAACCTTATTGACAAGAATGTGGTAATTGCAGGGGACTTTAACACTCCAATTATAGAAATGGATAGATCATCTAAACACACGGTCAGTAAAGAAACAAGGGCCCTGAATGATACATTGGATCAGATGGACTTGACAGATATATTTAGAACTCTGCATCTCAAAGCAACAGAATATACTTTGTTCTCGAGTGCACATGGAACATTCTCCAAGATAGATCACATACTGGGTCACAAAACAGCCCTTCATAACTATATAAGAATTTAAATCATATCATGCATACTTTCAGACCACAATGCTATGAAGCTTGAAATCAACCACAGGAAAAAGTCTGGAAAACCTCCAAAAGCATGGAGGTTAGAGAACACCCTACTAAAGAATGAGTGGGTCAACCAGGCAATTAGAGAAGAAATTAAAAAATATATGGAAACAAACGAAAATGAAAATACAACAATCCAAACGCTTTGGGATGCAGCGAAGGCAGTCCTGAGAGGAAAATACATGGCAATCCAGGCCTATCTCAAGAAACAAGAAAAATCCCAAATACAAAATCTAACAGCACACCTAAAGGAAATAGAAGCAGAACAGCAAAGGCAGCCTAAACCCAGCAGAAGAAGATAAATAATAAAGATCAGAGCAGAAATAAACAATATAGAATCCAAAAAACCTGTAGAGCAGATCAACGAAACCAAGAGTTGGTTTTTTGAAGAAATGAACAAAATTGACAAACCTCTAGCCAGGCTTCTCCAAAAGAAAAGGGAGATGACCCAAATAGATAAAATCATGAATGAAAATGGAATTATTGCAACCAATCCCTCAGAGATATAAACAATTATCAGGGAATACTATGAAAAATTATATGCCAACAAATTGGACAGCCTGGAAGAAATGGACAAATTCCTAAACACCCACACTCTTCCAAAACTCAATCAGGAGGAAATAGAAAGCTTGAACAGACCCATCACCAGCGAAGAAATTGAATCAGTTATCAAAAATCTCCCAACAAATAAGAGTCCAGGACCAGATGGCTTCCCAGGGGAGTTCTACCAGACGTTTAAAGCAGAGATAATACCTATCCTTCTCAAGCTATTCCAAGAAATAGAAAGGGAAGGAAAACTTCCAGACTCATTCTATGAAGCCAGTATTACTTTGATTCCTGAACCAGACAGAGACCCAGTAAAAAAAGAGAACTACAGGCCAATATCCCTGATGTATATGGATGCAAAAATATCAGTAAGATACTAGCAAATCGAATTCAACGGCATTTAAATAGAATTATTCACCATGATCAAGCGGGATTCATTCCTGGGATGCAGGGCTGGTTCAACATTCGCAAATCAATCAACGTGATACATCACATTAATAAAAGAAAATATAAGAACCATATGATCCTGTCAATCGATGCAGAAAAGGCCTTTGACAAAATTCAGCATCCTTTCTTAATAAAAACCCTTGAGAAAATTGGGATAGAAGGAACATACTTAAACATCTTAAAAGCCATTTATGAAAAGCCCACAGCTAACATTATCCTCAGTGGGGAAAAACTGAGAGCTTTTTCCATGAGATCAGGAACACGACAGGGATGCCCACTCTAACCACTGTTGTTTAACATAGTGTTGGAAGTTCTAGCATCAGCAATCAGACAACAAAAGGAAATCAAAGGCATCCAAATAGGTAAAGATGAAGTCAAGCTTTCGCTTTTTGCAGATGACATGATAATATACATGGAAAATCCGAAAGACTGCACCAAAAGTCTGCTAGAACTGATACATGAATTCAGCAAAGTTGCAGGATACAAAATCAATGTACAGAAATCAGTTGCATTCGTATACACTGACAATGAAGCAACAGAAAGACAAATAAAGAAACTGATCCCATTCACAATTGCACCAAGAAGCATAAAATACCTAGGAATAAATCTAACCAAAGATGTAAAAGATCTGTATGCTGAAAACTATAGAAAGCATATGAAGGTAATTAAAGAAGATATAAAGAAATGGAAAGACATTCCCTGCTCATGGATTGGAAGAATAAGTATTGTCAAAATGTCAATACTACCCAAAGCTATCTACACATTCAATGCAATCCCAATCAAAATTGCACCAGCATTCTTCTCGAATCTAGAACAAGCAATCCTAAAATTCATATGGAACCACAAAAGGCCCCGAATAGCCAAAGTAATTTTGAAGAAGAAGACCAAAGCAGGAGGCATCACAATCCCAGACTTAGGCTCTACTACAAAGCTGTCATCATCAAGACAGCATGGTATTGGCACAAAAACAGACACATAGACCAATGGAATAGAATAGAGACTCCAGAATTTGACCCACAAAAGTATGGCCAACTAATCTTTGACAAAACAAGAAAGAGTGTCCAATGGAAAAAAGACAGTCTCTTTAACAAATGGTGCTGGGAGAACTGGACAGCAACATGCAGAAGGTTGAAACTAGAGCACTTTCTCACACCATTCACAAAAATAAATTCAAAATGGATAAAGGACCTGAATGTGAGACAGGAAACCATCAAAACCCTAGAGGAGAAAGCAGGAAAAGACCTCTCTGACCTCAGCCGTAGCAATCTCTTACTCGACACATCCCCAAAGGGAAGGGAATTAAAAGCAAAAATGAATTACTGGGACCTTATGAAGATAAAAAGCTTCTGCACAGCAAAGGAAACCACCAACAAAACTAAAAGGCAACCAACGGAATGGGAAAAGATATTTGCAAATGACATATCAGACAAAGGGCTAGTATCCAAAATCTATAAAGAGCTCACCAAACTCCACACCTGAAAAACAAATAACCCAGTGAAGAAATGGGCAGAAAACATGAATAGACACTTCTCTAAAGAAGACATCCAGATGGCCCACAGGCACATGAAAAGATGCTCAACGTCGCTCCTCATCAGGGAAATACAAATCAAAACCACACTCAGATATCACCTCACGCCAGTCAGAGTGGCCAAAATGAACAAATCAGGAGACTATAGATGCTGGCAAGGATGTGGAGAAATGGGAACCCTCTTGCACTGTTGGTGGGAATGCAAATTGGTGCAGCCACTCTGGAAAGCAGTGTGGTGGTTCCTCAGAAAATTAAAAATAGACCTACCCTATGACCCAGTGATAGTACTGCTAGGAATTTACCCAAGGGACACAGGAGTACCGATGCATAGGGGTACTTGTACCCCAATGTTTATAGCAGAATTCTCAACAATAGCCAAATTATGGAAAGAGCCTATATGTCCATCAACTGATGAATAGATAAAGAAATTGTGATTTATATACACAATGAAATACTACATGGCAATGAGAAAGAATGAAATATGGCCCTTTGTAGCAACATGGATGGAACTGGAGAGTGTGATGCTAAGTGAAATAAGCCATACAGAGAAAGACAGATACCATATGGTTTCACTCTTATGTGGATCCTAAGAAACTTAACAGAAACCCATGGGGGAGGGGAAGGAAAAAAAAAAAAAAGAGGTTAGAGTGGGAGAGAGCCAAAGCATAAGAGACTCTTAAAAAATGAGAACAAACTGAGGGTTGATGGGGGGTGGGAGGGAGGGGAGGGTGGGTGATGGGTATTGAGGAGGCACCTTTTGGGATGAGCACTGGGTGTTGTATGGAAACCAATTTGACAATAAATTTCGTATATTTAACATAAATAAATAAATAAATAAATAAATAAATAAATAAATAAATAAATAAATAAGAAAGCATCCAGTGTTTCATCATTAATGATGTTAGCTGTGGATTTTTTATGATGCCTTTACCACGTTGAGGGAGTTTGTGTCTATTCCTAGTTTGTTGAATGTTTTTATCATGAAAAGGTCTTGGCTGTGTGTTTCAAAGCATTTTTATGTGCCTATTTAGATTATCATGTGTTTTTTTTTTTCTTTTATTCTGCCTATATGGTGTCCTACCATTGAGTGACTTTCCAACTTTTCAAACTTGCATATCTATGATAAACCTCAGTTGGTCATGATGTATAATCCTTTTTATAAGCTGCTGAATCAAGTTTGCTAGTATTTTATTGAATACTTTATATCTATATTTATAAGGGATATTGATGTATAGTTTTCTTGTAATTTGTGATGCCTTCGTCTAGCTTTGGTAGTGGGGCGATGTTAGTTTATATAATGAGTTGATGGTATTCCATTTTAAATTTTTAAAGAAGATTTTTGTGAAGCATTATTAATTCTTTAAATGTTTGGTCAAATTTTTGAGTGAGATAAAATTTGTGTAAGCTTGTATTTGTCGAAATTTTTTACTATTTCAATCTCTTCATTTGTTACAAGTTTTCCCAATTTTCTATTTATTGATTCAGTTTCAGTTGTTTGTGTCTTTCCAGAAATTTCTTAATTTCATATAGGTTTTTAAAATTTTTTGTTTTTTTTTTAATTTTCTTAATGTTTATTTATTTTTGATAGAGAGAGAGCATGAGTAGGGAAAGAGCAGTGAGAGAGGGAGACACAGATTCTGAAGCAGACTTCAGGATCTGAGCTATCAGCACAGAGCCCGATGCAGGGCTGAATTCACATATCGTGAGATCATGACCTGAGCCGAAGTCAGAGGCTTAACTGAGCCATCCGGGTGCCCCTAAAATTGTTTTTATTCAGTTGCTCATTGTATTACCTTTTTAGTCAGTCTAGGTAAAGTTTTGACAATTTTATTGATCTTTTCCATCAAGCTTTTGGGTTCATTGATTTTCTGTATTGTTTTTCTCTTACCTATTTCATTTATTTCTACTCTAGTCTTGAATTTTTGGCAGTGTTCTCAATCATATTGAGGTACATATTTTCAGAGCTCCTTACTCTGCCATTCAAGGTGACACCATCTCATAGAGCCATACTTCTTTTTTTTTTTAATGTTTAATTATTTGAGAGAGAGAGAGAGAAGGGAGAGGGACAGAGGATTTGAAGTGGGCTCCTTGATGACAGCAGAGAGCCTGATGTGGTGCTGAAACTCATGAACTGAGATCCTGACCTGAACCTAAGTCAGACCTTATCTGACTGAGCCATCCAGGTGTCCCAGCCATACTTCCTTTTTTAACTTTTTGTTTAAATTTCAGTTAGTTAACATAAGAGTAACATACAGAGTTTCAGGTGTACAACTTATTAACACTTTATACAACACCTGGTGCTCATCACAAGTGTATTCCTTAATCCCCATCACATTTTTAACCCCTTTCCTCCCTCTACCTCCCCTCTGATAACCATCAGTTTGTTTTCTATAATTAAAAGTCTGTTTCTTGGTTTGCCTCTCTCTCTCTTTTTTGTCCCCTTTGCTTGTTTGTTTTGTTTCTTAAATCCCACATACGAGTGAAAATGTATGGTATTTTTCTTTCTCTAACTAATTTCACTTACCATAATACTTTTTAGCTCCTTCCATGTTTTTGCAAATGGCAAGATTTAATTCTTTTTTAATGCCTGAGTAATATTCCATGTATGCGTGTATATCTACATATACATGTATGTATATATGTGTGTGGGGGTGTGTATATATATATATACACACACACGCATATATACACACACACATACATATATACCACATCTTCTTTTCCATTCATCATTTAGTTGGCACTTGGGCTGTTTCCAAAATTTGGCTAATAATGCTGCTGTAAACATCAGGGTGCGTGTATCCCTTTGAATTAGTATTTTTGTAATCTTTGGCTAAACATCTAGTAGTGCAATTGCTGTATTATAAGTAGTTCTATTTTTAACTTTTGAGGGACCTCCATACTATTTTTTAGAGTGGCTGCGCCAGTCTGCTTTCCCATCAACAACACAAGAGGGTTCTGCTTTCTCCACATCCTCATCAATACCTGTTATTGTGTTGTTGACTTTAGCCTTTCTGACAGGTTTAAGGTGATATCTCATTGTTATTTTGATTTGCATTTCCCTAATCATCAGTGATGTTGACCATCTTCTCATGTGTCTGTTGGCCATCTGTGTATCTTCTTTGGAAAATGTTTATTCATGTCTTCTGCCCATTGTATTACTTTGGATATGTTAGTTATTTCAGTTCTTTATATATTTGGTGTATTAAACATTTATTAGATATGTCATTTCAAATATTTTCTCCTCTTTAGGAGGTCGCTTTTTAGTTTGTTGAATGTTTCCTTTGCTGTACAGAAGATTTTTATCTTGATGTAATCCCAATAGTTTCTTTTTACTTTTGTTTCGCTTGCCTCAAGAGACATGTCTAGAAAGAAATTGCTATGGCCGAAGTCAAAGAAATTACTCCCTGTGCTCTCCTTTATGATTTTTATGGTTTCCTTTTTTCACATTTAGGTCTTTCATCCATTTGGAATTTATTTCTGGGTATGGTATAATAAAGTTGTCCAGTTTTCTTTTCTTTTCTTTTCTTTTCTTTTCTTTTCTTTTCTTTTCTTTTCTTTTCTTTCTTTCTTTCTTTCTTTCTTTCTTTCTTTCTTTCTTTCTTTCTTTTCTTTCTTCTTTCTTTCTTTCTTTCTTTCTTTCTTTCTTTCTTTCTTTCTTTCTTTCTTTCTTTCTTTCTTTCTCTCTTTCTTGTAGATTGCCATCCAGTTTTCCCAACACCATTTGTTGAAGAGACTGTCTTTTTCCCATTGGATATTCTTACTTGTTCTGTCAAAGTTCAATTGACCATATAATTGTGGGTTCGTTTCTGGGTTTTCTATTTTGTTCTGTTGATCTCTGTGTCTATTTTTGTGTCAGTACCATACTGTTCTGATTACCACAGCCTGTAATATAACCTGATGTCCAGAACTGTGATGCCTCCAGGTTTGCTTTTCTTTTTCAAGATTGTTTTGGTTATCTGGGTCTTTTGTGGTTCCATACAAAATTTTGGATTGTTTGGCCTAGCTCTCTGAAAAATACTGTTGGTATTTTGATAAAGGCTGCATTAAATGTGTAGATTAATTTGGGTAGTGTAGACATTTTAAAAATATTTGTTTTTCCAGTCCTTGAGTATGGAATGTCTTTCCATTTCCTTTCAATTTCTTTCATTTGTGTTTTATAGTTTTCAGGCACAAGTCTTTCACTTCTTTGGTTAGGTTTATTCCTAGGTATGTTTTTGTTTTTGGCACAATTGTAAATGGGCTTGATTCCTTGATTTCTCTTTCTGCTGCTTCATTATTAGCATATATAAATGCAATGGATTTCTGTATGTTGATTTTTTATCCTGTAACTTAACTGAATTCATTTATCAGTTCTAACAGTTTTTGGGTGGAATATGTCAGGTTTTCTATATATAGTATCATGTCATCTGCAAATAATGAATGTTTTACTTCTTCCTTGATGATTTGGATGACTTTTATTTCTTTTTGTTTCTGATTGTTGAGCCTAGGACTTTCAATACTATGTTAAATAACAGTGATGAGAGTGGACATCACTGTCTTGTTCCTGACTGTAGGGGGAAAACTCTCGGTTTTTCTCCATTGAGTATGATACTAGCTGTGTGTTATCCATATATGTCTGTATTATGTTGAGGTATGTTTCCTCTAACCTACTTTGTTAAGCATTTTTATTATAAATGTATGTTGTAGTTTGTCAAATGTTTTTTCTGCTTCTATTGAAATGATCATATGGCTCTTATCCTTTCTTTTATTAATGTGGTATATAACACTGACTGATTTCTGAATACTGAAACCCCCTTGCAACCCAAGTATACATCCCACTTGAGCATGGTGAATGATTTTTTAAATGTATTATTGGATTTGGTTTGTTGGTATTGTATTGAGAATTTTTGCATCTGTGTTCCTCAGGGATATGGGTCTGTAGTTCTCTTTCTTAGTGATGTCTTTATCTGGTCTTGGTATCAGGGTAATTCTGACTTCATAGAATGAATTTGGAGGTTTTCTTTCTTTTCTATTTTTTGGATAGTTTGAGAATAGATATTAACTCTTATTTAAATATTTGGTAGAATTTGTTTGTGAAGTCATCTGCTCTGGTACTTTTGGTTTTTTTTTTTGGGAGTTTTTTGATTACTGATTCAATATCTTTGTATGTTATCAGTCTGTTCAAGTTTTCTATTTCTTCCTGTTTCAGTTTTGGCATTTTGTAGGTTTCTAGGAATTTGTCCATTGCTTCCAGGTTGTCCATTTTGTTGGCATATAGTTTTTCATAATATTTTCTTATAACTATTTGTATTTTTTTGTGTGTTGGTTGTTATTTCTCTTCTCTCAGTTGTGATTTTATTTATTTGGGCTCTTTTTTCTTTTCTTTGTGGTAAGTCTGGCTATAGGTTTATGAATTTTGTTAATGTTTTCAAAGAACTAGCTCCTGATTTCATTGATCTGTTCTATTGGTTTTTAGTTTCTATATCATTTATTTCTGTTCATATAGCCATACTTCTTAGATAAATTTATATTTACTCATCATGTTTTGATTCCCACACTCATCCTGGCTGTATTTAGTTGTCAACTGCCCAGGTATAAGAGTAATGCACCTCTGGACATCTGTCTTTGTCAAAGTTTCAGCTTATTATAATAGGTAGATAGGCAGGAATCGCCTTTTTTCTAACTTCTCTATGAGTATCCCCTCCTCAGAGGATACACTTAATAAAAATATTACATTCCCAGATCAAAGAGAATTAATTTTTAGTCAACAGCAATGTATTACCTGCTCCAACTCTAAACCTAACTACAAAAGTGTTCTGGGGGCGCCTGGGTGGCTCAGTCCATTAAGCATCCAACTCTGACTCAGGTCATGATTTTGCAGTTCATGATTTCGAGCCCCACTGTCGAACTGACAGCTCAGAGCCTGGAGCCTGCTTCAGATTCTGTGTCTCCCTCTCTTTCTCTCCCTCCCTGTTTCTCTCTCTCTCTCTCTCTCTCTCTCTCTCTCTTTCTCTCTCTCTCTCTCAAAAATAAACATTGAAAAAAAGAAAAGTGTTCCGTTGTCTACTATGATATAGGGGAAAAAACAGTATCTTTAGAGTCAGAACTGCTTATTAAAATACTTACTGGCCTTTCCACTTATTTAATATGTGAAATTGTTAAATACATATGTGAATTGCTAAATGGATTATTAAATGAGTGGTTATATAAAAATGTTTAGTGAAGAATGTATTATTAAGCAGTTTAACAAGAAGTGTTGCACTTGTGTGTAACATGTTTGTGTGATCTAAACACACACAACTAAGATTTGCTGTACTTTTATGTAAGGGAGCTTTCAAATGCACTATCTAACATATTCTGGGTAATATACTGTAAGGTCATTGTTATTATTAAACTATCTAGAGAAGGCTGTGATAACATTCACATACACATCAAAGGTTAGAGTCCAGGTTCTGAATACAATCCCAGATTTCTTCCCACTACTCTGTATGGGCTTGTTTATTAACTGCTTGATAAATTATTTGCTTGATGAAAACATTGTCAGTTCATACTCGAATTTGGATAGCATAGCATAATTTAATCTAACCTACTTTGAGATTTTGATAAGGCATGTGAAGGTTAAATGTAACTGAAACACTTAGAATGACAATGTGTTCTTTTTTAGGTTTCAGGAGAATACATGTGAAACAGTTGATGGACAATGTTTGTTTTGCCCTCTTCACAACATTTAGGTTCAAAAAAGAATTCCTTTGTGTTGTCGTTTCGCTCCAATATGCATCAATAAAACCTCTCATAGCCTAGTGTTCTGCATGCAAGATTATAATGAGGTACACATTATTGAAGACTAACATAGGGGATCAATTAACTTAGATTCAAACCCAGCACTAGGAATTGGCAGTCCTAGTGGAAAGAACCACTGTGCGTAAATGTATCTCTAATGCCACTTTCTAGTTCAAAAATTACAGTGTTTTTCACTGAGAGGATCTTCTTGATACAAGGGCTAGTGTGTTCTGTATATGATTTGGGTTGTTCTCAAAAACGTGTTTGCTGTCTTAATGAGTTCTCAAGAGACAGTAAAAAAAAAAAAAAAAAAAAAGTAGGGCTTCTCATTTACAGGGCTCACAGTGATTTAAAGCATTCATTATAAAGCTACCTCATATGAATTCATCTTTTATATAAAGCTGCTTTGGCCTGAAATTGCACACAATATTCAAAGCCTATGCTCAGAGTGTTATAACGTAAGAAAAATAAATAAATCGAGAATGTGCACAGCAATTGAATTATGATGTAGTGTCCCTGGTTTAATAGTGGTCATTTACAATGCACTAAGATTAGATAACTTTTCAAAAGGTTGTGACATTGACTTTCTTATTTGCATAAAATTGAATACATTCTGCAACCGACTAGTTGAAGTAGATGTTTCATTTGTTGATATAAAATTGCTGATATAAAGTGACAAATCTCACAAAACATGGCTCACACTATAAATTTAAATATATACACAATGAAGTCAAAATGAGCGTGAAATGTATTATATGATTTTACCTATAAACTGATTATGAGACAAACAGGATAATCATATGAAATATTAAGCCCTATTTCTTTTTTTTTATTTTTTTAATGTTAATTTACTTTTTTGAGAGAGAAAGACACAGTGTGAGTGGGGGAGAGGCAGAGACACAGAATCTGAAGCAGGCTCTGGGATCCAACCCACACACCGGGAGACATGACCCAAGCTGAAGTCGGACGCCCAACTGACTGAGCCACCCAGGCGCCCCTTAAGTCATATGTTTAAGGGAAAAAATATCTATAGTTGTTTTTCAGAGGATATAAAGGTCATATATATACAAAATTAATTTTAGTTTTTGTTATTAGTTTTCTGGGTTTTTTGTTTTGTTTTGGTCTTTTCAGATCAATCCCTGATGATTGTCTCCTTTTAGATGTGCACAGTAGTAGACTTCTAGCTTACCCTTTGCGTATGCAGAAGAAATGATTTATTTGAAGGGTGTTATCCAAGGCATTTCCTAAGTGGTCCTACTAAATATCCATGTAAAGTCTTTCTTAAAAAAAAAATATGTGTGTGTAATTTTGATTTGATTCAAATGCATTAGGAGTAATTATGAACTATATTATTTTATTTTGCCACTGTGATGGCTTAAGTAATATGAATTAATATATTTGCAAGCATCTTAATGTTTTTAACCCTTGAAACCTTTTAAATCTTAAAAAAATACTTTTAATCGTTAAAGATTTTCAGCTTACCAGCACCTAGCTATTCATTTTTTTCGAGTATAGTTGACACATAATGTTATGATAGTTTCATGTGTACGACACAATGATTCGACAAATTTATACATTATGCTTATATGTTATGTTATGCTCAGGACAAGTGTAGCTATTATCTGTCACCATAAAAAGCTATTACCGTACGAGGAACTATATTTCCTATGCTGTCCTTTTTATTCCCACCACTGATTCATTTCATAGCTGGAAGCCTGTGTCTCCCACTTTTCTTCACCCATTTTGCACAACTCCTACCATCTCCCCACTGGTAACCATGAGTTTGTTCTCAGGATTTATAGATCTGATTCTGTTTTTGTTATTGTTTTGTTTTTTTAGTTTCCACATATAAGTGAAATCATATGGTGTTTGTCTTTCTCAGTCTGACTTATTTCACTTAGTGTAATACCCTCTAGGTTCATCCATGTTTTTACAAAGCCAAGATGTCAACCTTTGGGGGGCAAATATTCCTGTGTGTGTGTGTGGTTGTTTGTAATGAACATAAGGGTGAATATAGCTTTTTGAATTAGTGTTTTCATTTTCTTTGGGTAAATATCCAGTGGTAAAATTACTGAATCATATGGTATTTCTATTTTTGGTTTTTTGTAGTGGAAAGCTGCTACTTCCCACAGTGGCTGCACCAATTTACATTCCTACTAACAGTTCATGAAGATTCCTTTTTCTCCATTTCCTCACCAATGCGTATTTCTCATCTTTTTGATACTAGCCATTCTGACAGGTATAAAGTGATATCTCACTGCAGTTTTGATTTGCATTTCCCTAATGATTAGTGGTGTTGAGCCTCTTTCCATGTATTGTTGGGCATCTGTGTGTCTTCTTTGGAAAAATGTCTATTTAGTTCTTTGCCCATTTTTAATCAGATTATGTGTTTTTGGTGTTAGTGTGTATAAGTTCTTTATATATTTTAGATATCAACCCCTTATCAGATATATGGTTTGCAAATATCTTTTCTCATTAAGTTATATTTTCATTTTGTTAATGTTTATTCTCACTGTATAAAACTTTTTATTTTGGTATAGTCCCAACAGTTTATTTTTGCTTTTGCTTTCCTTGCCTGAGGAGACATTTCTAGAAAAATTTTGACAAACCTAATGTCAAAGAGATTACTGCTTGTGTTTTCTTTTAGGAGTTCTATGGTTTCAGGTCTTATATTTAGGTGTTTAATTCACTCTGAGTTTATTTTTTGTGTATGGTATAAGAAAATGATTCATTTTCATTCTTTAGCCTACAGCTATATAGTTTTCCCAACAGCATTTGTTGAAGAGACTGTCTTTTCCCAATTGTATATTATTACTTCAGTTGTCGATTAATTGACCATACAAGTGTGTGCTTATTTCTGGGATCTCTAGTCTGTTTCATTGATCTATTTTTTCTATGTTTCTTGTAGTAGCATACTTTTTTGATTACTACAGATTTGTAGTGTTTGTTGAAATCTGGAGTTGTGATAACTCCAGCTTTGGTCTTCTTTTTTAGGATCGCTTTGGCTATGTGGTGTCTTTTGTAGAGCAATACAAATTTTAGGATTATTTGTTTTAGTTCTGTGAGAAATGGTATTGGTATTCTGGTAGAGATTACATTGAATCTGTAGATTGCTTTGTGTAATATGGACATCTTAAGAATATTAATTTTTCTGGTCCATGAGCATGGAATATTTTTCCATTTGTTTGTGTCATCTTCATTTTCTTTTATCAGTGTTTCATAGTTTTCAGAATATAGGTCTTTACCTCTTCATTTAAGTTTATTCCTGGGTATTTTATTCTTTTTGGTTCAATTATAAATGGGATTGTTTTCTTAATTTTTCTTTCTGCTGCTTCATTATTAGCATATGGAAATGTTAGAAATTTCTGGGTATTAATTTTGTACCCTGCAACGTTATTGTGTTGTTTGCAAATAGTGACAGTTTAACTTTTTCCTTACTAATGTGGATGCCTCGTTTCTTTTTCTTGTCTAATTGCTGTGGCTAGAACTTCCAGTACAATGTTGAATAAAAGTGGCAAGAGTAAACATTCTTGTCTTATTTCTGATATTAGAGGAAACTGATCTTTTTAAAATGTATTATTTATGCACTTACTCATTCTTTTGTTTATTATTTATTATTTTTCTTTCATGTAACTGTTAATATAGTGTTTTTTCTCCATTACATCCTCCTGTATCCTTTCATCCAATTCATTAGAATAAATGTTGCTTTATTATTTTTTTATTTAAAATATGGCCATATGCATGTGTGTATATCAGTAGTCTCTTGTTTTCCTTGCTTTTAAACTTAAGAAAAGAGCATCATATTGTATATTAAGATTTCTCCATGTTCATTAATTTTCACTGTTATATTTCCTTTCTGTAAATAGTCAATATTTTTCTCAATCTCCTATTTATAGGCATTTAATTTATTTCAAACTTTTACCTCTTTGCTGCTATCCTTGCTGTTATAAAAATTCTTAGTAAATGTTGGGGTGACTGTGTGGCTCAGTCGGTTAAGCATCCAACTTCAGCTCAGGTCATGATCTCATGGTTGATGGGTTTGATCCCTGCGTTGGGCTCTGTGCTGACATTTGGGAGCCTGGAGCCTGCTTCCAATTCTGTGTCTCCCTCTCTTTCTGCCCCTCCCCTGTTTGTGCTGTCTCTCTCAAAAAGAAATAAACATTGAAAAAAATTTTAAAAAAATTCTCAGTAAATGTTGGTACACATGTGCAAGAATTTTTATTGGATATATAAGGAATAAAATTATTGAGTTATTGGAAATATGAATATTAAAATTTCCAAAGAGAGTGCAGAAATATACATTCCCCACACTCATTTATGAAGATCCCACCTATTCCCATATTTTCAATTCTTATTATTGTCAGACTTCTTAATTTTTGTCAACTGAATGGGTACAGAAAGTTATCTCATGATCTTTATTTGTATTTTCCTATATAAATGAGGGTGAACATATCTTCCATATATTTATTGGCTCTCAATTGTTTCCTCCTTTTTCTCCTTATTTATGCTCATGTTTTGGCATATTTCTTCTTCTCATTCATTTAGACTTTTTCTGTCCAGTATAATAAATTAATTCCATGATGGACACGGAACATAATTTGCATAATTTGTATTCTTTCAAATTTATTATTTTAATTTATGACCTAAAATGTAATCTATCTTGTCTCAAGTTCCAAATACACTTAAAAATATTATTTCTACTGTTACTGAGTGGAATGTTCAAAATTACACCTTAACTGTAATTAGTGTTTTTAAGTTCTCATATATCCTTCCTGATTTTCTATCCACTTTATCAGTTATCTATTTTATCAGATTTTTCTTTTGCTTCTTTCCTTTCCTTTCCTTTCCTTTCCTTTTTGTTTTTTTATGCATTTTGAAGCTCTGTCATTCAGTGATTATGCATTCAGGATTATTTTGTCCTCTGGGAGAATTGGTGTTATCATTATGTAATGTCCCTTTTTATTCCTAACAATATTCCTTGCTCCAAACTCTACTTTGATATTAATAAAGCTACTTTAGTCACATTTTGACTAATGTTTGCATTGTTTATATCATTTTAAATATATATTTATAGCAAAGTATAAAATGATATATATATTATATATATTTATATTATAAAAAAATCTGATCATATTTGTCTTTTATTTATTTTTTTAATGTTTATTTTTGAGACAGAGAGAGAGAGAGAGCAAGGGGAGAGAGGCAAGGAGAGACAGGGAGACACAGAATCTGAAGCAGACTTTAGGCTCTGAGCTGTCAACACAGAGCCCGATGCTGGGCTTGAACCCATGAAGTGGGAGATCATGACTTGAGCTGAAGTTGGAAGCCTAATGGACTGAGCCACCACCCCAGCTGCCTTTTAAATCTTTCATTGAGGCCGTTCATATTTAAAGTGATTATTGATGTAGTTGATATGGTAACATTGTCTTGTTACCCATTTTCCATTTGTTCTGCCTGTCTTTGTTTCTTCTTTTTCCTCTCTTGAATTAAGGATTTTTTTTTTTTATATAATGCTACTTGTCTCTCTCTATTATGTTATTCATACCCTTTAGAAACTTAACTATTGCCCTAGTTTTTATAATATAAATCTTTAATCAGAATGTACCTTTAAGTATTATTATTCTATATCATGTGCAGTGGAAAGACCTTACAACAGCATATTCTCAATTCTTTATTTCCATCCCTTGAGCTATTTATGTCCTTTATTTTACATTACATATACTATAAATATACAATACCTTGTTACTATTTTGTTAAACAATCACCAGTTCTTTAGAGCATTTAAAAATAAAATCAAGAATTGTATTTTACCTCCATTTATTTGATTTCTACGGCTCCTCATTTCTTTGTTTCAATCCAACTTTCTATCTGGCATCCTATTCCTTCTGCTTGAAGAAATTCTTTTAACATTTCCTGCAAATTATTTTGCTGGCAAATATATCTCTTTGCATTTGGTGATATGGAAAGGTCATTATTTCTACTTAGTTTTTGAAATATATTTTCCTGTATATAAATTTCAGTTTTTTTTTTTCTTTCTGCACTTTCAACATGTCAGACCACTATCTTCTGAACACTATGTTCTTTTCTTTCTATAATAAGTAATATGCTATAACACTTTTTTTCCCTTTCATGTTTAATGTCTCATTTTATTTCTGGATACCTTCAGACTTATTCTTTTTTTTTTTGAGCATTTTAATATGATATGACAAATCCTTGCACTCATGTGTATATGTGATATGTGATGTATGATTTATTTGTGCTTAGGATTCTTGACATTTTTGAATTTGTGGCTTGGTGCCTGTCATTAATTTTGGAAAAATCTCAGCTATTATTTTTCAAATTCTTATTCTTCATTCTTTTCTCCTTTTTATGCATTTTTTAAAATGTTTTATAGTGTTCCACATGCTGTATCCAATTTTTATCACTTTTTACTTTGTGCTTACTGTGGGAAATTTTAATTGATGAATATTCAAGTTCATTGATTTTGTTCTTCACTGTCTTAAATCTACTCATGAGACCAGTGAAACCATCTCATCTCTGTCACTGTGTCTTTTCATTTCTGACTTTTTTATCTCTCTGCTAAACATATTCACCTTAGCTTGCATACTGTCCAACTTTTTCAGTAGATCCTTTAACATATTAGTCATAGTTAACTTAAATTTTGTATCAAATAGTTCCTACATCTGTATCCTATCTGCGTCTGACTGATAATTGCTTTGTCCCTTCAGAGTATGTTTTTTCTTGGTTATTGTTTTGCCTTGTGATTTTGTTGTTGCTGTTAAAAATGAAATCTTACATAGAAAGAGGTAAATTTTTTTTAATGAATAGAAATGGGAATGTTTTATCTGCTGAGTGTATACAGTTAGGAACTGGGCTGGTTTTGAAGTTCATCGTTACTGTGTTTAACCTCAGGGCAACAGTAGCTTCAAATTTCTGTAATGTACCTTATATATAGGATGGAGGTTGCCTTACCAGAGAGTAATATAATTGCCTTAGAAAAGGTATTTTTACTTGCTTTTATTCCTCTCTTGCCCCTTTTCTAGCAGTATTTTGTTAGTACTTGTTACTAAGACCTTGTCAACTTTGGCTGTGGAGGATGGTGGAGGGTGTGTTCTCTGTTGTTCTGAATTTCCCTTTTCTTAGACAGGTACCGTGCTTCTGGGCCTCAAGGATGTGGCCCTAGCAGTTCTTATCTCCTTCCTCCAACTGTAGTTTGGGGTTTAGCATCTATTCATGCCCTTCCCCCTGCTTAGGTTTTTTTTTCTCTATTATTTTCCACCAGGTTTAACCTATCCTAAAGGTGATAGTATTTTCATTTATTTTGTTGTTCCCCTTCCATCTCAGTTTTGAGGCTTATGCCCTTTAGGAAAGATAGAAGAAATGGACATGACTGGAATTCTGTTTCCCTTGCACACAACTCCTCTTGTGGTCCTCCTGTCACTGCAGTGGACACTCTGATTCTCTACAGTCTTTTCTGAGTGCTCTTCGTGGAGTTGGAGTCTGTGCAGAAAGAGCTCCACCAATTTCTGTGCCCCCCCCACCCACCACCACCACCAGGGCTTCATACTGTCTATTAGTTTACCTATGTTATGTAAAGTCCATTTATACTTCACTAATTTGTCAGCTGTTCCAGATGAACTCTTCTTTCTAGTGGCTGGTTGAGTCAACTGCTTGTGAGAGCTCTGTTTCTCTCCCTCCAGGTGCCTGTCTCTGCTTTGGTTCAAACAATTGTTATGCAACCTCATTTCTCCATCCAGATCAAAAAAAAAAATCTCATGAATTTGAAATTAGTTCAGTTTTTTAATTGTTTTTGCAATGATAGAAGTGAAACTCTTTCCAGCCCTCTACATTCTGGACTATAACCAGGAGTTGATACAAAGTTTTAAATTTCAAAGATCAGTTTGATTTTCAATTATCCGTGAAGTTCCTTTAATGCTCTACTTGAGTCGTCTTCTTTTTTTTTTTAAGTTTACTGAGAGAGTAAGAGTACATGGAAGTTGGAGACAGGCAGAGAGAGAGAGGATATTCCAAGCACCAACAGCACAGAGCCCAGTGCAGGACTGGAAGTCACAAACTGTGAGTTCATGACCTGTGCTGAAGCCAAATACTTAACGGACTGACCCACGTGGGTACCTCTCTACTTGAACCTTCTTAAATGCTTTTTTCTTTTTAAAGTTATATATTTGTACCACCTTTCCTATTTCACAGAGCTACTAACAGTTCTTCTAGATTGCAGTACAATTTGTCACTGGGTCCATTTTGGTCCATTTTTACTTTTATTTGCCTCCTTCTGCTACTAGACATCAAAAGACAAATAAATGTTTGGGCTTCCCATCCCATCTCCATGAAGGGGCATAGCTCTAATCTTCTGTTGGAGTGCTGAGAAGAATCCTATTTGTATTATCACTTTTGTAGCCTCACAGAGAGGGAGACTTGGTCAACCTCTAGTGTCCCTATGGTTCCTCCAGGTGCAGAAAAATCCATTCTGGTTGCTATATTTAAAATTTATGTCATCTCTATGAGGAGATTCCCAATTCTTGGATTGCCAAATTCTCAAAGGTGTCAAAAAGCACATTTAGCTATTTGGTTTCCTTTCTAGCTCAGAGAAAATTAAAGTCCATGTCTGATCTCCTTGAGATCCTGACAGAATCTGCATTAGCTTTCTATTGCCCTGTCAGAAGTTGCCCCAAATTTAGCAGCATGAAAAATTAAACATTTACAGCTTCACACAGTTCTGAGGGTGAGGAATCAAGGTGGTTTTGACTGAAACTGTGAGTCTCAGCTGTGGTCATTACAAGGATTGAATAGGGACAAAAAAATCCATTTCTGTGATCACTCACGTTCTTGAAAGGCTTCATTTCCTTTATAAATATTGGCTTAATTTTCCTGCCAGGTAGGCTTTTCCATAGGGCAACTCACAACTTGGAAACAGGCTGTATCAGAGTGAGTGACAAGAGGTAAAGAGGGAGAAGGGGAGAAAGAGCAAATACTCAAGATATAAGCGAGTCTTTTAATAACTCAGTCTTGGAACAGAAACAGTGAGAAACATCACTTCTGCCAGGTTCCATTCATTCATAGTGAGTCAGTAAATCCAGTCCATCATTAAGGGAGGAAAAGTTAGCTGACCTTTTCCATCACATGCACACTCTTGCCTCTACCACTTTGCCTGCATCAGTCCTTGCTCTGCTTTGTAGAGAAAGTTGAAAGGGACATGGGAGGAATTGGGCATCATGGTCACTATATTCCCTGAGTTTGCTTTTTTCATCACCTATTTTGCAATTTTAGTGATACATCTGAGCATACGGCAGACCACTGATAAGAGTTTGTCATTTGTAGAGGAAGAAAGCAGGATTATTCAAAGGAATGAAATTAGTGTCAAAAACATTTGAAATGTATTATCTACTAATCTAGAAATAAAACCTATAGCTCTTTAAGTTGGAAAACCCAAAAAAAATGCAGCTTTCTGGGATAAACCAGGATGCCGTCCAAAAATCTTAGAGAGATCCACGATTATCTCTCTCCAACATTCTCACAAACATGAATGTCTTATAATTGAATGTGGGAAAAAATGAATATGTTATCACTGAAATAAATATTATGACTTCCAGTAAAACTGATACTAAATTTTAGGTTTACCTTGGAGAAAATTTTTGTGATTATAAAATGCAAATTGCTTTTAACCACTAAATCTACTGGATTCTCAAAAAATGTTAATGCAAGCTTATTTCCTGAAAAGAGCTTTTGCCCATGAGACTTAGCCTAAGTTTCTTGATACCTTTATCCAAAAGAAAACGGCAAGCTAAATTATGACTCCAAAAAATATGCCCTAAATTAGGCCCCTAATCAAATGTCTGGTTTATAAGTCTCTTGTGTGTACTCAATTTCACAGTAAACACTTAAAAATT
Source organism: Puma concolor (assembly GCF_028749965.1). NCBI lineage: Eukaryota > Metazoa > Chordata > Mammalia > Carnivora > Felidae > Puma > Puma concolor. The sequence continues at coordinate 47,592,549 of NC_141684.1, forward strand.
AGAAACGCCAGCATTACTAGAAAGCATCTTTTCTAAATAAAGATTTATCAATGCTGCAACTCAGTGTTGAGTATTATAATGAAGTAATCAATGTGGTGCTGAACATAATTTTGAGATTTTGAGAGATCCTAAGTAATATTTTGGATTCAATTTTATTTATCTCTTAGAGAGGACTCAATATATTATCCATTACCATTGAGATAAGCATATTTATGGACTATGCATCATTTTAACAGCTATATCTATGAAAAATTAGATCTTATTTATATTTTGGAAATTACTATTAATATATAATTAAAGTGGTAGTGGGATTTTTTAAAAGATTAACAGATTTCAGTTGGATTTATTTCCACATGTCATGCTAAGTAAAGTTGATCTCAAGATATTCAAATGCATTGTACGATATGTTGGATTAAATTAGAGTCCCACAGATGTGAATAATGTTCAAGTTCCAAGGGAAGAAACATGTCCCTGTGTTCCAATGCCAAGAAGATTTGTCTAGGGAAGGCAATTTAACTTTCTCCCAAGAAGCCTTAAAAATGGAATTACTCTGATAAATTTCCCAGTTTTTGACATTTGCCTTTAGCCTTACTATCTCATAAACCTTAATTTGCACACATATTTAGAGTGAACATAACGCAAATGTTCACGAACTGATGAATGGATAAACAAAATGTAGTATGTCCATACAATGCAATACTATCTGGCAATAAGGATAAATGAAGCACTGATAGGTACCACAATATGGCTGAATCTCCAAAAACCTATGCCATATGAAAAGAAGCAGACCCAAAAGGCCAGATATTAATGGTTAAATTCCATTTTAAGACATTTATTTTTGCTGTGTTATTTTTATCTTACCCATTAGCTAAATGACAACACCAGCTATGAAAGTAACATTTTGGTTATAATGTCAATAGTTAACAAATAGTGTGACTTCAGATATAGGAATTCAGCAAATATTCAATAAAAGCATTTGCAAAAATCAGTTGTCTTCACAAAATTTATAATAAAGAGTAATATAATTTTTACTATTTTAAAATTGTATGCTATACGTTTCCTACATCAGTAGAGCTTATAATAAATGTGCGTACAAATATATGTTTACACATGGTTTTATTTGATATCCACTCATAAAACATTAACCTGACTACCACTGGATGTGGAGGAGATCAGCAGTTGCATGGGACAAAGGACAGGTGGAGCGTTTTTTTTACTACCAAGTAGCAGCATGAAGGACTGTGTACCTAGAGATAATAGGACTGTTTTTTTTTTTTATCTTATTATAAAACTATTCATCAAAAATAATAAATTTCTGTCTACATAAAGTAAAAAATTAAATTTAAAAGTATAGTCAAGGGTTACATTTTAAGTGGGATAGAGTCAGTGGGGTTCATTTTTCTGGCAAAGCTGAATATATTCAGAACAGTCCATCACTGGTCATTTAAGAAACTCCAGACAACTTAGGGACTATGTTTGACCATTGGCCTTGATTTGTACAGTTTTATAAAAACACAAAGCTGCTATTCTTTTCATCATCATTTTGTAATTCTTTAGTGACTAGCATCTAGTATCCCGAGATTTGATTGGTGGGAGAGCTTTCCAGGAAAAAAAAAAAAAATCAGAAGAGGAAATGTATTTTAGCTCCAGGCATGGTGTACTTTCTCATCCCCCTGATTTCAAATTACTTGATCCTTATTAATGTGTTGCTTTGAAGTAACTCACTGAAAATAATGTTAAATAATATATTGTATTTATTAAATAAGTAATTTACTTTCATGATTTCCAACAAGAAAGTAAAGCCTTTGTGTTTTTCAAATGTTCAAAGATATAAAATTGCATATCTAGGGCCTGGATAATAGGTAATCTGATATCAATTGCATGACCCTTAAATTTCTTTGTGTGAGACTTCTACTTAAGATATTAGCTCTTCCAGGGTGGGAGAGCAAAAGAAAAAATAATCTAAAGAGTGTAAGATTAAGAACTGGACTTGTAACCTTAAAAACATAACATTCTAAACTAGGGCTCCCTAACTCTGGATTTTAGTGTTTCATTTGCATAACAATACCATAATTTCTAAATGTAGTTGATTGGTACAGAGATGATTTAAAGGAAGTTTTTTGTTTAATGTGGTTGATTGTGTTAAATTCTTTCTTTTGTTTACCCAGCAAAGACATGTGGATAAAAGGAGTGGAAAATAGATCAGTGTGTATTTCCATATCCTTCATTTCTAATTCAAGTCAGAAAAATAATTTAAGCCTCACTTGACACTTCTCCTATTATTTAAACATGACTAAACACTCAAATGTTGGAATTATAATAAGTTAGGGACTTTACTGGATTGAATTCAAGAGTCTGACATTGTCAGACACATGGTTTATATTAGTGTAACACATCACAATCTGGCCTTGGTATTCTTACTTCTTGCTTCATCCCTGTAGACAGAAAATGGGGAGAGGAGAGAGAAAGAAATACATGGTAGGAAATCTCAAGAGTGTGAAGTTATCATTTAATTTCACAGAAACCTAAGAAAATGAATAACAAGGAAATGGGAACATGAGACATCAAACATTACCTCTTATCCTTCCTCTTCCCTTCATATCAGATCTTTGCCTCCCAACTCCAGGGAAACAATTATGGGGAAATTTACCATTATTCCCTTTGTTTCCAAATGCTTTGGACCACTGAGTGCAGCTACTCAGTGCAACAGACCTTATTCACATTAATTTCTCATTTGAAAGGTATTCTTTGCTGGATTTCTGCCTACCTGGCAGATACTGGAAGAGATCCAGCAAATTGCTTTTTGTTGTTGTTCCTCAGGACTTTGCCAGCTCCTTTTACTCTATATTATGTAATAATGGTGTTATCTGGTTGTTAAGGTACACTTTGTGTATTCTTCTTCAACATAATTGCCTAAGTAGTCTCATTCATCCTCTTGATTTCAATATCTACCCATATACTCAGGACTTGTGTATTTGTTTAGCGACTTGCTTCAAAATTTTAGAGAAACATCTAAGTTAAGGCACACTGAAAATTTGACCAGATACTCAAAAGGCATGTGAATATTAGAATTATCAAAAGTCAACCCACTGTCTTTCCCTTTCCCCTGTCAAAAATAAACAGATAAATTTTCCTAATCCATCTTTGTTTCTCACTAAATACCTTTATGAGCTACCTCTCTCTTCTCTCCCAAGTCAACAGAAGCAGGAAAGTGATCTGAAAATTTACTTATACCATTTTCTTTTTTTCTCCCACTTTAGTTCATGATAAAACCTCATTCTGTTTCATTACCACATCTCCTATCAGTTAGTTATCACTTCTCATATTGAGGATTTCTTTCCCTTTCTTTTCTTTTCCTTTTTCTTTTCTTTTCTTTTCTTTTCTTTTCTTTTCTTTTCTTTTCTTTTCTTTTCTTTTCTTTCTTTCTCTTCCTTTCTTTTATTCTTCCTTCCTTTTATTTTCTTTCTTTCTTTCTTTCTTTCTTTCTTTCTTTCTTTCACTTTCTTTCTTCCTTTCCTTCCTTCCTTCCTTCCTTCCAAGGTTGGTTCCTTCCTTCCTTCCTTCCTTCCTTCCTTCCTTCCTTCCTTCCTTCCTTCCTTCCTTCCTTCCTTCCTTCCTTCTTTGAGAGACAGAGTACAAGCAGGGGAGGGGCAGAGAGAGAGGGAGACACTATATCCAAAACGGGCTCCAGGCTCTGAGCTGTCAGCACAGAGCCTCACACGGGGCTCGAACTCAAAATGTGAGGTCATGACCTGAACCAAAGTCTGAGTCTTAACTGACTGAGCCGCCCAGGCATCTCTGGATTTCTTTCTTACTTGATTTTCACATAGTTTGTTTCTCCTTTTCTAATATATGTGTATATATTGCTGAGTGAGAATGCTTGGCAACCCCATCACAGTTAGCATGACTACTTTGTACAGATAAACAGGTCCCTCCCTCAGGAAGCCTTATTCTTTTCGACCATTAAGTTAGAAACTATCGAAATTTCTGCTAAGTGTGAGACAAATGGCAGAGCTCTACAATGCAACACTTGGAAATAAGAGCCGCACTGACTCTTTTTTAATGTGGCTGTGTTCATGTTAATTCCCATTTGGATCCTTTTAATTCTCTTTATTGACTACCCCATTAAACTTATCCTCCATAAAACAAAATATTCTCTCAGACATGATTTCTATAAACATCTCTTCTATTGCAGGTTTTCTCATGTTCTCCCATCTCTGACAAATTTTGTTTCAACTTAACAGAAGTCCATATGGGCTCATGTATGTTTGCTCACCATATTTCCAAGTCCAAAATTCTCCTTGCATCACCTTTTCAGTGAATCTATCTGACTTCCACTTTCACACTATCCCTGATGGAATTAACCATGCCCTTTTCCTTACACTTGTGAACAGCTCTTTTCCAGCTACTATAATACTGTACTGAATGCTATTTGAATGTTTTTCTCTTTGTATACTTTAACAGTCCTGTGAACAAAGATGGGTCTTGTCTTTCATCCCCAGAGCACTGCACATTGCCAAGCAGCAATTGAACATATAGTTGTTGGACGAATGAGTAAATAAATGTGACCATACCAATTAATAATGTTATAGAAGAAAGAGAAAAGGTGGAAGCTCTTTCCAGTGTCTGCCACCATGCTAAGCGCCTTAAGTATATTAAATGAGTATTAAACTTAAGAGAAATTATGTAGGGTTATAGGTGCCCTTGTCTTTTTCCAGGAAAGTAACTAGCTCAGATGATCAAGTAATCTATCCATGGTTTCTCAGTCAGTGCAATGCTTTAAGCCTCTTCTTTTTCAAGGCGTGCACTATGCTGTAGCTCTGTGTTAAGCATCAGAGAAGTTTGTCACACTGAATGGAATGTTTTATTCTTTCTTTGTAAATAAAATGAAGCATGCTTATCAAAATCCCTCAGACCTTCTAAGTACACCAAGTGGACACTTATCAATAGTGTAATACTGTTCTACATAGTACAATCACAATAATGGAGAAATACAAAAGAACATTTTAATTAAAGTAATTTGAATCTGTGTTACTTAGTTTGTATTAACCAAAATATCAGGTAGTGTAAAAAATTGACTTTTAACTGCAAGCTTTGTTTCCATTAGGTGCTAAGATCTAATTAGTTTTAAACCATTAGCTGTGTTTGTCACTCTAGATTTTTCTAAGAACATTTTAAAAAGAAATTCTTTCATGTAATTATGTAGATAAGTTTTTAGAGCCTAATTAATATTTGCTCCTTGAAGATAGGACGTTTTCTTGATTCATCACTTGTCAAAAGTTTTCATTTCTTCTCTATCCCAACATTCTACTTGCCTTACTTGTTCCTTGGAGGAATGGATAGTGATGAATATGACTTTAGTTATATCCTTATTATGGTGCTGTATTAAATAATGGCTGAAAATAATTGGATTTTGTTTTGAAGTTTTAGACTACTAGACATCAAAGAAACTTCTTTATTTTCATAATTGAATAGTGATTTGTTTAGATAATATAGGTACTCTTGTTTGAGGCTTGTCTTTCCAAAACAGACATTTTACAATTACATAAAATGTCTCCCTTTGTACCTGCACAGGAAATGACAGTGGAGTGAATTTCTTTGAACTCTCATTTATTCATTCATCAGAAGTTCTAAAATGCCTCCTAGGTCCCTACCATTGTACTAGAAACTACATTGGCAATAGTATATACAATAATGTTCTGAACTAAGAGTTTGCATTTCAGAAGACTGTCGTGAAAACAATTAATATATATCCTCTAAGGTCACATCTAGTAATTGGTGTAACTAAAATTTACATAGAGGTCAACATTCCTCTTATGCCTATCCTCTTAAACACCCTCCAAGGTGTTTGTATCATTAACATATCATTTACTCTGAATTGGCAACCTAGTATATACTATAATGTAGTTATAGAAAAATCTCAAGATTGGTATTAGTATAAGTTTCCTCCCCATAAAAAGAAACACGTATAATATTTGATATTTTCATTCAATGTACAATCTATTTGGGGGCAATAAATTCTATGATAAATGTTATAAATAAAATTTTATAAATAAATGTTATAAATAAAGTTTACTTTTTTTAATATGAAATTTATTATCAAATTGGTTTCCATACAACACCCAGTGCTCATCCCAACAGGTGCCCTCCTCAATGCCCATCACCCACTCCCCCCTCCCTCCCCCCCATCAACCCTCAGTTTGTTCTCAGTTTTTAAGAGTCTCTTATGGTTTGGATCCCTCCCTCTCTAACTTTTTTTTTTCCTTCCCCTTTTCCATGGTCTTCTGTTAAGTTTCTCAGGATCCACATAAGAGTGAAAATATATGGTATCTGTCTTTCTCTGTATGACTTATTTCATTTAGCCTAACACTCTCCAGTTCCATCCATGTTGCTACAAAAGGCCATATTTCATTCTTTCTCATTGTCACGTAGTATTCCATTGTGTATATAAACCAACATTTCTTTTTTTTTTTTTAACGTTTATTTATTTTTGAGACAGAGAGAGACAGAGCATGAATTGGGGAGGGTCAGAGAGAGGGAGACACAGAATCTGAAACAGTCTCCAGGCTCTGAGCTGTCAGCACAGAGCCCGACGCGGGGCTCGAACTCACAGACTGTGAGATCACGACCTGAGCCGAAGTCGGCCGCTTAACCGACTGAGCCGCCCAGGCGCCCCTAAACCACAATTTCTTTATCCATTCATCAGTTGATGGACATTTAGGCTCTTTCCATAATTTGGCTATTGTTGTAAGTGCTGCTATAAACATTGGGGTACAAGTGCCCCTATGCATCAGCACTCCTGCATCCCTTGGGTAAATTCCCTAGCAGTGCTGTTGCTGGGTCATAGGGTAGATCTATTTTTCATTTTTTGAGGACCCTCCACACTGTTTTCCAGAGCAGCTGCAGTAGTTTGCATTCCTACCAACAGTGCAAGAGGGTTCCCGTTTCTCCCCATCCTCTCCAACATCTGTAGTCTCCTAATTTGTTCATTTTAGCCACTCTGACTGGTGTGAGGTGGTATCTGAGTGTGGTTTTGATTTGTATTTCCCTAATGAGGAACGACGTTGAGCATCTTTTCATGTGCCTGTTGGCCATCTGGATGTCTTCTTTAGAGAAGTGTCTATTCATGTTTTCTGCCCATGTCTTCACTGGATTGTTTGTTTTTCAGGTGTGGAGTTTGGTGAGTTCTTTATCGAGTTTGGATACTAGCCCTTTGTCCGATATGTCATTTGCAAATATCTTTTCCCATTCTGTTGGTTGCCTTTTAGTTTTGTTGATTGTTTCCTTTGCAGTGCAGAAGATTTTTATCTTCATGAGGTCCCAATAGTTCATTTTTTCTCTTAATTCCCTTGCCTTTGGAGATGTGTCAAGTAAGAAATTGCTGCGGCTGAGGTCAGAGAGGTTTTTTCCTTCTTTCTCCTCTAGGATTTTGATGGTTTCTTGTCTCACATTCAGGTCCTTTATCCATTTTGAGTTTATTTTTTGTGTCTGGTGTAAGAAAGTGGTTTAGTGTCATTCTTCTGCATGTTGCTGTCCAGTTCTTCCAGCACCATTTGATAAAGAGACTGTCTTTTTTCCATTGGATATTCTTTCTTGCTATGTCAAAGATTAGTTGGCCATACTTTTGTGGGCCCAATTCTGGAGTCTCTATTCTATTCCATTTGTCTATGTGTCTGTTTTTTTTATGAAAAGCCCACAGCTAACATCATTCTCAATGGGGAAAAACTGAGAGCTTTCCCCCTGAGATCAGGAACACGACAGGGATGTCCACTCTCACCGCTGTTGTTTAACATAGTTTGGAAGTTCTAGCATCAGCAATCAGACAACAAAAGGAAATCAAAGGCATCATAATTGGCAACGATGAAGTCAAGCTTTCACTTTTTGCATATGACATGATATTATACATGGGAAACCCGATAAACTCCACCAAAAGTCTGCTAGAATTGATACATGAATTCAGCAAAATCACAGGAACAAAATCAATGCACAGAAATCAATTGCATTCTTATACACTAATAATGAAGCAACAGAAAGGCAAATAAAGAGACTGATCCCATTCATAATTGCATCAAGAAGCATAAAATACCTAGGAATAAACCTAACCAAAAATGTAAAAGTTCTGCATGCTGAAAACTATAAAAAGCTTATGAAGGAAATTGAAGAAGATATAAAGAAATGGAAAAACATTCCATGCTCATGGATTGGAAGAATAAATATTGTTAAAATGTCAATACTACCCAAAGCTCTCTACACATTCAATGCAGTCTCAATCAAAATTGCACCAGCATTCTTCTTGAACCTAGAACAAGCAATCCTAAAATTTGTATGGAACCACAAAAGACCCTGAATAGCCAAAGTAATATTGAAGAAGAAGACCAAAGCGGGAGGCATCACAATCCCAGACTTTAGCCTCTACTACAAAGCTGTAATCATAAAATTTATTTTTAAGGGCATCAACATTCACTGAGTTGTACAAGTCATAACATTGAGAATGTCCCTATATTTATCCCCTGCCTCAAGCTCTACAGCACGATGCTTGCCAAGTTATTCCCTTTGACTTGTAAACATGTCAATTCTGCTTCCTTTCTTCTAACACCAATGACATATCTTCATTAGTTTTTGCCTTGATCAGTGTGCATGTGCTCTCCTGATTCCTCTGCCCATAGTTTATTTTCCCTCCCATTTATCCCCTATAATTCTACCTGGGTGGGTGGTTATTTATTTATTTATTTGTTTGTTTGTTTGTTTATTTATTTATTTATTTATTTATTTATTTATGAACTGTTCTCTTGCTATTCCCCTTCTTGAAATTCTCCAGCCATTTTCACAGGCAGGCTCTGGGGACCTCTAAGACACCACCTACCAGCAGTCCTTGAAGTTGACCCAATATCAGAATACTCTTAGATTTTCTGACCTCTAGGTTACTTCGTGATTTGGATTTCAACATATATTCTCTCTGCCTGAAATGTGCTTAATCCCTAATATTATTCAATACTTAGTTTTCTTTAAAAGAGGTTTTAATTTTAAGTAATCTCTACATCCAATGTGGAGCTCAAACTCACAATTCCAATATCAAGAGTTTCACCTTCCACTGACCAAATCAGCCAGTTGCCCCTCAAGACTTGATTTTTTTTTTAAGTGTTTATTTATTTTTGAGACAGAGACAGAGCATGAGTGGAGGAGGGGTAGAGGGAGAGAGGGAAACACAGAATCCGAAGGAGGCTCCAGGCTCTGAGCTGTTAACACAGAGCCGGACGTGGGGCTCAAACTCACGAGCTGTGAGATCATGACCTGAGATGAAGTCAGATACCCAACTGACTGAGCCACCCAGGTGCCCCAAGACTTGATTTTAATATCAAGTTATAAAGCCTTTTAAAATTATCTTGGGAAAATCAACTGTCTAGTTTCATATCATCATTGTATAAACATCATTATATACATAGATTTCACATCATTATATACATAGATTTCTGTTGTTACACCTGAAATTCTTTCACAGTTATATTTCTATATATTATGATTTCAACAAATTGGGCATCTAATATTCACAGCACGACACTAAGTCATGAGGTTATAATTTTTTTCTGTCTCTCTGATTGGATTCCATAGGGACTGGACACACAAACATTGTGTACATCATATCTATGACTTACAAGAAGACAGTGTAAAGAAATGCATATTGAATAAATGAATATCAAATACCTTATAGTTTTCAGAAGATATATTTTCAGTATGGGCTACAATAGTTAGAAAAGGATACTATTCATGAATATTGGATGTAAATTTGAGATACAACTGTTTTATAAAGCACTTAAATAGTAACTAGTAAAATGATTAACCTAGTAGTACAATTAGGCTCATTTAGAAAACAAGAAAAAAAAACTAGTCCAGCTAACAGGATGTTCTAATAATACAGTGGTTAGGCGATAGGAGTTTGATAATGGTGAGGGTGAGGCAGAATGAGTGAATCAACGCATTTAAAAGAAAAAAGAAAAGAAAATGAAGGCTTGATGACAGATAGTGTACTGACAGAAAAAAAATATCAGGGATAGAAAAAGAAAAGGTAGGAAATGAAGTATCTTGAAGAAAAGTGATGAGTTTATTTGAAGAATTTGAAGTAAATTCATTTAAAACTGCCCAGTGAACATTTGAGATGGGTAATTTAAGAGACAGGTCAAATTGGAAATGTGAATTTACTGAACACCATGATAGTCATGTTACTTAATGTCTTAGAATAAGTAGAGGGGGAAGTTCCTCTATCATACCTCTGCATCTTCTAGAAATGTGTGCACGCTACATTAAAATTTATATCTCTATTTCCATATGCTTGGTATGACTAATGGCAGAAGATATGAAGAATCCTAGGAGAAAAAGAATCTGCATTTTCCTCATGCCTACTTCAAAACCCACACATGAAGGGAAACATATCATTACAATTCTCTAATTCTACCAGACCATGGCCAGACTATGAGCCATTGTGACTCTTCCTGAATTCATCAAAGTGCAAACCTATGCTTAAATGTATTATTTCCAATTTTGATTTAAAAGCTTTCCCTTTTTAACTCTGACACACTATACTGTGGCTTAAATATTTAAGCACAGACTCTTTCCAAGATTGAGAGGGAAAAACACACACACATCAAAAGTGTCTAATGTTTAATTCAATATGGTAAGCTTACTCAAAGTCTGAAGTGTATGTGAAGCTGTTTGGAATTTCTTCAATGATCTTTTATCTGCAAATCAGGATACAAATTTTAAAAAAGAAAATACTTAGTAATTTTGAAATAGAAATCACTCCTCTCAGAGAGTTCTTTGGTTTCTGACTTGAAAGAAACAAATCAATGGCAATTGTTTATTTATTTCTACTTGAATGCAACATGTTCAAATTCCAAAAGGGTTAGACAGTTTTTCTAATGTCTTATATAACGATTTACAGGACTTATTATTCAGCCCAACTAATGTTTCTGCTAGAAAAATAAGGCTCTGTGTGTGTGTGTGTGTGTGTGTGTGTGTGTGTGTGTGTGTATGTGTGTGCGTGTTACTTTGAAAACTGGAGAATATACTCTGTAGATTGTGACTCTTAATGAATGGATAGACAAATACCCCCTAACCCACACATAAACAATAAGGGTTGCTCTTAGGTTTTCACTAAAAGAAAGATCATCCATTGGAAAGGAAAATAACCTCAGTATATAAAATTTTCTAACATCTGATTTCTTTTTCTATTTCATGTTAGTTGCCATAGCCAAGCCTTCCTGGGCCTCACTAATTGATCCCAATAATTTGTCTCTGCAATAGAATTTTAAAACATTAGAAATATTGGAAGAATCTCATTGGAGTGATTCAAGAGTATTCTGAAACTCAGAAACTGTCAAAAACATTCAGATCGTAATAACTTTGTAAGGTAATAGTAACTAGACTTATGGGAATCATTTTGTAATGTATAAAAATACTGAATCACTATGTTGTACACCTGAAACTAAGAGGATACTAAATGTCCATTATACTTCAACAAAACATTCGTATAGTAATCTCATAGTCAATAATGATAAGGTCATGGCAGTCACAGCGGGGACATGATAATTATGACGTTTACATTGCCTATTGTAATGCTGGGTGAATCACATAAAACTACCATTGTGGCTTTTAATAAGTTACATAACCCCTCTAATACATACATAACTGGTCTTTAAAGTTTGACTATCCAATGTGATAATGTTTAAATAAGATTAACGCATACAAGTGATTTAGTACCATGCCTACCACATACTGAGCACATAGCAAGACATTCCCCATGCTTTCTGAAACCACAGTTCTCTTTCCTGTCCTTGCATGTTCTAATTTATCTTCAATTATCTTTGATAATTTATCAGAGTATAGTTTATCTCAAACAGAAGATAATTTATCTTCAATTATCTTTGATAATTAACATTGATGATGCTATCTTTTTCTATAACATTCTTTCCAGTCTGTTTATGTTCTTATTTATTTTCTCTATGAAGGTATGTACCTATGGTCATATCTTTTTTTTTTTTCTTTCTTTCTTTCTTTTCTTTTCTTTTTTTTTTTTTAGAATACTCTTTTACTGCTTTTAGCACAGCTAGATTTTTTCACCTTTCCTTCATTAAATATTTCCTCCTTTTACAGTTTTAGGTTGAACCTCCAATATAAAGTAATCCCCACATAATCTAGGTAATTATTGCCTGTTATTATCTATCACGGTATCCTCTATATTTTTAGTACTTATCGCAGTTCATTTGTTGGAAATTTCAGGAGCAGTTAAACTCTTCCTGGAGTATAATAAATACTCAATATTTTAGTGCTCTTAAAAATTATTTCTTATTTGCTGTTCCTACTATTTGGTAAGTTCTTGAGCATGAGGGACGTGTTCATTTTTTTTCACCACTGTATCCCGAGAGCCTACGCCAGTATGACAATAAGGATGCAATTATCACAGGCTATTCATGTTTTCTAAGAAATTTATTATTCAAAAACCTATATATCAGCAAATTTTTAACAGAAAATTTAAGGTAAAAACAGCTTAAAAAATAATAGCTTCGGGGCGCCTGGGTGGCGCAGTCGGTTAAGCGTCCGACTTCAGCCAGGTCACCATCTCGCGGTCCGTGAGTTTGAGCCCCGCGTCAGGCTCTGGACTGATGGCTGGGAGCCTGGAGCCTGTTTCCGATTCTGTGTCTCCCTCTCTCTCTGCCCCTCCCCCGTTCATGCTCTGTCTCTCTCTGTCCCAAAAATAAATAAACGTTAAAAAAAAAAAATAATAGCTTCATTTCTGACCAATATGGGAAAGATAAAAACGAGTTAGTGTATTAACTTAATTACCTCTAAACAACTCTTCAGCATGGATGTATTGGACATAAGACTAGCATCCCCACATTCTACCACATTCCTGATGTAATTATTTCACATGCTGGACTCACCCGAGGCACTAGGTTATAACCCACTATTTGAACACATTGTGTGAAAGAGAGAGCATAGTTTTTTTTTTTTTTTGTTTGCCTATATTTGTTTTTCTTTTTGCTTAGCTAGGATTAGATGATAAATACTTCTCATTACAATGTGACTTTTTATTCTGACTTCTAGCCCTGTGCTGTTCACTTGCTAGAAGAAAGGGAACAAATACATTTAGTTTCAAAGTGGAGTTTGATAATGACAGATATTCTTCTAAAACTTAGGTAATAGGGTTAATGTATTACTTGTTAAAAAATAGGGATGGGAATTTCCTTTTGTCTTCCTTCTTCTGGATATGAAAGACTTAAGAGGGACAATTCATATTCTTAGTTTTAATAAACATGTTTTTGAGAATAATTTTGGATTCTTGAAAAAACTTGCAAAGATTGTTCAGCAAATTAATAGTCACTTCACCTAATTTCCCTCTAATATTACTGTTTTACATAATTTTAATATATTTGTCAAAATTAACAAATTAATAACGTTGGCATGGTACTTTTAACTTAAGCTCTAGACTTTATTTGGATTTCATCAGGGTTTCCACTAGTGTTCTTTTTTTGTTCCAAGATCGAATCCAGGATAACACATGCATTTAGTCAACATGTCTCTTTAGTGCCCTATGAAGCTTGGGGTTGGGGATGGAGGTTATTCAACTGTATAGTCTCGTGTCTGTCCCCCCAAAAGCATGACAAGATTAAGTCCTTGTAACTTGACTGTGAATTAGCTTAAAAAACTTTTTGTTGTTTCTTAACCCTACCAAGTCAGGAATTTAAGGCAGTTTGTTAGGGGGGTTTCCAGTTTCTCAGCTGCAGGAGACTAATAAACCAGTGTTGGTAATATCAACTTCATATGTAATACTATCATTATAGAAAAGACGTTTTACTGAATAAGCCCTTTGAACAAATATGCCTCCATGTTTTCTGAATCTTGTCTGTACTGCCTTGAAAGAAATTACTAATTAATGTGGGCCTGTGGCGAAAAGGAATTTTCTCTGACAGCAAAGTCTTTATCATAAAACAATGCAACTGGTATCTCATGCTCTATCTTCAGCTGGCCTCCTCATTGTCCCTAAATAGCTTCCATGTTTCTGCTGTCCCCTCTGCATTCTGCTAGATGCAACAGCTATTTAATTTTTTTTTTACATTTATTTATTTTTTTGAGAGACATAGAGAGACAGTGCACAAGTTGGGGAGGGGCAGAGAGAGGAGACACAGAATCCAAAGCAGGCTCCAGGCTCCCAACTGTCAGCGCAGAGCCCAATGTGGGGCTCCAACTCACAAACCATGAGATCATGACCTGAGCTCAACTGACTGTGCCACCCAGGTGTGCCAAATGCAACAGCTATTTAAAACCCTCTTTGCTTTTCTCAGACTTAAGTGGCTACATCTCCTGCTCCCTTGTTGGGAGGAGACCTGATCCCTCCTTTCCCATAGAGATAAGAATGATGAGAAAAAGAGGCTCAACTTTCTTGAGTAGTCTGCACTTTGCCTCATTTTTTCCTTTCTTTCCTAACAGTGACAGCAGAAAATATTCTTTTTTGCTAATGAAGGATGATGCTTTCATTTGAGACACCACAGATTGTTCACTCATTAGAGTAGCATCTCTAGAAAACTACCTACTATATTGGTTTCTTTGTATAATCAGTTCGTCTCATTTTTTTTTTTCTAAGAATCAAACCCAAAGCCCTGCCCTTCCCAAAAAACCTCCCCCAGATCCACAATCTCTTTCCATTGCTTCCTTCTTAAATATCTTGAATCAACATTTGATAGCTCTTCACTTAATCTTACTGAGGTGACTAAAGATGTGCAGGTTGCTAATTGTGATGCCCATGTTTCAAAGGTAGTCGAGTGTTGTGGCTGTGCACACAGGCTCAGCAATCAGATGGCTTCCATTTCAATCCTGATTCTACCTCTTGACCAATGATCTATACAAACTTGGACAATTTTATTAACCTCTCTTTGATTCAGAATGCCCACCTGTAAAATGAGGAAAATTATACAGTTTCCCCATAAGCATGGAGTTTCTCTTATAGCATGGATTTGCTACAAGGCTAACATGATAAATATAGATAAAGCATTTCATCTAGTATATTATATGCTGTGGGCACTCATTTAACGTCTATATTATTGTTTCTCGAAATTTTCATAGCAGTTACCCCTGTTAACCACTCCCTTTTACTTGTGGCATCTTTCTTTGCCTTTGATTAGGATAAAATCTTTTGATATTTGTGTCCCTATTTCAGTAGCCTCCATGAACCTCCTTTGAAGTCTCTTCCCACCATGATCTTAAATGTGAATTGTTTTTACGAATCTATATTTAGCCTCTGTGTTTGCACTATACATAATTTACGTGAGAAATCTATGAATTCAATGATCTATATTTTTAGACAGCTCAAATCTACATTTACGAATCATATTACTCTCCAGACCTCCTCACCTTCGTAATTAATACTCGTCACCTCTGAAGGCAGGGATAAGGGTATAGATTCTATAACCAGAATGCCCGAGTTTATAATAGCTTTACTACTTACTCGATGTGTGGATCTAATGAGTTGTTTAAACTTTACATTCCTACTCTCTACATTTATAAAATGGAGATGTTAATAGTAATACCCAGAGTTGCAGTGTTGAGTGTTAGGCATGTCACAATGCTGAGAATAGTGCTTGCCCTCACGTGCTGTCAGTTTTACTTTTAAGTCTCCCTCAGATGTTCCAAACACTTCGAAGTCAACACAGCCCAAACTGAAGTCACTTATCCTCCAACCAACCCAAACCTCTCCCTTATCAAGAAATAGCACATTTAGGGGCGCCTGGGTGGCGCAGTCGGTTAAGCGTCCGACTTCAGCCAGGTCACGATCTCGCGGTTCGTGAGTTCGAGCCCCGCGTCGGGCTCTGGGCTGATGGCTCGGAGCCTGGAGCCTGTTTCCGATTCTGTGTCTCCCTCTCTCTCTGCCCCTCCCCGTTCATGCTCTGTCTCTCTCTGTCCCAAAAATAAATAAAAAATGTTGAAAAAAAATTTTTTTAAATAAAAAAAAAAAAAAAGAAATAGCACATTTATGCTCGTACTTTTTAAAAAATTTCTTTAGATTGAATAATTTCTAAGTTCACTTATTTTTTTTTCTGTCCTTCCCATTCTGTCATCGGACCCATTCACTGAGTATTTTATTTCATTCATTGGCAACCCAAAAATGGCAACAAGCACAGGTTAAAAAAAAAAATACCCAGGAAAATTCTGATCTTCTAGCCAAAGGACTGGGGAAAGGAAGCCGTCAAGGCAGTTTTCAGATAATTCCTCTACTTCAGCCAAATCACATATTTCCGATATGACCAAGAGGGTTAAGGCAATTTGTTACAGCTTGGTTACATTGGAAATGTAGACTCTCTGCATGGTCTTTGCTGGCAGGGGTGGAGACATGACTGCACTGTATTTAATTTCCTGTGATTTGGATGCAAAGACATTATTTCAATAAGTGGTCATATTTTGAGGTTCTGGGTAGATACGCATTTTGAGGGGATACTATTTAGCCCACTACGGTGCTATAAACAAATATCCATAAGTTTAAAAGAATTGAAATGATATGAAGAATATACTTTGACCGTGGCTAAAATAAATAAGAAATGACAAAGATATTTGTAAAAGTCTTCAAATGTCTGGATGTTAACCCACTTCTAAATAACTTCTATTTCAGATTTTAAGAACTGTAAAAGAAATTAGAAAACATTTTTAACTGAAAGGCAACAAAAACCCAAAGCATGAAACTTTTAAAATGCAGAAAAAGAAGTACTTAGAGGGAAGTTTATAGCTTAACACAAGTATTATAAATGGGCGTAGATTGTAAAATTAACATAATTGTCCACCTTAAGAAGGTAGAAAAAGGAAGAGTAAGTTACATCTAAAATTAAGTCTAATGGAGAAAATAATTAAGAACATAAGTCAATGAAACAAGTGAAAAAGTAATAAAAATAAATTTTAAAATATCACGTTTTTGGAAAAAATAAAAACCAAATTTCAGGGCACCTGGGTGGTTCAGTCGGTTGAGCATCCGACTCTTGATTTTGTCTCAGTCACAATCTCATGGTCCTGGGATTGTGTTGGACTCCATGCTGAGTGTGGGGTCTGCTTAAGATTCTCTTTTTCCTCTATCCCTGTGCCCCTCCCCTGCTCACATGCTCACGCTCTGTCTAAAATAAAATTTTAAAAAATAACAAATTTATCTGATTCTTAGAAAAATAATAGAGAAGACTTTAATTACTAATCCATGAATAGAAAGGACATCACCAGAACTATTACAGTTATTAAAAGGAAATTGAGGAAATGTTATAACCAACTTTATAACAGGGTTATAAACCAACAGAATCACAACAGAGGAAATACATAACTTGAATCGCCATATGTCTCTGAAAGAAATTGGATTTGTAGATACAAACCTTTCCACATGAAAACCATTGGCCCAGATAACTTTACTGGTGAATTCTACTCAGCATTGCAGAAAGATACAGTATCAATTCTACCCAAACACATCATCAGTCACCTGTAAGACAGGCATTCCCCATACACCAAATTCAGAAAATGACACTACAGGAGTACAAAACTGCAAACCAGCATCCCTTAAGAATTTTGATACAAAAATCCTTAACAAGGGGCGCCTAGGTTGCTCGGTCGGTAAGCATCCGACTTCGGCTCAGGTCATGATCTCACGGTCCATGAGTTCGAGCCCCGCATCGGGCTCTGTGCTGACCGCTCAGAGCCTGGAGCCTGTTTCAGATTCTGTGTCAACCTCTCTGACCCTCCCCCATTCATGCTCTGTCTCTCTCTGTCTCAAACATAAATAAACGTTAAAATTTAAAAAAAAATCCTTAACCAAATTTTAGTACACTGAAACACGACATCAGATAGAATTATCACAGCATGACTAAGTGTGGCATATCTCATGAAGACAAGATTGGTTTTACATTTTAAAATCAATCTATGCCTTTCACTAAATTAGCAAAGTAATATAAAGAAGGGGAAAGAAAACAATGTGATGATCTCCATAGATGTAAAAAAAGCATCCAATACACATTTTTAAAATTCTCAGCAAATTGGGAATCTGAAGAAACTTTCTCAAGGGCATCCACAAAAACCTAAACAACAACAAAACATTCAGAAGCTATAGCTCGCCCCATAGTTAGTGGTGAAGGATGGAATGCTTTTGCTCTAGGACTGGAGATGAAGCAAACATGTTTGCTTTCACTTCTCTTTTGTAGTGTTTTACTGGAAGTCTCAAACAAGTGGAGTAAAGCAAGTAAACAAATAAATAAAAGTAATATATATTGGAAAGAGAGAAGCAAAAATTTTTTGGTTAACATTTTTCTCTATAGAAAGCATTAAGGATATCACCAAAAAAAATATTGAGGGGGAATTAAGTGAATGTAGCATGGTCACGGAATACAAGATCAATATAGCAAAATCAACTGCATTTCTATTTTTAATAATGAAGAGGAAATTAAAAAATAAGAATCCTCCTAATGGCCAGCAAAATATGATATACTTAAAAATGAATTCAAGATGACATTTGATTTCTTTCTTGCTTCAGTTACTATTTGCATATTAATCTTCATGCACACGTGCATTTATACGAGATAGATTTCTAGAAGTGCAATTTCCAAAGCAGAAACTAGGCATGTTTTTAATTTTTGATACATTTGGCCAAAAATGATGTCATGAATACAATTTCCTAATGTTTAGAATTCCACCAGTATATGTTAGAATGACGCCTTCTCCATACTCTTGACAACATTGGTTATTAAAGTGTCATATGTTTAATGATATTTGCAAATATGAGATGTTTTATGCATTGAATTATATCCCCCCAAAGTTTATTTGTGGAAATCCTAAATACCAGTACCTCAGAATGTGACTGTATTTGAAAAACGATAGATGTGTTATAGATGTGACTAGTTAAGGCAAAATCATACCAAAGTAGGATGGGCTCCTAATTCAATATGACTGCTGTCCTTGTAAAAAGAAGTTTGGGTGTGGGCATACACACAAGGACAACATCATGTAAAGATGAAGGCAGAGTTGGTGGTGATGCAACAGATACCAAGGAACACCAACGATTTGCAGCAAATTACCAGAAGTTATGAGAGAGGCAAGGAACAGATTCTCTCTCCTAGCCTTGCTGACCCTTGATGTTTGACTTCCACCATCCAGACCTGAGATGATAGATTCCCGTTATTGGAGCCCCCCAGGTTATGGTACTTTGTTACTGCCGCCCCAGCAAACTAATAAAATGTGTAAACAGACAAACAAGATTCTTTTAATTTGTATTTTAATGTA
Source organism: Puma concolor (assembly GCF_028749965.1). Taxonomy (NCBI): domain Eukaryota; kingdom Metazoa; phylum Chordata; class Mammalia; order Carnivora; family Felidae; genus Puma; species Puma concolor. Next base: position 47,611,836 of record NC_141684.1, read on the forward strand.
AGTGATTAGTTGAGCTTCTTTTGCAATGTTATTGCCATGAGTGTTTCTTCTATGAACTGCCTGTTCATATCACTTCTACTGATAATATATTGTTAACACTTGGGTGAACTCTATTCTTAGTTTTAATAGTTGATCAGAGTCTCTCTGATTTTGAGACAGGATTGTTGGGCTTTGAGGGTAAAAATTATTCCATTTGTGTTTTGGCCTCCTCCTTTGAAATACTGTTAACCCTGTACTTTCATTCAGATGGCACCTGTCACGACTGTAGTTATTTGTGTCTTGATTCTCCCTGCGCATCAGCTTCATGGTGGTGGCAAGTGGTCTTTTCTGGTTTAGCACCATATTAACATGTGTAACGTATTTTCTGACTCGCAGGAGATGCTCAAAGATATTTGTTGGATGTAATAATATACTAAGAAAGAAACTCTCTGGGGGCACCTAGGTGGCTCAGTCAGTTGGGTGTCCAACTTCGGCTCAGGTCATGATCTCATGGTTTTGGGGGGTTTGAGCCCCATGTGGGGCTCTGTGCTGACAGCTCAGAGCCTAGAGCCAGCTTCAGATTCTGTGTCTCCCTCACTCTTTGTCCCTCACCCGCTCATGCTCTGTCGTCTGTCTCTCAAAAATAAATAATATAAAAAAGTTAAAAAATTAAGAAACTAATCTATCAGGAGCAGCAACAAATTGCAAGGCAAACAATTACGTGATTGGAATTGAGGTTTTACTCCAGTCATCCTACAGTTTGTAGGATAAAAGTGAAGTCTAAAATATATCTAATGCATAACTGAGAATGTTAGTCTCAACTCCTATTGATAATATTCTTTATTTTTGAGGAAATGAAAAAGCAAGAAATGAATCCTCACCCTTATTTTATATAATTTTAAACCTCTGCAGTAAAATATAAATTTTTAACAAAAACACAAAACCCAAATATATCAACTTCTTTTTTAATTAAATGCCACACATTTATCTTCAGCCTTTGCTACCATTACCACATTCTAAGAAATCATGAACTGATTGTTTCTCTACCTTAAAAAAAAAGGATATTCAAAGCAGTGACCTTATCCTGTATTTCCCTTGGGATAAAGAATATGCCATTCAGGGTTAGTTTTGCTCATTCTCCAGTGTTGAGTTCATTGCCATGCCTACCACAGTATTCAATATCACAAGCTAATGGAAAGAGACTATTGGAAGTAATATGAAGATCAGATGAAATCACCTAAGAGTGTGACAAAGCATACCATATGTTACAATTTCCGTTTTGAAATTGTACCAGGAATTGAAAATACCAGGAATATGAAGCCAGAATGAGATTGCCAGGCCTTTAGTTTTGCCAGTTCTTGGAATATAAATTAAGGGTGGGGTGCCGATGAGAAGGAGTACTTGTCTATCAAAATAATTATTTCAAAGTGATGGCAAAGTCATCATTAAGGAAATAGCAATACTGATGACTCTACCATCTAAAGGCTTTCTTTTGAAACCAAGAAAATAATATTTTTAATGTTTACAGCAGGGTATCATCTCCATTTCATTTCAGAATCATGTAGCAAAAGATTCTTTTTTGGGGTATAGAGTATTTTTCAGAAGGACTCTCCAAGCACAGAAATATTTTTTTTTTTTTTTTGCAAAAGGAAATGACATTCTGTTTGTCTAATGTCTGTTCTTCACATTCATATTTTGTTATAAAAAGAATACTTCTGGAGTGATTTGGTGACAAATAACAGGCATATTGTTGGAGAAAAGATACCCAGGTCCAAGTTTCAGTGGATAATTGAAGAGCTGATTATTCTAGAGGAGAGGTAATGTTTATTACCTACAGATGGCTGGTTGCAGCTCATTTTACAATGTGTTCATCCTTAATTGTGGCAGAATTTGTCCTGCTGTTTATCTCTCAACTGATTTAAAATAAAGCCAGAAAGATTTCTCTTTTGTTTCAGCCAAAGTATCAAAATACAATTCTAAAATACTTTGACAGCAGTATGATTTGAATCTAGCCCAACTATCCCAATTGTGGGAGAATAAAAAAAAGAAATATATAAAATAATTATGTTCAGTCACTCAAAGTAAACTCGTATCTATATAATAGCACAATACATTTAGAGAAGAAACAGATGTAAGCAATATTTTTAGTGGTAATGATATTCTTTTTGGCCAGATGTAAAGGCAGTTTCTACTCTTGGAATCTGATTGTTTTTATTATTGTAGGGAACAACTATTGGTGTAATTATGAGTGTTCAAAGTCGTCACAATTATTGGTTCACTGTTTTGCCCCTGATTGTGCATGTACCTTGGAATAGGCAAATGGGACATTTAGCAGCTACCTGGCTTTCGGCCATATGCAAAAAGCTATAGGCTCTCAGCTGTATAGGACTTATAGCATGAGTATTAACAAACAGAATCCAAAGGAAAATGGAAGTGGTAATTTCCTTGATGCCATGGCTTGCTATCATTAAAAAAGAGATTCCCAGAAGTGAATTGGAATAATGAATGAAATAAATAACCATTACAAGTCGTATTACAGGAATTGACATGGAAATAAACGATAAAAGAGATGGAAAGTAACAGTTCATTTTTATCTGCTATCATAATGAGTAAGACCTAGCCTATTTTCAAATTCCAAGTGACCTTAACTAAAACTATTTTGCAAAGTCTTCCAAAAGAATGGCAGAAAAACAAAGTCAAACTTTATCTGCTGAAATAATGAGCAAGGACTCTCCCCAAATCTGATAGTTATGAATAATTGTGCCATTTTATTGAATAATTTCTCTTAAAACTCTGTAGAAAAATAACAGTTTAGTGCCATTCAAATTCCACAATCAGGACTCTTCTTATTTCGTTTGCTTTCTGAATTCGCTTTCACCTAACAGTTCAGAAGTGTTAGGTATTATCCAATATCATTAAGTACATAACATGACAGAATTTTATTTTATTCAGAGGAGAATTTTGAGTGAATTAAATTTAGGAAAAAAAGAAGTAAAAACAATTTGGCATAAATCAACTTATAATGCTTTGTAATGCAGTCACCCATTGTCTTTGGACCTCTGTTTTCTTCAGTGGGCTATAATGTCATATTCATATATGAGATCTATATCCATGGATTTAGTGAGGTCTTCAATAAAAGCTTGACTATGAATGTTTTATACAGCCTTACTGACGGTTTGGGAGAAGTTCCTGAAACAATACCCTGAAAATAAATAGCTACCTTGATGAGTATTAACATAGTGAACACATTCTGATACAAGAAGTCGTCAAAAGGAATACACTAGCTAAGATTACTAAGATTTTTCTGAAGGGTATGGGTCAGAATAGCTCTGCTGAACATCAATCATTGCCATAGTTCTGAGCAGGTAACGGGCAGTGCCTACTGATATAGCTTTATAGCTTTATCTTTTTTATGGTTTTCAGATTGCTCTCAAGGTTAAAGGAATTTCTATTATTTATCAAATACTCTGGAGGAGGAAAATTTGTGTGTGTATAGAAAGATGATATCGAAGAATATTTTTCCTTGCAGAGCTATAGTATTCATTTTTTAAAAAGTAGAGTAGAATACATTTTTCATTATAGATGAGCATACGCTAGTGGCTTTTTTTTTCTTTTTTAAATGTAGCTTAATTCTAAGTTCTCTTCATTGTTATTTAGGTGTGCTCAAGATTAGTGTTATTTTTATTTATGGCTGGTTTTGTCTGAAAGAACATAGCAGGTTGGAAGTAAAGAGCAGTCACAGGTTTTATTATGAGGAAAATTTTTTCTTCAATTACCATTTTCTTATCTTTTATATTTTATTAATACATGGTGAAGAACTTTATTTTAATTGGTAGTGACAAGGCTAGAACCTTAGTAGAACCCTGAACAATGTATTCTATGTTCTACTTTGTATTTAATCACAGAAGTCCCAAAAAATGTGGACCTTTCCTTTGAGGCAAATGGAAAGCCTCCATCTGGAATATGGCCTTACAAAAATATCATTTTAATTAATTAATAGAACTGTGTAGAAGACTTTACTCAGTGCAGTTATTGTGTTCTGCTAGCAAGACAATTGCTACTTTAAATCAATGAAAGCCATGCGGAAGTATGGCAAAGAACTTAAAAAATGCTTTATAATTAATTCTCTGACTAGTTAAGTAAATTGAAAATTGACTTTAATGTTCTCTTCAATACATTGTGCGTGCTATTAATTATGAAATTAGAGATTTTTGAAGATTGGACATATGCTCATTGACATTTGAAAGCTTATAAATATTAAAATCCAGACAACATAGTGATCAGATTATATACTCAGAAAACATATTAGAGAGTCCCTGAAATTGTGTTTGTGACTTTTTAATATTTATATGAGGATTTTCTTCATTCCTTTATGTAATCACCACTATTATTTATGGGGGGGGGGCTACTATGTTCTGTGTTCTTATGAACTAAATAGTATCATTTTATGGTAAAAAGCATAAATAAAATCTGGGACATTAAGCAGACAAATATAGCAGTAATCAGAGTGCTCAAACTGGAAAAAAAAAAAGGGATAGAAAAAAAAGCATGATAAAATCATGGGAAAATATCTTCAATTTTGATAAAAATGATAAACTGATAGATTCAATAATTTTAATGAATCCCATGCAAACAAAAATGAAGGAATTATACCAGGCCACATTCTAATTCTTGAATTACTTGAACAATTACAATAAAAAAAAAAAAGGAAGTCTAAAAAATAAGCCAGAAATACAAAAATACATTACATAGCGGGGAGCAAATATAGGAATGGCAACAGAAATTTCAAGCACATAGTCTACACGAGTGAACAGTGAAGAAACATCTTTAAGTATTGGGAAGAAAACCATCAACCTAGAATTCTTAAGCAACAAAATTATATTTTAAAAATGTAGCTTGAAAACGTTTTGGATCATAGTAAAACTGAAAAGATGTATGACCCACAGACCTTCACTCCAAGAACTGTTGAATCCTTCAGACGGGAAAATGACACTAGTTAAAACTGGTGTTAGATTTTGTCAAGTGCTTTTTCTGTGGCTATTGATATGATCATATGGTGGTTTTCACATGTTGATTCAGCCTTGTATTGGTGCAATAAGTCACACTTGGTTGTGGTATAAGATCTTTTTTATATTACGTGATTTGTTTTGCTAGCATTTTCTAGACAATATTTGTGACTATAGTTATAAGAGATATTGTTCTACAGTTTTATCTTCTTGTATGGATTTTGCCTGCTTTCGGTATCAGGGTTATTCTGGCCTCATAGAATGTATGGGGAATGTATTTTTGGAAAAAATGTGTAAAGGACTGTTGTTGGTTCTTTAAACACTTTGTAGAATTAATCGGTTAAGCTCTTGGGGCTTGGGTTTTTTTGTGGGTAGTTACTGTATTACTAATTCCCATTTTACTTGTTACAGGTCTGTTCAGATGTGTAGGTTGTCTTGAATCAGTTGGGTAGTTTGTATCTTTCTAGGAGTTTTGTCCATTTCATCTAGGTTATCTAATGTGTTGACATAAAATGGTTCATAGTTTTCCCTTAATCACTTTTATCTCTACAAGTGGTTAATTGCCCTTTCCTTATTTTAGTAATTTGAGGTTTTTTATATTTATCAATTTTTTTCCCAAAGAACCCACTTTTGGTTTTATTCATTTTCTCTATTGGTTTTCTAATATATATTTCATTTATTTCTGCTCTAATCTTTATTATTTCCTTCCTTCTGGTTGCTTTATGTTCTTTTTCTAGTCTCAAAGTTTAGGTTAGTGATTAAAGTTTCGATTAGTCATTTTTAATATAGGTATTGACATCTATAAATTTGCCTCTGAACACTGCTTTTACTGTATGTTTTATAGTATGCATTAATGTGTTCTTATTTTTCTTAATCTCACTCTACTCTCTAATTTGTATTTTGATTTCTTCTTTGACTCTTTGGTTATTTAGGAATGCAATGTCTAATTCCTATGTATTTATAAATTTCCCTTGTCCTCTTGTTATTTAATTATTTCATCCCATTGTAGTCTGAGAACTTTTTGAGTTCATTTTATTCCCCAGGTTTTCCTTTCAGGCTGTTTGTTTGTTTGCTTTGGTCAGCTTCTTGTTTGCTCAGTTCTTATCACCACTTTAGGTAGCTGTGAAATCAAGCAATTGTCACTGTTTTTGACACCCTTCCTCCCATTAGGGAAAAGGCTGTCTTCACAAGCAAGCTCTGGGTCAGGTCAAATAAAGATGATCTCTGTAGGGAACTGCTAGGTAGTTCAAAAAAAATAATAAAAAAAGACTGTTCTCTGGAAATGTTTGGGGACAGCTCCAAACCTATTTTGTCCTCTCCAGAGGTTCCTAGGCTGGTGGTTTTCATCACGAATGCAGGGGGTTTATTTTCAAATCTACTGAGAAGTTGGACAGAGGTTGAAGGAAATAAGAAGAAGCCAAATGGACTCAAATCTCACTGTTATTACCAAATTTCAGCTTTTTTTTTTCTTGATAGTCAGTTTCCAATTTGTTCTAAGCCTGTGGTAAACTTCTAGAATTTTGATATTATATTTTCACAATTTTTTGCCTAGTGTCCTTGTTATTTCTATATAGGGGTAAACTTGCAGAGGTCAATAACTTCACCATTTCTGGTACATGGTATTGTAAGATTTTTATAGTATATATGAAGTGATATAATAACACTTGAAGGTAAATTGTCATGAGATAAAGGTGGATATTGTAAACATTAGAGTACCTACTAAAATAACTAAACTTAAAGTTGTAATAAGCCAAAAAAAAAGAAGAGCTTAAGCATTAAATGTTCCTAATTTATTGCAAAATAGCAGAAAAATGAAAAAAGAGAACAAAGAACAGATGGTGCAAATAGCAAGCAATAAGATAATTGACTTAAACTAACCATGTAAGTAGTCACATTAAATAGTATCACATTGGATAGTTTAAACATCCCAACTAAAAGGCAGAGATTGTTGTAAAAAAAAAAAGGCAGATTCTATATGACTTATATATTTTAAATGGAAAACCACGAAAAGGAAAATGATATATTAACATATATCATGTAAAAATAATGGTTATATTCATATCAGATATCAGATAAAGTAGAATACAAAGCCACTGAATTTGAAGGGTTAATTAAGGTCATTTCCTAATGAGCAATGTATCATTTCATTAAAAAAATAAATAAAAATTCTGAATATTTATTTACTTAATAATAGAACTTCAAATCTGTAAAGCAGATACACTATATATCAACAGAGAAGCAACAAACTAAATGAAGGGTATTAAATACCATTTACTCAATATATTAGTCAATATAATGTCTAATATGTTCACTATAATATTCATAATGCTTTGTAGTCCACACTGAAGAAAACAAAATCCTGACTCTCACCATAGACAGAAATTTTCCATTTATATTTTATTATACATTATATGAAATGCATGCTATATATTATACATTATAAAGCCTCATGATGAAAGTCAAAATTTAAAAACACCTTGAAGGGCTTACAAGATAATATCTACATGATACTGGAGTAGGGAAGATAATAATAAGTAAGAAAATAAAATTTCCAATCAAAGATTTCAAGACTGATCAATTTTATTATATTCATAATGAAAAACTTGTTCGCATATAAAGAAAGCATTTTTTTTTACCAAAGTTAATTAGCAAGTCTCATATTCAGAGAAGGCATTTGTGATGCATATAAATGATAACTCAAATCCCAGATACATACCAGAATGTCTAAAGATGTTTTTCTAGAACAAGAGAACTGAATGCCCAGTCAACATTTACAAAAATGCCCTTCACTAAAAGACATGAATAGACACTTCTCCAAAGAAGACATCCGATGGCCAACCGACACATGAAAAAATGCTCAACATCACTCATCATCAGGGAAATACAAATCAAAACCACAATGAGATACCACCTTACACCTGTCAGAATGGATAACAGGTGTTAACAACTCAGGCGACAACAGATGTTGGCGAGGATGCGGAGAAAGAGGATCTCTTTTGCATTGTTGGTGGGAATGCAAGCTGGTGCAGCCACTCTGGAAAATAGTATGGAGGTTCCTCAAAAAGCTAAAAATAGAACTACCCTATGACCCAGCAATTGCACTACTAGGCATTCATCCACAAGATACAGGTGTGCTGTTTAGAAGGGACACATGCACCCCCTTGTTTATAGCAGCACTATCAACAATAGCCAAAGTATGGAAAGAGCCCAAATGTCCATCGATGGATGAATGGATAAAGAAGAAGTGGTATATATATACAGTGGAGTATTACTTGGCAATCAAAAAGAAATCTTGCCATTCGCAACTACGTGGATGGAACTGGAGGGTATTATGCTAAGTGAAATTAGTCAGAGAAAGACAAAAATCATATGACTTCACTCATATGAGGACTTTAAGAGACAAAACAGATGAACATAAGGGAAGGGAAACAAAAATAATATAAAAACAGGGAGGGGGGCAAAACAGAAAAGACTCATAAATATGGAGAACAAACTGAGGGTTGCTGGAGGGGTTGTGGGAGAGGGGATGGGCTAAATGGATAAGGGGCATTAAGGAATCTACTCTTGAAATCATTGCCTCACTACATGCTAACTAATTTGGATGTAAATTTTAAAAAATATAAAGTTTAAAAAAATGCCCTTCACTATTTATCTGGAAAATGTGTATTAGCACAACAATTTCTTATCAATATGCACATTGGCATTGTCACTGACGAATAGTAAAAACTGAGAAAAGCCAGTGTTGTAATGAGCGGTATAGTCTGGAAAGAGGTATTTCAGTAACTACACAAATATCACTTCTGGCTGTTTTTGTTTGTTTCTGTTCCATCAGTATTAAAAGCTTGCATTTGGCCTCATGCTTCTTAAAACAAAATCTCAGAATGATTGTTGTGGCTTCAGATGCTATATGTCTGTGCACTTAGCCAGGGTAGGAAAAGCAATCTGCCAACTGAATTTACCTGTTTTTATTAGGAAGTTAGAAGATGTTCAGGAGGCACTACTCAGCTAATTTTTAATTAAAATTCATTAGCAATAGGAAGAGGGCTTGGGATAGCCAAACAATGACCACCATGATGCTTTATCTACTTTTATTGATGTTGCCAGATATTTTTCTCTTTTGAAAACTCTTCTAGTTTGTAGAGTCTAAAGAGTTTCTCCTTTCCTTTGCCTAGTAACTCTTAATATTGTTTTATATTTGTTTTTAATTGGGCTTATTTATTTGAACAGGTAATACATGAATCTATGAAAATCAAACCAAAGTTGCCAAGAGTTATATAATGAAATGTATGTTGAGATTTTAGGGCAAGTGAAACTCTCAAACACATTTGTAGAGAATAAGTAGGTATATATATGTTGTAGCCCAAAGTAGAAATAATTATGACATTTAAGGCTTCACATACCCAATAAGTCACTTCTAGTTTGAATTAGTTAATGTAGGCTAAACTGATAGAGAAAACTATGTAATAGCTTAGGCACAAGAACGGTTTGTTTCTCATTCAAACAAGTTTTGAAAACAGGCGTGTGTCATTGGCAGATGGCTATGTGGTAATTCAATAACCCAGGCTCACTATTAAAAAAAACCAATCAACTAGCGGTTTAGCAAATAGTTTTATAAGTCAAGTAAGCAAAGAAATAAGGCTATATTTCTCTTTTCAGTATGGTATTTTGAATGTGTTTTTCAATAATACACAGCAGTCTTCCACATACTAATTTTTTTTTTTTTAATCCACGAGCACTTTATATAATCCCTTCATGAGATTGGTTGCCTTTGGGGATTAAAGACAAGGAATGAGATCAAGGAGCTATTTAAGAATGGATTTAAGTGTGCCTGACATATATCACTCAATTATTGAAACAATATATAAATAAAATATCTTAAATATTTTAAAACTATATTTCTTTATATTTTGGGAGCAGTTCATTAGCTGTCTGCCAAAAGCCTTGTGCTCCGTTCCTTCCTGAAAAGAGAGTAATCACTGAAGCACTGAAGTTAAAAAACTAAAATTGCCAGTCCTCTCTTGACTATAGTACAGACATGCTCACAGGGTTGAATGAATTATATACAAAGAAATGTGAACAGTGTTGTCCACACCTTCCAAACTCCTTCACTCTCCCCACTCCTTTACTCTCTGGCTGGCTGGAGTGGAGATTTTCTCCAGTGAAATTGGCGATGCCACAGATGCAGATTCTCCATTGATCTATATCCCTCAAAAACAAAGAGGAGCTGACCTAAAGACATCTTCACAATCCTGTTAGAGACATCTTCGCAGTCCTATTACCCACTTATGTTGTGATCAAGACATTATACATTTCAGGTATTTTTTTCATCATTGTCCTGACCAGTGGAATGCTATAATAACTTTCCCATCATTGAAATCATATTTAATATTAAAAACGCTATTCCCATAATTTGAAGAACTTTCAACTTGCTGAATAATGAATGACTTAATGAATGGACAAATTATAGTGGCAGTGTTTTAAGGATAAAAATTTGAGGAACATAATGTGAAAAATGCAGTGCTTCATCTTGATGTGAAAGGGAAGCTAGGAAATCTCTAGGATATTTAAATAGTTTTATGAGAAAGGGAACAAGAACTGAAATCTGGAGCATTCTCCCTCATAATGTGCAAAGGAAGAGAGACTCTTTACCCATAAGTAGTTTCAAGTCTAATACAGAGACTTACAGTAAGTTAGCAGTTATTAGGGTCACTTCTCTCATTTTTTAGAATTATTTAAAATATTATGGGCGCCTGGGTGGCGCAGTCGGTTAAGCGTCCAACTTCAGCCAGGTCACGATCTCGCGGTCCGTGAGTTCGAGCCCCGCGTCAGGCTCTGGGCTGATGGCTCAGAGCCTGGAGCCTGTTTCCGATTCTGTGTCTCCCTCTCTCTCTGCCCCTCCCCCGTTCATGCTCTGTCTCTCTCTGTCCCAAAAATAAATAAACGTTGAAAAAAAAATTTAAAAAAAAAATAAAAAAATAAAAAAAATAAATAAAATATTATTTCACAAAATTCTAAAGGTAGCTATAATAGTATTTTCTGTTTGTGATGTTGATACTCATTATTTTAAAAAATTATATGGCATATTTTCATGAGCCACCTTTTTCTCCAAGGTCCTTCTCAAGCTTTTCACACATTTCAGTCTTTTAACTACCATCTGTCACATTTTAGAAGCTTTGGTTTAGCCTACCAATACCAATATCCATCAGTAAGCGACCCTATGGAATTTTACACAATTATAGCCAAAAACCAAACGGCTTTGTGTTGAAATTAGCCTATTAGGCCCTACCAATCCTTCTTAAAATGTAAAAATGATTTAAAAATTTATTTTACCGTCTTATTGAAAACTAGAAATAAAAAAGCCCCTGATTGGCAATCTTAAATATTTGACGTCTTGGTGGCGAGCAACATCTACAAGAATTAGTTTTTCCATGATAGCCAATTATTTGCCTATTTTTCCTGAAATACATTTTTGCTGTTCTACCTTGGATAATTGAATTAGTGGCAGAATCACCTGAAGTGAATAAGCACATGGAAAGTTTATTGATGTGATGTATAGCTACTCTCCCTATCCATGGAGGAAAATGAAACAGTAACTATAATAATAGTTTTCTAAATTATGTTCTCTAAGAGCTAATCCTATGTAAAATTTTCAACTCAAGCTGATCTCATTAAGATATTTATGCTGCATTGAAAGTTCTTTTGTCTTTTGCTGTGATTTTTCTCTATACATATTTGTAGTTAGACATTTAATTTATTCTACACTTAATTCCATCTAGTCTGTGATGAGTGTTGAAAACCACACATGCAAAGTTTTCTCATTCTGATAAGTTAGTGATCCCTTGCTCAACAAAGGTAACCAAAAGGTTTATAATTATTAAAAATAACTAATTATAAGAAGTACATTAAAATGTAAATTATTAAGCAGTTGGTCATGTTAGAATATTGTGGTTTTTTCACACACCTTTGGTCAATTTTGCTTTATTGATAAATAATGTCGCATTCTTTTTCCCTATAATACACATGTTCAAGCAATATAGATTTGAACTAAGGTAAACTCATGCCAAATAATTTTGTGAAGGATTATTAGGTTAGTGGCGTTTTAATGTCAAGAAATTATAGGCGTCCAATTTGTGTTGATAGTCCATAGTTCAATTTTCTGTTCTTTTGTTTTTAAAGAATTATCAGAACTTCCCAGATATTTCTCTGCTTATCTTTCACCTAAGGAAATAGCATGACTTTTTTTCCAAATTATAATTCTCAGAACTTTATTTTTAAACTTTGTCATTGTAGTTGATTCACTCATTCATCCATCTATTCATTTATTCACTCATACTTTCCTCAGAAAACCTTATTTTGTGCCAGGAATACTGCTATGGTTGCTTTCTGATTATAAACTCAAGAATATGGCAGACCCAGTCCTTGCCTTTTTTCAAGTTTCAGGGGATAAGGTGACAAATAAAAAGAAAACAAAATAACATATTAAATTACAGATTGGGTGCATGTTTTCAAGACTGCTCATTTTATATTGGAAGGTCAGTGAAATTCTTTCCCTTACGGTGATCTTTAAACTGAGCTCTTAAATATAAAAAGTGGCTAGGCGGGGCGCCTGGGTGGCGCAGTCGGTTAAGCGTCCGACTTCAGCCAGGTCACGATCTCGCGCTCCGTGAGTTCGAGCCCCGCGTCAGGCTCTGGGCTGATGGCTCGGAGCCTGGAGCCGGTTTCCGATTCTGTGTCTCCCTCTCTCTCTGCCCCTCCCCCGTTCATGCTCTGTCTCTCTCTGTCTCAAAAATAAATAAACGTTGGAAAAAAAAATTTTAAAAATAAATAAATAAATAAATAAATAAAGTGGCTAGGCATCATGCATGAATTTATTCTGCTCAGGTGACTAGAAAAAAATTAATATACTTAACAGAAAAAGCATCATGGACTTTAGTGATGTTTTTTTGAGGATTCATAAAACGTTAGAGAATGTTATTTCTTCCTTTCAGATGAAGATACTAAATTTCTCTCACTTTCATTTTAAGTGAGCAAATATTGAGTAGGGGCTTAAAAATTAATGAAACTCTATTTCTTAGTTATTTGTTATTCCTTATATGGGTTGAATGAGTACATATGCATTTCTTACAGATATAAATGTAAATATATATGTAATATATATACAAATACAATATATATATTATAAATATATAAATATATAATATATGTACAAATACAATGTAAATATGTATATAATAAATACATAAATATATGTAGCTATATATATATTTGTAAATATATAGCTATATATTTCTTACAAACATAAATAGCTATTATTAACATTTAAAAAATCTCTTAGTCTTCTTTCCCCTCTGATTCACCATCATGTTTTGAGTTATCTATATTTTTATATTTGCTCTAAGACTTTCACTGCCATTAACTCTTTAGAGCCCTCTCTGTCACAGCCTGAAATGATTCTCACTAATAATGGTAGCATCTTTTCTGACCTTACCCTTATAAGAGACATTTACCACTATTAACCATACTACATTTCTTGAAGGTATTTTGCCTTCCATGATATCATCTTATACTATTCTAAATTTCTAGCCATTTCTTCTTAGTTTCCTAATGGTTTCTTTCCTGTGCACTCTATCACTACTGTATGACTAGCCTTTAGAATTTTACACATAGCCTTTACTCTCTTTATACCTTAGTGGTGACTGTATTTATATACATGGCTTCTGATAGTGATTCCCCAAACTTGTATCTTTAGTGTAGACTGCTTTCTTCCATGCTACAGATAGTGGTTCTAATCTCCTGTAGAAAATCTGCATGAATCCCAGATGCTTGAAATATAATTACTCAGCCTGAAATTCTTTTTCTGAATTTCCTATATTGACCTTACCTCTTACTCAATTATCCAAAACAAAACATTGTTAGAATAATTGCCTGCTCCTCAAACTCCAAATAATCTAACCAAATCCCTGATTTTCTACTTTCTCCATATCCCTCCAGGCTCATTCTCTCTGCATCTACTGAAATAATGTTCAAATCCTAGGCATCCTATGTGCATTTTTTTTTTTTCAGTTGCCTCCTCATTAGCTTCCTTCCTTCCATTCTTGGGTCACTTTAACCCACCTGCTGTTCTGCATAGTATTTTTCTATATCCATGTTAATCCCAGCTACAGAATGTATATGGGGTCTTTGTGATGCAGGCAAGCCAGGTCTGAGGACCCATAGAGGGTCCTGCAGGACCAGCCAAGAGGGTTCCTGGCTGCATGCAGGATAGAAATCAAACACGAGGCAGCAGAAGGTGAAAGCAGAGTTTATTGAGGATGTAGAGAATCCAGGTACAGGGTGTCTGGGAGACTCAGAAAAGAAAGGAGGGAGAGTTTCAATTTTGCCTGGAGTCTGGGTGTTTATTGAGAATTGTGGTCTTGTATATGTGTCCTCTCAGGCATCCAGGAACCAGTTAGAACAAAGGAGCCCAGATATTATTCCTTGGAGCCAGTGGTCTGGAACACGTATGATGACTTCATCCAGTCTTTCTTACCTGATCCTTCCTTAGGTGTTATCTGTTTTAAAGAAATAACCCCATGTCCGTTAAAGGTAGGACACACACTATTTGAACACGTGTAAAGTAGAGGTGCCAGTCCTAGCAAGAAGAGAAGCAAGAAAAGGAGGATAAGGCAGCTTTTTATGGAGTCCTTCAGTTTCCCTGCCTCATTGAGTACGGTAAACAATGTTTCTAGGAATTTTTAAAAATCGTCTTGCTAATAAAGTATGTCTAGGCTTCAAAATATAAGCGGCTTATTTTGTGAAGTACTCTCTAGGAGTGATTCCCATTGTCCATATGTAATTCCCTTCCTCAATTTCATGCCATTTCTGTTCTTTCCTTCTCCCTTTGTGGAGGTTTGCTAAGGCTATTCCAGCTGACCAAACAAGCCACGTGACAGTTCTCCTGCCTTATTCTGTGTCTCCCTGTGTCTGCTTGGGACCAAAGCTATTTCTGTACCCGTATCTTTAAAAATACCTTTGGGGCGCCTGGGTGGCGCAGTCGGTTAAGCGTCCGACTTCAGCCAGGTCACGATCTCGCGGTCCGTGAGTTCGAGCCCCGCATCGGGCTCTGGGCTGATGGCTCGGAGCCTGGAGCCTGTTTCCGATTCTGTGTCTCCCTGTCTCTCTGCCCCTCCCCCGTTCATGCTCTGTCTCTCTCTGTCCCAAAAATAAATAAACGTTGAAAAAAAAAATTTTTTAAAAATACCTTCTGTATGCACCCTCGGAAGCCACTGACTGCAGACTCAATCTCTTTAAGGCTCAGGCTTAGTTAAGTTGGCCAGAAACAGAAATAGATGTTCCTTTTTGCAGGCATCTGTGCATAAGCCAATATTTTTAAAGACTCTTAACATTAATGCTAGACAATATGTGAATTTATGGATGGGTTGAACCCAGCAGTTCATCAGACATACCTAATCTATGAATTTCACTTTAGATTTATCTGGATACTGAGCTCCAAAAATATGGTACTAAAGTAGTGCTCTTCATTTTGGAATGAAAAATACTGAAACACAAATAGGGATATAACACACAAAGTATACTTTTTATCTGTTTAAGTATCTTTTTTTTATTTCTCTTCTTAATGGTGCACAAGATGGGATTTGGACTCATCATGAGATGGATGTAAACTTAATACTAGTATCTAGAAAAAAATGCTTAAAAATAGTGCCTGATACTTAATAAATATTTGTTGAATCAATAAATGAATAGTTAAATGGCAAATGGAGTACGGTGTTGATTGGACAAATCCATATGAATTAGTATTAAAAGGGCAAGGGTAATTGCTATTGACTCAAAATGTCTTTTGGTTATTAAAAAAAAAAAACAAAGTTATTTCCTGAGGTAGCAGAATATGAGATAAACTCTAAGCATTCATTCATTAAACTGCTATTATCTTTCATTTTCCATATGCACATTCAAACCTCATCTACATGTATTCACTTGATGAATAATTAAATCCGTTACTAACTGCTTGGCAACTTCTTCTGGGTCAATTGATTCCAAAAATTGTTGAGCTGTATGTTAAAAAATTATTTCTATTTTAGCTTTCATTTCATGAGTACATGTAACTTTTTGGTTCCTTTCTTAAAAAGTTTTTATTTTAATGCCAATTAGTTAACATGGCATTATACTGATTTCATGTGTACCATATAGTAATTAAACACTTCCATATATCACCCTGTGCACATCACAAGAAGGACAGGTCCTTAATCACCTATTTAACCCATCCCCCACTCACCTGCCCCCCCCCCCCCGCAAACATCAGTTTGTTCTCTACAATTAAGTCTGTTTTGTGATTTGTTCTCTCTCTCCCTCCCTCCCTCCCTCCCTCTCGTTTTCCTGTTTCTTGTTTGTTTTGTTTCTTAAATTCTACATATAAGTGAAATTGTGTGGATTTGTCTTACTCTAACTTATTTTGCTTCGTGTTACATTCTCTGGCGCCATCTATGTCACTGCAAATAGTAATATTTCATTCTATTTTATGCATGAATAATACTCGTGTGTGTGTGTGCGTGTGTGTGTGTGTGTGTGTGTGTGTACATACACCAGATCCTTATCCATTCATCTATCAATGGAAACTTAGGCTGATTCCATAGTTTGGCTATTTTATTTTTTTTTTTAATTTTTTTAATGTTTATTTATTTTTGAGACAAAGCACGAATGGGGGAGGGGCAGAGAGAGAGGGAGACACAGAATCCGAAGCAGGCTCCAGGCTCTGAGCCATCAGCCCAGAGCCCGTCGCAGGGCTCGAACCCACGGACCGGGAGATCGTGACCTGAGCTGAAGTCAGATGGTCAACTGGCTGAGCCACCCAGGCGCCCCTAGTTTGGCTATTTTAAATAATGCTACTATAAACATACAGGTGCATACATCCCTTTGAATTAGTGTTATTCTATTCTTTGGTTAAACACCCACTAGTGAAATTACTGGATCATAAGGTAGTTCTATTTTTAACTTTGTGAATAACCTCCAAACTGTTTCCCACAGTGGCTACACCAGTTTGTGTTCCCACCAACAGTGCATGAAGGTTTCTTTTTCTCCATATCCTCACCAATACCTGTTGCTTCTTGTGCTGTTGATTTTGGCCTGTCTGACAGGTGTAAGGTGATGTTGCACTGTAGTTTTGATTTGCATTTTCCTATGATCAGTGATTCTTGAGCATCTTTTCATGTATCTGTTGGCCATCTGTATGTCTTCTTTGGAGAAATATCCGTTCATGTCATTAGCCCATTTTTAAGTTGGATTACTTATTTTGGGGGTGTTGAGTTCTATCAGTTCTTTATATATTTTAGGTACTGGTGACTCAATGGATATGGCATTTGTAAATATCTTCTCCCATCCTGAAGATTTCCTTTTAAGTTTTGTTGATTGTTTCCTTCACTTTTCATCTTCATATTGTCCCAATAGTTTATTTTTGCTTTTGCCTCAGGAGACATATCTAGAAAGAAGTTGCTATGGCCATTGTCAAAGAAGTTACTGCCTGTGTTCTCTTCTAGGATTTGTATGGTCTCTTTCATCCATTTTGAATTTACTTTTGTATATGGTATAAGAAAGTGGTCCATTTTCATTCTTCTGCATAATGCTGTCCGTTTTTCCGACATCATTTGTTGAAGAGACTGTCCTTTTCCCATTGGACATTATTTCTAGGTTTATTGAAGATTAATTGTAGGCTTATTTCTGAATTTTCTATTCTCTTTCATTGATCTATGTGTCTATTTCTGTGCAAGTACCATACTGTTTTGGTTACCACAGCTTTGTAATATAACCTGATGTTCAGAATTGTGATACCTTCAGCTTTGCTTTTCTGGTTCCTTTTCTTTTTCTTTTTCCCTTTCTTTTCTTTTCTTTAAATGTGTGTTTATATATTGGAGAGAGAGGGAGAGAGAGAGAGGGAGAGAGAAAGAGAGAAAGAGCATGAGCCAGGGAGAGGTTGAGAGAGAGGGAGAGAGAAAATCCCAAGTAGGCTCAGTCCCATCAGAGTAGAGCCCAGCAGGGGGCTCGATCCCACAAACTGTAAGATCATGACCTGAGCCTAAATCAAGAGTCTGATGCTTAACCAGCTGAGCCACCCAGGCACCCCTGGTTCCTTTACTTTCAACATTACTGTAAGATATGTAATTTCAGATGGTATTCATTCTAACTTTGACTCATTCAATTTAATCTAGAATTTACGTCATTATTCTTATATAGACTTTGTGTCTTCATATTTAAATCAACCACTAACTGTATTTTGTTAAGATAGGTAATTTACATAAGGTGTCAAAAATAATACTTGATGCAAATATTCAGAAAATAGGTAGTTACTCTCAAAAGATTCTGCTCTGGTCTTTATTTCTTCTCTCATATTTTGAAATATTTATATCATATTTATTTTAAAGTCCCTTTTATATCGTTTTATTATCTGTAGTTCATGACATATGTCTAATGTTTTAAGTTCATTTAATATAAATAATTTTATTTTTTTTCTGACAAAGTATTCCTTTTTATCTCTTTGGTAGACAGACTTTTTAGATGGCCCTACTGATCCTCGCCTGGTTTTCACACCCTTGTGCAATCCCATCTCCTTGAGTGTAAGAAGGATTCAGTGACTTGCTTCTAACCGAAAGAATACAGAGCCCATGATGGAGTATCACTTGCATAATTAGATTACAAAGATTGTGACTTCTGTCACACTAGCACACTCCCTTTCTTTCTAGTTTTGGTGAGGCAAACTATGTTGGAAAAGCCCGTGTGGTAAAGAACTGAGGCCAACTTCTAGCCATCAATCAGTGCTGAACTGAGGCCCTCAATTCAGCAGCCAAAAATATTGCCCTAAATTATGTGAGTTAGTTTTAAAGCAGATCCTTTCCTAGCTGAGCTTTAAAAGAACACAGCGTATGAGAGACACTGGATCAGAAGACCCAGTTAAACTGTGCCCAAATTTCTGACCCGCAGTATCTACAAATAAAAATCTGTGTTGTTTGAAACTGGTAAGTTTGGGAGTGCTTTATTATATGATGGTAGATAATACATTTTTATCTTGGAGTTTTTTTGCTGAATATAGAATTCTGAGTTGGCAGTTATCATCACTCCCACCCCTTAACTTTAAAGATGTTTTTTCCCCATTGTCTTGATTGTGTTGTTCCCCTAATATCTATGATATTTTTTCTCTGTTTACTTTTAAAATTTTATTTTTTTTGGAGCAAAGGGATTATGAAATTCTTAGGAATGATATTCTTTGTTTTTATCCAGTTCAAAGTCACTGATCTAACTGAATTTGTAGATTAATGTCTTCATTCACATTTTTAAAACTAAGTTTTTTTCTTTACTGAAGTATCATTGACATACAGTGTTATATAGTTTTAGGTGTCTAATATAGTGATTCAACATTTCTATACATTACTCAGTGCTCATTACCATAAGTGTGCTCTTAATCCCCTTTGTCTGTTTCAACCAAACTTCCACCCACCTCCTCTCTAAAATCACAGGTTATTAAGAGTGTTTTTTGTTTGTCTCTCTTTTTTTCTTTGTTTGTTCCTTTGTGTTGTTTCTTTAATTCTAAATATGAAAGAAATCATATGGTATTTGACTTTCTCTCTCTGACTTACTTCATTTAAACCCTCTAGGTCCACCCACATTGTTGCATATGACAAGAACCCTTTTTTAAGGCTGAGTAATATTCCAGTGTGTGTGTGCGTGTGTGTGTGTGTGTGTGTGTGTGTGTGTGTGTACCACATCTTTTTTATCCATTCATCTATTAATGGACACTTAGGTTGCTTTCACATCTTGACTATTGTAAATACTGCTTCAACAAACGTAGGGATGCATATATCTTCTTGAATTAGTGTTTTCATTTTCTGTGGGTAAATACCCAATAGTGGAATTAGTGTATCATATGATAATTATATTTTGAATTTTTTAAGGAAACTCCATACCATTTTCCACAGTGGCTGTACCAATTTGTTTTTCAACAATATATGAGGGAGTTCCTATTTCTCCACATTCTCACCAGCACTTGTTATTTCTTATCTTTTTTATTCTAGCAATTCTGACAAGTGTTAGATGATACCTAATAATGATTTTGTTTTGCACTTCCCTTATAATTAGTGATGTTGCCCAACTTTCCATGTGTCTGTTGGCTATTTGTATGTTGTACTTGGAAAAATTTCATTCAGTTCTTCTGCCCATGTTTAATTAGATTATTTGTTTTTATTGCGTGTTAGGTTGTATAAGTTCTTTATACATTTTGGATATTAACCCCTCATTAGATGTATTATTTGCAAATATATTCTCCTATTCAATAGGTTGCCTTGTGCTATTGTTGATGGTTTTATTTGCTGTGCAAAAGCTTTTTATTTTGGTGTAGTCCCAATAGTTTAAATTTGTTTTTGTTTCTCTTGGCTGAGAAGACAATCTAGGAAAGCATTTTCATAGCCAAAGTCAAATAAAATACCGCTTAGGTTTTCTTCTAGGATTTTTATGATTTTGTGTCTCATATTTAGGCCTTTAAACCATTTTGAGTTTATTTTTCTATACAGTGTAAGAAAGTGGTCCAATTTCATTCTTTTGCATGTAGCTCTCCAGTTTTCCCAGGACCTTTTAGTGAAGAGATGGTTTTTTCCCCATTGTATATTCTTCCTTCCTTTGTCATAGATTAATTGACTGTAGAAGCATAGGCTATTTCTGGCCTCTTTATTCTGTTCCATTGATCAATGGGTCTGTTTTTCTGATGGTACCACACTGTTCTGATTACTATAGCTTTGCAGTATATCTTGAGATCTGGGATTGTAATATGTCCAACTTCGTTCTTCTTTCTCAGGATTGCTTTGGCAATTTGGGGTCCTTCGTGTTTCCATAAAATTGTAATAGTATTTTTTTGTAGCTTGGTGAAGAATATTGTTGGTATTCTGATGGGGATTACATTAAATCTTAGATTGCTTTAGGTAGTATAGATAATTTAATAATATGGTTCTTCCAATCCATGAGAATGGAATATCTTTCCATTTGTGTCCTCTTTAATTTCTTTCATCAGTGTTTTATAGTTTTCAGATCTATATAGTTTTCAAATCTATATTGATTTTTTACCTTCTTAAGTTTATTACTAGGTATTTTATTCCTTCTGGTGCAATTGTAATTGAGATTGTTTTCTTAATTTCTCTTTCCAATACTTCATTTTTACTGTATAGAAATGCAATGGATTTATGAATATTAATTTTGTATCCTGTGACTTCATTGAATTCATTTATCAGTTCTATTAGGTTTTGTGTGTGTGTGTGTGTGTGTGTGTGTGTGTGTGTGTGTGTGTGTAGAGTCTTAAGGGTTTTCTACATATAGCATTATATCATACACAAATAGTGGAAGTTTTACTTCTTCCTATCAATTTGGATGCCTTTTATTTATTTTCTCTTATCCTTTTGCTGCACTAGAATGTCTAGTACTACGTTGAATAAAAGTGATGAGACTGGGCATTCCTTGTATTGTTGCTGATCTTAGAGGAAAAATTTCATTTTTTTCACCATTGAGAATGATGTTAGCTATAGATTTTTCATGTATGGCTTTAATTATGTTGAGTATGTTCCCTATAAACCTACTTTATTGACCATTTCTATCATGGATAGAGGTTATACTTTGTAAAATGCTCTTTCTGCTTCTATTGAGATGATCATATGATTTTTATCCTTTCTCTTGTTGATGTGATGCATTACATTGATTTGCAAATATTAAACCACCTTTGCATACTTTGAATGAATTCCACTGGATCATGGTGAATGACTTTTTAAATGTATTGTTGGATTTGGTTTTCTAGTTTTTTGTTGAGAATATTTGCATCTATGCTCATCGGACATATTGGTATATAGTTTTCTTTTTCTTTCTTTCTTTTTTTTTTTTTTTTTTAGTATCTGGTTTTGGTATCAGAGTAATTTGTCCTGATAGAATGAATTTGGAAGTTTCACTTCCTTTTCTATTTTTTTTGGAGTAGTTTGAGAAGAATAGGTATTAACTTTTTTTTTTTTTTAAACATTTGGTAGAATTGACCTGTGAAGCCAACTGGTCCTGGACTTCTGTTTTTAGGAGTTTTTTGATTATTGATCCAAATTCATTACTGGTAATGAGTTTGTTCAATTATTTTTTATTTACGATTCAGTTTTGGGAGGTTATATATTTCTAGAAATATATCCATTTAGTATAGGTTGTCCAATTTGTTGGCATATAATTTTTCATGATCCTTTGTATTTCTGTGATGATGCTATGTCTTCTCCTTCATTTGTGATTTTATTTATTTGAGTCCTTTCTCTTTTTTCTTGTTGAGTTTGGCTAAAATGTATCAATTTTGTTTTTTTTTTTTTTTTAAAGTACCAATCTCTGGTTTCATTGATCGTTTCTGGGGTGTGTGTGTGTGTGTGTGTGTGTGTGTGTGTGTGTGTGTGTTTTACTCTATTTCATTTATATCTGCTCTAATCTTTATTATTTCCTTACCTCTGCTGACTTTGGACTTTGTTATTCAATTTTTAGTTCCTTTAGTTGTAACGTTAGGTAGTTTATATAAGATTTTTCTTGTTTCTTGAGGTAGACCAGTATTGCTATCAACTTCCCTCTTTGAGCAGCTTTTGCTATATCTCAAAGATTTGGGGCCACTGTATTTTCATTTTCATTGTCTCCATATACTTTAAATTTGCTTTTGATTTCTTGGTTGACCCATTCATTGTTTAGTAATAAATTATTTACTTTATATATTTGTGTTCTTTCCAGATTTTTTCTTGAAAATTTTTTTTCTAGTTTCATACTGCTGTAATCAGGAAAGACAGATGATAAGATTTCAGTATTTTTGAATATATTGAGTCTTGTTTTGTGACCTAACATGTGATCTGTCATGAAGAATGTTTCATGAACACTTGAAAAGAAAATATATTCCATTATGTTGGGATGGAATGTTAAATATTTATATATATCTGTTTGATCCATCTGGTCTAATGTGCATTCAAAGACATTTTTTACTATTGATTTTCTGTCTGGATGTATGTATGTATCATTGATGGAAGTGGGGTGTTAAAAGTCTCCTACTATTATCATATTTTAAACTTCCCTACTATTATCATATTACTCAGTGTCTTCCTTTATGTCTGCTGATTGCTGTTTTATGTATTAATTTATTAACTATGTATCTATGTTTTTTTTTTCTTATGATTTCACTCTCCCATTCCCTCTCCTCTGGTAAATTAATGATGTTTACACTTTTTTAAAGCAGGTCCCTATATTTCTGCACTTCATTGTGTCAGAGTTTAGTTTTTATTATTCTGCATTCAGTTTGGATATTTGGTATTGAATTCTTAAATTGTACACCCATACAATGTGTTCTAAATTTTGATATATTATATTTTCAAATTGTAGACCCTGCATTGTTTTTTTCTGAAGATTTTGCTTATCCATTGAAATATTCTACTTTTTATACATTTTTTCTATTTCCTTAATTTTTTAATAATCTGTATTTTAAATTTCTTGTTGCCTAATTCTAATGTCTAATTCATCTCTGGCTCTAGTTCTACTTTTTGGTTTTATTTCTTAGTTATCAGTCGCTTTTTCTTGCTCTTTTGTATATCTAGTATATATATATATATTTTTTTTTTGCTGGAAATTATTAAAAATTTGAGTTATCTGCATTATGTAATTTCTCTCTAAAGGATGCTTCATTTTCATCTGACAGTTAAATTGCCCTCAGATTATTTTAATCATGTTGGAGTTTATGTTGAGGCTTTGTTAGAAAATTTCTTTCAGGGGCGCCTGGGTGGCGCAGTGGGTTAAGCGTCCGACTTCAGCCAGGTCACGATCTCGCGGTCCGTGAGTTCGAGCCCCGCGTCGGGCTCTGGGCTGATGGCTCAGAGCCTGGAGCCTGTTTCCGATTCTGTGTCTCCCTCTCTCTCTGCCCCTCCCCCGTTCATGCTCTGTCTCTCTCTGTCCCAAAAATAAATAAATGTTGAAAAAAAAAATTTAAAAAAAAAGAAAATTTCTTTCAATTTATCTTGGTCCTAAATAATTGTATGGTCCTTATAGATATGTGTGCCTGTTTTGGAGTCTTAACTGAGTGCATGGTGGTCATGAAGATATCGTACTCTGGCTAGGCCATGATTCCAGTGTCTTTCCAGTTCTCTGTTGGGTTTATAATCTCTAGTCTTGCTTAAGTCTCTCAGATTCTTTAAAAATATTTTTTTAATGTTTGTTTATTTTTGAGAGAAGAGAGAGACAGAGTGTGAGTGGGGGAAGGGCAGAGAAAGAGGGAGACACAGAATCCAAAGCAGGCTCTAGGCTCTGAGCTGTCAGCACAGAGGCTCATGTGGGGCTCAAACTTGCAAACTGTGAGATTGTGACCTGAGCCAAAGTTGGGCGCTTAACTGACTGAGCCACCCAAACACCCCAAAGTCTCTCGGATTCTTAAACTACACTTGTGCATCCTTAGGATTCAGCTAAGATTCTAAAAGAGATCTTACACAGATTTTGTTATTTGTGTTCGTATGTGTGTGTGTTGTGTGTGTGTGTGTGTGTGTGTGTGTGTGTGTGTGTGTGTGAGAGAGAGAGAGAGAGAGAGAGATCTACCAAACCATATCCCCCCATTTAAATTGTTATAGAAAACCCAAACTCTAATATTTGTTTCATTTGCCCTCTAAGACTGCTTCTTTTGGCTTGGATTCTATTTCTCTGCACCATGGCTTCAAAAATGCTCTCAAAGGAAAATTTCTGTTGATGTTGGGTCATAGTGTCTGCTTCTCTTCTCTCAAGAAGAGTGGTTTTCATACTTTGTCCAGCATTTATAGTCCCAACCCTGAGGATCCTGGAAATACAGTAGTCTAAGCAGGTGTGAAGTTTCTTCTAAAAACTGCAGCAGAAGCCAAGGCAAAATATTACCTACAGGTCGTTGTATGGATAATGGACATCACCAAAGAGGCTGGAATTAACTGGAGCATTTTCTGAGAACAGTTTTAGAAATTTCTAGACACATGCAGAAGACTTTGAGAAGGAATTGAGATGCTGTGATATAAATATGAGGGCAATGATCCAATGAAATCTGAGACATTGCTAGTAGGGTGAGTTTCTTTATAACAGTGTCCTACAGTTGATTGGGTAAATTCAGATTAATGTTTATTATATTGTGAATAGTTACTAAAATCATCAAAATATCTGACAAAGACTTGTTCACACTTTGTATTTGGACATTCCATTTCATAGTCCGTGTATTGGCTTCAGGAGCAGCACAGAAAAAGCAAGCCAGTAAGAACCACAGGCGTCCTATCTCTCTCCAGTATAGACATGCTGTGCCTGTCAAATACTGGAGCCTAATGTGTGAGATGTTATGACTTACATTTTAAAAAAATAATAAACTTACATCAAATAGATATGAAATCTGAGATATGAAGACAGAGATGTTTAATTTGAGGGGAAGAACTAAAATCAATAAAAATAAAAATTTAAATTTAAAACACAGACTCCTGCATGATAGAAACAAGAGAAGACACGGGTATCAAGTAGTCAAAAATAGAAAGGAGTGATTTTCCTATAGCAGGCTCCCAGCAGTGAGCATGACAATGCTTTGTACATGGTGGGGATAGCCAGATAATTGTCAATTAGGGGGTCTGAGTAGTAGTAGAGCAGAAGCTGGATTCTTCAGAGTCCCGTTTATCTTCAAAAAGTGATTGCATCGTCACCTGGAAACATTTACTGCATGAGAACCAAGAGAATTTGACAGGTCACCATTTGTTATGAAACTCTTCATTCAGGAAACATCCGCTTAGAATAAAGGAGAGTTAATTCTCTATCCGCCAAACTTACAGAAGCCTGACCATGAGAAAAGCAAACACCTAATAAGTAAACAAGAGAAATACCAGATAAATAGCCAAGAGTACATGTTAGATATTATTTTTTTAATTTCAAAGATATCAATAAGCTGATTAGGACTCTGTAAAATACCAGTTACATCATCGCTGTTAAAGATGCTCCTAAAAGTACTGTTTCATATGCTAACCAAATTTCCCAATAGTTGTCAGATATTATTATCTAAGCAATTCCAACTTACCTCACCAGGACTTAAAAGGTCAGTTGTAGATTACAAAAAGATACCATTAAAGTAATAACACAGATATAAATAACAACTACATTTAGTGTGTGCTTTTTTGCAGAAAAAAAAATTCTAAAGCGTTTATCTACTAACTGTACTACAATATGACACATAAGACATTGAAAAAGAACATTTAGGACAGAGCTTATAAGGTGCCAATGCCTTGGGGCATGTGGGTGGTTCAGCTGGCTAAGTGTCTGACTCTTGATTTCAGCTCAGGTCATGAGCTCATGGTTTGTGGTTTCGGGCCCAGCGTTGGGCTCCACACCATCAGTGTGGAACCTGCTTGGGGTCGTCTCTCTCCCCCTCCACCACTTGTGCTCACACTCTCTCTCTCTCTCTCTCTCTCTCTCTCTCTCTCTCCCAGAATCAATAAACTCCTTTTTTAAAAACAAAAGGTGTTAATGCCTTTTATTTTTGAAATAGAAACATTGACACCAGTGTAAATCCTAGTAAAAATTTTAAAAATGACTGTCATTTCATCTTTAAGTAAATTAAACATTTATAGAATAAGCTTCCACAAATATCAGACACTAAAATTGCGAGTACTCTGTATCTGTCTTTGAAAAGATAAAAAGCTGAGTCAACCCTATGGGGATTTAAAATTATGGCTCCAGAGAGTCTGAGTATTTTGAACATAGAGCAGAAGGCAGAGAACCCAAACATTCATTTATAATATAAAACTCTATGCTACACTATGATGTATGTTTATTTGTATTTACTTCTCTTTGTATCTTGATTACTAGTTAAAATGTATTTATCAGAGAAGAAAAATAAGATTTCAGGTTTCCACAATAAAAGAAATCATAAATACATAAATCTTTTTTATCTTTTACTTAAATCATTTCACTTCCCTAAGATTACCTTAATTAAATTTTTTTTCCTGTGCATATTTTTTCTATCACATGTTTAATTCCTTCATAGAGGGAAAGAGTTATATAAATCTTCACTTTGAATTTCCCCCACAAAGTATTTTTTTAATCAGTAAGCAGATTGGCTTTACTTTTACAAAGTTTTATGAAGCAACTTTAACTTTCTCCTTCCATTTTGTTTTTGTTTGTTAAGCTCACATGGTTACATCATTGTCAGTCTAAAAACAGTGCTATTTGGGATACTTGAGTAGGCCATAAGGAAAAATAAAAAAATAAACTTGCTTCCGTCATGGGCCCTGGATATGAAATATTAAATGCCGAAGGTTTTTGAACTGTTTTCTAAAGGTACACCTTAAGAGAGCTAATTTAAAATCTTTTGAAAACTTTTAAATCCCATTCTTATTTTCTTTCTCAGAAGCGTTTGACACAATGGATCACACATTGGCTTTTTGAGACCATTACTTCTCCTGGCTTTTGTGAAACCTAACTCTGACATGTTAGGCTCCCAAGGCTTGATCCTGAGCTATATTCTCTGTATTCTCACCTTAGGCTTTTCCTTCAGCTTTTTATGTCAGCTATACACTAAAACTTAGAGTTTGGGAAAGGATTTCCTGGAGAGAAAACATTTGGCTAAGTCTTAAAGCTTAAGTAGTAGTTAGATAGGTGAAGAAAGGTAAGTGGGATTTGAGAAAAGGAGTAAAATATTAAAACGGTGACAAGGAAGAGCTAAAGCTCTGAAAGTCATAGAAATATGTTGCTTTACAATATGAGCTGAACCCTAAATTTCTCAAATGTAAGTATCAAGTTCAGACCTCTCCTCTCGGCTCAAGTCGTCTATCCAACTTCCAAGTTGACTATTCCTCTTTGATCCTCGTATTTCATATGAATCTAAGATTTATCAACTCCAAAACACACACACACACACACACACAAATCTGAATATACTCTAGGTCTTGCTCATCCTAGAACATCCTAGAACCCGAAGTCTTTATTAACAATTCTTTGTCCCTTAAGTTCTGATTCAGGAAGTTCTGACATTTCTACCTACAAATATACCTAAGATTGCTCCTAAAATAGGCAAAATCATTTCTCACCTGAAAGAAAAGTCTCCAATGGTTGTACCCAGTTCCATTTGTATCCTATCCACATGTAATCATTTGGAATAAATCATTCTTCAAATTTTAATCATATTAACATAATAGTGGAGAGCAACCATATAATCATTTAAATAGATGCTGGAAAAGCATTTAACAAAATTCAACATATATTGATGATAAAACTGCCAGGAAAACAGAGATTTAAAAATCTATAGTAAAATCATACTTAATAGAGAAAGACTGAAGACTTTTTCTTAAAATTAGAAAAAAGGCAAGGAACTTTGCACTCACAATTTCCAGTCAATGGTTAACTGGAGGATTATACCAATGCAATACGGCAAAAAGGACAGGTCATAGAAATTGAAAAGGAACAAATATAGTACATCTATTTGCAGGTGACATCATCTTTGGATAAAATACCAAAAATCATTAAAATGATACAAAATTGTTAATTTAGTAAGGTTGCAAAATACAATGTCAATACACATAAGTCAGTTATATTTCTATATTGGCAGGGAAGAGGACAAAATGAAAATTTAAAGTGTCATTTAAAATAACATTAAAAACATGAAACATATAGGAATCAATTTAGCAAAATATGTGCAAGACTGAAAAGTGCAATGCATGAAACTCTGCTCCTAGAAATTGAAGTTAAATGGTGAGGTACACTAAGTTTATAAATTACAATAGACATGTTTTTAAAATTAAATTTTTTCATTAAAAGTCCTCTCATCTGTCAACTACAGATCCCACATTACTGAATATTGCTCAGGATTATTTTGTTAAATTGAGTATATGATGCTTTGGTACATATTTAGTACATCAAACTTATATAACTTATGCATCTATGCAAATAACATAATGGGAAACACTGGCTGGCCCTGATATTTACCAAGCAACACCTGATAGGTGGTATGTAAATTGTGAAATTATAAATGTCAGCATCACAATAGCAAATTAAGGATTTGCAGAATTTGCTATACAACATTATATGTTACAAAACACATTTACATTTTTATTTGAGTGAGAGCAGAAACAGGGGAGAAGGGCAGGGGAGACAGAGAGAGAGAGAGAGAGAGAGAGAGAGAGAGAGAGAGAGAAAGAAAGAAAGAATATCTCAAGCATGCTCCACACTCATTGCAGAGCCCAACCTGGGCTCGATCCCACGACTCTGGGATCATGACCTGGGCCAAAATCAAGAGTAAGATGTTCAACCAACTGAGCCATCCAGGAGCCCCAAAACACATTTTTAAAGTGCTTTTATCCTCAAATTGATTCAGAATCAACATGATACCCAAAATCCCCATAGGTTTTTGTGGGAGGTTCAAATTAATTTATCTTTATTGAAGTATAACTGACATATGACATTATATTAGTTTCAGGTGCATAACAATGATTCAATATTGTTTACGTTTTTAAATGTTCATCACAATAAGTCTAACATCCATTAATATGTGTGGTTATGTTAATGTTAAATTTTTTATAACAACTTTTAAGATCTATTAACAATTTCCAAGTATGTAATAACAGTATTATTAACTATAGTTACCATGCTGTGTATTACATCCTCATATCTTATTTATTTTATAACTAAGAGTTAGACCCCTTTCCTCCATTTTGCCCACCCACCACCTTATGCCTTTGGCAAATACCAATCTATCTATGAGCTTGCATTTTTTGTTTAAGATTCTACATGTGAGATTGTGCAGTATTTGTCTTTCTCTAGCTGACTTATTTCACTTAACATAATGTCCTGGAGGTCCATCCATTTTGTAAATAGCAAATTCTTTTTTATGACGGAACAATATTATATATAATATCTCATATTTTCTTTATTAATCCATTGATTGAAACTTATTTCCACATGTTGACTTCTGTAAATAATGCTGCAGTGAAAATGGTGGTCTTTTTAAGTGTTTTTGTTTTCTTCAGAGAAATTTTGTTTTCTTCAGGAAAGTGGAATTGCTGGAATGTATGGTAACTCTACTTTTCATTTTTTTGAGGAAGCTCCATACTGGCTACACCATTTTACATTCCTTTTTTCCCATATCCTTACCAATACTTGTTATTTCTTGTCTTTTTGATAATAAACATTGTAGCAGGTATGAGTTGATGTATCATTGTGGTTTTTATTTGTATTTCCCTGATGTTTAGTGATGTTAAGCATATTTCATGTACCTCTGGGCCATTTGTATGTCTTCTTTGGAAAAATGTCTATTCAGGTCTTCTGCGCATTTTTAAATCAGATTGTTTAGGGTTTTTTTTGCTATTAAGTTGTAAGAGTTCCTTATATATTTTGGATATTGACCTGTTTCATATATATGATTTGCAAATATTTTCTCCCACTCAGTAGGTTGACTTTTTATTTTGTTGATGGTTTCCTCCACTGTGCAGACACTTCTTAGTTTAATATAGTCCCACTTTTTTATTTTTCCTTTTGTTGTCTTTTATTTTGGTGTCAGATCCAAAAAATAATTGCCAAAACTGATGTCAAGAGGCTTATCACCTATGTTTTCTTCTTGAGAGTTTTATGGTTTTACGTCTTATGTTCAAATCTTTAATCCATTTCAAGTTAATTTTTGTACATATTGTAAGATAATAGTCTAGCTTCACTCTTTTGCATGTGACTGTCCTCATAGGTTTTTTCCTTTTGTTTTCACTTTGCTTTTTGTAGAAGTTGTCATATTGATTGCAGAGTTTACATAGCAAAACAATTGTGAAAAGGAAGAATTTTTGAGGACTTTATTTCAAAGCTTTCATTCTTAATTCTTTTTTTAAGGCTATTTATTTATTTTGAGAGAGAGAGAGTGTGTGTGTGAGAAGGGAAGGGGCAGAGAGAGAGGGAGAAAGACAATCCCCATGGAGTCTAATGCAGAGCTAGAACTCACGAACCATGAGATTATGACCAGAACGAAAAACCAAGAGTCAGATGCTAAACTGACTGAGACACCAGGCGCTCCAAGACTTTAATAAGGCTATAATAATGAACAAAAAGTGATAGGTGTAAGAATAAACATAGAAATAAACATAAATGCAAAAAAAGGCATTTTTTTTGAAGGAACATTGGGGGAAAACTATCTGCAACTTCTATGATGTTATTTGTTTTGTCATTGTGTTTGTTAGATGGGGTGTCCAAAAGCATGAACCACATAAGCAAAATAAATAATTTTGACTTCATCAAAATTTAAGTTTTCTTTGAAAGATATCCAAAAGAAAATGAAAATGTCCAGTACAAATTGGTAGAAAGTGTACATACACGTGACAAAGAATTAGTATTTAGTGTAATGATTTCTTACAAGTTAGTAATAAAATAGATGATCAGCTGACTAAACATGGGCAGAAGATTTGAACAGACATTTTATACAGAAGATATAAATATAACCATTAAGCATATAAAAAAAGAAGCTCACAAGGGCACCTAGGTGACTCAGTCGGTTGAGCGTCTGACTTCAGCTGGGGTCATGATCTCACGGTTCATGGGTTTGAGCCCCGCATCGGGCTCTGTGCTGGCAGCTCAGAGCCTGGAGCTTGCTTTGGATTCTGTGTCTCCCCTCTCTCTGACCCTCCCCCGTTCATGCTCTGCCTGTCTCTCAAAAATAAATAAACATTAAAAAAAAAAAAAAAAAGATGCTCACCAACAAGAAAGTGCTACAGTAAGTTCTTATAGTAAGTAATTATACAACCATGAAAATGCCTGAAAATGAAAAGAATGGGAATAGTAAGTGTTTTCAAGACACAGAACAACTGAAACTCGTGAACTGTGAGTTCGGGGTGTAAAATTGTATTGTCACTGATGAAAATTGGAAGTTTCTTACCAAGTTAAACGCAGACTTACCATATGACACAGAAATTCTACTTCTAGTTACTTGCCAAAGGGAAATGAAAACAGACTTTCACAAAAAGACTGTGTGAGACTGTCCATAATAGTTTTACTTACAACAGTCAAAAACTAGAAACAAAAATCCATATATCTATCAATAAGTGAATGGGTAAGGAACAATGCTATAGTAAAACAACAAAGAATTATTCAGCATTCCAAAGGATAAATTACCAACACATGAAATACTGAGAATAGACTTGAAAACATGCTGAATAAAAGAATATTAAGTAGTACATATTGTATGATTGCATTTAAATGGAGTTCTAGAATTGGCAAAACTAAACTGTATTTCTTTTTTTTATTTTTATTAATTTTTTTTAGAGAGAAAGAGAGAGAGAGCACCTGAGTGGGGGTAGGGGCAAAGGGAGAGAGAGAAACTTTTTTAATATTTATTTATTTTGAGAAAGAGAGAGAGGGGGAGAGAGAGAGAGAGAGAGAGAGAGAGAGAGAGAATCAGAAGCAGGCTCCACATTCAGCACAGAGCCAGATGTAGGGCTCTATCCGAAGACCATGGGATCACAACCTGAGCTGAACTTGAGCTGGATGCTTAACTGACAGAGCCACCCAGGTGCTTCTAACATATATTACTTAAAGTAGATCAGCGGTTCCCTGAGGCTGAAAAGGAGCAAAAGGAACTTTTGGGATGATAAAAATATTCTATACTTTTGTTGCGGTGGTCGTGGTGGTTATCAAAATTTCATCCTGCTATAACTTTTAATGGAAGTCAATTATTGTACATTAGCAAACAATGTTGCTTTTTAAGTTATAAGTGAGAAAAGGGGAAGAGAATTAAGCTTCTTGATTTATAATAAAAAATAACTACATTTATTAAGTATTAACACGCACCAGACTTTTGTCTAAGCACTTTAAATGCCTTCTCCTACCTAATCTTCATAACATCCATTAACAGCTAGACACTAACTGTTGTAGAGATGAGGGAAGAAAGTTTTATGGAGAAATTTTTGTCTTGGGTTTAAGCACTCAAGGATTATTTAGTATTTTCTTAAAGTTTCTAGAAAGCTCAAGAATTTCCTCTTTCTACTTTTTAAATTGCTTTTCCTTGGCATTGATATTTAGTCTAGTTCCTGTGGAGTGAAACCCTGAAAATCAATACATCTGTTTAACTGTTTGCAAACTCTGGAATTCTCATTGAGTCTGTGTTCTTTAACATATATTATGTATATAATAATGTAATATATATAATGTATATGTAATTCCTTAATATATAATATATGTTATTCATTAATACATATAATATATATTATTCCTATATATATAACATATATTATTCGTTAATATACATATTAAACAAAATGAGCCAAAATAATGTCTGTATTATCAAATGTAAAATGAAAACAG
Source organism: Puma concolor (assembly GCF_028749965.1). NCBI lineage: Eukaryota > Metazoa > Chordata > Mammalia > Carnivora > Felidae > Puma > Puma concolor. The sequence goes on from NC_141684.1 coordinate 47,645,147, forward strand.
CAAATGAGAAAGTAGTCTAGTTTTGAATGTAAGTTATATATAAAGATCTATGCTATGTATATGCAGTTTCTTTCATAATGGTAGGAAATTTTCCCATATTTAATTTTTCTTTCCTAGGAATAAACTGAAAAAAATTAATTTGATTGTATTGATAATATCCTAAAGTAGTATTTAAAATAGATATTCTGAGGATGGGAAAGGTAATACTATTGGCATTAAAGATGACATTTCACTAAACGGAGACCATTCTGATGGCAATACTGTTAGATTTTACAGACAATATGTTATCAAAAAGGAGCTTTTCTGAGGAATATTTGATCTTCCCTGGATCTATTTCATTTGTATATAGAAAAAAAAATATCAAAATGTCATTTTACAGTACTACGTTCAGTGTCTTCTGAAGGTTCCTTTCTCCCACAAATCTTAAATACTCTTTCACAATTAGTTGTTATAATAAGCAGGCATCAAACATGTAAATTAAAATAAAATATACTTCAGCATTTTAAGATAGGTATACAATATTTGTAAAGTAATAACTTGTCCCTTTTCAAGAACTTACCTCACCACTGGAAGTTCTGTGTGCAAAATCCAGAATGTGTCACTATAAGTAATGAACTTCAGAGAACAAAAAAGTTATACTCATCTTGGTTTTATATCTTTATGACTTCAGTTTTCTCCCTGCAAAGTTATGTGAGCTGTGTTCCTGGATACCTCACCTAGAGAAAAATAAATGTGGATATAATATATATACATATATTATATATACATTGTATATATAATATATATACATATCTACATTATATATATACATATACATTATACATTATAATGTATACATATATACACACGTATGTATATGTGTACATTATATATACATATGTACATATATACATTATATATGTACACACACTTGTGTATGCACATACACATGTGTATACATATATACATTATATATACATATATATGTACACACACTTGTATATGCACATACACATGTGCATATATGCAATATACACACATTTGTCTATATTTGTATTTTCTATTCCTTGTAGTATTATAAACAACAAAAGTACAATATGAGCAGTGACCTAGATTGTCCTGGGAAGTTCACTATAATTATAGCTAACAAGTAATATCTTATCGCAGTGAATGCTGTATTTCTAATAAGGCATTCCATATGAGAGTTTTATGAAAATCCATGGTAAATAATATTTTTCATAATTTACAGTGAGTTTTCTACAAAGAATAATTTTGAATTTTTTTTTTCTTTGCCTTGCTTGACCATATAACCTGCCTTATCCAAACAGCCCTGGGTCTATGTTCAGACACAAAAACGAACACACACAGAACAAAACTAAACAAATAAAAGCCACCTAAGATGCTAATATTTTCTGTGCTAGAAGAGTAGAGAGAAGAGAATATTTGCTGACCTTTTGTATACAGACATCAGAGCAATTTCTTTGCCTTTTTTTTCTCATAAACAAGGCTGACAACCCCAATTCAATATTCATCTGAACTCCCAAATCCTCCAATAATCACAGGAAAACGGAATTCTACAAGTTTTGAGATTCAAAGGGGGAAAAAAGCATAGCATGGTGAAAACAACCTCTGTGTGTGTGAAGTTCAATAAATTCAACAAAATGTACTGAGCGTGTATTAGGTGCGAGACCCTGAGGTGGGGCCCGGGGACAAAACAAGGACAACTTTGTTCACGATTTCATGCAGCTTATAGTCTACTGCCCAGAGTGCAGGGTTGTTTTATTTACTTGGAAACCCACTTTAGTGAGCAACTTCTATATCCGTGTAAACTTCTGTGAGTAGAGTGATGAATATTAGGTGAGGTCTTCATAATGAATAGCCAGTTACAGCGTTCAGCACGGTGATGTGAGTTATGTGCAGTGTTGGAGGATAAAGTAGTATGTCCTGAGAGAATGTAAAGAGGACACCACCACACAATTCCTTTTATTTTTTTTTTCTTTAAATTCAAGTTAGTTAATATATAGTATAGTATTGGATTGAGGAGTAGAATTTAGTGATTCAGCACTGATATATAACACCCAGTGCTCATCCTAGCAAGTGCCCTTCTTAATACCCATCATGCATTTAGCTTGTCACCATGACCCCTGCCCACCTCCCCTCCAGCAACCTTCAGTTTGTTCTCTGTATTTAAGAGTCTATTAATCTTATTTAATCTCTGTTTTAATCTTATTTTATCTTTCCTTCCCTTCCCCTATGTTCATTTGTTTTGTCTTTTAAATTCCACATATAAGTGAAATCATGTATTTGTTTTACACTGACTTATTTCCTTTTAGCAAAATATTCTACAGCTCCATCCACATCATTGCTAATGGCAAAATTTCCTTTTTAATGGCTGAGTAATATTCCATTGTATATATATAAACCACATCTTCTTTCCCCATTCATCCACTGATGGACATTTGGGCTCTTTCCATAATTTGGCTATTGTTGATAGTGCTGCTATAAACATTGGGGTGCATATGCTCCTTTGAATCAGCATTTTTGTATCCTTTGGATAAATACCAAGTAGCAATTACTGGGTCATGGGGAAGCTCTATTTTTCACGTTTTGAGGGAACTCCATGGTGTTTTCCCTAGTGGCTGCACCAGTTTACATTCCCAACAACAGTGCGGGAAGGTCCTCCTTTCTATTCATCCTCATCAACATCTGTTGTTGCCTGAGTTGTTAATGTTAGCCATTCTGACAGGTGTGAGGTGGTTTCTCATTGTGGTGTAGATTTGTATTTCCCTGATGATGAGTGAGCATTTTTTCATGTGTCAGTTAGCCATCTGGATGTCTTCTTTGGTAAAGTGTCTATTCATGTGTTCTGTACATTTTTTCACTGGATTATTTGTGTTTGGGTGTCGAGTTAGATAAGTTCTTTCTAGATTTTGGATACTAACCCTTTATCTGATATGTCATTTGCAAATATCTTTTCCCATTACCTTGGTTGCCTTTTACATATGTTGATAGTTTCCTTTGCTGTGCAGAACCTTTTTATTTTGATGAGGTCCCAATAGTTCGTTTTTGCTTTTGTTTTCCTTGCCTCTGGAGACGTGTTGAGTAAGAAGTTGCTGCGGCCAAGGTCAGAGAGGTTTTTGCCTGCTTTCTCCTCAAGGATTTTGATGGCTTCCTGTCTTACATTCAGCTCTTTCATCCACTTTGAGTTTATTTTTGTGTTTGGTGTAAGAAACTGGTCCAGGTTTATTCTTCTGCATGTCTCTGTCTAGTTTTCCCAGCACCACTTGCTGAAGAGACTGTCTTTATTCTTTTGGATATTCTTTCCTGCTTTGTCAAAGATTAGATGGCCATACGTTTGTGGGTCCATTTCTGGGTTCTCTATTCTGTTCCATTGATCTGAGTGTCTGTTCTTGTACCAGTACCACGCTGTCTTGATGATTACAGCTTTTTAGTATAGCTTGAAGTCCGGGATTGTGATGCCTCATGTTTGGTTTTCTTTTTAAAGATTCCTTTGGCTATACGGGGTCTTTTCTGGTTCCATACAAATTTTAGGATTATTTGTTCTAGCTCTGTGAAGAATACTGGTGTTACTTTGATAGGGATTGCATTGAATATGTAGATTGCTTTAGGGAGTGTCGACATTTTAACAATATTTGTTCTTCCTATCCAGGAGCATGGAATCTTTTTCCATTTTTTGGTGTCTTCTTCAATTTCTTTCATAACCTTTCTATAGTTTTCAGTCTATAGATTTTTCACCTCTTTGGTTAGATTTATTCCTAGGTATTTTATGGTTTTTTGTGCAACTGTAAATGGGATTAATTCTTTGATTTCTCTTTCTGTCACTTCATTGTTTGTGTATACGAATGCAACCGACTTCTCTGCATTGATTGTATATCCTGCAACTTTGCTGAATTTATGAATACGTTCTAGCAATGTTTTTGTGGAATCTTTTGGGTTTTCCATATAGAGTATCATGTCATCTGTGAAGAATGAAAGTTTGACCTCCTCCTGGCCAATTTGGATGCCTTTTATTTCTTTGTGTTGTCTGATTGCAGAGGCTAAGACTTCCAATGCTATGCTGAATAACAGTGGCAAGAGGGGATATCCCTGTCTTGTTTCTGACCGTAGGGGGAAAGCTCTCAGTTTTTCCCCATTGATGATAATATTAGCGTTGGGTCTTTCATATATGGCTTTTATGCTCTCGAGGTATTATCCTTCTATCCCTACTTTCTTAAGGGTTTTTATCAAGAAAGGATGCTGTATTTTGTGAAATGCTTTCTCTGCATCTATTGAGAGGATCATGTGGTTCTTGTATTTTCTTTTATTGATGTGATGAATCACATTGATTGTTTTGAAGATATTGAACCAGCCCTGCATCCCAGGTATAAATCCGACTTGGTCATGGAGAATAATTTTTTTAATGTGTTTTTGGAACTGGTTGGTTAATATCTTGTTGAGGAGCTACTTTTATGATTCTTTCCTTGCCTCTGTATTTTATGAATTTGTCCATGATATGCCTTGTTGATTGTTGGCATCTAATAGGCATGTTGGCATCTAATTAGATTGTTGAATCTAATAGGAGTTCTCTGTGCTTCTTGAATTTTGATGTCTGTGTCCTTCCCAAGACAGGAAAGTTTTCAACTATAATTTGCTCATATAAACCTTCTCCCCTTTTTTCTCTTTATTCATCTGCTGGGACTCCTCCTATGATCTGAACATTATTCCTCTTTAACAAGTTGCTAGTTCTCTAAGTCTTGTAGCGTCATCTTTTGCCTTTGTTTCTCCCTTTTATTCAGTTTTATTATTTTCCATAATGTTATTTTATATCACTGATTGCTTTTTCCATCCTTACTGTCATAGTATCCATTCAAGATTGCATCTTGGTTATAGCATTTTTAAGTTTGGTACTGACTAGACATTTGTTCTTTTAATCCTACATAAAGGGACTTTCTGGTGTCTCCTATGATTTTTTTTTCAACCTCAGCTAGTTCCTAGTTCCTTCCAAGCCTTCCTATAATCATAGTTTTAAATCCTAGTTCCGACATTTTATATCTGTGTTTATTAAATCCCTGGTCATCATTTATTCCTATTCTTTATTTTAGGGTGAATTCCTCCATCTTGTCACTTTGGAGGAAGAAAAAAATGATAAAATAAAATAAAAAAATAAAAATAAAAAATTTTAAAACAAACCAAAAACAAATAAAAGAACCTAAACCCTAGGTGTATTTCAGTCTACTTGTTAAGAGAAGCTCGATAAAAAAAGAGAAAAGACAAACTTTTTAATTAAAAATTTAAAAACATTTAAATAATAAAATATAATAAAATAAAAGAAAGAAAATAAAATAGAATGAAGAATGAGTTCTTTCTGTATCCAAGAGAGAAAAAAGAAAAAAAAATGACATAAAGAAAAAGAGAAGCAAAGAAAATGAACAAACAAACGAACAAGCAAACAAATAGAAACCCAAATGAAGCTAGATCCAGTTTCCCCTAGAACTGAAACTTTGCAGCCTAAACTTAATCTACCTTAATCTGTAGATTAAGAGGGTGGAAGGCGGCTGTGCTGGGTCTCCGTAGGGTGTGCCTGGAGGGGGTGTTGGTGGGCAGGGATTCATGTAACAGCTCCATTTTCCACTTGGTGGCGCTGCTTAGCTCACTGGGGTTGACAGTGCATCTGGGCTAGAGGTATAATTGCTTCACCCTGGTCTCTAGTCTCCGGACCTGGAATTTTGCCACCTCACAGACACACGATCAATCACTCTTCCTTTATCTGAGGCTTTCCTGGGCTCCCTGCCTTTACCCTGTCTGTGGCCAAGCTGTATGTCTGCCAGGTAGCACGTCCCTTTAGAGTTTATCTTAGATGGGGCTGTGTTTCAAAGCCTCACACTTTAGAGGCCCCTGGCTTGGACCCATGTGGTCCTCTGGTGGAGAGTCTTGCCTAGCAATGGCCAGGTACTGACTCGTCTCAGGAAACATTAGTGCAACTGTGCAGCAGCAGAGCCTTAAAGTTTATGGTAAATCACAACACATAGGTGGTGCCAGATTTTGCTGCCCCCTGCACCATGTCTGTTCTTCCATCAGTAAATGCGGCAGCTCTCTGGGGCCCGCTGGCACTTTTGCCCACAGAGAGGTCACTTGGCCTCTACCAAATGCCCTCGGAACATGGGAACTACTTCCTCCTAAGGGGCACATGGCCCCCTCGGAGCACACTGCCCACTCCTGGGGTTTGCCCTGATTCCTCACTGAGGCACCACCAGGTAACGCACTCTGAAGCTTCATTCTTTGTGTCCACTGTTTAAAGAAAGCTGGTGGTATTGACACCCCCTCTATTTCTTCCCATCAGTGGTTTCTTGTCCGTCCCTTCTGAGTGTTCTCTCTCTCCCTTTCTCTCTCTTTCCAGCTACTTTTAGGGGGAGTGCTTTTCCTGTGCAATCCCAACACACTTCACTCTCTCCCCCTCTCTTTTTCTCTGTCCTTTCTCCATGAACGTTCGTCCCTACCCTCTGTGGCACTGCAGCTTTCTCTCCCTCAATTCACTGTTCTGCACCATGCACCTGCCACGTTCCCTCGCTCAAATTGTGCAGACTGTTACATTCAACCTGAGATCAATTTCCTAGGTGTTCAAAAGGGTGTGATGTTGATCTAGCTGAGTTTCAGGGATGAGATGAGCTCCGGGTCTCCGTACTACTTCACCATCTTAACCCCTCTCTCACAATTCCCTTCAGGGGCCAGAGTTCACACGAGCTCCACTAGATTTGTAAACAGGATTGACACTACTAAATAATTGGTCCAGCAGACAATTCATGATAATGTGCCTTGACCAATAGTTTCAACTCAACATGGAAATTATGGGGAGTAAGAAGTCCTCTGCCAGGTCTTATTAGCCTGTTTAACAAATTTCAAGAAAAACTGAAGCTTCAGTTACAAGGTTACACAGTTTAATTTACAGGCACTGAATTAGAAATCACGTTTCTTTGTTGTTGTTGTTTTTTCAATGCAGACTTGACAACTAAGTGGCTATGGTGCTGACAAGTCATTTAAACTCTGTGCTTATGATACTCTAGATATTGAAGAGGGTACTATTTATCTTGCCTGTTTTACGAAGTGTGCATGGTGATAGACGGGAAGGAGCAACACAGGTTCCACAGGGGGAAAAAAATGGCACATAAGAACAAAACACTCTAATGCCATCGTTTGGCATTACAAAGGGAGAGTAATAATAAATTTCAACATCTTTACCTTTCAAAGGACCTTTCTGTTCATTAAGTTGTCAGTGACAATAGAGGAGGCTGTTTCGGGGCTACTACGAGGACAGGTGGGAGTAAATTACCTCCAGTCCCAGATTGGGTTTTAACTTTCATTTAGAAAAATAAAAGGACTCTGAACTCTTTCAGATGGTCAGGAAAAAGCAACTGACATCCTTCCTCCTGAAATGTAGTTACTGAGCACTTTAACCACAGGGAAGCTCATTAGTCCAACTCATTACTGTTCAACTCTGCCTCAAACTAGTAATATACACAATTGAGAGTGACTCCAGTGTTTCTTCCACATTCTAGTAAAAGAATACTTTATGTTTGTAAGTTACTGCCTAGGCTTTGCTGACTATTATTAGGAGTACTGGTAATTTGTATACACCAGGAGTGTGTAAGTCATACACGAACACACAAACACACAGATTAGGTGGTCAAATGTGAAATAGTAAGTTACAAGAAAATACTCTAAGATCATATCAGAGGTGCTTGGAAGAAAGAGAGAAGGAAAGAAGGCATCAAACTACTACTGATAGGTAGAAGAATGCAGTCTTCAGCCCTGACCCAGGTTCATGTGTATGCCCCAAAAGAGGCTTTGGGTTTTCACAAAAATGGTTTGGTGAAATTCCGAATGTAATATGTCTCCCAAGCTACATAAGGAAATTAGGGGTGGGTATTAGTAAGTGGCCTGCCATTCAGTTTGTGAAAATCAAACCAGCAGTAGATTTCATAATTAAGAGACACTTTTCCCCAAGCCACCTAAATGCATTCCAGATACTGAGAGTGATGTTCGTTCTGTGAATTTCACAAACAAGTGAGGATGATAGCCAGAGGAGGTGGGGGTGAGGGGGAAGGGGGAAGAAGGATAGAAAATGAGAGTTAGATAATTAACATAGATAAAATTAAGTGACTTAAACATTCCCTCTTCACTCCACAATCTGGCACATGTATATTGAATTTTTAGACTTCTAGTCAGCTCAAATTCTCTTGACCACTTTATCAAGCTGCCCTCCCTAAAGTTCTGGAATAATACATTTACAGGGTAGAAAGGGTATAGATCCACATGTCACCTTTCCCAGGGGATAAGTGCTTCATCACAGAACACTTAGAGCCCCATGAGAGGAATTCTTGGCACTATTTGAGGGAGAACTAAGGGAAAGAAATCAGCGTAGATATCAAATGTCATGTAATTCATTGCATTTAAAATAGAGAGTTGCTCCTTCTGTGTGTGGCTGGTATACGGGGTGCAAGTCAACTTTGTGATCCATAAACATCTATAAATCTCATTTAACAATTAATATAACAGCACCTGTGGTGGTTTGGAGAGCATAAGGAGGCATAAGACATAATCCTTTTCCTTTAAATGTGACTGGGACAATCAGACAGACACACATAAAATATTTTAAAACTCTAAGAAATGCATAGCAACTAACTGTTGACTTATTACTGCATTTCTCTTTTTAGCTCACATGAGATTTTCTGTGATAGAATATCATAGTTTTAATGTTTATGCTTGTAAGAGCTTTATAAATTCTTCTTCTACTTACTATGTTAAAAGTAGAAAATTTCTTGGTGATTATGGTACTGAGAAAGAATGATGATTTTTGTCTAGTAGTGTTTTATAGCTTCTAGTAACGTGATGAAATCATGACGTGGGTAAATAAAACCACAATTTTTTTTTCTCCAATGTAAAATGACAGTTCAAACACTTTGTATTATGAAATCGCAAGCAGAAACACCCCAGTCACTTTTTATTTTGTAGCCTTGTAGGAAGATTGGTAAGTCAACAAATGTACTAAATTAAGAACATAAAGAACTAGATTGTAATTTAACCTTTATGACTTGCTAATATGAGCTCTTTGAGCTTGAGTCTCTCCATCTATAAAACTAGAAAGCATCCTTGTAGGTAGGAGCAATTAAGATAATCTACGCTAAACTGCTCCACAATTTGATTTTATTCTAAGCAGAGTACCCTTGAAAATAATTTTGTTTTGGTTATGAGATTATTTTAATGTTAACTTTTGACATAAGGCAGATGAACTCAAACCTCCTAGATATTTGAATTTGAGTGGAAAGTAAAGAAACATCAAGCTTTGAGCATTAAAAATCACCTTCAAAAGCCAATATTTAGTGGATATTACCTCTTAATTCTTCTCCTAAAGGTCTCACTACATCATTCAGATTAGAAGGGATGAAGCATGAATGTGTCCTAGGAAGTCCGAACCTTTTCAATGGCCAAGTATTACACAAGCTTTGCTTATGCTGTCAGTGGTGGTTATTGGTAGAGTATTTATGTACATGACTGTACAAAAAGGAAAAATCTGTAAGGGATGAGGCCCCTGAACTTAAGATCTTCAGTTTCCTCTTCTGAAGCCTCTGATGTCAGAGACTTGTGTGAGTGGGTCAAGGCTTGAAAGTCTTTTTTTGCAAATAGCTACACAGTCCATATCCTTAGCATTCCCCAAATGGACGATAGTAATGAGCTTCCTTTCCAAACAACCTCAAAAACATTTTTGATATATGGGGCTCTTAGATAGTAACAATTTATTACTCCCTTCCCACTCCTCACCCACTTATTTTCCCCTATATTCAAAGTGTGTGGAAGACGAAACACAATTTGAATTTTTTTGTGCTCCAAGAATCTGACATCAATCAAAACACATTGCAATTCTAATTAGACTCCAGTATGCTTCGAACATATTCTTAACCCTCAAAATCTCAGTGTCACATACTATTGAACATTTAAAATTATATCATATTCTTGGACGATCTAAAACCTAGATACTCCGTTCTTTTACCTAAAATGTGGTGACAGGTTTGCCCAGAAGGAGTGTGTCTGCAGCCTCCAGAAAAATACTTTGAGGGAGATCAGAGAACTAGTAGGAACAATCTTTTTGCTAGACTGATATCCTAATATTAGGTGTGGCCAGAAGTCCCTGGAAATTCTCATGAATGCAAGTCATGAAGATCCTCAAAGCCTCTGGTCTATCCCACATGGAAGTGAGTTGTAAATGACCCCAGGATTTTAAAAAAAAATGCAAAAACACGGACAAGGCACAGTTGGTCTGTGGCCTGGATGAAACCATCATAATCAGCGCTAAAGAAGGGCTGAAATGTTTTCAAGGAAGGTGTTCAAGGGTAGGGGCTCTACTTGTCAGTATATAAGGATGACGTTGCCTGATGGCAAGCCTACTAAAAATTCAAATGAGTTTATAACTGGAGAAAGAAAATCACAACCTCTCATGAAAACCTACGTAGGGTAGAAGAAGGTTTTTATCTGTGTTTAGACAAACACATAAGCAATATTCATATCAACACTGAGTCTCTGGAAGTGTAAAGGATGGTTCCAGGCTGCATTTGAGGGTGGGTCATGGAGAGATCTTAATAATGTTGCGTATAAAAAAGAACTTTTTTCTCCAGCCTTAAAAGTGCCTGAACATAGTAAGAGAAATTCAAGCAAGACAAGAAAATAACCAGAGTATGTTCAAAAACAAGGATTTAGGAGTGCCTGGCTGGTTCAGTTGGTTAAGCATCCGACTCGGTTTCAGCTCCGGTCGTGATCTCCCGGTTCATGAGTTCAAGCTCCATGTCAGGCTCTGTGCTGACAGTATGGAGCCTGCTTGCGATTCTGTCTCTCTCCCTCTTTCTCTGCCCCTCCCCTACTCACTCCTTCTCACTCTGTCAAAATAGATCAAATAAAATTTTTTTTAAAAAACTTAAAAAACAAAGATTTAAATCATTGTATGGTAATGCAAAGAGTTAAAAATTTAACCACCTTCCCTTTTCCTAAACATTCAGGAAAATATTCCACACAAACTAAAATGTATAGGTATCTACTGTATTCTTCATATGTAAGTATATGAAAAATCTCTCTCACACACAAAGTAGTTCAGCGTAATAATTTGTTAGGGCAGAAATGTGGAGCCACAAAATACAATGCAGAGAACAAGAATTCCATGAAGTGTGAGAAAAAGGAGTCCCTGCAAACTCTTTTCTGGGATTATCAGAAACTTTTTTTTTTTTAAGTAAGACCGAGAAAGGGGGGTTCCGGTCATACCCAGATCTCAAGCGACAGAATAAACTCTGCTAATGGCCATACTCCACGTGTGTCTTCTAGGCATTCCTTGGGTTCTAATTTAACTTTCAAGTCTAATTTGTCACATAGCTTAGGTTTGCTAGATAAAACACAGGAATGCCAGCTAAACATGAATTTCAGATTTGAAAAAATAATTTTTTAAAATTAAGTGTATCCGAATAATCTACGAAACATATATTTAAAAAAGAACTATTCATTGCTTACCAAGATTCAAATTTAGCTGGATATCCTGTATTTTATCTGTCAAATCTGACAGCCATAATGTAGATATAAATATGCTTCTTATTTACCTAAATTTAATGTTTGCTGGCTCAATTTGTCCTATTCGCTAGTCTCACCCATCCCCTATCTCCTCTGCCATAGTCACTTTCATCTTCTTCGTCACCTTGATGCTACTATGAATTACATTACTGAATGTCATTTAATGTGATAGTTAACTTCAAGTAGGAGTCTTCTGCCTCTGGTCGACTGAATATCCATGGTTCCTCGTCATCAGGGAATAATGTCGTGCCATAAAATATTATTCCGGGATCCGAAGATGAAACTAGAATTTCCAATTACTGTAATTACGGTGATACAATTTTAACCCATCTTTTCATGTAATGAATTCGCAACAGACCAAGCGCTATCCTAGAAGAATAAGACAAGGTTCTTGTCCTGAAAGGTCTCACATTGCATTTGGGAAAAAGATGAATAAACAAGGAATTGCAAGGATAGAGGTTGGTACCAGTGGCAGCTAAGTGATGGAATTTCTGTGAAAGATCAAGGAAGGTGTCTGTTCTGAGGTTGTGACTGTAGAGGATGATTAGAAGAAGTTCACGTATGTACATGCACACACGCAGAAAGGTTTTCCAAGGGAAGGAGCAGGATGAGCAAGGACAAGAGAATGTGAAAAGGTTTAGAATGTTCTAAGGTATCAGAGTAGCTCAGTATTTCTCGACCAAAAGAATACATGTAAGGTAAACAAGACCATAAATCCTGAAAGAATTTACGCAATTTTTAAAAAAGATTTTGGCCTTTTTTTTGTAGAAGTTTCCAAGAGTTAATTTCTCTTAAACAGGGGTTTATATTCTTAGATACTCTATGTGAGTCAGAGAGTAGTAGTAAAGTTAGAAGGCGGTGGATAGAAGGCAAACAAACTGGGCAGTGGAGGGAGGTGTGGGAACATGCTATTCATAACGTGAGGTCAGGGGGGAAAAAGGGCACAAACTCAATCAGGGAGAATAAGTAGATATCAGGAATTGAAGAGATACTTAGTTGGCTGCATTAACAAAAATTACTAATCAGTTTATGGAATGATAGGGGAACCGTAAGGGGAAGATAAGAGCCTGAGATATCCCACTGTTTGGGTGTCAATTGTAAATCTGTCTAATGAGATTAGAACAAAGGATGAGCTGTCTGGGTAAGAAGACTCATTTAATCGAGTAACTCATTCACAGGCCCAGGGCTCTGATGAGACAAATGCGACTCTTGCCTGAGCCACAAAATTTAACTGTTTTTAAATTTATTTGTTTTTGTTGCTTGGCTTCCATTATGAAGAATCAGCATAATATTTTTTGACTACTTTCCCACTTTTTGCCCAAATCCACTGACAATCTTTAATTGCTGGGAAGAAACTTTGTGGCATTTATCTCTGATTTCAGTAGGATATTTATCAAATCCCAAAATGATTTTCCACAGAACTTGACAAACTAACTCTAAAATTGATAATAGGCATCATTAGCCCCACAATAACCAGTATGTTGCTAACAAAAAATAATGAAGTGGGAGTAATTGAAGTATTAGATACGAACACTACAATGTGATAGTAGTTTTACTATGGGTTCTTAGATAAATAAATACATCATTTGACTGAATAGAGAGCCAAGAAACTGATCCTGCGTGTAGGAAAACTTGATGCATATTGAGTGGGCATCAGAAATCAGTGAGGAAAGCACTGGTTACTCAGTTGTAGTGCTAATACACCTGATTATCCACATAGAAAAATGATGCCTATCTCACACAGGACAAAACAATTCATTTCAGGTAGAACGAAGACTTAAACATGAAACACAAGGCTGCAAACCTTTTAGAAAGGTTAGAAGATTATCTCTGGTAAAGAAGATTATCTCTGGTTTTGGAGTAGACAGTATTTCTTGAAGAAGACACAAAATTTGTTCACCTGAAGAAACTAAACCAAGAGCAGAAAGACAAATCACAAACGGACAATCATTTTGATCCAAATAACTGATAATGGATCAACGCTGAGTTATATAAACAAGCCCTACAATCACTGTGAAAAATTTCCACACCACAGGAAATAGGCAAAAAAAATGTAACTAATCGATTCAGAGAAGAACAAATAATGGCAAAAACTGTTATTAAGAGGATACTGAAGGGCGCCTGGGTGGCTCAGGCAGTTATGGATCGGACTCTTGATTTTGGGATCAGGTCATGATTTCGTTGTTTGTGGGTTTGAGTCCCACGTGGGTACAGAGCCTGCTTGGGATTCTCTCTCTCCCTCTTTCTCTGCCCTTCCCCTGCTCGCGTGTGCTCTCTCTCAAAATAAATAAGTTTTTTTTTCCTTTTTTTAAAAAAGGAGGATACTGAATATCATTACTAAACATATCAATAAAAGTAACACACAATAAGAAAAAGTTATATTTTCCAGAAGGGGGAAACTTAAAAAGCTTGACTGTACTAAGTATTCGGAGGCTGTACATATATTATAACCATATACTGCTTGTCAAGAGTATGACTTGGAGAATAAATTTTGAAAATATTTTGGCAATGTGCAGTCAGGTTTCAAGTTCACAGACTCTGTGACCCAATAATTCCATTCCAAGGCACATCCTCTGAAGAAACTAGGCCTACACTTGTACACCAGGAGACATGAACACAAAAGCTCAAGATAGCAACCCTCAGAATATCAGTTTTTAAAAATCTAGAAAAATGTCAATCAGTACAATAGATGGATATGTTATAGCGCATACAGTGAAGCAAATACAGGGCAGTGAAACTGAATGAAATACAGTTGCACAAGTCATCGTGGAGGAATTCTAAAATGGTTTTTAAAAATGAAGGTGATAAAATATATATTATACGGATCCACTTATGTATAGTACCAAAACAAAATATAAGATACGAGTTACCTTGAGAAAGAAAGAGGGATGCAACTAGAGTGAAATCCAGAGACCATTCATTGTACAGGCAATATTTTATTTAAGCTCAAAAATTCATAAATGTTCATTTAACTTTTAAACTGTTCATATAGTATATGTATTGTTTTCATAGTTCTTCTTTGTGTAAATACAATAATCAATGCCTCAGTTGCTATGCTGTAAATGAATAGACATCTTGGTATTCATCATGATATTCTTCTGGACAGGCTCATGCCTGATAATTGTTAGCACACATTCTAAATGCATTTGTTTATGGCTTCCATTTTGAATGACCACGGAACTCCGTTGGTGACCATTTTCAAAAAGACAGTTAACCCTTAAAAAACACAAGTTTGATCCATGCATGTCTACTTACACATGGATATTTTTAAATACAATAGAGTACTGTAAATATATTTTCTCTTCCTTATGCCTTTCTTAATAACATTTTCTTTTCCCTATTTTATTGTAAGAATGCAATTTATGACTCATATAGCATACAAAGTATGTGTTAATTGAATGTTCATGTGATCATTAAGGCTTCCAGCCACTAGTAGGCTATTAGTTAAGTTTGGGGGGAGTCAGAAGTTATACACAGATTTTTTACTTTGCAGGGATTGGTACCCCCTGCGTAGTGGGGGTACAATCCCCATCCATAGTGGAACAATCCGCACATTGTTCTGTAGCCAACTGTATTGTGAATTGTCCACTAGTTTTATCACTTTCTGATCCTAGGTATCTGTTTAGTACCTAGTGTACCTTTGTGCTTATCTGGCTCCTTTGTCATTGCCCACATGTGTACTGGTTATTATCTGGGCAAATGTTTGTGATTTGCATTTTGAGATCATGAAGTTATCCTTCTTCCCTACAAGCTATCATATCTCCCTGGTAACATATTTGTTGGTATCTACCTGCAACCCATAGTACTTTGTTCAGCTTTTACATTTCCTTCATCAAAATGTCTTTCTGCATGCTCGTCAATGATAGTCATGAAATTCATTTCATTTCTGCTTATCTTGTTTAAACTACTGAGGTTGTCCGAACCTAGAGACTATTTCCAATCCCTAAGAAATTTTTGCGTCAGAAATATGCAGGTTTTTTTTTTTATCGTCATTTTTTATCATCATTTAATCAGGTTTGCCAGTGTTCTTTATCCAACTGGGGTCAGTTCAATGACAACTCAATACATTTCTTCATTGAACTTAACTATAGTTCAATACGCACAAGTTTTTAGAACAATGAAAATTGTTACTTCTTCCAGATAATAGTGGGGATATTCTTCTATCTAATAATCATTTTTGAAGGCAAAAGAGATATGACCTCAGAAGAGAAAGCCAATAGTAAGGGATTTTGAAAAAGTAGATTGAGCGATTTCCTGCCCTATAAGAAGGCTATTGCCTCAGGGTGAGGGGGGGGGGGGGTCTTTCCAGTTCAGTTTTGTACTGCTCAGCAATAGATAATCTAATCTTGGCTCTTCTCCAGATAACCTCCTGTAGAGGTAGTAGCTTTGGCCACTAGATTCTGCTGAGCCCTTGAGACCTCAAGGTTCAATCTATAGTACACGCCCCACCCACTCCTGCTCTCCCATTCTTCAACATGTAATTTCTATACTTTGTCATTGATAAGTAGAAAACTGTAGTTGCTAATTATTCATTAGAGTCTTCTTTTGGGATTTGTTGAAAATATGAATAAAATGAGCGCCAGTTAAATTAAGTCCAAGAACAAAAACACACACGTGAACATGCTATCAACACCGCCACATAACACTACTGCTACCGACAACCGTCAATTTGAGTAGGCCTCAAGTTGGTGTAATAAGAAGAGAATAAATCTAGAAAGATAGGATATTTTCAAAACTATAAATGTGATTAGATAGTTGAGAATTAAGTTTCTCTTTTTTAATGTAGCTCCCACCAGCAACACTGATTCTCATAATTTCTTGAAACTTTTGAGAAAAGGGAAATACAAAATATGACTTTTTGTCGTGTATGTTTTACAATCAATTTGCACACAGAGAATGCAATACAATCACATACACCGAGTTTTGTATCGTTTTGTTTTAAATTCGGCATACACAGAATAAATGCTGTTTGTTAAGGTTAACAAAGTGCACGCAAAAGCTTTTTCAATCCAGGGTTTAACAGCGTAAACTCAAAGGTATTAGTGGATTTACCTTACATCCCTGAGTTGAATATGCTTGCAACTGGCTTTGAACAAAACTCAACTAGAGGCAAATCCTCTCCTGCCTAATGAGTACCAGTCAGGTCGATCTGGAGTCTGGCATTGTGAAATCTACAAACTTGTGACTAAAACTAGGCTCACAAAGATAAAACGCCCATGTTATTACCATTTTTAATTTTCATGCATTAGCTGTTCAAACCTAGTTATATACTCATATTGTCAACTCTAACATAAAGATCTAAAGAATTTCTCAAAGCTAAATTATACAAGAGGGAACAAATACTACAAAGAACACTGGCTTGGAATTTAAACAGACTTGGCTTCAAATTCTACAGCTTAGTATTCATGTGATCTGAGGCAAAGTATGTGAATTTTCTGTTTGTTTCGTAAGTCTTAAAACAAGGACAATATTATTTACGCTAAGGCTTTGCAAATTTTCCTATGTATAGAACATAAAAGCTGGAGGCAATCTGTAGGTATTTATATGGGGCTACATAAAAAAAATATATATATATGTATATATATATATATGTATATATATATATATATATACATATATATATATATACACACACATATATATATATATAATTTCATTAGAATAATACAATAAAAGTATTAGGTAGATTATTAATATTAGTTTGCATAACACTTCCAAATAGATTCATAAACATCTTGAACTAGATTCTTTAACATAAAGATTTTTGCTTTTCTGTAGTCTTAATGTTGATTAATTTTTCATGATAATCTTCAAAATATTGTAGTTGTCATCGACATGAAACCTTCTACAAATAGGTGAGAAAATGTGAAACATTTTAGAATTGTTACAAGTTAAATTTTATTTAAAGACTTAAATAACTCTAATTTTAGTGATGAATATGACATTAAATTTTTGTTACAATGTGAATATATTTTATTATAACAATTTTTCATATAAATAATTTCAAAGTAAGGTAAAGCTTTTATCTGCATAATTTTGTGTACTTTCTGAGTGATTAATTACTCTGGAGCTAGTTTCAATGGCACTACTAGTTCCAGTTATCTCTTGCTATGTAACAAGTCACCCTTAATTGTAGGGCTTAAAGGAAAAAATATTTGTTTAGTTTTCTCATGAATCTCCAACTTTATGGGCCAGGCTCAGCAGGGATGGCTCACCTTTTTTCCAAGTAGTGTCACCTGGGATAGCTTGACTGGGGTTGGAGGATCCATTTTCAAGACGGATCATTCACATGGCTGACAAGTTGGTGTTGGCTCTTCGATGGAAGCTCATCCATTTCCTGTCAGCCACGAACCTTGGTTTAGGGTCCAAGGGTTCCTTGGCTTCCTACAATGGGATGACTGCATTTCAATAGGCTACCATTCCAAGAGATGGGAAATGGGAGCTGTTAGTCTTTTATTTCATGGGCTCAGGAACTGGGCATCACTTCTGTTCCATTCTGTTGATGAAGCAGTCACAGAGCCATCAAGACACAAAGGGGAGAGCATAGACCCCGACAGCTCAAAAGGAGGAGTGTGAAAAAATTTGCAGCTATCATTAATCACTGCAATATTTAAAGATAAAGATTTGAAGGTGCCACAGATACCTGTGCAGGTCACAGGACACCTCTCCTGCTCATTCCTTCATGCCACCATGGTTCTTTTTTGGGCTGTGCTCTTTGGAACCCTAAAATCTAAATCCCTTTCTGCAGGGTCACCAGTTCCCTGTGGGTGATGGGCAGTAGTAAATCTTACATCTAACTATTAAAATAGACATCCATATAAGAGAGCATCTCCTCTGTCATGCTCAATGCATTGAGAATAGCCAGGAAATATGTATTCTTCAATGCCTGTGAAGATTGTGGAATGTGTATTTGCCTGTGTTGTGCTCTGCCTTCCAGGGAGTATTTCTTTTATTACAGATGCCAGATCTAGGGGTTCTGGCAAACCTAGATCCCTTCAAGTTTGCCTGAGTATAGACAGGTACAACATGTTGCTGTTTACCTCCAACCAATTGGGGCATATCAGGTGCAAAACTCTGATTTACCTCCATAGGACTAGTCATGATTCATAGAAAGGGTCTAGTAAATCATAAAAGGTATGTGAATACAGGGGTCCAATATGTGGACTCTATATTCATATGTTTAGACCATCAGAATTCAAGTTCTATCTTTTTCTGGTTCTGTACCCTTAAGAGTAAAACAGAGATTAAAATAGATTTTACATAGGGTTGTCATAAGAAATACAAAGAATGTAGTACCATGCCCACTATATAGTCTGAGTACAATAAATATGAGCTTATTAGTCTAATTATGGTAAAAAAATTATAAATCACACCATACATCTGTCTGTAAGTCATATCCAAATCCATGCTTTTCAGTACACTTACTTTGTTTTTAAACGAAGTTTAAAAACTTTATTTTTAAAGTTTATTTATTTGAAGAGAGAGAGAAAGAGAGAGTATACATGCACAGGAACAGGAGAGGGGTGGAGAGAGAGAATCCCAAGCAGGCTTCATGCTGTCAGCACAGAGCCCCACGTGGGGCTCAAAATCAAGAACTGTGAGATCATGACCAGAGTGGAGATCAAGAGTCAGACGCTTAACTGACTGGGATACCCAGGTGCCCTGTAATGTTTATTTTTATATTTGTCTTCCAACAATAATTGATGACATTTTACCCAATCTTATGTTTCTTGTTTTTATGCATTTTACTTTACAGTTCATGTTCCTTAACCATTTTTCTCTGATTTCCATTTGAGATATTTGAAACATGTACTACAATATCTGTGGCATTTGACAATGGGCTATAAATCTCACATACTAAAATATTAATAAAGAGATTAAGAAAAAACACATGGATTTCCTAGATCTGTAAGTTGAGGCTTTAAGTGCATCATTGTCTTTTTTTATTGTCTTGATGCCAGTTTTCAATCTATATAGCTCGATTTTTATGCAAGATCTAATTGCAAAAAAAGATAAAAACTTTAGGAAACTATAGTAACAGAGAATTTCACACTTCAAAATTTTATTCAATTCTTTTTTAATTGTGTACATTAAGCTTGCCTAAGGGAAAGGTTTTAATTCAAATAGCAGAGGCAATTAATAAAGATATGGCCCTCGCTTTTATGTCTCCCATATACTTCTGTTAAGATTGGCATCCAGCAGGGGATTGGCATAAGAGCACAATATATAGTAAGATCAGCCTACTGGTGTGCTAGGTGTCACTGAGGGACATAGCCAAAGGGAGATGGGAGCAGACAGAGAAGGAGCAGAGACTTAGGAGATTGGAACCGAGTAAGACCTTCAGGAGGACACTAAGGATGAGTCCAAACAGAGCCATAGTACATCCAACCCACTTGAGTCCAGGTAATGTTTAAGAACAAATGGCATCGATTTTGGTGGATGCAGAATAGATTGCATATCTACAGAGGTCAAAGCATCATTAGAGAGTCATAAAAATCCAGTCATTTTGGTAACTTAGCCAAAGGAGACAAAGAGACAGAAGAAAAGGTCAGTCCCTGGAAATGGGGGTTGGCAGGAAAATAGAATGATGCAAGCTTGGCCCAGATGGCAAGATTTCATTCTTATAATATCAGTACTTTGGAGAAGGTTATAAAGTTAACACCAGGGTACCATGGGCCTGTCTAAAGCGGGGGGGGGGGGGGGGGGGGGGGAAGAAGAAGTGAATCTAAGAGAGACTCTGAAATCTGACCAGAGAATCGAAAAAGTGACCTATCTCAAGGGTTCATTATTTGCTCGCATTTCCATTTTGGAGAGCAGTAACAAATTGTGAATGGTGATTGTACAAAGAGTCAGCTGCCTGCTGCTATTATTTTTCATCCCAATTAGTCCCCCGACTAAAAATCTTATCTTCTTGAGATGTAACAGGGAAACTGAGGATCCGACTCCTGCTTCTGTAAAAAGTGGCCTGTGCTACCTCTAATAAATCTTCATTGAAAAAAAAGAAAACTGGGGCGCCTGGGTGGCGCAGTCGGTTAAGCGTCCGACTTCAGCCAGGTCACGATCTCGCGGTCCGTGGGTTCGAGCCCCGCGTCAGGCTCTGGGCTGATGGCTCAGAGCCTGGAGCCTGTTTCCGATTCTGTGTCTCCCTCTCTCTCTGCCCCTCCCCCGTTCATGCTCTGTCTCTCTCTGTCCCAAAAATAAAAAATAAAATAAAACGTTGAAAAAAAAAAAAAAAGAAAAAAAAAAGAAAAAAAAGAAAACTAATCTCCAGAAAGGAAATTAGGCACCATTACAAAGGGAATTAGATGGAATGCAGCCTGAATATGACAGTATCCACCACACCACTACATAAAACCTTTCCCCAGAGCTTGACAATTAGGTGCTTAGTATTTGATATTTCTTCCTGATTCTTCAATCTTTCAAGAGAATTATCTACTTAACTATTCTTTTCAGAGAGAGATTTTGGTTTTGCTGATCTAGAGTTTTAGATGTTTCTTTTGTTAAAAAATAGGTAATGTTTAAATCTTTATATCCTTACCTATTTTCCTTGTGATTTCCTTTAATATTTGAAAGATATGTGTGAACATTATCCAAGTTGATTAGGGATTTGTTAGTTTTTCCTTATGTATTTCAAAGTTACATTGTGTTTATCTCGTATTAGTTTCAAAATTTCCTGTAGAATTCTGAATGCTTTCTTTCATTTGTCTACTAGAATCTAGCCACATAGCTGATACTTTCTCATTCTTTAGAGCAGAGTAGGTAAAGTGCTCCTCAAAGAGTCAGATAGTAAATAGGTTGTTAGGCTTTGTGGATTGGATAATCTCTGTTACAACTACTCAACTCCTGCCTTTGTAGTATGGAGGCAGCCATAGACAATATGTAAATGAGTGGCTGTGCTTGTGTCCCAGTGCAACTTTATTTACAAAACCAGGCAGCCCATGGACTATAATTGTAGTTTACTGACCCCTTGACTTTTGAAAATAAAGTCTCCCATTTCTCCTGAAAGAATTTAGGATTATAGTTGGTTTTTCTGTTGTGGTTTTAATTCTTGGTTTGGCAGTAGGATAGGTCTACATGAATATTTTCTTTTTTCCATCTATTCTCTCAATTCTATTCTCTGTTATTCTACTAAAGAATAGTTGGAATTCTTGACGCTAATTATTATACTGTATAACTTTTCTGTTTTATATATTTTTCTTTTGCATCAGGAAAAATAACTCAGTCCTTTTTTTCATCTCACTAATTTTATTTTCAGCTGGGTCAGTTTTATTATCTACTCCTTTACTGGTTTTGTTTGTTTGTTTAAACAAGATTTCTTGGTATTTCTTTTTTACCGTAATATTTTTCAAAATTCTGTTTTATCCATTTTTGTTTCTTTGGATGGATTTTCTGTTTATTAAAGTGTTTGGTGTCTTTCTTTGTGATGCTTATACTGAAATGTTCTGAATTATCTGTTTTATCTATAAATTCTTCTATAAGCAGAGCAGTATTTGTGGCTGGAATGTATGAATAAGAATCAGAATGAATGGGAATTCCTTCTCACCATTCAGTGAAGTTCAGGAATTCAGGACAGAAGGCTTGCTCCTAACAAGGGAGGAGGGCAATGTACACTGGGGCAAGGTATGTAGGTAGTTTTTATTCTGGATGATGGAGATTCCTTCTCCTCTTGGAGTCCTAAATTATTTGCTATTCTATCATAGATCTGTCTCCCAAGTGACCTCTCAAGGTGTATCCTGTGTCAGAATTCTCACTTCAGACAAGATACTTGGAGTTTAATTTCAAATAACATCAAAATGACATGAGCAAACACGAACACTGTAATTACTATATTCCCAGTAGCATTCTAAACTCTTTACATACATTATCATATTCAGTCCTCACAGTGACTCTGTAAGAACAGTTACCCCTGATATACGTACGAAAGGGGAAATTGAAATTTGTACATGTTATCAAACTTGCACAAGTTTACACTGTTAACCACTGGAAGATTTGGAATTCAAACTCACAGTTTGGTTATGGAGTCAATGTTCTTAACCACCACCATATCATTTCTATTTACTTGCTGACCAATACCTGAGTCATCCTCTCACATTGTCAAGCAATAGTTGGCCTCATTCCATCTACCACGAGTGACCCAGTTCTTCGCTGATACTTGAATGACTTGTTCTTGGAATTCCAGGTTTCTTCTGGAGAACTTTAATTATTTAACATGTTTGTTCTATTACGTATGTAGGACTAATTTCTCAGTTCTGGTGCTTTCACTGCCAATCAATATGATTCATATTACCAGCAATTCTTCAGTATTCCATTTTGTTTCTGGCTTCCCTTTATTTTTCCAATGTCTCAATGTGATTATGCTTATTTTTAAATACTTCCTCTCTTTTAATCTCTATGGGAAGGTTTTTATTTAGAGAATTTGAGCATATTTTCTAGAATACCTATTTTCTTATTTTAATGAGATTTAGGATAAAAGGAGAAGTAAATGAGTTTAAACAGTCGTCTTGAACCAAAAGTCAACCCCCGAGCTTTACAACAATATTAAGTCCCAAAAGAGTTGCACAGGATTTTGATTGAAGCTGCCATTAATTATATATTTACTTAGGGATACATGACACTGTCTCAAAAATTTCTTTAAAGAAGTATATATGCATACATACCTATATATGTATGTATATGTATTTCCCATATATATACATATATATGTATATATATGTATATATGTACATGTACATATGTGTATTTATATGTATATATGTATACATACATGTATATATGTATATACATGTATATATGTATATATACACATATATATATGTAAATATGAGTATGAATGGACACATGCATATCTGGGAATCCAATGTTTCATGTTCTGTGTTCCTAAGGGTAGTGATGTGATTTTATCATAAAATGAATTTATGATTTATTTTTAAACAGGAAGCATAAAATCATACTCTTCAATATATGTATATTTAAGTCTTTCATTAAACAAATATTGAACATTCACTTGATTTAATATTTTCTACATACTCACTATATATCAATGAAAACAACAGAAAGAAACTATTGTCAGACTGTAGTTTACTTCCAGTGGGGAAATTCTATAACCTACATTCTTAGAAAGGAAGAAAAAAGAAAGAAAAGAAACTTTCAAATATATAGTTTAAGCAAAAATTAGCATCCAACTTTTTTAATTTCTGAAAAGTAAAATATTTCCCCATTATCTAAAAATCAATTCCAGATTAGCACTTTCCAAATTTACCTACCCACCCCCACCCCCCGTGCCAATATTTTCTTGCATGTCTGGGGAAGGGGATTTTTTGTAAATATTCTGGTAAATAGAATTAGAAAGTGAATTCAAATTAACAATGATTTATTGATTATTTCTGGTCAGGACTAATGTATTAAGTCAGACAAGGAATATATAGACTTATGACAGTTATCAAGAACAGACTATAAATGATTAGGACATGAATGTAATGTATGGAAAAGAGCTCCTACAAGAGATCAGAAGTTATACAAAGTTACACACTAAATATAATTATCATTATACTGAAACAAATCTGATTTTCATTTAGTAATTTAGTAGACAATTCAGCATATTTACTCTTCCTCAGGATCATGTTTGTTATAAACTTCAAAATATGGCATGGTGCATAGAAGTATAAAAGAAAACACTTTTAATTCATTAAGTGTATAATAAGCTAAATTCAGGTAAAATTTAAAAAGAATACTTTTTAACAACTAGCATTTATATCCATCTGTTTGCTTATCAAATATTTGATGTATTTTTCCTATTTTAAACATAGCTTATAAGATATATAAGATACTTTATTTTATTTTGCAAAATATTGTGTTTTGTTAAAGAAATGTACAGTTTTTTTATTATAAAGCTTATAATGCCTACATGATGTCTTCCTAAATTGCCTATGATGGCATCTGTAAAATAATATAACATTCTAAATTGAAAGATTTTGGAAACATATAACTGTAGACATGGTGCAGTATATAGCACAGCTTATGTATCGATAACCTATCTTATTAGGATCATTTTTACACCATTCAATGTTAGCAAAACATAAAGATAGTCTTATGTTGAACTTCTAAAGCCCCTAATACTGTCCCTTAGTTATTAAGAAAATAAATGTCAAAATACATGTGACTCAAATGAGTCACATTACTTTTACAGATTCTGTTACTATGATATTATTTTCTGAGTCTTTCCCACTAATGCTAATAATACGAGAGGGTGATGCTAGGTAGCTGACAGGAAAATTACTAATTCAGTAACAAATATGACCTTTCTTGAACTATTTTTCTGACAGTATAAGAATATTTAACTATGGGTACAATAAATAGAAGAGTCTCTTCTTTGAGTAACCTAGGTTTTGACCAGGCATGACAAAGATAAGGATCCAATGGGCAATGTGCCTGATATCAATTGTTATTCCTGATTAAAGATTTGATACAGAAAGGTAGTCAAAATAGGAATGAATTTAAGAATCTGATATACAAATGAATGCTCAGTATTTCATTTCCCGCTTCCAACTGTCTTCTAGTTAAAGCAGGGAAGGCATAGAAGGAAAAAAGAGAGACTGATCTGACCATAAAGAAGGAGAATCTGGAATTAACTGAGTTTAGAAAAGAAAGCCAAGCCAACATTTTCCTTGTCTATGACTTTTCCTCCACTGAAGTGTAAGCAAGAGGAAAATGGAAACAAATCTTGCCTCCATCTAAGTGCAATGTTCAATGAGATATGAACTCTCCCAATTGTTTTCTCACATATTTATGCAGCTGTGATCAATCTGTTTTTATTGTGGTAAAATACGTATAATATCATATTTGTAAGTAAGTATGCAATTCACTGGCATTAAATACATTCAATATGTTGTGTAGCTGTCACCATTAACTATACCCAAAACTTTATCATCCTCAACATAAACTCTGTACCGGTTAAATAGTAACTCCTCTGCCTCTCACCTTCTCCCCTTCCCCAACTTTAGCCTCTGATAACTTCTATTCTGCTGTCTCTGTGAATTTCGCTATTGTAGATACCTCACATATATGAAATCATACAATATTTACCCTCTGGGTCTGGCTTATTTTATATAAAGTTTTTTAAAGTTCATTCATGTTATAGCATATATCAAAATTTCATTCTTTTTTTTCAACGTTTTTTTTTTTTTTTTTTTTTTTTTTTTTTGGGACAGAGAGAGACAGAGCATGAACGGGGGAGGGGCAGAGAGAGAGGGAGACACAGAATCGGAAACAGGCTCCAGGCTCCGAGCCATCAGCCCAGAGCCTGACGCGGGGCTCGAACTCACGGACCGCGAGATCGTGACCTGGCTGAAGTCGGACGCTTAACCGACTGCGCCACCCAGGCACCCCCAATTTCATTCTTTTTTATGGCTCATTATTATTCCATGAGTATATATACCACATTTTGTTTCTTTATCTATTGATGGGTATTCATGTTTCAGCCTTTCAGATAGTTTGAATAATGCTGCTATGGCTCTGGCGTAGATATGTCTGTTCTCTGCTTTTAGTTCTTTTGGATATATACCTAGTAGTGAAATTTGTGAGTCGTGTGATAGCTCTGTTTAACTTTTTGAGAAGCCATTAAACTGTTTTCCCCAGTGACTGCACCATTTTACATTTCCACCAGCAAGAAACAGGGTTTCAATTTCTCCACACCATCGCCAATATTTATTATTTTTCATTTTTTAATAACAGTCTTTCTAATAGGTATGAAGTGTTATCTTGCTGTCATTTCGATTTGCATTTCCCTAATAACTAATGATGTTGAGACTCTTTTCATGTGCTTATTAGTCATTTTTATATCTCTTTTGAATTCTGTTGTTGTTATTGTTGAGTTGTAGATGTTCTTTATATAATCTTGATATTAATTTCTTAATACTTACATAATTTTAAAAATTTCTTCTTCTGAAGATTATCTTTTTACTTTCTTGATAGTGTCATTTGATGCACAAAGGTTATTAATTTTGTTAAAGTCAAATTTATTTATTTTTTTATTTCCTTGCCTTTAATTTTGGTGCCATCCATGAAATCATTGTCAAATCCAATGTCATGGAGATTTTCTCCAGTGTTTTCTTTTTGGACCTGTAATTTTAGCCCTGAAGATTAGGCCTTTTAACAATTTTGAGTTTATTTTGTATATGGTGTAAAGTAATTGTCCAACTTTATTCTTTCACGTGAGGATATCCATTTTTCCCCACATTTGTTTAAAGACTGACCTTTACCTCATTGAATGGTCATGGCACCTGGTAAAAAATCAGTTGACCATTTTTGTGACCTTATTTCTAGACTTTCTATTTTATTCCATTGATCTATATGTTTTCTTTTATGCTAGTTCCATTCTGTTTTAAGTATTTAGCCTTGTAGTAAGTTAGAAGTCAGGAAATGGTGGTCTTCCAATATTATTTTTCTTCCTCAAGATTATTGGCTACTTGGAGCCTGATGAAATTCCATGTGAATTTTAGAAACTATTTTCTATTTCTGTGAAAAAAAGTTTTGGAAATTTTCACTGAGATTTCATTAAAACTGTAGATCACTTGGGGTAGTATCACCATCTTAACAATGTTAAGTCTTCCTATGTATGAATGTCTTTTCATTTATTTAGATTTTCTTTAGTTTCTTTCAGCAACACTTGTAGCTTTCAGCATACAGGTCTTTCATCTACCTGATCAGTTTTATTCCTAAATATTTAATTATTTTAGATGCTATTTTAAATAAAATTGCTTTCTTAGTTTCCTCTTTGGATTGTTTCTGATTGGTGTATAGAAACAACTTATTTTTGTTTGTTGTTTTTATATGCTACATTTTTTTTCTGAATTTATTAGCTCTAATAGTTTTCTTCTGGATCCTTCGGGGTGTTCTGTGTATGGAGTCATAACATCTGTGAACAGAGATTGTTTTACCTTTCAGGTCTTGGTGTTTTTCTTTCTTCTCTTTTTATTTTCATTTTTTTAAAGGTCTAGTTTGAATTTCCAGTACCATACTAGCTGTGGTAAAAGTGATCATCCTTGTCTTGTTCCTACTTTTAAGTGGAAATACTATTGAATATAATGTTTTCTGTGGATCTTCCATAAATGCCATTTATTATGTTGAGGAATTTTTCCTCTATTCCTACTTTTCTGAAAGTTTTTTTTTTTAATTTTTAAATGTTTATTTATTTTTGAGAGAGAGAGAGAGAGAGAGAGAGAGAGAGAGAGAGCATTAGCAGGGGAGGAGCAGAGAAAGAGAGGGAGACACAGAATCTGAGGCAGGCTCCAGGCTCTGAGCTGTCTGCACAGAGCCCGATGTGGGGCTGGAACCCATGAACCACAAGATAATGATCTGAGCTGAAGTCAGACACTTAACTGACTGAGCCACCCAGGCTGCCCTGAAAGTTTTTATTATGAAAGGATATTGAATTTTGTCAAATGCCTCTTCTGCATCAATTGAGATGTTCATGTTTCCCCTGCCTTGTTCTACTAATTTGATGTATTATATGAATTGATTTCCTTATATTGAATTACTCTTTCATTCTTGATATAAATCCCACTTGGTAATACTGAATAATACTTTTTTATTTAATTTTATTTTAAATCCAGTTATAGTTAACATACAGTGTTATATTAGTTTCAGGTGTACAATATAGTGATTCAAACATTCTATGCATTACTCATTGCTCATCAAGATAAATGTACTCTTAATTCCCTTCACCTATTTCACCCATCTCCCCAGCAAACTCCCCTCCAGTAACCATCGGTTTGTTCTCTATAGTTAAGTCTGTTTTTTGGTTTGTCTCTTTTTTTGCATTGCTTGTTTCATCTCTTAAATTCCACATATAAATGAAATCATATGGTATTTGTCTTTCTCTTATTGACTTATTTCACTTAGCATTGTACTCTCTAGCTCCATCCGTGTTGGTGCAAATGACAAGATTTCATTCTTCCTTATGGCTGAATAATATTCCTGTGCACGTGTGTATGTGTGTATGTGTGTGTGTGTGCATACTAATTCTTCTTTGTCCATTCATCTATTGATGGACACTTGAACTGCCTCCATATATTGGCTATTACAAATAACGCTGCATTAAACATAGGGACTCATGTATCTTTTCAAATTAGTCTTGTCATATTCTTTGGGTAAGTACCCAGTAGTGGGATTACTGGATCATACAGTAGTTGTACTTTTAATTTTTTTGAGGGACACCATTACAGTTTCCACAGGGGCTGCACCAGTTTGCATTTCCACCATAGTGCACAGGTGTTCCTTTTTCTCCACATCTTTGACACTTGTTGTTTCTTGTGTTTTTTAGTCATTCTGACAGGTGTGAGTTGACATCTCATTGTGGTTTTGATATGCACTTCCCTGATAAATGATGAGTGAATGAACATCTGGAGAATGTTCTATGTGCACTTAAAGAGAATGTGTATTCTGTTTTAGGACGGGATGTTCTGAATATTGGTTAGATATATACTGGTTAGATAACGAATATATTGGTTAGATCCATCTGATTGTATCATTCAAAGCCACTCGTTCCTTTTTTTATTTTCTTTTTTTTATCTATACATTGATTAAACTGCAGTGTTAAAGTCCCCTACTATTATTGTATTGCTATCAATTACTTCTTTATGTTTGTTATTATAATTGTTACATCTTATTAGATTGTTCCCTTTATATAGTGTCCTTTTCTCTCTCCTGTTACAGTGTTTGTTTTCAGGTCTATTTTGTCAAATACAAGTATTGCTATTCTGGCTTTCTTTTCACATCCATTTGTTTGATGAGTGTACTTACTTCGCTTCACTTTCTTTTTTTAATATTTTAAAAATATTTATTTATTTTTGAGAGAGAGAGACAGAGTGTGAGCAGGGGAGAGGCAGACAGAGAGGGAGACACAGAATCCAAAGCAGGCTCCAGGCTCTGAACTGTCAGCACAGAGCCCGATGCAGGGCTTGAACCCACAAACTGTGAGATCATTACCTGAGCTGAAGTCGGACATTTAATTCACTGAGTCACCCAGGCACCCCCCCACACACACTTCACTTTCAATTTACAGTTGTCTAGGTCTGAAGTGAGTCTCTTATAGGTTTTATACACACACACACACACACACACACACACACACACACACAGACTCTCCTTGCTTTTTTTTTTAATCCATTCCATCACTCTTGGTCTTTTCATTGGAGCATTTAGGCCATTTACAATCAAAGCAATTATTAATAATAAAGTATGTACTTATTGCTATTTTGTTACTCATTTTATGGTTGTTTTTGTAGTTCTTCTATGTTCCTTTCTTCTCTTGCTGTCTTCTCTCATGGTTAGTTGGCTTTCTTTAGTAATATACTTGGATTCCTTTCTCATTATTTTCATATCTATTACTGGTGTTCGATTTGTGGTTACCATTTGTCTTGTATGTAACATCCTCTGTATACAGCAGTCTATATTAAGTTGATGGTTGCTGTGTTTGAACCCATTTTTTACTCTTATTCCCAACTGATGCTTTAAGTATATATCATGCTTACATTCTTTTATTTTGGGGGTCCCTTGTCTGATATTAATAGATATATTTATTTTTACTGCTTTTCTGCTCCCTACTTACTCCCACTTGTGGTCCATTCTTTCTATTCAAAGAGTACCTTTTAACATTTCTTCTAGGTCTAGTTTAGGGCTCATAAATTCCTTTAACTTTTGTTTGTCTGGGAAACTCTCTCTCTCTCTTTCTATTCTGAATTATAGCCTTTTTGGATAGAGTATTGTTGGGTATAGATTTTTCCCATGTAGCTCTTTGAATATATCATGCAACTCCCTTCTGGCTTGCAAAGTTTCTATTGAAAATTCTCCAGATAGCCTTACCACTTTTTCCTTGTATGTTATTGACTTATTGTCTTCTTTTAAAATTGTTTATATATCACTATATTTTGGCAATTTGATTAAAATATGTCTTGGTTGTGGGTCTGCTTTTGTTGATTTTTATGGGAATTCTCTATGCTTTCTGGATCTGGATATCTGTTTCCTTCCCAAGATTAGGGAAGTTTTCAGCTGTGATTACTGCCCCTTTGTCTCTCTCTTCTTCTGGGATTCCTATAATATGAATAGTATTACATTTGATGGAGTCACTGAATTCCCTAAGTCTATTCTCATTTTACATAATTCTTTTTTCTCCTCTTTGTTCAGCTTGATTACTCTGTCTTCCAGGTCATTAATTCATTTATCTGCTTCTTCCAACTTGCTGTCCATGCATAAAGAGTGTTTCCAATCTCCTTTATTGCACTCTTCATCTCTACTTGGTCCTTTTTTTTTATCTCTGTGTTAAGGGTCTCACTGATGTCTTCCACTCTTTTCAAGGCCACTGAGAATCCTTATGATCCTTGCTTTGAATACTTTACAGGCCATGTGACTTATATCTGTTTCACTTAGATATCTGGCCAAGGCTTTGTCCCATTCCTTAATTTGGGACAAATTTCTCTGTCTTCTTATTTTGTCTAAGTTTCTGTGCCTGTTTCTCTGTGTTAAGAAAGTCAGCTACACCTTCTGTTCTTGAGGGTAATGGCCTCTAGATGCCCTGTTGTGTAGATTCCCCTGTTCTCTAAGGCCTGATGCTTCTGAGACTATCTCCAGTGTGCTGCCTGTGCTCTACTATTTTGCCCTGGCTGCTTTACCCTTCAGGCCAGTTGTCTACAGAGGCTCTCATTGCCTGTTGTGGGCAATGTTTGGTCCCTGGACTGAAAGTGGCATATTTTAACTAGGTGCATTCTGGTATGCTCATGAAATGAGACCTGTTGCCACCACTGCTGGAAATAAGGCTCTACAAAACTCTTGGGTTGGGAGACATGATGTTGGCAGGGGTTTGGGCCAGTTTTCTAGGGTAGGGGGCCTGCCTCACTGGGACTAAGGCAAGCGTGACTGTGAAAGGTGGTTCCACTTGGGCACTGTGGAGTGGGGCTTGGTAGAAGCAAGTTAAGTAATGAATATAGGTGCTGTGCTGGTTTCTGCAAGAGGCTCTGTTTATGCTGAGGGGTGGGGCCTGGACATGGTGCCTGCCAGTTTCTTTGTTCCTGGAAGGGTCTTTTTATGAATGCTTCCTCTCTGGGACATGCTCCAAGATGAGCAAATAAGCTTCTCAATGTGTGCTCCAGGCACTCTTCAGATTACTGTTTCTATCCTATGTGTCTATGAATTGTTTGCCTGCTTTCTGTCCAAGAGCAGTGCAGTGCCCTCTAGTCTCTGTCTAAGCCAAGCTTACTGACCTTTAGAGCTCCAGGCTTTAAGCTCTACTGACTGCCACAACTCACAGAATTCATCCCTTCTTGCTTCCCAAGTCAATTGCTATGGGGATTTTTTTCCCTGTGTGCTCTCCCATGGTAATCTGTCTCTCACTCTTCTGTGCAACCACAGCTCCCTCCCTGCTACAGCATCCATGATCCTTTTATCTCCCAAACTACATCTCTGCACTTCCTACCTGCTTCAGTGTGGCCTCTTCTTTACCTTTAGTTGTGAAGTTTGTTCTGCCAGTCTTCAGGTCATTTCTAGCGGATTTAGGATGATTTGATAGATTCCTAGTTGTACTCATGGGTGCGGTGAGCCTAGGGTCATCCTACTCCACTGCCATCTTCTGAGAAGAATTCTCTCTCTTTGTTTCTTGTAAGTCTAGCTGAAAATTTGTCACTTTTTTTTTATTTTATTCAAAAAAAATAACTTTTTTTTCATTGATTTTCTCTACTGTGTTTCAATTCTCTGTTTTCTTTATCTCCACACTAATTTTTTTCCTCCTTTTCTTAGACTTGGGATCTATTCTATTCTTCTTTTTCTAATTTATTAAGGTATAAAGTTTGGTTATTGATTTGAGATTTATTTTTTTAATGTAGCCATACACCACTATTTCAGTCTTTGAGTAAGCTACAAAGGAAGAAATATAAGAAAATAAAAGATTTCAAGAATTTTAAAGGAAAATATTTTAGAGTTTTCTCAAAGAACACCATGTAATATCAAGCTATTTGCTATATTTTGAAAAAGTTGCTTTTCTGCTTGAATTTTCTGTAAGTATATCATTTTGAGTCACATTTATGGTTCATGAAGTTATTTTGAAAATAAAAATTTTGATAGTTCTAAAATCAACTAAGGAATATATTAAAATCATCACCATCATTACCCAATCAGTCAAAATGTCAAGAAATGTACCCTTTTTTGGGCTTAACATGCTGTAACATTGATTATAGTGAGTGAATGAAAATCAAGGCAAGGATGTGCTGATCACAGAAGTTAGAGTTTGAATGGATTGAATTATCACTACATAATGGTACTGAGAAATAACACTGGTGAAAGGATGAGATTTGGTTGTTGAAAAATATCAGGTTAGGGACTGAGTGGCTAATAGGATGATCCATATTCTAGGATATCATCTTAATAAAAACTGGAATATATTTATATATATATATATGTATATATATGTATATATATATATATGTATATATATATATATACATATACATATATATACGTATATATGTATATGTGTATATATATATATATATATATATATATATATAC
Organism: Puma concolor; assembly: GCF_028749965.1. Taxonomy (NCBI): domain Eukaryota; kingdom Metazoa; phylum Chordata; class Mammalia; order Carnivora; family Felidae; genus Puma; species Puma concolor. The sequence continues at coordinate 47,678,285 of NC_141684.1, forward strand.
ATATATATATATATTTTATTTTAGAGAGGATGAGCAGGGAAGAGAGGCAGAGGGAGCAAGAGAACGAGAATCTCATTCTCAGGGCAGAGCCTGATTCAGGGCTTGATCCCACGACCCTGGGATCATGACCTGAGCTGAAGTCAAGTTATATGCCCAACCACGTGACCCATCCAGACACCCCATATTTGGAACTATAACTAGTTCCATAAACTATTTGCCTGTTCATGTTTTACTGAGGCTCTGGTGAACTTTTCTGGAAAAAAAAAGTATGATGCCAAAGAAACAAATATGGTCCTCCCAAAAATATTGGAACCTTGCCAAAAATTAGCCACTTGCCCTCATATGAAAATTAAACCTTAAAATTAATTAATGACTACTGTGACTATAGTCACTCATCTCAGGTATTTCCTTTTTCTTTGTCAGTGACTACATCTTTTCCAAATAATTTAGTGAGTCAAAACCATAGGAGGTTTATGACACAGTGAAAAGGTCAGCTGCCCTTAGCCATAACCAATGTTCAGAGAACATTTACCTCTGTTTGCAAGATTAATAGCATGATGCCCAGTTAAAATTATGTAAGATAGACTGTGTTATCACAGAATCCTGATGGCTGGTAAACATGCTAAGTCAGAAAAGTCATCAACATGAACTTACCTTCCTCATCCATGGTTGCCCAGTAACTTCTGATGTTAAAGAGTCATTGTTTAAAATCATCACTCATTTTTTCCAATTTCCAAGTACCTGTCTGCTAAAGAAATGTATTTTGTAAACTGGTCATCTGTTTGTCATTTTCTTACTCAATATGGCAAAATGCCATCCTTGGTCAGAGCCAATTCATTAACCAAACTTTCAGAAAGCCACGTGACATGTAAACATGTTTAAATCCTCTACTCTTTGAAAGCTCTACATCTTAAAGAGAAACTTCATATACTTCTGCTACTTTGTCACCGTCAAGCAACCACACAATGTATTGTTCCTCAGTTTCCTCCTCTATAAAATGAAGGGTTAGACTTTATAACATTGTAGAACCCCTCAGGTCCTATATGTTGATGGTTCTTCTCTCTCTAGTTTCACTGAAGTTTTATTGTTGACTTTTTAAACTGAAAGAAAGTCATTAAGGACCTAGACAGCTGTTTTAATTGTTCATGTTCATTGAAGAAACTGGTTTCCTTAGGTACATACCATGGTTTGGACTTCTGCCTTCCAGTGTTGGTTGAAAAACAATATGTACTTAAATGTAGTATATTGTCAAGGCATCAGACTTACTGGTCATGAGGCTCTTTTGGTATCAAATTATTATAAGGCTATTTAAAAAGATAATGCAGTGGAGTAATACTTTAGACTAATTTTGGAAGAAACAAAGACACTGTTTTTAATTAGAACACTAGCAATTCAACTATGTCATGGACAAAATATAAGCATGGCTTATTGGAATGAGTGTGGATTTGGGTTTAGAATGGCTATGAAATTTATCTCTGCCTCTTAACAGCTTTATAACCTTCGATTTTTTTTTTAATTTAGCTTCTCTAAGTCTTAAGTAACTCGTCTGTAAAAATATGTAATAATGGCTAAAATAATGTTGCACAGTTTAAATTAAATAATATATGTTTATCAAGGAGTTTTTTTTGTGTGTATGTGTGTGCAAAATCCCAAACAATTCTAAGATCACAATGACCTAGGAAAACAAACATATCTTGTTCAGATTACATGACGGATGCAGATTAGCTGGGGCTCTAGTGAATATGGTTGGGCTTCATGAGTAGCCACTAACTAGGCAGGTTTTTCTCGAAGCAAGAGAGATAAAATCAACCACACTTACTCCTTCTGGGGGTTGCCATATATTCTCCTGCCCACATTTATTGGCCAAAGCAAGTTACATAGCCAAGCATGAGGCAGGGAGGAGTAATCAACCTACACAGAAGCATGGCAAAGATAAAGAAGATTTAATAATTATTAACAAATAGTAAATTCTACCATAGGCTACACTCTTGATTACAAATATTTACCTTCTTCTCAGTATGTGCGCATATATATATATATATCTTCTTCACAAGATACTTCAAAAATGTTACCAAATCAAAGCTTGACCCTCAAAGTCTAGGATCTTGATTGACATAATTTTCATAAAATTCAGATCCTTCTAATTTATGGTGCCCTGTATAACCAACATGTAATTGTAGAACAGTGACCTAAAACAACAGCAGCAACAACGACAAAACACAAGCACTCCCATTCAGCAAGGGAAGTAATTGTTGGTCCTTAGACATTCTAAAATGCTACTGGTTAAAATGACTCTTTACTTTGGTTAAGGGATAATCCTTGATTACACCCCTGACAGTGCCTCCCCAGTTTATTGTTCCCTATGGATCCTGTCCTCCCTCTGAGAGGTCCTTCCTTTTCAACTAGCATCTTTGTCCACCTCTATAAAGATTTTTGGAGAATATGCCCTCCTCAGTCACACAGTAGCTTTTTCAGCCTGCTTCCTGCCCTTAGAGAGTTGGATGTTCAAGTGTTGTTTTAAATCTCAATTACTATATCTTTTAAATACAAATTGACAGCACTTAGGCACTTTTGTAATATTAACCTAATTGATTCCAGTGACCTCAAGTTATCAATAGCTATACCAATAATTTCTGAGACATGTTTGTCTCTCTGGACTACGGTACATGTCTTTGAAACCTGCCAAACTTCAGTGAGATAACACCATTGTTCTTTTTATCTTGAGCCATTTGTCTAACTAAAAGTATGTTCTGGAGCCACAATAATTCAATTTTAGACCTTCGTAAAGAACTTGGAGGTCACATCCTAAATTGAATCGTTGTCCTCTAGAAATACCCATAGTTTGGATTTGTTCTGAGACCGTCACTGAAATTTTAATTGGGGATGAAAAATAGATGTACCTTTCAAGTTTGAAAAGTCACATAAGTTCTAGATTTTCTTTTTGTACTTCTATATTACTGCTTGTAAACAATTCTTATCTTACTAATATATTGTAGAAGCATATCAAAAGCAACTAATGAGAACCAACTCATTCTAACATTTTGTTTCAAGAAAACTCTGTGTCCAAGGCTATAGTTTTGTTAGAGTTTTATTACCTTTATACAACATTTACCTCAATTCTCAGTCCAAATCTAGAGACTTGTATTTTAGATACTTTTGTTACATCATCATCCAACTTTAAGTATAAATTTCTATGTTTTTTTAGCGGTTTTTTTGGAACACTAATCAATCCAAATACCAGACATTTAAAATAAATATGTATTTCTTGGTTGGTTCAGATGAGGTCTAATGCTCATCAAAGTTCAACTGAGCTCCATTCATCTTTTTACTTTAGAGCCCAGGATTAATAAGTAGTTATTATCAAGGACATAATGTTCTCATGGTAGAGAATAGGAGCAAAAGAGTTGGAGAAAAACAACACAATTGCATCTAATTTTTCTGTTGGGACATGGAATATTATCATGTCTGTTCCTATTCAGTTAGGCAAAGCAAGTCACAAGGCAAAGCCTAAGTCATTAGGAAGATATACTCCCCATATAGGAAAACATAGCAGCAGAGAGGAAGAATTAATAATTTTGAGCAATCCAAACAATCTACTACAATGTGTGGTATAAACTGTTTTCTGGAAGACCAGATGCTAAGTGTCTAACAACGGTAGCTATTACTATATTATCATAACATTAAGTTTTAATTTTTGGTATGAATGTAGTATGCATACCAAATTCCCAACTACTTCCAAATGCCAAATTACTTAATAACCTTAAGTCTATTATGTGGAGGCTTTCAGTAAAATAATTCAGTACTAAATAAAACATGATTTGGAATGATATCTATCAGACTAAAATACAATCTTTTTCTTTAAATGAATTCATCTGTAAAGGTGTGGAGCTTAAGAAGTTATACCTGTACTTTTTAAATTCAAATAATAGCATTCTGGTAACTGCTGGTAATACTTTATTTAGAGAATACAATAGAAGGAAGACAGCAATAACTTTAGGGTTTTACATAAGGAATTGGAGCCTCTTTCCTTAAATGCATCAGTGGTCCCCCACGTTATATTTGTGTTTGAGAGATAAGCCAAATGCCATTACTCTGACCTATAGTAATTTGTATTTTTAGCAAAGATAAAATAACCAACACTTGCATTTTTACATCTATGATATGAACCAATAACCCCATGAAATTGGATGAGCACTAAACTTCTGTAAAAAATGATTAGTCTCATGTTCTAAGAAAACAAAAATAATAAAATATGAAAATATTTGAAGGAAAATATTTCTTTCTTCTAAGTTGTGAATTAAATTTCATTGCGAAAATGTAGAAAGGCACACATTTTCCACAAAGATGAAAAACTGAAGTTGTCTTATTTATTGTTTTGAACTGAGTAGAGAGTGCTAAAAATGTTATTCCATATTTCCCCCTATAAACAATGTACTCCCTAGCATCTTATCCAAACCTATTTCATTTCTACATGCAAAGAGAGTAATAGTGTAGATAGAGTCTGAGTGTACCAATGGTGATGTCAACTACACAGTATGGGTTGATTTAGAAGTGTAACTCGCATACAAAAAAAAAAAGGCAGGGGGGAAGAAGTGTAGCTGGCATGCAAGCCACTGCATTCTAAGAATTTTTGAAGCCCAAATCAAATCTGATTTTTCTGAAGCAGTATGTTTTCTTGCCTGAGGCATCAAGCATTACAGCATCACATTATTTTCAGAAAGAATATTTGAAGAGAAGTATTTTTGAACTTCAATAATGAGTACATGCTCAGAAATCTGAATGTAGAAATTCTAATCCTCATCTGTTGCTATATGTAGATGTAGTTTATAATTAAAAATGTTTATTCTCACCAAAAACATTAATGGATGCTATGACAACTCCTGTTTACTAATTATATGTTGATAAATACAAGACAAAGGTTTGCTACAATTTTAAAAAATCTATGTCTCCTATGTGATACACCTCCTCCGTTCTATTGCGGTAGCAGGTTATTACAATAAAAATGAGAATGATGTCGTAAGTATTATGAGTTTAGAAATCTCCACTTCTAGAATTTATTTGACCTCTTTCCTGCAAAAAAAAAAAATCACTGGAAAAAATGTGAAGAAATAATGATGCAAATCGAGATTATTCAAAATTACCCCTAGACTTAATAAATTTGGCAACTGTTTAGTGAAACTGCAAATAATATGGCAATAAATGTTATATACTGTCTTTTTAAGAGCCAAAGTAAAATTTAGACAAGTTAATTGCTTAATAAAGCATTTAAAATTTCCAATTAAATAGACTAAATACATGTAGTTTATTTATGATGATATAACTATATGGTTAAATGACAAGAATACTTCTTGAGGAGCCAGCAATATAATTTAACTTTATCAACTCCAAAATGTCGGTCTAAGAAGAGCTTAGGGCCTTATCTCTTATACCTTTTACTAGCTCAAAGATATTATTGAAGGCTAAGGTCAGCATTTCATCTGAGGGCTGGGGATGAATCCACATATGTATGAGGAACAAAGAAATCACAAGCTGTTGTGTATACGGGGTGGCACTTTCACAAGGCTTGCCTCAGTGGATTGAGTATAGAGAAATTTCCACGCGATTAGTAATCTTGTGATAGGCTTTTACTTACCAGGATACTTTTTCCTGGGAAAACCAAAGTGGTACTAGAGTGAAGCTGAGGGAGAAAGGCTTTGAGAGACGTCATTGGTATGTTGTTCTAGAATTGGGGAAGAAAATGTATTTCCAGTTGGTGTACTTCTTTTTTGGTACTGAAATTATAAGATGCTAAGGACTAATGGAAAAGGGTTGAGGAAACACAGAAAATCCCCATCTTCATGTGGTTCAACCAGATGCACCAGAGTAGGAGCTTACACGGGGCTTTGCAGGTAGAATGAGAAGAAAGCCTTGCAGTTCTTGTAGAAGCTAACATTTTCCCAAATGCTGTTCTATAACTTGATACCTCAGGATGAAGGATGGTCCTACAGATTAAGTCCAAATATGCTATAGGGCCATAGAGTTAGGAGTAGAGCTTTATATACATTTTTATTTATTTGAGAAAGAGACAGTGTGAGTGGGGGAGGGGCAGGGAGAGAGGGAGACAGAGAGCAGCAAGCTCCGTGCTGCCAGCACAGAGCTGGACGCGGGGCTCGGACCCACCAAACTGTGAGATCATGGCTTGAACCTAAACCAAGAGTCGGATGCTTAACTGGATGAGCCACAACGGCTCCCCAGGAGAGAACCTTAGGTGTGGAGTTATAACAACTGGAAGACTGATTACGAGTAGAGAGCTCTATTTTTGGATTTGTCTTCTTGGAATCATCTTCGCTCTGAATAGCCCAGTACAAAAAAAAAAAAAAAAAAAGAAACTGTACAAAATCTTTTGGAAAATCTAATCTTTTGTTCCCCACTCATGCATTCCTTCTTATCTGAATTAGGTGGAGTCAAGTGGCACAGTACCGTTATCTCCATTCAGTTGCTCATTATTTGCATTACTTTTCTACAACTGTGTTCTCTTGGTTGCCTTAGTTAATTGCTTTAAGTACTCCAGATACCTTTTATTATTTTTTTCTTACCGCTTTCTCATTTTATGTGTTTTTAAAAACATATTTTATTTTTAAAATGGTTTTAACTTCACAGCAAAAGTGAGTGTAAAGTATGGAGAGTTTCCATATGTTTGCTACTCCTGCAAGTGCAGCTATCAATATCCCATACCAGAGTAGTATATTTATTACAATCAATGAACCTACATTACCATGACATTATCATTCAAAGTCCGTAGTTTACATTAGGGTTCAATCTTGGCGTTTGACATTCTTTGAGTTTTGACAAATGTCAAATGTTCCTTTTTATAGTAATCTAGCCACACTGATACATATAATGTAGGTATATGAATATTCCACATACGATTTTGAACACGGTGATAACAAAAATCACAGACATTCATAGAAGAACTTTCCTCTTGTCCTTTTCGAAGGGCTATTCCCAGGATGAGGGGGAGGGAAAAGAATTGGATGGATTCTGTGAAAGATATACAAACTTTCTGTGATAATTTACTCGAGTCAAGCTTGAATTATGGCATTGTTTGGCCCCCAAAACTAGTCACTGTGGTAGGTACCTTATAACTTCAAAAAGTTTAAGATGTTTTGAACCAAAAGCCTTTTGTTCCCTTTTGAGTTTCTCCAGACTTCTAGGAACAACAGTTACTGGGTGGATAAATCCTAGTATTGGTATCTTTCTTATATCCTCTCCCTATTCGTTTCCTTATTCTCCTAAAATACTTCTATTCATTTTACAAAATTCAGTTCATACATCACACTATTGAGGAAGCCTTCTCTTATTACTCTACCGTGACAGAGTTAATCACTCCTTGCTCTCTGCTGTATACATAATTACATTAGCACACCACATAGTAATTTCTTTGTTTATAGGAACATCTCCTATAATGAATTTCCTTAGTTGAAAGAAGGAGCTCTCATTAATCTCTGTATTACAGCACAAAGCACAATGTCCTGTCCACTGTATGTGCTCAATCAATATTTTTTTTTTTCTTTGAATTAGGTAATGGTTCCACCACAGCTTGTTTTTTCATTCCCTTTAGTTGACACTCATCTTTATTTTCCCATGTGGTTTTTCCATTATAGCAAATTGAATCACAGAATCATATACAAAGAAAACATTACTTTTAGTTTTTATTTGATCCAGTATGTATCACAATTATCCATTCAACTAAATAACTCAAGAAAATTAAATATGGTCCATTAGTTAACTTAGTCCAATTCATAATTTAACAACCCAGAACTACTTAAATGTCTCCACCAAATGTTAAGGCTTTGAGATTTTTACTATGCACTCATTTTCAAAATAGCATTTGGTGGGGATATCAGTGGGGCTTGGGATTTCAAGACTTCATGGTAATACGACCACACTCGTTTCTGCTCTAGAGGCAATAGTCTGTTCTTTTCCTTGAACTAGTGACCAGTCTAAGTTAGTCTTATCAGGTTTGGGGGAGGCGAGAAATGAGTTAGAACTACTATTGTAACCTCTTTTTCTAAAAATTGGTCTCTATTATATCTTCGCTCATTTCTGCTTCATCATTGTGATCTAAGCCTTTTGTCATCAAAATAGAATTTTCAATGAATTTATATGATTCTCATACACACACTGCAAATGTATTCTTAACGTGTTTTTTAAATGTCTTTCATTTAGGGGCGCCTGGGTGGCGCAGTCGGTTAAGCGTCCGACTTCAGCCAGGTCACGATCTTGCGCTCCGTGAGTTCGAGCCCCACGTCGGGCTCTGGGCTGATGGCTCAGAGCCTGGAGCCTGTTTCCGATTCTGTGTCTCCCTCTCTCTCTGCCCCTCCCCCATTCATGCTCTGTCTCTCTCTGTCCCAAAAATAAATAAACGTTGAAAAAAAAATTAAAAAAAAAATGTCTTTCATTTATTAAACAAAGGAAACAGCAGCACGATAAACCTTGCTGAAAAGAAAATCCAAAGAATGCAGATTTATATAGACATTCACTTTTAAAATGGTGAAGTAAATTTTGTTTCAATGTTTCTTTCTTTTTGAGAGAGAGCATGCTCAAGTGGGGGAGGGGCAGAGAGAGAGGGAGACAGAGAATCCCAAGCAGGCTCTCTGCAGACAACAGACAACCTGATGAAGGGCTTGAACTCACGAACTGCAAGATCATGACCTGAGCCAAAGTCAGATGCTTAACCAATGGAGCCACTCCGGTGCCTAAAATAACTTTTCTAGTAGATAAAAGTTGTTCACGCTTCCAAGCAGTAAAATCATAACCTCTGAGATTGTGTTTTCTACTAAAGAGAAATCTACAATTAAATATATAACCACACAGAATCTGGATCCTGATCAACAATAAATACAGTAACAAATATGGCATATTCTTAGAGAAGTAACGTTTGGGCGAGCATGTTGGACAGTACTTCAGTCTGACATGGAAAAGCATGCAGTTATCCTTTTGACTATTTCCATATTTCAGGTCATTTTCTTAATAGCTTTAATCCCTCTATGAGTCCATTCATTGGCTCACGACTGAATTTCTGGATTCCTAGCATGCCATGTGCAGCTATAGGAAATAAAAAGTTATACAGTAGTCATTTTCCCAAACTCATCTAACAGTACCCTGACATGACTGCTGCTGTATTGCTTCTTAACATATTAAAGGCATTTGTTTGCAGTGTTTCCCCCCAAGAGGTTATAGCCTTCCTCTTTTAGATCTTATGGAACATACCATTAATCTTAGTTGTTTTTGTTTTTGTTTTTTTTAATCTCTGCCTTCCACTATATCTATCTGCCTACTTCTACAATGCCTCTTGCACCTTACAGGATAAACTTGTTTGGGTTTGGGAATGAAAGGTGAGGAAGAAAATTCATTCAACTAATTTCTCCATTTTCCTCTCTCCTGTGGCTAAGATGATACAGTTTTCAGGTTCCTTTTCCTTCCTCAATAGGATAGTCTCTCTGTAAAATCTACAATCAAGTACAGCAAAGTTGGCTATAGGTGTATCAGTGAAAGAGGTTTGGAAATTATTACCCTTAATTCTCATTCTCTTTCCAAACTCTACCTTTCAAAAATTTAGTCTTACCAAATAGAATATAAACCAGTCTTGAGTTAACACTTCTTATTTTAAGATATCTACATTTTTAAAACTTTAAACCATTGCCCCACCCCCCTTTTTTTTTTGATGCTTTCATGATCAATTCTTAGCTTCTTATTAAGACAAAAATGATATGTTTTACTCTGGTCTCTTTCTAGGCATCTTTTGCCACTTACCTCATCATTTGCTATTCTCTAATCAAAGTGAAATCTTGAATTTCTTTCCAAATTTAGCATGCTGATTTTTTTTTCTCCCGAAAACTATCTTCCCCTAGCAATTCTGGCTAAACCTTGGTCTTGTTTCTTGTTCAGCTTAAGAACGACTTCCAGAATGTCTCTTGTCTCTCGTGTGCTTCACACAGTGTGGCAAATACCATTTTTCAAGTTGTCAAAACATTTTAAAATTTCTGTTAACAAACAACTCAAAATTTGGTCTTAAAACAATCTGGGCCCAGATACTGGCAAAGCATGACTTCAATCTTATTCCTTTGATCCAAGAAGTCACATAGCTCACCGGTATTTAAGAGGTCACACAGACCCCACCATTTAAGGGAGGAATATAAGGAATTTATTATGGTCATGTTTATAAGGATTTTGTAGTCATATTTAATAAACCACAATCTTAATATCATCAGTTGCCTATTGGGTTTTTTGTGCCTTCCACCAGAATATACACTATTTTAGAAGTCGTCGTATTTCAGATTGGGACATCTCTATTGTGTTACCTTCAAGCTCACTAATTCTCTCCTGGTTCATGAATAGTCTAATCATAAGCCCATTGAAGGCATTCTGCATTTCTTTTAAAATGATTTTGATTTCTAGCATTTCTTTTTGATTCTCAGAGTTTTCATCTCTCTTTTGATATTACCCAACTGTTTTTGCATGTTGCCTACATTTTTCCATTAGAGCCTTTAATATAGTAATCATAGTTATTTAAAAATTAAATAATTTCAACATCTATATAATATCTGCTTTTTCTCTTCAGACTACTTTTTAGTATGCCTTGGAATTTTTTTGTTGTTGAACACTACACATGATGGGGCACCTGGGTGGCTCAGTTAAGAGTCCTACTCTTGATCTTGGCTCAGGTCACGATCTCATGGTTTGTGTGTTTGAGCCCTGCATCAGGCTCTGCACTGACAGCATGGAGCCTGCTTGGGATTCTCTCTCTCTCTCTCTCTCTCTCTCTCTCTCTGTCTCCCTCTCCCTCTCCCTCCCCCTCTCCCTCTCTCCCCTCCTTCATTTGTGCCCTCTCTCTCTCAAAATAAATAAAGTTAAAAAAATAAAACTACACATGATGTGTTGGTTAAGAGAACTGAAGAAAATAGTGCTTTAGTGTTGGGAACATGTTAACTTAGCTATAAATTGAATTGCCCTTACTATTTTCTGAAATCAGGGCCTTTGTATTTTTTTAGAATCACTTTTATTACCTCTTTGACTTTGGACTGTCCTAAGTATACCTCTTCAGAGATAGACTGTCTTTCAGTCCTTTCAGCTGTAATCCACTCTTAATGTTTTAGAACCCTGCCGGTGAGAAGGTGTGGGAGTCTATAGTCTTTCAATTAAATCTCAAATTTTTTAGTTTCTTCAATTTTGCAATGTATCTTCTTTTATACAAACTCCCTTAAGTAAAACAAGAAGGCTTGGGGTGCCTGGGTGGCTCATTCGGTTAAGCCTCTGACTTCAGCTCAGGTCATGATCTTGTGGTTCCTGAGCTTCAGCCCTGCATTGGGCTCTGTGCTGACAGCTCAGAGCCTGGAGCCTTCTTCAGATTCTGTGTCTCCCTCTCTGTCCTACCCCTGCTTGCACTCACTCTCTCAAAAATAAACAAGCATTAAAATAAAAAAAACCCAGCAAGGCTAGAAGGGGCTGAAGTAAGATGAAGGCCCTTTCCTCACAACTCTCACACCTCTACAACAAGGTGCTGCGGAGGATGCTATTGTTAAGGAGAATGTCTTATGTGTATTTGATAAGGACTACTCTTGTCTTCTAGTGCCAGAGCACAAAGATCTTTTTCCTTGAGAATCTGGTGGGATTACTGGAAACTGTGCTTCTCCCAGGACTGCATCCACCAGGAGTCTCTCACTGTCACACTAGTCCAGCTTAATCTCCGGTGATTCATCAAAATTATTATATTTGTGTCCTTACCACTTTATAGCTACAGAAGGTTCTATTTTAGAAAAGCAAATCTTTGCTTTGGCTCTCCGGATTCATCTCTCTTTCCAGATTTAGGGGTAGGTTTTTGCCCTGAAAACTTTATGCTCTGATGCATTAAAAAAAAGTCATTGATTTCTCCGTTTGTCCAGCTTTTCTCCTTCTGTAAGAATGGGATTGACAACTTCTAAGCTCTTTACATACGTGAGCTGAAGCCAGAAGTCACTGCAAAACACTTTTTTGAAAATTTAAAAATAACACTTTATATTTTTTAGTAACACATGTATATCTGAAATAATATTTGGAAGAATATACATTAGATGTACTAGGGTGCATATTATTGCAGTAAGGAACACAGATTTAGATGATGTAGTATGAAGAGGGAAAATAATCAAAGGATTCCAAATATTTAAAAAAAACTGTGGGCTTTATAAATGTGGAATTGTGATATTTTTTGAATTATGATCTTATAAGCATATATTGGGGGTGGCTGATACATGAATTCATAGAGTTATTAAATTTATGCCATCTCAGGTCTCTCTGCCATCCTCAGTTTTGGCTCCATACAAAGGCTGGGTTGAGCTCTTTCTTATTATTATAAAATATTGCCATTAGCCCTACCCACATTCTCAGAAACACACAGAACACCTCTGCTTGGTTTTCTTGGCCAGATTTGGGTCCCCTGGAAATACACGATACTGAATTATGCAGAAAAAATAATCAACCTTAACAATTCCCTTAGTGTGTAGCACACAAAAGACATGTACAGAAAAACCTGGGGGACTTTATGTACAGCATGCTTACTTTCATGCTGTGCTCTAAACTCAAACTCAGCCTGTCAAGTCTAAACTTATCATCTGACTCCTTCACAAGGTACCCACGGTCCAGTACTTATTTCCGGCACTACCTATTTTTTGATCTCTCATAGCGTTGGGTTATGGGGGGGGGGGATTCTATGCTGTTGCCACTTTCTTTCTCATCTTCTATATCCAAAATGTATACCTTTTTAATATGTCCTTCAGGTTTCCCCCTGCTTTTACCTTTTCATCTTTCTACACCACACCAGGTCTGCTTAATCACAATCATAGACCACCAATGCAGCCTCCTAGTAGGTCTGGCTTCACAAACATGTCACCCTATAATTTCGTCTTTAATTTATCGTTTCCTTCTCAAGAGCCTAAAACAACCTCTGATTGCCCCAGGAGCTGGCAGAAAGTCCTTTCCTAGGTTTCAGACTAATTTTTCTATGCTTTTTCGACATGTAACCCCATTCCATCCCACTATATTTGAAGGCATCTCGCTTAATACTACATTCTTTTCCAGGGTCTTTTGGTCTTTTGACGCCAAAAGTGTAGTAATCATGTTTTCATTTTTATTAATCAAAAGCCTATTTCTGTTACCAAAAATAAAAATCCAAATCTTATCTACTTATAAGGACATTTTTGGTAGTTCATTATCCTTCTCTGCCGCTCTCATCTCCTCTTTGTTTACACATAATTGTATATTTAGCCATGAGAAGAACTGAGATGGGGAGGGGATGAATTTTTATGGATCACAGTGCTAGAATTTACATATTATCTTATTTAGTCTTAAAAACAGCCTGACATGATAATATGATTATTTGGTATAGGAACAAACTGCATGATTGTATAGGAAGTAAATATCACAGCCAGAATGCAAATTGTTGTCTGACAGAGTCTAAAATATCGTTTTGAAAAAAAAAAAGAAAAGAAAAGAAAAGAAAGGACGGAAAAACTCCTTAGCATATCTTTTGCTTTTTTAATTCATTTTAGTTAATATATTGTGTGGTATTGGTTTCAGGAATAGATTTTAGTGATTCATCATTTACATATAACACCCACGGCTCATCCCAACAAGTGCCCTCCTTAATACCCATCAGCCATTTAGCCCATCCCTCACTCCCTCACCCCTGCCACCTCCCCTCCAGCAACCTTCAGTTCTCTGTATTTAAGAGTCTCTTATGGTTTGCCTCCCTCTCTGTTTTTATCTTATTTTTTCTTTCCTTCCCCTATGTTTATCTGTTGTTTCTTAAATTCCACATAGAGTGAAGTCATAGGGTATTCTTCTTTCTCTAATTCCACTTAGTATAATACACTCTAATTCCACCCACCTTGTTGCAAATAGCAAGATTTCATGCTTTTTGGTCACCAAGTAATATTTCCATATTTATCCATTCATCAGTCAAGGGACATTTGGGTTCGTTTCATAATTTAGCTATTGTTGATAGCACTGTTATAAACATTCGGGTGCATGTGCCCCTTCCAATCAGCATTTTTATATTCCTTGGATAAAGACCTAGTAGTACAATTGCTGGGTCTTAGGGTAGTTCTATTTTAAACTTTTGAGGAACCTCCATACTGTTTTCCAGAGTGGCTGCACCAGTTTGCATTCCCACCAACAGTGCAAAACTGTTCCCCTTTCTCCACAACCTCACCAAAATCTGTTGTTTCCTGAGTTGCTAATTTTAGCCATTCTGACAGTTACGAGGTAGTTTTGAGTTGTATTTCCCTCATGATGAGTGATGCTGAGCATCTTTTCATATGTCTGTTAGCCATATGGATCTTTTTTAGAAAAGCGTCTATTCGTTTCTTCTTCCCATGTCTTCACTGGATTCTTTGTTTTTCGGGGGTTGAATTTGATTCGTTCTTTCTAAATTTTGGATACTAACCCTTTATCCAATATGTCATTTGCAAATATCTTCTCCCATTCCAGAGGTTGCTTTTTAGTTTAGTTGATAGTTTCCTTTGCTGTAGAGAAGCTTTTTATCCTGATAAGGTTCTAATAGTTCATTTTTGCTTTTGTTTCCCTTGCTTCTGGAGACATGTCTAGTAAGAAGCTGCTGTAGCCTAGGACAAAGAGGTTGCCTGTTTACTCCTCTAGGATTTTGATGGTTTCCTATCTTACATTTAAGTCTTTCATCATTTTGATGTGTGTGTGTGTGTGTGTGTGTGTGTGTGTGTGTGTGTGTGGTGTAAGAAAGTGGTCCAGGGTCATTCTTTTGCATGTCACGGTCTAGTTTTCCTAACACCATTGGCTGAAGAGACTGTCTTTTTTCCACTGGATATTCTTACCTGCTTTGTTGAACATTAGTTGGCCATACATTTGTGGGTCCATTTCTGGCTTCTCTCTTCTTTTCCATTGATCTATATGTCTGTTTTTGTGTCTTGATGATTACAGCTTTGTAATCCAGCTCGAAGTCCGGAATTGTGATGCCTCCAGGTTTGGTTTTCTTTTTCAACATTACTTTGGCTATTCAGGGTCTTTTCTGGTTCCATATGCATATGTTTCTTTCTCTCAAAAATCCGGTTTCACTTTTAGGTGCTCTCAGGCACTGTCTTCATTTAGTCTTATGTCTTCAACTAGATTAGGAGGAAGTACATGAAGAACATATCTGATTAACTGTACATATATGATTAGTATTCAATGCTCTGTTTGACAACCAGTTACTTAAATGTCTGTTTCCTCTTCTTGATAGTGATTTCCTTAATAAATAAACAAAAAATGAATATTTTCTCTTTCTCCACTAGTTATATAAATGAATGAATGCATTTAAGCAAATATTTAAATAAGCAATGAAGGATATAATCTTAGCAAAGTAGATTTTAGAAAAGTGCTTCTTGACCCAGTATTAGGTAATAAATACCAATTGATAATGACTTGGTAGATAAAAATGTAAAAATAAAATTAGGTCATTTAAACCAGATGAATTTTTTTGCACTTCAAAGAATGTTGGTAATACTTAAAAACAAAATTCCTATTTTACAATGTGTCCTTGTATGTACTTCATTCACTTTTCTAACTCCTTTTGTCTTAAAGAACATCTTTCTGCTATAGAAAATTTATTTGATAAATTTCATGTCATAAAGCTATACTGAATTTACCAGTAGCTCACTTAAGAATAATAGCTTATTGGGGCGCCTGGGTGGCGCAGTCGGTTAAGCGTCCGACTTCAGCCAGGTCACGATCTCGCGGTCCGTGAGTTCGAGCCCCGAGTCAGGCTCTGGGCTGATGGCTCAGAACCTGGAGCCTGTTTCCGATGCTGTGTCTCCCTCGTTCTCTGCCCCTCCCCCGTTCATGCTCTGTCTCTCTCTGTCCCAAAAATAAATAAACGTTGAAAAAAAAATTTTTTTAAAAAGAATAATAGCTTATTTTCCGGACTTCAAGCTGTATTACAAAGCTGTAATCATCAAGACAGTATGGTACTGGCACAAGAACAGATATTCATATCAATGGAACAGAATAGAGAACCCAGAAATGGACCCACAAACGTATGGCCAACTAATCTTTGACAAAGCAGGAAAGAATATCCAATGGAATAAAGACAGTCTCTTCAGTAAGTGGTGCTGGGAAAACTGGTCAGCAACATACAGAAAAATGAACCTGGACCACTTTCTTATACCAGACACAAAAATAAACTCAAAATGGATAAAAGACCTAACTGTAAGACAGGAAGCCATCAAAATCCTTAAGGAAAAAGCAGGCAAAAACCTCTGTGACCTCAGCCACAGCAGCTTCTCACTCAACATGTCTCTGGAGGCAAGGGAAACAAAACCAAAATGAACTATTGGGACCTCACCAAAATAAAAAGCTTCTGCACAGCAAAGGAAACAATCAGCAAAACTAAAAGGCAACTGACGGAATGGGAGAAGATATTTGCAAATGACATATCAGATAAAGGGTTAGTATCCAAAATCTATAAAGAACTTCTCAAACTCAACACCCAAAACATAAATAATCCAGTGAAGAAATAGACACTTCTCCAAAGAAGACATCCAGATGGCCAACTGACACATGAAAAAATGCTCAACATCACTCATCATCAGGGAAATACAAATCAAAACCACCATGAGATAATACTGTCAGAATGGCTAACATTAACAACTCAGGCAACAACAGATGTTGGCAAGGATGCAGAGAAAGAGGATCTCTTTTGCACTGCTGGTGGGAATGCAAACTGGTGCAGCCACTCTGGAAAACAGTATGGAGGTTTCTCAAAAAATTAAAATTGGAGCTACCCTATGACCCAGCAATTGTACTACTAGGCATTTATCCATGGGATACAGGTGTGCTGTTTCGAAAGGACACATGCACCCCCATGTTTATAGCAGCACTATCAACAATAGCCAAAGTATGGAAAGAGCCCAAATGTCCATCAATGGATGAATGGATAAAGAAGATGTGGTATGTGTGTGTATGTATACATATATACATACATATATATATACATGTATACATATATATGTATATGTGTATGTGTGTGTGTATATATATATATATATATATATACACATACACACATACATACACACATATACACACACTGGAGTATTACTTGGCAATCAAAAAGAACAAAATCTTGCCATTTGCAACTACATGGAACCAGAGGGTATAATGCTAAGTGAAATTAGAGGAAGACAAATATCATACGACTTCACCCATATGAGGACTTTAAGATACAAATCAGATGAACATAAGGGAAGGGAAGCAAAAATAATATAAAAACAGAGAGGGGGACAAAAACATAAGAGACTCAAATATAGAGAACAAACAGAGGGTTACTGGAGGGGTTGTGGGAGGGGGGAATGGGCTAAATGGGTAAGGGGCACTAAGGAACATACTCCTGGAATCATTGTTGCACTATATGCTAACTAAATTGGATGTAAATTTTAAAAAAATAAATTAAATTTTAAAAAAAGAATAATGGCTTATTTTTCTTTTCATTATTGCCTTTACATACGAGTAGCATGTATAAATATTAGCTCTTTTAAATCAGATTCATCCTATCTCATTGACTGATGACAGTGTAGCATAATATTTGTTACCCCAAACATTTGAAAATAAGCCCTTTTGTCTCCTTAATTTTGTTGTCAGAAAAACTGGAAGGGTCAAATTATGGTAAACTCTTCTCAGTTGGAGTTTTGGTTTTAAATCTCCATACTTAGTGAATGGCCACAGTGACTTACAGTGGATGTTTCTCTGTATGATCTAAATCCACTAGTGAAATATGGTATTGCAAAATGTTAAGACTATGCAGAAAGGATTAATTCTCTAAAATTATGTACTTCCATTACTAGTAATAATGTAATAAAATAAGGTTTATTGCAATAGTATGGTTAATATAATTGCATACCGAGGGAAATTAATGACTAATTTTCAAAATGTGTTTTGTTTTTTATTAACATAAAGAAGATTTAAAATTGTTCTTAACTTTAAATACCACTTGTGAAGCTGAGTGATAAAATAATAGTGAAATTACATAACATACATAATCTTTATAACTCTTCCTGAGGCTCAAGGTGACCACCAACCAGCTGTTATTTTGTAAAAAAGAAAAACACTCTACAATAAAAACAAAAACACAAACTTTGTTTTATGCCAGGGAATGTATCTGTGTTGTCTTTTATGAGGACTGAATCAAGGAAACAACGTGTAATTCTGCATATAATATCTAAAGCCCAACATAAATTGTATCATGTATCCCAGAGAGGGAAACTGTGTAATTTCAGTCTTATAAAGTCAAGCTTCTTTAGGATTTGAGTAATTTGTGAAGTGAAAAAATATTCTTGAATCCTTAATGTTACTTGTTGACATTTAAAGAATCGGTATGACTGAAGATGATAAGGCATATATGTTAGGTGGAGAATGTGAGTCTAGGTAGCATTTTATCAGTATTAAAGAATAAAAAGTAAAAATTGGCTTGGGTAGGACTTTTGGTATTTCACTGGGAATATACCAGTCTGGAAATAGCGTTGTTCTCACTTTAACAAAGAAGAAAGCAAATAATCTCCAAAGTATAACTTTTCCTGAACCCAATATAGGTTCAGGAAACTATGGAATTTTGACCAAAAAAAATTTTTGAAGTAAATAGGACAAGTAACATTTGTCAAAGCTGAAAGGTAGGAATATGAATATTTGTTCAATCATTTGCTATTCTTTTTATATATTTAAAATAGTTCATGAATAAACAAAAGTCCTAGGGTCCGTTAGGACCAGGAGAGATTAACACTAGACCCAGAGATGGGAGGTTTTTGTCCAGAGTCTGTTATGAGTGGGATGATCTGACTGAATGACGTCTGACTTCATCTGTACCACCTTTGGTTAGTTCCTTCTTAACTCAGGTCTCCTTGCTTTAGTCAGTTTTCCATGCTTTCTCTAACTTTTCCCATTGTTTGATGATGGCTGTTCTAGAAGTAATGTTACCTTGGAATTTTATGTTTACCTTTTTTGTGTACATGTTAATATAATCCTAATTATGCTTACATCTGAGTGCAATATATTCCAATTTGCATAACTACTGAATAAGAGGTTTTGGATTGTATAACATTGTGTTGTATTTGAGGCTTATGTAGAAAATGGACACCTATACATCTTTATCCAAGTTATACTGACTACATACTATATGAGAAAGGTATCGTAATTTGTAATTAATTTGGTAGGATCAGCCCATATATGAGTGTGCATTTGAGCTTACTCAAATGATTCTTCACTGATTTTCACAGAACACTAGGCATATAAAAAGTTCCATTGCATGCCATGGAACTTTGCAAGTTCCATTGCATCCCATTGCAAAAGGAAGCAAAGGAAAAAAAGGAATATGAGTAAAAGTATTGAGCATTTCCTTAAGAGGAGCAAGGAAATAGCAATCTGATTAGGAACTATGATGTAGTATACAGCTGCTAGATAATCTGACTTCCTTAAAATACTTTGACAGCTCTTTTGACTATTCCTATAATGAAGACATGGGTTTTAGCAACTTAAATATTTCTTGAAGTTTGCAGACAGTTTGCCTCACTAGGCAAAGCTTAAATAATCCTTTTATTTTCTTAAATTCCAGGCTTGCTGGAGGCAAATACCTTTTCTTCAGAACTTGTTTCCTTCTAATAGCTACAAAATATTTGTAGAACTTCACCATTTGCTGTTTGTTCAATAACATTAACCAAAAAGAAAGAAAGTGAAACAAGCAGACTCTAAATGCCATTTTTGTGTTTGTAGCCAACATTTGCAACACTATCACAAACTGCAATTCCAAAAACAGCAATCTTTTAAAATAATGCTGCAAACCACTGGGTCACTTGCTGCTTTTATAAATTAAAAATGAATAGGAATTCTGGTTTATTTGGGAATTTTCATATTAGAACATAGGACAGAGGCTGAAATTATTGCAAAAGGTAAATTCTACAAAATGTGGATAAAACCATGTATTTTTTGCATTCCTCCAACCAGCCAGCTATTTCCTGAAGTGAGAATATTTTATAAAATCTTTTTCAAATACTCAGTCAACTCCCAATTATTCCAGCAGTGATAATTTAATTGAGGGACCACTGAAAACTCTGAAAATCACCTTTGCCTCCTACCCCCAATAGTTTGACCTTTTAACCATTATTCCTTTAGAGAATTTATATGGAACACTGTGTTGGCTTGTTTCTACATGTAAAATATAACAGGGCAGGTAAACATTTCTGAAACAAAACTCATAAGGCACAAATCATAACGAAATGATTGAAAAAATTGCCTATACCAGAATCAAAATTTGGGGCATAAAAAAAACACATAGGAGAACATATTGCAATACATTAAAATGGCAGATTATTTGTTTTAGAATTTAATTGCAAAGCCATACTTCTCCCTCCTAGCGTTTTGGCAGAAGGCTTTAGCACTTCATCCCACCCCACATTAAGTGTTTCTATTATAAAGGCTGGTGTTAAATTTAAAAATAATACTGCCAGTTATTTTAACAGGAAAATTCGGTTTGTTCAGGGATAGCACAGAATTATAATCTGGGTCAAGCAAGCTATGGCAAAAATAAAAAAAAAAAAATAGGCAAATCCATAGAACAAAGGACGGATGAAACAAAGGATAGATGAAAGTGAAGTTGGGAAGGCTGTTGGGGACAAAAAGTCCATTGGAGTAAACTAGGAGTTTTACTTATAGTGGTTTTCCATTGGTTGAGTTGTGGCTGTCTCTCATTGGCTCGGCTGTTGCCTGGGGGATGAGGAAAGACTTTCTTCCTCCTGCTGGGGTAGCAAAATAGTATCCATGTGCAAGGTCCCGCTGTTCCTTTTGGATTTGCAAATGAGGAGTGGTAGGGCACCAGGACTGTCCCTGTTGAACCCCCGACTCCATTTTAATGAGATTTCTCTTTATTATTTTCATACCGGCCTTCAACCAGCAATTCACAGTGCTTTTCTTTTGCTTTTATTAAGGACACCACAGATTCCCAAGCCTGTAGCCGGCTTAACCTAGGTCTGTCTTCAAAGATATGTTTGCTCCTTCCAGCACATGACCCTACATAATTGAGAACAGCTTTAAGGTCCACACAATCTCCCAGAATATAGCACTGAGCCTGATTTCAGCTCACGGTTTTGAGAGGACTGTGTGTGTGTGTACAGGAGGTCATTTTTTATTTTCATTACCTCTGCAGAAGTTGCATTCCACGATTAGACTCCATGGTGTCCAACTTTTTGTTTTAAATGTTTATTTATCTATTTTGAGAGAAACAGAGCAGGGAAAGGGCAAAGAGAGGGACAGAGAAAGAATCCCAAGCAGGTTCTGTGCTGTCAGAGGCGGATCCCCATGCATGGCTCGAAATCACAAACTGTGAGGTCATGACCTGAGCCAAAACCAAGAGTTAGACCTGCCTGTGGCTTAACCACCTGAGCCACCCAAGTGCCCCCATAGTGTTCAACTTTTGATAAACTTACTTAGTTGTTGAGTGTGGTTATAGCATTTATCTTTTAAATTTTTCTTTTTAATATTTTATCTTTGCTATATATTTTCATGTATATGTTTTACTCTGTACATTTAGAATTTTCTCAAAGGATATATTTATCACTTACAAGTTGTTTACTAAAAATTCAGTCTTTTTTTTCCTCAAACTATTTCATGTCTTCCAAAAATCATGTCATTATTATTTAAAACATGAAAGATGTTAGTGAAAAAACTAACCCTTAATTTCAATATTCATTTAAACTAATATTGAAACAGAAAATTTCAAGTCTTACCCTCCTTCATTGTCTTCATTTTTCTGAATAAGCATTTGTAGTACTCAGCAAGAGTTGGCATTTAAAGTGAATAATTCTACTGGATGTTATGATTCTGCTGCTAAAGTAAATGATTCTTTGTAATTTTAGTGACAGTTGTGTCAATGGAATGCCTGCAGGCCAGAAACCCGTTTGATATTTCTAACAGGAAGCTCTATAGGAAATTTAACATAAAATAATTGAATAGTTTTAAAAACAGAAAAGCTTTAAGAAACAGAAAGGTTTTGGCTTATTGATTCTGCCTCTTCTCCCATTATACTGTACCAATAATTTTAATTCTCTATCTGCCTTTGGAACATTTACAGTAAAAACATTTTAAAATGTGCTCATATTTATCACTATTTAGAATCAATAGCATATTCTTACTAATATCTGTGAATGTGCTGGAGAGTTTCATTTCCATCACTAAATAATGTGATATTAAGCTCTCTATATGTAGGGATAGAGACAATACAACACACTGGTAAAAACTCAGAATTTAAATCCTGCTTTTATCAATAACTATCTGTGTGGCTTGATCAAATAAAATTATCCTTCCTAGAACTATATCAGAGGATTACATATGAGAGATGAAGGTAAAACATTAGAAAAATATCTTACACATAGCATGTGCTTTATACATAATAGCCATTATTTTCATGGGAATTATATCTTATTATCTTTAAATCCCCAAATTATCTATTGTACTCCCATACATATAATTGTTGATTAGATTTTATCTCATTAGATATTTTAATTTAACTTTTTGAGAGGGAGAGCTTTAAGCAGGCTTCATACCCAGTATGGAGCTTGACATGGGGTTCAGTATCACGACCATGAGATCATGACCTGAGTCAAAATCAGGAGCCGGATGCCTAAACCAGGCTGTTTTTAAACAAATTTTTTTAAAACAAATTTTTAAACATGTTAGCTCTTTTTAAACAAATTTTACAACTTTAGAATTTTTATTTATGGGTTCTCAAAAATATTTCAAATGAAAACTAGAGTAAGACATAATCATTAAGATGATAATAGGGGCGCCTGGGTGGTGCAGTCGGTTAAGCATCCGACTTCAGCCAGGTCACAATCTCACGGTCTGTGAGTTCGAGCCCCGCGTCAGGCTCTGGGCTGATGGCTCGGAGCCTGGAGCCTGTTTCCGATTCTGTGTCTCCCTCTCTCTCTGCCCCTCCCCCGTTCATGCTCTGTCTCTCTCTGTCCCAAATATAAATAAAAAACATTGAAAAAAATTTAAAAAAAGATGATAATATAAAAAGGATACCAATTATGTTGGCATAGACCATCTTTTAAAGATGGTGATACTATGACTGCAGGGTGCACAAGAGGTGATAGTTAACATATCCAAAAGTGTGAGCAGCGAATGTCTCTCTTTTGCATTATGTGCATTTAAAACATTTTGGTGCTGTTGATTTTGAAATAAGGTTTTAGTGGTTTGCCTGATTCCTTGATCGTTTCTAAGACTTCATATTAGCTAGGATGAATATTTTTTTCTAAGTAGTGAAATAGGGTGACTGTATTTAGTTCACTCTTTAAAGAACTCTTTCAACTGCAGAACAGTACACAGAGAAACAAAGTTTAAGTAACTGGACAGCTAGCCCCATGTAGAACATTACTACTTCTGTTTTTTCGCATGAATACAAAAATGTGCAGTCCCTCTACAGAAGAAAATGATTTCTTCTTAAAATAGATAAAAATTTCCAAGAACATTAGAATGACAGTCTATACTTTGCTCTTATCTTGTATACTTCACCTGAAATTTCAACATTTTAAAAGGAGGTTAATAAGTTTATTTTCCTGTTTTCTTGACCATACTTTCTATAGATATTTTCAGAAACAACTCATTACTTCCTAATATCAGGTTGATTATTTGGAAACTAAATTACTTTCACCTGTGGGGTACTGATTTTTCGTATTATAGTCATGATAGTTTTGAAGAAATCATCTTTCAAATCCCTACTGTGTATATGTATTCTTTCCAAAGATCACTCCATTTATGAATATACTTGAAGTCTCCTATTTTCTTTGCATGGCTCCATTCATCATTGTCTTACCTCACTTTGCAACAGCCATATGTATGTTTCACCTTCCACAGGCCTAAGGAAAATATAATCTTCTATTGGGATATACAATTGTGTCACTAACAAATGCACAGATTGGGATAGATCATGCTTGAGAGAGTTGCACAAGAACTGAAAACCAGGAGGGCTTTTATTGTGAATGAGGGGCAACCTGTCTTTCCAATCCATCTCTTTGTTTGTATATATATCTTGCCATTCCTCAGTGCACATATGTTAAAATTAGATTTCATAAGTGAAATGCCTGTCCTGGTGACTCATGAACATGCTTATTTGCGTAAAGAATAGTAAGCCCGATTTTCCTGAATATTCTGACAATGAGAAATGGCCTTGCCTATTAGTCACATGGTAGGATTTTCTTTAAATTGTGGGAGTTAAAGCCACAATTCCAAAGTCCTAAGGAATATATATATATATATTTAAAATGTGTATATGTATGTATATAATTTATCATTTATATATTGATATATATTTATTTCAATCTTTTTAAGGTGCTATATATTAGAAAAATACAGTATTTCTTATTTATGGTAAATTAGGCCATGTTTCTTTCTTTTTTTCTTTCTTTCTTTCTTTTCTTTTCTTTTTTTTTTTTTTTTTTGCTATAAAACAAGTCGCCATAAACACCCTTGTATATATCACCCTGTGTACAAATTAAATATAGGGAGTACACTTGAAAGAATGCTGCATCACAGTGTTTGAACTTTTCTAACTTTATACTACATGTTTCAAAATTGTTTTCAAGCAGGGTTATTATCAAGTTACATTGCAGACTCTGCCAGGGTTTAAGAGTTTCTATTTATTCACGTCAGTTTGACGTTTAGCATGCTGTCATTAAGTTACGTATTTTTAGCTCTGAGTCCACCTTGTGATGCTGTAGCTGGGACTAACATCTCATTTCTGCTTTGGCTGATAGATCCCTGTTAGGCAGGGATCCCTGTTAGGCAGTAAATGCAGGCAGCATTTACTAGAAGTAACTGCAAGGATGGAGAAGGAAAAAGCTCTTGCTCCTTGTATGCTTATTTCTGTCAACATCAAAAAACAGTTCACCCTGGTGGCAGCAATTTGTTCCCATTTTAATGTTTATATCCTAGTCCCCAAACCAGCTGTATCATGCTTACTCAGCAATAGCAGTGCATTGAGAACACTAAATCCCAACTGCTCAGAACCTACCTCTGAGTTCCTCAGGTCCAGCATCCGCCAGCCTCCTCCCCAGAGGCCTAGGTTCTAGTGCTACAGGGTCCGCTTCTTTGGGCACCAACAGGAGGCAATTCCTCTTCAGAAATTATTCCAGTGTTTTGGAAATGCCTGCTTCAAATAGTTAGGTTGTAATACCCCAGAAGTGTTCCGTTGGTTTTTCAAGCCCTGGAGTGCCAACTTCTTCCAGAAGTTGTTACTTCTATGAGAACTTAATATTTTCCACTTGCCTTTTAAGCCCTCCGGTATCTAATTAACCAACCCTTTATATTAAAATGTCTCTAGGGGTGCCTCAGTCATTCGAGCATCCGACTCTTGACTTTGGCTCAGGTCATGATGTCGTGGTTCACGTGATTGAGGCTCATGTTGGCACGGAGACTGCTTGGGATTCTCTCCCTCCTTCTCTCTCTCTGCCCCTCCCCTGCTCTTGTATACACACACTCTCTCTCTCTCTCAATAAATAAATTAATAAAAAATAAATAAGTAAATAAATAGATAATGTCTCTATTAAAATAATCACCATATTTTTCTGGGCTTATGACTGGAACCTGACTGATAGAAATGATATATTAAAAAGTACCCTAATTTTGTTTAAAATTGCATTTCTTAAATAATGCAGTTGAGGAACTTCTCATATGAGAATTGCTTAATTTTACTTCCTTTTATATGCATCTCTTGACCAGTTCCTTGCTCATGTTTCCTGCTGATTTCTTGATCATCTTTATTTGATAGGTTGTGGAGAGTCTGTTTTTTTTTTTTTTTTTTTCTTGTATAAATGCTTCAAATGCTGCTTGTGTTTTGAGGCATTATGAGGAGAGGGCATTCTCTGTTTTCATTTTGATGTAGTCAAATTAGGTGTTACTTTCTTTTATAATTTCTGCTGCTTCTTTCTTTCAATATCCTTCCTGAAAATGAATGGTTCCAGTGGGATGGCAGACCAAGATAATGTAAAAATTCTGGTAGTATAAACATACAAGTGCTAAATAATCTTTAACAAAAATTATTTTCAATGCATGGCTGAGTCCAAGAAAGAAAGCAAAGTCCCCAGAGTCAGTAACATAAAAGAAACAGCAGGCAGAGAGCTAAGAATGTGAGTTGAAGCTGGGTCCCAAAACAGGCTGTTGTTGTTAAACCTGAAAAGATTGTTTTTATATTTTCATTTAAAACATTATACAGTATTTTTAAATTAAATAAGTATAAAGAACACAATGAATCCCTATGTTCGTATCACCCAGATGAAGAATCGTTAGATTTTTTTTCCACTTTTATTTAATGTCTCCGCTGTTTTTAAATGCAGGCTCCAGACATAATGTCATTTAATCCTTCATTCCTTAATAATGCTCTCCAAAAAAAGGACACACATCTTGAGAGCAAATGTAGAGGCAAAATAGGTGAAGATGAATAGGAGGTACAAACTTGCAGTTGTAAATTAAGTCACAGGGATGAAAAAGTGCAGCAGAGAGAATATAGTTGGTAATATTTTGTGATGAAAGATGGTAACTATACTTATCCAGATAAGCATAGCATAATGTATACAATTATTGAATCACTATGTTGTATACCTGAAACTAATATAACATTGTATATCAACTATACTTCAAAATTTTTTTAAAAAGAAACACAATGGAAACATATAACTCCTGAGAGACTATAACTATCAGTCTAACATTTTACAATCAGATTACCAATTATTTAAGAAAAAGTGAGAAATAAAGACATTTTCAGACATATTTAACCCTAAACTACTAATAGACCCTTACTAATAATAATTCTATTAAACAATATATATCAGGAAGAAAATAGAGTCAAATCTTGTTATTTGTGGTAGTTTATATTCTATAAATTGCCAGGAACACTGAATTACCAAATACTAAACTTTTGCTCTCAGGAGAAATAGAGACTTGGGTTCTTTCAGGCCTCTGGGCACATTATTTTTTGTCAGTCAAAATGCTATTTGTGTTCTAGAGGTTTGTTTGTCAAAGTTCTTATAAAACAAGCCACCTAATGTGTGCCTTCCATACAACCCTTTCCTGTATAACACTTAGCAGCTATTTTTAAAATTCTTCTGCAGTTTCCTCATCTGTAGAAATTGCCTTATCTGCAAGTTTCACATTTTTCATGCTTTCCCATCTTTTGAAACAAGAAATGTTTAACATTTTTTACCCCAAGTAATGTGGACCTGAATTTTTGGGGGTTTCAACCTTATAACAATGCTTTTTTTCATCATCCATCATCTCATGAAACTACACAACGAGTTGCTTTTCCATCTTTCCCCTAGCTTTATTATGCACTCTACACATTATGTTAGCACTTTCTCTAGTGGCCTCACATACAGATGGGCAAACATCCTCTTCCTTTTTCTGGATGGACAATATTGTTGATTTATTACCATTGAACTCACAGCCATTGGCACAATCATTCATGCCTAAAGGAAGCTTATCTAACGCAAGTATTTTATCCATGAGGCACATCACAGCCTCCTTAGGTGAATGGACACCAGCATTAGTGCTACACTTAGGGACCACTTTAAACAGTAACATCACCCAAATAATTGCATTAAAATGTTAAAAACAGATCACAAAAAGGCAGGCACGAGAGCAGAAGTAAGAAGGCAGGGCATCCTCTTGTCTAGCCTCACCTGGGAATGCATATGCTGGCATTTTTTTTTTTTTTTTTTTTTTTTTTTTTTTACCACTGTGAAATGCTCTATTACTTTTGGTATTACAAGTGAATTTCAACCTGGAGGCAAATAGTGATGATAAATTTGTTCAAAGGAAGGAGGGAGATGCAAGCTGCTAACTGAACAAGGCATTAGCTACGTTAAACCATAATAACTATAATGATTTTATTAAAAAGAAAAAGTTGTAATTAAGTTATTGTGAACCAGCATATAGATGTAATAGGGGAAATCAAAATTAACATATCTTTTCTAGTAGGGTAGTGACATTTAAATAAGAATGATGAAGTATTATAATTACTAAAACAAAGGATATAGACTTACATCCAAACAATATAGGAAAGAAAAGGAAAATAAAACATAATGATAGAAGAAAAAACATGGCAAAGAGAAAGCATAAATAACAAGCTAAAAACAAATACATATATAATGACAAAAATGTTTAAAACAAATATAATAAAAGTATATGAAAAGTAATGAAATATAAAAAAAGTATAATAGAACAAATTGTGCTGTTTATAAATAAATGGCACAAAAGTTAAGAAATAAGGCAAAAATTACAATTGTACTCAAGTACAAGGGCCTGAGGCAAAAGGTCTTAAAACCCCTTATATTGTTCTTTAACCTCAATCTTTTTCTTGTGTACTGGATTTCCAAAAAGCTTTCAAACATGCTTTAACTTCTATCCTGTTAAATTACCACCATCACTACCCACATACTCTTAGAGCAATGTTTTTCAAATTTAGCTGCACATTAGCAACATTTAGGAAGTTTTAAAAATGCTGATGTCTGAGCACCACCCAAGACCCATTAAGTCAATATCTCTGGAGGAGGAGCCTTTACACTGCTATTCACATTATTCTAATTTACGGCTAAGGTTGAGAAATACTGCCTTATAGCTACAACCTTATCTGTTTCCCTGGGTGAACAAGCTTCTTTAAAAAGATGTTTACACATTGTGCACACTTATGTGATACCCTGAAAAGGACACAATGTGGCTGAGAATATATAAGCTCAATCTAATCACACAAAATCATGAGACAAATTCAAAATGTAGAAAATTCTATTTAAAAATGAAATGGGGGGCACCTGGGTAATTCAGTCAGTTGAGTCTCTGACTCATGATTTTTGCTCAGGTCATGATCCCAGGGTGGTGGGATCAAGCCCGGCACTGAAAAGCTGTGGACATGTTAGAGATGAAAGAAATTAAAGCAATATAACAATTACATGTAATACCTTCCCCTAAACTTGATTTTGTACTCTGTAGAGAAAAGGAAAACAGTCCATGAAGGACATTTTTAGATCAACCAACACAATTGTCATATGCACAGGGGGTTAAATAAAGGTGTCAATGTAGAAAAAGAAAAAGGAAGGAAGGAAGGAAGGAGGCAAAAATTGTATCAGATAAATTCTAATAAAGTTGAACAATATTAATATCAAGTAAATGGAATGTATAAGTTATAAATAAATTCACCAAGATGATTAATCATGCACTTGTATTCACTTAATATAATCTCAGAATTTTTTAATTGCCAATGAAAAGTCCTTTATCACAAGCTATTGAACATTTAAAGACAGCAGTGGTTTACGGAAGTAAATGATCTAACCATACAGTGATTATTTGGTTCAGTTGAAGAGGTGTTAACTTACATAAAAGATTATTACTAAGTTCATTAAAAAATAGTTATTGTGTATCTGTAGATTTGTAACAGACCAATAACAGCAATTACATATTTTGGGTTCAAATGTTACAAACATTTAGTTGTGGCCACAGTGTTTTAAAATAGGGCTAATAGTTTTAAAACTCTCATTATAAAGACATGTATGTGATTATAGGGAATAATGTGTATGTGCATGGGGAATAGCGGAACCAGTAGGAAGAAAGCAAATTATTTTAAAATTTTCATTGAGATATAACCGACATATAACAGTTTCAGGTATGCAACACAATGATTCAACATTTGTATACATTGCAAAATGACCATTACAAGTCTAGGTAACATTCATCACCACACATAGTTAAAAATCTTTTTCTTGTGCTGAGGACTTCTAAGATTTACTCCCTTAGCAACGTTCAAAGATGCAGTACAGTTTTATAATCTATAGTCCCCATGTTGTACATTACACCCATGACATTTCTTTCATAACTGGAAGTTTGTACTTCTGACTCCATCCATCTTGCTCCCCCTCCCTTGCCTCTTGCAGCCATCAATTTGTACTTTGTATCAACGAGTTCTTTTTGTTTTAAATTCCACATGTAAGTGAGATCATATGGTATTTGTCTTTCTCTGACTTACATCATTTAGCATAATGCCCTCAAGGTCCATCCAATTGTTGCAAATGACAGGATTTCATCTTTTATGACTGCATAATATTCCACTGTATATATGTACCACTTTTTCTCTACTCATTTACCCACTGATGGACACTTAGATTGCTTCTCAATCTTGTCTATAATAAATAACACTTCACTGAATATGGGAGTGCATATATCTTTTGAAGTTATTGTTTGTGTTTCCTATAATCTCAGAATTTACATAGCAAAATAACAGAATTTCAAGGGAAAAACAGCAATCTTTAATACTTTTATCAGAAACTGAA
The DNA here is from genome assembly GCF_028749965.1 of Puma concolor. NCBI lineage: Eukaryota > Metazoa > Chordata > Mammalia > Carnivora > Felidae > Puma > Puma concolor. The sequence goes on from NC_141684.1 coordinate 47,708,665, forward strand.
CTATCAAGCAGACCAAAATCTTGTAGTAAGTAGAAGATATGGATAACATGCTAAAAAAGCCACATAAAATGTTATATGAAGACCTCTTTACATGACAATAACTCAGTATTCATTGTGCTCAAACACACGTGGAACTTTTATAACTAATCATATTTCAATTAGAATTAACAGCAAAAAGCTAACAAATCTTTTTTCTGCAAGTTTTATTCTAAATTTCACTATTTTACACTTATGGAAAAAATTACAAAGACATTATAAAAACCCTTTTTCCAATTTTTCTTGTAACATTTGAGAGCAAGTTGCCAATCTGATGCCACATCACACATGTATATTTTAGGGTGTATTTCCTGCAAATAAGAACGAACGATCTCTTAAAATACAACCATGGAAATCATGAGTTTACGTTAGTGCCTCGGTTGTTACAATAATCATCTTTATAGGAAAGAGATCAGGTCTGGAATTATACCTAGCATTTAGTCATCGTGTCATGGCAGTTTTTTTTCAATTTGTAATGGTTATTTTGGGACTTTGGCAGTTTTGAGGATTTTAAATTAATTACTTTGTACACTGTCTCTCGGTTTGGTATGTCTGATGTTTCCTCATAATTAGATACAGGCTATAAATATTTGGCATGAATATCACAACAATGATGCTATGTGCTTGTCACAAACTACTGGGTGGCTCACAATTTTGATTGATCACATTGCTAACAATCACCGAGATCACTTGATCAATGTGGTGTCAACCAGTCTTCTCTCCTGTGAAGCTGCTTTTTCACCCTTTCATCATTAATAAGCATTTTGTAGGGAAGTAATTTAAAAGTCAGAAGTACCTCATTCCTATTCAAACGTTCAATTTATTCATATGCTAATTTATATTAACATGGACTTGTATTCCTACCTTTTCAGTAGACTGTTAGTGTCATTGTTTCTTTGGATGCTTCAGTTCCCTGCAGTTTGGTCTGTGGAAGCCCATTCCAGCTGGCTCTTATGCCCTTTTGACATGACCCCCTCGCTCCTTAAACACTTCCTTGCTTTCTGGTACAGCAAGATGCTCCAGGCCAATCTGACTTTTCCCTGATATTGGCTTGAATTCAGTCATTTCTGAAAGAAACCTAGTTGGTTTTGGAGGAGAATCATATCTATAAGCCATGCCTTGGGCACTTGTTGCTTATTGGTACTGGTAATTTGCTCCTATGAGGCACTCTTTATGGACAAAGCTGGGAAAGAGATGTGTGTGTGTGTGTGTGTGTGTGTGTGTATGCATATACAGTTGTACAGTGAACACGACTGAACTGTGCAGGTCCACTAATTTGTGGATTTTTTAAAATAAATCCAGTACAGCACTGTAAATATATTTACCCTACGTTTTCTTTAGCTTGTAAGAATACCATGTATAACATAAAAACATGTGTTAACTATGTCAGTAAGTCTTTCAGTCAATAGGTTATAAGTAGTTAACTTTTGGGGAGTCACAAGTTATTAATGGATTTTTGACTGCATGCGGAGGCTGGTGCCCCCACCTATTATTCAAGGATCAACTGCGTATATTTAAATCTGTATTTCCCAACTTGTTTACCTAGCATCCATGTCTCCAATTCCAAGCCAACATAAGAGGGTTTATTTTACTTTTTTATACATTTGTAAATACCTTCTTCAAAGTTGTTCGATTCGCATGTTACCTTGTATAACTACTGATCCAATCAACCACTCTCTATGCAACCAATCTCTGATTGTAACTGCCTCTTCCTCCTGCTGCCTCTCTTAGGTGGACATTCTGCTAGGCTCCGACACCTGTGCCTGGCTGCCAGGAAGCATAGGCACGCTCTCGTGTCTCTGGAGCACTGATTGTTCACATCAGATCACCATCATGCAAAATTGCACCTTCTTGGACTCTTATGCCCTGTGGTAAGTATCCTGAGATGGTTCCAATTGATTGGTGCCTCCTGGTACGTACAGATTTATGTAATCTCTAGTGACATTATACCAGTGTTACAAGATATGATGCAGAGGTGATGGAATGCCACTTCTAATACTAGCTTATAAAAAATTGGAGCGTTTGCTCTTGGGAGTAGTTTTTCTAGATTTATTAGACTATTCAGGGAGAACAGATGTTCCGTGTTGTGAGTAGCTATATGCAGATAGGAGGGGACTAAAGCCTCTGGCCACGACGCAGTGAAGAACAACCACACCAGTTGAATCTCCAGCTCCAGATTCTCCAAGTGAGAAGACCCAATATCAATTTCACGATTGACCCTAAGTGACAAACACCCACGTAAGTTGCTCCAGATTCCTGACTCTCAGAAACCACATGAGGTAATAAGTATTTGTAGTCTTAAAATGGAAGTTTTTGGGCTAATTTTTTACACAGGAATGGATACCTGATCAGCATCCGTGTTGGGTGCTACCCTCCAGCCTCCACATGACACCATTTCAAACCTGTCTGGACTCTGAAACATTACAGCAATCATTAACCCATTATGGGTTTTCCTTGGCAGTGAAAACGCTATCTTAGCAACTTTTAAGTATACAGTGCAATATATTTAACTGTAGTCACCATGCTGTATACTAGATCCCCAGGAATTATTCATTTCATAGGTGGAAGTCTGTACCTGTGGACCAACATACCCTCATTTCCGCTAACCCCCAGGCCCCGGCAGCCACTATTCTACTCTGTTACTGTGAGTTTGGCTTTTTTTCTTTACATCTTATATGTGAGTGAATCATACAGTATTTATCTTTCTCTGACTTATTTCACTTATGTCATATGTCCCCAAGCCTCATCCATGCCGTCCCAACGGTTTCCTGAATACTATTTCAGGTTTAATACTATTACATTGTGTTGTGTGTGTGTGTGTATACACACATCAAAATTTTTCACCATAAATCCATCAATGGACATGTGGGTTTTTCCCATATCTTTACTGTTGTGATGCTGCAATGAACAGGAGAGTGTAAATATCTATTCTAGATACGGATTTACCTTTCTGTAGATATAGACACAGAGGTGGAATTGACAGACCATAAGGTAGTCATATTGATCCATTCCGGTTGCTGTAACAATATACCACAGAGAGGTATTTTACAAACAGGAAATATTTATTTCTCACAGTTCTGAAGCCTGGAGGCCTGAGATTAGAATCCCAACATGATCAGGTGAGAGCCTTCTTTGGGGATGTAGCCTATTTTAATATTTATTTTTGAGAGAGAGAGAGAGAGAGAGAGAGAGAGAACAGAAGAGGGGCAGAGAGAGAGAGAGGGAGACACAGAATCTGAAGCAGGCTCCAGGCTCTGAGCTGTCAGCACAGAGCCTGATGCAGGGCTTGAACTCACAAACTGTGAGAACATGACCTGAGCCCAAGTAGGATGCTTAACTGACTGAGTCACTCTGCTGTCCCTGGGGATGTAGACTTCTTGTTGTAGGCACACAAGGCAGAAGGGGCTAGGGAGGTCCGCAGGGTCTCTTTTATTAGAATACGAATTACCTTCATGAGGGTTCCACCCTCATGACTTACATACATCCCAAAGGCCCCACGTCTGAATATCATTTTAGAATTAGGATGTATTTGAAAATACGAATACAGGGTGGGAGACACAAATCTTCACAAAATAGTTCCATTTTTAATATTTTGAGGAATCCCCATATTGTTTTCTATAATGCCTATAACAATTTATATTCCTTCCAACATTGTACAAAGACTCTCTTTTCTCCATGTCCTCCCTGATATTTGTTATTTCTTGATTTTTGATAACTGCAATCCTAACTGGTGTCAGGTAATACCTTATGATGGCTTTGATTTATGTTTCCCTGAAGAATATTGATATACCAATTCTTGGGCCTTAGACATTTGGAGGTCTTCTTTGGAAAAATGTTTATTCAGGTCCTCTGTCCATTTTTAATTGGATTATGTATCTTCTTTCTATACTTTGGATAATAATCTCTTCTCAGATGTAGTTTGCAATTATTTTCCGCCATTCCATAGAGTGCTTTTATGCTCTGTTATCTCCGTCTTTGTGCAGAAGCTTTTAAGTTCTATGTAGTCCTACTTGTCCTTTGCTTTTGTTGCTCATGCTTTTGGTTTCATATCCAGAAAATCATTGTGCAACCAATGGCAAAGGGTTTTTTTTTTTCTATATTTTCTTTTGGAGTTTTATGGTTTTGGGTCTTTCATTTGAGTCTTTAATCCATTTTTTAATTAATTTTTGTTAATGGTTTAAAGACAGAGGTCCAGATTCATTCCTTTGTACATAGATGTCCAGTTTTCCCAACACAACTTCCTGACGAGACTATCCTCTCTCCGCTGTATGTTCTTGCACTCCTGCCAAAGATTAGTTCAGCATAGATGTGTGGATTCATTTCTTGGTTTTGTGTTGTGTTCCATTTGTCCATATGTCTGTTTTTATACCAGTACATGCTATTTTCATGACTATAGCTTTTGATACAGTTTTCAGTTAGGACTTATGATGTCTCTAGCTTTCTTCTTTCTCAAAATCTCTTTGGCTATTTGGGGTCTTTTATGGTATCATACAGTTTTAGCATTGTTTTTTCTATTTATCTAAAAAAATACCACTGAAAAATTTTTTTAAGTTTATTTATTTTGAGGGAGAGAGAGAGAAAGAGAGCATGAGTGGGGGAGGGGCAGAGAGAGCGAGCAAGAGAGAGAGAGAGAATCCCAAGCAGGCTCCCCACTGTCATCACAGAGCCCAGTGCAGGGCTCAGTCTCCTGACCATGAGATCATGACCTGAGCCAAAATCAAGAGTCAGACACTTAATCGACTGAGACACCCAGGCACCCCTACCACTGAAATTTTAATAAAAATTGAAATGAATCTATACATTGCTTCAGTTAATATGGAGATTTTAACAGTAATTCTTCCAATATATGAACATGGATCATATGTTGGATATGGATGGATCATATGGATCCACGCATTTGTGTCTTACCCAATAGCTTATTTTTCTTAGTGTACAGGTCTTTAACCTCATTAGTTATCAATAGTCTTAAGTATTGAATTGTTTTTGATGTTATTGTACATGGGATTGTTTCCTTAATTTCTCTTCCAAATAGTCTGTTATTAGTGTATAAAAATGCAACTGATTCCTGTGTACTGATTTTGCATCTTACAACTTTTTGAATTTATGAGTTCTAACAAGTTTTTCTTTGTTTTTTGGTAGACTCTTGGGGCTTTTCTATATAATATCATCTACAAACAGGAAATTCTACTTCCTTTCTTATTTGGATACTTTTAATTTATTTTTCTTGCCTAATTTCTCTGGCTAGGACTTCCCATACTATGTTGAACAAAAGTGGCAACAATGGGCCTTCTTCTTGTTTCTGATCTTAGGGTAAAATCTTTCAGATTTTCAATGTTGAGTATGATGTTAGTTGTAGGCTGTCATATATTGTCTTTATTATGTTCAGGTACATTGTATATTTGTTGAGAGTTTTTGTTATGAAAGTATATTGAATTTTGATAAACACTTTCTCGGCATCTATGTAAATAATTATGTAACTTTTATTTTTTTATTCTTTTACTGTGATATATTACATCAGTTGATGTGTATATGTTGAACCATCCTTGTATGCCAGGGGGATATTCTCATTTGGTCGTGGGGTATGATCTTTTTAATGTGTTATTAATTTCAGTTTGCTCACATTTTATTGAAGATTTTTCTGGGAAAAATATAGGGAAAATGGCCTATTATTATTTTCTTACAATGTCCTTGTCTGCTTTTGGTATCAGGGGTAATGCTGCCCTCATAAAATGAGCTTGGAAATGTTAGGATTCTAGTAACCTCCCCATTACTTTAAGCATTCAACTTACTGGCATATTGTTTATAGTAGTCTCATGATCCTTTGTTTTTCTGCAACATTAGTTGTAATGTCATCTTTCTGATTTATGATTTTATTTGAATCTTCTCATTATTATTCTAATATTTATCATTTTTTTAAAACAAGCTGTTAGTTATATTGATCTTTTCTATTGTTTTCTAGTCTAAATTTATTTCTTCTTTCATATTTGTTATTTCCTTCAGTTCTATAGGTATATCTAGGTGATTTACCTGAAATCTGTCTTTTTTCCCCCCGATATATACATTATCCTTATAAACTTCCATCGTAGCACAGTTTTTGCTCTCTTATAAATTTTGGTATGTGTGTTTCCTTTTTCATTTGTCTCAAAATACTTTTTGTTTCTCCTCTGATTTCTTTTTTGACCTATTGGTTGTTCAGCAGTGTGTTGTTTTATTTCAGCATATTCCTACAGGAATTGGTTTCTAGTTTTAGAACATTATAGTTGAAAAAGATATTGAGATAACACTTCTCTTTAATTTATTAAGACTTGTTTTGGGGCCAAATATATGATCTACCTGGAGAATGTTCCCATTGCACTAGAGAAGAATGGGTTTTCTGCTGCTGTTGAATTAAATGATCTGTACATGTTTGGTAAGTACATTTGTTCTTTAATGTTATTCCAGTCTGTTATTTCCTAGATAGGAAATATCTAGGAAATATTCCTAGATTAGATAATCTGTCGTTGAAAGAGGGATATTAAAATCCCCTATTATATGTTTCTCCCTCCTTATTTGTTAATATTAGTTTAATATTTTTAGGTGCACCAATATTTGGTTCATATATACTTATAACTATTATATCCTCTTGATGAATTGACCCCTCTATCATTATATAATGGCCTTAGTTTTCTCCTGCTACAGTTTTGACTTAAATTCTTTTTTTTCTTGTATAACTACTCCTGCTCTGTTTATTTCAATTTATATAGGATAATAGGATATCTTTTTCCTTATTTCACTTTCAACTTATGTGTGTCCTTAAAGCTGAAGTGAATCTCTTGTAGGCAGAGTATAGTTGGCCTTGTTTTTTAATCCATTCAGCCATTATGTTTTTTGATTAGATAAATTAATACATTTATATTAAAGTAATTGTTGCTAGGTGAGGGCATACTATTGCCATATTAGTTGGCTTTTAAAAACTTTTTCATTTTTCTTCTCTTCCTCTTTTGCTATCCTTCTTGGTAATTTGACGATTTCTAATAGTGATATGTTTTGATTATTTTTTTTATCTGCTGTGTACCTTCCTATATTATTTCTGATTATTATGAGACTTACATAAAACATTTTGTAGTTATAACAGTCTATTTTAAGCTGACGATTTCAATTACAGACAAAATATTCTTGAACCCACATTTTATTTTTTTTGATGTCACAATTTACATCTTTCATACAGTTTATTAACACATTATTGTAAATATAATTATTTTTAGTAATTTTGTGTTTTAACCATCTATTAGAATTAAATCATGGACACACCACCATTACAGTATTATTTTGACTATATACTTAGCTCTGTGAGTTTTAAAACTGCTTATATTTTTATTTTACTAATTAGTGTCCTTTTGTTTCAAGTTAAAGAATTCCTATTAGCGTTTCTTGTAAGGCAGTTTTAGTGATGTTAAATTCTCTCCGTTTTGTTTGGAAAAGTATCTCTCCATTTCTGAAGGACAGCTTTGCGAGAGAAAGTATTCTTGGTTGGCAGGGTATTTTCCCAGCACTTTGAAAATATTATCTCACCTTTTCTTGGCCTGCAAGGTTTCTGCTGAAAACACTCCACATATAGCATTATGAGGGTTCTCATATGTGGTATGTTATGTGATAAGTCTCATGTATGAGATAAGCTTCTCTCATTGTTTTCAAAATTATCTCTTTGATTTTTATCTTGGGTTAAATCTGTTTAGAGACTTATGTGCTTCATATACCTGGATGATCATATTTCCTCCAGATTTGAGAAATTAGTCATTATTTTTTAAAATACGCTTTCTGTCCCTTTCTCTTTCTCTCTTGTCCTTTGAGGAGTTCCATAATACATCTTTTATATAGTTTGGGCTGTCTTATAATTCACCCTAAGCTTTCTTTGCTCTTTTTCTTCTTTTCACCTTTGATTGGATACTTTTAATGATGTCTTCAAGTTTACAAATTCTTTTCCTGCTTCATCAAGTCTATTCTCATTGCTCTCTATTGCGGTTTTTATTTCATTCATTGTATTCTTCAACTCTAGAATTTCTGTTGGGTTCTTTTTTTTTTTTTTTTTTTTTTTAATGATTTCTATTTCTCTGTTGAAACTCTCATTCGGTTCATATATAGTTTCCTAATTTCATTGAATAGCCTGTGTTCCCTTGTAGTTCAGTGGACTTCATTATAAGAATTATTTTTAATTATTTTTTCAAACAATTTATAGATCTCCATTTTGAGGTCTGGCTACTAGAAAATTATCGTGTTGCTTTGGTGGTATAATTTCCTTGAATTTTCATGTTCCTTCAAGTATTGCCTTCAAAATGCTACATTTGCATTTGAAAAAGAAAAGGCACCTACTCCAATCTTTGCTGTTTTGGGAAGAAAAATACCTTTACTAGTCAGTCTGGAGAGTCTGAAAATTGTTCAGACCTGTTCATGGATGCACTCACTCCACACTTCTTATTCCCTTTTTGTGATGAATTCTTATAATGTTATGCTTTCCTCCCTCAATTCTATAAAGACAGGCCAGATGCTAAGAACTTCCCATTTGTTTTCTCTAGCATGGTGCCCTGAAATGTTTAAATTTATAAGCTTTCTCTTCATTCTACAGATTTGGGTCAGCTTTCTAAACTCACTAGCCATTGCAAAGGCTTCTGCTTGATGTCTCTGGGAGTGGGGGTTTAGGCATATGGAGCATTGGGTGCCCATAGGCCAGTTGGGAAAATGCACAGGAAAGGCTTCTCAGGCAGTTTGTGGGTGAGCTTCCTGATGGATTCCACAAAGCAATTAATAGTATGAACTGCAAAATATTTAGTAATATCCCTTTGATGAGTTCTGAGTACTGGTTACTGTGTTCCCCAATTCTGCTAACCCTCAACTGTTCAGATAACCTAAGTATTCTTGGTGGAATAGGAAAGAAGTGGGCTTATTGATTTTCTTGATCTTTGAAAGAGGACAGTTTTGGTTTTATTAATTGTCTCTACTGTTTTTCTATTTCTCTTTGATTAGTGCCTACTATTTCTTCTTCTTCTCCTTTTTTTTGCTAACTTTCCCTTTTCTAATTTCTAAAGATGAAAAGATAAATATTGATTCTGCATATTTTTCTCTAATATAAGCACTGACTTGGTAGTACCCCATAATTTTTTTCATGTTAGATTTTTGTTATTTAGGCTATTTTCCAATTTCTTTGATGATTCTTCTATACTCCATAGAATATAAGTATATTGTTTAACATAATTTAACTCTTCCGTGTTTTTCTACCCACTTCAGCATTTTTATGCTTACTGTTGGCTCGTATAATAATTTGTTAGGGCTGCCATTACCAAGTACTCCAGACTTGTGGCTTAAACAACAGAAATTTATTTTTCTTACAGTGCTAGAGGCTGGAAGTCCAAGACAAACATTTTAGAAGGGTTGATTTCCTTTACAACCTCCTTCTTTGGCTTGTAGATGGCTACCCTCTTGCTGCCTCTTTACTTGGTCTTTAATCTGTGCATTCATTTCTTTAGTACCTTTTCCTCTTCTTACAAGGACACCAGTTACATAGCATTAAGTCCCTACCCTAACAACATCATTTTAAATGAATCCCCTGTTTGAAGATCTTATCCCTAAATAGAGTTACATTTTTAGGTAGTGGATGTTAGAATTTCAACATAGGAATTTGGAAGGATACAATTCAGTAGATAACACATTATATGCTTTTTTACACATTTAGTTTGAACCTAAGTAGGTCTTGATAGTTTAATTGCCTCTCTTGCAAACAACATAAATTCATCTTTTTTAATCCATTGTATTTTTAACTTTTTTTTTTTAATTTTTTTTTTCAACGTTTATTTATTTTTGGGACAGAGAGAGACAGAGCATGAACGGGGGAGGGGCAGAGAGAGAGGGAGACACAGAATCGGAAACAGGCTCCAGGCTCTGAGCCATCAGCCCAGAGCCCGACGCGGGGCTCGAACTCACGGACCGCGAGATCGTGACCTGGCTGAAGTCGGACGCTTAACCGACTGCGCCACCCAGGCGCCCCAGTATTTTTAACTTTTAATTGAAGTTTTTTTGTTTGTTTAGTGATTGTCTTTGGGAATGTAATATACATCTTTAACTTTTCAGAATTTACATACAGTTCATATATTATGGAAATCTAGGAAAAGTACAGAGTATAGCTTTATGTGTTCCTATTCTTTATGGAGTTGATATAAACTCAACAAAATTTGGTTTTAAAGAATTATATAGTTTATAAGGAGGGTAAAACAAAAAGTTAGCATTTATATTAATTAGACATTTATTATTTCTGATGTTATTATTGTTTTTGGAGAATCTGAGCTTCCAGTTGTGTCATTTCTCTTGAGCCTGAAGAATTGTCTTCCTTATTACTCATGTATATCTGATAAGAAGAAATTCTTCTAGTTTTCTTTCATCTGAAAATATTTTTATTACACTTTCATTTTCAAAGAATACTTTTCCTGGATAGCAATTCTGGTTTTACATTTTCATCCATTCTCAGCACTCTACGGATGGTACATTTTATTCTGTTCTTTATGGCTTTTGATAAAAAAATCCCAGGGGCGCCTGGGTGGCGCAGTCGGTTAAGCGTCCGACTTCAGCCAGGTCACGATCTCGCGGTCCGTCGGTTCGAGCCCCGCATCAGGCTCTGGGCTGATGGCTCGGAGCCTGGAGCCTGTTTCAGATTCTGTGTCTCCCTCTCTCTCTGCCCCTCCCCGGTTCATGCTCTGTCTCTCTCTGTCCCAAAAATAAATAATAAAAACGTTGAAAAAAAAATTAAAAAAAAAAAATCCCAGACGTTAATTTTTCTTCTCCTTCCTATAATGTGTCACTTTTCTCTTGCAACTTTCAAGATTAGCTCATAATATTTAGCTTCCAACAATTTGACTTGGTGAGGATTTGTTGTTATTGTACTTGTGTTCATTAAGTATCTTTTATCCTTAAAATTCTGTTTTTATTATATTTAGAAGATTACTAAATATTACAACAAATATTTTTCCCCATTCTTTCTCTCTTCTACTTCCCTACTACTTCCAATCATGTGTATGTTAAAGCATGGGATACTATGTAACAGGTCCTGAAGTTTCTGTTCATTTTCTCATAATACTATCGTTTACTTTCCTTCATTTTGTATTTCTTCTAATGACACATATTCAAGTTCACTAATTCTTTCTTTTATTTTGCAGTTTGGTCAAGGGAATTTGTTTTTCATGTTTTTAATAAACTTATATTCTGGTTCTAAGATTTAATTTGGATCTTTTTACTTGTTTGCAACACTGTAAAGAAATCCCCTATCTTTATTTACTGCGAGCATATCTTACCTAGTTTATTCAATTTTGGAGGCCTATCATTTAACTGATAGCTATGTTCAATTTATTTTTGAGAATGTGTCCATTTATATTACTCAAGTACTGTGTAAATTTGGATTAAGTTTTGGACATTAGCCTGTGAATGGTTGAATTCTGTTTGTTTCTTTGTTTACTGAGCACTGATTATTTAGTTTTAGTTTGGCTGGACTTAATTGCAAAACTGTTTCATAGACAGCAACTCCATTCTCAGATCCTTTGTCTTTTGCTGAGTTTCTCTGGGTCTTTTTAGCTTCTGCATCTCTATCTCTGATTCATTTCTATTTTGTCTCAGAGGTGAATCAGAGATAAAAAATACGATTTAGAGATGCGTTTTCTGTATCTTTCCGTCTTGGAATTCTACTGCTCTCTTCAGCAATCAGGGTATCTTTGGCTTCAGTTTTCTGGTTCCTCAGGATGGAAAGATTACTGTTCACTCACCACCATTTTGGACATGTTTTTATCATTGCCATTCCCGTCACTGATATGCCATGCCAACTATGATTGGTTCAGGTTAAAAACTGTCAGGGTGAGAACTTATTTGTCCTTTCTCCAAGAGTGTCTGAACTTCCCACCAGAATTTGTCAGTTTCTATTCACTCTCTAGTACCTTTAGATAATTGATTTACATGCAAAAATTGTTTTGTAGTTTTTTTCTGCAAATTGAATGGTTGTTTTTAACAGCTGAGTCTATCATTCTCAAGAATAGGTGTTTAGTATCTTTAGAACTTTATTTTCTATTGTCCCTTATTTTGCCATTATTCTCCTTTAATTATAAGCTAAAAATTTTATAGTTACTACTAAAAAATTAAAAAATATATGACAAGCATCTTTGCATGCTTTAATCATTCACTGAATTACACAATCATATAATCCTGATTATTTGATAATGCATAGTTATTGAGATTTGCCAAAACTTTTGCTCACTTTTTTTGTTGTTGTTGTCATATTATCTTCTTTTCTCCTGTTAATTTCTCCTAGTGGAAGTTTATTCTTATTTCCTCATTCTAGGCTTCAATAGTTACACTATTTCCCATAAGCTCTTCAATGATATCAGATAGTTTTTGGACTTTTTTAATTAAAAGGAGTTGAATACGTATTTCTGAATTTACACCATATTTCAATCCCTACTTTGAAACTGGGAACTTATAGGGCTATTTCATGGAGATGTTTTATTTTCACTAGAGCTCTAGGTTTGTATTTATCTTAAAACTGAGAAGTGAGTTTGAAGCATGACTACATAGGGAATTATTGACTCAAAATGATCTTTGCAAGTCTGCTTTAATTATCTACATAGGGAGACCATATGGGCATTTATGGAATTTACTTTTTCTAGTGGTTTTCAGACCCTCTGTCTCAGCTGACTTGGTTTCTCAGTGGAGTTGCTCTGGCCCAGTACATAATCAATTCCCTTCCCACTTTTCCTGCCCTAGTTATGCCTTTGTACCCAGTGTAACACATGAGAGAGGGTAGGAAATGGTATTGAGAATAGAAAGGAGCTATGCCTACATGGGCTTTCTAAGTTCCAATGTACCTAATTGACAGAACCTTCACTCACAGTTCCCAAATAAAAGGCTTCAATCATGCATTCAGACCCAAGAGCCACCATCCCAAAAGGTGGTTAACATTAGATTTAATATGTAAAATTTCCTTGACTAAAATGAGCCATCATGGATTTAGTGGCCAGATAGACTTTATAAAATCATATATATGTATTTGGAAATACAAAGATATTAGAAATGTTATATTTCATATAATCCAAAAGGCCATTAGCACCCAACATTTAAAAATAGTGTTTTTATCTGGACCAAATTTGAATTTAACATACTAAAGACATTTTATTCATAGTATTTTTATTGAACAAACTTTTCATAATACATAATGGAAATAGCTACAAAAAAAGGGAAATGTTGTTTCCCTTTTTCTGTCATGAAGAATGACACCCACACCTTACTTAACATGTACATTAGCACCTGCATTGGCAAAAACCTAAAAAATAAAATATTTGCTTAGCACAGAAACATATTTGCAGGAGTTTTACTTTCCTAAATATTATTTTATTTGAAGACACTTGTTTTGGTGTCAAACACTACCTAAATTAAAATGTTTATTTTAATCATGACTACAAACAAATGTTTGTTTTTGGCCCAGTCTAAATGCACAAATGTTCATGCAAATGTTCCATAGGCCAGCTGCTACTAACAGTCCTTTGTAAACTTTTTCACCAGGAATTTTGTCTACATTGGTTACATATTTGAAGACATTTTTAAAATGTATAATAATCTTTACATTTTTATTTCTATGCATATAAATTTTATGTGTAGGAGACATGATTATTGGGTGAAAGTATTTAAAAGTAAAGGCAAAGAGGTATCATGTTACCAATTCCTTAAATAAGAATGAAAATGAAATGGAGTAAAATTATTTATTTGATAATAGCAGTAAGAAGACTGGCATGTAAACCACACATCATTTCCTGTAGTAGTTGGTAATCTAAGTAGATATATCAATCAGAATTATATGTGTATTTATATCATTAATATCTCTATATATATGTATATAACATATATGTATAAAATGATTAAAACTAATGTACTAGGAAAGAGATTTAATATAGATTATTAGATACTTACAAATACTTTGGAATGGCTGGGGATAAAATCTCTAAACTGAATTTCTTGAACCGATTCCCAGAAACACCAGAGAGCCATCCTTCCATCCAAAAGCCAGGAATACAGATGCTGTGATACTAACTAATCATTCCAGCTCTACCAGGGATTAGGAAACACAACTATAATCTCTAAAATGGCAATTCCTCAGTCTTGCAATTGCCAACAACATTTATGTTCAATGCTCACTAATCTAGGGACTGAACACTAGATCTCCTGTTACCACTTCCACTGAAATACCACACGCATCCATGACAATGCTTGCAAATAAAAATGAAATCTCTGTGTAATTCCCACCTTTAACATCTCAGGAAGGTTAATCAGCCTGACAAAGAAATAGGGCATATACAGAACATAAACTGTAAATTGTAGGCTGTAGAATGCAGTAAGACCTGAAATAAAGGGGTTGGAATTATATTGAATAAGCCAATCAATTGAAATATTTGCCAGAGGGTTCATATAAAATAACACTACTTGTCAACTATATAATTTCAGTTTTAGAACAGCATTTGTCAGTAAGTGCAAATCTATCAGCTAATGATGCAAGTTTAAATTTTGAATTGCCAAGTGCCCAATATTCTAGCAAAACATTTATCATGTTGATTTAAAGGGTCTTGCTTTCGATGAGAACTTAAATCACTGCTTATGTACTACATCATCTTCTTTTTAGCAAATATTTGACTTGTTTTTAATTATAAAATGTTTACAGCATATAAGATCAGTATGGAAGCATGCACAATTGTAACCATTCCTATTCTTTATATGGACTCTTTGTTGGAATGAGGCCATACTGTTTCTTCTACCTGATAGTTACTCAGAAACTGGCAACTTTATCATTAGTTTTTGTCCTTATAAAACTGCATATTTTTTATCTGACCACCTCAAATTGTGTTACCTACATTCTTCATCCCTGTGTCAAAATATTCATACTCCCATCCCCACTGATTCACGATAGATAGGCCTTGTAGAGCAGGAAACAGTGGGACATAAGCCTCACAAAATCAGGGGTGCTACTTCATCAAAGTATTCAGGGATTCCACTTATCTGGCATATACTGTAATACTCTCTTCAAAGTGAAAAATAAGTTGTCATAACCCCTATCCCCTTCAACTAAAACACAGTTAATGCTTGGGAGGCCTTGTTGTAGATTTGGTGTGTTGTTGAGGTCTATGACCCAGAGCTTGAGAACATTTTCTACCTAGTTCAGCATACTATGCAAAGGAATCTGTCTCTGTTATTATGACCCAGATGATCTAATAGGACCTATTGAGCCTTGGCAAATAAAGATGCTCTGCAGAAGTAGTTTAAAAGCCTATAGAAAAATGACACCCTTACTATTTCAAAGCAAACAATTGTCCTCTGTGACAAAAGCTCATGTTAAGAAATCATTCCTGGTTTCTCCTGGGCAGTAATAGCTCCCCGTGAAAAACTGAACCAGCATTCCCTATGACCAAATCATCTGAACTCCTGTGAAAAAAATGAATATCAAGCGATCAATGTTTACTTTTGGGTGATTACTCAGCAGCATTTCAGCATCTCCTGAAAGAATGTATGAATTAGATTTAGTGTCTGACTCTTGATTTCAGTTCAGGTCATGATGTAGTGGTCCATGAGATCAAGCCCCTCATCAGGCTCTGAACTGATAGTGCAGAGCCTTCTTGGGATTCTCTCTCTCCCTGCCCTACCTCTGCTCGCACTCTCTCTCTCTCTCAAACATGAAAAACAAAAACAAAAGAGTTGCTAAATCTGGTGGCTCATACTCCCAAGGTATCTCGCAAGGCACCGAAGTCTGCTGCCTACCACCTCTTCCTTGCCTACTCTTCCACAGGCAATCCTTATGGACCAGATGGGCAAGTTAAGGCAGATTTGTACATGTTACTATATAATTTTCTAACACCGGCCTAAGTGGTTCTGTGGCATCATTTTAGACTCATATGAAGCTGTGAGGTCACTGGGGAATTAAAACATTTCCAAATTTGATATCTACTTGTCTACTTTCCCCAGAAATTAAAAGGCACTAAGGTATGAATCAATCATGATTCATGAGCAGTGGCTAATAGTTTGGTCAGCAGCTTTCAAGACACAGGTCAGAACACTGGTTTCAAGAAGGTATGAAGGAAGTATATGGATGAAATTCTAAAATCCAGAATGTGAGAATACTTGTGTGCCATGTGTATAATCACCAAAGGGCTTCCACTGTAGAGTAATTCCTCTACAGTAAGGTAGATAAGATCTTCTATCCACTACTTCTTGCTCAAAAAGCTAATGACTAAAGTGGCTATCTAAATAGGGATGGCAATGATGCATGGATTCAACAACTATGGACATTAATTCATGATACTGATGTAGTTACGAATAGGTTATTTAGCTGTATATGCCAACAGAAAACTCCAATATGGTATTTCTGAATGATCCCATAACTGAATGGATAAACCAGAACACTAAATACAATTGATAATAATATTCTCCATCAGATATTGGATGCTGACAACACTACATACTTTTCCTATCCTGTATTAAATTACACTTTGAATGTCATTTATATTGATATACTATATACAATTTCACAACCTCCAAGAAGAATGTATTACACAAAAGAAACATTAATACTGACTATTATTCCTATCTAGCAAATTCACTCCTTTTGAATTCTCTAAAATTATTATAAATTCTGACCTTGGCTTAAAAGGTTGTAACTACAAAAACATTGATTAAAAAATTAATTCTGGGGGGCCAATTAACTATGGTAACATAGAGAGATCTTGAACTCCACTTTTTCTGCTGACACATCAAATCCATAGCTATATATGAAACAATTTTGTCTAAAAAAAGAAAAAAGAAAAATTATCTGAGCAATTGCTACTCATTAGGCAAATGGGAAAAAAAAAAACCCTAAATCAAAGTATGTCAGAGAGGCTAAGACACAATCTTGCTATAAACCCTACCCCTTGTAGAGAGAATGTTACTCTCCAAAGAGCAAAGGTTTTGATCTCCACAGTGGGCACCCCAAATTTTAAGATCTAAAACTGTGAGACAAGCCCTCAAAACATGTAGGTCATGGATGCTCATGGTCACGAGACCCTTAGGCTATTGCAAAATGGGAAATAGTAAAGGGCTTATGCACACATATGGCCCAGGACCCAGCACAGAGATAGCCATTTTAAAAACATTCAGACTTTCTGTCAAACAGGCTTTATTTGTTTATATGCTTACCCCTAAGGCTCACATTCTAACATAATTTAACACATATCTAGGAGCCTGCTAGAAGGCTAGTGGGCATATTTGTACTCTCCCTCTGCCACACTATGGAATGCCAGTATCTCCCACAGGAGAGCTTTTACAAGTGTCTGGGCCCACCATATTTATGTCTAGTGATCTCATTATTATGGCTGCCACACAAGGGACATCCATTGATCATCTGAGTCTGGTGGCCAGCAGGGCTTGCATCCCTGGGTCCCACAGTTCTTCATTTCTTCCCACCACCACAGCACTGCACAGAAAACAGACCGAAACATAACCTAGTCTTTCTGTGAAAAAGAACTATTTGCTTACTCTGGAGCTTCAGCCTAAGGAACACACATCTAAAGGCAATGAAGGTGCTATCAGGGAACAGAGGTCAATGGATGCAATCTTTGCACTCTCCTTCTACCTTACTATAATTTACCGGTATATCACAGAAAGGTACTTATATTGACCATCTGGTGTACTGATTTTGGTGGTTGTTTCAGGGAACAATTCCAGATCACTTGGCACTGGCCGCCAGTGGGACATAGGCTAATGGGTCCCACTAGAACATAATCAAAAAAGAAAGAATTCTTATCTGGTTACCACCCCCAGGGCATAGCAATTGGTAACTTACCTGCGAATGGAAAGATTTCCAGAACCAGAAACAAAAAGTTCCAAATAAGAAGAACCAAAAGAGATTCATATCAAAACATATAATTAAAATGTCAAAGTTAAAGACAAGGACAGGATCTTTAAAGCAGCAAGAGAGAAACAACTTTGCAGGCCATCAGGAAGTGATACAATATATTTAAAATGCTGAAAGAAACAAATTCCAACCAAGAATATTTTATGCAGGAAAGATATCACTCAGAATTGAAGGAGGATAAGTTTTCCAGAGAAGCAAATTCTAAGGAATTCTTCACTACAGTCTGTCCTTATAAGAAAAGTTAAAGGGACTTGTTTCAGTTGAAATGAAAATCACTAGTTTAGTACAGAAAAATATTTTAAACTATATATCTCACAGACAAAAGTAAACATATGGTAAATATCAGAACAATGTAATGTTGTAAAGAAGGAAAATCTATCACTTATAAAGCCAGTATAAAGTTTGTAAAACAAAATTAGTGTGTGTATATATATATATTATATATATTATGTACATATAATATATATATAGTAACATCTAAAACACAAATCATGCTTTGGAATGCATTTAAGTTCATTATCAACTTGAAATACACTCTATAAATATGAGTTTTTATATGTATGCTTCATGATAACTAGAAACCAAACCCAAAAGTAGATACACAAAATATAAAGACAAAGAAATCGAACATACCACTATAGAAAATTATCAATCATAAGAGATCAAAAGAATAAAAACAAAGGACTACAACACACCCAGAAAATAATTAAATAAATAACAAAATGAATAAGAGTACACGCTAATTACTTTAATCATAAAATAACTAAATTCTCCAAGAAAAAGACAGGCTGAATGTATTTTAAAACCTGATTTGAGGGGCGCCTGGGTGGCGCAGTCGGTTAAGCGTCCGACTTCAGCCAGGTCACGATCTCGCGGTCCAGGAGTTCGAGCCCCGCGTCGGGCTCTGGGCTGATGGCTCAGAGCCTGGAGCCTGTTTCCGATTCTGTGTGTCCCTCTCTCTCTGCCCCTCCCCCGTTCTCCCAAAAATAAATAAACGTTGAAAAAAAAATTTAAAAAATAAAACATGATTTGAAAACTTCAGATATAAAGACACACAGAGACTGAAAGTGAAAAGATGAGGAAAATATTCCATGCAATTGAAAATGGAAAAAAAAAAAAAAAGCTGGGGTAGCAATAAGTATACCAGACAAAATTGACTTTGAAACAAAATATAACAAGAGACAAAGAAGATTATTGCATAATCATAAAGGGATGAATTGAACAAAAAGTTATAATAATTGTAAATATCTTTGCACTCAATGTGGAGCACCTACATATATAAAGCACATGTTATCAGACCTAAAGACAGAAGTAGGCCATAATACAATAATACAATAATATTAAGGGACTTCACTATCCTACTTTCATCAGGGGACATATCATCCAGACAGAAAATCAATAAGGAAATAGAGGCCTTAAATGACACATTAAATGAAATGGTCTTAACAGATATGTAGAGACAATTCTATCCAAAAGCAACAAAATATACATTTTTCTCCAGCACACATGAAATATTATCCAGGATAGATCACATGTTAGACAACAAAAAAGTCAATAAATTTAAGAAGACTGAAATAATAGAAGAAAAAAACTGAAAATTTACAAATATGTGCAGATCAGTATGCTACTAAACCACCAATGGATCAAGGAGAAACTGAGAGACATTAAAAAAATACCTTATATCAAATAGAAATACAATATACCAAAACTTATGAGACCCAGCATAAGCAATTCTAAGATGCAAGTATAGAGCAAAATATTCCTACTTCAAGAAACAACAATCTCAAACTTTTTATTTCAAGGAAATAGAAAAGAACTCTAAATGTAGCCCAAAGTTATTAGAAGGAAGGAAATAACATATCAGAGTGGGAATAAATGAAATAGAGAATAAAAAGATGATAGGATATATCAATGAAACTAAGGGCTGACTTTTGAAAAGATATAATTTACAAACCTTTAGCTAGATGCCAAGAAAAAAATGACTCAAACAACTAAAATCAGAAATGAAAGAAGAGGTGTACAAATGATACCAAAGAAATACAATGGCTCATAAGAGACTACCACCACCATTATACACCAACAAATTGAACAACCTCGAAACAAACATACAGCTTACCAGATCTTAGGAAATCACAACATACCAGTTAGTAGTAAGGGATTAAAAAAGTTTAAAAACAAAATTTGGGGGGCACTTGAGTGGCTATTGGTTAAGCATTCAACTCTTGATTTTGGCTCATGTCATGATCTCACAAGTTGTGGGATCCAGCCTCACATCAGGCTCCACACTAAGCATGGAGCCTCCTTGGGATTCTTTCTCTTTTCCTCTGTCTCTGCCTCTCCCACACTCTCTGTCAAAATAAACATTTAGAAACACAACAAAACAAACAAAAGTCAAGACCACACCATCTCACAGGCAAAGTTGACCAAATACTTAAAGAATTATTAACACCAATCCTTCTCCAACACTTCCAAAAAATAAAAGACCTCATTTTTCAAAGCCAGCATTACTCTGATACCAAAACCAAACAAAGACACCACAAGAAAATTATAGGCCATTATCACGGATAAACATAGCTCAAAAAATCCATCATAAAATGTTAGCTAACTAAAAGGATTATACATCATGATTAGTGAGGTTCAGTTCAGCGATGTATGGATAGTGCAACATCCACAAATAAATCAGTGTAATACACCACGTTAACAAAATGAAGACTAAATTATATAGTCATCTTTTCTTTTTAAGAGAGAAAGAGCATGGGAGGGGCAGAGAAGAGGGAGAGAAAGAATCCCAAGCAGTCGTCCCGATGTGGGGAGTGAACTCATAACCATGAACTGAAATCAAGTCATATGCTTACCAACTGAGCCACCCAGGCACCCCAAACTATATAGTCATCTTAATAGATGCAAGTGAAGCACTTAACTAAAGTGAGCATACATTAATGGTAAAAAGTCACAACAAAGTGGATATATAGAGAATACAGTTCAACATACTAAAGGCCAATATAACAAGCCCACAACTAAAATTAGACTCAGCACAGATAAACTGAAAGCTTTCCCTTTATGATCATGAAAGAAGCTAAGGATGTCCACTCTTGTTGCTTTTATTCAACATGGTATTGGGAATCCTAGTTAGAGCAACTAGGCAGGCAAAATAACTGGCATCAAATCAGAAAGGAAGAAGTAAAATGTTAAGTCCTTCCTGAAGTCATAAAACTCCTAGGAGAAAATATAGGTGGTAAGCTCCTTGACATCAGTCTTGGTGATGGCTTTTTGGATTTGTCACCCAAAGTAAAAAGCAAAAAGCAACAAAAACAAAAATACAAAAGTAGAACTACATCAAACTAAAACCTCTGCACAACAAAGTAACCCTTCAACAAAATGAAAAGGCAACTTAACAAATGGGTAAGATAATTGCAAATCATATCTAATAAGGGGTTAATATCCATAATATATAAAGATCTCAAAACTTAATAGCACAAAAGCCAGTCTAATTTTAAAAAAATGGGGGAAGGATCTGAATAGACATTTTTCCCAAAAATAAAACATAAAAATGGCCAACAGGTATATGAAAAAGGTGTTCAACATCACTAATCATGAGGTAAATGCAAATCAAAACCACAAATGAGATATTATCTCATACCTGTTGTAATCTCTATCATCAAAAAGATAGGTAAAATTTGGTGAGGAAGTGGAGAAAGGGAAAACTTGTGTCCTGTTGGTGGGAATGTAAATTGGTATAGCTAATATGGAAAACAATATAAAGTTTCCTCAAAAAATAGAACTATCGTATAACCCACTAACTCCACTTCTGGGCATTTACCAAAAGAAAATGAAAACATCAACTTGTAAAGATATTGTACCCCCATATTCACTGAAGAATTATATCAAATATCCAAATATAGACACAAACTAAATGTCCATCAATGGATAAAGGAATAAAGAAAGTATAGAATATAATTCAGCCATGAAAAGAAGGAAATCTTGCCACTTGGACAACATGGATTTGCCTTATGGACATTATGTTAAGTGAAATAAGACAGAAAAAGACAAATGCTATATGATCTCTCACTGCTATATGTTATCTTAAAAAATGAGCTCATGGGGCGCCTGGGTGGCGCAGTCGGTTAAGCATCCGACTTCAGCCAGGTCACGATCTCGCGGTCCGTGAGTTCGAGCCCCGCGTCAGGCTCTGGGCTGATGGCTCGGAGCCTGGAGCCTGTTTCCGATTCTGTGTCTCCCTCTCTCTCTGCCCCTCCCCTGTTCATGCTCTGTCTCTCTCTGTCCCAAAAATAAATAAAAAACGTTGAAAAAAAAATTAAAAAAAAAAAAAATAAGCTCATGGATATGGAAAAATGATGGGAGGTTGCCAGAGGTCAGAATGGGGTGTGGGAAGGAAGATAGGAGAAATGGCAGGAGGGGGTTAAAAATTATAAAAATTTAGCTATAAATCATGATGATGTAATATACTCCATGGTCAATACTCAACATAGCAATACTGTTTTGTTGTTTTGCTTGAATGTTGATAACAGAGATCTTAAAAGTTCTCATCATAAGACAAAAAATTGTGACTACATGTATTGATGCAAGTTAACTAGTCTTGTGGTGATCATTTCACAATATATACAAATATGGAATCACTATGTCATACAACTGACACTATAATTTTATGTCAATTATATCTTAGTAAAACAATAACTGTGTATTTGTCTATTACTCTTTGAGGGAATAAAATACGCCCTTCTCATCATTCATGTTATTAGTGAGATACATTTGATTGATATTGAACGAATGCAGTCCATAATGGCTAAAGTCCAAGTTCTAGGTTTGAGTTTGGATTTGATATAGTTTATACCTGGGCAATTAAACCCTAGTTTCATCATCTACATAATGGGGATGATAATAATTGTCTCATTCAAGCCTAGAGAATATCTGGGTTGGAAAGTCAATGGGACTGATGTTCAGGGTCTCAAAGTACTATAGGAAACTATATAGGAGATTCCTTTTTTGGAAGTTTTACCTTCAGTCTTGCTCAACCTAAGACCCAGTGAAGAAACAGCAGTTTGAAAAGCATGTAACTGCAACCCCCAAGCAGGAAGAATGTCACAGTCAATGAGGTCCTAAGGAATGAGGGTTCAAGCCCCACAGTGGGTATTCTTGCACTGGGGAACTGCACTCAACAGATAAGGCCACATAACATCTGGCTTTAAAAAACAGTAGGGGGGTGCCTGGGTGGCGCAGTCGGTTGAGCGTCCGACTTCAGCCAGGTCACGATCTCGCGGTCCGGGAGTTCGAGCCCCGCGTCAGGCTCTGGGCTGATGGCTCGGAGCCTGGAGCCTGTTTCCGATTCTGTGTCTCCCTCTCTGCCCCTCCCCCGTTCATGCTCTGTCTCTCTCTGTCCCAAAAATAAATAAACGTTGAAAAAAAAAATTTAAAAAAAAATATACTTTGAAACAAAGGTGGCAGTAAGAGACCAAGAAGGGTACTATATAAGGGTAAATGGATCAATACAATAAGAGAATATAACAATTATAAACACTCAACAAACAAGCACCTAAAAACAAAGAAAATATTAACAGACATAAAGGGAAAAATTTACAATAATGCAATAATAGTAGGGAAACTATAACACCCCACTTACATCAATAGGTAGAGCCTCCAGACAGAAAGTCAATAAGGCAATGGTGACTTTGAATGATACATTAGATCAGATGGACTCAACAGATATATGCGAACATTTCATCCCCTAATAGCAGAACACCATTCTTTCCAAGTGCACTTGAAGCATTCTCCAGAATAAGTCCCATGAATGAAAACACAACATTTCAACATCTTCAAGACACTGCAAAAACACTTCTAAGAGATAAATTTATGGTGAAACAGGCTCACCTCAAAAAACAAGAACAACTTCAAAGTCTAACCTTATACCTAAAGCAACTAGAAAACAAAGTGCATTGTTATTAGAAATAAGAAAATAACAAAGATCAGAACAGGAAAAAGAATGAAAAGAGGCAAAGGGAAAAAAATGAAAAAGATCAATGAGGGGCACCTTGGTGGTTCAGTTGGTTAAATAAATGTCCAACTCTTGATTTCAGATCAGGTGTTGATTTCATGGTTGTGAGATCAAGCTCCACATCAGGCTCTGCGCTTGACAGCATGGAGTCTGCTTGGGATTCTTTCTCTTTCTCTCTGCCCTTTCCCTGCCTAAAGGCATGTGTGCACTAGCTCTCTCTCTCAAAATACGTAAATTTAAAAAATAAATGTCAGTGAAGCTAAGCTCATTCCATAAAAAGATAAACAAAATTGATATATCTTTAACCAGTCTCATCAAGGAAACAAAGACAGAGGACTCAAATGAAATAAGAAATGAAAGAGTAGTTACAACGGACTCCACAGAAATACAAAGGATAGTGAAACTACTACAAAAAAATTCTATGCCAATAAATTGGACAACCGAAAAATTAGATAAGTTCCCAGAAACATAATCTTCCAGGACTGAATAAAGAAGAAATAGAAAATCTGAATACTGGTTACTAGTAATAACTAAAGAATGAACCGGTCAACCATGCAATTAGAGAATAAATTTAAAAACATATGGAAACAAAGGAAAATGAAAATACAACAATCCAAACACTTTGGGATGCAGCAAAGACAGTCCTGAGAGGAAAATACATTGCAATCCAGGCCTATCTCAAGAAACAAGAAAAATCCCAAATACAAAATATAATAGCACACCTAAAGGGTCTAGAAGCAGAACAGCAAAGACACCCCAAACCCAGAAGAAGAAGAGAAATAATAAAGATCAGAGCAGAAATAATATAGAATCTAAAAAAACTGTAGAGCAGATCAATGAAACCAAGAGTTGGTTCTTTGTAAAAATAAACAAAATTGATAAACGTCTAGCAATGCTTCTCAAAAAGAAAAGAGAGAGGACCCAAATAGATAAAATCATGAATGAAAATGGAATTATTACAACCCATCCCTCAGAAATACAAGCAATTATCAGGGAATACTATGAATAATTATATGCCAACAAACTGGACAACCTGAAAGAAATGGACAAATTCCTAAGCACCCACCCACTCCCAAAACTCAAACAGGAAGAAATAGAAAACTTGAACAGACCCATAACCAGTGAAGAAATTGAATAAGTTGTCAAAAATCTCCCAACAAATAAGAGTCCAGGACCAGATGGCTTCCCTGGGGAATTCTACCAGACCTTTAAAGCAGAGATAATACCTATCCTTCTCAACCTGTTCCAAAAAATAAAAAGGAAAGGAAAACTTCCAGACTCATTCTATAAAGCCAGCATTACTTTTATTCCTAAACCAGACAGAGACCCGGCAAAAAAAGAGAACTACAGGCCAATATCCCTGATGAATATGGATGCAAAGATTCTCAACAAGATACTAGCAAATCGAATTCAATAGCATATAAAAATAATTATTCACCATGATCAAGTGGGATTCATTCCTGGGATGCAGGGCTGGTTCAATATTCACAAATCAATCAATGTGATACATTACATTTATAAAATAAAAGGTAAGAACCATATGATCCTGTCAATCGATGCAGAAAAAGCATTTGACAAAAAACAGCAACTTTTCTTAATAAAAACCCTCGAAAGAGTCAAGATAGAAGGAACATACTTAAACATCTTAAAAGCCATTTATGAAAACTCCACAGCTAATATCATCCTCAATGGGGAAAAACTGAGAGCTTTCCCCCCTGAGATCAGGAACACGACAGGGATGTCCACTCTCACTGCTGTTGTTTAACGTAGTATTGGAAGTCCTATCCTCAGCAATCAGACAACAAAATGAAATCAAAGGCATCAAAATTGGCAAAGATGAAGTCAAGCTTTCACTTTTTGCAGATGACATGATAATCTACATGGAAAACCCAATAGACTCCACCAAAAGTCTGCTAGAACTGATACATGAATTCAGCAAAGTCGCAGGAACAAAATTAATGTACAGAAATTAGTTGCATTTTTATACACCAATAATGAAGCAACAGAAAGAAATAAAGAAACTGATCCCATTCACAATTGCACCAAGAATAAAAAATACCTAGGAATAAACCTAACCAAAGATGTAAAAGATGTGTATGCTGAAAACTATAGAAATCTTATGAAGGAAATTATAGAAGACACAAAGAAATAGAAAATAACATTCCATGCTCATGGATTGGAAGAGTAAATATTGTTAAAATGTTAATGCTACCCAAAGCTACCTACACATTCAATGCAATCCCAATCAAAATTGCACCAGCATTCTTCTCAAAGATAGAACAAACAATCCTAAAATTTGTATGGAACCACAAAAGACCCCAAATACCAAAGGAATATTGAAGAAGACCAAAGCGGGAGGCATCACAATCCCAGACTTTAGCCTCTACTACAAAGCTGTAATTAGCAAGACAGCATGGTATTGGCACAAAAACAGACACATAGACCAATGGAATAGAGACTCCAGAATTGGACCCCAAATGTATGGCCAACTAATCTTTGACAAAGCAGGAAAGACTATCCAATGGAAAAAAAAAAAAAAAAAAAAGACAGTCTATTTACAAATGGTGCTGGAAGAACTGGACAGCAACATGCAGAAGAATGAAACTAGACCACTTTCTTACAGCATTCCAAAAATATACTCAAAATGGATGAAGGACCTGAATATGAGACAGGAAACCATCAAAACCCTAGAGGAGAAAGCAGGAAAAAACCTCTCTAATCTCAGCCGCAGCAATTTCTTACTTGACACAGCTCCAAAGGCAAGAGATTTAAAGCAAAAATGAACTATTGGGACCTCATGAAGATAAAAATCTTCTGCACTTCAAAGGAAACAATCAACAAAACTAAAAGGCAACCGACTGAGTGGAAAAAGATATTTGCAAATGACATATTGGACAAAGGGCTAGTATCCAAAATCAATAAAGAACTCACCAAAACACCCCACACCCAAAAAACAAATAATCCATTGAAGAAATGGGCAGAAAACCTGAATAGACACTTTTCTAAAAAAGACATCTAGATGGCCAACAGTCACAAGAAAAGATGCTCAACGTCACTCCTCATTAGGGAAATGCAAATCAAAACCACCATGAGATACCACCTCATGCTGGTCAGAGTGGCTAAAATGAACAAATCAGGAGACTATAGATGCTGGTGAGGATGTGGAGAAATGGGACCCCTCTTGCACTGTTGGTGGGAATGCAAACTGGTGCAGCCACTCTGGAAAACAGTGTGGAGGATCCTCAAAAAATTAAAAATAGAGAGAGAGGAAGATCGCGGCATAAGAGGACGCTGGGCTCACCACGTGTCCTGCTGATCACTTAGATTCCACCTACACCTGCCTAACTAACCCAGAAAACCACCAGAAGACTAGCAGAACAGAGTCTCAGGAGCCAAGCACAGACGAGAGGTCCACGGAAGAGGGTAGGAAGGGCGGAGAGGCGGTGCACGCTCCTCGGACTGGCAGGAGGGAGCCGGGGCAGAGGGGCGGCTCGCCGGCCAAGCAGAGACCCTGAGACTGGCTCGCAAAAGTGAAGGGGCCGGACAGAGTGTGTTCCGACACCAAGCGCAACTTAGCATCTGGGAAGTCACAAGTTAACAGCTCTGCTCGGGAAGCGGAAAGGCTGGAGGACAAAGGGAGGGAGAGTTGCTGAGCTCCGAGAGGACAGAGCCATTTGGCGGGGAACAAAGGCACTCGCCAGTGCCATCTCCCTCGCCCATCCCCCAGCCAAAATCCCAAAGGGAACCAGTTCCTGCCAGGGAACTTGCTTGAACCGCGCAAACACCCAATGCTGTGCTTCTGTGGAGACAAACCTCCTGCAGCGGGTCTGACTCCCTCCCGCTGCCACAGGGCCCTTCCTGAAGTGGATCACCTAAGGAGAAGCGAGCTAAGCCTGCCCCTCCTGCCCCTGTGCACCTTGCCTACCCACCCCAGCTAATACGCCAGATCCTCAGCACCACAAGCCTGGCAGTGTGCAAGTAGCCCAGACGGGCCAAGCCACCCCACAGTGAATCCCGCCCCTAGGAGAGGGGAAGAGAAGGCACACACCAGTCTGACTGTGGCCCCAGCGGTGAGCTGGGGGCAGACATCAGGTCTGACTGTGGCCCTGCCCACCAACTCCAGTTATACACCACAGCACAGGGGAAGTGCCCTGCAGGCCCGCACCACTCCAGGGACTATCCAAAATGACCAAACAGAAGAATTCCCCTCAGAAGAATCTCCAGGAAATAACAACAGCCAATGAACTGATCAAAAAGGATTTAAATAATATAACAGAAAGTGAATTTAGAATATAGTCATAAAATTAATCTCTGGACTTGAAAACAGTATAGAGGACAGCAGAGAATCTCTTGCTACAGAGATCAAGGGACTAAGGAACAGTCAGGAGGAGCTGAAAAACGCTTTAAACGAAATGCAAAACAAAATGGAAACGACGATGGCTCGGATTGATGGGGCAGAGGAGAGAATTGGTGAACTAGAAGATAAAGTTATGGAAAAAGAGGAAGCTGAGCAAAAGAGAGATTAAAAAAAATCCAGGAGTATGAGGGGAAAATTAGAGAACTAAGTGATACACTAAAAAGAAATAATATACGCATAATTGGTATCCCAGAGGAGGAAGAGAGAGGGAAAGGTGCTGAAGGGGTACTTGAAGAAATTATAGCTGAGAACTTCCCTGAACTGGGGAAGGAAAAAGGCATTGAAATCCAAGAGGCACAGAGAACTCCCTTCAGACGTAACTTGAATCGATCTTCTGCATGACATATCATAGCGAAACTGGCAAAATACAAGGATAAAGAGAAAATTCTGAAAGCAGCAAGGGGTAAACGTGCCCTCACATATAAAGGGAGACCTATCAGACTCGTGACTGATCTCTCTTCTGAAACGTGGCAGACCAGAAAGGATTGGCACGAGATATTTAATGTGCTGAACAGGAAAAATATGCAGCCGAGAATCCTTTATCCAGCAAGTCTGTCATTTAGAATAGAAGGAGAGATAAAGGTCTTCCCAAACAAAAACTGAAGGAATTCGTTACCACTAAACCAGCCCTACAAGAGATCCTAAGGGGGATCCTGTGAGACAAAGTACCAGAGACATCACTACAAGCATAAATCATACAGACATCACAATGACTCTAAATCTGTATCTTTCTATAATAACACTGAATGTAAATGGACTAAATGTGCCAACCAAAAGACATAGGGTATCAGAATGGATAAAAAACAAGACCCATCTATTTGCTGTCTACAAGACACTCATTTTAGATCTGAGGACACCTTTAGAGTGAGGGGATCGAGAACTATTTATCATGCTACTGGAAAACAAAAGAAAGCTGGAGTAGCCATACTTATATCAGAAAAACTAGACTTTAAAGGCTGTAACAAGAGATGAAAAAGGGCATTATATAATAATTACAGGGTCTATCCACCAGGAAGAGCTAACAATTATAAATGTCTATGTGCTGAATACCGGAGCCCCCAAATATATAAAACAATTACTCATAAACATAAGCAACCTTATTGACAAGAATGTGGTAATTGCAGGGGACTTTAATACCCCACTTACAGAAATGGATAGATCATCTAGACACATGGTCAATAAAGAAACAAGGGCCCTGAATGAGACATTGGATCAGATGGACTTGACAGATATATTTAGAACTCTGCATCCCAAAGCAACAGAATGTACTTTCTTCTCGAGTGCACATGGAACATTCTCCAAGATAGATCATATACTGGGTCACAAAACAGTCCTTCATAACTATACAAGAATTGAAATTATACCATGCATACTTTCAGATCACAATGCTATGAAGCTTGAAATCAACCACAAGAAAAAGTCTGGAAAACCTCCAAAAGCATGGAGGTTAGAGAACACCCTACTAAAGAATGAGTGGGCCAACCAGGCAATTAGAGAAGAAATTAAAAAAAATATGGAAACGAACGAAAATGAAAATACAACAATCCAAACGCTTTGGGATGCAGCGAAGGCAGTCCTGAGAGGAAAATACATGGCAATCCAGGCCTATCTCAAGAAACAAGAAGAATCCCAAATACAAAATCTAACAGCACACCTAAAGGAAATAGAAGCAGAACAGCAAAGGCAGCCTAAACCCAGCAGAAGAAGAGAAATAATAAAGATCAGAGCAGAAATAAACAATATAGAATCTAAAAAAACTGTAGAGCAGATCAACGAAACCAAGAGTTGGTTTTTGAAAAAATTAACAAAATTGACAAATCTTTAGCCAGGCTTCTCAAAAAGAAAAGGGAGATGACCCAAATAGATAAAATCATGAATGAAAATGGAATTATTGCAACCAATCCCTCAGAGATACAAACAATTATCAGGGAATACTATGAAAAATTATATGCCAACAAATTGGACAACCTGGGAGAAATGGACAAATTCCTGAACACCCACACTCTTCCAAAACTCAATCAGGAGGAAATAGAAAGCTTGAACAGACCCGTAACCAGTGAAGAAATTGAATTGGTTATCAAAAATCTCCCAACAAATAAGAGTCCAGGACCAGATGGCTTCCCAGGGGAGTTCTACCAGACGTTTAAAGCAGAGATAATACCTATCCTTCTCAAGCTATTCCAAGAAATAGAAAGGGAAGGAAAACTTCCAGACTCATTCTATGAAGCCAGTATTACTTTGATTCCTAAACCAGACAGAGACCCAGTCAAAAAAGAGAACTACAGGCCAATATCCCTGATGAATATGGATGCAAAAATTCTTAATAAGATACTAGCAAATCGAATTCAACGGCATATAAAAAGAATTATTCACCATGATCAAGTCGGATTCATTCCTGGGATGCAGGGCTGGTTCAACATTCACAAATCAATCAATGTGATACATCACATTAATAAAAGAAAAGATAAGAACCATATGATCCTGTCAATCGATGCAGAAAAGGCCTTTGACAAAATCCAGCACCGTTTCTTAATAAAAACCCTTGAGAAAGTCGGGATAGAAGGAACATACTTAAACATCATAAAAGCCATTTATGAAAAGCCCACAGCTAACATCATCCTCAATGGGGAAAAACTGAGAGCTTTTTCCCTGAGATCAGGAACACGACAGGGATGCCCACTCTCACCGCTGTTGTTTAACATAGTGTTGGAAGTTCTAGCATCAGCAGTCAGACAACAAAAGGAAATCAAAGGCATCAAAATTGGCAAACATGAAGTCAAGCTTTCGCTTTTTGCAGATGACATGATAATATACATGGAAAATCCAACAGACTCCACCAAAAGTCTGCTAGAACTGATACATGAATTCAGCAAAGTTGCAGGATACAAAATCAATGTACAGAAATCAGTTGCATTCTTATACACTAACAATGAAGCAACAGAAAGACAAATAAAGAAACTGATCCCATTCACAATTGCACCAAGAAGCATAAAATACCTAGGAATAAATCTAACCAAAGATGTAAAAGATCTGTATGCTGAAAACTATAGAAAGCTTATGAAGGAAATTATAGAAGACATAAAGAAATGGAAAGACATTCCTTGCTCATGGATTGGAAGATAAGTATTGTCAAAATGTCAATACCACCCAAAGCTATCTACACATTCAATGCAATCCCAATCAAAATGGCACCAGCATTCTTCTCAAAACTAGAACAAGCAATCCTAAAATTCATATGGAATCACAAAAGGCCCCGAATAGCCAAAATAATTTTGAAGAAGAAGACCAAAGCAGGAGGCATCACAATCCCAGACTTTAGCCTCTACTACAAAGCTGTCATCATCAAGACAGCATGGTATTGGCACAAAAACAGACACATAGACCAATGGAATAGAATAAAAACCCCAGAACTAGACCCACAAACGTATGGCCAACTCATCTTTGACAAAGCAGGAAAGAACATCCAATGGAAAAAAGACAGTCTCTTTAACAAATGGTGCTGGGAGAACTGGACAGCAACATGCAGAAGGTTGAAACTAGACCACTTTCTCACACCATTCACAAAAATAAACTCAAAATGGATAAAGGACCTGAATGTGAGACAGGAAACCATCAAAACTCTAGAGGAGAAAGCAGGAAAAGACCTCTTTGACCTCAGCCGTAGCAATCTCTTACTCGACACATCCCCAAAGGCAAGGGAATTAAAAGCAAAAGTGAATTACTGGGACCTTATGAAGATAAAAAGCTTCTGCACAGCAAAGGAAACAACCAACAAAACTAAAAGGCAACCAATGGAATGGGAAAAGATATTTGCAAATGACATATCGGACAAAGGGCTAGTATCCAAAACCTATAAAGAACTCACCAAACTCCACACCCGAAAAACAAATAACCCAGTGAAGAAATGGGCAGAAAACATGAATAGACACTTCTCTAAAGAAGACATCCTGATGGCCAACAGGCACATGAAAAGATGCTCAACGTCGCTCCTTATCAGGGAAATACAAATCAAAACCACACTCAGATATCACCTCACACCAGTCAGAGTGGCTAAAATGAACCAATCAGGAGACTATAGATGCTGGAGAGGATGTGGAGAAATGGGAACCCTCTTGCACTGTTGGTGGGAATGCAAATTGGTGCAGCCACTCTGGAAAGCAGTGTGGAGGTTCCTCAGAAAATTAAAAATAGACCTACCCTATGACCCAGCAATAGCACTGCTAGGAATTTACCCAAGGGATGCAGGAGTACTGATGCATAGGGGCACTTGTACCCCAATGTTTATAGCAGCACTCTCAATAATAGCCAAATTATGGAAAGAGCCTAAATGTCCATCAACTGATGAATGGATAAAGAAATTGTGGTTTATATACACAATGGAGTACTATGTGGCAATGAGAAAGAACGAAATATGGCCCTTTGTAGCAACGTGGATGGAACTGGAGAGTATGATGCTAAGTGAAATAAGCCATACAGAGAAAGACAGATACCATATGTTTTCACTTTTATGTGGATCCTGAGAAACTTGACAGAAACCCATGGAGGAGGGGAAGGAAAACAAAAAAAAAAAAAGAGGTTAGAGTGGGAGAGAGCCAAAGCATAAGAGACTCTTGAAAACTGAGAACAAACTGAGGGTTGATGGGGGGTGGGAGGGAGGGGAGGATGGTTGATGGGTATTGAGGAGGGCACCTTTTGGGATGAGCACTGGGTGTTGTATGGAAACCAATTTGACAATAAATTTCATATATTGGAAAAAAAAATTAAAAATAGATCTACCCTATGACCCAGCAATAGCACTACTAGGAATTTACCCAAGGGATACAGGAGTGCTAATGCATAGGGGCACTTGCACCCCAATGTTTACAGCAGCACTTTCAACAATAGCCAAATTTGGAAAGAGCCTAAATGTCCATCAACTGACGAATAAAGAAATTGTGGTTTATATATACAATGGAGTACTACGTGGCAATGAGAAAGAATGAACTCTGGCATTTGCAGCAACGTGGATCGAACTGGAGGGTATTATGCTAAGTGCAATATGTCAGTCAGAGAAAGACAGATACCATATGTTTTCACTCATATATGGATCCTGAGAAACTTAACAGAAGACCATGGGGGAGAGGAAGGGAGAAAAAAGTTACAGAGAGGGAAGGAGGCAAACCATGAAAGACTCTTAAATACTGAGAACAAACTGAGGGTAGATGGGGGGTGATGGAGAGGGGAAAGTGGATGATGGGCATTGAGGAGGGCCACCTGTTGGGATGAGCACTGGGTGTTGTGTGGAAACCAATTTGACAATAAATTATATATAAAAATAAATAAATAAACAACTGAGATTACATGTAAAAATTCCTTTGGAGAAAACACAAATTGCTAAAAGATATAAGTTAGAGAATTTGAATATCCCAATATATCTGTGAATTTATAAATAAAATCCTTTCCTTAGAGAAAAAAAAAATTCATTCTACAAAGCCTGCACTACTCTTATACCAAACCAGATGAGACACTATGGAAAAAAAGAGCTATAGGCCAATATCCCTGATCAACATGAATGCGAATATCATCAATATTAGCAAGCTGAATTTAATAATACGTTAAAAGGATCATCTGGGGCGCCTGGGTGGCGCAGTCGGTTAAGCGTCCGACTTCAGCCAGGTCACGATCTCGCGGTCCGTGAGTTCGAGCCCCGCGTCGGGCTCTGGGCTGATGGCTCGGAGCCTGGAGCCTGTTTCCGATTCTGTGTCTCCCTCTCTCTCTGCCCCTCCCCCGTTCATGCTCTGTCTCTCTCTGTCCCAAAAATAAATAAACGTTGAAAAAAAAAAAAAAAAAAAAAAAAGGATCATTTACCATGTCCCAGTGAGATTTATTCCAGGGATATAAGTACGGTTCAATATTCACAAATCAATCAACGTGATATACCACATTAATAAAATAAGATAAAAATCATATCATTTCAATAGATGCAGAAAAAGTATTTGACAAAGGACACATATGGCAAATTCACAGCTAGCATCATACCTAATAATGAAAGCTGAAAGCTTTTCCTCAATGATCAAGAATAAGAATAGGATATCCACTCCTGCCACTTTTATTCAATATAAACCTGGAAATCCTAGGCACCGCAAACAGACAACAAGAAGAAATAGTAGGTACCTGAAGTGATAAGGAAGAAGAAAAACTCACTATTTGCAGATGGCATAACACAATATAGAAAAAACCCTAAAGGCCACCAAAAAACTATTGGAATAAATAAATACATTTTCAGGATATAAAATTAACACAAATCTATTGTGTTTCTATATACTAATAACCTACAATCACAAAATTAAGAATATGATCTACAATTATATCAAATAGAATACCTAGGAATAAAGTTAACCAAGGAGGTGAAATGTCTGTACCTTGAAAACCATAAGAATTGATGAAGAAAATTAAAGATGACACAAATAAATGGAAAGATATGCCAGGTTTATGGATTAGAATATTGTTAAAATGTCCATGCTACCCAAAACAAACTACAAATTCAGTGCAATCCCTATTAAAATACCAGTAACATTTTCACAGACCTACAACAAATAGTCCTAAAATCTGTATGGAACCATGAAAGATTCCAAATAACCAAAGCAATATTTTTAAAGTTTATTTTTGAGAGAGAGAGAGAGCGCGTGAGTGCGCGCACACAACAGGGAGGGGCAGAGAGAGAGGGAGAGAGAATCCCAAGCAGGTTCCATGTTATCAGTGCAGAGTCTAATATAGGGCTCAAATTCACAAACTGTGAGATCATGACCTGAGCTGAAACCGAGAGTTGGATGCTTAACTGACTGAGCCACCCAGGCGCCCCTAGACAGAACAATCTTAAGAAAAAAGAACAAAATTGAAGGTATCACAATCCCAGATTTCAAACCACTAACAAAGCTACAATAATCAAAACAGTATGATGCTGGCACAAAAATATATAGATCAATATAAGTAACAAAATCTCACTTATATGGTCACTTAATCTAGGACAAAGAAGGCAAGAACACACAATGGGGAAAAATCATCTTTTCAATAAATGGTATCAGGAAATTTGGACAAAAACAAAAATCACTTTCTCACACTCTATATAAACATAAACTCAAAATGGGTTAAAAACTTAAGTGTAAAACATAAAACTCTTGAAAGGAAAAAAAATAGGCAGTAAACTCTTGGACATCAGTCTTTTTTGGATCTGTGTCCTCAGGCAAGGGCAATAAAAGCAAACAACTGGGACTACATCAAACTAAAAAGCTTTTTCACAGCAAAGGAAATCATCAACAAAACAAAAAGGCAACCTACAGAATGTGAGAAAATATGTGCAAATGATATATTCAATAAGGAGTTAGTATCCAAAATATATCATGAACTAATATAACTTAACACTGATCAATCAATTACCAACCAACCTGATTAAATAATGGGAAAAATGGGAAGAGAACATGAATAGACATTTTCCCAAAGAGTTGTATGATGTCAGAAAGACACATGAAAAATTCTCAATATCATTATCAGGGAAAGTCAAATCAAAACCATTATATCACCTCACACCTGTCAAAATGGGTACTATCAAAAAAAAAAAAAAAAAAACAAAACAAGAAATAAACTGTTGGAGAAAATATAGTAAAAAGGGAGTCCTTATTTACTGTTAGTGGGAACACTAATTGTTTCCCACAAATATGGGAAAATATAGTTTCTTTAAAAATTAAAAATAGCAATACCACATGATCCATCAATTGCATTTCTGGGTATTTATCCAATGAAAACTAAAACACTACTTTTAAAGATGTATGCACCCCTATGATCATTGCAGCAATATCTACAATAGTATGGAAGCAATCCAAGTATCCATCAAAAAATGAATGGATAAAGAAGATGTGCTACATATATGCAATGGAATATTAGCCATAACAACAAATGAAATGTTGACATTTGTGACAACATGGATGGATCTAGAGATTATTATGCTAAATGAAATAAGTCAGAGAAAGACACATACCAGATGATTTCACCTATAAGTAGAACCTAAAAAAACAAAACAAATGAGTAAACATACTACCCAGAAACAGACTCACAAATACAGAGAGAAACTGGTGGTTGCTAGAAGGGAAAGGAGTGAGGTGATGGGCAAAATACATAAAGGGGATTGACAGGTATAAACTTCCAATTATAAAGCAAATAAGTCGACACTGGATGTCAAATATAGCATAGGGAATATAA
This sequence comes from Puma concolor, assembly GCF_028749965.1. Taxonomy (NCBI): domain Eukaryota; kingdom Metazoa; phylum Chordata; class Mammalia; order Carnivora; family Felidae; genus Puma; species Puma concolor. The sequence continues at coordinate 47,745,301 of NC_141684.1, forward strand.
TCAATAATATGGTAATAATTTTGTATGGTGATAGATGGTACTATACTTATGGTTAGCAGTTTATTATGTATATAAATGTTGAATCATTGTTGTATATGCGCATTAAAAATAATAAGAAATAATTGTCTCACAGATTTTAAAGATAGCAACAGAAAAGTTTCTAACGCTTTTGCTTTCACATAGTAGGCCCTTAATTTTTTCTTCTAGCTCTATGAATGATCCTTCGCACTAACCAGTTTATTTTATTTTTGTTTTGATACTTAAAAGTTACGTTCAGGGCATTGGGATGATAGGTAGATTCTCACTCCAGTGCTTTGAGTACAACTTGCAGTAACTTTCTAAGATCACCCCTAGTGTGCCCCCTCAGTGCTTTGGTCTTACACTCTGTATCAAATTGCTTGTGTAACCTCTCAATATGGCTTCCTACTAACTCCTGGTTGGCAGGTGAAGAATTATCCAGTTTCAATTTTACTTCAAATCCCCAACCACTATGAAAAACAAAAACTACTTATAAGTTGTGCCCAATTTTCTAACATTTTTAAAGGTTTATTTACAGTAAAACCTTGGTTTGTGAGCAGAATTTGTTCCAGAAACATGCTTGTAATCCAAAGCACTTGTATATCAAAGCAAGTTTCCCTATAAGAAACAGTGGAAACTCAGATGATTCACTCCACAGCCCAAAATTATTCACATAAAAATGATTACAATACTCTAATATAATACAAAATGATAAAGAAAATAGGAAATATAAAGAAAAATAAATTAATCAGCACTTACCTTTGAAAACCTTCATGGCCGGTGTGAGGGAGACAAGAGAGGAGGGTTATTGTGTAGGACAACTTTCACTATCACTAACAGATGTTGACTACAATACAGTATGAATAAACTCTTGTCATCTACTGTATTTAATGTAACTGGCAATAAGGCAGCAGAGGAAAGGGTCTCTATCTGCAGGCAGCCTGACCTAGAACGAAGCAAAGCATTCCTAAGTTCACTATAGTACGGAAAAGCAAAGGACTGTCCATAGGTGCTTGAAGTGACAAAAAATATACTAGTGCCAGTTGTGGGCACCTTCCAATGTTCTGAAAAATTACTTATTTCTGCCAAACAACTTGGTCTGAGACTGAGCATTCAAGCTGGGAGATGATCACCCACAATCCCACAGAGAGAGAGAGAGAGAGAGAGGGAGAGAACCATTGGTTCAGTTGTGATTATGCGATGTTTGGCATCATGTAATATTCCCTGTACTTGTAGTACTTGCAGTTCTACTAGGTCACATACTGCAAGACATCACTCATTTATCAAGTTAAAATTTATTAGAAATGTTTGTCTTATGGAACACTCGCAGAACAAGGTACTCGCAGTCCAAAGTTTTACTCTATTTTGAGAGAGAGAGAGAGAGAGAGAGAGAGAGAATCCCAAGCAGGCTCTGTGGTGTCAGTGCAGAACCCCACACAGGGTCTGATCTCATGAACTGTGAGATCATGACCTGAGCTGAAATCAAGAATCAGATGCTTAACCCACTGAGCCAAACAGGTGCTCTCCAATGTTCTAATTTCTAATGAACTGTTACCGACATTTGAAAAATCTTCAAAAGACTGTTACAGCTATTATTTTTCTCCAACCACTTTATATTTCTTTGTGCAGAAAAACAGTTTCAGTCAATTACACTAGCAAGCAACTGTAGCTTAGACTTTCCCATGACTGTCATAAATGAGAAATGTTCTAGGAAATGAATAGTTGTAAGGATTGAGTCTTCTGATGGGAGCTGTCTATTACCTGTCTGACATTTGTAGGGACTTGATTAACTACCTCGGTTCATCTGAGATAACTATGCAGACAGTCTTGAGCTGTTTTTTTCACTTACTAAATGAATTTAAGTTACTTCCTGGTTGTGTCCTAATTACACATGGCATTTCCAAGTTTGTTTCAAATGACAACTATGACTCAAAAGTGTCTTAAAAGTGGAAATATCCTTGACATGAGTTTAAAAGTAGCATTTTATAATTTTTTCATGCCTTGGAATTAGATGCAACTTTTATTTTCACACTTAATTGTGAAGTAGGCTACTTTAGTGTATTAGTTCTTTCTCTCTCTTCCCACCCCCCACCACAAATCCCTAAAGTATTTGCCCAGAATTCACAATTTAGAAAGAATATTAAAACAAGTATGTACCAATACAATAGAGCACAGATTCAACAAATTACTGTCTATGTATTTAATGGAGTATTATAGGGCAGTGAAAGTAATATATTGATATGAAATGCTCTCCAAGTACATTCAGTACAAAAAAATATAGTATAAAATATGCTCTAGGTATAGATCTTGTATATATACCCCTACACTTTTACCCCTATACTAGTGCACCTAGACACATTCTTTGTACTACATTTTTATAATTAACATTTATATATATATTCCTTTTACCTATTAGTTTATTAATATTTTATCATATTATATGCTTATAACTGCAGTGACTTTCTGGGAAGATACATAAGAAATTTATAATTAGTTACCTCTTTGAAGAAGAACTGAGTGACTTTGGAACAGAGATTAGGGCAGTTGAGTTAGAACAAGAAAACTGACAAACTTGCATAGTTTACCTTTTTCACTTAATTGCTTATTAATTTGGAGTGTTGAGTGAGATATATTATGGAATGTTAAAAGTCGTTCCTCAAGCTTTCCCTTAATGCTGTGAATGTGGCAAAAGTGTTTTTATTTTCCTCTCCTCCTCTAACACTCACTGATAATAACCAAATAGAGAAGTAAATATCCTCAACTTCAAATCACAATTAACAAACAGTATCTGCCAAATAAAATAAAATTTTTGTCAAAATCAAGATGTGTATACAGAACTGCTACATACCTTCTTGGCCTCAGGCAGCGTGCAGATTTTTCTAAAACATAGTCTTAAAAGGCTCATCAAATGTGATGAGTCTTTATCTAAATACTGTAACAAGCTATACAAGAAGCCAGGCAGGAATATCTTTTCATGGCCTCAATTCAGTATAGCAAAAAATGAAAAAAAGCTGAAGGAGGTAAAATAAATAATATATGTTCTATCAGTGATGCACAGAGACAGATGAGCAAATATAGATGACAAATCACATAAGCAGATTATATAAAGGCTTCCCCTTGAGCCACACCAATCTTTTATTGCCCCAATGAACATCAATCCCCATCTCTATTCTTCTGCAAAGTATTGGCTTGGATGGACCTGTCCTCATTTAAAAAGAAATAATAACCTGAAAAGAACCAGCATTATACCAACCCCAAAATATATTTTTAACTGAGTTATAAACATTAAAGTGGAATTAACTTCCCCAAATCTTCAGACATACAGTTCTCCATACTCCAAGTAATTAATGATCACAAGTCAGTTTTGTGAAAAAAAATTTTTTTTCAAAGGCACAGTGATGGATATTAAAGACAAACTGATAAGCAAAATAAGGAGATTGGATGTACTCTGACAAAATTACTAGACAGAAAAATAGAATCATTAATAAAACCAAAATAAGAGCAATATTACCAAAGACAGGCAGACAGTCTTTTAAAAAGTTCTACAAAATGGGGCACCTGGGTGGCTCAGTTGGTTAAGTGTCCGACTTTGGCTCAGGTCATGAGCTCACAGTTCACGAGTTTGAGCCCCCGCTTTGGGCTCTGTGCGAACAGTTCAGAGCCTGGAGTCTGCTTCGTACACTGTGTCTCCCTCTCTTTCTGCCCATCCCTGCTCACACTCTGTCTTTCTCTCAAAAATAAATATTTTTTAAAAAGTTCTACAAAACAGATTGAAATTTAAGCAACAGATAAAGAAGATCAGAAAAATGATGCTAGATATGGAAGAAAGGGAGATTCAAATAAGTATAGTTTACATTCCTAAAAAACAAATAGAACCAAGAACAGAGATGAAAAATATAATTTCTATACACATAGAAATACACATATACATATATAAATAAATTATATTACAGATTAAAAAACCTGTGTCCTAGGAAAAACTGATGAAAATAATTTACTACTAAACATATCATGATAACAATTTTTACACTTAAAATATAATTAAAGAATCCTCTGGAAATTGTCATTACTCAGTAAAAATCATTCCAAACTCAGACTTTTCAGTATCCAAAATTCAATGTCAAAAATAAAGTGAACTGTTACACAAACATTATTTATTTATTTATTTAATTTTTAAAATGTTTTTATTTATTTTTGAGACAAAGAGAGACAGAGCATGAGCAGGGGAGGGGCAGAGAGAGAGGGAGACACAGAATCGGAAGCAGGCTCCAGGCCCTGAGCTGTCAGCACACAGTCTGATGCGGGGCTCAAACCCATGGACTGTGAGATCATGACCTGAGCCGAAGTCATATACTTACCTGACTGAGCCACCCAGGTGCCCCAACAAACATTTTTTAATACTATGACATGGGATCAAGAAAACTGTCATTCATACATAAAAAACATATAATGTCATGTATGCAAAACTCAGATAAAATATGGGGTGACCGTATTTCACAGTTTACCCAAATTCATTTATGCCTATAGTTCAATATTGGTATTAAGAGTTCTCTTTTCATTGTTAAATATGTCTTGATTTGGACAAAAGATTTTGTATTCATACTAATAAGCCCTATTTGAAAGAAAGAAAACACTTGATAAAATTTAACCATTTACAATATATATATACAAATAAAAAATTCAGAAATGGCAACAATGAAACATGTTTCCGCTCTGACATGTCAAGAACTTTGAAATCCTCACCTGAATCCTAAGAAAAATTTTACGCAAATTGAAAACAGTGGATTTTCTCGAACTCATCAGAGAATTGTGCTTACAAAGCAAATTACCACCCTGGGCTCTGTACAGACAAGTGAATACAGTGAAACATAGCAGCTTCTCTGGAACAGAGCTGCTGAAGCCTAAAATTGGTGGGCACACTTAAATAGTAACTTGGGTGAACTGCGGGAGGCAGAGTACTAGCATGAGAGGGAGAACCCTGGGTGCAGGGCCTGTAGTTTTCATGGGGCCCCCATATTTTTATGCATTTTGCCTCCAGAAATGCCCACCAAGTTCTCAATCTGAAAAGTCAAGATAAATCCTATTTTGGTAGGAGTCTGAGAATAGTGATTTTTAAAGAAATAATCCTAGAATCTTAACTAAAATAAAGGCTTATTTTGGGGACAAGACCTTCTAAAGGCTTCTCCAAGATAGAGAAAGGAAATGACCCATCCCCATCCGTCTCTGGTCTTCCTGTCTCACCTAAGGGAGGAATGAAAGCTGAGAAACTTTTGTGGAGGTCACAGTCCAGGAACAGAGAACCACTGAAAGATTGAAATTTAATCACGAGATTACAGATTTCATTTACCTGTCACAACCTCACCAGGGCTCCAGACTACAATAATGGATTACAGCTGAAAGGACTGCAAGGTGCAGATTCCATTTAAGATTTTTAGGGAAACTCAAAAATAATAAAGAAGAAAAAAATAAGGACAATAGAGAAAGTTAACATATAAAGCTATAGCAAACATTAAACACTGCCCTACTCTAACTCAATTAACATGAAACCACACTAAAGGCCTATTTCTCACATTTCTCATTACCCGATATATCATGTCCAGCTTTCAACTAAAATATTACATGCTAAAAGGCAAGGGGAAAAGAAGTCTGAAGAGACAAATCAAGCATTAGAATGAGACACAGAGATGGAATTATCGGAGAATTTCATATAACTATGACTATAACTGTAACTAAATTTAAGATCTCAAATGGTAAAAGTAAGCAACATGCAGAAGCTGATAGGTAATATAAGCAGAGAGATGGAAACTCTAGTAAAAAAAAGAAATGCTAAACCTAAAACACTAAAAAAGTGTTAAATCTAAAAAGACTATCACAGGGGTACCTGAGTGGCTCAGTCATCTGAGTGTCCAACTCTTGATTTCTGCTCAGGTCATGATCCCAGGGCCCTGGAATGGAGGCCCACATTGAGCTCTATTCTGAGCATGGAACCTACGTAAGATTCTCTCTCTCATTCCCTGTCCCTCTCCCCTACTTACACATTCTCAAAATAAAATAAAGTAAAATAAAATAAAATAAACTATTAGAAATGAAGAGTGGATTTGATGGGCTTATCAATGACCTGGGGACAGTTGAGGAAAAAGAAAATCAGTGACCTTGAGGATAGGCCAATAGAAACTTATTAAATTGAAACACAATGAGAAAAACTAATAGAACAGAACAGAAAATCAAAGGACTGTGGTGTAATTTCAAAAGGTATAATATGAATAATTGCAATACCAAAATAAGAATAGCAGAGAAGGGAATAGAAGAAATATTTATAAAGAAATAATGGCTGAATTTTTTTTTCAAAATTAATGACAGATACCAAACCACAAATACACAAAGTTCAGAGAACACAAAGCAAAAGACATACCAAAAAATCTGTTCCTAGACACATCATACTCACACTGCAGAAACCCTGAAAGAAGGTGGAAATCTTTAAAGAAGCTAGAGGAAAAAATAAGAGAAGAAAAATGTTAAGAATTATAGTGGATTTCTCATCAAAAATTACAAAAGGAAGAACATGAAATAGTTAAAATAGTGAAAGAAAACCAGATATAAAAGGAAGCATGTGGGAATAAACTATATTCAGATTGCTCAGCAAATTTCTTCTATTTTGTGTAGTTTATATCTTCTTAAAGCAAACCTTATTTCTACTCCAAAAAGAAATTCTGATCACCTAGGAATCCTTCATTATTGAATCAGCATATTCCATAAGTCTGTAAGGCATTCAAGTTCAAAGGCCATCAGGAAGAATTTTCCTTTATTGAGGGGGAAGATCAGACTTTTCTTCTATTCAGGCCTTCAACTGATTGGATGAAGTTCACTCACATTATGGAGGGCAATCTGCTTTATTCAGTCTGCCAATTTAAATGTTAATCTTAACCAAAAACACCCTCACAGAAACACCCAGTATAATGGATGACCAAATATCTCTAGATAGTTTATGTGTGGATTTTATATTCATTTTATCTATATCAGAAGCCAATATGTGGTATATATCACAAAATGAAAGAGATTGACTTTTGCTAGAGAAATCTGAGAGCCATTTGCAAGATTTAGAATAATAGATAATATTGACTTTAAAAAAAATTAGTCCTTCTGTTATCCCGGATATTATCATCACATGTTTTGTGCTCCAAATGACAATGATAATAATATGAAATAAAATATTTGGAAAATATGGTAAGAGAATTTGTATATTTTCTTATATCCATACTTATAGGATACAGTAAAGAATCAAGTCATATATAACCAGGAGAATCCTTGTTCTTCATTTTTCAAGATATCAAAAAACAGTAATGAATGCTAGAATATAGGAAATCTTGTCCACCAAGATAGTATGCACTGAGTGCCAATAGATGTCATATTTTGAATCTTTATAACAATTTTATGGGGGGTAGTTATCCCTAGTTCCATTCTAGTGATGAGAAAACTAAAGCTCAAAGAAGTAGCATATAATAACCCCCACAAGCAACAGATGGAATCAGAATTTAATACAGGTCTGATTGTCTCTGAAAACTCTTATTCTCAGTTTACATTATTCCTTCCCTCATAAGAAGTGTTGTATTAGTTTAAAAAAAAGGGTTAATCATATGAGTTTATCTGACATTGGCATCAAATATAGAATATAGAATATTCTATATTTTAATATAGAATATTAAAAATATTAATTAATTAAAAATATTAATATAGAATATTAAAAATCTCATGACGTCAACGTTCCCAAAGTTGAACTTACAGGTAATACCTATAAATTTAGGTAAATGTACACTGAATCACTGAGTTTTTAACAGTTTTGACTAAAACTCCCAGGTTTCTTAATATATATTGGATACAAAATATTATCAGATCTTCTTTTAGAATAATTTAGAAGGATGAATCTTATTCATTTCTATTTTTTAAAGACTTTATTGTTTAATATCACTAACGGGTGTACTAATGGAATGTATGTTGCTACGACTTTGGGAGGAAAATAAAATACTAAATCAGTCCTACTAGTTCAGAGTACCAAAAATTATACCGTGTACTACTATGTATTTTATCTCGGTGGAATTTGACATCACAGGACATACTCAGAGAGAATCATCTCATGGCCATCCCTGCCAAGGCTTAGCAATGAGAATCCAGTACCAGATGTCATTTAGGTGTCCCTGCCTGTCCAAGTGTAGACTATGATCTCATTTTATGCAGTATTCTATTATCTTTGTTTTCTTGTTGTTCAGCAGCGAGGCCTGTGGAGAGCTGGAAAGCAATATTATTTCCTGTAGTTCACCATCTGTGAACACAAGCTTTTCTTTTTTCCTTGTGATGCAACTCAATACCTATACTACCCAACTGCTGCTTATGCTTTACATCAAGTATTTTGTTTCATCTTTAATTTGTAATCTGTTCAGTGTACAGGTGCAAAGGAGTATCAATTTAATTTATAAGATGTGCAGAAGGACGAAAGTCAAAATAACATGAAATCAGTGCTAAAAAGTTTCAGCTACTGAAGTAAAATTATTATCGTAAGTTTTTCTTTGTGGGTCACAGTGTCTAACAACAAAAGAAAGGACAAGATACATGGTGGACATTAACGTGGGTATGTCGCAACATGTCAGGAATATTGTTTGAGTAATTATTCCAGATTCACATGGAGAGAATACAGGGCAAGGGATTTGAAGTGAGCATAAATGGACTTAAAAAAATAAACACAAAACAGAAAGGGCCAAAGAGTTGCTTTTATTGTGTGAAACTACCTGGGGACTGTGTTTCAGGTGCAGCATGTCACATGGCTGCACACGTCGTGCCAAAAATGACTTTATGTCAAAAGCTGTTTATTAAATATGGGAGCATATGGCAAGCACTGGGAATCACTTGCCTTTGTAGTATGGCAACTTGTGCATTTACCTTTTTACATTTATCTATGTTACATCACTTTCCAAAAAATGCCCCATGTTGCAAAATCATTGTCTGATTCTATAACACTAAGGAAAACCCCAAGTAAAAATTTTTGCCCATAGAGAAATAGAGAATTTGACCGGATTAAATTTAATTATTTTTATATCCTAGGTACAACTGGTGTTCAGCTTTATTAATATCTATACTCTATTATAAGGTACCAAACACATTTTATAATCCATTTACATAAATACATAGAGGAGGCAATTATTGAGTCAGAGTAATATGAAGCTATACTAATTTTAATGTTGATGACTCAAATTAGAGCAAGTATTTGTAATATAAATTCACAAATATTAAGATATATTTGAAAACTATTTTTTATTTGGTGAATTTTTTACCCACAGAAAAAAATTTTTTTTAATTAAGCAGTTTAGGTTGGCTTAGTTGGTTAAGCATCCAGCTCTTGATTTCGGCTCAGGTCAGGATCTCACAGTTCATGAGATCAAGTCTGATGTCAGGTGCTATGCTGACAGAGCAGAACCTGCTTGGGATTCTCTCTTCCTCTCTCCCTGCCTCTCTCTCACTCTTTCTCAATTTTAAATAATAAAAAATAATAAGCAGTTCACGATTTTATTTTTTTTTTAATTTTTTTTTCAACGTTTATTTATTTTTGGGACAGAGAGAGACAGAGCATGAACGGGGGAGGGGCAGAGAGAGAGGGAGACACAGAATCAGAAACAGGCTCCAGGCTCTGAGCCATCAGCCCAGAGCCTGACGCGGGGCTCGAACTCAGGGACCGCGAGATCGTGACCTGGCTAAGTCGGACGCTTAACCGACTGCGCCACCCAGGCGCCCCACAGTTCACGATTTTAAAAAACAAATAAGCAAAACCCAAAACAACAGCAACAAAAACCCTGAATTGCCTAACTTAGCCTGCTAGGATTTCCCTGTGCAATTAGACTGCATGGAACATACAATATCCTCAATAAATAACTGGTGAATTAGTGATTATGGATAAATAAACGAGTAAATAAACCAACAAATATAGAAAGAGTAATCATTTTCAAAATTGCCTAATGTTAGGACTATGTAGACAAATATGGAAAAAAAGGAAGTTCTAAGATCTATGAACATGTCTTATGTTAATAGTGGATGTCTACTAAAGTTTACATACATGACACGCACGTACAAATTATTGAGGTGAGAAAACCATGAGTAAATTAACTATATGCAAGGGCCAAAGTTAATTTTCATTTTAGATTTCATCCGAAAATTTTATGTCCACTCTAAATTATATTCCTAAAAATATACCAGTATAAAACACCTGCAAATTCTGAGTATCAATGGGCCAACATCTGTTCATTCAAATAAGCAAGTGAGCACAAAACAGATATCCTTGGGGTCCAAAATGGAAGAGAAGATGGCTACCACAGCGGCACAATGAAGCTTAGGCTACAGATTAACGTTAGCCTTTGAAGATCGTGGAATACACCTTTGAGTCTCACTTGAATTTGTATTAACAGTATGGTAAAGTGAAACCCCCTAGGAAATGGATCTGGCTTGAAACTTGTCCAAAGATCTTAATGGAGTAAATGAACACAGAAATGTACTCACTCTTGATCGAGGTATCTCAAAATAACTTTGGAAAAGCCTCCATTAATCATGAGTTCACAACTCAAAGTTTAACAATACACAGGAATCAGGCATCATATCAAGACAGCAAGAAAAACAAACAGGAGAATTAAATTTACCATTAGATGTAGTTATGTAGAACTTCTCCATCATGGAACATAAAATTACTATGTTTACAATATTAAAAAATAAAAGAGGCTACTAGGATTCCTACCGGGAAAATTATACTATAAAAACAAGAAAACAAGTGTATTTGAAAGAGAACCAAAGAGACATTCTCTAAGTATAAACACTGAAATTAAGATCTCAATGTCAAATAATGCATAGATGACTGATTAGAAAACTGAAGAACAATCTCAAGATACAACTCAGGATGTAGCAGGATTCTTGCACAGTCATGACACTGATGCTTTTGTTTCCAGGAAGCATCTTTATTTGTTCCATCACTACTCAGTTGGATTCATACCCGAAGAACTGAGCCCTGGACACCACATGGTGTAGTTTTTTACATAGTTTCTACTTCTTTGTCTCCTATATATGGTAATACACAAGCATACAGTCTAAGTGGTCTCATGTTACAAGGTCGTGAGGGATGTTTTCATGTATGAATATAATCAGGTTGCCTTATGGTTTTTTTTTCTTTCCACAAGGAGGCATCATCAGGAGAGATTTTTCTATCTAGTAATAGAAAATATGCCAGAGAAATTAATATGGATGGAATGCTAATATATTTCATAACATATATTTTATTGAACTTTCAGAAGACTAGAGAAAGTAGACTTTTTAAAAAAAGTTTATAACGTTTATTCATTTTTTAAGAGACAGAGACAGAGTGTGAGTGGTGGAGGGCAGAGAGAGAGGGAGACACAGAACCCAAAGCAAGCTCCAGGCTCTGAACTGACAGCACAGAGCCTGATGTGGGGCTCAGACTCACAAACCGCGAGATCATGACCTGAACCGAAGTCAGATGCTCAACTGACTGAGCCACCCAGGCGTCCCTCATAACATATATTCCATTAAATTTTCAGAAGACTAGAGAAAGTAGATAGACTTTTAAGAACTGGCTGGGAAATTTCTGTACTTGAGGAAATACCCAAGCCCTTAGATTCAGGAATTGCAGCAAATCCCAGGAAGAATATATTAAAAAGAAAAGGAAATCAAATGTGGGCTCATTCATTGGTACCAAAATCCCCAAATATTGGTAGCTTAAACAGGCCTAAAATCTTACTTTGCAAAGTTGTCTATCTTATTTGACATCCCTAAGGTGATGCCCTCATTCACATGATTGAAGGTGACTCAGCTGTCTGTATTCTAACCAGTTATAAAGAAGGAAAGAAAAACAATAATATACCTTCCTTTAACGGGCATGATCTAGAAGTTTCATGCACTGTGGGATTCTTTGCATCTCTTTAGCAAATTTTAGTTTACCTAACCACAGCCAAACCTAGGCAAAGGGAATTTGGAAATAGTAGTGTTTCACTGAGAAGCCACGTGCCCTGAAAAACAACAAAACCATTACTTAAAATTGTGTAGTCCGATGTAGTAGCTGTATTAACATTTAATTAAAATAAAAAATTCAGTCCTTCATTTCCATTAGCCACATTCCAAGTGTTCAGTAACTGCATATAACCATATGTTGGAACCATATGTTTCCAACCATGTGTTGGAAAGTAAAACTTAAGAATGTCTTCATCACTAGGTGCACCTGGGTGGCTCAGTGGTTAAGTGTCTGACTCTCAATTTTTGGTTCAAGTCATGATCTCACGGTGGTGAGACTGAGCCCCACATCTGGCTCCATGCTGAGCATGGAGCCTGCTTGGGATTTTCTCTCTCTCACCCTCTCTCTTTGCCCCTCCCCTACCTCTGCTCACACACTCACTCTCAAATAAATAAATAAATAAATAAATAAATAAATAAATAAGTCATTTTTTAAAAAAGAATGTTTTCATAGCTCAGTGCACAGTGAGTGCCTCCTGCTTCTCTACAAGGATAGAACACAGATTGAAGAATCTTAGTATTCGGTGTCATCAGTTTCTTCTTTTGTTACAAAAATATGTGTATTTATGTGAACCCTTATTTCTATCTTGAAACACACTCTCACTTCAAGACACAATCTCCAGTCCAATGTTTTTGAGTACAGTAGCCTCCAACAAACTCAGCCATGACTACGTTTTCTGGAGATCTCCATAATAAAAGATAATTGATCTACCTATGACTCCCCCTCCCATACACAGTGGTAGAGCAGGAATAGGAAAACTATATTAAAGTCACCTATTTAAGCAAGGGAGAAAGGGAAGCACACAGTAGTTATTAGCCCAAAATAATTATCAAATTCTCCTGAGTAGAAATTAAATACTCAAACTGGATTCAGTTTGCTAAGCTCATCAAGCAGTTCTAGGTCTGCATTCTGGGATAAATTATCTTGCCCATTGTTGTCTTTATACAACATCTAAAGAAGACGAAAGAAGATGAAAAGAAGATGAAAACATCTTCTTCGGCCCACATCTGAAATGAGCAATGAAGAATATTTCTTCTGAGTATTCCGGTGATTTGTAGGTTATTTTAGAAGTTGGAACAATCATGAACTTTTGCCTTCCTTGAGGTCATCTGAAATAAAGGTTTTGCGTGGGAAGACATGATTCTTAATTCATTGCCACTGAGCTGATTCCTAGTTTTCCAGTCTGAAATTCTTAATGGAAAATACTTGAGAATTACATGGTGTTAGAGTTCAATCTCCTGCTAAGGCTGCCTCTTCAAAGATACTTGATAAAATTGCTTCTATTTGGGGCACAGAAATAAGTGAATGTCTAATTCTCTATCAACTTATATTGTGGGTCATAGGTATAGAGTAATAGGACTTTCTTTTTCTTAAATATTTCTAAGCTTATTTATTTTGAGAGAGAGAGAGAGAGAGAGAGAGAGAGAGAGAGAGAATGTGAACAGGGGATGGGCAGAGAGGGAGGGAGAGAAAGAATACCAAGAAGGGCCCACAATCAGCATGGACCCATACACAGGACTTGATCCCACAACCATAAGAACGTGACCTGAGCCGAAGTCGAGTTGGTCACTTAACTGAGCCACCCAGGCACCCCTAGGACTTTCTAATTACCATTTTGCAATAGCAATATTCAAAATATTTTCATCCAATCTTGCTAGCCACTGTGTATTAAGGAAATGGGCAGAATTAGAAAAATAAAATAAATGAAGTCTAGGATATTTTTTTGTAATGTGACATATAAGTGAGTTTAGTTTATTTATACAGTTTGAGGAGACAAACTACATTAGTATCTTCTTAAATTTCCATCAGATTTAATCAAACTTTCTCAAACAGCTAATATTATCAGATGAAAGGCACACTTATAGGTAGACTGACTTACAGCAGGAATAAAGACTTCCACTGTCTAGTCTATTAATTATTCATTTGTCTTTAAAAAAAGCTTTAGCTAAATTTCCGAAATAAAATGACTGACAGCAACTTGTGGGTATAAAACATCCTGGGTTCTAGTCCTGGGTTTACTGCAGTCTTAGCTGTGTCAATACAAACCTTTTCATTTCTTAGTTGTAGGACAATGTGTGTTTTTCTTCTGCTATGTGGAATTAAACTGACAACGTGGTTTATGAGACATGCTTTCAGATAGGAAGTCTCAAAGTAATATTGAATTTTCTTTCTTAAGAGAATAATTTTCTTTAAGCCAATGAGGAAAAGCCTAGCTGAGTGTAGCCAGGTAAGGACAAGTAAACAGAAGAAATCTCAGTGATAAGCGTAAGTAATACTACATTGTCTAGTTTCACTAGAGGCAAAGTTAACAATCACAGCATTTTGATAGTCTACCCAGCAGTGTGGGCAGGGATTTTATATTAAACAAACCCTAGGGATTTTTATGTTAAATATTCTGAAGGGGACTTAGCGGACACCTTTACCTCAAATTTCTCCAAATGCATGTCTAAAAGGAATAAATAACAAGAATATAGAATGTTTTTGTGCATTTCCAAGGTTTATAAAAAGCTGCTTAAAAGTGGAAATTTTTAATATGCACAGAACTGCACATTTAAAAATGGTTAAAATAGAAAATTTTCTGTTATGTACACTTTATCCCAATATTTTCAAAAAGAAAATTCACCAGGTTTCACTTCTCAGAGAAAGTACTTAGAGAATGAGTATGGAAAGCAACCTTATTTTTTCGGTTCACATGTTAAGTTGGATGCTTTTTATTTGTGATCACATTACTCTTCAGAAGAACTCTTACAGGTACTGTTCACATTTACAGATGAGAAACTGAGGTTCAGAAAAAGCATCATACAGATGAGACACAGATTCAGAAAGAATATCAAAACCATTCCATTGGTCTGCAAAGTCATGGTAAATTAATATGTCTGAAGGCAGAGACAAAAAGGAGAGTAGTGAGAAAAGTTCATGTGTTCCACGGACTAAGGAAATAGTAGAACATCTCTACCACAATCCAACTACCATAAGAGTTTTACCATATTCCATCCCTAAGCAATTGCCCAGATAAGCATTAAATAACAAACCTAAATCTAACAATCAATGTAAGTAAAAGAGGGAAAAATGAATGAATGAAAAAACTAATGAATGGTTAATATTTAAAGTTAATGGTTATTGATTGATTGTCAGTAAGAGCCTTATGCACTCTGTGGAAAAAAAAAAGACTTTCGTGTTAGATATGGCATCTCGAAAATATGTTTTGAATGAATCTGTTTCAAGTTTTATCTCAGGGAAAACTAACTTTAATAATGAAATTTCAGGGATGCCTGGGTGGCTCGGTCAGTTAAGCATCTAACTTCGACTCAGGTTATTATCTCACAGTTTATGAATTTAAGCCCCACATAGGGCCCTGTGCTGACAGCTCAGAGCCTGGAGCCTGCTTCACATTCTGTGTCTCCCTCTCTGTCTGTTCCTCCCCTGTGCTCATTCTCTCTCAAAAATAAATATTAAAAAAAATTATTTTAAAAATGAAACGTCAAATAGAATTGAGATGGTGGAGTAGTATGGGGACCTGAGCTTATCTCGTCCCTGAAATGCAGCTAAATCAGCACCAAACCATTTTGAACACCTAGAAATTAACCTAAGGATGAATGCTACAATCTGCATAATTTGAGCCATAGAATTTGACAGGTACTTGGTGTAGAGATGTGAACTGGGGGAGAGAAAAAAACCTCTGTGCCTCAGAGGGTAGGGAGCTGAGTTCAGAGAGAGAGGACAGAAAGAGAAAGGGGGAGTGCAGTGCATTGGGGTCATGCAAGAAAAGCACTACCCCTGAAAGAAGGTGGAGACAGAGAGAGAAAAGAGTGAAAACATTTGCAGGGGCCTGAACAAGAAATCTGTTCCCCAAAACGATTTATGGGAGAAAGGAGAGGGTTTCACTACCACCAGGATTCTATAAATAGTGGAGCACAGAGTCTGGAGTTTCAGAGCTCAGTGCCTGGTAATGCATTAGTGAGGAAGTAGGCCAAATCACCAGGAGCAGGCAGCATGGTCTGAGGGGTCCATGTGTCACATAGAGAGAGGCAGTTCCTCTGTTTAGAGTGCATTTTGTAGAGACTATACAATCTTCCCGTGGGAAAAAGTCCTTGCAGACCCCAGAAAGCAGTCACGTTTACTGATATTGGAACAAAGACTCCAAAGAGTGCAGCAAAACCTGGCACCAGCTGTTTGTTGTGATTTACCATAAACTCTGAGCCTCTGTGACTGCATGATCATATGAATGTTTTCTGGGATAAGCCAGACCTGGCCATTGCTCTATGAGACCCTCTTCCAGAGATTCAGCATGGGTCCAAGCTGTGGGGGTATCTGAAGTGTGGGATTTTGATACACAGCCCCATCTCAGCTATAACTCTAGAGGGAGGTGCCACCTCATAGGCAGACAGCTTGGAATGGGCAGAGTAGAGGTGGGGAGTGACAGAGGCCTGAGACAAAGGAAGGGTATTTGATCCTGTGTCTGTGAGGGCACAAATTCCCATACCAGAGATTAGAGAGCTGGGTGAAGTCATTTTCACTTCTAGTGCACACACACACACACACACACAGATGACTCCAGTGAGCTAATTAGTGCCAACAAGTGGAGAGCGGAGCTGTTACATCAAGCCCTGTCCACTTAGACCCTCCAGGAACATCTTCCAGAAGACCAGAACAAATCCCTTCCACTTGCTTAGTCTATGGACTATAGTGGGTTGCAAAGTTTCAGTTCTATGGGAAACTGGATGTAACTTCATTCATGTCTCATTCTGTTTGCTTGTTCATTTGTTCATTTTCCTCGCTTCTGTTTTTGCTGATATTGTTTTATTTTTTCGTTCTTTTCTTTCTCTTTCTTGGAAATAGAAAATGCAAATTTTTTATTGTATTTTCTTTATATTATTTTATACTATATTATTATTAATTTTTTTAATATTAATTTTTCTTTTTTTTTTAAACTTTTTTCCCTTTCTCTTTTTTCTTCCTATCAATTTCTCTCAATGAGCAGAACAAAACATCCCCAGGATCTAGCTTCCTTTATTTTATTTTTTTTGTTTCATTTGTTTTTATTTTTTTTTAATTTTCATTTCTTTCTTAATTTCTTTCTATCTCCAAAATGACAGGGTTGAAGAATTCACTCCCCAAAAAAGAATAGGAAGAAATGATGGCCAGGGTTTCATCCACACAGATATAAATGCGATTTCTGAACTAGAATTTAAAACTACAATTGTAGGAATACAGTCTGGGGTTGAAAAAAGCATAGACGACACCAGAAAAATCCTTTATGCAGAGATAAAGAACAAAAATCTGGTTAGGCCAAAATTAAAAATGCTATAACTGAGATGCAAACTTGATTGTATTCCATCACAGCAAGGATGGATGAAGCAGAGCAGTGAATCAGTGAGATAGAAGATAAATTATGGAAAATAATGAAGCAGAAAAAAAAGGGAAATGAAGGCAAAAGATCATGATAAAAGATTTACAGAACTCAGCAACTTATTACAGAGAAACAGCAATCATATAACAGGAATATCAGAAGAAGAAGAGAGAGAAAGGGGCAGAAGGTTTATGTGAGCAAATTATAGCTGAAAATTTCCCTAATCTTAGGGAGGACATAGACATCAAAATCTAAGAGGCACAGAGAACTCACATTAAATTCAACAAAGACTGACCATCACCAAGGTTATAATAGTCAAATTCAAAAAATACACAAAGAAAGAATAATGAAAGCAGCAAGGAAAAAAAAGTTCTTAACCTGCAAGGGAAGACACATGAGGTTTGCAGCAGATCTGCCCAGAAACTTGGCAGCAGAAAAAAGTGGCCAGAAATATTCAATGTGCTGAATCAGAAAAATATGCAGCCAAGAATCCTTCATCTGGCAATTCCATCATTCAGAATAGAAGGAAAGATAAAGAGTTTCCCAGACAACAAAAAACAAAGCAATTCGAAAACATTAAACCAGTCCTACAAGAAATTTTAAGGGGAAATCTTTGAGTGGAGGGAAAAAAAAAAGACTCAAAGCAATAAAGACCAGAGAACATCACCAAATACACCAACTCTACAGGTAACACAATGGCACTAAATTCATATCTTTCAATAATCACTCTAAATGTAAATGGCCTAATGCCCCAATCAAAAGACATAAGGTATCAGAATGGATATCAAAACAAGACCCATCTGTATTCTGCCTACAAAGACTCATTTTAGACCTAAAGACACCTACAGATTGAAACTGAGGGGATGGAGAACCAATTATCATGCTAATGAACATCAAAAGAAAGCGGGAGTAGCCATACGTTTATCAGACAAATTAGATTTTAAAACAGAGACTGCAACTAGAGATGAAGAAGGGTGTTATATGATAATTAAGTCTACCCACTAAGAAGATCTAACAATTGTAAATATTTATGCCAACTTGTGAGCACCAAAATATATAAATCGACCACAACAATAAATACATTGATAATAATATAATAATAGTAGGAGACTTTAACACCCCACTAACAGATATCTTCAGAACATTTCATCCTCAAGCAGCAGAATTCTTCTCAAGTGCTCATGGAACATTCTCCAGAACAGATCCCATACTGGGTCACAATTCAGCCTTCAACAAGTACAAAATGATCGATATCATACCATGCATATTTTCAGACCACAACACTAGGGAACTCAAAATCAACCACAAGAAAAATTTTAGAAAGACCATAAATACTTGGATATTAAAGAACATCTTACTAAATAACGAATGAGTTAACCAAGAAATTAAAGAGGAAATTAAAAAGTACATGGAAGCCAATTAAATGAAAACATCCCCAAAACTTTGGGATGCAGCAATGGCAGTTATAAGAGGTAAGTATTTAGCAAGCAAGACTTTCCTAAAGAAGGAAGAAATGTCTCAAATACACAACCTAACCTTACACCTAAGAGAGCTGGAAAAAGAAGAGCAAATAAAACCCAAAACCAACAGAAGATGATATTGATATTGATATCAATATCCAATGATATTGAAATTAAAAACAAAAACAGTAGAACAGAATAACAAAACTAGGATCTGGTTCTTTCAAAGAATTAACAAAATTGACAAACTCCTATCCAGATTTATCAAAATGTAGAAGACCCAAATAAATAAAATCACAAATGAAAGAGATCACAACAAACATGAGAGAAATACAAAGAATAATAAAAGAATATTATGAGCAATTATATGCCAACAAATTGGGCAATATGAAAGAAATGGATAAATTCCTAGAAACATATAAACTACCAAAAACTGAAACAAGAGGAAATAGGAAATTTGAACAGACCCATAACCAGTAAAGAAATTGAATCAGTAATCAAAAATCTCCCAGCAAAAAAGAGTCCAGGGCTGGATGGCTTCCCAGGGGAATTCTACCAAACATTTAAAAAGAATGTATATGTATTCTTTTGAAGCTGTTCCAAAAGATAGAAATGGAAGGAAAACATTCAAACTCATTCTATATGTTCAGCATTACCTGTATACCAAAACCGGACTAAGACCCCACTAAAAAGGAGAATTACAGATGATGAACATGGATATGAATATGAATATGCTCAACAAGATACTAGCAAATTGTATCCAACAACACATTAAAAGGATTACTCACCACAATATAGTGGGATTTATACCTGAGATGCAAGGCTAGTTCCATATCCGCAAATCAATCAACACGATACATCATATTAAAAAGAAAGGATAAGAACTACATGATCCTCTCAATAGATGCAGAAAAATCATTTGACAAAATATATCATAGATAAAAACTCTCAAGAAAAATAGGAATAGAAGGAACATACTTCAACATCATAATGGCTATATATATAAAAGACCCACCACTAATATCATCCTCAGTGAGGAAAAACTGAGAGTTTTCCCGAGGTCAGGAAGACAACAGGGACATCCACTCTCATAACTGTTGTTCAACATAGTACTGAAACATCTAGCCTCAGCAATCAGACAACAAAAAGAAATAAAAGGCATCCAAATCAGCAAGGAAGAAGTCAAACTTTCACTCTTCACAGACAACATGATATTCTATGTGAAAAACCAGAAAGACTGCACCAAAAGATTGTGAGAACTGATACATGAATTCGGCAAAGTTGCAGGATATAAAATCAACATACATACCAATAATGAAGCAGCAGAAAGAGAAATCAAGGAATCAATTCCACTTACAATGGCACCAAAAACCATAAAATACCTAGGAATAAGCCTAACCAAAGAGGTAAAAGATCTGTACACTGAAAATTATAGGAAGCTTATGAAAGAAACTGAAGAAGACACAAAGAAATGGAAAAACATTCCATGCTCATGGATTGGAAGAACAAATATTGTTAAAATGTCGATACTATCCAAACGAAAGTACACATTCAATGATTCCCAATCAAAATAATGTCAGAGTTCTTTACAGAGCTACAATGAACAATTCTAAATTTGTATAGAACCAGAAAGAAACCCAAATGGCCAAAGTAACATTGAAAAAGGAAACCAAAGCTGGAGGCATGACAATTCCAGACTTTAAGCTGTATTACAAAGCTGTAATCATCAAGACATTATGGTACTGGCACAAAAACAGACACATAGATCAATGGAACAGAATAGAGAAACCAGAAATGGGCCCACAAACATGTAGCCAACTAATCTTTGACAAAGCAGGAAAGAGTATCCAATGGAAAAAAGACAGTCTCTTCAGCAAATGGTGTCGGGAAAACTGAATAGTGACATTCAGAAGAATGAAACTAGACCACTATCTTGCACCATATACAAAAATAAATTCAAATGGATGAAAGACATACATGTAAGATGGAAAACTATCAAAATCCTAGAGGAGAAAACAGGAAACAACCTCTTTGATCTTGGCCGCAGCAACTTCTTACTAGACATGCTTCCAGAGGCAAGGGAAACAAAAGCAATAATGAACTATTAGTACCTCATCAAGACAAAAAGCTTATGCACAGCAAAGGAAAAAAATCAACAAAACCAGAAGGCAACTGATGGAATGAGAGAATATATTTGCAAATGGCATTTTGGATAAAGAATTAGTATCCAAAATCTAGAAAGAACTTATCAAACTCAACACCCAAAAAACAAATAATCCAGTGAAGAAATGGGCAAAAGACATGAACACTTTTCCAAAGAAAACATTCAGATGGTTAACAGACACATGAAACGATGCTCAGCATCACTCATCATCAGGAAAACACAAATCAAACCCACAATGAAATACCACCTCCCATCTGTCAGAATGGCTAAAATTAACACCTTAAGAAACAACAGCTGTTGGTGAGAATGTGGAGAGAGGGGGATACTTTTGCACTTTTGGTGGGAATGCAAACTGGAGCAGCCACTGAGGAGAAGAGTAGAGGTTCCTCAAAAAATTAAAAATAGACCCACCCTATGACCCAGCAACTGTACTACTAGGAATTTATCCAAAGAATATAAAAAAGCTGATTCAAAGGGGGCCTATGCACCCCAATTTTTACAGCAGAACTATCAACAATAGCCAAATTATGGAAATAGCACAAATGTCCATTGACTGATCAATGGATGAAGAATGTGTGTGTGTGTGTGTGTGTGTGTGTGTGTGTGTGCATGTGGAGTATTACTCAGTAGCTAAAATGAATTAAAATTTATTGTGTGCAACAATGGGGATGGAACTAGAATGTATTATGCTACATGAAATAAATCAGTCAGAGAAAGACATATGATTTCTCTCATATGGAGAATTTAAGAAACAAGACAGATGAACATAGGAGAAGGGAAGGAAAAATAAGATAAAAATAGAGAAGTAAACCACAACAGACTCTTAAATATGGTGAATAAAATGAGGGCTTATGGAGGGATGTGGGGGGAGGGGGATGGGCTAAATGGGTAATGGGCATTAAGGAGTGTACTTGTTGGGATGAGCAACAAGTACTATACGTGACTATACGTGATGCTATACGTGACTGATGAATTACTAAATTCTACTCCCGAAACCAGTATTACACTATATGTGAACTAACTTGGATTTAAATTTAAAAAGTTTTTAATGCAATTTCAGAATTATATTCTGAGTATATAGAATATATACTCAAAGAAGTAGCTTTCACTCAATCATAAAAAAAAAAAAAAAACCACAAATTCTGCCAGTATGAAGGGTAAAGACTGAAGATATAAAAATAGTTCCAAACATACACACAGGAAAAGGGAACTTTAAAAATAGAATGCAACTATATTTTCACTCTTCTTTGCAATTGTTCCCACTGTTCACCTTCTCTCAACTTTATACCCAGCACTATACTGGAAATATTAACTTTGAGAATCTTAATCTTAAAACCAGATTATCTAAAACCCTGAAAATAAATCAGTGGGAGAAATCTGTCTGTGGCACTTACTGCTTTTTATAGGAACAGTAAAAAAAACATTCCTCATCAGATTCAAGGAAAACAGTCTTTAATGCTCAGGTTTAGGAGGTGACAAAATATTTTAGGAGCTGAGTCTTACATATAATATTTTTTATCAACAGAAACTGCATGACTAGCTACTACTGTTTGCTATCATTAGTGTGATCCAAGAAGTGGGAGAGAGGAAAGGGTTCAACTACAATTGCCTTTGGGTTGCTATAGTATTTGTTAATAGAATTAAGAACTATACATGTCAGGGGCGCCTGGGTGGCTCAGTCGGTTAAGCGTCCGACTTCAGCTCAGGTCACGATCTCGCGGTCCGTGAGTTCGAGCCCCGCGTCGGGCTCTAGGTTGATGGCTCAGAGCCTGGAGCCTGCTTCCGATTCTGTGTCTCCCTCTCTCTGACCTTCCCCCGTTCATGCTCTGTCTCTCTCTGTCTCAAAAATAAATAAGGAAAACGTTAAAAATTAAAAAAAAAAAAAACTATACATGTCACCCACCTCTAGAAATGACATCATTAGCTCCTAATTTTGCTTTTTGAAAAAATTCTAATCATTTTACAAAAAGACTTTGTAAATAGACTACTCAATAAGATCAAGATTGCTAAAACTTAGTGATTATCTTTTGTGATATCTATCGCAGAAGTTAGCCAACTTCAAGTTACAGGAGCATTCCCCACAAGAGACCACTGTCCACACAAGACCATCCCAAATTTGGACACCAACTACAAGTTAAAAGGTTTCACAAACCATACTCAGGTTTGATAATTTTCTAGAACAAGGCATAGACATACTGAAAATTATTATGCTCAGGGTTACACTTTATTATAAGTAATGGATACAGAATAAAATGAGATAAGAGAAGTGCACAGAGTGGGGTCTAAAGAAGCAACAGAAAGGGAGCTTTCCCAGTCCTCTCCTTGTGGAGTCGGAACAAATTTCTTTCCAGGCATCAATATGTGGCAATACCTATGGAGTATTGCCAATTAAGGAAGTTCACTTAAGCACTGGTGTTCAGAACTTTTATTGGGACACTGTCACATAAAGATGATTAATTGATTGCCCATGTGTTTAATCTCTATCTTTGGGTGAACTGATACCACACAACTCAAAACTCCCGTGCAAAATTGTATCACTTGCCTCTTTTTTATGGCCAGCCCCTGCCTTAAGTCACACTGTTACCTCCTAGAAGACATTACCTCCAGAAACCTAGGGAGAGGAGTAGGCTTCTTTGAGGGTAAGTTTCAGTTGTTTATTACATACTACCGGTATTAGTTTGCTAATGCTGTCATAATAAAATGCCACAGAGTAGATGGTATAAACAACAGGAACTTATTTGCTCACAGTTCTGGAGGCTTGAAGTACAAGATCAGGGTACTAGTAGGGAGATTTCCTTTAAGACCTCTCTTGCATTTCCTGTAGTTCACTAGTCTCTTGCTGCCTTTTCACATGGTGTTTACTCTGTGCATCCTCAGCACTGGTATCTCTTCATCTGTTCTCTCTTTTTATAAGGACACCAGTCAGGTTGGATCAGGGCTCTCTCTAGCAGTTTCATTTTAGCTTAATCACATCTTAAAGTTTATATCTTCAAATACAGTCACATTCTGAGGTCCTGGGGGCTAGGGCGTCAGTGAATTAATTTTGGAGAGCTACAATTCAGTCCATAAGATCACCTAAACTCTGAGGCAAGACCAATGGCTTCGATCTAGTCTTCCCCATGTGTTAAATAACTGAGTCAGCAAGTGAGTATTAATTTGCTGAAAAAAAATCACTCTATTTTCCTGGAATGCATATTTTACTTAGATGGGTAGCAAAATGTTTGTGTGTTTACATCAGTGGCTTAGTTTCAGTGTTTTTGTCCCCATTACAGAAAGAATTGTATACAAAAACAACCTCTGGAAGGAAATAATAACCTTGAGCTGTTTTTTTTTTTTTCTTGTATTCATGCATTTAGCGTGTAGGTACTTGACCTGGGGTGAAAGAAAATTTTCTTGTGATTATAAGAGAAAATGTCAAAGTGAGACCTAACATGCCATATACAGTAGTCCTCTCTTTATCCATAGTTTCACTTCCCATGATTTCAGTTATCTGCAGTCACCTGCAGTCAGGAAGTAGAAGATCCTCCTGACAGATCATCAGGAGTTCGAGGTAATCTAAAACTATGTCACTATCGGACAAAGGGCTAGTATCCAAAATCTATAAAGAGCTCACCAAACTCCACACCCGAAAAGCAAATAACCCAGTGAAGAAATGGGCAGAAAACATGAATAGACACTTCTCTAAAGAAGACATCCGGATGGCCAACAGGCACATGAAAAGATGTTCAGCGTCGCTCCTTATCAGGGAAATACAAATCAAAACCACACTCAGGTATCACCTCACGCCAGTCAGAGTGGCCAAAATGAACAAATCAGGAGACTATAGATGCTGGCGAGGATGTGGAGAAACGGGAACCCTCTTGCACTGTTGGTGGGAATGCAAATTGGTGCAGCCGCTCTGGAAAGCAGTGTGGAGGTTCCTCAGAAAATTAAAAATAGACCTACCCTATGACCCAGCAATAGCACTGCTAGGAATTTATCCAAGGGACACAGGAGTACTGATGCATAGGGGCACTTGTACCCCAATGTTCATAGCAGCACTCTCAACAATAGCCAAATTATGGAAAGAGCCTAAATGTCCATCAACTGATGAATGGATAAAGAAATTGTGGTTTATATACACTATGGAATACTACGTGGCAATGAGAAAAAATGAAATATGGCCTTTTGTAGCAACGTGGATGGAACTGGAGAGTGTGATGCTAAGTGAAATAAGCCATACAGAGAAAGACAGATACCATATGGTTTCACTCTTATGTGGATCCTGAGAAACTTGACAGGAACCCATGGGGGAGGGGAAGGAAAAAAAAAGAGGTTAGAGTGGGAGAGAGCCAAAGCATAAGAGACTGTTGAGAACTGAGAGCAAACTGAGGGTTGATGGGGGGTGGGAGGGAGGAGAGGGTGGGTGATGGGTATTGAGGAGGGCACCTTTTGGGATGAGCACTGGGTGTTGTATGGAAACCAATTTGACAATGAATTTCATATATAAATAAAAAAAAATAAAATAAAAAAAAATAAAACTATGTCACAATGCCTATGTCATTCTCCTCATTCCATCTCATCATGTAGGCATTTTATTATTGCATAGCATCGCAAGGGTGAGTACAGTATATTTTGAGACAGCTATCACATTCACATGACTTTCATTATAGTACATAGTTATAATTGTCCTATTTATTGTTGTTGTTGTTAATCTTTCACTGTGCCTAATTTATAAACAAAACTTTATCATAGGTATGTGTGCACAGGAAAAAACAGTGTATATAAATTTCAGTGGTTTCAGGCATCCACTGGAGGTCTTGGGATACATCCTCTGCAGATAAGGGGGCACTACAATATTCTGTACACTGAAATGGAAAGTTCAGTAAAACAGATTTTTCACAGTGTTCATTTTGTTATCTGCAACTTTTGTGGTCCTGTGAATACACTATGACATTAGAAAAGCCCTTCTTGTACCCTTATGTGTTTTATAATCTCTAATATTCAATTTGTAACTCAAGTAGCTTTCTATGTGCCAAAGCATGATTTTAAGGATGTTTATGTAACTCTTCTAACAGAAAGTATGGCATTGTTATCAGACCCCACGTTTTAAGAAACGGATTTGACTTTTTAGTACTCTTTTCGATTTGTAGAAAAGTCAGAGATTTTAAGAGAACGTTCCCATATATTCATCCCTATAGGGTCCCTTATTGTTAACCTATTGTTAACATCTTACATTAGTGTGGTACATTTGTTATAATTAATGAATGGATATTGATGCATTTTAATTAAGTAAAGCCCATTTAGTTTATTCGGATTTTTTATATTTTTACATAAAGTCTTTTTTCTGTTCCAGGATCCCATCTAATATACCACATTACATAAAGTTATTGTTTCCTTAGGCTCCTCCTGACTCTTAGTATCTGACTTTCCTTTCATTTGATGACCTTTACAGTTTTGAGGAGCACTGAACAGGTGTTTTTTGGGATGCCCCTCTATTGGAATTTGTCTCATATTTTTCTCATGATAAGACTGGTTTTATGGACTTGGAGGAGGCACATCACAGAAGCCAAGTATCATTTTTATCACAGCATTTCAAGGATACATACTATCAATATCATTTATGACTGCTGGTGTTGGTTTTAATCACCTGACTGAGGCAGAGTCTGTCAGGTTTTGCCATCATAAAGTTACTCTTTTTTTTTCCCCTTTCCATACTGTAGTCTTTGGAAGGAAGTCACTATGTGCAGCCTACAGTTAAGAGATGGAAACTTATGCTCTCCCTACGAGATGACAGAGTATCTACATAAATTATTTCAAATTCTCCTGCACAGACCACTTGTCTCTTCTCCCCTATTAACTTATTCAATTATTTATTTATATTAGTATGATCATGAATATTTAATTTTTCAGGCTATATATTAATTCTACACTATTTTGCTGTTCATATTATTTTAGCTTTGGCATAGAAAACTCCTTAGCTTGACTTTGGTGCTCCTTCAAATGACTCTATTTTTTAAACAAACATGAAATGACACAGTGAACCCCTTATATTAGATAACAACCCCACCCCCAATACTAGGGATTGCCTTCAAAAAGCAATATATACCTTCCGTGAAATTTTCCTCCACTCTGGCTGTGTGTGTGTGTGTGTGTGTGTGTGTGTGTGTGTGTGTGTCTGATGTTCGCCTGTTTTTTCCTTACTATTTTATAACCATTATTACTTCCTCTATTGTCAGGCTCATGACCAAATAATAACCCACCAAGAGCGAATGTTCTTCAGTATAATGTAAAACACTATCTCTTCCCCAAATCTCAGCAGGCGTCTCTAACACTGCTTATAGTTCAGTTTAGTAGGTTATTGTGACATAATTAAGTTTTATAATTCAATGCCAAGGACAAACTGAAAAACACTAAAAAGAAAAGATGTCTTCGATATGCTCTTCTGTAAGGACAAATAATCATGTCAACTTTTATTTAGCTTTGCACAACGATCTGAGTAGAACCTCTTCTATCTTGCTAGAACTCATAAATATTTTGACACAAGAATTCTGTAACCTTGGGTCAGGTACAATGGTATTATAATGTGTTTTGTGAAGTTGGCAGATAGTCCAGTAGGGGAAAAATATCAACAGTAAATGGAACGTTGGCATCTCAGACTCATGTTTCCCTTGAGTCCTAAAAATGAACATAGTTCCTGGAGACAAAATATTTGAATGATATGCATAGTTTTACATGGGAATTTGGAATAAATACACTGATATGTTCTGCATCATTAAAGAACTACCTTTATAAACACCAACTTATTCTAAGTATTAGGCAGTTCATATTATACATTTCCTAGCCTTTTAAAAACCAATAAACAATTTCTGATGATCTGGGTGATAAAATAAAAAGAATGAAGCTTAAAAGCGAGATATTTTAACTCTATGAAACAGAGGAGATAAATCAGTGACTTCTCCATTTTATGTTCTAGGCAAGCCCCTTATTCTGGAAAAATCCTATTCTTTTCCCTAATTTTCCTAACTTGTTTAGTCAAGAGTTCAATGATGTTTTAATAATCAGTAGTGGCACATTCAATTACTTTATATGTAGCCAGCAAGATTAATTGCAAATATTTTAAATACATTTCTTTTGTTGAATTATAGCATATAATGTACTATTTTAGCAGGATGTAATACTTCTTAATATTTTGATTATTTTATTTATTTATATTTTAAGTGTATATGTAAAAATCCAATTGCATTTATTCAGTATTTTTTAAAATATGAAATTTATTGTCAAATTGGTTTCCATACAACACCCAGTGCTCATTCTAATATGTTTAACCCATATTTAGCATGTCTTGTTGCAATGCCTAATTTTAGGTGTTTCCACATTGACTATAGCTTGGTGCTGATTAACTTCTGGGCTTGTCCTATGGTATTTTCACTCTCCAAGTTTTGGTCTTTCTCGTGTGTCTACCTTGCAGAGGAGTTTCTCTCTGCTATTTCTATTTAATTACTCTAAGATTTCATTAGTTTCATTTTAAATTAAGTGGGTGCTAGAAACACTTATAATTGTCACAACAGTATGAAGAAAGTTAACATCTACCATAATAGGTATTAGTT
This sequence comes from Puma concolor, assembly GCF_028749965.1. Taxonomy (NCBI): domain Eukaryota; kingdom Metazoa; phylum Chordata; class Mammalia; order Carnivora; family Felidae; genus Puma; species Puma concolor. The sequence continues at coordinate 47,773,937 of NC_141684.1, forward strand.
CAGAAATGTAAGCAGATCTTATACCAAATCTTTACTGGTCGACTCTTGGGGTCACTATTTATAAATTCAAATATATTGCTTTTTTTCAGTCACTAGAATCTTTCAGGGTGTCTGAAAACAATCAAGTGATGACTATACCTCCCTGAATCTTGAGGTATCACATTTGTAACTGACATAAAACCCTGAAATAATAAGAGGAGTTTCCTGTCTCTTGTGTTCCACTCACTGCTACTTTCTGCAACTAATAGCAGCAAGTTCAAACCACTGCCTTAAGAAAAGTTATACAAGCAAAACTATAAGCAGAATGAAAACAACTTCTTTAAATCAGGTTAGTCAACATTTCAAAATAGGCTTTAAGAAGATATAATTGCCTTGAGATTGAGAGAAAATGAAAAAAAAATTGTGAAGGTGGTCTTTTAATCTCAAAGTTAGAGACCACAAGGTCTCTGACTCTCAATTTACTTATAATCAATGGGTTTGAAAAAAAAATAGAAAAACCAGACTAATCAAGATCCAACTTCTAGTGATTGGGGGGTAGGGGAAGAATGACTCTTACAAAATATGCCTAAAACCTTGTCTATAGTAAGGTCCTACTCTTAGAAATGGGTAGGGGAAATTTTGCAATAATCTTATCTCACTAGCTGATCGAAGGACATAGCTCCCTCTAGCCATCCTGTATCACTTAAGGAGAAAAAAGAAATACAAAGTCAACAGGGGTCATGCCTTTAAGGAAACAGATTGGGAACACTGCAAGTAGAAAAGGTTGTAGGAGGCAGTGGGGTAGGGGGAATACCTATATCATCAGAGAAACATTTGTGAAAGTCACAACCCAAGAAGCAGACCACAAAAACACTGAAATTAATTGGTAATATTAGAGAATTAGGGAACATTAGAGAATGCTCCCCCTCCCTCACACCCTATGACCACATCAGTATGACTCCAGTATAAAAAACAGTAGATTACAGCTAAAAGAGCTTCAAGACACAAAGTCTTTGAGGAGGAATATTTAGGGAAGCCCAAAGTTAGTATTGGGCACAAGGGGTGCCTGGGTAGCTCAATGGGTTGAGCTGCTGACTCTTGACTTCAGCTCAGGTCATGATCTCATAGTTCGCAGGATCAAGCCCTGTGTTGGGCTCGGTGCTGATGATGCAGATACTGCTTCTCTCTCTCCCTCTCTCTCTGTCCCTCCCCCGCTAATGCTTGCTCTCTTTCTCTCTAGCAAAATAAATAAACTTTTTAAAAAATTTTTAATGGGGACCAAAACAAGGTCACTAGAAGAATTTGAAAACTTCAACACCTACAACTACAGCAAACATTAAACAAAGCCCAACTTCTAGCCATAGTAACATAAATCTTCATACTAAATATTTACTTCAACCTCTATTATCCAATATATGTCTCACTTTCAATTAAAGATATAAAGCATGCCAAAGCATGCCAGAAATCTGAAGGGAAAAAGCAGCATATGACCAGACTCAGTATGAGAAATATGTTGGATTAATCAGATGAAGTTGAAATAACTATGATTGGGTCACCCGGGTGACTCAGTCAGTTGAGTGTCTGACTCTTGATTTTGACTTAGGTCATGATCTCACAGTTCATGAAATTGAGGCCCGTGTCAGAATTATTCACTGACAATGCTGCAGAGCCTAATTGGCATTCTCTTTCTCCCTCTCTCTCTGCCCCTCCCCTGTTCGCACTCACTCTTGCTCTCTCAAAATACATAGTTTTAAAAATAGTTAAAATAAAATAACCATGATTAATATGTTAAAGGTTCCAATGAAAATTAATATATGTTAGGCTATTTCATCAGAGAAATGGAGAATATATGAAGGTATTTCGTGAAAACGCTAGAAACCAAAAACGGCAAAATAGAAATTATGACCTTCAATGGGCTCATTAGTAGAGTCAACAAAGTCACAGAAATAGTCCGTGAACTTAACGATAGGGCGACAGAAATTATGGAAACCAAGACACAAATATCAAAAAAGGAATCAGAAAAGAGCATCAAAGAACTGAAGGACAATGTAAAACTATGTAATACTTGAAATTTGAATCCTTGATCCTAGAAAATGAAAGAATGGGACAGAGGAAATATTTTAAGAAATAATGACTAGTAACTTTACAATGGTAGTGGCAGAACCAAACTGCAGATGCAATAAGTTCTAATTATAAGAAAAAAAAAAAAACTTCTAAGAATTAATGAAATAAACAGAAATCTTGAAAGCATTCATGGGGGTAAGACAAGAGAAAGAAAGATAAGAATTACAGTACAGTTCTTATTAACATACATGAAAGCCAGCAGAAAGAAAAAAAGGAAAAGGAAGAAAAGGAGGAGAAGGAGAAGGAGAAGGAGAAGGAGAAGGAGAAAGAAAAAAGAAAAAAGGAAGGAAGGAAGGCAGGAAAAATTCATATACCCAGAAAAATTATCTTTCAAACAAAAGGGAGATATAAAGGCTGTCAAAACAAAACAGATATGATTTATTGCCAATACACCTACTTCATAAGAAATGTAAAGAGAAGTTATTCAGGCTAAAAAGAATGTGATATAGGTCAGAAACTTGAATCTATAGAAAACAAAAGCATTGCAAGTGGAATATATAGAGATGAAATATATACTTTTAATGCCATTTTAATTGTAAAGAGATAATAGAGGAAAGCAATAACAACAGCAATGTATTATGTGCTTAGAGCATGTGTAAAAGTGAAGTATGTGACAACAATGGCACAAGGGCTGAGAGGGATGAATAGCCTCATAATTCATGTGAAATTGTATACTATTATTTTAAAGTTGAACTACATTACTAAAACTGTATATTGGAAACCATAGAAAATTGATTAAAAATGTTCACAACAAAAGTCAATAAAAGAGATAAAAAATATCATAAAATCTATCTAGTTAAATCTAGAGAAGGCTGATAGAGTTAAAAATAAAGAAAAAATGTGGGGCACCTGGGTGGCTCAGTCGTTTAAGGGTCCGACTTTGCTCATGTCATGATCTTACGGCTAATGAGTTCAAGTCCCACGTCAGGCTCTGTGCTGACAGCTCAGAGCCTGAAGCCTGCTTTGGATTCTGTGTTTCCCTCTCTCTCTCTGCCTGCCTCCCTCCCGCCCCTGCCTCATGTTCTGTCTCTCTTTGTCTCAAAAATAAATAAACACTAAAAAAACTTTTTAAGAAAAAATGCAATGAAAATAAGAAACCTATGAAGATAATTGATTTTATTCCAATTATTTGAATTATTGCTTTAAAAGTGAATATTTAAACATACTAAAAGAAATTTTCAGATTTGACTTAAAAAGCAAAGCCTAATAAATATACAGTAAGAAGCTCACTGTAAATATGACTTAAATTAGTTAAAAATAAAAAGAAGTAGAAATAGACTTCACAAATATAGTTGACTGATTTTTGACAAAGAGGCAAAGGAAATTCAATGCAAAACAATAGTTCTTTCACCAAAATTTCTTAAACAATTGAACTTCCATAAAGAAAAAATAAACCTTAAGACATAAATCACATCTTTTAAAAAATAACTGATAATGAGTCAAAGATCTAAATGCTAAACATAAAATTATACAATGTTTTAAAAGTTATAGGAGAATAATCTGTGAAACATTGGATTTTGTGATTAGGTTTTTAGACACAACATGAAATGAACAATGTATAAAAGAAAAAAATCGATAAATTGGATTCATCAAAATCACAATATTTTGCTCAGAAAAAATAAATTGTTGAGATAATGAAAAACAAGCTTCAGAGTGGGATTAAATATTTGTAAATTACACATGTGAGAGAAAAATGTTAAAACTCAACACCAAGAAAACTGCAAGAGTGACTTCAGCAAGATAATAGACTGAGAGCTTCCAATGTTCATCACAGCACCAAAAAAAATTAAAAATTAAAAAATAAACCATTAACCACTAGTGAAAATAACACTATAATAAAGAAGCTGCAGCAAGTTGGTGCATCAGAAAAATCAGGGATGTCTGCATAGAAAAACATTTCATGTGGGTCAACCTATCTCCCTTGTCTTTCACAGCTGAGTGCATAGAGTGATCCCCTAGGCCATAATCTCCCCCTATTGAAGAAAACAGAGCAGGTAGCCTTTTGCTATCAATGTGAACACCCATAGCATTCACCACCAAAACACATACAATCCTTTGCTGACACTTACTTCAGCTGAGAGCGGTCCCTAGAATCCACATCACTCTAACCCTATGGAGAAGGAGCCACTGATGTACTTCCATGAGACTGGAGTCACCACCCTTCATCCCTGTCCTGACAGTAACATGCACATGACCAGCACTTGGCTCCATAGCCACTCCACTATTGCCTGTACCCGGAACAGTTGCACCACTGACACAACATACAAGCCTGCATCTTGGACCCCAGTGCCTAGAGGGATCCTCTAGGCATGACTTCCACCTATGGGGGGAAAGGAAAGCAGAAGGACTAGAACAGCCTTTGCCACAAAGGACCCAGTAGCTCTCACCACCACGATGGACATACAGCTTTAGCCACTGAAGAACCCTACAGTTCTTATCAATATTGACCTCAGCTGATGGAGCTTCCTGGAGTATATGCTTCTGTGTTCCCCTGAAGCCAGCCAGAACCTCTGCTGCCCCCTGGAGCTGGAGCCACCACACCCAACACAACCACCACCCTCATACACACCCATGGATGAGGGTCTTTCCCCTGGAAACTAGTTCATAGTGTGGAAAAGGTGACTGCTCCTTCACATGCACAGAACACAAAACACAAGGAACATGAGGGGACACCACTGAAGCAGCCAATGCTGATGAACAGGGGACACTGCATTGCAGGGCATCACAGGATCTTTTATTCAAAAGGCTACTGCTTTCAAGATCAAGAGATAGCGCTGACCTTCCTAATACATACAAACAGGTACAGACGATTAGACATAATGAGGAGATACAGAGGAATATGCCTCAAATGAAAGAACGGGACACAACTACAGCAAAAGAGCTAAATGAAATGGAAATAAGCATTATGCCTGATAATTCAAAGTAATGGGCATAAGGATTCTGAACTTGAGAAGAGTGAAGGATCTCAGTGAGACCTCAACAAAGAGATAGAAAATATAAAAAAGAACCAGTCGGATATAAAGAACTCAACTGAAATAAAAAATACACTAGAGAGAATTAATAGCAGATTAGAGGAAGCAAAAGAACAGGTCAATGAGCTGAAAGAGTAATGGAAAGCAACCAAGATGAACAAAAAATGAAAAAAGAATAATAAAAATGGGAACAGGTTAAAGGAATACAGTAACATCAAGTATAACAACATTTGCATTATAGGGATCCCAGAAGAAGAGAAGGGTGCAAAAAAATTTCTTTGAAGAAATAATCGTTGGAAACTTCCTTAATCTGGAGAAGAAAACAGATATCCATATCTGGGAAGCACAGAAAACCCCGTAAAAAAATCAACCCAATGAGGTCTACACCAAGACACATAATAATTAAAAGGGGGGGGGGGATAGTGAAATATTAGAATAAATAGAATAGGGGGGAAAATGGCTGAAAGAAAAAACAGCTACATACAAGGGAAACCCCATAAGGTTATCAGCTAATTTTTCAGCAGATTTTGCAGGACAGAGGGAGTGGCATAATATATTCCAAATACTGAAAGGAAGAAACTGGCTACCAGGAATGCTCTACCCAGCAAAGTTATCATTCAGAATAAAAAAAGAGATGAAGAGTTTCCCAAACCAAAGGTGGAGTTCATCACAACTAACCTAACAAGAAATGTTAAAATTAATTCTTTGACTGGAAAGAAAAAGCTATAACTGGGAGTAAGAAAATTCTGAAAGGAAATACTTTCACAGGTAAATACAAATGTAATAAAAGTGGATTAATCACTTATAAAACCAGTATGGAGGTTAAAGCACAAAAGAAGTAAAAAAAATTACACCTATAAAAATCAGTCAAGGATACCCCAAATATAAGGATGTGAAGTATGACATCATATACATAAAACATGGCCAGGGTTGGGGGGGGGGGATTGGAGTAAAAATTTAGTGCTTTTAGAATGGATTAAAACTTAAGCAACGATCAACTTAATATAGACTGCTATATGCATAACATGTTATATATGAACCTAATTGTAACCATAGATCAAAAATTATAGCAGATACACAAAAAGGAAAGATAAAAATATATAAGCATAACATTAAAGAAAGTCATAATTCACCAAGAGAAGAGAGCAAGAATAAAAGGAAAAGAGAACTACAAATCAACCAAAACACAACAAAATGGCAATAAGTACATACCTATCAATAATTACTTTGAAAGTAAATGAACTAACATTCCAATCAAAAACAGAGGGTGACTAAATGAATGAAAAAGAAAACCTATCTACATGCTCCCTACAAGAGACTCACTTGAGACTAAAGACATATACAGATTGAAAGTGAAGGGATGGAAAAACATTCACCAGGCAAATGGAAGCAAAAAGAAAGCTGCAGTAGCAATACTTATATCAGAAAAATGACTTTACAACAGAGACTGTAATAAGAGACAAAGACACTATATAATGATAAAGGGAATAATCCAATAAGAGAATGTAACATATCTATGCACTCAACTTGGAAGCACCTATATATACAAAACAACTATTAACAAACATAAAGGAAAAAACTGACAGTAATATAATAGTGGGGAACTTTAGTAACCCACTTACATCAATGGAGAGTTCATGCAGACAGAAAATCAACAAAAATACAGTGGTTTTGAATGACACAATGGGCCAAATGGACCTAATATATATATATTCCAAACATTCCACCCCAAACCAGCAAGACATACATTGTTTTCAAGTGCACCTGGAACACTGTCCAGAATAGATTACCTGTTAGGTAACAAAATAAATCTCAATACATTCAAGAAAACTGAAATCATATCATGCATCTTTTCTGACCAATTGGTATGAAACTCAAAATCAACCAAAAAAAAAATCCAGAAGTGACACAAATACATGCAGGCTAAATAATATACTACTAAACAGTGAATGGGTCAAACAAATCAATCACATGGAGACAAATGAAATTGAAAACACAATGGTTGGAAATCTTTGCAATCCAGCAAAGATGTTCTAAGAGACAAGTTTATGGTAATACAGACTTACTTCAAGGAACAAGAAAAATCTATTTTTTGTCTCTTTTTTTTTTTTGTTACATAGAATTAGACTCATCTATGAAGATGACAGCTCATGTACAGGGAATCTTTGCAACTGGGGAACGTTATGTTAACAAAGGTGATAAATGAAAAGAAAAAGATGCAACATACCTTTAGTTGTGAAAGGACTTTTTCTTGAATGCAAAATACTGTACATTTTTTTAGTTTGAGAGAGAGAGAGTGTGTGTGCATGAGTGGGGGCAGAAAGAGAGAGAGAGAGAGAGAGAGAGAGAATCCCAAGCAGACTCTGCACTGTCAGCATAGAGCTCAATGCAGGGCTCTATCCCACGAATCATGAGATCATGACCTGAGCAAAAATCAAGAGTCCAACGCTTAACCAACTGAGTCCCTCAGGTGCCCCTGTACATGTTTTTCAATAGCAAAACAAAAAACCAATAGAGTTAATAATGTGTTGTGTTCTTGTTAATACTGCAGTTATCCATTTGTTTATTGACTTTTTCAAGTTATTATTTATTCCTTGTTTCATGTTATTATTGACATTTCTGCTCCATTATCTAAATGGTCAGCCAGTGACTTGACAGAAATTTCTTTTAGTGCTAAAATTTAGCAGACTTTTTCTTCTCCAAACACTCCCTTGGTTTTGTTCGTTTTGTTTTTTTGTTTAAATATGATTCTGGAGGTCTGAAATGTTGATTTGAACAATTTTTTTGCCAGATTAATGGCTGACTCGGTGGAGGGATGGATCTTTGTAGTTTCCTACTCCACCACTATCAGTGACATCACTCTTACTTCTCAGAGACAGGAAATTCTCCCCACAGGGGATTCCTCCAGCTGAGTACCCTACTCTTTTGAAAACCTAAGAGGACAATGTCAGCTCAGTGTATTTTTTTGTGTGTTGTGGAAAATCTATTTTAATGCTACAAGAGGGGGTGTAATTATTAGCCTCCCAAACCGATGGTCTAAAATCAACCATGGAGCTAGGATTATGATTATATGTAATAATCGTATTCATAGAATGGTCAATTAATGAGCAAATACTGTGCTGCTCCTCACTAAGCAGCTAGGGAAATACAATAGTAAATAAACTGCACTGGACTAAAGACCTCAAAACCTAATTCGTGTGATATTTACAACACAATTAAAAATTATTTCTAAGGCAACATTTTAGCAACTGAAATCAGTGGTCTTAATCTGGATGCTAGAATACAGAAGGCAACCTAAAAGCCTTTTATTGTGTTAGCCATTATGTTGATTTTTGTCAGTTGTTTTGCTTTTCATTTGTTATTTGAGCACTTTTATTTGAGGTATGCACTCCCCATGCCAGCATTTTTACCAACATTCTTGAATATCATATATCCAGCTCACATGTTTATCGCCTTTTCTAAAGGTGGCCCAGCTTGTGACACTTTCTATATTATATTCTATTTTGTGCAACCAAGCAACCTAGCAACTTTCTCTTATTTTTAGGATATCAAATATTATAAGCATTTTTAGGTAAAAATGTTTAACATTGATTTGCTTTGGATTCTTCCATTTTTCTTTTGCTACATTAACATACAATATTTCACTTAAAAATTCTAGTTGCGTTTTTAGCCTTCTCTGATTTTAGTAAGAAACAGAAATGCAATAGAAATATATTATGCTGGAATCTATGTGCATGGTCAATTGTTCTAAGAGGTTGAATAAAAATGCCATGATATTTATATCTGGATTTATAAATATGGAAATTCTGAAGCAAGTCCACTGATACACAATTATCAAAATAGCTCTAGGCTAATTATCTGCATGCATTTTTATATCTCACAAATAAAAGCAAACCATGCAATTTACAAATCAATCAATCACTATTTATTGAGTGCTTCCTCTGTGCTTTGTACTGTGCATGTAGCTTACAGCTGTAACTTTATTGACTGATGTGGATCACTGCACAATCAATATGGTGGGGGCAATATTTACCAGTCACAAAATCTGAATGGGACACAGAAATGAACATTTGTGTTTATTTTGCAGTCCACATTAACAATTACATGGATACATGGCTTCTCTCTGAATTATTAAATGATTAAAGAACAGATAGCAATTTTCTTAATAACCCAAATTTTTACATAAAGTCTCCCCAAGCTATTATTTCTGTAGTGCACAGATGTAAATGTAACTTTATCAGGCTATTCCTAAATCTTTCTACCTAAGTCAATCTTATTTTAAAAAGTTCTTTTCTCCCTTACAATAATTTTGGTTTTGTTTTGATATCTTACAATACAAACTGGGTAGAATGTTGGTAAGTTGCTGAAAATAAATGACAGAAGAACAGAGGATAACAGAAGACCTATGAAATATTTTGGAAGGACAAAATAAAGTGGTTCTTCCATTTAATCTTTGATTAATGGCACAAAAAAGAAGACTGACCACTGGCTGTCCAGAGTCTACCAGAACTCTGAACTCCCAGCAACCACAGCTTGACCTCAACCTAATACCCTTTAGTTCATTAGATGGAATAGAGGAGAGATAATGAGAGACCAGAGAGTTCACAGAAACTACTGCTGCCTTAACAGCATAAAACCAGTGTTCACAAAATCCTCTCCAGGAAGCTTTCACCAGAGGTCACACTTCAAACATTTGATCATTTCTTTCTTCTTTTGTATAGAGTAAGCAAGGTAGAGAAAAAAATCTTTACAAAAAGCGTAACTGGATGTTCACACTGTTTTCTCATTCGTTCCTTCTCTATGAGATAACTAGAGATGTGAAAAGTTGATGGATTAAGCAAAGACTTCCTCTTCAAATGAGGATTATAGAATAAATTTGCCTTCTTGTCACACATTTGGTAGCAAATACGGAATATCTACTTTGTTTTCAGCCTAAATGTTTAAATATGCAAATAAAAGAGGGTAAAGGAATATTTTAATATTCCAAATACATGTTTTAATTTTTCTTTTTGGAATATTTATTTGCAAATAGACTTTGTTCCATTTCCGCGGTTTTAACATTCAGAATGTTTGGAATATTTTAACCAAGATTCAGATTATTACTTGATACTATGGTGGTCTGTTGATATGTATTGTAGGTAATGTTCTACATTGATTACATAACTTTATTTCAGCAATTCCTTTTTTTTTTTTAAGGCCCAGAATATTTCTTTAACAGGGCCCCAACTGAAAATAAACTGATATTCAGAGTCTGATTATATCAAAAAGCTTATATGTATAAGCTTTGTATATACATATATATACATATATATACACGTATATATACATATATATGTATATATAAGCTTTGTCTTTGTATAGACAGACACAGGGGTTTAGTAGCCAAGGTACAAACATGGGAATTTTCAGAGTGTTGAGAACACAGGTTAGAAGAACATTTGTGAAATTTCATAAGGGAATACAGATTAAGGAAAATATAACACAAACAAAAGAACAGGGAACAATGATGGTTGTATGATGTCTTGTCCCCAGTCTGACATCACAAAAAGAAAGTGCTGCTTTTAATATTCCCCACATTTTGCAACACTTCCTACCAGATAGCCCTTCACAGATACAAATATTCTGTTAATTGTCTTTCTGTACTCACAGGAACAGTGGTGAGTTACCAACTGGGCTCATGTATCTCAGTAAACACAGCAATGCGGGCCCTGGCAAGAAATCAGTATTAAGCTGGGCAATAGAATTATATAGGATCGAGCGTTAGAGACTCTCAGAAATACTTTTAGTATCTCTGCAGGAGTCTACAGTCCTACATAAGGAAGGAGTTCCAGGTCAATGGAATTTGAAAATTAAAGTTAAAATGACCTCCTTTCTATTCACACTGAAAGGAGTGCTGAGAAAATTTGGGTTTCCTCCAGTAGTGTGGCTTTCTATCTCCCAAGAACAATTTCTGTCACGAACAAATCTACCTGAATCAGGCACTGAATGAAAATTAAAGGATCCTCAGGCAGGCCCACGTCATTCATCATATAGCAAGCAAGGAAGAATCTCTAAACCATCCCAGTTTTTATTTCTTCGTCGTCATGCAATGCCTAACATTAATTGTTCCAATTTACCTGGGGAAGTTATTATTTTTTCCTATATTTTGAAGAATCTATAGAAACATCAAAATAGTATCTTGCCCACACTAAATCTTATCTATGCAACAATGCCTATAAAAATTTATTTTAATTTTAATAAAATATATATAACATAAATTTAATTAACAAATTTCAGGTATGTAGTTCAGTGCCATTAAGTCCATTGACATTATTGTGAAACTACCTATTAGTCTCCAGAACTTCTTTGCCTTCCCAAACTGAAACTCATCTGATTAAGCAATAACTCCCATCTACTCATCCCTATCCTGACAACCACCATTCTACTCTGGATTTCTGTACATCTGACTACTCTATGTGCCTCATCTAAGTGACGCCATAACAGTATTCATCCTTTTGTGCCCGGCTTATTTCACTTCACATAATGCCTTCATTATGTTCATACATAATTGTATGAACACACAACATACATACAACATACAACAGTTCATATATGTTGTGGCATGGGTCAGAATTTTTCATTTCTTTTAAAGCTAAATAATATTCAATGGTACGTATGTTCTGCATTTTGTTTTTCCACTTATCCACTGATGAACATTGGGGTTATTTCTACTGTATCACTATTATAAATAATGCTGCTTTGCGTAACGATACACAAATATCTGTTGAAGTCTCTGCTCTCAGTTCTGTTGTACGTATACCCAGAAGTACAATTGCTGAATTAAATGGCAATTCTACCTTTATTTATCTGAGTACTATCCATCCATTTTTTCAGTGGCCAAACCATTTTACATTGCTATCAGCAATGCATAGGATTAAAATTTCTCTGCAATTGTTATTTTTTGTTTTTATAACAGCTAATCTAATGAGTGTGAAATGGTATCTCATCATAGACTTTATTTGCATTTCCCTAATGATTAGTAATGCTGAGCATATACCTGTTGGTCATTGCATGTCTTCCTCAAAGAAATGTCTGTAGAAGTCTTTTGCCCAATTTTTAATCAAGCATTTTCTTTTATTTTTGTTTGTTTTTGTTTTTGCTAGTGAATTATAGCTGTTCCTTATATATTTGGGATTATTAATGACATCAAATATATGGACTGCAAATGTCTTCTATTTAGTTTGCCCTTTCATTTTGTTGATTGTCTCTTTTTGCTGTGCAGAATATTTTTGGTTTGATGTAGTCCCACTTGTCTGTTTTTACTTTTGTTGCCTGTGCTTCTGGTGCCATATCCAAGAAATCATCGAACGTCATGAAAATTTTCTGCTATGATTTCTTTGTCTTTCTTTTTTTCTGCTATGATTTCTTGTAGGAGCTTTATAGTTTCAGGGCTTACATTTAAGCCTTTATTCCATTTTGAGTTTATTTTCGTGTATGATGTAAGATTGGGATCCAAAACCAGATGGACATCCAATGCTCCCAAAACTAGATGTTCAAGACTATTTTTTCCTATTGTGCATTCTTAGCACCCTTGTCAAAGATCCCTTGACCCATATATGCATTGATTTCATTATAGGAACTCTTTTCAGTCAAGTTTAAATTCTTACATCAGTAGTTTATAGTTTCCAGTATACAAATCTTTTATGTCCTTGGCTAAGTTTGTATTTTATTCTTTTTGTACTATTGAAAATGAGACTTTAAAAAATGTTTATTTATTTATTTTGAGACAGAGCGTGCACAAGTAGGCAGGGGAGGGGGAGAAAAAGAGGGAGAGAAAGAATCCCAAGCAGGATCCACACTCAGTCTGGAGTCCAACATGGGGTTCAATCTCACAACCATGTGATGCTGACCTGAGCCAAAATCAAGAGTCAGGGGCCAAACCAAATGAGCCACCCAGAAGCCCCCAAAATGAGATTTAAAAAAATTTTTCATTTCAAATAGTTTATTGTCAGTGTATTGAAATGAAACTATTAATTATTTTTATCCTGAAACTTCACTGAATATATTTATTAGTTCTAACAGTTTTACTCCTAAAAGAAAGCATAGGGAAATACTGATATTTGTGTGGGAAAAACTTTCTTGGATATGACACCAAAAACACAGGCAAAAAAAGACAAGTAGGACTACATCAAACTCAACACTCTCACACAGGAAAGAAAAAAAATCAACAAATGAAAAGGCAACATGCAGAACAGGAGAAAGTATTTGCAAACCATATATCTGATAAGCATAATCCCAAAATATATAGTGAACACCTACAACTTAATGGCAACAAAACAACCCAATTAAAAAAAAAATAAGCAAAAGATATGAATATATATTGTTACATGGAAGATAAAGGAATGACCAAATATATGAAAAGGTGCTCAATATTACTGATCGTTAGGGAAATGTAAATCAAAACCACAATGAGATCACCTCACACCTAATAGGATAGTTGTTATCAATCAATAAATATATAAAAAGTGTTGGCAAGGATATGGAGAAAAGGGAACGCTTGTAACTTTGTTATGGTAAGCTAAGTTAGTATAGCCACTATGGAGAATAGTATGGAGTTTTCTCTAAAAATTACAATAGAGCTGCTAAGTGACTCAGCATCCTAATACAAGGGATCTACCCAATATAATTTACATCAGGTTCTTGAAAACATGTTTGTATTCCTATGTTCATTGCAGCATTATTCACAATAGCCAAGACAATGATATAACCTAAATATCCATTGAAGACAAATGGATAAAGAAAATGTGGTATTTACACAAAATTGAATACTATTCAGCCTTAATAAATGGAAATGCTTCCATTTGCAACAACATGGATTAAATGGGGGACATTATGCTAAATGAAATAAACCAGACACATAGGGACAAATACTACATGGTGCCACTTATCTGAGCAATCTAAAATACTTAAATAGAAGCAGAAAGTAAATGTAGTTGCCAGGAGCTGGGAGAAGAGTGAAAGTGGGAGGTATTTGTCAAAGAGTACAAAGTTTCAGTCATTCATATAAGTAAGTCCAAGGGATTTACTGTATAGCATAGTATCAGTTGGTTTTTTTTAATATTAAATTTATTGTCAAATTGGTTTGCATACAACACCCAGTGCTCATCCCAACAGGTGCCCTCCTCAATGCCCATCACCCACTTTCCCCTCCCTCTCACCCCCCATCAACCCTCAGTTTATTCTCAGTTTTTAAGAGTCTCTTATGATTTGGCTCCCTAACTTTTTTTTAATCAATTGTTAATACTGAATTGTATACTTAAAAATTTGCTAGGGCTCCTGGGTAGCTCAGCTGGTTAAGCGTCCAACTCTTGGTTTAGGCTCAGGTCATGATCTCATGGCATGGGGGTTTGAGCCCCATATCAGGCTCTGTACTGGTAGTGCAGAGCCTGCTTGGGATTCTCTCTCTCCCTCTCTAGCTGCCCTTCCCCCACGTGTGCTCTTTCTCAAAATATATAAATAAATTTAAAACACATTAAAAAATTGCCAAGAATGTAGATCATATGTTGTATACTATCACAAATTAATAATAAAATGAAGGTGGGAAGAAACTTTTAGACATTATGGATATATTAATAGTATAGAATATACTGATGGTGTCACAGATGTATATTTATCTCCAAACTAATCAAGTTGCATATATTATATATGTTCAGTTTTTCTATGTCAATCATAACTCAATAAAGTGGTTAAAAACAAAAGATTAAAATGTCATTTGGTATCCCAGTCTATTAAAAAGAAGAGAGCTGCTCTAATGGAATAAAGTTAGGATGGGACAGGGTAGAGAAAAGTGTTCACATCCCCATAATAAATATGTCATTAAAAATAAACAATTCTGAAGCAGTAGCTGAAATGTGTCATCAAATTTCTAATCCGACCAGCATCATTTCGGTAACACCAGTTATCTTGTTGCTTAAGTAACTAAAGACTTCATAATTCTACCTGTGAGATAAGAGAAATCTGTTACTCTGTAGTTAGACAAATTTCTGAGATAAAAGAAATCTGTTAATCTGTAGTTACATAAACTTTTGTCTTGTAACTTAGCCACATTTTGATCTGGGGAAAATAATTAAGTTGGCACAGTACAATACATAATATTTTACTATAATAGGAAATAATGTCATGGTGGAGTATGATGAACATTAACTGCATTCACCCTTAGACATATATGCAATGCTTAATTATTTCTGGACACATAGTTTCTGCTAACCAAATTTCCCTGTTTGGGGCGTATATGTATATAAAGAGATTTATAATCATATTTCAAGGAATGTTATGTGTCCTTTGCAAATTTGTAATTTAAACTATTGTCACCAATTCTATTGCAAAGATATAATATTTTATCATGGTACCATTCCCTGCCCCAAATAAATCCTTTTAAAATTCAGAGATTTTATTTTTATCATGCCCTTCCCCCCAAAATACTATGTAAATAAAATTTAAAATTTAAAAAGCTTTAGCCAAAACTGTTAATAAACCATCTTGCTCTAATCTGCACAGATGTTTTCACTAGTCACGGTTTGCTCTAGAGAGCTATTTATTTTGCCCTGTTGAGTAACAAGGCTACATTTTGAAAATGTGATTTTATAAAACTGACCACAGCTATCGCTTGACTGTGTAACAAAGCAACATAGGTAAGCCTATGTTTATAATGGTGCAGTTGTTAAGATGAGCAAAATCATAGACATTTAAACCAACTATGTACAAACAAAGGAAGGATGGAATAGTAGTTAGTGCTGAAGAAATTACTTCCCTCTCTTCAGAGAGAAATGCCATGTGGAAAAAACAGAATTGAAACTACGATAGGTTTTACTCTATACCTTGAAAATACTATTTACCTAACTTCTTGCTTCTTTTTAAAAATAGTGTAAGATTTTTTTAATCAGAAATCAGTGAAGTGCTCTTCTCACCTGATGTTTAGAGTAGTTACTTGACACTCCCCTCAGCTATAGTATTTAACATTAAAACTTAAAGCTGAAGAAAGGAAAAAATAAGTGGTGTGAAAAAACCATCACAGAATGTCTGATTTTTCTGCAGAGAAGCTGACTGCTCTCATTGAAGTCACACATATACAAACTTTAAGAAAATATTGGTTGTGGAAAAAGTCAGCCTGATTCAGACACTAATATCAATATTCCTCCTTTGTAAAACAGATTAGATGTTCAGTAATTAGTGCATATGAATGAAAGGTTTGGCACAAAAGTGTTTCCCTTCATCCATGGACTTCCATTTCCAATCCAATTGAAGACAATTGCCCAGTTAGTCTCCTGAAATATTCAATGTAAAGGATAATTATTTTAACTTTTTTAAAAAAATTAACATTTATTTATTATTGAGAGACAGAGAGTGAACGGGGGGGGGGGGGGCGGGCAGAGAGACAGGGAGACACAGAATTGGAAGCAGGCTCCAGGTTCTGAGCTGTCAGCACAGAGCCTGACGCGGGGCTCAAACTCACAAACCGCAAGATCATGACCTGAGCCGATGTCAGACGCTTAACCGACTGAGCCACCCAGGTGCCCCTAAAGGATAATTGTTTTAAAAGTTTGTAAATTATACTATTATTTGCCATGATTTATATTTGTCTATAAATAAAATGTGTAAACAAGATATATTTATTTATACACATTCATTAAGCACATCCTTTTTGGAACATGCTGGGGAAAGTACTGGAAATGATTTCAAAATTAGGAAACATAATCTTTGCCTTCAACAATTTAAATGACACATTAGTGGGAGAAACAAAGCATACATGGCAGAAACACTTTTCAGGCTATGGAATTTTCCTACTGCCAAAAAAGAAAACTTGTTTCAATTTTCTCGAATATTCTAAGACCAAATTTATCTGGAGGTAGACATTTAATCTTAGGATAAGCCTGTGAAGTTGGGGTTCTGTCAATTAGAGGGTCACTCTCTCTACTTTCCTCAGTTACTCAGAAAGTTCATATACTGCCAATCAGTAATAACAGAGAAAGAAAAGTTGTCTAGTACTTTAAAGTCATCTGACATCATGTTCTGGCATGTATTACATTTCATATGTTCTTTCAGTTGTCTTCATTGCTTCATGCTGTCAACTTCTGAGGGATCCTGTTAAAATATACATTCAGGTTCAATAGACCTGGCCTGGGGCCTAAAATTCTACATTTCTAACAAGCTCCCAGAAGAAGTTGCTGGCCTTGTTTCTACTGGTCTGGGTGTAGATCATGCTGTAAGTAGTCAGACTCTGAAGAATAATCTTTGTACTGTAATGGTCTCCTGTCACTGGTTGATGATATCCTGTACTCCTCACCCTTGACTACAAGGCTGAGTCAGATTTGGTTCCATATCCCAGAATGACAACTTGTCTCATGTTATGGAATTTTTTTCATATGCCTACACATACTGAATAGCCATTTGCAATCAATTTTTTCATACTATGTTGCCTCAGTCTGATAGTTCAGTCTCTGCCTACAGGATTCTGGAAGATATCTATGCTGAAGAAGTTTCATCTCCCTTAAAATAAATTATTAAACAAGGTATATGGGCAAGATGCAGGGTCTTTTCTCAGTAACTAGTTCCTAGTTACTACTATCAGAACTATTCCTAAGTAGGAAATCTAATCTCTCCTTGGGTGAGTAAGTAAATTGGGTAAAAGGAACTGGGTCCACAAGCAACTTTCCAATCTACTTGTCCCAGGATCTTAGTTTTGGAGGATCAAAAACAAATCATCATCTTCTTTTGTCCTTTATGATCTATTTCTTCCATTCTCCCAATCATCGATGGAAATTTTAGTTTAAATAGGGAAAGGAAAAGGTAAGTAAATTATCAGAAATAAAAAGCATATTTATTAACTCATTATCTTCAGAGTCAATATTCAGACAACTCCCTCTCAATACTGGATAATTTTTCAAATATATTTTAATTCATGTCTGGATTTATGGGAAAATAAATTCTTCAGAAGCCATAAATTAGCAAGAAACAAACCAACAAAAATGTTGATCTGATGTCATAACAGAGACCTAAAACCTGAGATTTGTGGAGCCACTGAAGTCTAAGTAGGTCTATACACCAAGGTTCTACCAAGTATTTCCCTGTACAAATTTCTTAACTCAAGTTCACATTTATTTGGGATGTGAATTAGAATGTAAATAATCTCTTGGAAAATACACTCTTAAACTCTGAAGTATTTTCGCAAATTTCACAAAGATTAACATAACAACCAAACACAAGTGAACAACAACAAAACAATCACTAAAAATAAAAAATCAAGTTGCCAGGTAAAATCGTGAGCAGAAACCAAAAACTGTAGAAAGAGACATATAGGAAGTAAGGTAAAAAGAATAAATTTCTTTTATTCTTAAAAGAATAAAAAGTATTTAAAAAAATTAATTAGAAAACTCAATTGCCCTATAACACACACAAACATTAAATTAGATTAAAATATTCCCTTACACATCATTGTCCATATTGAAATAAAACACCAGAACTAAACAGCTTTGCTATAAGGGGTTGAAAAGTGTATATATAGTAAATAGAAGAAGGAACCGCTTAAAAGTATCTAGAGACATATCCTTTGATTGGAAAAAAGAATTTGTGAAGATTACCAAATAATAAGATGAACATTCACAGTCAAAAAAATGTACTCATTTTGTTCAAGTATCATTTTCTTGATTTTGTTGCTGTGTTCTCTTATAATTCATTAAACTTAAGATGATTATTTTGGAGAGAGACGAACCAAAAAAAGACTCAAGTGTAGAGAACAGACTGATGGTTACCAGAGGGGAGGTGGGTAAAAGGGTGGGTGAAATAAGTGATAGGGATTAAAGAGGAAGTATACTTATCATTAGCACTGAGTAATGTATAGAATTGTTTAATCACTATATTGTACACCTGAAACTAATAGAACACAGTATATTGACTACCCTGGAATAAAAATGAAAAAATTAAAAATAAAAAAAGTTAAATAAGATACAGTCCTTAGAAATTTAAAGAGATAATTGTTTTAAATATATTTTCAAGCAATTCATAAATCTTTATTTCTTTGGGTCAGTAGCTCGGGATATGTTTTGTTCTTTGAATTGTGTTGTGTTTTCCTAATTCTTCATGTCCCTGAAGTTTTGTACTAGTGTCTGCACATTTGAAGAAACAGATATGATGTCCAGTCTTTATGTCTGGTTTTAGCTGGGAAAACCTTCACCAACTATAGTGGTTGAGGTTCCTAGGTTCCTAGCTGCCCCAGTCTTTTTTTTTTTTTTTTTTTTTTGTTTGTTTTCAAGGAACTTGTAATCTTTTGCTCTTTCTGGTGTCTAACCACAACACTTCTTTCAGAATTCTTTGTGAGGTATGACAGAAACCAGACCCTTGGGGACTGCACTAAAAGATCGGGGGTTTTGGTTTTAAGTCAAATTTCTTCCTCCCTCTATCTTAAAGGAGTGGCCTCAGTTCTGTGCCTTCTCCAGGCTGTACAAGCAAGTTGAAGGAAGGTGCCCTCCCCCTAGCTACCTCAGTAGCAATAAAAATGGTCAAAAAGGGGCACCTCTGTGGCTCAGTTAGTTAAGCATCTGACTTGATTTCAGCTCAAGTCATGATGCCAGGGTCATGGGATCAAGCCCCATGTAGGGG
Source organism: Puma concolor (assembly GCF_028749965.1). NCBI lineage: Eukaryota > Metazoa > Chordata > Mammalia > Carnivora > Felidae > Puma > Puma concolor. Next base: position 47,793,646 of record NC_141684.1, read on the forward strand.
CTGAGCAAGGAGTCTGCTTAAAATTCTTTCTCTCTCTCCTTCTGCCCCTCTCCGCCACTCACTCCTTCTCTCAAACAAAAATCAAGAATAACCAAGAAAATTAAGAGAAAAAAAAGGATAAACAAGAGAAATTCTGGACCCAATGAGTACAATTGAACTAAGAAATTCAATAGAAATTCAATTGAACTAAAAAATTCAACTTGAGAAATGATCAATTAGAAGAAAAAAAAAAAAAAAACAATGATCTGGAGACCAGTCATTTGAAATTATACAGTCAGAAGACAAAAAGAAAAAGAATACAAAGCCATGAAGAAAGTCCAAAGGAAACTATGGGACACCATCATGAAAACCAATATATGGAAGGCTCAGAGGATAAGACATTATGCGTTATGGGAGTCACAGAAGTAGAAGACAGAACAGGGCAGAAATATTATTTTTAAAAATAAGGGCTGGAATGCCTGGGTGGCTCAGTTGGTTAAGCGTCTGACTCTTGATTTCAGCTCAGGTCATGATCTCACTGTTCATCAGTTTGAGCCCTGCGCCAGGCTCTAAACTGATAGTGCAGAACCTGCGTGGGATATTCATTCATTCATTCATTCATTCATATTCTCTCTCTCTCTCTCTCTCTCTCTCTCTCTCATACTCTCACTATCAAAATAAATAAATAGGGGTGCCTGGGTGGCTTAGTCGGTTAAGCATCAAACTTCAGCTCAGGTCATGATCTCAGGGTTTGTGAGTTCCAGCCCCAGGTCGGGCTCTGTAATGACAGCCTGGAGCCTGGACACTACTTCGGATTCTGTGTTTCCCTCTCTCTCTGCCCCTCCCCCACCCATGCTTTGTCTCTCTTTCTCTCTCATAGGTGAATAAATATTTAAATAAATAAATAAAAAAACAACTAATAAAGGCTGAAAATTTTCCAAATCATAAGAGAGAAATGGATATCCAGATTCATAATACTCAAAGGATTCCAAATCAGGTGAACCTAAAGAACAACAGTATACTATGATATATTATAATAAAATTTTTACCAAAGACAAAGAGAAAGCTTTCAAAGAAGCAAGAGAAAATTACTTCCATAGAGGAGCCCTGATAAAACTCTGAGCACTTTCTCAATAGGAAAGTTGTAGGCCAGAAAAGAAAGGGATGATATATTAAAAATGCTGAAAAAGTCCTACCAACTGAGAACACTATATGAGGCAACACTGTACGTCAGAAATAAAAAAAGAGATAAAGGCTTTTCCACACAAATAAAACCTGAGGGAATTCATTACCACTATATTGCTTTACTAGAAATGCTAAGAGGAATTCCTCACATTTAAATGAAAAGATTCTAAACAGCAACATGAAAGTTTACAAATGTATACAACTCACTAGTAAAGGTGAACATAGAGACAAATGCAGAATACTGTGATAGTTTAATGGATTTGTAAATCACTTCTAACTCTAATATAAAAGTGAGAAGAAAAAAAGTGTTGTTAATTGATACACAATATAAAAGACATAAAGTGTTAAATCTATCACATAAAGTGTGTGGGTTTGGCAAAAATGTAGTTTTTGATGTAATTGAAGCTAAATTGTTATCAGCTTAAAACAGACATAACTTTAAGATTTTTTTTTTTAATTTTTTTTTTTCCAACGTTTATTTTATTTTTGGGACAGAGAGAGACAGAGCATGAACGGGGGAGGGGCAGAGAGAGAGGGAGACACAGAATCGGAAACAGGCTCCAGGCTCTGAGCCATCAGCCCAGAGCCTGACGCGGGGCTCGAACTCACGGACCGCGAGATCGTGACCTGGCTGAAGTCGGACGCTTAACCGACTGCGCCACCCAGGCGCCCCTAAGATTTTTTTTTTTAATGTTTTTATTTTACCTTTGAGAAAGAGAGAGTGCATGAGCAGGGAGGGGCAGAGAGAGAGGGAGACAGAAAATCCCAAACAGGTTTCGCGCTGCTAGCACAGAGCCCAATGTGGAGATTGAATTCACAAACCGTGAGTTCATAACCTGAACCAAAATCAATAGTCAGATGCTTAACTGACTGAGCCACCCAGGCACCCCTAAGATGTTCTATGTAAGCAGCAGATGTTTTATGTTCTAACTATATTATATTACCACAAAGAAATTGCATACAATAAATATACAACGGAAAAGGTGAAATGAATCAAAGCACATCACTACAAACAAATTTTTAAATCACAGGGAAGATGGCGAGAGGAAAAGATAAACAAAAGAACCATAAATCAAATAGAAAACAACAAAATGTCAATAGTAAGTTCTCACCTATTAATAATTACTTTATAAATAGATTGATTAACCTGCCAATAAAAAAATAGAGAGTGGCTGAATGCATTTTTATTTTTATTTATTTTTTATTTATTTTTTTTTAATTTTTTTTTCAACGTTTATTTATTTTTGGGACAGAGAGAGACAGAGCATGAACGGGGCAGGGGCAGAGAGAGAGGGAGACACAGAATCGGAAACAGGCTCCAGGCTCTGAGCCATCAGCCCAGAGCCTGATGCGGGGCTCGAACTCCCAGACCGCGAGATCGTGACCTGGCTGAAGTCGGACGCTCAACCGACTGCGCCACCCAGGCGCCCCTAGCTGAATGCATTTTTAAAAGATCTAGACATATACTGTCTACAAAAGACTCACTTTAAATCAAAGAAAAAATGGACTATAACTGAAGGGGTGGAAAAAGATGTTCCACGCAAATGGAAAATTAAGAAGAGAAAGTTTGGCTCTACTTGTATCAGATAAAATAGGCCTAAAGTAAAAAACTGTCACAAAAGACAAAGAAGGTCATTTTATAAGGGAAGTGTCAATTCATCTGGAAAATATAATAGTTAAAAACAAATATGCACCCCAAATCCAACATATATAAATCAAATATTCACAGATCTTTAAAAAAAGAAATGGATATCAGTACAATAATAAAAGAAGATTTCAATGCCCCACTTTCATCAATGGATAGATCATCCACACAGAAAATTAATAAGGAAATGGCAAACTTGAATAACGCTGTAGACAAATGGACCTAACAGACATATACATGACATTCTATCAAACAGGAGCAGAAGGCATATTCATCCCAAGCATACATGGAACATTCTCCAGGATAGACACGGATTGAACCACAAACCAAATCACAAGAATTTATATTATGAAGCAGCTTTTCTGAATACAATGGTATGAAACAAGATATAAGTAACAATAAAAATTGGAAAATTCACTTGTATGTAGAAATTAAACAACTCATGAACACCAATGGATAAAAAAATAAATAAATCAAGTAGGAAAGTGGAAAATTCCATGTGACAAACATAAATTTTAAAACACCTATCCAACACCTATATGATGCAGCAAAAGCAGTACTGAGAGGAAAATTTATACTGATAAATACCCATATTTAAAAAAGAGATCTCAAACAAACATAGAGAATGGAAAACAATAGGGAAAATCAACAATTTTGACAGGAAGTTTTTGTAAAGGTAAATAAAATGGGCAAACCCTTAGAGTTACCCAAAGCATAAAAAGTGACAATAAAAATTGGAAAATTCACATGTATGTAGAAATTAAACAACAAAGTCATGAACACCAATGGGTAAAAAAAAAATAAATCACAAAATCAACATACAAAAATCAGTGTTTGTATGCACCATCAATGAATTATCAGAAGTGAAAATTAAGAAAACCTTACAATAGCATAAAAAATACTCAGGAATGTGGTGCCTGGGTGGCTCAGTCGGTTGAGGGTCCGACTTCAGCTCAGGTCATGATCTCACATTCCATGAGTTCAAACCACACGTCGGGCTCTGTGCTGACAGCTCAGAGCCTGGAGCCTGCTTCAGATTTTGTTTCTCCCCCTCTCTCTGCCCCTCCCCTGCTCATGCTCTGTCTCAAATATAAATAAAAACATTAATTTTTTTTAAATATGCAGGAATAAACTTAAACAGTGAGGTAAAACTCTCATACACTGAAAGGGATAAAACACTGGCAAAAGAAAAGAAAACACAAATAAATGGAAAGACATCATGTTTATAGACTGGAAAGCAATATTGTTGAAATGTCCATACTACTCAAAGTGATCCACATTCAGTGTAATCTCTATTAAAATCCCAATGACATTTTTCAGTGAAAAAGAAAAAAAATTCTAAAATGCATTTAGAATAGTCAAAATAACCTTGAGAAAGAGGACAAAGGTGGAGGTGTCACATTTTCTAATTTCTAACTACATTACATAACTATAGTAATCAGAATAGTATGGTACTGGTACTAAAACCGAGACAAACAGGACAGAGTAGGAAGCCTCAAAATAAAACATACAAATAAAGGAACGGATCTTTGACAAAAGTGTCAAGAAAATATTCTGTAGGAAGAAGGCTCTTCAACAGAGAGTATTGGTGAAAAGTGGGATATCCACATGCAAAGGAATGCAATTGGACTTCATAAATAAAAATAAACACAAAATGGATTAAAGATTTGATCACAACTGAGAGAAATTTTTTCTGGAAAACTCATTTTATTTCTAAAATATTTTGAAATTACTGTTACAGAAAATGTAGAAGGGTTGCTTTGTTTTCAATTCACTTTCAACAAGAGGTACTTTCAAAGCACAGCAAAATACTGCCGAACCCTTAGCAGTTTTCTTCTGATGCTGAAAAAAGAAAATGCAATGACTAACTATGATTAAGTTGTACTCTAATTGTAAAGAAAATACCAGTTTCATACTCCCACACTAAAAATGTGTCCACTTGTAATTTAGATCAACTTTCACTGTTTCTGCCTGTCATTAAAATCAATGCAGGAGTGATGCCACAGATGACAACGTTGGCCATTCCTGACTTCATGCCCCCTCTCAAGAAGTACTACTGACAACTATTCATGAGCAAGGCAACACTGAAAGAATCCTTTAACTTGAGAGTAAGGCCAAAGCATCTTGCTGTGCTATCTAGACCAAGACAAATTTTTTTAGAAGGGTAAAAGGAGCAGCTACATGCTGACCATGTTATCCTTCCCCCAGGCTTGTGCAGCACCATACAGTGATCTCTCTTCTGACTGTATGCTTTCAATGATGAGAAAAGAGAACCCAGGGGGGCATCCAGCTCCCCCCATCATCATGGGTTGCTTCTCAGGAGCCCCCACTCTGATTTCACTCCCTAGGGATTTCAAGGGAGTCTGTGGGGCTGGGAATCTGATTGTAACAAAGAAGAGGGGGAAGGAATTGCAACAACTAGCGCTCAGATTTGGGCAGAATGAGTTTCTACCTGCAGAGTCCAGGAGTAGACACAACTGGCAGCTTTGCACATCGGCAAAACAAAGTCAGTGGCGGGGTCTAACCAGGGAACTATAGCCTGGCCTACTGCTGAGTTTGGCCCCCTGTCCTTGTCTGACCAGAAGTCTGGCAAGAACACCTTGAAGTTGCATGCTTTGAGCAGAGGCCGGCAGGCAGAGGGATCACCTACAGAGAAAAATCAGGACCAGGCCTGGAGGTTCCCCTTGTACACCTAGGCAGGGGAGTTGATTCATAGTCCCACTCACTTTCGAGCAAATCTCTTGATCCCCCTAACTAGAAAGGCTGATTGGAAAAATTTAGCAGGAGCTTGGGGCTGGCCCTCATTCATACCCAGGCAGGAGAGCTGAGTCATAGATAAGTCCAATAGTGAATGAAAGTCCCTGACCTGCCCAACCAGAAAGCATGACCAGAACCATAAGCTATGTAACTCAGAAACATTTGAGCTGAGTCCAGCGGGCAGAACTAATAATATGTAGAGCAAAGACAGTGTCAAGAACACAAACTAAGAGACTTAGTGGCCTTAGAACTAGTTCTCCCACTGCACTCATGCAGGGGAGGTAATTCATAATACTTCTCTCATTGCTAAATACCCAACCAGGGAACCTGACCGAAACACATAAGAAGTTAAATAACTCATCCAATAGCCCTGCTTACAGTGGCACTTATACGGAGAGCATTGTCCATGGCTTTCCTTGTCCGCAGAATAAAACTACTGGTCTCAGCTGTTAAGGGTATACCCTTGCTTGATTTGGGTTCCCAAACAGTGAGCCTGGATGTCCCTGGGACCCTTCCTGCTGCCCTTTCAGAGAGGGAAAACTAATTCATAGCTGCACTTACTGCTGAGTATGGTACCCAACTCAACCATCTAGGAAGCTTGTCCAGAGAATCCAGGTAAACATGGAGCCTACAACCTAGTTTGGTCAGGGAACCAAGCCAGAAGTCCTAACCAACTGTTCTCAGCCAGCAGCACCTACTTCACCTACGCTCAGAGCTTGAGGAGTGGCCTTGCCCAAAAACAAAATGGATAGGGAGCCCTACCTGCTCAAAGATGTTCCAGAAAACATGCCACAAATCCAAACTGACCTGATTTGTAAAGAACTGCCTGCCACAGTGAACCTGTAAAGTCTGAATGGGGAGACTGCTTACTCAAATAAACAGATACCAACACAAAAATTATCATCCAAGAAAGAGCTCAAATAAACAAGCTAACCTTATACCTAAAGGAACTAGATTAAGAACCAACAAAGCCCAAGGTGACCAGAAGGAAGGCAATAATAAAGATCAGAGCAAAAATAAATGGTATAGAAAGGAAATCAAAGAAAAAAATCAATAAAACCAAGATTTGGTTCTTTGTAAAGTTAAGCGGAATTGACAAACTTTAGCCAGATTCAAGAAAAAAAGAAAGAGTACCAAACAAATCAAATGAGAAGCAAAAGAAAGAATAACTTTCCAGCTATAAGAATTAAAAGAGAGAGGGAAAGAGAGAGATCAGATAGATTAGATAGATGATTGATTGATAGATGGTAGGTAGGTAAGTAGAAAGACTAGATACATAGGTAGATAGATTGAGTCAGACATGGTTACAGGAAAATAACCCTTGTAGCACCATGGAAGACAGTACTGTGTAAGAAAGAAAAGGGGTAAGTCAGAGGCATAGATGACAGCTAAATCAGGAAACTGCTGCAGAAAAGCAATCAGGAAATTTTAAAAAGGAGGGGAAGGAGGAGGGGAAGAATGAGGAGTGGAAATAGAAGGAGGAGGGGGAGGAGGGGGAGGAGGGGGAGGAGGAGGAGAGGAAGGAGGAGGAGGAAGAGGAGTTGGAGGAAGAGGAGTTGGAGGAGGAGGATGGGAAGGAGGAAGAGGAGGGGAAGGAGGAGGAGGAGGGGAAGGAGGAGGAGGAGGGGAAGGAGGAGGAGGAGGAGGATGGGAAGGAGGAGGAGGAGGAGGATGGGGAGGAGGAGGAGGATGGGAAGGAGGAGGAAGGGAAAGAGAAGAGGAAAGAGGAGGAAAAGAAGGAGGAGGAAGGGAAGAAGAAAGGAGGAGGGAGAAGAAGGAAGAAGAAGAAATAATAGTAACAAATGACACCATAGAAAGAAGAATCATAAGAGGGATGCCTAGGTGGCTTAGTCAGTTGAGCATCCGACTCTTGGTTTTGACTCAGGTCAAGATCTCATGGTTTGTGAGGTTGAGCCCTGTGCATTGACAGCATGGAGCCTGTCTGGAATTCTCTCTCTCCCTCTTTCCTCCCTCCACCTCCAAAATAAGTATACTTTAAAAAAAAGATTATAAGAGAGTACTATGAAAACCAATATTCCAACAAACTGTGTCCAGTTAGAAAAAATGGATAAATTCTTATAAATACAGTCTTCCCAATTGAACCAGGAAGAAATAGAAAATCTTAACAGACCAATTACAAGTAGCAAAGTTTAATTGTTAATCAAAAAACTATGAAAAAATAAGTCCAGAACCAGATGGATTCAGAGATGAATTCTGCCAAACACTGAAAGAATTAATACCTATTCTCCTCAAACTATTCCAAAAATAAAACAGGAAGGAAAGCTTCCAAATGCATTCTACAAGGCCCGCATTCCCTTCATGCCAAACCAGAAAAAGACACCACAAATAAAGAAAACTAAAGGCAATATCCCTGATGAATACAGGCAAAAATTTTGAACAAAATATAAGCAAACTTCATACAACAATACATTAAAAAAGACCGTTCACCACAATCAAGTGGGATTTACTTTATTTATAAAATTTAAAAATGGAAAAAGCATAGCATCCAACAATTCCACATATGGGTTTTTACCCAAAGAAAACAAAAATACCAATTTAAAAAGATTTTTGCAGCCTTATGGTTATTGCAGTATTATTCACAATAACCACAGTATAGAAGCAACTCAAGTGTCCATCAATAGACAAATGAATAAAGAAGATGTAGAATATATATAAAATGGAATATTATGAAGCTCCGAAGAATAAAAAAGACGAGACTGTAACATTTGAGACAACATCACTGGAGCTAGAGGAGACCATGTTAAGTGAAATACATCAGACTGAGAAAAACAAATACTATGCTATTTCACTCATAAGTAGAATCTAAAAAAAAAAAAAAAAAAAAAGAAAAAAAAAAAGCAAATGGTTAATATACAGCACAAACTTATAGTTGCCTAAAAGGAGGAAGGTTGGGAGGTTAGACAAAATAGGTGATGGCACAAGGGATATACAGGTTTCTAGTTGGAAAATGAGTAAGTCCCAGGAATAAAAGGCAGAGCATAAGGAATGCAGTCAGTGTTATTTTAATTGCAGTGTGTGAGGACAGATGGTAGCTAGATTTGTGGTGAACATATCATAATGTATAAATTTGTCAAATCACTATGTGATACAATTGAAACTAATGTAACACTGTGTATCAACCATACTCCAAACCAAGAATAATTAGCAATTTATGGATTATCATTCTATCATTCCAAAGTATGCTTGTGACTTGAATGGATATGCTGTCAGATATTAAATTGGGCCCCAATTTACTTTAAAAATCTTAAATATTTTGTTTGTTAAGTGATTATTTATGGCCTATAATCAAATTGAAAACGGTTTTTAAAAAATCATTAACTTTTTATGTCTAGAAGGATTATTTTCAAAGTTTGCTTATTTTCCTTCCCAACTAGGATTTTTAGCATATTTATTTGGAGTAAAGGGTTAAAATCTAATTTGGCTCTTCTGTAAGTTAGAGAGATTTAGTTTTTTTATGTTTTTCATTTACTTAATATTTATGTATTTTGCAAAAAAATCCATTTCTATTGTTTTTTAAAACTTGATTAGCAAGATATCTACTTTGTTACTCAGAATCAGTTAGTGTATAATTATAGTATTTTCCCCAATTGATCCTATAGTAAATATTTTTCAACCTGTTATTAAACTGACAGTTTAAGTTAAAATATTATTACTTTCCATGAAATAGGTGCAATTTTCAAATCAAATTAACATTTATTAACTATTACTGTGTGGAAAGTGCTGTATTTAAATATTATTATTTTCCAGTTGGACATAAAATCAAGTCATATCACCACCTCCTGAGTCGGAGAAAGTAACCCAACTGGCTTATTTACAGTGAAGAAAACCTACTGCCTAATTGTAAAGAAAACTAGTTGCAAAACAAGTCAGTGAAAACATGGATAGTGATAATGATTACCAAATCAAGCCTTCATTTAGTGTTAAAACTTATAAAATAAAATGGCATTCCCTAATACCTTTTGAAATCTCTCTCACCTTTCCTGCTCAAGCCTTTTCCCAGTATCTAATAAACACCTCAATCTATTCAGATAAATTTATCCTTATTTTTTCTACAAAAGCTAATTGATTTAGAGCTTATAAAAATTTGTGTTGTTTGGGGCGCCTGGGTGGCGCAGTCGGTTAAGCGTCCGGCTTCAGCCAGGTCACGATCTCACGGTCCGTGAGTTCGAGCCCCGCGTCAGGCTCTGGGCTGATGGCTCGGAGCCTGGAGCCTATTTCCGATTCTGTGTCTCCCTCTCTCTCTGTCCCTCCCCCGTTCATGCTCTGTCTCTCTCTCTCTGTCCCAAAAATAAATAAAAACGTTGAAAAAAAAAATTTTTTTTTAAAAATTTGTGTTGTTTTTGTTGTTGCTTTTGCACCCACCAGGCAATGTTCTAATAAAAAAGGAGGTAAGTCATGTGAGGAAGAATAATTCACCTCTTCATACGAACCACAAATCTCCTTGCTGGTTTTTCTTTTTCTTTTCTTTTTTTTAAGATTTATCCATTTGTGTATTCCTTGACAAAAGATTTTTAAATGCCTCATATGTAAAATAAATTGTAATTATTTAAGTTTTTTGAAAATATACTATTAATGGGAAGAGGTATTAGGACATTTATTTCCACAATTTATTTTTTCACTTTGAGGAAATTATACCCATCTGAGTTTGCTTGATTCAGAAATGTATTTCTAAAATAAATATTGCCATTGATGACTTCTCATCTAATGTCAAGCTAGTCAAGCGACCCTAGGAATCTTCCAGTGGTATTAATTTTCCTTTTCATGAATTCCAATGTAGCTATTGTCATATAATTTGATATGTGAAAACTAACTACTTCCTATATTCAAACTTTTATAACATTTTATTCTTACACTTGCCAAGAGGCAAATTACTTTATAAAAATAAAAGTATTATTTTTAAGTAAAAAAAAAAAAAAGCTAAAAGGAGAATTCAACAGCAATATAATAATAGTTGGGGACTTTAATACCCCACTCTCAACAATGGATATATCATTAGGGCAGAGAATCAACAACAACAAATTTGAACAACATTGTAGACCAAAGGGGTCTAACAGACATACAGAACGTTCTATCCAACAACAACATTTTGCACATTTTCCTCAAGGGCACATAGAACATTTTCTAGGATAGACCATATCTTAGCCCACAAAACAAGTTTTAACAAATTCAAGAAAATGGACATCATACCAAGTGTCTTCTCTGACTACAATGTTACGAAATTAGAAATAAGAGGAACACTGGAAAATTCATGAATACATAGAAATTTAACACTTTCCTGAACAACCTATGGATCAAAAAAGAAAATACATGGGAAATAAAAATATATCTTTGAGACCAACAAAAATGGTAACACAACATAACAAAATTAAAGGATAGAGCAAAAGTGGTTTTAAGAAGGAAGTTCATAGCAATAAATCTCTACATTAAGCAAAAGTTGCAAATAAACAACCTAACTCTACAGCTTAGGTTTCCAGGAAAAAGAAGAAAAAATCTGTTCCGACATTATAAGAAAACAAAATAATAAATATGATAGCAGAAATAAAAAGAATAATGAACAGGAAAACAGAAAATATCAATGAAACTAAAAGTTAATTTTTTAAAGATAAGCAAAAGTGGCAAACTTTTAGCTAAACCACCCAAGAAAAAGACAATCAAAACTGAAATCAGCAAAAGTATGAATAAAAAAACATTACAATTGATACCAAAGAAGGACAAAGGATCATAAGAGACTACTATGAACAACAAAGGATTATAAGAAGCTACTGTATGCCAACAACCTGGACAACCTAGAAGAAATTGGAAAATTCTTAGAAACATACAACCTACCAATAATGAATCAGAATTAAAAAGAAAATCTGAACAGACTAATTACTATTAAGGAAATTAAATCAGTCATCAGATATCTCCAAACAAAGAAAAGCCCAAGACCAGACAGCTTCATTGGTGAATTTTACCAAACACATAATGAACAATTGAAACCAATTCTTCTCAAACTTTTTCAAAAAAATGAAGAGGGAACACTTCCAAACTCATTTTACGAGGGCAACATTATTTTGATATCACAGGCAGAACAAATTACTGGCCATTATCCCTGATGACTATATCTATATTCATCTATATTATCATTCAAATATAAGTTTTCAATAAAATACTAGCACATTAATAAAATCATTCACCATGATCAAGTGGGATTTATGCCTGGGATGCAAGAATGTCTCAATATATGCAAATCATTCAATGTGGTATATCATATTAATAGAATGCAAGAAAAAATATCAGGAATCATCTCAATAGATATGGGAAAAGCATTTGGTAAAACTGAAATTCACTTTTGATTAAAAACTCTTAACAATTAAGTATAGAAGGATTGTACCTCAACATAATAAAGCCTCATATGACAAGCCCATAGTTAACACCAGACTAAGCGGTGAAAGCTTACTAGCTCTCCTTTAAGATCTGGAACAAAAAGGATGCTGTCACCACTCCTATTCAACAAGGTACTGGAAATTCTAGCTAGAGCATTCAGGCAAGAAAGAGTTAAAAAATAATTAAAATTAGAAAGAAAGAAGTAAAACTGTCTCAATTTAAAGATGACATGATTTTATATATAGAACACCTTAAAGACTGTTGGATATAATCAACAAATTCAGTAAAGTTGCAAGATAGAAAAACATGCAAAAATCACTAGTGTTTCTATACATTAGCAACAAATCTGAAAAAGAAATAAAGAAAATGATCCCATTTACAATAGAATCAACAAGAATAAACTTAAGTAAGAAAATGAAACATCTCCACTTTAAAAACTATAAGACACTGGGGTACATGGGTGGCTCAGTTGGATAAGCATCTGACTCTTGGTTTCAACTCAGGTCATGATCTCATGGTTTGTGGGTTCTGGCCCTGTAAAGGTCTCTGTGCTGACAGCACAGAGCCTGCTTGGGATTCTCTCCCTCTCTCTCTGTGCCCCTCCCCCACACTCGCTCACTCTCTCTCTCTCTCAAAATAAACTTTTTAAAAATTAAAAAAAAAAAAACTATAAGACACTGATGAAAGAAACTGAAGACACAAATAAATTCAAGGGCATCCCGTATTCATGGATTGAAAAAAAAGATACTGTTAATGTGTCAATACTACCAAAAATCATCTATAGATTCAATGCAATCCCTATCAAATATCCAATGCCATTTTTTTCTAATGGCACTTTTTACAGAAGTAGAAAATAATCCTAAAATTTATATGAAACTGTGAATGAGCCCATATAGCCAAAGCAATCCTGAGAAAGAACAAAGCAGGAGGTATTATACCTTCTGATCCAGCTGTATTATAAAGTTATAGCAATTAAAACAGTGTGGTACTGTCATAAAAACAGACACAGACCGATGAAACATAATTGAGAGTCCAGAAATAAACCCAAGAATATATATCATCAAGTTATATTTGGTAAAGGAGCCAAGAATAATAAGTAAAAGAGAGTCTCTTTAATAAATGGTTCTAGAAAAATTGGATATTCACATGTAACAGAATAAATCTGGACCCCTATCTTACACTACTCACAAAAATTAACTGGAAGTGTATTAAAGACTTAAATAAAGACCTAAAAACCAGAAAAGTCCTAGAAGAAAACATAGGAAAAAATCTCCATATCATGGATCTTGGCAATGGATTCTTGGAGACACCTAAAGCACATGCAACAAAATGAAAAATAAACAAGTCGTACTATATCAAACTAGTACTATATCAAACTATATGAAACCAACAGAATGAAACAATCAACATAATGAAAAGATAATCTATGCAATGAGAAAAAGTATTTGCAAACCAAATTTCTGATAAGGAGTTAATATCTAAGATATGTATAGGACTCCTACAATTCAATAGAAAAAACACAACAAGCAACCGTATTCAAAAATAGGCATTTTTCCAAAGAAGATATACAAATGGCCAACAGGTACATGAAAAGATGCTCAATATCAGTAATCATTAGGGAAATGCAAATCAAAACCACAATGAGATATCACCTTATGTCTGTTAGAATGGCGAGCATCGGGGCGCCTGGGTGGCGCAGTCGGTTAAGCGTCCGACTTCAGCCAGGTCACGATCTCGCGGTCCGTGAGTTCGAGCCCCGCGTCGGGCTCTGGGCTGATGGCTCGGAGCCTGGAGCCTGCTTCAGATTCTGTGTCTCCCTCTCTCTCTGCCCCTCCCCCGTTCATGCTCTGTCTCTCTCTGTCCCAAAGATGAATAAACGTTGAAAAAAAAATTTTTTTGAAAAAAAGAATGGCGAGCATCAAAAACACAAGAAATAGTAAGTGCTACTGTAGAGTAAAGGGAACCCTTGTGCACTACTGCTGGGATTATAAATTGGTGTGGCCACTATAGAAAATAGTATGGTGATTCCTCAAAAAATTAAAAATAGGATAACCATATGATCCAACAATCCCACTTCTGTGAATACATCTGAAAGAAATAAAAACACTAGGTTGAAAAGATATCTGCACCACATATTCATAGCAGCATTATTTACAATAGGCAAGACGTGGAAACAACCTAAGTGTCCACTGATGAACAAAAAGAAGTTTTGTTCATAAATATGCATACAATGAAATATTCAGCCATAAAAAATTAGGGAATACTGTCGCTTATGACAACATGGATGGACCTTCAGGGCATTATGTTAAGTGAAATGCCAGCAGTGAGATAAATACTGATGATCCCACTTATATATGGACCCCCCCCCCCCCCCGCAAAAAAATAGAAGAGATCAGGTTGTGGTTACCAGAAGCAGAGATGGAAGAATGTAGAATTGAGTGAAAAATGGTCAAAACATATAAACCTTCTTCAATTGTAAGATAAATAAATACTAGGGATAAATGAACAGCTTGATGACTGTAGATAACACTTTGTTAGATATATGAAAGTTGTTAAAGTAAAGCCTAAGAAGTTTTATTGTAAGGAAAAAATGTGTACTTTACTTATTTTTATATCTATATGAGATGATGGATGTTAACTAAACTTATTGTGGTAAAAATTTCATGATATATGTAAATCAAATCATTGTACCATACACTCTAAACTTACACAATACTGTATATCAAATATGTTTCAATAAATCTGGAGAAAAATGCAAAAATGACTGTCCATTACCAATGTGATCATTTTAATAATACTTAAACTAGCTATTTTGTAACATTTATAGCAAAATGGTAACAAGTTATATTGATGTATCAAATTTAGTTAAGAATCTAAGAATGTGATACAGCATATAAAAAATTTTAGTAAGAAGCTTATAATAACTAAAATTCTCAAGAGAATAAGAATGAAAAATGGTTTAGAGAAAAGTCAAATAATCCTCCAGTATCTCCATGGATTATATGTAAAGCATTCCAAGAAATCTTGATTAGTTATCTTACTTTTATTTATTTATTTGTTTGTTTGTTTGTTTTGAGAGAGAGGGTATGAGTGGGGGAGGGGCAGAGAGAAAGGGAAATAGAGAATTCCAAGCAGGCTACATGTTCTCAGCACAAAGCCCAGTGCAGGCTAAATCCTATGCCATGGGATCATGACCTGAGCTGAAATCAACAGTCCAATACTTAACTGACTGAGCCACCCATGCTCCCCTAGTTCTCTTACTTTTAAATCTCTTGGCAAAAGATTTTATAAATATCTTTAGTAATCTTCTATAGTATTTGCTTAGCTGTTGGGTCTGAAATTTCCTTGTGATTCTTAATTCTAACCTACAAATATTGTTCTATAGCTTTGGCTGTGTGACTACACATAACTGAATGAAAAATTTTACCTGTGAAGTAAACAAATGATTGATGGTATTCAGGATCCCCAAAAGAAGATTCTGTAGCCTGTAATAATTATAAATCTGGGACATTGTTTAAAGAATATAGCCTATTTGTGGAATTCAATCATCTTTGTAACATGTTGGTTTAACTAGTGATTAAGTACTTTCTATTCATTATTCCTCCTCACAATTGAAACTGACTACATTATAAGTAAGTATGAAGACTTTACATTGAAATATACCTGGGTTTGAGCCTAAGTTCTAGTTACCAGTGTAATTGAGCTTGAATTCAATATATATAAGAGAGGGATAATTATACCTATACCTATCTCCCAAGATTGATGTAAGTATTAAATGAGTTGATCATAATAAAAGTGCCTAGGGTATTACCTGATATAAAATAGATACTAAAGACATTTAATTTTTACCCCCCACCCCCAAACTGTTAGGAGTAAAGACAGTCATATCAAAATCAGTTTCCCATCTCAGCTAGAAGTATTCCAATTTTGAAGGAAAAAACTGACATCAATTCAATTGCCTCCCTCTTCCTTGCAGGCACCTCCGAGTTTGATTGTTAGTCTGCACGCTATCTGACTTGAGCATGCATACACATATTTTAAGTAGTCCCAATGCTTTGTAGAATACACCACAGGAATCACATCCTGCTGTCACTGTCAATGTGAAATGGCTCTGTGACTTCCCTGATAGGACTGAGAAAGTGTATCCACACACGCACTTCCTTCAGGGAAATTCTCAGTTGGAGACTCCCCATGTGCTCAGATTTGTTTCCTAATACACAGGTCTATTACCCTCAGACATCTGGACACTGCAGGATGGCTATGAAGAACAGTTTAATGTGAAATGCAGCGAAAGTATTTTGACAGATCTCTTTTCTTTCCAAGTGAACCTTGTCATGGAAAAGAAAAGGGAAATTTAGAGCAAATAATTCTAGTAACTGTCTCCATTGGTTCCACTGGCCTAGAATATGTTTGAGAATAAAGATGCTATTTTGAAGGTATATTTAATGTTTTGTTCCTCTTTATTTGGATTCTTAAAAATAATCTTTGAACTTGTTTATGTCACTCTACTACAGTGTGACGTGCTTTTGAGGGAAGCTTTGAAACTTACTCAACATTGTATCTTTGGAGTATATTGAGTCCTTGGGTAAGTAAACAAATTATTGAAGCATAGAATTATTAATAATATCAAATAATTTCTGATATCGATGTCCTTTTCTTCTCACCTAATTTTATTCTTAATAATCTATAATCTTGAACTACCTTCACTTTTCTTTCAGTTCATCCAAGCTGTTTATATAACTTTGTCATTTCCATAGCCTGTCTTTTCCTACTGGTCGAAATCATAAAATAATAGGTCTTTGTATTGATTTGCTTATCATTCTTCTATACACAAATTCCACTTAATTCCCTATTTTCTCAATATTAAACATGTGATATTTGTCATTTGTCTGCTTGACAAAGACAAATTAGTTCTACTTATGCTAACAGAGGATACCAGCTATTTCAAAGCCCTCTGCTGAATGCTGCAGTAGGTAAATATATAAAGAAGGAAAAAAAAGTTGCTCTCAAATAGCATACAGTCTTGTAGAATTTATGAAAAATGTACATGAATACACAAATATTTTGGGGATTGGGATTTGGACCAGTAAAAATCTGTAAAAATCAGGGGTGACATTCTAAACAGAGGAAAAAGGCACTTACTGAAGTTTATAATTGAGATAAAAGAGAGAAGTTCTATAAACTATGATGAGCATAGTGTGCTCAGAAAATAAAAGTTACATGTTTTTGTAGCTTGAGAACTTCATATGCCAAGGGATTCTGAAATATTAAAATCAAATAAGTTATATTTAACTCTTCCACTTTTATATCCGAACCAACAGGTGGAAATCAAACAAAGACCAAGATTCTGAAGAAAAAAATCCTGCTGAATTCATTTCATCCCTCCTCCTCCTCCTTTGTAGATATTATGATTTCTCAGTTTAATGTCTTGTTTGTAAATGAATAAATGTATCAAAGGGGGCTATGTAATGAATGGGATTTTAAAAAGTAAAGCCATATGCTTGCATTTTTCAAAAAGCATCATTTCAAACTTTGGCTTCAGTTGGTGAAAACATCAATATCTTATTTATTTATTTATTTATTTATTTATTTATTTATTTATTTTTATTTTTTTTAACCTATCGAATGGTATTACCAACTAAATATAAGTGATGCTAAGGAATCCGGCATGATTGGTTCCAATTATGGAGACAGGTAAGCCAAAGAGACAGATTAACATCAGATTATATTTTAGGAAATAGGCAATTTTTGAAGAGTGGGGAAATGTTACTCAACTTAATTTAACTTTGCAGAAAATTGCTATAGGCTTACAATACTTGTACGAGGATTTAGTACATTAGAACAAGAAGCATGTTGGGAGAGGCGAGCAAATTAGAGTGGACAAATGAGGTCACTGTAGTGTGACTGGGGCAATAAAAGTGAATTGTAGCCAACGCGCTGTTTTACATTTTCCCTCACACAGACTGAGTTCTCTAAAGAATTCACTGATTCAAAACAGGCAAAACCGTGTAAAAATCTAGAGCTACAATGGCTATCACAGCTGTGGCAGAATACTCTCCTACTATGGTGATTCCTGTAGTTAATCCTTCATAGCATGAGCTATGTTGCTTCTGTAGCCAACTAATTTGCAGTGACTGTATGCAGCTGTTATTACGGAAAGCACCCAAGTTAAGCAGTAAGGTCATTTCCTAGCTTCAGCTTAGTGAACATGTCCATGATCAATTACCTTCTGTAATTTGGAGCAGCCAAAGCTCTGGTTGTATTTCATTTTATTCCAGAAAGAAATAAATATTGTGTGTCGCTGGAATAGGCTGGACAAAACAGGTGGAACAAAATAATGTTATCAGTGAGTGGGATATAAAAGGAGTAAATTGGTCTTCTACATTTTATAATCATACTATTTCATTACCGACATAAAATATGGGCCCTGGAATTATTATGATCATTTATTGTCCAAACTTTTAGAGGACATCTTCTATGTGCCAGATACTTTGCTAGATGTTAGAATGCAAAAAGAAAAAAAAAAAGAAAAAAGAAAAAAAAAAGAAAGAAAGAAAGAAAAGAACCAAGACATAATTTCTGACTGAGAAAAGTCTGCAGAACAATGAGAGAGAGAGAAAAAAAAGGAAGGAGGTTATAGGTACTCTGTAATATTATAGTGTAAATAAAATATACTTTAAAGACAAGTCTGGATCTAAAAGCTGATTCAGCCACATTCTATTTTAAGTATCTTGAGCAAGTAGCTTAGGCTTTCTGAGGCTAAAGTTTTTCATATATAAAATAAGGGGCAATGAGGAAGCCTGTACTTTGAGAAGACAGTGATCTCAATGGATTCCAAAAGAGGATCTGAAGGTAAATACATTGACTTAGAAGACACGGGTAAATAATAGTAAAAAGATTCTAGGAGAACACTATAATAAAAAGAGAAGAAAACCAATAACTCAATTAATACCAACACTTGTGGGATTGATAAAAGAAAAAAAGCAGCCAGCATAGAATAATAAAGAGAGGCAAGAGAAATCAATAGACAATCACTATAGACTGAAGGAATGGAAGATAAGGAAAGATCAATAGCTCTGACTTACAGGTTAGATTCAAAACAAAGATGGGAAGAGATGCTTTATGCTCAATTCATGGATGTTCTTTAGTATTTCCCTGACCACATCATTGCTCAGAGATAAAGGTGGAAATGCAAAACATGGGATAATAGAATGAGCACTGGACTAGTACTCAAAAGAATTACTACTAGCTGTTTCACTTAAAACAATTATTTTAACTTCTCTCATCCTAACCATTCTTCTAACCAGGCTTATCAAGATAAAATTCATACAAAATATGTTGATATACTCTATAAGTGACTACACAGCACAGATTCAACATATTAATAACATCATAAAGTATAATCGTTATTAAAATAAAATGCTACATATTCCAAGATATGTTTAAGTGTACCCTTAATTCATTAGTAAGAATAAACACCAGTTTTAATTTGGATTATTAGTGTTAACTCTTCTCCACTTGGCTCTGGGACAGGCTCTCTACCTATGCATGCTCTTTGTACCTTGCCAATCCAACCTGTTATGAGTAACTGATAAGCTAATTGCTTTGAATAGGTGATCCAACAATCATCTCAAAATTCTGAAAAGATAGTTCATTAAATTGGAATCCAAAACACAAGTATTTTACCAAATGGAAAAAAGAAAAAACTCATTTATTCACACAGAGAATTTAGAATCACTTTTCAAGTTCCAGAATATATCATTAGGAATTTTAGAGGAATTAAATCAAAGCATAGCTAAAAACTGGGGGAAATGATGTGTAGACAAGACTTAGTCTTCCCATTCAACAAAATCACCTATCTCATATTATTTTCACCTTCTATTTCTTAATATAGTTTAAAATTTTCTTCTCGATAGTTTTATTACTTTCATGAAAGAAGTCTTGCTTCCATCAGATTCCCAAATGGATTACTGCTGGTATATAGAAAACTATTGACTTTTTTATTCATATGGTAAACATCTTTGTGAACTCTTTTTTTTTTTTTTTTTTTTTTTAACATCAAATGGATTTTCATTTTAGTTCTTTGAGTTTTCTATTTAGGTCATCATAACGTCCTGAAAGATGATTATTTTCTTGTTACCAAAGGTTTTAATTCATATAAATATTACTTGTCTTACTGCATTAACTAATACTTCTAGAACAATATGAAATAATTATGGTGGTAATAGTCACTTTGTCCTGTTTCTACCTTTACATAATAATAGAATCAAGATGTTACTTTCTGAAATTGTGTCTATTATCTATATCAAATTAATAGTCATGTATAAGATTAATACGATATTAATCGTTTGAAAATTGAATTAAGTGTGTAAACATTGATCCAAATATTCCAACTTGCAAGATTAATAGGAAAGTCATCATCTTTTTGGTGGCTGTGTTAGCCAGGATACTCGAAATAACAGTCACTTAAATATATAAGTTCACAGCTCTGTTATGTGGCACTCTGGGTTTAAGCACTGCAGGGATGATCCTGTAGCTCCTTTTGCAGGCAAAGCACACTCACCACCTTCATCCGCAAGGCACAAGGTGGATTGCCACCATGTCTGTTTTGCAAACCACAAAATGGAAGGAGAGACAGGAAGAGCACTCTTTAAGTACTTGACCTGATGGAAGAATTCATCATTTTACATACCTCCAACTGACAGAACTTAATTCTATGGCCAACTTGGCTGAAAAATGTATTAGTTAGCTAAGCAGCCATGTTCCCAGGTTAAAATTCTATTTACAATATCTAAGTAAGGGAGAACGAGTATAGGGACTCAAGGAAGACAGCCAACAGTCTCTGCCAAAATCTGACAGAATTTTAAGATATTAGCCAATGGTAATTTTTTCGCCCACTTTCTTGTACCATTTGCTCTCTGTGAACTTTGCCCCCAATTTAGTATGTGGCAATCACTGTCTTAGAGAAAAGATAATGCCCAAAGTAGGAGAAAATACATAAGCATAATTTTTAAATTTTGAAACCTCAGCCTTGACTCAGTGCGCAAACTCTTTTCCATAAATATGCATAATACACATAAGTATTTATAAAACAGTAAGGGGCAGTAGACAAAGGTGGGTGAAAAAGAAAACACTGTACCCTTACTGATCACTCACATGGGGGGAGGTACAGAAGAGGGCATAGGTTTACAGAACTTTACGTGTCACCTAGTTCCTCCTTCGCTCTTGAGGAGAGGGCAAGCAAACTCCGTACCTGTTCTAGTCAATCTCCGATCTAACACAGAAATATTTACAGGTTATAAAAGTTTAATCGAGCCACCCAGGTGGCTCAGTCTGTTCGCCGTTCAACTTTGGCTCAGGTCATGATCTCATGGTTCATGGGTTCAGGCCCCGTGTCAGGCTCTGTGCCTGCTTCCTATTCTGTGTCTCCCTCTCTCTCTCTCTCTGCCCTTCCCCCACTCACATTCTGCCTCTCTCTAAAAAGTAAACATATGGGGCGCCTGGGTGGCGCAGTTGGTTAAGCGTCCGACTTCAACCAGGTCAAGATCTCGCGGTCCGTGAGTTCAAGCCCCGCGTCAGGCTCTGGGCTGATGGCTCAGAGCCTGGAGCCTGTTTCAGATTCTGTGTCTCCCTCTCACTCTGCCCCTCCCCCGTTCATGCTCTGTCTCTCTCTGTCCCAAAAATAAATAAACGTTGAAAAAAAAATTTAAAAAAAAAAAAGTAAACATTAAAAACAATTAAAAAACAATTTAAAAAGTCTAATAGTGTCTGATATTAAATCTTCAACATTACACTGTAAACAAAAGCCTGCCTCCTTTATGCCAGTTTTCATCTAATTTAGTTTTGGAATCTACAGTCGGGGACTCTAAGTGTGTTTGGTTTCTTTCCTTCCCCTTTTGTCCTTGGCTTCCCCTGAATTTACTCTGTCGTGTCTGGTTACGGCAAGGCTGGAGTCAGGAAAAAAGGAAAGGGTAGAAAAGATCCTACTAGATTGGTACAGTTGTACTGGCTTCAGTACTCCTACTCTGTAACATGTGCTCAAATGCTGACTTTACCTTTTTGGCTCTTGTTTTTTGTGTTAGACTACAGCTACTTCTTAGCCCCTGGATTTCAGTGGGATCATCTCCACAAAGACTCTCTCCATTGGGACTCATGATTTTTCTTTTATCATCTAAACACCACTTTCTTGCTGGGAGTCCAACTCTAGAAAATGAGAAATGCACTCTGCCTCCAATGGGTGGAAGTGAAGCTTATACCACAGTGCCTCTCTCTCCACACTCCAACCAGTCTCATGCCTGTTAGGCATACGGGGCTATTTCCTGGTACTCTTCAAATCCACATATTGAAGCTCTCCATCTGTGTTCTTTTAAGCAATTCTCAGATTGCTTAGGGTAGGAGGAGCACTGAGAGGGAGAAGAGAGGAAATGCACATAGTATTGAGTTTGGTTGTTTCCCTCAGAAGCAGCCTCCCTTCATATAGCTTTGGCATGAACGTGAGAGGATGGCAGAATCCGTGCTGCAATTCATTTCCCTGGCCTGCTGAGCTGATCTGCATCTATACTCCTCCTTGGCTCCTGGGATCACTATAGTATCTCTGAAACCAGAGAAAGTTCCACCTAACATTCTGTCACAGCAACAGGGGTTCAATTATATAAGGTCATGAGTACCAGAAGAGGACTGTGGGCTTGGACAATAATAAAGTTTGAAAATTTCGTAAAGGGAAGAGTCATGAGAAATCTTGAGAAGATATTTCTATTAGCAGAAAATAGGAAAAACTAGCAAATGGGGGTTCAATGTGGGGTCCAAAAACTATGGATTTGGAGGCTATATAAATTGCTCTCTTACATCTTTCACTTTATACTTTACTTGAGTGAAGAAGAAAAATGAAATAAGGAACCAGCCAATAAGATTGCAGATTTATCTTTACTATCTTGAAATTGGGTTTAGCAAAACTTGTGAAAAGCTAGCTCTAATACTTATACTGGAAAACAGTCAATTTAGGGCTTTAGTAAAGTATACTCTACTACAGAGACTCTATTAGGATGGTTTGGAGGGAGAAAAGTAAAAATAACTACTTGAAAATATGAAGACTTATTTACAAGAAAGAGAAAACACAATCATAACAAAACTTCGCAAGTTGCCTGCAAAATGTGTGATAATGGCAGAGACTAACACTCTGCTCAGGCTAAGAAAAACTGGAACAGTTGCCCAACACATGTTACTATGCTGCTCTTTTTGCCGTAGCTAATTTCTTATTTATGACAAAATCTGTATTGCCTTAGGCAGTTACTTAAAATCTCATTATGGTGAATACTTGGAAGTTTTAGAAACAAAATAGGAGCATTACCAATAAATATTGATTGCAGTCCTAAGTGAATGTGTATGAAATTCATTGCTTTATAAAAAAAGAAAGAGAGATCATATACTCTGATAGGTTCAACAGAAATTATACAGGTGTTAGTGTTTTTCATTTGGCCTTTGATTGGAGTGTTATTACATTTTTGTTTATATTGTTCATTTAGTGCTAACTCAAATTTTAATACGTGTCTAAAGGTCAGTCATTTTTATTCATCCTTTGTTAGGAATTACATTTGCTAATACTGAATATCCATTCCCTTAAATGGACTATGGTTTAAACCACTTTTCTCTGCATGAATTGTTTAAGCTTGAGAAAGATCACACATTCAAAACAAAGTACATTCAAATGATAGCATTAGAATACATAATCTTATACCTTTTCATTAAATCCTTTAGAAACTATGATACACTTAAAAATAAATTGTGAGTTTTTTTGAAGGGGGGAAAGGCAGAGAGAGACAGTGGGAGAGAGACTGAATCCCAAGCAGACTCCACACCGTCAGTACAGAGCCCAATGTTGGACTCAATCTCAACAACTATGAGATCATAGCCTGAGCCGAAATCAAGAGTCAGACGCTTAACTGAGCCTACCAGGTGCCCCCAAAATAAATTTTGTAATTAGGTTTTTCATGATTAACTTTTTAAAATTAATCACTTGGTTGATCTTGAAAAGCATGCTGGGTTCATCATATCCCTCTATTTGCAGGATATTACATATTATAGACCCATTAAAGATACCTCTCCTATTTTGTCTTATTTTGTTCACAGTAATTTTGTCTTTCTTGCCCAAACCTCACTCCCATGCTACTCCCCCACAGGCACCCACAATAACATGGTTAGTATATATCCTTATACCAGCATTACCCTGAAATCAAAGCCAAACAAAGGCACCACAAAAAGAAAAACTACAGGACAATATTCCTGTTGTACACAGATGCAAAGATCCTCAACAAAATATTAGCAAATGACATTTAACAGTTCTTTAAAAGAATCATTTAACATGATCAAGTAGGTTTTATTCTGGGATACGAGGATGGTTCAATATTTGCAAATCAGTTAATATGATACACCACATCAACAAAACAAAGGATGAAAATCATATGAACAGGACATCCAGGGAAGATGTAACAGTAGGGGCAACCTAGGCTCACTTCCTTCCATGGATACAACTAGATAACACTCTCATAAGTGTAAATACCTGAGAAAATTATCCAAAAACTGACAGAATAAAGTCCACAATGAAATGTAAAGAGGCCACGTGGCAGAGGGTAGAAAGGGCAGAAACAGAGTCAGGAACCAAACAGATTGTGGGAATGTATACGGGAGGGAGCAACACCTCTGGCAGGGCAAGGGGGGAGAAATAGATGATCACACCAGGCTTAACACACAGGAAAGATGATTACCCATAACGTTGACTTTGTGCACAAGAGGGGCCAAATTTCATGAGCTCTTACAACCAGTAGGACTTAAAATATGGAATTTTTAAAAATCAGCAGTCTCAGCCCTGGGAGAGCTGAGAGGGTGACAAGAAATGGACTCCCCTCCGTTAAAGAGACAGCACAACAAACAGGCAATGGAGATACGACACAAAAGCAGCAGTTTGAAAGGTACCTACCTAACGTCTGAGCACACTACATGACTCATTGCACTGTGCTTCTGCTAATCCACCCATCTGGACAGCCTGCCTCAGTCCAGACACTGCAGTGCCCCTCCCACAGAGGTCAAGGGCATGCAAAGTTTTCTAGCACTGCCACAGTGTCCCACCTTCACCTGCCACGTGCTTCCAGGGATCCACCCCTCCAGACAGCCCACCACAATCCCAGTGCTACAGGGCCTCTACTGCACAGGACCAGGCATGCAAAGGTTGCTAGTAGCACTGCCCAGCCTCCCACACTGTGCATCAATGGATCCATCCTCTCCAAAAATCTCTTGACCAGAGAATATTCAGAGCAGTGCTACAGGCCTGGAAGTGTGCAATCAGCCCCCACAGTGGCTGGCACCACTCCAAAATGACCACTGCCCCAGAGGGAGGGAGAGATACTCACAACACAAGTCAGACTGGGGCCCCAGTAGAAGGCTAGAGGAACACAAGCAGTTAGACTACAGGCCCTGCCCACCAATGAAAGATTCACAGAGGACAACACAAGGAAAGTACGTGACAGTTTGGTGCTACTGCATCTCTGGTAAATGCCTGGTCTGACTCAACTCAAGCCTAAGGTGGCCCCAGACTGACCCAATAATATCACAGGAACCAAGTACTGCACACAACAGGAAAAGAGAGGCATTGATGATGACCGGATGCAGTAAAGATAAAAAGTGACTGAGTCACAACAGCAAAGCACACACATAACACACAAGACACATCTCTGAAGCACCAGGTTCTAGCAAACACAGGGAACACAGGGATCTATAGGATCTCTTCTTCATAAGGCCATTACTTTCAAGAGCAGGAGACATAGCTATATTTCCTAACACAGAGAAACAGGCACAGTTAGACACATGAGGAGACAAAGGAATATGTCCCAAATGAACGAACAGGACAAAAACACAGCAAGAAACCTAAACAAAATGAAGATAAGTAATATGCCTGACAACGAATTGAAAGTAATGATCATAAAGATACTGGATTTGAGAAAAGAATGGAAGACATCAGTGAGACCCTTAGCAATGAGATTAAAAATAACCCATCAGAGATGAAGAACACAATCAAGTGAAATTAAAAATAAACTAGATGGAGGGGCAACTGGGTGGCTCAGTCAGTTAAGCATCCAACTTCAGCTCAGGTCATAATCTCATGGATCGTGGGTTCAAGCCCCGCATAGGGCTCTGAGCTGACTGCTCAGGGCCTGGAGCCTGCTTCAGATTCTGTGTCTCCCTCTCTCTGCCCCTCCCCCTCTTGAGCTCTCCCTCTCTCTCAAAAATAAATAAACATTAAAAAAAATTTTAATGCACTAGATGGAATAAATAGTAGACTAGACTAAGCAGAAGAACAAATCAGCTACCTGGAGGACAGAGTAATGAAAAGTAATCAGTCTGATCAGCTGACAGAAAAAAAAAAATTATGCAAAATGAGAATACAACTAGAGAACTCAGCAACACGATCAGGCATAATAACATTCACATCATAGATATCCCAGAAAGAGAAAAGAAATAAAAAGGGGCAGAAAATTTATTTGAAGAAATAATAGCTGAAAACTTCCCCAATCTGGGAAAGGAAACCAAAATCCTGACCCAAGAGGCACAGAGATCCCAAAACCAAGTCAATCCGTAGAGGTCCACACCAAGACACATAATAATTAAGATGACAAAAAGTAGTGATAAAGAGAGAATTTTAAAAGCAGCAAGAGAAAAGAAAGAAGTTACATACAAAGGAAATTCCATAAGGCTATCAGCTGATTTTTCAACAGAAACATTTCAGGCCAGAAGGAAGTAGCATTATATTTTCAAAGTGCTGAAAGGAAAAAAATCTGCAGCCAAGAAAACTCTATCCAACAAGTCTATAATTCAGAATAGAAGAAATAAAGAGTTTTCCAGACAAGCAAAAGTTAAAGGAATTTATGACAACTAAAGCAGCCCTACAAGAAATATTAAAGGGGACTCTGTGTGGAAAGGAAAGGCCATAAGCAACATTAAGGAAAACAGGAAGCACAAAAGCAGTAGAAATAAGTATATTTGTAAAATTCAGTCAAACAATCACAAAATAAAAAGATGTAAATATGACATCATATACTCTACCTAAAATGTGAGGGGGGGAGAGGAGTAAAGAATGGGTTCAAACTTAAGCAAATATCAACTTAATATAGACTGCTATATACTGAAGATATTCCATATAAACCAAATGAAAATCACAAAACAAAAACAAGTAATATACAAAAAAAGGAAAAAATCCAAATATATCACTAAAGAAAGCCAACTAATCATTAGTGAAGAAAGCAGGAGAAGGAATGGAGAAAAATTACAAAAACAACCATAAAACAAGTAACAAAATGGCAATACATACCTATCAATAATTACTTTGAATGTAAATGGACTAAATGCACCATTCAAAAGACACAGGGTGATAAAGTGTATAAAAAAACAAAAGCCATCTATATGCTGCCTACAAGAGACTCAATTCAGACCTTAACACACATGCAGACTAAAAGTGAAAGGATAGAGCAGCATTTATCATACAAATGGATGGGAAAAGAAAGAAGGGTTGCATACTTATATTGGACAAAACAGACTTTAAAACAAAGGAAAGAGACAAAGAAGGACACTATATAATAATGAAGGGGACAACCCAACAAGAAAATATAACAACTATAAATATATAAGCACCCAATATGGAAGCATTCAGATACTTAAAGCAGTTATTAGCAAACATAAAGGAAGTAATAAATAGTAGTACAATGATAATAGGTGACTTTAACACCACACTTAGACTGATGGGCATATCGTCCAAACAGAAAATCAATAGGGAAACAGTGGCTTTGAATGACATATTGGACCAGATGAATTTAACAGATAGATTCAGAACAGTCCATCCTAAAACAGCAGAATTCAGATTCTTTTCAAGTGCACATGGAACATTCTCCAAAAGATCACATATATGGCCACAAAACAAGTCTCAACAAACTCAAAGAGATGAAAGTCATTCCATAAATCTTTTCTGACCACAACATTATGAAACTAGAAACCAACCAAAGAAAATATGTATAGTAGAAATACATGGAAGCTAAATAACATGCTGCTAAATATTTAATGGGTCATTGAAGAAATCAAGGAGGAAATAAAAAAAAATATGGAAACAAATGAAAATTAAAATACAATGGCCCCAAATCTTTGGGATGCAGCAAAAGCGGTTCTAAGAGGGAGGTTTATAGTAATACAGGCCTACCTCAAGAAGCAAGAAAAATCTCAAATAAACAACCCAACCTTATACCTAAAGGAGCTAAAAATAAATAAATAAAACCTCAAATCAGTAGAAGGAAGGAAATAATAAAAATTGGACTAGAAATAAATGGAATAGAAACTATACAAAAAACAATACACACACACACACACACACACACACACACACACAAACTCACAAAAGATCAATGAAACCAGGAGCTGGTTCTTCAAAGAAATCAACAAAATTGATACACCTTTAGCCAGACTCATCAAAAAAAGAGTGGAAGAGGACTCAAAATCAGAAATGAAAGAAAAAATAACAAATCACACCACAGAAATACAAAGGATTTTAAAAATTATATGCCAACAAATTTGACAAGCTAGAAGAAATGGATAAATTTCTAGAAATATATAGTCTCCAAAATTTACTCAAGAAGAACTATTAAATTTGAACAGACTCATTACTAGCAATAAAAT
This sequence comes from Puma concolor, assembly GCF_028749965.1. Classification (NCBI taxonomy): domain Eukaryota; kingdom Metazoa; phylum Chordata; class Mammalia; order Carnivora; family Felidae; genus Puma; species Puma concolor. Next base: position 47,822,309 of record NC_141684.1, read on the forward strand.
TGAATCAGTAATAAGAAGAGAAGAGAAAAGAAAAGAAAAGAGAAAAGAAAAGAAAAGAAAAGAAAAGAAAAGAAAAGAAAAGAAAAGAAAAGTTCACAACACACAAAAGTCCAGAACCAAATGGCTTCAAAGGGGAATTCTACCAAGCATTTAGTGAAGAGTTAGGACCTATTCTTCTCAAATTATTCCAAAAAAATATAAAAGGAAGGGAAATTTCCAAATTCAATTTACAAACAATGCATTACCCCGATACCAAAAACTGATAAAGTCATGGTAAAAAAGAGAGAAAACTACAGGCCAATATCTCTGGTGAATATAGATTCAAAAATCTTCTACAAAATATCAGCAAACCAAATGCAACAATACATTTAAAAAATCATTCACCACAATCAGGTGGAATTTATTACTGAGATGTAAGAGTGGTTCAATATTCTCAAATCAATCAATGTGATAGATCACACCAATAAGAATGAAAACATAATCATTTCAATAGACGCAGAAAATACACTTAATGAAGTCCAATATCCACTCATGATAAAAACCTTCAATAAAGTAGGTTTAGAGAGAACATACCTGAAGATAATAAAGGTCATATACACAAAGTCCACAGCTAACAATATACTCAAAAGTAAAAAACAGAGATTTCTCCTAAGGTCAGGAACAGCACAAGAATGTCCACTCCCACTACTTTTATGCAACATATTGCTGGAAGTACTAGCCACAGCAATCACACAATGAAAAGAAATAAAGGGCATCCAAATTAGTAAGGAAGAAGTAAAACTTTCACTATTTGGAGATGACATAATATATAGAACACCTTAAAGACCACCAAAAAACTACTAGAACTGATAAATGAATTCAGTAAGGTCACAGAATACAAAATCAATGTACAGAAATCCATTGCATTTCTATGCACTAATAAAGAAGCAACAAAAAGAGAAATTAAGAAAGCAATCCCATTTGCAACTACACCAAAAATAGTAAACTACCTAGGACTAAACTTAATCAAGGAGGTAAAAGACCTACACTGTGAAAACTATAAAACATTGATGAAAGAAACTGAAGACAACACAGATAAATGGAAATGTATGCTCATGGACTGGAACAAGGAATATTGGTAAAATGTCCATACTACCCAAAGCAATCTACACACTTAATGCAATTCCTTTCCAAATACCAACAGCATTTTTCACAGAACTAGAATAAATAATCCTAAAATCTGTATGAAACCACAAAAGACCCAGAACAGCAAAAGCAATTCTGAAGAAGAAAAACAAAACTGCAGGTATCACAATTCCAGATTTCAAGTTATATTACAAAGCTGTAGTAATCAAAACAGTATGGTACTGGCAAAACATGCACATAGATCAGTGGAACAAAATAGAAAGCCCAGAAGTAAAGCCATGATTATATGATCAGTTAATCTATGACAGAGGAGGCAAGAATATGCAATGGGACATAGACTGTCTCTTCAAATGGTGTTGGAAAAACTGAGCAACTACGTGCAAAACAATGAAACTAGACCACTTTCTAACACCATATACAAAAATAAACTCAAAATGGATGAAAGACCTAAATGTGAGACCTGAAACCATAAAAGTCCTGGAAGGAAATATAATCATTAATTTCTTTGATACTAGCTATAGAAATATTTTTCTAGATATGTCTCCTCAGAGGCAAGAGAAACAAAAGCAAAATTAAATTATTGGGACTGCACCAAAATAAGAAGATTGTTGTAAAACATACAACATAGGGGATATACCCAATGTGTTAAAATAGTATCATAAGGTGACAGATGATAGGTATACTTGTGGTGAGCATAGCATAATGTATAGAGTTGTCAAATCACTATGTTGTACATCTGAAACTAATGTAACATTGTGTATCAACCATATATCAATAGAATCCACATAGATTAAATATATAAGTCAACTATAAATCAATTATACATATAAATACATAATTATATATAGGTATATCCTACAATTTATATTGTGTTTGGGTGAAGAGGAAATATTGTTATAAACCGATATAAATGTTAATGTTTCATAAATCTGTTTGTCAGCTCCTGTCACTCAACCACATTTTTGAGATTTATGTTGCTCTGTGAATAGATTTTTGCTTCCTTGCTGCTAAGTATTCAATAATGCAGATTCTCAGAGCTTAATATACTATTGTAGTGACTGATGCCCCAACTCCCAGCTGCCACAGATAACCCTACAGTGAACAATCTTATATATGCCATTTTATAGACCTATGTAAGAACATTTCTGAGCTAAATATCCAGGAGTGAACTATCGGGCTTTAGGGGATACAAATACATGACTTAATTAAATTCAGTCAGACTGACTCAGCAGAGTCTCACCAGTTTACATTTCCCCTTTAAGAATTCCCATCTCTCCACAACCTCAGGAGTACTTAGTATTAATCTTTCCAGTGTTTATCATATTGTAATTTTGTCATATTATTTACCTTTTTTTATTTTGCATTTCTCTAATTTTACCTTACATTTCTCTAATAAGAAAAAGCAATTCTTGATATACTTGTTAGCCATTGAGTCTTCTTTGTCTCTGAACTTTTTTTTTTAATATTTATTTATTTTGAGAGAGACAGAAAGAGAGAGAGAGAGCACGCACACATAAGCAGGGGAAGGGCAGAGATAGAGGGAGAGAGGGAATCCCAAGCAGGCTCTACAGTGTCAGAGTGGAGCCCAATGGGGCCTAGATTCCACAAGCTGGGACATCATGACATGAGCCAAAATGGAGAGTTGAACACTTACCAACTGAGCCACCCAGGTGTCCCTCTAAACTCTTAATTCATCTACTTTGTCCATTTTTTATAAATCTCATGCTTTCTGATGATGTGCAAAAGATCTTTTTATAGAGTACATATTAATACCTTGTGAGTTTTAGACACTGAAAATGTCCTGTTCCTTTCTGTCATAGTCTGTCCATATTTGTCTATGGCATTCTTTGTTAATAGGTATCATTAATTTTGATGTAGTCAAATCCATATTTCTAGCTTTACCAACTTATACTTTTAAAACCTTGTTTTAGAAGTTTCTCCCAGCTTTAGGCCTCAAGGTTATTGTTCTACACTTAAGAGAAGGTATTTTGCAAACAGTCAGGGTAATCGTGTGGCAGTTTAAGTCTGTGTTCAGTTTCCATTTATTTGCATTATATAAGTTCAGAATTTTTACAAAAATAATTTTTATTATATTCACAACATAATGCAGCTAACTATATAATACAACATAACTTGATGACAGTTGCCATTAAGATGTATGAATTTAAAAACAAAGGTTTGCTTTAGGCTTCAATGGTAGTCAGGAAGAGTACTAGGAGAGGCAAATATTAAAAAGCAATTATTGAACACTCCCTACTTGGTCTGAAGCATTTGAATCATATCCCATTGGTTCAAAAGTAACATAAAACTAAAATTGACATGGGGCTCCTGGGTGGCGCAGTCGGTTAAGCGTCCGACTTCAGCCAGGTCACGATCTCGCGGTCCGGGAGTTCGAGCCCCGCGTCGGGCTCTGGGCTGATGGCTCAGAGCCTGGAGCCTGTTTCCGATTCTGTGTCTCCCTCTCTCTCTCTCTCTGCCCCTCCCCCGTTCATGCTCTGTCTCTCTCTGTCCCAAAAAAATAAATAAAAAAAAACGTTAAAAAAAAAAATTTAAAACTAAAATTGACAATTGGAATACAAGCAAAGATTATGAGGGATATTTTCCATAAGGTCCAAAGACCTTTTCCATAAGTAAGTTGAAGAAAGAGTAGAAGATGTTCCTTTGCAAAGAGTTGATGATCCTCTTTGACTCTTTACCAGCTATAAAAATGTATCTTTTCTTTTATACTATTTTGTTTTGAGACAGACGGAGAGAGAGAGAGAGAGAGAGAGCGCGTGCGGAGCAGCAGCAGGGGAGAGGGGCGGAGGGGAAGAGAAAGAGAACGCTAAGCAGGCTCCATGCTCAGTACAGAGTACTCAAAGCTAGATCCCACACCCCTGGTACCATGACCTGAGCCAAAACCAAGACTTGGCTGCTCAACTGACTGTGCCACCCAGGCGTCCCTCAAAATATCTCTTTAATAAAATTGTGTGTACTTATAAGCAAATATACAAAATGGCTATCAACACGTAGGGCTTCCTATTTATCAGATAGCAATTTTCTGTGTATCAGTCCAAATTAAGCTCTTACTACTTAAACCTTGTTTTGATATATTTGAACAAAAATTGTTCCAGGATTTTTCTGATTCTCATTCCACACACCTTCTTTGAATGAGCTCATCCACACCCATAGCATCAGCAGTCTCCCGTGCACCATCTCCCAATTGTCTAAATTCTCCAAAATCATATATCCAACATAGGTGCTATATCCTTCAAAAATATTTAATATCTTTTGCTCTCACTCTTGCTCTTTCTCTAACATAAACACATACATATGCATGCACATATACACACACTCTTTCTTCTTTTTCTCCAATCACAATCCCATCCCAGTATGGTTGCAGAACTCATTAAACCCATCATTTACTTCAAGCAAAATATTATGAAAGTGAATTTGTAAGAGTCTTTCTTTCAGATCCTCAACAGGTATGGAAATATCACACAGATATTAGATATAGTTTGATAGTTAAGGACATCCTTTTTGGCAGTAGGGAGATAGAGATAAGAAGAAATATAAAGGGATATGGAGAGACAAGAATGTAAGAAAATTCCAGGTTTTCAAGTCTTTGTGTGAGTCTATTATGCACGAAGAGAATTAATTTAACCTCAAGTTTACTAAAAAAATGTTATACCAAATCTGTGCTATTTTGAAAGACTATTATAAGCCTTACTTAGTAACTCAAAAATTTTAAATTTTATTCTCTTCAACTATGTGGTTGAAATTTTCAATGAAAAAAAGGAAGAAAAGTCCCAAATTACAATGCTGTATTCTTGATACTTTTCTCAATTTTTCTTGCATGACAGTGATTAATGATCCCTGACTTTGGCTGTCTCTTATCAGGTTCCTTCAGGTCCTGATTTAGAAAGTGAAGCTTAACCTTTCTACTGTTGATCAAGGGTATGGGGAACCTTCTGGATAATGACAGACTACAAATGAGTATTCCTTTAACTGGAAAGATAAAGGCTGAGCAGTAAGATAAAGACTTTTAAAATCATGAAGTTTATGGATAGGGTAGACATGAACTTATTCCCAAAATTTTAGTCTGCTAAAATCAGGGGCACTTCTATAGAGTTACTTATAAATAACGTTAAAACTGTTAAATTGGAAATCATCTATTTATATGGAAAAATAAATAGCTCCTGCAAATAAAGAAATTCATTATTTTAGATATGCATAGATGATTAATCTATATATTACTAGGATGATAAAATAAGGATGTTCAGAAATATATATCTAAATGTAGATATCAATAAATTGGGCAGATTTGTACTTGGTCTATACTTAACATAACTACCTCTGTAGAGTACTTTGATAGCCCTTAGTAGCATATATTTTATAAGCAATATCTTCACGGATTTGCATGTCACCCTGACACAGGGGCCATGACAATCTTCAAGTGTTCCAATTAAATATTGTTCCAATGTTAGTATATCTGCTGTCAAAGCAAGCACTATAAAATGTATCTTTTATTAAAAAGTTTGTATTCTGGATGTTAAGCATGAGACTATGACAGTCCCTTCCGACTGTCACACATCCTCAGTGGAAATCTTCATGTTCTGAAAAGATGCCCTCCCCACCCTCACTCCCATGATAACTTCCCCACCCCCAACTGGAACACTCACCAAGTCACCACTTGCACTTGCTGTGTGACCATCTTATAACTCTCTTATCAAAAATAAACAAGAGTCTCAAAAAAATAAATAAAAAGACAAAGCCATTCTTATTTGTCAGTCAAGTGAACATGTGCTAGAAGAAGAAATACTCTCAATAGTTCACTAAGGGGGGAAAATGTAGGCTTTGAAGTTCTAGAATGGCGGGGAGTCTCTGGTGGCTGTGCTTATTAAGGAGTAAAAAATAGCATTCTGGATTGAAAACAGTGTTAAAGGGCTACACACAGTAGTTTCAACATTTGTTATTGGTCATGAAAAGTCTTCAGCTAAGGTCACCTAAGTGGCTCAGTCAGTTAGTTGTCCCAACTCTTAGTTTCGGCCCAGGTCATGATATCACAGTTCGTGAGATTGAGCCCCTCATCAGGCTCCATGCTGTTGGTGCCTTCTGGGTTCATGTTCTATTTCCCAAAATAAATAAATAAGCTTTAAAAAAAAACCAGTCTTTGTTTAGATCCACTAAGAGCCTGGCAAACTTGAAATCACTCTATTTGTCTATTCCTTTAATAATTTTACCCGGTTATGGCAAACACAATATCCCATTTTGATATCTCCTCAGCAAGGTTCCTGTATGTGAAAACTTATTTTACACATTTATTCCTCTTATATCGATCTCCAGAATAAATCCCAAACTCTCAGGTTACTCCTTATCACTTGGCTTTTAATCTCTTAATTTGATCTCATTCTCAGGTCCCAAAGCCCTCAGGAAATCATGGTCAGTTCTTCCCTATTCCCTCAACTTTTCCTTATTCACCAGGTTAGAAATTTTTCTTTTCCTTGTTGCTCAAACTAAAACCTGACTCTTCCCAGATGATTCTGTATTGCTAAATTCCCTTAGAAGGTAGCTGTTTTTCTCATACAACCTCAGACCACTGGGCTGAGGGCTTTTAGGTGTCCCCTGTGCTCATATTATCTCTCTTAGTCCATTTTCCTAATCCTCCTAAGAACCCCATGTTTTGAATCTCATTTTAACAGATAATGTAGTAGATTGGTAGTCTACCCCACAGTGGCTCTGGGTTTGCCCTGATTCTTTGCTTTAGCCAATAGGACAACTGCAAACATGATGCAAGCAGTCTTAATGGTTTTTCTTACACAAGGGACTCACTCTATCTCGCTTTTTATGGGAACCCTGCACCCACTAGTAGTAGGAGCCTAAGACAAGTATGTCGTATAACAAAAGACCCTTGGTCAAATCATCCTTATTGGCCACAAATTCTAGACGTGTGAGTCCATCTTAGATGACCTACCACAAGCTAGGCCAGTGGTAGGTGATCTAAGAAGAATTTCCTAGCCAACCCACAGAATCAATGAGAAATAATACTTGTTTATTGCCTTAAAATACTAACTGTGGAGTGTTTTTTTACATGGCAAAATCTAACTGACACAGATTACATCACCCAATCCTAATGCTAGACTATAAACTCTATGTGAACAGTTGTTTGTTTGTTTGCTTGCTTTCCCCCCCTGCTGTCGCCCCAGTGGATGGAAATTTTTGATTTTCAATAACTTCTTTTTGAATACCTCAAAATGTTAAATGTTTTTAACACAAATGTTAACATTTTTTTAGATAAATACTTCCCTAGATTAAATATAAGGAGGGAACATGCGTTTCCTTAATGGCTCACAGTTCCTAAGAATATGAATACACATATGATATAATCATTTTACTAAACTTACAATAAACTTAATTATTTCTCAAGCCTCTTTTCTAAAATTGAGATACTGTAATAAACAGTAATGGTGATATGGTAATGGTTAACGATACTGATTAAAGTATTAGTGTAATAATATAATTAGTATTAATTGAAAAGCCCTTAATTCCTGACAATATACCATTTAATATTTAAGTGAAACTTATAAGATAGACAATACTATTACCCCTGTTTCATTAAGGAGAAGACATGATGATTCGTAAAATTAACCACTGATCCAAAGTTTCATAGTTGTGACAGATTTTTATATTCAAATCCAGAACTTTTTTATTCTAGGATATTAGTTACACTTTTTCCCTAATGTCAATATTCTTTATATCCCTGTTTTAATAGGAGTTTTTATGGAATAAAGATACTGAGAATATAACTGATTCAACTTCTCACTTAGTAGGTAAGAAAACAGAGGGCAAAGAGGTCAGCTAATGCATCCAAGAGGACACAGACAATAAGGTGCCAGGGATTTACAGATTAGAAGTAAACTCCCAGGTGAAAGAAGAAAAGAAAATGTCAGTAAATGAAAATGTCTTTTCTTCTTTCACTTGTGAAGGAAAAAAGAAAAGACATTTTCATTTACTGAAATTTTCACATAGGTTGGGCACTGGGTAGGTACAGTTTTACATGTAACCTGGTTCATTCCTCACAGCAAAGTAGTAAGGAAAGCGTATCATGTTTACTGGTGAGGAATCTAGGGTTCAGAATCGACTAGTAGTTAAATGTTATGTCTGAAACCTAAACTCACTTCTGTCTGAATTCTAATAGCATGCTTTGGGAATACATGCCACAGCAATTTGGAGTTATACTTTTTTTTTTATAATACTTTTAACAGTGTTTTAGGAAGAAATACTATCTGAAAAAGAGTATAACTTCTATTAAAAAAGAAATCTCTATGTCAAAAAACTGGCCTTCTCTAATATTTTGGGTTAAACTGGTAAATAAGAAGAATAGTATTTTTTTGATAGAGAGCACAAGCAGGGAAGGTGCAGACAGAGAGGGGGACAGAAGATCTGAATGTGGGGTTCAAACTCACTGTGAGATCATGACTTGATGCTCAACTGACTGAACCATTCAGATGCCTTCAAGAGGAATAGTATTTAAGGTAAGCGCCAAGTCAGAGGAGGGAAACGTGGTTTAAAAAATTATTCGAGGGGCGCCTGGGTGGCGCAGTCGGTTAAGCGTCCGACTTCAGCCAGGTCACGATCTCGCGGTCCGTGAGTTCGAGCCCCGCGTCAGGCTCTGGGCTGATGGCTCGGAGCCTGGAGCCTGTTTCCGATTCTGTGTCTCCCTCTCTCTCTGCCCCTCCCCCGTTCATGCTCTGTCTCTCTCTGTCCCAAAAATAAATAAAAGCGTTGAAAAAAAAAATTAAAAAAAAAAAAAAAATTATTCGAACAGCAAATTTTGTTTCTGAAATAGAGTATCAGTAAACTTCACACAGCTGATGAATATGTTAATACCAGGATATAATTTGAATTTTTGTTTTTGCAATAAAAATTACCACAAACTAATAACCTGAAAATAAAATCAAGATGCTATTTATGTTGTCATACCAATAAAATGATGAAGCATATCTTTTGGAACATTGGGAGGAGCTTGTCCACAGGATTATATAGTAATGGGTAGTTCATCTAACAAAGCCTGGCTTCAGGGGTCAGGCCCACCACTTGTGCAAGTGGTGGTCAGTTCAGAGAAGGAAGTCATGGGAAGGGCAAGGTCTTCGGAAGATAACTGGAATTTTATTTATCAAATTGTCCACTTCCTGAACCAGACTGTTAATTCTTTAAGTGGTGGTTAATGATTGATGATGGAATGAACGAAGGAGACAGGAGATGGAATAAAGTACCAGGTAGAAAGTTCAGCCCACTGGAAAGATATGACATATCTTGGTCAGAGATAGGTCAGGATGCTGTATTATAGATGAAATTTCTAAAAATGCATTCATATGTAACATTAAAACACATATATTACATCCAGTGACTCCTTGATCCAGGTACTACAAATGACAAAAAAAAAAATCACAAGTTATTTTTAACATTCCATGTATTAAAATTTTTAAGAGTATCAAATTAAAGTTCAGAATTTCTCATATTTACATGGATTTAGAGTAGTGAAATGTTAAAATGCATTTTAATATACTGATTAAAACAGCCTCAAACTAGATGAGAGTTACCATTTTACATTAACATTATGTCAACATAATTTTAATTTAAATATATTTCCATATCTTTTGATCAGAATCTTGTTAATATTCAAGTTCATTACTTTGTACTAAAGACTTGCTTTATTTAGAGGTCATAAGAATATGTTAGTTGCAAAGTATGCTTACAACAGTTGAAATTTCTTAATTAAATTTTTTAATTGAAATATAAAATGTGCAATGTACTAGTGGGCAAAGCAAATCTGACATAATTCTTTCATGTAACTTTGGAGAGAGTTATCTCTCTTCCTATTACACTTGAGAATGTGAGAAGTTAACATCCTCTACAGTACAATTTCATTTATTCCTAAAATTGTAAATGTTACTCAGAAATGCTGTTTTATTGGGCTTAGTCTTAAAAACCTCTTCTCTGTGCCCAGCAAGCCTAACTTACATGCTGAGAAACTGTGTTTTAATGGAGCATCTGTCCTAATTCTTGAAAGTGATTTCCTATACAGCCTGGCTATTTTGAATCAGCATTCTTGTTATAAAAAATATTTATCAGGCTATTTCAGGGGAAGATATAACTAAGGAAATCCATGAGTTAGGTTGCTAATTATGCAATTAAAGGCATATACCAAGCATTCAGGAGTTTAAAACTTTATCTTTGGAGACATACTGACAGGCAGTCATGAAAGAAATTTTCACTTAGAATGTAACCACCAAATACTGTCTTATTGACTGACAGTTCTATTATGAATTTAAGCCCAGGATACAAAAAGAGTCAGTTGAACTACACATTCATCACTGCCTGCAGTTGTGGATGAGAGGAAAAGAACTTGCTAACATGGGTAGGTGGAGGTTAAAGTTTCTAGGAGCTATTGATCTAGTTCTGTCTGCAACTCAATTGCAATCGAGGTGTGTGGGGGGAGGAAGATTAGGAAAGTGAGGCAACAACAAGCGAGAGAGGATTCTTAAAAATACAGAAGGTAACAGACTACATAGATGGCATTTGGGATCCGAGGTTTAGTCCCAAGTAGAACTACAAAGACCTGCTTTTGACACTAATAGACATGTAATCAGTAGCAAACTATTTAAATGTTCTAAGCTTCAATTTCGTCATCTAAAAAAAAGCGAGTTTTTCATGATTCTAGTAATGGCATAAGTCAACAACACTCTTTCTTGGTGTAAACCTAAGAGTTTTCGCACGATGCCTTGGCAAAACTTCTCACTGACATAGGTGAGCATTTGTTTCCTGGTCACTGTTTCTGGCCATTAATAACATAATAGGGGCCCCCTCAAATTCCACTAGAAGAGGTATTAGTTTTGAAGAGTACCAGGAGCATTTTCAGAAAGTATGGTATCAAAAGCCATATGTGCATGTGTGCACTGGTGGGGAGAAGACGTCACTAAAGAGAGCCACAGAAGTGGAAGAAAAAAATTGTGCCATTACTAGGATTATTTCCACTCAGCACACTTATTCCTATCACCTCATGTACTTTGGAGACCTAAACTCCCTAGAATCCTGAGCTCATGAGGCGAATACAGAGACTGCTATGGCTCGAGATCATGAGGAAAATTTACGGACCAAATCAGAGGAACAGACAAAATGTCTTAAATCCAATGCAAAAGGGTAAATTTTGATAACATTTTATGTGGACGATATATTTCTTCCATTTGCCCTATGCTTTAAACATTCAACTTCCTCTTTCTAATCTCTACAACAAAACACATTTTATAAGTAGATTATTAGAGACCGGAAAAATAAGCAGACAAGCGCAAAAGTTACCTCCAGCACAGAAATGTTGGATGCTTATATAGTCTTAGTTGGTAGTATCATTTTCTTGCAGACCTTTACGATCTCATGACACAAAACACCTACCCTTGGAAAAGCTTTTGGTATGTATATAAGGTGTGTATCTTAGGAACAACATGCACAAATAAGGAAAACTGAAAAATTATACAGTTATTATATATCAAATAGTAAAATCTCAGTGTTGAAAATCATGTGTAAATATTCCATTGGGGGCGCCTGGGTGGCTCAGTCGGTTGAGCATCCAACTTCGGTGCAGGTCATGATCTCACAGTTCGTGAGTTTGAGCCCCACAGTGGGTTCTGTGTTGACAGCTCAGAGCCTTGGAGCATCCTTCAGATTCTGTGTCTCCCTCTCTCTGCTCCTCCCATGCTCATTCATTCTCTCTCTCTCTCTCTCTCTCTCAAAAATGAACACTAAAAAAAAACTTAAAAAAATTAGCATTCAATGACAAAATGGGATGCAGGATGAGAAAATCATTGGATGAGGATCAGATATACTAATGATAAAATGCAAAAATTTTTTAAAAGCTTAAGCTTTCAGATCTTCCAAAGATACAAAGGGAAGAGGAATATGTGCTAATAAAAGCTGTTTCTCTTGGCCTTTAAGCTTAGTGACTATAGTTCAACACAATTCCATTTGGGTATGCTTCTTAAACCCCAATGGGAAATAAAAACTAAGAGATATTAGAATTACATCCAGAGAGGAGAGTGACATCACCAAGATTGCAAGGGAGGTTATTCCTGATTTTAGTCTCTCTCACAAAGAGAACAACTGATGACTATTCATGGACAAGACAACACTGAAAGGATCCTAGAACATGAAAGAGATGATGAAGTAGCCCATGCACAACAGAGATGGAGACAGACAGCGTTACAAAAGTGGAGGGGCTACATGCTCACCATGTTGCCCCTCGCTCAGGCCAGCACAGCACCACACCAAGAGGTCTCCATAGGTTTATGGTTCCTCCAGCGGGAAAAGAGAACCCAGGGTGGATGTCCGTCTCCCCCCAATGTTGTGGGTTGATTTTGGGGAGCCTTCACTCCAGTCTCTCCCCATGGGGATGGTAGGGGAGTCTATAGGGCTCAAGGACTAAGAATCTGATTTTGATGGCGCAGTGGAGGAGGGGCTTGAAATGACCAGCACTCCAATCCTGGCAGACTGAGTTCCTACCTGCAGCACCTAAGTAGCAGTCCCAGCCAGCACTTTTGTTCACCAGCAGAACGAAGACAGTGGTGCAGTCTGACCAAGAAACTCAGTAGGGTACAGGTATGCCTGACTTGGGTCCTCAAACAAAGAGCTTTGCTGGCCCTACAAACTGACCTGCCCCCATTCATACAGGAAAGCTGAGTAATAAACTGGCTTGCTGGTGAGTATGACTCCTGGTCCCACCAAAACAAACAAACAAACAACAAACAAACAAACAAAAAAGGTCAGAATGCCTGGGAGCTGTGTAGCCCAACACTTTTGAGCAGAGAGTATGACAGAGCTGATTGCGTAGCAAGGCCCGTTGCCCTCTTTAGCTAGGAAAATAGGGGTGTGGGTTGGCTTGAGTCAAAGCCTTGTTGGCCTTGGAGCTGGTTCTCATGATCTACCTGAACAAAGAAATTAATTCATAGCCCCACAATGGCCAAAAACAGCCATTGGCCCACCCAACCAATGGGACATCATTCAGCCATAAAAGATGAAGTCCTACCACTTGAAACAACATGGATCAACTTTGGGAACATTATGCTAAGTTAAATAAGTCAGAGAAGACTCTGTATAATCTCATTTATATGTGGAATCTTAAAAAAGGATTCATAGAATATAAGATTTACAGTTCCTACAGGTGGAGGGTTGGGGAAGGGAGGAATGGAATAATGTACAATATGATGACTATAGTTAACATTGCTGTAATGTATAGATAGATAGGTATCAGAGCAAATCCAAGGTGCTCTCATCACAAGAAAAAAATTTTTTTTATCTATTTGAGAAGATGGATGTTAAATAAACTTATTGTAATCATTGCACAATATATGTAGGTCAAGTCATTATGCTGTACACTTTAAACTTCTACAGTGCTGGATGTCACTAACTTTGTTTTTTAATTTTTTTAACTTTTTTTTATTTATTACTGAGAGACAGAGAGAGACAGAGCATGAGCATGGGAGGGGCAGAGAAGGGGAGACACAGAATCTGAATCAGGCTCCAGGCTCTGAGCTGTCAGCACAGAGCCCGATGCAGGGCTCAAACTCACAAACCCCAAGATCATGAATGGAGCTGAAGTCAGACACTTAACCGACTCAGCCACCCAGGCGCCCCAGGATGTCACTATCTTAATAAAATAAAACTGGAAAAATAATTACATCAGAAAGCACATATAATACCTTACAGATTTTCCAGAATTCTCTAGAAGAATTTTAATTGAAAATTAGAGGATCATCTTTTATTATTGTTCTTGTTACTTGCAATTAAGTATTCTAGGATTATATGGCCTACAGACCACAGATTATAAGACATAGAAAAACAATGCATACCACCCTCCCTTTCCCTTGTGTCATATGACTGATTTTTTTTTTCATCAAAAGAATCCAGTAACATAAAACTGTTAGGAGAGAAAAAAAAAATCACTTTAGGAATTCACAAAGAGAGAAAAGATAGCATACTCTACTACCAGATTGACTGATTTGTTTTCAAGGGCTAGAGTTAATGGACTAAACTGAAAACCAATTCTATTCATTCAAAAAAAAAAAAGTTCTTTTGAGGCAGCAAGGACTATAGAACAGTTAATTGGTGCATTTTAAAGGATTACTACCTCATTTTGTCCCTTAAACAAACAATAACAAAATCGTTATGTTTATTAGGATGGGCAACTCTTAAATCACAAAATAATCCCAAGGCATTATCCCAAATTTTCAAAGGGGCATTTTTTTAAGTTTATTTATTTTGAGAGAGAGAGAGAGAGAGAGAGAGAGAGAGAGAGAGAGAGAGAGCGAGCTTGAGCAAGCAAGTGGGGGAGACACAGAGAAGGAGAGGGAGAATCTCCTGCAGGCTCCCCACGGTCAGCGCAGAGCCCAACTTGGGGCTTGATCTCACAAATTGTGAGATCACGACCTGAGCCAAATCCAAGAGTTGGTAGCCCAATCAACTGATCCACCAAGGTACCCCTCAAAGGGACATACTTTTTTTTTTTTTTAATGTTTGTTTATTTTTGAGAGAGGGCGAGCACAAGCAGGGTAGGGGCAGAGAGAGAGGGAAACGCAGAATTCTAAGCAAGCTCCAGGCTCTAAACTGTCAGCACAGAGCCTGGCACAGGGCTTGAACCCACAAACCATGTGATCGTGATCTGAGCCAAGGTCAGACGTTTAACCGACTGAGCCACCCAGGAGCTTCTCAAAGGGACATATTAATGAGTATGTATATACTATGATACACATAGGAGAAGGAGCTACACTTTTGTCCTGGGCAAATCCAAAGAAATTAAATTTCAGCCAAGGAGTCTATGGTACAAGTTTTTATTGGGCCCCAAAGGCTATAAACCTCCTTAGAAAGAAATAGGTAGCTATGTAGAAATATGAACAACCAGCAGTGTGCTATCTATGTCCCATTTACCTAGAGTACTCAAAGTTCTTCGGCAACTGGAAAAATTATACCTATATGAAAATTAAAAGCATTATTGTCAAAATATTGCTTAGTGCTTATTTAAGCTTATATTTAGTGTTGTATATAGTTTGCTTCATTACTAAAATTTCCAAATCCTAGAAAACTGTGATTTAAGAAAGACACCATGATAACAAAGTGCTTATGAATGCTGGCCCTGAATTTTGTTGCTTTGTGACCTTAGGTAAATCATTTGACCTCTCAGTTGTATTTTTTTTTTTATGCTTATTTACTTTGAGAGAGACAGAGTGTGAACAGGGGAGGGGCAGAGAGAGAGGATGACACAGAATCTGAAACAGGCTCCAGGCTCTGAGCAGTCAGCACAAAGCCCCACACAGGACTCGAATTTAGAAAGATCATGACCTGAGCCGAAAATGGACACTTAACCAACTGAGCCACCCAGGCGCCCCTATTTTAATTGTCTTCAATACTAGGATAATAATAGTACCTCCTTTATGGACTGGCATAAGATGACACATGTAAACTCTAACATCCCAAGGCTTTAATATATCACTCATGTTTATGAGCTCACTAAAGATACTAAGCTTCAAAACTTCCATGGCTTAGATATAGGATTAATGCAAGGAACACCTAGGGGCACCTGGGTGGCTCAGTCGGTTGAGTGTCGGACTTCAGCTCAGGTCATGATCTTGCAGTTCGTGAGTTTGAGCCTCATGTCGGGCTCTGTGCTGACAGCTCAGAGCCTGAAGCCTGCTTCGGATTCGGATTCTGTGTCTCCCTCTCTCTCTGTCCCTTCCCCGCTCATGTTCTGTCTCTGTCTCTCAAAAATGAATAAACGTTAAAAAAATTTTTTTTTAAAAAGGAACACCTAACAGCTAGAAGTTTTGATTATTTGTCTGAATAAAAGTCAAGCTTGTAGTGTTATAGACAATAATTTATTTGTCAGACTTGATAGCTGATATGGGGCTATTAACCAGTGTAGTGATATGGCTAAGAACATAACTGTGTGATCAGCCTGACCTGAGTTCAAACTAAACTTCATTTCTCTTATCTGTGAAATGGAAATAATAATAGTACCTACTCCATAAAGTTGTTATGAGTATTATGTTAGGTTTCCCTAATAAAATGCCAAACAAAGGGCATGGCATATAATAAGTAAATGCAACAAATTTCCTAACTCTTTATTAGGGAACATAGGAAGCCATCTAAACACAACCCTGAAAACCCTTGAGCGCTGACACTTTCTATTGTTTTTTTATTACCTGGCTTCCTAATTGATTTTAATATAGCCTGCTGGCCTCTAGTGAAGCTCGCTCACATCATTTGGGTGATCACAAATAGTGGTGCTAATAGAAAACAACATACTGAGAATGTTTTTGATTTTTATGAGGTTTGCAAGATTGGTGATCTGCCAAACACAAATACAATAACTTAACTGCACATTTGTATTTTGGAAATATTTGCTTTTCTATACCATGAAGAAGCTTCATTTTATATTAAAATTATTAGCCCCAGCTGATGCTGCAAAAGCACAAAAGCTCTAAATCCATTTTCCTGTTACTTAGAATGTAATTTAAAGTTCTTTGACATATTTTTTTGTTGTTTATATCCAAAATGCTTGTCAGCAACTCATACAATCATTTTAAAATATTTTAAATTTATGTCAGTGAGATAGTAAGCAAGATTGCTTTCTTACTACAATGGATTTCTTCCACCTGTGTATGTCTTTTAAAATTACTATTACTTTCTTATGTTAATATTTTTCTAAATATATAACACTTCCCTTTGGTTGATTTCATGCACCCTTTTCAACTCATGCTTTAAGTAAAGGTGACCTTTAAAATACATAAGTTTCCATAATAGGAAATGTAACCTTAATAGAGAACATCTACATGAACTAAGATTTCCTAAGGACATGCAGGTCACTGAACCTCATTTGTGTAGGGCATTTTGAAATGCAGGGAAACAGAAATGTGAATTAATTAAATAGCATTTTCTATGCTGTGCTCACATAAATAATTAAACTAACTAATACAACTGTTCTCAGACTGTAGTAACCTGATTAACTATCCCTCTAACTGTTTGTTGCACATCGTTTGCACCATGCTATAAATCTACATCATAAATTATTTATAATTTTCTACCTCACCCTTGTTTCAATGCCAACCATTACAATGAACAGTGAAAGTTACTGATGAAACATAATGAAAAAACAACAACTATACATTGTCCTTAAAGGAGCATAGGGGTCTGGATTATTACTTTGTTAATGTGGAGTTTAATACTTAATGAACTTTTTATTATCAACCATTTTATTTTTAATAAAGGGGAAAGTGTGTCAGCCACCTTGGCCACAGTCACTATATATGATGGCCTCTATATCAAAATGTGATACCAACTTTGTGTCTCATATAAATTTGTCCATATTATCCTCAAGACAGTAATTCCAAAATTCTAGAACGTTCGTCAATGTATTCACTTATTTTTTTCAGATAACAACTGTGTGAGAAGCTGTGTTCCATAAGCTCTGTGATACTCAGTGAGGTCATTGGGATGGAAGTGGTGAAGAATACAAGGTGGGTTTTGGGAAATGATACCTTGAGGTAAGGGAGGCAGAGAGTAGAGTCCAAGATCACTTCTAGTTTTCTGAATCAAACACCTGTGTCCAGGGAACTTCTAAGCAAATGCTGACAAATTACCGTGTCACTCATGCACTCCCTTCTCTCTCCTCAGGGAGCTCTCTGAGCTCTGATCTTGTCCACCTTGATGAGGCAGTTTCCTCTGCCAACCCCCTCCACGTGTGAGGTTCGAGTAGATCAAATTGGTCTATTCTCTCAGACTGTTTACCTCACCTTACCCCCTCTGATAGGATTTTATGAGCACAAAGCTAAAAGAGAAAAAATTAAGAAAAGGGAGTAGCAACGGGGATACTTTTTTTTTTTTTTTAATTATTGAGAGAGACAGCATAATTGGGGACGGGGCCGAGAAACAGGGAGAGAATCCCAAGCAGGCCCAGGTACCTCGTGTGATATATTTTAAGTAAAAATTTCCTTTGGAGGTGGCAGTTCAACACTTGAAAACATTTTACAGAGAAGTTTTAGTGAAATCATTAGGAAATAGAAAAAGAGAGATTATAGAAAAATCACCTAAAAGCTGAAACCCTAGACCTGTAACAGGACATTCAAATATTCCATAAAATCATGATTTCCTTATCTCTTACTAGCCTCTTCTCAACTCCTGATGTACCAGAAATATTGACCTACTTATAATTCTCTGCACTCAACATGTTCTGACATTACTTTTGTTTTTATTGATGCTCTGTCCTTCAACCAGAGTACCCTCACCCTTTTCCTTAGCTGGATAATTCTGATTTACTATTTCCAACCCAGCTCACTGGACACAGCTTCTAGGAATTCTTCCTTGATCTCACCAGGCTAAGTGCCCCATAGTGCTCCAATTCATACTGTTCATTTCTCTGTATTTCATTTGCCACACTGTTTTTTGACTAATTGTTCATGAAGCCCACTTTCCGTTGTTTCTCCTAGACTATGAGCAGCTTTAAGGATAATTTCTCATTCATCTTCATATCCCAGTGCCTAGCACTGTGACTTGGAATGTTGAAGGAATGAATGAACAAACAGTGAATGAATGATTATAGAGTCAGAGAATTAAACATGCTCATTTATATAACCTATCACTGATGATACAAATTATATGGAGAGGAAAATGAGTATTAGGAAGGGTTATGAGAATTTGAGAGAAAATACTGAAGTCACAAAAACGTATTTCTAAGTGAATTAAATAACTAGAGGTACATAAACAAGAGAGTATGGGGCAAAGAGTCATGTGTTAGAGTTTATAGTGGTGAAGTTTCAATTGATTATTAGTGTGTCCATGAGAGGTTTGCTGAAGTGGAATGGAGGAGAGGATCAATGGACTTGAAGCCATCAAAGGACAGTGAATTTATGTTGCTGATAACCGCATTCCTCATGATAGTCAATTCAGTTAGGCTAATGGCAGGAGTGGGGTGATGAGAACTGACTAGCCCTCTATACATACAGGGGAGTCTACAGATAAAGTTAATCTCCATGAGAAGTCATGTGGACTTGAAGTAATAAAGAAATTTTAAAATTTTCTAGCTACTTGGGCCATCTAGATAACAGCAATTCTTTCTCTTGTCAGCATAGAGTGCAGGTGGCCCACACACTAGATTCTAAGATATTGACTGGTTAATCAGGTGATGTAAATGGCATTTTTATGTCTTTATCGCATCTCTTCAGCCCCCCTCTTATTTCCTGTATTCCTCCTCAAGCATGCACTACCAGGACTTCCTGTCTTCCTGCCTCAAGTCTTTTTCCAAATGCCTAGACCATTTAGCCCATATACATGTGCTACATAGAATTGTAGGAATAATTAACTTCCACCTGCCCAGGGAAATTCTCAACCAACAAGCAACAGAGTTGATGGATGAACACCACAGCCTCTTTTCCTTCAGTGACAAATTCAGATGCACAACCTGTTTCCTCCTGAATTACCTAGTGACAATCCGTCCACTGTTTCAGGCTGAGACTGTGTAGTAGAATTTTTTTCCATTCTGTTGAAGGTGGCATCCCATATGTAATAACCTCAGAATGACAGAAGAATTTCAACTGTTATTTGGAATCTATCTCACCCATAGCTCTGATGTATAGAAATAAAAAGTGGATTACAAAGAAACTAACTGATTTATTAAAGAGTCTTAGCAGATTTCAGGACCAAGCCTGAGTTCTTTTCATTATAAGAAACAGAAATGCTTAGGGAAAAAAACAAATTTAAGCAAATTC
Organism: Puma concolor; assembly: GCF_028749965.1. Classification (NCBI taxonomy): domain Eukaryota; kingdom Metazoa; phylum Chordata; class Mammalia; order Carnivora; family Felidae; genus Puma; species Puma concolor. The sequence goes on from NC_141684.1 coordinate 47,842,222, forward strand.
ACAAAATAGATGCATTGAGCAGGCCATCATTGCTTTATAATGGAATGTATCTTGTAAAATATAGGAAATTCTCATCTACCCCAATTTATATTATAAAGAACACACATGTGTTTTGTTAGTTGATCCAATGTTGGTATCTTACCTCACCTTTTGACAACAAATTATAATATACATTTTTTTTATATTATAAGCACCTGTTAGAATGGCTATTATCAAAAAGACTAGAAATAACAAGAGTTGACAAGGATGTAGAAAAAAGAGAAGCCTTCTACACTGTTGGTGAGAATGTAAATTGGTATGGCCACTGTGAAACAATTTAAAATAGAATTACCATATGATTCAGCAATTTCACTTCTGGGTATTTATCCCGAGAAAATGAAAATACTAACTTGAAAACAGATTGCACCATTATTTACAATAGCCAAGATATGGAAACAACTCAGGTATTCATCAATGGAAGAATTGATAAAGATTAATATAATACAATGGAATATTATTCAGCCATTAAAAGAACAAAATCTTGGGGCTCCTGGGTGGCTCAGGAGGCTAATCAATCCATGCTGGATTTCAGCTCAGGTCATGATCTCAGGGTTTTGTGAGTTTAAGCCCCGCTTTGGGCTGTGCATGCTGTCCATGAACGGAATCTATTTGAGATTCTCTCTCTTCCTCTCTCTCTGTCCGCCACCCCCCCTCCCTCATGGACACGCTCTCTCTCTCCCTCTCTCTCAAAATAAATAACTTAAAAAAAAAAAGAACAAAATCTTGCCATTTGTGACAATATGGATTGACCTCAAAGGCATTATTATGCTAAGTAAAATAAATGAGATAGAGGATGACAAAACACTGTATATCACTTATATATGGAGTCTAAAAATATATAAAATAAATACGAACTCAAAACAATATATAGTGTACAATTTTGGCATATGTGTGATTCTGTACCTACCCTTAGTCCTATTAAAATGTGGTGGTTTGTAGGAAATTTACAGAGAGGAAAGATCTTGTAGAAATCATTCTTGCTCATTAGAGTTGAAAAGACAACACAGTGAAGTGGAATATGTAGACTGTTGCAGGTCTGGCATCAGTTGAGAGCGAGATGACATGGTGGAAAATCTGTTAAAACAAACTTGTAAGTCTTATGAAAATCTGAGAGAGACTTTTTTGCTTAACCTGTACATGAAGGGTTTATTAAAAGAGTGCATTTGTAAATAGGTTTATATTTACTTTTACAAAATATGCTTAGACTTTATTAAGATTTGATAACAAAAATTACTTCCGAGCAATTCAAGGTGGTTTATCTGTTTCATGAAAAATTTTTAAAGAGAAATTTGATTGCACTGTGTAAATGTTAGGTGTTTCAGAACTCTGGGTGAGTAAGTAGCAATATTATTCTCCAAAGAAGCAAATAAAACAATTGGATATCTATTTTACCTCATTTATAACATATTTATTCTCTAACTGCCCACTTAGAAACTTTAAAATGTGCCTTTTGATGCAGGCATTTACAGAAAAATGTGACTTCTAATAAAAATACAGGAAGTGGGGTGCCCAGGTAGTTCAGTCAATTGAACATCTGACTTGATTTTGGTCCAGGCCATGACCCCAGGGTCATGGGAGCAAGCCCCGTCTCAGGCTCTGCAGCGAGCATGGAGACTGCTTAGCTGTCCTCCTGCTCGTGCTCTCTCTAAAAAAATAAAAATGAAAGGGACAGCTGGGTGGCTCAGTCGTTTAAGCATCCAACTTCTTCTGCTCAGGTCATGATCTCAAGGTTGAGGAGTCAGAGCCCTGCGTCGGGCTCTGGGCTGACAGTTCAGAGCCTGGAGCCTGCTTCCGGTTCTGTGTCCCCCTTTCTCTCTTCTCCTCCCCTGCTCACGTTCTCTCTCTCAAAAATAAATAAGCATTAAAAAAATTTTTTTAAGAAAATGAAAAAAAAATCCAGGAAGTGAACTTTAATTCATGCCATTGTAGTAAACAGCACTGCATGCTTACAAAGTACATGTAGTTTTCCACAGACTAATTAACGTGATGAAAATAACAAAAGGATTCATTTTATTATCAAGTCCTAGGCTGGGGTCAAACTCATCTCTTTCTCCAGAAACTCAAGAGTTTCCAGAGGACCCCTCTGGTCAGTTCCCACAACCTTAAAGTTGCCTTTAAACGAACAAACAAATAGCATTGCAGAAGATGTGGTCTTCCCTTTCAAAACAACAATGGAAATCTCATCTGGGTGAAAATTCCCTCACTGCTTACACATTTTTGCCAAGATAAAGATGGAAAGTCACTTTCATAAAACTAAAGTATTTAGGAAAAAGATATGAGCTTATACAATAAGCCCAGAGCTTTAAGAAGACAAGTTCTCAGATGAACAACAACTCCAGCAGAGCAATTTCTTGCCCCAAATCATACAAGACTCTCTCTGGATGACAGCATTTCTGAAACAGAATAGAATCTTCTATCTCATTGCCTGACCTGGCTTAACTGTTGTCATCTTCTGAGAAAAGCCTCTACCCAGAACATGTACACTCCAAAGTCCCTCAGAATCATCCAGTTAAATCAGCTTAACTCAAATACTTTTCCAATGCCATTTTATAGGCTTTGGGTATATAGAGATAAAGAAAGAATGATTACTTTCTTTGAGGCCTTTGAACAAGTTGAGGGAACAGGTGTGATTTCAAATAAGTCTAATATGATGGCAAACACACAGGACCAGGTCTAAAAGGACTGGTGGAGGGGACTCAGGAAGCTGTGTCACCTATCAGAGTAGATCTGGTCTTAACTTTTTTTTTTTTTAGTGTTTATTTATTTTTGAGAGAGAGAGAGAGGGAGGGAGGGAGGGAGAGGGAGAAGGAGAGGGAGACGGAGAGCGTGCACAAGCAGGTGAGAGAGACACAGAACCCGAAGCGGGCTCCAGGCTGTCAGCACAGAGGACAAGGGGCTTGAATCCACCAACTGTGAGATCATGACCTGAGCCGAAGTCAGACGCTTAACCAACTGAGCCACTCAGGCACTCCTGCTCTTACTGACTTTTCATGACATTTTGTTGTAACATGAACATAGCCCTATTGCTACAATCCTGTTCCCTGCCCAACACTAGGTGAGCTTCAGAATAAGTTACAAATATTTATTCCCACATAGATTCTTTAAAATACCAAGTCAGAGGAATTCAGCAAAACTTTATGGTTCCAACCAGCTCAAACCCTTTATTAAAACTGAGCCTTTGAGTAAATACTTAATGTAAATGAAAAAATTAAAGGATCCTGGGCCAAATATGAGAAGTCACATAAGATAGAATACTTCATATTGATTTGCTTTGATTTTCTGCTGCAGGTCGTAAGTGCATCATCATATAATCATCCAGCTGCATAGAATAAAAAATAATCTTTCTCCTTAATCATTGTATTCAACAATTGGTGCTTTAACTCCTAGACTGAGAAATTTTGTGGTCCATTATTTTTCTTAAGCCTTCACATATTTTGTGTTTGAAATGTAATTTTCTACAAGGGAGCATCGGCAAAATTAGCTAATATTCTTCATGTATCCTCTGCATTTAAACAGACCATAGTCCACTTGTATCATCTCACCTTGGATTTTGTTCAGGCTTTTGACAAATATTTCTTGAACCATCCACCTTAAGTGCATATAACAATGCTTCTATCAATATTCATCTTTCCCATGGTTATTATTATTATCTCTTATTTTAACTCCACAATAACATTTGGATCTTTCTTCAATATTTCACTACCTATAATTTCTATTATATTCTTTTTTGAGATGCCAAACTAGTATATGTTTTTGCCAGACAGCAAGCACAACTTGCTTTTCTAGACGTTATATGTTCTCGTTACTTTATTTATAAGTAGAATTTTCTCTTATAATTATTTAATTATATTTAATTATATGCATTATTTAATTATATTCTTTAAATACATTAACTCTGAGGCGCCTGGGTGGCGCAGTCGGTTAAGCGTCCGACTTCAGTCAGGTCACGATCTCGCGCTCCGTGAGTTCGAGCCCCGCGTCGGGCTCTGGGCTGATGGCTCAGAGCCTGGAGCCTGTTTCCGATTCTGTGTCTCCCTCTCTCTCTGCCCCTCCCCCGTTCATGCTCTGTCTCTCTCTGTCCCCAAAATAAATAAACGTTGAAAAAAAAATTAAATACATTAACTGTATATTATAAAAACCTATACCCTCAACATTGTTTTTTCAGGTACTAAAAGCTTGTGGTTCAAACCACATTAGACAGTTCTAGGTGGAATAAGGTCCACAGGAGTTATACAAGTGGCAGTGCAGAGATCATAAGTTTTTCCACCGAGACCTCTCTTACTGTCTTTTAGAAGACACTATATTTGAATCTTATTTTTCATTTTCTGTAAGTATTCCAGTTTTATATCATCCATTTAAATATATATTATTAAATATATTATTTAAATATATATACATATGTATGTATGTATATATACACACACATATGTGTATATATATGTGTGTGTATATATGTGTATTTATGTATATGTGTGTATATATGTGTGTGTATACATATGTGTATATATGTGTATATATATGTGTGTGTATGTGTGTGTATATATGTGTGTATATATGTGTATATATGTGTGTGTGTGTGTATATGTGTATATACATATATACACACATATATACATATATATGTGTGTATATATATGTACATATATATACATATATGTACATATATATATACACACATATATATGTACATATATATATATAAAGACTTTTTAAAGAAGTCTTAGGTTCATAGCAAAATTGAAGGGACAGAGATTTCCCATATACTCTCTGCTCCCTCACACGCACCGCCTCTCTCATTAATATCCCTACCAGAGTAGTATATTTGCTACAATTGATGAGCATACATAAGCATAACATAAACGCCCAAAGTTCATAGTTTATGTGATGATTCACTACTGGTGTCATACGTGGTGTCAATGTGGACAAATATAATGATAGGCATCTACTATTTAGGTATCATATGGAATATTTTCACTGCCCTAAAATCCTCTGTACTCCACTATTCATCACTCTCGTTCTCTCTAACCCCTGGCAACCACTAATCTCTTTATAATTTTTTGCCTTTTCCAAAATGTCACATAGTTGGAATTATATAGTATTTGACACTTTGAGATTGTTTTCTTTCACTTAGTAATAAATATTTAAGGCTCCCCCATGTCTTTTCATGGCTTGACAGTTCATTTATTTTTAGTGAATAATATTCCATTGTTTGGATATACCACAATTTATTCATTCACTTATTGAAGGACACCTGGATTGCTCCCAAGTTTTGGCAATTAGGAATAAAGGTACTATAGATGTTGAATGTAGGTAGGTTTTTTATGTGGGGAAAATATTTTCAACTCCTTTGAGTAAATACCAAGGAGAACAATTGCTGGATTTTATGGCAAGATTATGTTTAGTTTTGTAAGAAATCACCAAACTTCTGCCAAAGTGTCTGTACAATACTGTATTTCCATTAGCGATGAATGAGAGTTCCTGTTGTTCCCCTTATTAACATTTAGTGTCATCACTGTTCCAGGTTCTGGTTATTCTAATAGGTCTATAGTGGGATCTCTCTGTTGCTTTAATTTTCATTTTTCTGATGAACTATGACGTAAAATATCTTTTCATATGCTTATTTGCCATCTGTATATCTTTTCCAGTGAGGTGTCTGTTAAGATCTTCGGTCTATCTTTTATCAGGTTATTGGTCTTGCTGAGTTTTTTGTTTTTTAATGTTTATTTATTTTTGAGAGAGCACAAGTGGGGGAGGGGCAGAGAGAGAAGGGGACAGAAGATCCGAAGCAAGATCCGCATTGACGACAGTGAGCCCAATACTAGCCTCTAACTCATGAACTGTAAGATCATGACCTGAGCCAATGTCTGATGCTCAACCAACTGAGCCACCCAGGACAAGGGTTTTAAAAGTTTTAAAAGTTCTTGCTGAGTTTTAAAAGTTCTTTGTGTATTTTGGAACATTGTCTTTCACAAATATTTTTTCCCCAGTCTGTGGCTTGTGTTCTTCTTTTAACATTGTCTTTCACAAAAAGAGAATTTTTTTTTAATTTTAATAAAGTCCAACTTACCAATAATTTTTTTCATGCATTGTGTCTTTGATGTTGTATCTAAAAAGTCACTGCCATACCCAAGGTCATCTAGGCTGACTCTTGTTATCTTCTAGGAGTTTGATAATTTTGCATTTGACATTTAGGTCTGTGATCCATTTTGAGTTAATTTTTGTAAAGTGTATAAAGTTTGTGTCTAGATTTTATTGTATGTGGATGTCCTGTTGTTCCAGCACCATTGGATGAACACTATCTTTACGCCTGTATTTCCTTTATTCCTTTGTCAAAGATCAGTTGACTATATTTCTGTGGGTCTTTTCTGGGGTCTTTTCTGGGCTGTCTACTCTATTCCAATGATCTATTTGTTCTTTCTCCAATACCACACTGTCATGATTACTGTAGGTTTATAGGAAGTCTTTTTTTTTTTTTTTTTCAACGTTTATTTATTTTCGGGACAGAGAGAGACAGAGCACGAACAGGGGAGGGGCAGAGAGAGAGGGAGACACAGAATCGGAAACAGGCTCCAGGCTCTGAGCCATCAGCCCAGAGCCCGACGCGGGGCTCGAACTCACGGACCGCGAGATCGTGACCTGGCTGAAGTCGGACGCTTAACCGACTGCGCCACCCAGGCGCCCCTATAGGAAGTCTTAAAGTCAGGTAGTTTTAGTTTTCTAACTTTGTCCTCCTTCAATATTTCTTAGCTATTCTGGATCCTTTGCCTGTCCATATAAACTTTAGAATTAGTTTATCTATATTCACAGAATAACTTGCTGGGTTTTAACTGGGATTGCATTGAATCTGTAGATCGAGTTAGGAAACACTTGACATCTTGGCAATATTATTTCTACCCACGAACATGAAATATCTCTCCATTTATTTAGTTCTTTGATTTCATGCATCTGACTGATGTGGTTTTCCTCATATAGATCTTGCACATATTTTGTTTGATTTATATGAAAGTATTTCATTTTGGGGGGTACTAATGTAAATGCAAATGGCATTAGAATTTTAATTTTAAATTTCACTTGTTAATTTCTGGTATATAGGAATATAGCTCATTTTTTTAACAAGGATTCTTCCTAATTTTTTTGCCATCTCCTTACATTCTATACATGGATGATTATACCTGCCCCTTAATTCTAAACTTTTCCTTTAGTTCCCCAGCAGGTTATGTATGTTACCTTTCTCATTGCAGGTTTGATTTTTCTCTCAAACATTTTTTTCCTACTTTCTATGAAAAATTTCCATTTTTTGTTTCATTCTGGAATATGTTTTATATTCAGAAAATGAATTTGACAATTCTCATTGGGCAGATTTTGTTTAGAAACAAAAAGTACTTCAATATTGGGGAAACCTTTTAAGTTTTTTTAAGTCTTACAACATTAAATATTTTTCAGACATTAACTAAAATCTTCCCTTTTCAACATCCTCTTAATTGTACTTGCTCTAGAGTCAGATTGCCTTGGTTTGAGTTTACATCTATGGGCTGTACAACCTTAGTCAACTAGTCTAACTTTCTGAGCCACAGTTCTAACAGCTTTTGAATGGAATCTTAAGAGTATTTAGGATATAAAGTGGGTATGAGTTTATTGATATTATTTTTAAAAAGTACTTGGCAACGTCCCTGGCACATGTTTTCTCAGCAAATTAGAGCTATCTATATTCTGGTATTATGACACTTTCTATGAAAAATGAACATATATCTAAACATTCGCCATATTGATTGAGGTATTATAAAAATAATACACTGCATGAAAACATAATCTGGGAAGAAAATTGTTCTTAGGAAAAGTTAAGTGATCCATTTAGTTGGAGCAACTTTAGTAAAGTAAGTTTCTTGGCTAAAAGCCTTCTCAGAGATTCTAATATACTAATAGGCTGAATAGGAAGAATATGCCAAAGGCATTTGCTTATTGCAAGAAAAACACCAAGGTTTGATGGAACCTACTTTAGGAAGTGTTTATTGGTAAAGTTGAAGAAGGAAAGATATTTAGTGTAAAGACATTATCTTGTTACATATTTTTTAAGTATTTTTTATGTTTATTTTTGAAAGAGAAAGAGCATGCATGAGCATGAGAGGGGGAGGGGCAGAGAAAGAGAGAGACAGAGAGAGAGAGAGGCAGAGAGAGAGAGAGAGGATCTGAGGCAGGCTCTGCACTGACAGCACGGAACCTAATGCGGGGCTTGAACCCAGGAACCATGAGATCATGACCTGAGCCAAAGTCGAACACTTAACCAACTGAGCCACCCAGGCGCCCCTATCTTGTTACGTTTTTTGAAACAATGACTGACTTCTGTGTAGAAAAATTGATCTGTCAGCAAAATGTAGAAAACTTAAAATTCATGTTGTTTTAGTTTTATTTTCTGAGTAGGAAAGATGGAAAATATCAGAAGAGAGTATTTGGGTTCAGAATGATCACTTTTGACATTATGCTATCCTTCCATAAAGTAGTATTTTTCCAATAAGAGCAGTAGGATACATATCAGATTTCCAGAAATGATTTGCAAACATTGTGAAGATTTGTATAGGTGGTCATATTACCTCTGAGTTCCCCTGATGATTTCACAGCCACATAAGGGTATTCCTAAATTTAGTAGCTTGTTTTTTGTTATTATACATCTTGCTCTGCATATAGGAGTCATCAATCCTTTAGAAGAAACATCATGACTCAGTACAAAATGCTGAGTCTCTGAAAACAAAGAAAATCTCTAAATACTTGAAAAAATGATAGAGATACATGGAGATATAGAAATATAACCTAAGTAATTAAATATGAAACTTTAAAATTTCCCTAAATGCATATAACTTAGTGATCAAACCAATGACATAACTTACTACCTATTGATACATTTCACTTCAATTTATTTAAGAATAGGATTCAAATTATATTTTGGAAAGTATTTCTATTATCTTAAAGTTTATACCAATATGTTCACGAGGTCTTAATGGTATCTGGCACGTTGTGGCCATTCAGTATGTATTTATTGAATAAACGAAGTATATGACGAACTACAGAATATTAGCTTTGCCTCGAGAAATATCAACCTCACAGCTAACATTGGATTGAGTGGTAAAAACCTGAAAGATTAGAAACAAGACAAAGATACCCACTCTGCCTGCTATGACAACTGAATGTCAAATTCGGTAAGCTTGCAGGATATAAAATCAACATAGAAAATCAATTGTTTATTTACATTAACAAAAACCATTTCAAAAAGAAATTAAGAAAATAGTCTCATTTACAGTAGCACCAAAAAGAATAAAATTCTTAAGAATAAACAAAGGTCTTCAAAGACTTGTTCCCTGAAAACAATAAAACAATGATGAAAGAAATTAAAAGACACATAAATCAATGGAAAGAAACGCTGTGCTCATGAGATTGGAAGTCTTAATATTGTTGAAATACCCATGCTACCCAGTTATCTGCAATTCAATGTAATCCCACCAAAATCATGATTTTTTTTACAGAAATAGAAAAAACATCCTAAAATTCATAGGGAACCACAAAAGACCCAGAGTAGCCAAAGCAATCTGAGAAAGAACAAAGCTGGGAAGATCATATTTCCTAATTTCAAACTATTTCACGAAGCTACAGTATTTACAATTGTATGGTAAGAGCATATAAACAGACCTACAGATCAATGGAAGAGAATGGAAAGCCTATAATTAAACCCAAGCATATATGGCCTACTGATTATTAACAAGGATGCCAAGAATATACAAGAGGGAGCATCATCTCTTCAAGAAAATGTGCTGGGGAGGGGCGCCTGGGTGGCGCAGTCGGTTAAGCGTCCGACTTCAGCCAGGTCACGATCTCGCGGTCCGTGAGTTCGAGCCCCGCGTCAGGCTCTGGGCTGATGGCTTGGAGCCTGTTTCCGATTCTGTGTCTCCCTCTCTCTCTGCCCCTCCCCCGTTCATGCTCTGTCTCTCTCTGTCCCAAAAATAAATAAAAAACGTTGAAAAAAAATTTAAAAAAAAAAAAGAAAATGTGCTGGGGAAACTGAATACTCATGCACAAAAAAATAAGTAAATGAAATAAAATTGGACTTCTCCTTTACAACCACACACAAAAATCAACTCAAAATAAGTTAAAGACTTAAACCTAAGGCCTGAAACTATAAAACTCCTTTAAGAAAATACAAGGAAAATCTTAACATCGGTCTTGGATATGACACCAAAAGCACAGGCAACACAGGCAAGTAGACAAGTAGAGACTATATTCAACTAAAAAACATCTGCACATCAAAGGAACAATCAACAGAATGAAAAGGCAGCATAAGAAATGGGGGACAATATACCTGATAAAAGGTTAATTTCCAAAATATGTAAAGAACTCTTGCAACAGCAAAACAAAACATAAACGAGTAACCCATTTAAAAATTGAGCAAAGGACTTGAACATGCCTTTTCCCCCAAAACATTCAAATGGCCCTTAGGTATATGAAATTAATACATTACTAGTTAACAGGAAAATGAAAATCAAAATTATATCCCCTCACATTGACAGGATTGCTCTTATCAAAAAACAAAAGATGGTCTGAAAGAGATTGTGAAGAAATTGGAAACCTTGTAAACTGTTTTTGTGGAAATATAAATTGATTCAGCCACCACATAAAAACAGTATGGGGTTTTTTTCACAAAATTAAAAATAGAACTACTATATGATCCAGCAATCCCTTTGGTAAGTATCCAAAATAATTGAAATCAGGATCTCAATGAGATATCTGCACTCCCATGTTCATTGCAACATTATTTACAATAGCCAAGTTATAGAAATATACACACAATCCAAGTATCCTTTGATGAATGAATGAAGAAAATGTGATGCACACACACACATATTAGTAATAGAATATATAGACACATATATATGTATATATGTGTGTGTATAATGGAATATTATTCCTCCATAAAAAGGAAAGAAATTCCGCTGTTTGTAATAACGTGGATGGACCCTGAGGGCATTCTGCTAAGTAAAGTAAGTCGGATAGAGAATGACAAGTACTGTATATTTTCACTTATATGTGGAATCTTATTTTTTTTTAATTTTTTTTTTCAACGTTTATTTATTTTTGGGACAGAGAGAGACAGAGCATGAACGGGAGAGGGGCAGAGAGAGAGGGAGACACAGAATTGGAAACAGGCTCCAGGCTCTGAGCCATCAGCCCAGAGCCTGACGCAGGGCTCGAACTCACGGACTGCGAGATCGTGACCTGGCTGAAGTCGGACGCTGAACCGACTGTGCCACCCAGGCGCCCCTATGTGGAATCTTAAAAAGGCTATATTCATAGCCTTTAGAGATAGTAAAATGGTAGTTGACAGGGAAATGGGCAAATATTTGGTCAAAGGATACAAACTTCCAGCTATGAGGTGAATAAATTCTGGGGATCTAATGTACAGCATGGTGACTATCATTAACAATGATGTATGATATACTTGAAAGTTGTTAAAAGAGTAAATCTTACATGTTATCCCTCAAAAAAAAAAAAAAGGTAAGGACATGAGGGGATGGAGGTATTCAGTAACCTTACTGCGGTAATCATTTCCCAATATATATGAATCATCATGCCTAATACCTCAAACTTACGTGTTCTATGTCAGTAATACCTCAGTAAATTGGGGAGGGGAAGTGTTCTACAATAATTAGCCATCAGGAAAATGTAAAAGAAAAACACAATGAGACACCAATGCATACTTATCAGAATGTCTAAGTAAAAAGCTTTTGGTAACTCCAAATGCTAGCAGAGAAAGCCGATCACTCATACGTTGCTGGCGAGAATGCAAAATACAGCAGCCCCTCTGAAAATCAGTTCATCAATTTCTTTTAAAACATAAAAAAGGATCTTAACATAAGACTCAGCAATAGCACTCTTAGACATTTATCCCAAAAATATGAAATCTATGTTCACGCAGAAACTTGTACATGAATGTTCAGATACGAAATAGTCAAAAACTAGAAACAATTAGGATATTCTTCTGTAGGTAAATGGTTATACAAACTGCAGTCACCAAAACTATGGAATAGTATTCACCAAGGAAAATAATTATAGCATAAGCCCTGACAGTTGATTTTTCTTTTTTTTTTAATCTAAGTGCCTGACTTCTGCTTGGATTGCTGAGGCATCCTCTTCAAAGACTATCTGAAAAACACATTGCCATCCACAGAGCTACATGAGCCAGGAATCATTCCTCCACCCCCACCCCCATCCATCCCCACCATCATGAAGGCTCCTTAGTTTTAGAGATCTTGATTTAGTTAATGACCATTTGGACTGCTCATTTTTCTCTTCCTGCATTTTAAATTCCCACTCATATGTTTTAAACATGCCAATAAAGAGTGATGCTGTGAAACTCCTGGCCTCCCATCCCAACTCCAATAAAAGTGCAGCCCCAGGCCTATGTTTTTACTTTCTTTCTCTATCTGCAACCTTGCTGTGTGGCCCCAGCTGAGTAGTGTGCATTCAAGGGTGGGTGAGCAATAAACCTTGTGTCTTTCAATGTTTCCTGATGGTTATTGGTGAGGTTGTCTTGGACTCATAATGAGAACCACAAGGGCCAATTCAGCCACACCACTGGTTACCAATAGGCCGAGACCCGCACCCGACAAGAACAGATTATTGATATGTAAGACAACTTGAATGAACCTCAAGGCAATTATGCTGAGTGGGAAAAGCCAGTCTTGAGTGGCTACATAGTATATGATTCCATTTATATAGCATTCTTGAAGTGACAAAACTGTAGAAACAGAAAACAAGTTGGTGGTTGCCAGAGGTTAGGCTGGGGGTAAGCTGAGGTAGCTATTACTAGGTAGAGCAAAGAAGCCTTGTGGTGATGGCACAGTCTAGGTCTTGATTCTGGCAGTAGTTATACTAAGCCACACAGGTGATAAAATTTCAAAGAAATATATACACTTTTTTAGTCCATTTGGGCTGCTATAACCAAAATACTACAGGTTGGGTGGCTTAAACAACACAGATTTATTTGTCACAGTTCTAGAGGTGCCAGCAGATTCAGTGTCTGGTAAGAGCCTGCTTCCTGGTTCATAGACACTATCTTTTCACTGTCGTCTCGCACAGCAGAAGGGGTGAGAGAGCTCTCTGGAGTCTCTACCGATTCCACTCATGAGGGAAGGGCCCTCATGTCCTAATCATTTCCCAAAGGCCCCCACCTCTAAATTCCATTGCATTACAGATTCAGTTTCAACGTGTTGATTTTGAGGGGACACGACCAATCAGTGCATGGCATACACACGTTCACACTAACCAGTATATGTAACTGGTAAAATAGTAATAAGGACTGCGAATCATACCAATGTCAATTTCCTGGTTCTGATCCTATACTATAGTTATGCAAGATGTGAACGCTGGGGAAGGGTAGTGACGTAGGCATGGGACCTGCTTGTACATTTCCTGGCAACTTCCTGTGAAACTATAATTAATTATTTGTGCTAAGTATACATAGGCACTCAAGAAATAGTTTTTAAATTACAAAAAAGCATCACCATTAAAAGCAGACAATTTATCTTTAAATTCATTCTAACAATTAACCTAGGTCTAAATGGTTCAGGATGGTGTTCATACATATTCCCCATTTCTAACTTGTAATGGACATGCAGTCAGTGTATCTTACAGTTCTGCAAATGGATTTCAAATCATTAATAAATGGATACATTAAATTCTTACTTCTTAGAGTAACCAAAGTACAACATATGGCAAAGATACAAAAGTGAATTTCATTTGTATAAAGTAAGTGCAGCAGCAGAAGAAAAACTTGATTACATTAACACCAAGGAAGAGACTCCAATCCCTCATGTTGCCCCAGTTTTCAAACTTAGATGTGGTATTGATTTTTGCACCTTGTTAAACTCAAACTTACTGTCAGAGACCATTTTTTTTTTTATTCTGGGAGACCTTTTAAGATAAGAAAATTGGGCTTCATCTTATCTTAATTCATCTGATGAAAGCTTTCTCATTCTCTCACTTATTCTACTCCTTCTCTACCACCTCTTTTACTCTTTAATAGACAAGGTTTCACTTCAGGCACAGAAGAATCAATACAAAACTAAATACAGCGTACTACCCATCAGAGACTAAATGAAGAAGTATATGAAAAGTCTTGTAGTTTGAGTAAAATCAGTGAAGCCTGCCCTTTTGTTACTTAACCTTTTAGTTAATCAAAAGCTCATTAGAAATAAAAGAGAAAAGTATTGGATACACTTTCTCAGAGACTGACTCAGGTATTACAGTAATAAAAGTAATACAGATCCCTAAAACAGTGGCTTAAATATTACTGCAGTTCCTTTCTTTCTCAGGTGGAAGAAGTATATAAGTACATTCTCCAGACTACTTTGGTATTTCTAAGAAGATATGTGGGCCAGGCTTCCTTCTAATTTCTCCCCATAGACCCTAGGGTATGGCTTTGCATAGTATCTTTGATTAGATAAGAGAGCTGCTAGAGTTCCAGCTATCTCAAGTGCATTCCAGGCAGCAAGATAGAAGAAGGTCTACAATATCATTTTCAGAATCCCTCAGAAGTTCTACACAGTACTTTCATTTATATTATCATGACAATAACTTACCTAATGGTTATCTGCTGAAAGGGAAGCTGGAAAGTTTCCTTATGGAAAGGAGGCAATGTGCTCACTGAAAATTGTAGATTTCTGAATTTCAGAGAAGAAAACTGAATGGCTCTTGGGACATAACTAAACATCTCTGCCACAGGCGTCATGGAGTTTATTCCAGTTTGTGAATTCCTTCCTGAACAAGGAATGTATTGAATTTCAATGTAAAAAATAATTATGTATCTGCTACGTGCTTATTGTGAAATGCTTAGCAGCATCTACAAATGTGGAGAAAATATTTGCAAATAAAATACCGGATAAAGGAGTTGTATCCAAAACATGTAAATAACTGTTACAGCTCAACAAGAAGAAAAATAACCCAATTTAAAAATGAGCAAAGACTATGAATAGACATTTCCCCAAAGAAGACATATAGGGAGTGTCTAGCTGACTTAGTCAGTAGAGTATTTGACTCTTGATCTCAGGGTTGTGATTTTGAGCCCCACACTAGGCGTGCAGCCTACTGAATAAAATAAAATCTTCAAAGAAGATATATAAATGGCCAAGAAACACATGAAAAGGTGATTAATAATATTTGTCATCAAGAAAATGGAAATAAAAAGCACAAAGTGATCCCACTTCATACACACTAGGATGGCTATAATCAAAAACACAGAAAATCGTCAATGTTGGTGAGGATGCAGAGAAATTGGAATTCTCATACACTGCTGGGGAGATTGTAAAATGGTGCAGTCACTTTGGAAACCAGTCTGGCAGTTCCTCAAAATGTTAAACAGAGTTATTATATAACTTAGAAATTCTACTCTTAGACATATGTCCAAGATAAATCAAAACATAAATACATATAAAAACTTGTACATGAATATTCATACTAGCATTATTCATAAGAGCCAAAAAGTTGAAACAACCCAGATGTCCAGCAACTGATGAATGGACAAGCCAAATATGGTATATCCACACAGTGGAATATTATTTAGCAATAAAAAGGAGTGACATACTAATATATGCTATAATAAGGTAAACCTTGAAAACATGGTAAGTGAAATAAGTCACAAAAAAACGCATACAGTAGCCCCTCTCACCCACAGGGCATACATTCCAAGACCCCCAGTAGATGCTATAAATAAGTTAGTACTGAACCCTATATATACCATGCTTTTTCCTACACATACATTCCTAGGATAAAGTTTAATTTACAAATTAGGCACAGGAGATTAATAATAGCTAATAATAAGTAGAATTATAACATTATACTATAAAAGTTATATGAATATGGTCTATCTCTTCTCCTAAAAATATAATTATATTTGCTATTCCTCTCATGATGACGTGAGATGATGAAATGCCTATATGATGGGATAAAGTGAGGAGAATGACATAGGCATTGTGACATAGCAGGTTACGGCCTACCTTCTGTGGTTTAATGTTGTAATTGAACATTACTGTGTAATTGAACATTAATGTTGTAATTGAACTTCTTAGCTGTGGTTTAATGTTGTAATTGAAACTGAAGAATATGAAGTTGTGGATAAGAGAGAGTACTGCATTATATTATTCCAATATATGAGATGACCAGAATAGACAAATTGGTAGATACCAAAAGTAGATTAGTTGTTGTTAGATTTGGGGGTGGGAGGAGGGAGTTACTGCTCAGGGGGATTCAGTGTCTTTGGGGGATGATGAAAATATCCTGGAATTAGCGATGAGAGTTGCATAACATTGTGAATATACTAAATTTACAATTTAAATGTTTGGATTTAATGGTATACAAATTATATCTTACTAAAGTTGATGTAAACTAAAAATGCCTAAGGGCAAAAGGGCATTAAGACAAACCATAATTCCTTGTCCTTGAAAATACTATGATTCAGTGTGGACTGGGTAGGCAAGTAAACAAATAATTATGTTTCATGCTCTAAAACTGTTATTGCAAGCATTAGGGAAGCATAATATCACATGCCAACATTTTGAAGAAACATATGACAATAACATCTGTGGTACATTTAGTTGTCAACAGCTCACATGTATTAGAGCAAACTAAAAAATCTCCCATTAATTACATACTCAAATAGAATATGTATACTTGCTTGTCACCCTAACTTCAAGCAGAGTATTCAAGGGTCTAATTTAATATACAATAAATCTTTTTATCTCAAGTATTTCCTTTCGCTATCCAGTAAATTGTTCATCTAGTACTTTAACTCAATCTAAATTTGTACAGCCTTCTGAGACTATGGAGAATATTTGTTTACCTCTCTTCACAAGAGCTTTCCATAAACAAAAGAGACAATAACGTCTACCTTATATTCCTGTGTCTATGTCAAGAGTAGACCTTCCCCTGTTGCTAAAGTTAGATTCCTGAAGAAAAGGTAAGAAATTAAAGACTGAAGGTTTCAGATCCCACAGATTTTGTTTTTTTTTTTTTATTTTTTTTTTTTTTATTTTTTTTTTAATATTTTTTTTTCAACGTTTTTTATTTATTTTTGGGACAGAGAGAGACAGAGCATGAACAGGGGAGGGGCAGAGAGAGAGGGAGACACAGATTCGGAAACAGGCTCCAGGCTCCGAGCCATCAGCCCAGAGCCCGAGGCGGGGCTCGATGTTTTTTTTTTTTTTAAGAAAACAAAACAAAACCTTGAAGAAAGGGTTAGTCCAAGGTCAATCTTTCAAAACATTTGTAAGATCTTACATTCATTAAAACAAAAGAGCCTAAAGAATATTATTAATTTCATGATTATTGATGCTAAGATCAGATACTTCACTAAATTCTTTGCATAGATTATGTCATGAAAACAAGTAAATACTAATATTTATTGTTCCCATTTTTCTGTTGAGAAAAATAAAATGAAGGACATCAAATAGTTGCCCAAAGTTACAACCAGGATTCATATTCCCGGGAGTCAAAAACCCACTTTCTACTACAGCATATATATTTACTTTAGTATACTATTTTTTAAAAGACCCAAAAAGAAAAATAACAACAGTAACCAATATTTATTTTAAATCTATATAGAAATAGATATCATACTAACAAGTTTACAGTACCATTTAATTGAATTTAATAAGGAGAAAGTCATATTTAATAGAACTTAAATTAATAATAATGAGTATTATAAAATTAAATTCTATCACTAATGATAGCATGATGATGGTGGTGATAAAGTTGAAGAAAAAGGATATGTACATCATTATGAGAAGACGACTCTGGGTCTAATTCCAAATTACAATTGTTAATTTAAGGACTTAGCAGGAAGCTTATGGTCTATCAAGTATGTTTTAATGGAAATGTAGCATGTGTTCTTTCTTCAACTGTTTGAAGAAAGTTCAAGTGTGGACTGAGTAGTCTTTTTTAAAAGGTTTCTTTTTACCACATTATATGTAGTAGAAAATCATTCAAGCCTGGTCTGAAGACCAGTTAGAAGAAAAGATCAATTTCCATTTCTTTTAGGTTATCAAAGATGTTTAAGGGTAGATTAAGAGATGGCTTAAGTATTTTGGGTTAGTTTCACTGTGGGCCTTATATCTGTTTCTCCTTGTCATTACTCAATGTAATAATTGGATATTTAAGATCAATTTCAGGAATCTCATTAGGGTGAAACCAGCTAATGACTTTACTTAGGTCAAGGTATTAGATTCTTGTTTCAAATATTTTACAGATATTGCAGTTTTATTTTTTATTCTTTTGTTCCTTTAATTTCTTTGCCTGTACTTAGAAAGTTACCTGTGGTTTGATTCTGTAGTTTCTTCCATATTGTATCTCATCCAAAGACTATTTTTCCCACAGTTTGGTGCTGAATAAAATAAGCCTTTCTATACCTCTTTTAATGTAACCTTATGAATGATTTGATGGATTTTTCAATATGATATGACATGCATGTGATGTAATTGTTCTTGAAAGCTTTGATTATATCTTGAGTAAAAATAAAGTTCAAAATGGGAGAAGAGGATAGATACTAACATTCGAGGAGCACCTGGGTGGCTCAATCGGTTAAGCACCTGACTTCAGTTCAGGTCATGATCTCACAATTTGTGGGTTTGGGCCCCACATCAGGCTCTGTGCTGATAGCTCAGAGCCTGGAACCTGCTTCCGATTCTGTGCTTCCTTCTCTCACTGCCCCTGCCCCACTTACACTCTATCCCTCTCTCAAAAATGAATAAACATTAAAAAAAATTTTTTTAAGACTAACATTAGAATAAACACAGATTAATTGCATCAAATGATTAGTTTTAGAATCAACACTTTGGATGAGGTATCTATTTACTTAGAAGTATTATTTAACCTCATCAATGATATGTTATAAAAAGCAAATCGCCATTACCCTAAATATTCTTTTCTAGAAGCAGAACCAAGGCATAGTGTCATGGTAGGAAGAAGTGAGAGGAAAGAGCCTGTTCCCTTCTAACAGAATAAGATTTAAAACACCACAGTATATCAGGGATCTTTTCCCATGAAGTCATCTATAGTGGTTCAGTCACTTATTTTTAGAAAAGACAGCAACTCAGTTCAGATTGACCTAAGCAAAGGAATATTTGGTTTATATTTTCCTACTTTACACATGGCTGGATCTTGCTGCTCATATTATGTCAGTCCATACATTGAATCCCATTGGCGCCGAATCACATGGTTGTATCTCCCACCCATGTTTGCTCTAATCACTATAGCTAAAAATATGAAATGCTATAATTAGCCATCCCTATATCCTATGATCATTCGTGGAACCAATGTCACCTAGACCTCATAGACTAACAGTTAATGAGGTCTGGATCCTCAAGGAAAATTGGAGTTTATGTAGTAGGAGAAAGATCAATGAATCCTGGACAAATGGGTGTCTATTAATCTACACAAAAAATAAGTGCACTAATTTATTCCAAACTTTCTTAAACATTATACCTTTTATCATTGGTAGAAAGAGGGAGACAAGACATGCTATTGCAAATCTAGCTTAGTGCCATTTTAGTCAAAAATGTATTCACATGACTGAATCAGCTATTAAGATTCTTTATCAGCTACTTTATCAGCTACTAAGATACTCTAAAACAGCAACGCATCTTTATTACTCTTATTTCCTGACACATGTTATATCGCACAGTACTATGTACTTCCTCAATTGATTGAACTTTTTAATTTTTTTTTTTTTTTTGAGAGAGAGAGAGAGTGTGTGTGTGTAGGGAGGAGAGGCAGAGAGAGAGGGAGTCACAGAATCTGAAGCAGGCTCTGGGCTTTGAGCTGTGAGCATAGCCCAACACGTGGGGCTTAAACTCAGGAGGCAACCATGATATCATGACCTGAGCTGAAGTCGGACAGTCAACCAACTGAGCCAACCAAGTGCCCCAATTGAACTATTTTTTAATCTTACCATTATAAAATAATTTTGTTAGTTAATATATATTAAAATAATAGTTAATTTTTGCTTTTCTGTCAGTTTTATTTACCAGAAGTAACATTGAAAGCAGTAAAGGAACACAATGATTGTACTTAAACATGTGGTTCTAATATGGTGTTTCCTAATTCTTTTATGCAGTCAATTGTTTTCATTTCCAATGGAATATAACTCAAAAGATGCTTTAAGAAGCCTTATTAAAAGAAATTACTAAATAGCATTGCAGGCTTTAGTAGCAGAGCATTTATAAAAGGAGAAATAATTAAGCATAAAAACAAGCTATTCATAAAGCTTTGTTCCAAACCACACAACCTTGTTTACCTGCTTTGCTACCATTTAACAGCTGAAAAATCACTTTCTAATCCCCTTCTATTCAAAGTCTCAATGCCCCACTGGCAGGAACACTAGGCTAACATTCAGTGTGTAATCTCCTCTCAGCCTATCATTTTCTTAATTTGTTCCATTTACAAAGTAAATCTGCAAACTGACCTTTTAATGAATAACTACTCTGAAATGGCCTCAAATAATACAACTGCTAAATTACCTACCTTTTTGCCTTTCTCTTTCTGTCTGTAAACTGATAATTTTTATTCTGACATCCCCAATGTTCCCTGATACTAAAATATCCATGCTGTTAATCCAATACTCTTTGGAACTGTATAAATTTACCTTACTCATAAGGATAACTAGAAGTTCAAAAAGGTAATATTTATCTTTGTGAAAGGCATATGTAGTGAATACATTAAGTTGAAATTTGCTCTATTTGCTTTCAACCTACCCTTCTAGCCTCTTCTCCTGCCAGATAATACTATATAAAATATATTCCAGTCAGGCATGACTTCTTGTCATTTCCCTGTCTACCATATCCTTCCAAAACATTGGAACCAGCATTTCCTCAGGTAAGCATTCTTTGAATTCTGGTGGAGTCCTGTTTCTAAAGCTTATCATTTTAGAAGATTTGGTCATTTTTACTCCTGAAGATATATTTTTCATACAGGTTTATGTCAGGACATGCAAAGCGAGACAAAGAAACAGGACAGTTGAATTGAGTAATGAGAGATTTGAGATTTGAAATACTTTGGGGAGTGAGAGAGAAAGCTAGCCAAAATCTCAGACAATGTTTGATTACCCAGAGTTAGGGATAGTGATGGCTAAACTAGGTTAGAGATGATTAATTTGTGCTGTCACCAGTTTATAAGCTACTATAATTTCCTGAAGCGGTATGCAGCTGAAGGCATGATTTAAGAAGTCAGTTGGGGAAACACATCTATTTTAGATTTTAGAGATTGAGAGGCAAAAATGGAAGAGTCCCCAGTGCCTCTAAGTTCCAAGGTATTCCCATGAAGTAAGCTATTGAAATGGAGTCTAGGACATAACCTTAAGATTAAGTAAGTCTTTACAGGTATGTGAAATTGGGTCTGTTTCCCACATGGATGTTAGACTATTTCCCTGACCACAGTAGGAATAGGCAACAAGAAGTTTATATGTGGAAATTCACTTCCCTCTCTAATACATGGAGAACAAAATAGGAAGACTAGACATGATGGTAAAGGAAGTTTTAGAATTCACAAAAGCTGCATTTCATAAATCTCAATAATCGGGAGCTCTTTAAATGAAGAACAAAGATAATATTGATTTGACACCAGAAATACCAGTAATTCTCCCTGGCCCCGTGGTATGTTAGAGTGGGAGACTGAGCCGTTTCCACTCTAGAAGGTAACAGAGTTAATGTCACTCATGAGAGAGACTTGGTCTTCTTTGAGGAAAAAGATGAAGGAAAAATAATTCATTTAGATGCTGAAGATATAGAAGAGTTTGATCGAAATAGGAAAGTTGTGGGCAAGCCTGGGTGGCTCAGTCAGTTAAGCATTCAACTTAGGCTCAGGTCATGATCTCATGGTTTCTGAGTTTGAGCCCCGCATCAGGCTCTGTGCTGACAGCTCAGAGCCTAGAACCTGGAGCCTGCTTCAGATTCTGTGTCTCCCTCACTCTCTGCCCCTCCCCCCACTCATGCTTTGTCTTTCTCTCTTTCAAAAATAAAGATAAACATCAAAATAGCAAAGTCCTGGAGTATAATGGGGAAAAGATCCAATCAGATGGAAGAAATACTGGTAGCAAAATGGTAAATACAAATGAAAGAACATTTGATTAGATTACCTTGCGTTTTCACCATGGACCAAAGATGGTAGAGGTGAAAAATGCTGATGACATGATAAGGTTTTTGCTCAAAGTGTATATTGACGAGACTTTTTTCTTGTATTTCTGAAGGCCTCTCCTCCAGAACGTTACGAAGATTTAGATTCCAATGTTCCCACCCTCTGGATGAAGTTAGTTAAAGTTCCTAGGAGAATCCAGCCTTCATAAGGTGGTGAAAATGAAGATAACTGTAGTGGATTGAGAGAAAACTCCTTCCATCAGAGTTTCCCAGGTGATTTCTATACTAATACCCTCACTTGCTCATGGATATAGTTTCTCTACGTGGCTGTGAAGATAAAGCATTACTGGAAAAGCTATGTGGCCACTGGAGAAATGGCCCTCAGTTGGAATTCTTCCCAGGCCAACTGGAAGAGAACAGATAATTATCCAATAGGTCTACTGCCAAGAGAATGACAGCAGATGGCATTTGATCCTTAAGGGTAATTTATTTCATTTTCTCGCCATGCTATGTATCACTAATTCCGTCATCTCCTATTACTTAATGTGTTGCTTTTTGGATTACGTTTACAATATCTGATACAACACACCCTCTTATTTAAACACTTTCTCATCCAAGACCTCCCAAGTCTAAAAATGCATTTATCTTGCTAGAAATAAAATAACCAAGAAAGTGCATTTAAGTAAGAATATGATGGTTTGGAAAAACATCTAAGATCATAGTACAGTCTTTTTTAAATATTTTTTTCAACGTTTTTATTTATTTTTGGGACAGAGAGAGACAGAGCATGAACGGGGGAGGGGCAGAGAGAGAGAGGGAGACACAGAATCGGAAACAGGCTCCAGGCTCTGAGCCCTCAGCCCAGAGCCCGACGCGGGGCTCGAACTCACGGACCGCGAGATCGTGACCTGGCTGAAGTCAGATGCTTAACCGACTGCGCCACCCAGGCGCCCCAGTACAGTCTTTTTTATTGTGGTGTGTGTGTGTGGTGTGTGTGTGTGTGTGGTGTGTGTGTGTGTGTGTGTGTGTGTGTGTGTGTGTGGTGTGTGTCGTGTGTGGTGTGTGTCGTGTGTGGTGTGTGTTCTGTCTTCTATTTAAAGTGAGTTCCCGTGGTGTGTTGGGAACAGTATCTGGCATTTTCCATCTTGGGTAGCAGTGAGTTGACTGTACTTCCATAGAGATAACTCAACTTTATTTAGTTAAATAAAACCAATTGTAATAAAAAGAACAGATGGGATGATAAGAGGAGCACATATTCTAGTCCCACTGGGCTAATAAACTGCAATACTATTCCACAAATGGCTGGTATAAGGCTCCCGAGAATTATAGAATTGGAGGGACCTGACTGGTGGAAGGCACCTGAGATGTCACCCCGGCTGGTCTCCTTTCCAATATAAGGGTTTTCTACTAGACTCCCACCACATTGCTACGTGCTTCAACATTTCTACTGAAAAGATTACTATGATTTTCATTCTAAGTTATATAATTACTTAAGGCTATAGATTTCCCTTTTTAAAAAGCATTAGTGATACCCACCATTATAACACAAGATTTTTTTTTGACTTACTGTTGTTATTTAATAAAAACTACTATTTCTTTTAACTTTGAATTAAGCACACATTTGATAAACATGCCTTCTATGTTTCCAGGCTGTTCTTCCCTTCAGGTTATCTACATAGAACACCACCTTGGTACAGTTGCAAAACCAGCTACATATACTACTAATTTGCCGAGACAATTCAGCTCTTACAAATTGTTGACTAAAGTGTGTAAAAGAGAAAGAACAGTATTCAAAAATATTGCATAATAGCAGATAACTATGGTGGAAGATAATTTAATACTTCATATAGATCACTAAAATCAAGGAAGTTCAATAATCAGTGGCAAGGGCATCCATGCTAGCTGACTGGTTGATTCAGCAGCTTGGTAGATTCAGATATCTAAATTCTGAAAGAAAGTTTTAGGAATTAAAATTCGGGGGAAGAAGTCCTATGCCCACGGAGGTCTAGCAAGAAGTTTTGGAATTTGCAGGTAGGTATCATAACCTAGCAGAAAATTTGTCAGGGAATAGGTTCACTACAAATGTTGATGGAAATGAATTAGTAAAAATAGGAACACAGTAATTTAACTAGAGTGGAAGGTCAGAGACAAATACAGATATAATTGTGCTAAATGGTCGTACTGCTGAATTTGCTGGGTTTTCCTTTATTACTTTGTATAAAAAATGATATTGAATCCATAGACTTCACCAGATCTATCTGTGCCTACAGTTAGGGCTTAATTTGATAGATTTAGGAACAAGCAAGCAGACAGGCCATTACACCAGAATTTAATGTACTGAATTTGAAGAGCTAATTTATAAGATGTCTCCCCGGATTATGGAAGAGTTTATTTACAGAAAAAAAAAACAACTTAATTTTCAATTACCTCTCTGTATCATCTGGTCCACAAAATGGCAGGTCACAATAGGCCCATTATATAATATCTAAGTGTACAGAATTCTGGTTCTTCAACAATACTGTCTGAGGGAGTGTGACTTCATTTTCTCTGTCTAGAGCAGCAACTTCCCAGTAACTTCAAAATGCTGACTAATCATACTTTACATTTAAAGCAATTATTGTATTTGAGGCTTGTGGTAAAGTTCACTGTACTGTGAGCTCCAAACACTGATTCTGAAATCAGAGTTTGCCAAGAAATAGCTGTTAAATATAATTCAAGTCATAGCCTCCTTTAAAAGGAAGCAACAATAACTAGCCCACCCACTTCATAGAACCTTGTAAAAATTATAATAAATACTATATGTAAATATTAACCATGCAAGATGTGAAAAGACTTTGTTTAGTTTGCAGTCTGTCTATGTTAGCACCTGAGCAGCTGGTTCCAGGGACACAAGGACTGTGACTATAAATGTTGCTTGGATCCATCCAGTTCAGAAATTTTCTCCTTAACGATACATGGTAATTTACTTTTTATTTCTTCTCATTTCATAAGGACAATATAAAGTTATTAGTTGAGTATAACTTCCACTAGGAATTAACTACATACAGAATAGCACATGTTTAACCTAAGTATAAAATAATTATAAAAATAAGCAAAGAATGGTATTAGGTAACATTAAATAATAATATCATCCATTAAACACTGATAGAACACTACTACAGATTCTTTGTGAATTTTCTGTTACACTGTGCTTGAGGTATTCCAATCACTATTTTACTGTTTTAAAAAAAAGCCACTATAGTTGAAAGTAATACACTCAAAGTAGAAGAGTTGGGAACTGAATTCAGACCAACCCATCTTTAAACCATTAGGAGACACTGTGTAAGACTGGGTATATAAAAACAGATAGGCATAAGTCTGTGTGAGCTATCCTATATCATACAAAGCTTCAAAACTAATGATAAGAATTATGAGCTATTATACCTGAATCCCTAGTATTTGGCCCAGTGCTTAGTACATCACTGAATCTTCTTTCACTATCAAAAACCATTCTCTCTTTTGTTTTTAGAGAGCACAGGGAGGGGAGGGCCAGAGAAAGAGAGAAAATATTAAGCAGGCTCCACACCAAGCATAGAGCCCAACTCAGGGCTTGATCTCAAGACAGTAAGATCATGACCTGAGCTGAAATCAAGAGTCAGACGCTTAGCCCACCAAGCCACCCAGGAGCCCCAGAGACCATTCTCTCTTAATAAGACATTTAGGTAAGCCCACAGGCAGATATGGTTAAGGCACTGGTTTTGTGCTACCCTTATATGAACTTTAGCAATTCCAGAACACAGTTTTCCTTTTTCTTAGATAATGTCCAATCAAATGAAGATATAACCAAGAATAACACAGTCTTTAGTTCAGACAAGCCAAAGTTTTCCCATTCCCATTTAATGTGCTATTTCGGTGCCTCTACGCCTTTGCTCACGATTTCCATTTACCTGTATTTCTTCCACAACATCTATCTGTATAATGCCAGTCTAAGTTTCGTACTGATTGACATTTATTCAAGTAAAACCATTTCCTTCTACAATTCAAAGTTTCTTAGAACTATACTTGCATTGGACACAGATCTGTGCCCTTCCTCAAATTCCTTCCACTGACTTCTTTATTTCTCTTGGTTGAAGCTCCACTTTTTCTGAGTCACCTCTTTACTTCTAGGCTTGGAAGAAATGTCCACCATGGACATTGGAACTGCCTTTGAGAGTGACTACCCAAGGCACCCGATGATTCAACTCGGAGGTGCAGCGAGTAAGTGTGCTATGGAATGAAACACACAATGGAAAGTGTGTGAGGGGAGACAGGCACCAGGTAATTCCTTCCTTTTGCTATCCAGAGAATCTTACAGGAGTTTCTGTAAACAAAAATGATCACCCACTGAGTGATCTGCGTGTCTCTTTGCTGCTCCTTGTGAAGTGAGTCAAGCTTCCCATTGTTCTGGGTCTTTCCAAACTTCAATTTTCTTTCCCTCAACATTCTCTCTGGTGAAGCTTAAGCATCTTAATCTTTGCCTGTGCTTTGTTCTCTAGAAATCTGCAATAATACTTAAGATTACTTAAGAATTTTTAATTTTATTTACATTACTCCTAGGTCAGTGGTTTTCGAAATTATACTTTTTAGTCAAGAAACCATTTCTTCAAATATATTTTAAGAGTATAAATATATTGGGGCACCTGGGTGGCTCAGTCAGTTGAATGCCTGAATCTTGATTTCAGCTCAGGTTATGATCTCACAGTTCATGGGATCAAGTCCCGTGTTGGGCTCCTCACTGAGCATGGAGGATACTTAAGATTCTCTCTCTCTCTCTCTCTCTCTCTCTCTCTCTCTCTCTCTCTCCCTCTCTCCCTCCATCACCCTCCTCCACTCACACACTCTCTCTCTAAAAAAAATAAATAAAAATAAAAAAGTAAAAATACATTGTACTTTTTAGTCAAGAAATCATTTCTTCAAATATATTCTAAGGAGATCAACATACTTAGAGCTGCCAAACTGAAGTACAGGGGTGTGTGTGTGTGTGTGTGTGTGTGTGTTAGAGACATCTGGAATCCCCCCCCCCCCTTTCAACTCCCTTTCCCTTGGGAAATGCTGAAGTACATCTTATGAACTCTTAGAAGCTTACCTCCCAGAGGAGGTTTTGGAAGTAAATGCTCTATTTCTATTATTCCGTTATTTCACGCCACTGTAAAAATGCAGGGACGTCTGAGGTGTGATTGTCCCCTAATGTAAAAGTAGCAGCAAGAGTTGGTAAAGTTGATGGAAATGAGGAAATACTCTCTACTATTTGCCATTTTACAGTTCTCACTCAGATTTTCCAAATATATGTCAGGAAGAGAATAACTTATATTCTCCCTGAGAAACAATAGTCCTCCATTTCTTAGAAGATCTCTACTTTTTGTCCTCCCCAAGTCACACTGCATGTCACCCAGTCTAGCATTAATAGCTGTTTGTTTGTTTGTTTGTTTTACTGGACTCTTGCTTTAGCATATACATGTTAATTACAGAAATATTTTTAAACTATAAAGCGATAAGCAAATTTAAGTATCATAAGAATTATAAGAGCTCGGGGTGCCTGGCTGGCTCAGTTGGAAGAGCATGCTACTCTAGATCCTGAGGTCATGAGTTGCAGCCCCACGTTGGTTGTAGAGATTACTAAAAAAAATAATAATAAATAAACTTCAAAAAAATTATAAGAACTCTACTTGCTTTGAAAACAGAACTATCCAGATACAATTATACAAAAGCTTTCCTGGGACTTGCATTTCAAGAATACCTAAGATTCAACACAATCGGTATTTATGAAGAGAATGTTTAAGATCCTTTAGTGAGAAAGAGTCACACAAACAGAAATAAGATCTCAGCGTCTGCTAGAACATGCGAACAAGTTTAGAGCAATGACCCAATTCACCTTGTGATGATGCCCAATATGACAGATAAAAACACAGTGCTATGAGAGTAGAGGTGGCAATTAATACTGACTAGAGGATCAAGAGAGGCTTCATGGAGTAGATGACGTCTGAGCTGGAATTGAAACTATCTAAACACCCTAAGAAGATAAAAGGTACACAGAAAGGAGCATGAGAAAAGATGTGAAGGTATGATATGTTTGGATTTCAAGTATTCTGAGAACCAAGGAGGCTAGCTTTCACTTGTAAAGCAATTACCACCAGTAGTCAAAACCTTTTAGAGGCAGAATGCACTATTATAAATCATACTGAAGTGCTGCTCCACAGTTGCAGATTTGTTTCTTAATGCTTGACACATGTTCGGTACATTTTGCACTTGTAAACATTATGCAGTGTCCAACACTGCTTATAGAGTGTCTTGATTAAGATCTAGAGGAGAAGTGTGAATGAAGTCCACTGTCTGATTTATGCCTCAGACATTTAAATTTTCCAACCAAAAAATACTATTCCAACCGTGTAAATAGTTCTAGGATCTAAAAATATCAGATGAAAGTAGCTAGAGTATCACAGGGATTTTAGAAGAGTGTCTCTCACAGCTATGGGAGCAAGGTGGGACCTAATTACGTTATACCTTTAGGACATTTTGGATCATTTGACCTCCATCTTAAACCAACAGACTCTTCCCAAGGTTCCCACCTCCCATCAATTCCGAACAGAGAATTTATGAAGGAGGCCAACTGCTCACCCCTTCTAGAGCCATCCCTGCTTCCTGGCAGCCTTTGTTTTCTTACCACACCTCCAGGATTCTTCAAGCAGCTTCATATCTGTTCAGAATCTAGGTCTGCTTAGACTCAGGCTCTGCTTCTGTGCTATTCTGAAAGTCAAAGGAGAGATTTCCCAATTAAACCAGAACATGTGCAGCTTTGCTTGCAAATGTGTCACATTAGCTTGGCTTCAAGTATAAGTCAGAAAACCTGTAGTCAACCTCCTACTTACATCTGTGAATAAGCACATAAGCAACGGCAGGGTTGTTCAGGCTAAACAGATGGATGGTCCTGTCAGGAACAGATTGCAGTAGAGCTAGGATGTAGGCTGGAATGCCACCCCCTCTGAACTGAGAAACGGATTCAGTAGCAGGAAAGACGTCCTTTTTAATGTATTCTTTTTTAATTCTCCACATTTAACTGTTTCTAAGGAAAGGTTAAATCCTTTTGTCCTCCATAATTTTTTTTGTTCATTTTATTTATTTATTTCATACTGCTGGATTCAGATATTACACCCATTTAAATCAATACTCACCATTATTCATGCCCACAGCTGTACATTCAACAAACATCAACTTAGTTCATTAGCAGAAAGATTGTGATATGAAGTATACACAATATATTTTACACTGAACCAAGTGAATGAAGCTATATTCTGATACTTTCATAAATAATTTAAAAATGATTTTTACTTAAAATATATTTACTTTATATATCTAAAATATCTAAATGTGAACTATCTAACATACCATTCTTTTATGTGATCATATATATAACATTTTCAAATAAATGAATATACTCTTACTAATAAATATAAAATAATTCTAGATGGCACATGAAATTAATGTTAATGTATTTCAAAGATATTTTGTTCCTGAAAATAAAATCTCTATGGTAGTTTATTTTAATAAGA
Source organism: Puma concolor (assembly GCF_028749965.1). Lineage (NCBI taxonomy): Eukaryota > Metazoa > Chordata > Mammalia > Carnivora > Felidae > Puma > Puma concolor. The sequence continues at coordinate 47,871,989 of NC_141684.1, forward strand.
TTCTCTGTTCTACTTGAGGTAAAGAAAATTTATTTTAAATGAAAACTGTGTTCCATAACTCCATCTCTAACAGCTGTATTTATCAAATGAGTCGATATGAAGGAAAAGTTTCAAACTGTGAATAAAAACCTGATTGCATTATTTGTTCTTGGGTAGGGAAGTGTTAAACTATCTTACACACCCTCAAAAGCCCAAGATGATCTCCGATTCTACATGTAATATAGAACATATCATTTGAGGAATGAGAAGGTCTCAGGGAATTATAAAATTTTATTTTATAGTGAATAAAAGGATTCAATTGGCAAAGGCTACTCAACTGTATACTTTCCCTATTTTGAGTATTAAAATCCTTCTTAAAATTGTGTTAAGAAAAAAAAAGAATAAATATATTTAGAAGTCCAGCATTATTGTGGGGACAACACAATACAGGTGTATTGATCTAAAGGTTTCCTGTAGTGATTAAACTGCATTTTTAAGGAAAGAGGTAGTTTTCACACACACATTAGTTGAATAAAACAATTATATAGACTCTTTGGATTGTGATTTCAAATGTGGCATATTTATAATAACCTCTCAAGCTAAAGAGATTACCCTTTACACTATTCTCAGTTAAAATATTTGGCTATTACTTTTTTAAATGTTTATTTATTTATTTTGAGAAAGAGAAGGGGGAGGGGCAGTGAGAGAAGGAGAGAGGGAATCCCAAGCAGGCTCCATACTGAGTGTGGACCTTGACCCGGGGCTCAATCCCATGACCCGGGGATCATGAGCTGAGACGATACCAAGAGTTGGATGCTTCACTGAGCCACCCAGGAACCCTGAAATATTTTCCTATTATTATGGCCAATGGAGAATGGAAGTAGAGAAGGGGTTATTAAATGAATTATTTGCATTCATTCAATTAACAAGTTTTTGTTAAGTAATATCCTACCAAAAGTGTTTATTAAGCAATGATATGTGCCAAGAATTCCCAAGACTCATTGTCTATTCACAGAGAGCTCACAGTATAATGGTAGATGTTGATGTACAAATAAAAATAATAATGACATATAATAAGTGCTGGAGGTGGGGAAATTTCCAAGCAAAGTATTAAAGATGTGGCCTGGTTTCTTCTTAACGCTTAAATAAAATGAGAAAGGATAAAGATATACTGAAGCAATAACTATCAAATAAAAACAAGACTTAATGATTTAGGAAATTTTTAGCCTATCCAGAATGAAGGTGGCTCTAAAATTAAGAGATTCACTACCCAGAAAGTATGCCTTAAAGAAAAATCTGAGAGTTTGTCTATATAATCTTTTGTAGTACCTCAGAAAGATCAAAAGAATGGAGTATTCAACACAAAAGATTCTTTGTACAGATTGAGGGTGTGACTCAGATTTCCTCAATTAAACAAGAGAGTATCTAGAAAGCTGAAAGGTACGGTCTCTTGGCAATCTTAGAAAAAGCCAAAGATCTGTGGACTAGCCTCTTGGCTAACAGAATAAATACATGTGATATACACAGGAAGCCCACAACTTGTTGAGAATGTTACATTAGCAGAAGCACTGTCTGAGTGAGATAGTATTTAAAGACAAGAATGTCAGAACCCCAGAATTCTGCACACAAGAGACAGGCTGACAAGTAATTAGGTAAAACTACAAGGTACCTCTCATGATAAAAGAAGGATGGCTCAGAGGGTGCTTCTGTGAACCCAGCAGAGTCAGCAGCCATAGATAGTTATTCCCAGGCCTCAATACCCAATGGAGTTTGCTTGAATGTATCTGGGAATTGCTTAGGACCAGAACTCCTTTATTCCATTTTCTCCCTTTTAGAGCCAGGATGTCTATAAAAGTTATTCTATGCCTATCTTCTCATTTGAGAATAGATAATTTATCTAGTTTCATAGGTGCAGAGGTGGAGCTTATGTCCCAATTATAATAAGATTATAAACAGTGCCTTACCTATTCCTAATTTATGTGATATAGAAGATGAGCTTTGGAACTTTTGAGCTGATAAGATTTAGATGAGATTTTGCACCTTGAGTTGATGATATAATGGGTTGAGACGTTAGGTGACTTTTGAATGAGAAATATATTTGGGGTAGTTGCAAAGTTTTGGGGATCATAATTCTGATGGCAGGCAGAATTATGGCTTCCCAAAGATGTCCTTGTTCTAATTGCTGGCATTTGTGAATATGTTACCTTACATAGGAAAAGAGATCTTGCAAGTGTGATTAAGGGTAGGACCTTAAGATCGCGAGATTTTCCTTGATTGTCAAGGGTAACCCAATCTAACCATGCGTCTTTCAACAGAAAGACCCTTTCTGGGCTGAGTTAGAAGATGATAATATGAGAAGGATTCAAAGCCCCATTGTTGTATCAGAGATGTAGGGGTTGTGTGCATAGACCAGAAAGAGGTCTCTGGGAGCTACAAGCCCCTCTCAGATGACTGCCAGCAAGAAAATGGAGCTCACTTCCACAATTGCATGGAAATTAATTCTACCAACAACTCAAATGAGCAAGAAAGCAAATCTTCTCTAGAGTATCGAGAAAGAAATACAGCCACCAAACCTTGTTGGTAGCTCACTGAAACCAGTGTCAGATTTCTGACCTACCAAATTTTTGGATGATAAATTTGTTTTACTTAAGCCATTAACTTTGTGGTAAATTATTATGGCAGTAACAGAAAACTAATGAAACAAATGAAAGTTAAACATAGTCTTAAGGGGAATAAGTAAAACTCTACCATGAAGGAGGAAGATAAAGCAACTTAAAAGGCATGGTTTTTCATGTGGAATTGCAGGTATTGCAATCAGATAGAAACATGGGAGACAGATGCTGGTATAGGTGTAATAAGTAAAATAACTTTCAGGTAATACTTTCCTAATGCCTCAAAAAACAGTACTGGGTAGAGATTTTTGCTGTTGTTGTTTGTTTTATGTGGAAAGTAGAATAGTATAATACTTAAGAAATATATAAAGGTATTAGAAGCATTGAAAGTCATTGGTATATCCAGGTTAGTATATATAAAGTATATCTTTATACTTAGTATATCTAAAGTAGGTTGGGTAGATGAATTTTTATCACAAAGAATATACTTGGGAATGATCAGCACATGTATTTACATGATATCATGAATGCCAATAAACTTACCCAATGACACTGTTCAAGAAGAGAATTCGGGATGGAAACAAAGAAATATTATGTCTTTGTTTTTAATGTTTATTTTTGAGAGAGAGAAAGCAAATGAGCAGGGGAGGGTAGAACAAGAGAGGAGAAGGCAAAGGATCTGAAGCTGGCCCTGTGCTGACAGCAGAGAGCCCTACGTGGGACTCAAACACATGAACGTGAGGTCATGACCTAAGCCAAACTCAGACGCTTAATCAACTGAGCTAACCAGGAGCCCCAAGAAATATTATGTCTTAAGAGTAGACCAAGGGAGAAAAGCTAGTGATATAATCTAATGAGCTGTTTCAAATTTATTTTTATGTTGACCAAATAAATAAAATAATTAAAAAAGAATTTAAAGAACACAGATTTCTCAACTGGCAAATTCAGAAAAGATGTCAAACATACAAAAGCTAAAAAGCAACCAATGTCTTTAGCAATTAGAAAATATCAATCTTAGTAAAATCTGTTCTCATAAAGTGGTAAAGTCAGAAGCCAAATTCTGCATGTATTAAAAGGTTTATAAGAGGCAATGAAGTGTAAAGAGAGTAGTCTACAATTTCAAGATGTTTGGCTAAGAAGGCAAGAAGAGAACAGAGTCTGTTGGTGATGTGGGATGGAGTGGGAGTTTTTTCTGTATCGTTTAATATGCATATTGATAGAAAAGAAAAAGATAGCAGGGAGGGAGATTTTGAATGACTCGAGAGGGAAATTGAAAAAATTAAGATCTTGAGGAAGTGAATAGGTTCAAGGGGACAGGGTGTAACATTCTTGGTTAAGAAAGAAGATTGTAACTTCCTAGGAGATTAGAGATAAAGTATGAGTGATGAAAAAAATTATTAGAGGGAGGAAAAGTCAAGAGCATTCATACCTGAGAACTTTTGCAATATTTGTGGAATGCATGTGTTTATCTGCTGGGAGGGGAATTCGGATAGGGTAAGGACTATTGAGGAACAGAATAGTTTTATTACTCTCTGAAAGAAATGAGAGTGTCACTGCCCAGGAATAATGTAGAGACCCAAGAACCAAGCAGTGATTTAATCATGTTAATGAGAGTGAAGGTGAAGTTAAGACCACAACATCTCCAACATTCGTGAAGACAGAGAAGACGACAGGAAGCAAATACAGATGGAAAAAGGATCAAAAATAGCACATTTGGAAAACTGTCACTGTTATTATAAAACAGGTAGAGAATCCTAAGAATATATGGACTATCACAGGAATTATACAGCAATACCAATCTGGTTCAACTTCCACTGCTAAATTTTGGAAGTCTCAATGATTGTGGTACTCAGAATTAACAATGTTATGTTGGGTATACCACGGGTTTTAGAGCTATATTTCCCAGAACCCAATTATATTTGTGTAATTATTAAATAAGTTTGCTCACTAAATAAGTAAATGTAGGAATGAATATAGTTAATATGTTCCAGTTTCCTTATCTTTAAAATATCTATTAAATAGGTGTATGATAATTTATACTTCATGAACAAGATTTTTTGTATTTACTGATGAAGCACATAGAACAGAATTTAGAGCAGTGCCCAGAACATATACTACTTGCCTAATAAATTTCACCTATAATCAATGCTGCTGTTAGTCTTGTCAGTAGCAGAGCGTTAATGTTTTGTCAAACATTAAATGAAAGGTCTTATTGCCAAACGAGGGATTATAGCAGTAGCAGAACTGGCTTTCAAAACTGAAAGTGGGATATGGGAAGAGAAGCAAGACTCATCTAAGTCTACGAATGATGGGGCTGGGGACGTTTCCATTTATTTCCTATTTGGGTAATCCTGTTTGCATAAATTCAGCTGCTGTTCCTTGAAATAATCTTTGACTAATTTCCTCTATCACCTACTAAAACCCTTGAATCTGCTTCACTGTGTTTACTCCTGAAGGACTAGGTGCAGACATGCAAGCTTTGTTTTGGTTACAGTGGTCTATTATATATTACATTAGGATAGTTGACGTTACCTTATTAGGTGATATATTTCCTCTCACAGATTCTGACAGAAAGACTTTCCTGTAGAAGAAGTCGAAAAGGGTATTGCAAGCAAATGTTCCCTTGATGAGATCCCATAGAGGGTATAGAACAATTTGAGGAACACTCAAAATGTCAACAAAATATGTAGAACCTATTCAGAGTCATGGGGATTTGGGATGAAAATTACCTACAGAAATTCTACTGATGAACAGGATTGAAAGCATATCAATTGGAAATCCTTTGAAAAGAAATGAAGGATAAGAGACATAGAACTTTCAAGAAAGGGACTTAGATGGCATTAATTATGAAAACTGTCAATCCAATATGTGATCCTGAACACAAACATTTGTAACAACCGCAGCTGCCCAATGGCTGATCCAGCAATCTATCTCTTTAATGAGCACGTATTCAATGACCACTATATGTCAGTCACTTTAAAGTGCATTTGACATAAAGACCAAATGCCTGCTCCAAAAAGTTTGCATTCACTTTGATATTATCATCAGAAGAATCTTCCAGAGGTTGGAATAAGTCATCTTATGGGCAGCAAACTGAGCAGGGAAATATTTAACTCCATTCAACTCTAGAAATGCGTTTGCTAAATTGGAGACAATGAAAGGAGACACATGGATTCTAATTTCCTCAAGGACTTTAACGTTTAATTCAAAGGAAAGGTATTGCAGAGCTATGAACTTCTTGGGAAAAGAGCATGTACCTCACACTAGCTGGGACAGAAAAGAGTGTTAACAAAATTTATTGAGTAAAACTATGGTATTTTAAGAGAAAGAGCGAACGAAAACTGTTCTATTTTCTTTCCTAGGATGAACTGTATTACGATTTGGTTCTTCCTCTTCCCTAAAATTTTGGGTCATATCCATGTTACATTAAAAATACTCATGATATTGGGGCACCTGGGTGGCTGAGTTGCTTAAGCATCAACTTGATTTTGGCTCAGGTCATGATCTCACAGTTGTGAGATCAAGCCCCCATGTTGCACTCCATGTTGACCCTGGAGCCTGCTTGGGATTCTCTCTCTCTCTCTCTCTCTCTCTCTCTCTCTCTCCCCCCCCTCTCTCCCTCTCTCTCTGCCCCACCCCCACTCATTCCCTCTCTCTCTCTCTCTCTCTCTGTCTCTGTCTCTCAAAATAAAGAAACATTTAAAAAATACTCATAATATTTTTCATTCTATAGTTAGTATTGAAAATTTTTAAATAGCATTTTTCTAGGACTTTTCTTATAACTTTAAATGTGGTGTTTTATAATGTGATATTCATAATATGTACATATTTATAAAGAAAGATAAACGTTAATTACCATTGCATTTTTTTTTTCTTCTCAATTTTGAGATGTTACGGGTCAATGGTTAAGTTTTCTGTTGTTTTGTTTTGATTATTCCCCTTCTTATATGGAAACCATTTTAATGAAGAAAAAATACAAGTCACCTCAGGAATTTTAAAGTGTGATACTTTTGTTTCCCCATGATAAAAGTTGGGGCTAAAATGTTCATCTTATGTAGCAGAAAAAGAATGCCAAACTGAAGATTAAAGATATACTGATATCTAAAGAGTCAGGGATACATTATAGCTTTTCTCTGTTCATAAATGCATTTAATTCTTTTTAATAGAATTTTGTTCTCTAAACTTGAGTCCTACAACAAATCCTTGGGGGGAAATTACCAATAAATAAACTCACAAGAGCATAAGAAAACATGAGGTCAAGACATGATGTAATCACAAAAATGAATCTAATATTTTTTGCTATTGTATCATCCTGATAGCTAAGTAGCCCATTTAAATACACAAATCTTAATAATATGTACTATTTTTCATAAATCAGCACAAATTAAAATTTGCAATAATATTTTATTTAATTCTAATTCTTTACTTCTAGATATGACTATAGGGAAAAAGGAGTAAAGATTTATAAATTGAGTTTATCTGCTATTCTAACAAAATTATCAATATTTTCCTCATACTATCTCTATAGACTTCTGTGGAAAAGAGCTTCCACAGAAGAATGGAAATACCAGCTTTTACCTCTGGCTATCTTCATAGCATTCTGGAAAAAACAGGCTGTGGGTTATTTCAGTAATCCTATTTTTCAGGTAATTTATGTACAGAAAAATAATGCTATCTTTCTTCCAAAAAGTTCAAAAAATATACTATACTTTTTTAAAACCACTTACCAAATACTTTCCTTTTAGGCTTTTCTACGTTTAACATTTTTTCTTGATTTTTAGCATTTTCCAAGCTTCATTATTTGAAATGAAATAAATCAAGATGAAACTAGGAACTTCATTAAGTCATACATATTTTAGGACTCTAAGGGGAAAAAAAATCAAGCACTGAAGATCTAATATCTGAGACAAAACAACTACCAAATAGCCAAATCTCAGACTCTGAAGAAATTAAGCACAGGAAACATGAGAAAATTAGGAAGAATTGATGAATCTATTATAATTTGAACTAGAAAGAATGGCACACTCATTCCCTGGTTTTGAAGGGAATTCTTAAAACTTTGAAACAACAGAAAACTTATCATTTTCCTGATCTTCCTGCTAGACAATATGACTGTGATATTAATTTTACAGACAATAGCCTCCTCATTGCTCTTGATTTTTTTCACAGGTCCCCTGGGAATGTCAGTGAGGTCTGCATGTGGTGTAACTAATTCTCATCAAGAAAATGACACTCATCTTGTTATATTATTTGCCTTTTTGCAAAGCCATAATATTTTTCTATTATTATAATGAGCTGTAGTAAGTTGACAAACTAATCATAGTAAAATGTCAGCTTTTGGATAAAAACTTGTATATATCCCAATGATATGCATGCCGCATAAAACCTCAGTGTCTTACACTAATAGTGTGCCAGATGGTGCCATCTTGCTGTTAGGAAACCATAGATCTAGTGTTATATTTCAAATTAGAATGAGTTGATCTTATTATAGACTGTGAAACAGCACTAAAGTTCAGAGCTGCTACTGCAATTTAGTTCACTTATGATATAAAATCCAAAAATTTATAAGGGATGTTTCAGAAAACTTCTGAGGCTGAAGTGGGATACTTTTACTACCTCTGTGTTGTTAGAAAGTGTTTCAAATTTCATTCAGCCAGGACAAGGAAGGGTAGAGCCAGAAGTCTAGAGCCATAGATATAACCACCTAGGCACAAAAGTTTCAGAGGTAAGCTAAGAAAAATGGAGCATGAATGAATGTGTGGCAAGTCCTTAGTAGGATTTTGTAGGCCTCTAGGGGATGGAAATGGCCAATGAAGAATACATTGAAATAATAATATGTAGAATTGGAAATGGCCAATGAAGAATACATTGAAATAATACACAGAAAGAAAAGAAAAGAAAAGAAGGAAGGAAGGAAAAAAATGTGTAGTAGGTTTGATTCTTGAAAGAAGTGGACCAGGCTCCTTCAAGCATTATGATACAAGGGTATCCCAAAATGAAAACCAACTGCACACTCCTGAGACCTATATTCAGGAAGGAAGGAGAGACGTGGAGTCTGTATTCAATGTCCTGGCATTTTAATGCATTCTCCCAAGGAAAGGGGGCAGGTGGCTCTCAGAAGCTAACACAGCTTTGTAGAATACAGAGAAGGTACAAACATAGAATCTTCTCCTTTCAGAGGAAAGAAAAGAAATGGAACTTGCTCCCAGTGTCCCACATTTCTGTGCACTGCTCTAAAGAAACAGGGCGGGAGGTTGAAGACAGGCTCCATGGCTCCGCAAGGCTGGGAAAAAGCATAGAACCTTAAAACTTCTCTCTCATGAAGGAGGTACAGTGTGCACGTCCACAGAAAACATTTGAGAGGTCCCAGAATGTCTAGCTGCATTGTTGGGAAGGTCTTTCCCTGCCAAAACCAGTTCACTAAGACTTGAAGAGGTGGTGACTTCTTGAAATGTGCCAACCATGCTAAACCATGAGGATCATGAAGAATCCAAGAAATATGATCCTACCCCAAAAGTGAAATAAATATTTAGCACACAACCCTAATGAAATTGACATCTATGAATTGTCTGACAAAGAATTCAAAACAATCATCTAGAAAAACTCACTAAGCTAAAAGAGATTATAGAGGTAGACAACTCAACAAAATCGAGAAAGGATACATAAGCAAATGAGAGAATCAACAGAAAGAATTCATGAAGAGTCAAACAAAAATTCTGGAGAAGAGTACAATAACTAAAAAATTCAATAGAGTGCTTCCACAATAGACTTGGTCAAGCAAAAAAGAGACTCCGTGAACTCAAGCAAAATGAAAAAAAGTGAAGCAGGCTTACAGGACTTACAGGGTACAAATAAGTGAAAAAACAAAGGTACAGGCAAAAAGCAAAAAATAGTCAAGTGGAATTACATCCAAATAAATATATAGGGGAAAGAAAGGAAAAACAAGATAAAAACAGAGAGGGAGGCAAACTATAAGAGACTCTTCAATACAGAGAACAAACGAGGGTTGCTGGAGAGGTGCTGGGTGGGTGTTGGGCTAAATGGGTGATGGGCATTAAACAGGGCACTTGTTGGGATGAGCACTGTTATAAGTAAGTGACGAATCACTAAATTCTATTCCTGAAACCATCACTACACTCTATGTTAACTAACTTGGATTTAAATTTTAAAAAAAATTTAAAAAATATTGTTTAAAAGCTTCTGCACAGCAAAAGAAACAATCAACAGGTTAAAAAGGAAACCTATGGAATGAAAGAAAATATTTGCAAACCATGTATCTTTTGGGGATCATTTTCCAAAATATATAAGGAACTCCTACAACTCAATAGTAAAAACCAACAGATACCCTGATTAAAAAATGGATGTACATCTGTCCAAACTAATTGTACACATTATATATGTGCAGTTCTCTGCATAAATATACATCAACGATAGTGTTAAAAAATGTTTAAAAAATGAAAACTGAGGGACTTTGCAACTCACTTGCAATAAAATCCAAAGTGCATAACAGCTCACTAGCCTCGACCTGTCTGTCTCCTCCTTTTTCTGGCCACATCACTACCACCACCCTTGTAAATATCACCCATGTAGGCACACAGCCTTTATGATCTTATACAAATCTCCCATATGTGTTCATTATGGCTGCTGTGACAAATTACCACAAGCCTGATGGCTGAAAACACAAAAATGTATTTCCTCACAGTTCTGGAGACCCAAAGTATGAAGTTGCAGGGTGGTGCTCTTCCAAAGGTTTTGGGGAGACTCTTTTCTTGCCCCTTCCAGCTTCAGGTGGCTCCAGGTATTCCTTGGTTTATGCCTGTGTAACTCTAATCTGTGCTTCCATTTTCACACGACCTTCTCTTCTGTCTCTGCATCAAATTACTCCCTGGCCTTTTATTTTATTTTATTTTATTTTATTTTATTTTATTTTATTTTAAGAGAGAGAGAGGGAGGGAGCAAGACGGGGAGGGTCAGGGAGGGGGACAGAAGATCCGAAACAGGCTCCATGCTGACAGCAGCAAGCCTGATGTGGGGCTTGAACCCACGAACCCTGAGATCATGACCTGAGCCATGGTCGGACACTCAGCCGACTGAGCCACCCAGAGGCCCCTGGCTTTCCTCTTATAAGGACATTGTCACTAGACTTAGGCCTCAATGGATAATTTAGGATTATCTCAGTTCAAGATCCTTAACCTAATCACATCTACAAAGTACCTTTTTCCAAACAAAGTCCTATTCACAGGTTCTAAGGATTAAGACATGGACATATCTTTTCCGGGGTCACCAGTTAACCCTCTATATATACATGGTTTCACCTCAGAGGACATTGCTCATTCTGCTCCCTCTGCCTGGAACACTTTGTTCCTAAGAATTTTAATACCTCATTCCCTCACCTCATGCAGGTCTTTGCTTTCATTTTACCTTCCCTAGGAAAATGTCCCAGAACATCTAGAATTGCAATATTGTCCCCCCTGCCCAATCCACTGTAGAAATGAAAGCTCCCTCTTATTTTTTTCTGCACAGCACCTATTAACACTTAGTACTATATAACATTGTAATTTCATTTTTTCTGTCTTTATTCATGAAAACAAACTCTACCAGGGCAGACATACTATCGGTTGTTAAATATTTTATTCCCAGCAGCACCTAGAATAGTGACTATATTGATACATAGATGGCACTCAATTTTGAAGTGAGTTAAAAAACATGAGCACTGGGAACATAAAACAATGGTTGAGAAATGGCATGACATCAGAGTATAAGAGATGTTGGTTAAGTGTAATGCAGTGAGAAAATGATGGCCTTTTTATAAATTATATTGCATAAGATTTTAAAAAAAAGCAAATGCATTCATATTTTTAAAAAATTAATCTTGACTCCTTACTTTACACAGATCTAAATGAAAAAGGTATAACAATAAAGCTTTTAGAAGATATAAGAGAATGTCTTTATAAACTTGGAGCAAAGATTTTATAAAATGCACTAACTATAAACAGAAAATTTGATAGAGTTAAAAACTTTTGGTATTAATTAAATGTTCCTTAAAAAGACACTGTTAATGGAGTCCAAAAGCAAGCTATGGGCTTACAAAAATGATTTGCAATTCTTATTTCCAACAAATTACTATATCCAGAATATACGAGTACATATAGTATCAAAAAAGACAATCCAGGGACGCCTGGGTGGCTCAGTCAGTTAAGCCTCCGATTTGGGGTCAGGTCATGATCTCACTGCTGGTGAGTTTGAGCCCCACACTGGGCTCTGTGCTGACAGCTCAGAGCTTGGAGCCTGCTTCAGATTCTGTGTCTCCCTCTCTCTTTGCCCTTCCCCTGCTCATGCTCTGTTTCTCAAGAATAAACAAACATTAAAAAAAATTTAAAAAGACAATCCAATGGATAAAAGTGAGTTTGAAAACTCATGACAAAAAAAGGATTTTCAAATACCATGAGGGATATGAAAAGATGTTCATCTTTATCAGTTATCAGAATGATAAAAAATAAAACTATAATGTGATACTAATACAAAACTCACTGGAAAAAGCTAACATAAAAGATGAGCAATAAGTTTTATCAAGGATATGAAACAAGTGGAATCTTAATACAGTGTTATTTAAAATGAAATTGAGAAAAGGACTTCGGAAAGCTGGTAGAATCTACTGACGATCATATGCCTGCTCAGTAATTCCAGCCCCGTATTTCTATACCCAACAGAAATGTGTGTGTATTCTCACTAAAAGACATGTATGATAAAGTCCGTGTTAGAACTTTGGTAAATACTAGCCCTAAACTGGCACAACTCCAATGCCCATCTGGACATAGCAATGAGGACAGACAGCTACTGTGTACAATAATGATGAACTTCACAAATATAATGGGAAGTAAAAGAAAAGCCAGACACAAAGAATATATTTTGTATGAACGTATGTATATGAAGCTCAAAAACAGGCAAAGCTAGTGTATGGTGTTAGAAGTCAGGATAATGGTTGTTACCTTTGGAGGTGAAATAACTAAAAGGAATTCTGGGTAATGTTCAATTTCATAATTTGGGTTCAAGATAAGCGAGCCTGCTATCTTTATGATCATTCATCATGCTGTACCCTAACGAATCTTAAACCTTTCTGTATTAACGTTGTTACATTTTATTTAAAAGTTTTTTTTTTAATATCCACCAATCATGGCACTATCACTCCAAAAGTGTTTTAACTGTCCCTTTATCATATGTGTGATAGAGTCCCTCTTTCCGTAAGTGCCACGTATTTTCTAAAGTGTTAGGGAAAATTCATGGATTCAGAGAAACCACTTATCAGTCTAGATTTCACCATTTTTTACTACATGCCTAGCAATGTTCCAACTGTCTACATGCATCTCCCTGTACCCTGTACACGGGAACAGAAGAGATTTAACACTCTGTTAAAGAAAAAATGAAATAGCTGAGTAGCACCTGTCCTGTGAGCAGGAAATGTACGTTAAGAGGCCAAACTTTGGAAATCAATACTTTGTTCTTTGTATACTTCTCACAGTGAATGGCCTTCTATAAAAAATGTACCACAAATCTGAAACACTCTAAATTCAAGTTCTGGTGCTTTTACTATAATTAGTTTTCTCCATCCATATTGTCAGTGCATTGCAAATCTCCATTTCTAGAACGATGTCTTCTGTCATCTGCCTTTTCCGTACTTGAGACTACTATATAATAACTGTCCTCGTTATTATCTATTACTTCCCTGAGCAGGAGCTGCTTCGGGATGAAGCTAGGGAAAGCCTGCATTAAGGCTTCATTTCCATACTGACTTCCCATTTAGTGCACCAGTCAGGATAGTCAAATGAAAGTCTTTTTCTGATATTAACAGGTCTGAAGAGGACATGAAAAACCCCTTCTTTCTCCTTCATCTGGTTCATCACATAAAGAAGGCCGATACTCATGAAATTGAGCATTAACTCCATTTCAACAATAGAGACTAGCTATTGAGGATTCTTTGATTATAATTAATCTGCCTGATTTATAAGATTTCGAGACCAGAAATTATCACTCAAGTAAAAGTCACAATCTCAGAGAAATCTTAAAAATTTTCAATTTTTTATTTTCTTCATAAATTAGGGATAAGAATAATTTCCAATGCATACTTTGAACTCTCAGCAAGGTGAGAGTAAACAATAATAGTGACGGTGGTAATAAAAAGTCCTTTCTATTAGTAGCACTTTATGCATTAAAAATGCTTTTCTCAATAAGCCCTATGAAGTAAGCACTATGGTCTAAATATTTATGTTCCCCCAAATTCATAATTTGAAACCCTAATGCCCACTATGATATTAGGAGTTGGGGCCTCTGGGAGATTGATTAGTCATGAATGAAATTAGTATTCTTATCAAAGAGATTCCAGAGATCCCTCACCCTTTCCACCATTGAGGGCACAGAGAAAATAATGGTTTCTGTGAACCAGGAAGAGGGCCCTGACCTGAAGGTGACCGTGCTGGAGCCTTGATCTGGGACGTCCCAGCCTCCAGAACTGTAAGGAATAAATGTCTATTGTGTAGAGGCACCTAGTCTGTGCCATTTTGTGATAGCAGCCAGAAAGAACTAAGACGTCAATTATTATTATTACCCGAGTCTCTTGATAAGAAAACTGAGGTATAGATATGTCAAGTAACTACTCTCAAGGTCACAGAGCCAGAAAATATTGGAGGTAATATTAACCAAATGCTAGAACAAATATCTGGGGCATTTAAAGAAAGCAAGCAGCCTTTCAGGAAAACAAATTATAATTGGAATTCATAATATGAAAAGGTGATTAAAAGCCTTACAGTAATATTCAATTTTATCTTCAAAACGGTAGATACATTTTCAATGAAATAGCAAAATATAACTTTAAACACTTTGATAAATCTGTGAAATAACAGTAAATAGCAGTATATAAATATTAAAGGCTTTATTTTATTTTTGCTCTTAAAAATAATCACTATTGAAATTAGTTAGTGGTAAGTATCCATATAAGTCTAGCACACAAGTTTGGGAAATTAAGAAAGAGATCCAAATATGAACATGAAAAGAGAAATGATCTATTCTTTGTGTTCTGTAATGGAGAACAGAAACTACATTAGGTTTAATGGCAAAAACCTAACCAGATTTTGTAAAAAAAATTTAAAGACTTGTGTAAGTAATCTTATGACAAGAGCTTTCCATTAAATATGACTAAGGTGATGACTCAGGAGCTACTGATAAGTGTATTGGAAAATGAGGATACATCAGTGGCTGGCACTGACCAATACAGTTTTAAGGTTGGAACTATGTCAGCAGTTTGCATAATGCATTAGTCACAACAGTATGTCAGAGAAGGGCAGAAGATTTTGGAGTTCTGTGTTACAGGAAGAAAAATTACTAAGTATTTCAACAAGCAAAGGAGAATATTCTGTAGGCTCAGGTCTGAGCAAAGCATTAGAACAAATTAGAAAATAGATATATACATTCTGTAATGTAAGCAAAAAACTTCTTATAATATCTCACAATAGTTCCAAGTCATTGACAATATCTGTTGGAGTCCCTTTACTTACACACACACACACGCACACACACACACACACACACACAAAACTAAGGGAAAAAACCTCTATAACTTAAAAGATTATTCTCCATCTATCTTACCTGATACTGACAAAGTTATTTACACCTTATTTTTTTTTTTTTTTAAGAAAATGACACTGAAGCATCAAGCTCAGATCACACAAGAATAGATATTGGATTTGTTGCTCCATTATAGTCACATTTAGCAGGTACTGGAACTCCCCTTTAGTTTTGTATGCTTTTACTTGATTATAGAACTGCTCATCACTGGAATGACGGTTCCAAGTGCCTGTGTTATTGGCAGGTAGGAACCTAGAAACTCCTCTCCTGATGCTGCAAGTTTTCAAGTCCCCTCAGCAAATTATTTTGTGCTTATTTTAAGTTCATCAGAAAGTTTATCTGAGTTTTCTTTCAGTGAAGAGCCTAATACATCTCATTTGGCCTCCAAAATCATTGCCGAGTTGATTCTCAGCAGGTACAAAACACCTAATGACAAACAGCCTAAAAACATGGTTCCTGCTATACTGTTCATGTATATAAAATAACTTCATAACACGTTCATGCATACACCACACTTGAATATCTACAGTCCTGCAACCGTCGCAATGAAGACTTTCCAGGATGTTAAACTATTAGAGCAGGGATGACAAATTTTACTCAACAAAATTTTAGTCAGCACCTACTGTGCATTAGGCACTGTGCCAGACCCGTCATCTAATAGCTCACATAATAAAAAGTGAGCGAACAAACACAGTTTAATGGAGCTATTTTTATAGTAGGACCTAGAAATGCCTTTTCTACCTACATCCTTCTGGTTACATTAAGCACCCAAGTATTCCCCTCACCAGTTTTTCATGTAGTCCATCATCTCATGACTTCTTTAACATGAATCAAAAAACCCGTGTTCCATGTGTGATGTCTCTTAGCTAGGAAACCAACCCGATTAAGTGAATCCATTTACAAGTATTTCACCGTCGTTGCCAACCCCTGTCAAAGATATTTGCTAATATAAAGAAATTCAAAATTTATAAAATTTAAAGCAGGGCAAAGGTTGCATTTTGGACACAAAGTAATCTTCTTACACAGGAAAGAGTTAAGAGTGTCAAGTATGAAGAAGGGCCAAACATAATGATAAATGATAGACTTTTTTTCTTAGATTAAATTAGTAATTCAGTTTAACCAGTCAATTTAGGAGGAAACGGATGATGCAAAGGTAATCAAATAAAAAATAATGAATCAAAGATAACATATGATTCAGCCACTATTTTTTCACAAAAGACATAATGGTAAAATGTATACTCGATATGATGCTGTCATCAAGAATGACTTTTCAACATTCTCATTGAGGAAGATGTTTACAATATCCAGGGTGTGGATGACACAAGCATTAATGTAAAATATAGGAAATAGAAAAAAATATTATTTGTAAATTGCACACTAGCTTTTCTTTAGCTAGTTAAAAGATAATTTTGTTTACAGATTAAGAAAACATGAAAGTAACAATCTTGTCAACAATTCTTGATAAATACTGGTAGGCTAGTGACTGCTTATAGTTCAAGTCTGTGGGTTGTGTTCATAAGTTTAGAGGAGCTACAGAGAGTTATGGAATTTTTTTTAATTAAATGTTGTTATTTGTTTGAAAGAGAGGGAGAGAGAGAGCACAAGCAGGGAGAGAGAGAGACAGACAGACAGAGAGAGACAGAGAGACAGACAGAATCAGAAGCAGGTTCAGGCTCTGACCTGTCAGCACAGAGTCCGATGTGGGGCTCAAACTCACAAACCATGAGATCATGACCTGAACCGAAGTCCGATGCTTAACCAACTGAGCCACCCAGGCACCCCTAAGGAGTTTTCTATATGGCGGAGCAATGCTTTTTGAAAAGTATTAAATATTAACAATTGTGATCAGAATAATTAACAAAAAGTTATAATCACATAAAAATCTCACTTTAATAATATTATGTCTATTTTAATGTTATTTTTCTCAACTGAAAGCCTATATTACCTCAAGTAGTTCTAATAAACTTGAAGAGAATCTTATTTAACAGTAACGATATCCTTGTTTATATACTATTTCATGACTAAGTATTTTAAGATATGCATGGTGTCATTGTTTTGGCCTGATATTTTTCTAGTACGGAAGGTAATTGGTATGGTTGCAATTTTAGAAACTTTAGAAATGAGAATACAATTATTATAGCATGTTCAAGTTACCTCAATAGTCAGCCAGGTGAAATAGATTATAATTTGACAGGAAGAATATTCATTTTTTCAATCACTTAACAAAGCTATATCTAACTCCTTGATGTCTATGGGTACAGAGGTACAATAATGAAAAAGACCACGTTCTTGACTTTGGAGACCTGAAAATTATGTGTTTATTACTTATCCTTTTAGGCTATACATTCTGTCTGCAAAAAAAACTCAGTACAAGTAATATTTACTTATGTATACCTAGAATCTAAAACAGTTCCTGACATATAGTTGGTGGTCAATAATATTTTACTCATTTGTTCAAAATAGATATTGAGTGCCTATAATACTCTGTTCGAAGCAACATAGTACCAGTGAACCAAGTGGGTAAAATGACCATCTTCAGTTAAGTGTCTTTTGGGGGAAAAATGACAAATAATATTTATAGAATATTAAATGGTTGCAAGTGTTAAAGTGTTAAAAAAGCTACACAAGCTCAGGAATATTTATACGCTTTCAAAAGAAAGGTCACAAAAAGTTTCTCTGAGAATGTTACATTGAGAAACAGCCTATAGGAGGGAGATAATGAACCATGTGGGTACTTAGGAATTTCTCAGGCAAAAAGAAAAGAATTACAAAAGGTCCAGAGGTACTGCAGCCTCCCATGTTGGAGAAACAGCATGGAGGCTAGTGTGATTAGAACAGTGAGTGAGAAGGACAGTGAGAGATAAGGTCAGAGAATGTGGTAACTGCTTACAGGGGCATGATGGAGAGTCTTTGGAACAGAGAACAGTGTCCTAGAACACAGTCCAGCAAAATAAGGGCAAGACTCTGTCATCAATCTTTCAAGTAACAGAGAACCCAAATCCAACATATTAAAATGCAAAGACAAACGTACATTAGTTCATGTAAATGAAATATCCACAGAAAACACAGAATTCAATTATGGTTGATTCTGGACTCAATTGCACATGACAGCCCTGGTGTCTTCAGGCTTGGTGCATCACAACATCGAGCCCAGCAAAAGTCACGGAGCCTTTTTAGACAGCCCCAGGAAAGCATTGACACAGATTCAGTTGGACTGGCTTGGATCATATGTTTAACATAAACAATCACGAGGGGTAGGCTAGTGAGATATTCTGGATGACAGAGGGCTGGGTCATGGGCTCCACCCTAAAAATAGCACATGAACTGAACAGGAAGAACATTTCAGTCTTACCAAGCATGGGTAAAATGGATGCTGAGAAGCCAATAAACAATAAACACCCAGACTAGGCTCCCAGGGGAAATTATATCTAAACTGAGAACCATACCGAGATGATACCGAACATGTAGATGGTGTAAGGGGAAAAAATAAAGGGCTTTATAACCCTGTAAGCAATCATATAGAGTTTTAACTTTATTAAAAAGGCAATAGGGAACCACTGAGGGCTTTTCACAGGAAAACAGCACACACATATTTCAGTTTTTTGGAAAAGGCCATTCAGCAGTGCTAAGAATGGGTTGGAGCAGGGCCATGGTAGATATAGAAAAACCAGGTTTTAGGCTACTAATACAGAAGATGATTGGAAACTGGAATAGCAGCGGGAAGAAGAAAAATGGTTAGACTTGAGATACATTTGGAAGACAAAAATCAGTAAGCTGGATGCTCAAGACAAAGTGAAGGGAGAGAGAAGACAAGATTGTGGAGAGTCACACAGAGGCTTCGAAATGTTGGGTGATGCTACATTTCTTTTTGTTTTTTAATGTTTATTTATTTATTTGGATAAAGAGAGCACAAGCAGGGAAGGGGAAGAGACAGAGGAGAGAGGGGATCCCAAGCAGGCTCCATGCTCAGCACGGAGCTAGATGCAGGACTCACACTGAGCCAAAATCAAGCGTTGGATGCTCAAACTGACCACCCAGATGCCCCTAATGCTGCATTTCTTAAAATGAATGGTGGGAACATGAGTAATCATTCATTATTCCTAATGGCTAACATATAAAATTGAAAAATTATATAACATCACTTTATGCATGACACTGAAATTCAGTTGTCCTTTGTGGGCCCCACAGATAGTAGTATCATGGGAACAACTTTTCACCTTAAGGCTCTAAATTAATTGTACTTTGCCTCTAAACCATTTTTCCCTCCCTGGCTAATTTCTACCATTTCAGATGAATCTTCGTTTTTGTTTGATTTTTCTTTGGGGACAGGTAGAGTTTCAGGGTCATCTTTTCCTTCTTGAATGTTTAGAAGTTTTCAAAAGTATGTTTTATTATTTAATCCACATCTTCTGGATGATTTCGAATTACTATTCCAACATTCTTCTAGAAATCCATTACTATACTTAGTTTTCAAAGATAGTAGTGACAAGGGTTTTAACAGCATGGTTAAGGGTTCGTCATACACAGTGTTAAGTGGTGCCTGTGGGCCTGGTCTCAGCCAACTGAAGTAACATTTGTGTCTTCATAAAACCTCACAGAACAGTTTGACCTTAAGCATTTATCACGGCCAAGAAGTCAAGTCCTCCTGGAGATTATGTCATCACTCAATGTCATTTAGTATTCTGGTACTATTTAAATCAGTCAGGATTGATTCCTAAAATTTTCAAAGAACCCAACTGATACAAACACCAGTATGTACATTTCATAATTTTATGCAGCTCAAGCATAGTTTGGGAAAGGGCTATGTCGATCTTGGGTTAATGTAGGGTTAGGGACACTAAAAAGACAATGAATACAGAACTGAAGTCAGACATGGAAGGAAATGGACATAAAAAGAGATGGGAAAAAAGGACAAGTGTCCAAACACATGAAGTAGAACAATTTTAAAGAGGGAACAGGCAAATAGAATGTTTTCCAGAGATAAGAAATCCTCTGATTTCAGAGATGAAGTACTGCGGGTATTATCTAGACCCAGAATGTTTTCAAGAGACAACTATAAAGTGAAAGGGAGGTCATTGGAAATACAAACAGTATAAAACTAAGAGGCCGGTAAGTTAAACAAATGATACACATATTGAGTCACAAGGATGATGAGGTGGGCAGTCTCGTGCCAAAGTTTTCAATGGCCATAGGTAAGAAAACAGAATTCCTATGATGCTGAGGATGAATAAGGGGCAAGTACGGGCATCAAAGTAAAATAAGTTATTTTCTTAAGTTTATTTATTTTGAGAGAGAGAGAGAGAAGAAGAGAAAGGCCATGAGAGAGGGAGAGAGAATCCCAGGCAGGCTCCACACTGTCGGTGCAGAGCCTGATGTGGGGCTTGAACTCACACAACCACGAAATCATGACCTGAGCTGAAGCCAATAGTCAGACACTTAACTGACTGAGCCGCCCAGGCACCCCTAAAGTAAGCTTCAATGTAAGAGTGGAGGAGTAGTGGAGTCTGGAAGTGGCAGCAAAGTATGCGGCTACCACGTGTGACCCTGCAGACTGGTCTGGATTTATCCTCCTAGCCACTCTTATCATTCTCTACAATACTCTCCAATTTACTGTTTACAACACTGAAGTATACATGTAGCATTCCTAAGTATAACCAGAAAGAGCCAAATAAGCAAGGCACAAAAATCTCTACATACATTGTGACAAAAAGCTTCCATTTCCATTTTAACTAGAATGCAAAAATGTTAAGGTTTTTTGTTTTTGTTTTAGTAAAAATAGTATTCCGCCTGATTTTTATTCTGGCAAAATAACCATTCATTAAAAAGTATTATTTACTTCCTAGTAAAATAGTAAAACATGAATCACATTACCATAGAATGTTTTAGGAGTTTCATACAGTCATTAAAGGGAACATGGGGATTGGTTCAAGTATTGGCATCCTTGAAGATGAGCTTTAGACCAATTAGTACGTCCTTCTTATGTCATTTAAAGAGGAAAGAGTTACAAATACTTAGGGGGAAACAATCTTGAATTCACACTGGGATCTCCATAGAAAGAAAAGCAGAACAATCCACTGAAACAAGGACATAGCATTGCCATACTAACTGAATTCCTTGATTTCTAATAAGGAGGAATATATAATTTTGCAAATGCTTCAGAGCAATTTGTATTTCTGTTTGGAAAATGAAAATGAATTGCCCAGATGTCCCTTGATCATGGTGTTTATGTCTGTGTTAAGGACAGTTAACTTCTCTCTCTCGTATGTGCTCTAATTGCTTTCATTTATTTTCCCCATGTTCATTTATACTGTTATTTGATAAATGATAGCAGATTGTAGGTTTTTCTATAATTTTAATTTTTTATTTTATTATTTAAAAGGCTACTCTGAGATTAGATCATTATGCAGATATCTGTTGCTTTTAAAATTTAATTTCTGAATCTAGAGATTGCATTGGGGCATGGTGTGAGATATGGTTCTAAACTTACTTGTTTCCAAGTACTTGTCATAACACTTATTAACCAGTACATCCTCTCCTGCACAGATCTGAAATGATGATTTTTGATAAGCTGAAGTTTTCGTAGATCTTGTGGTTGTTTTCTAGACTCCCTACGCTGTCCCAGCCATTTATGTGCCAATAACCATAATTTCACGTTTTTGGAATGGTATTGATTTTGGTATTTTGAGGAACATGTTTATGGTTTAACTATTCTCATTTCTATTTTATTTTAAAAGAACTTTAAAAATTTTTATTGTAATTGCATTAAATATAAGCTACATAGAAGCTGACTTCCTAGAATTATTGAATCTTCCCTTTGAAAAATGTAAATAAATGTGGAAATATACCAAGTCCTCATTTATGCCAGTCTGATGTTTATATCTGTACAGACATTCAGTGTTTTTTATTAAGATATATGCAATCTTGTTTGCCTGTATCTTCTAAGTTGTATCTGAAAATGTTAGAGGAAGCTGTTCAGTTCTTTACATTTTTCATTTTACCGGTATCTTTAGTAGTCCCAATGTTTTCCAGTGATTCTCTATTTTTAAACACATTAAATTTAAGTAGCTTCAATTTTTACTTATAACACCCCCCCCCCCCCCATACACACACACCTTGAGTCTATGCTACATTAGGGAATGTTTCCATAGTAAGGTTAATTACTGTGAAGAATGCAAATAGCCTTATGTTCTCAATGTTCAATGGGGATACTCCTAGTGCTTCACTAGTAATGGAGATTCTGGGGGAAGAAAAAATGTCTTCTTCAACCCATCTTAGGTCTTCAAGGGCTCTGCAAATTAGACTGTCCAAAGACAGCTTAACAAGAGAAAAACAAAGAAGTTTGTTAGCATGTACATCACCATTATACATGGGACCACCCATACAGATGAGGAATTCAAAAACATGTCTAGACTTGGTTTATATATCATCTTATGCTATATCAAAAGCAAAGAGTTTGGTGACTTCTGGATGAGAAAGCAAGTTATGGGAAGGTTATTACAGACCAGGAAAAAAATATGGTAAACAAGTGTTGTTTAATAGGGTTTGTTATGCAAATTTGTAAGAGTTGTTAAAGGTCCTCTTTTTCCTGGTACTGGAGAGGGAGACACCTTTGACAAATATTCTTACAAATACAGATTTCCTTTATAAAAGGAAAACGTTTGCCTTCTTTTCAGGGCTTTTCCTGCTGGTTATCAATGGTCTTTTGCTTAAAATAATTCATAAACCAAAGAGGCATATTTTGGGAGGGCGTATACTGATACCCTTCATTGTTTTGGAAAAAATGTATCTCATCATATTAAAGAAGTGAATTTTTCCATTTTCGTTTTCTAATATGGAAGGGATGTTCTATTTATCAAGTTGCCTTCTTGGCACTTGAGATAATCTCTACTGAGATAATCTTGATTTCACACTTTGAATTTTTTGATATAATGAAATATGCTGATGTTATTTCTTTTTTTTTTTTGCTGATGTATTTCTTAATATTAAGTCTTTGCATGCAGATCCTGCCTAATCACTGTATTTTTATGCCTTACTTGATTATATCATATAAGTTCTTCTAGGAATCAATGAGCTGTAACCTTTATCTTTTGCTCAGATTTGCTACGAATTTCCAAACCAATATTAAAGAATTAGTTTCACTGTACATTCTGTCCATTTTTTTCTTTTGTTTTGTTTTAAATGGAAACCTTTGGGCCTAGAGAACTGCATCTGAATTTTCAAATTAAACCTAGAATTGTAAGGATGCTTTAGAATACATGGCATTTTTTTTTTTTTTTTTTTTGGCTCAGCCAGGTGAGCCATCTTATGCTACAGCAAGACTCAAATACATCTTCTGTTTTCCCACAATTGAGAGGAAAGGACGGAGCGCCACTATAAGATGTCCAACAAAACCAAAAAGAATATAGATTCTTTTCAAGGACTTTGTAGCTCAGTGACATGAGACCCATAAGCAATGATGAATATGTCTATGCTCATAAGAAAATGTCCCAAGAAATGAATTTAACACCAAAACACATGTGAGATTGACTTTCTATGGCAATGACATTGATGAAAAGAAGCTTGTCAGATTTGCTGCCAAACCCTAAATGCCAGATTATTTTCCAAGTAATGTTATTCATATGGTAACCTTTATTTAGCAGCTGTTATTAATCCATCACCTACTAGTTATAATACACTTCAGTTATTTCTTCCTCTATAACCAGTGTGATCAACTCTTCAAGTGCAGTCAGGAGCATCTGCATGCCCTGATATCAAAAAGGCCACTATCTCATTCTTGAGGTTTCTCCACCTCTTTTAATAATCCAGGAACCCTGATCTGAGGGGGCTCAGTTCTCACAGGAGTACAGCACAAACTACTCAAATATTGACAACGACTCTCACTGTCGCATGGAAATCCCACCCAAAGATCATCCTCAGAAGTCTGATAGAGGTCTTATATTTGTGCTCTAGTTTATTACTCTTTCAGCTCTTCATCTAAGAGTTCAATCACTTTACCTCAAAGAACATATTCTACCAGCCTAGAATTCTACCAGTTACTTGCCATGAAGAAAGAAGCCCGCTATCAAAACGCTATCCCCCTTATCCCTCCATCCTCCAATCTCAGGTTCTTAAGCCCTTTTCTTAGTCTCTGGGTCTTATTTCCAGGGGATCACTGTCTTTCTCTTCCACCGCCCTCAATAGCTCTCTCACATAGAAGAGGGGAGAGAATTGATCTTCTCCCTCACGTTTTCACACATTCCTCCCCTGTGAACATATCAAGAGGTGAAGAAGCCTATACTAAGCAACTAAAAAAAAAAAAAAAAAAAAATACACACACACACCCCTGTGTTACTACGCTCTTAGCAAAACAGAGGTTCTTCATCTTACTTTTGCATATTCAAGTGACAACATTAAACAAGTAGATCCATTCCAGTTTGCCAGTGATTACATTTGAGGGTCTCCAGCTTTAGACAAAAAACATAATCCATTTCATGGGGTTTCCATTTAATCCCTGCCAAGATAGGAATCCTGATATACATGCTTCAAATTATTATATATGTTATGTATATACAACTAAGAATGCATATAGATCCTGTCACTATCTTAATGAAGTAGAAAATGTGGTTAATTACCTTTTCTCCCAATTGAAAACCCTCCTCTTGCTTTTCAAAATTTGCCAATCACAACCTATAAGTGTGATGAGAACATATTCTCATCTTAGTTCTCTACATCAATAGGGCAATTTTATTCTAGAGCATACTCCTGATGAGAGAAAAAAGGCATAGCCTTGTAAGTGTTGAAGGTAAATGACAGTACTTTATGTTTCAAAAATTTCATACTTAAAAAGAAATGTTAAAAGTATGTAAATGCACTTTTTACACGTAAATAAAGATAGCTTATATCTGTTGATGGGTAATGTATCATATTTGTTATGTAAAATGTCCTACATATATTCACTATGACCTGAGGACAATAAACACTAGGCAAAAATGAAACTAACTATAACAATATTACTGATTTAATGTTACCAGCTTAAAGAACAATGTTAAGTTAAGCCACAGTTAACAGGAAGTGATTTCTCTTTATTGATGAAAATTCTGGCATTGGGATACCTAGGTAAGAAACTGAACTAGAATTACAATTCTAAGGATAGCCCTGCCTGTGATGTTCTCCACATATTTAGGTCAAAATCTATACAAATACCTTTGTTCCCAGAGAATTTCCTAGTGTTTTGTGTAATTAGTAACAAGATAATCCAAGGATTTTAACCAATATAGTTTACCAGTTTGAATTTTAAAAGGCACAACTGCAAATTTATGAGTTTTCACACCTCAGACTATTTAAAAAAGAGATATAATTAAGTGAAAGAAAGAAATGACTTTTTGGAATGGAGTATTTTTCCGCCATACATATAACACAATGCATTCCCCAGTTATTTATATTTCTCAGATAGGAACATTATTGACATTAAAAATAAGTCCTTCTGGAGCGCCTGGGTGGCTCAGTCAGGTTAAGCATCTGACTTCAGCTCAGGTCATGAGAGCCTGGAGCCTGCATCGAGTTCTGTGGGTCTCTCTCTGCCCCGCCTCTGCTCGCTCACGCACGCGCGCGCTCTCTCTCTCAAAAACGTTAATTTTTTTTCCAAATAAATCTTTCTTCTGTACTTCAGGTAACAAACCCAGCAAAGAAAAAAAAAATGAAAGCAATTTCACTTAAATACTATAAAACATATTCTTTTTAAAGGGTCACTATATTTATCAGGGTAGTTTTTACCCAAATAACCTTTCCATATATAAAATACCATAAATCATTTGCCCGTAAGCATTTAACCATATTTACAGTATCACTATCCCTTTTTTTCAATTGGTAATTCAAACCTACCTTAAATATTATTCATTGCTGGTAAGAGTGCAGATTGGTACAAACATTCTGAGATACATTTGACAAGGTACATATCAAAAGGTATAAAATATTTGCGTAGCTTTTAACCCTAGAATTCCACTCTAAGAAAAATATCTTAAAACAACATGTGTAAACTTACAGAAAATACATGTGTATCAAAGCAACTTTTACAATAGTGAAGCAGTGAGGGAACAATCTGAATTTCAACTGAGATATAAACACCTAAAAAAAAAAAAAATCAATGCACATCAATATAATGAAAGTTAATACACCCAGTAAACATTATGTACTATAAAAAATGGACCAACAGAGATATTTACACTAAATGCAAAAGATCTTAAGGAGACATGCTCAAGCATGTCTTTAGTGGTGATCGTTTTTTTTTTTTACTTTATATACACAGAAATGCTTTTTCAAAGTCTCAGTTTAGGGGCACCTGACTGGCTCAGTCAGTGGAGCATGTGACTCTTGATCTCAGGGTTGTGAGTTTGAGCCCTACACTGGCTGTAGACATTGCTTAAAAATAAACTCTTAAAAATAAAGGTATCAGTTTAGAAAAAAATATTGTTTTGTGTAATATATCACAGGAATTATAAGAAATAGGTTTATGAAACACACATACAATAAAAAAATCAAATTTATATAAATATCAAAAACTATGGAAGGATCTGAAGGGGTTAGCCCTTATCTTTTTGTGGTAGGATTAACTTAGCAGTTTTCTCAAAATTTTAACAAAGACTAAGCATTATCTTACAACAAAAAAATTACTCTAATTTAAAAAACTAGAAACAAAGTCTACAGAGAGAATCCACTATGCAACCTTTAATAACACACAGGAAAGCATCGCCAAAGGTCTTAACCCATTCCTAATAGTCATATTCATGTCTGGAAAGTTGATGATTGCCATGGTGATTTCAATGCACTTGTTGTGATTCAGAAATGCAAAGACAGGTGACTGAACAACATGTGCCCTGAAATATTAACAGTAAAGGTGTGCTTCTGCTCAAATAGAGTTTCCTAGTACCAATACCGAGCAATAAACACATTTCCTATCTTCCAGAAGAATGACATTTATAATTTAAAAGTAAAATATGGTGGCTTTCCACTAATTTTCAAACTTCCTCCCCTTAATTGCACATCACAGTTTCCAAAAGAATTCTTACTTGGAATATAAGACATACAAGAAGTATTTAACATATAAAATAGATCAAACAATTGCTTTCTCTGAATAAGAGCCAAAGGATGTAGAGTACTAGCTGTCAGGCTTGCCTTCAGTCCCAGCTTTCTCTCCCCAGTACTTGTCCCCCGGCACCTATGCAGACCCTCCACCCAGGCTCTGGAGAACTAGGTTGGAAATTGCTGATTTACAACCCTGTTGAGCAACAATGCTGAAACAATGTTTATACTTCTGTGGCAATATATAAATAAGTATTATACAGAAGCATTCCCTAACAGTAACAAACAATAGGCTTGTAACTACTATATCATTAAATAGTCTTCATATAAATGGATAACCAGACAGGATCATAAGCCTCAGGATGAAAACCTACCTTGCACTGGTGCTCAAATATCAGTGTGCTAAAAAAATTGTGTTTCTTACTGAAAAAAAAAAATTCAGGATTCCTAGACAAAGATTCCAATTTCAAGTAATTCTGATACATATGGACTGTAATTAGAGGAAAATTAAGAGTAAATTTTGCAAAGCAATAGCCATCTATGTTTCCCCCTGCAGACTAAGGTCAAGGCCTAAATCACTAGACTAAAATGGAGCTTTCTCACTTGTCAGAAGTTTCTTATGGCACAGATCTTTTCAATTGGTAAAGAAAAGATAAAACTAGAGGCAACTTTATTGTTTTTTAATTTATTCTTGAGAGAGAGACAGAGTATAAGCAAGGCAGGGGCAGAGAAGGGAGGGAGACACAATCAGAAGCAGACTCCAGGCTCAGAGCCCTAGGTGGGGCTCAAACTCCTGAACTGTGAGATCATGACCTGAGCAGAAGTGGGACGCATAACCGACTGAGCCACCCAGGTGCCCCTAGAGGCAACTCTAGGAGAAAATAAATAAATAAATAAATAAATAAATAAATAAATAAATAAATAAATAGATGTTTCAAAGACTCACTGGAGGAATGAATGTGTGTTTGTGTGTAAGTGTGCATGTTGGAAATCAACTGGATAGCATTCAGTAAACATTTAGTACATTTGAGATTTAAACAGAAAGCAATGGAATTGTGTCATTAAAACAAGTCAGAATGCAGACACAAACCCATTAAACTTCACACTGAACCTGAAGGAGTATGACTGAATTTGTTAGCTACCAGTCAGAGAATAATGTCCTATTGCAGGATTTAAGGCAAAGAGTAAGCATTTTCGTACTTTGATATCACAGACATAAAACACTTCTGTTTTGATACATTTTTTTCTAGAGTAAAAGTATTGATTAAACTAAGTTATCAAAACTGATGCATAAAATTAAACATCATATATGTATGTATATGTATGTGTGTGTCTGTGTGTGTATATACACATATATACATATATATATACAGGGCACCTGGGTGGCTCAGTCAGTTGAGAGCCGGTCTCTCGATTTTGGCTCAGGTTTTGAGATGGAACCCAAGTGGGGCTGTGCTGAATGTGGAGCCTGCTTAAGATTCTCCCTCTCTTCCCCCCCTCCCCTGCTCGTGCTCTAAATAAATAAACAAAATTAGAATGGATACATAGATACACCCTATATTTAGGCACAGTTATGGGTAAATAGTTCCTTTTACACTTTCCAACTACATGTGAAAATTGGCACTATCATTACACAGAAGCACGGGGCAGTACATATCAATACCTACATGTGTGCATACAATTAGGTCTAGCTCGCAGAAATGCAAGTTAAGGAAATTATCGGATAAACTCAGATTCGTATTCTAGAACTTGTCACTTTTCATGTTTCTTTTCAGTGCTATATTGCATTTTAATGCTTGTGATAATAAAATGAAACCCACATGACTACAGGGAGAGACTGAGGCTAAAGGGTCTCACTTTTATTTTTTTTAATTATCCTGATATTTAATTATCCTGATAATCATCCTCCAAGATACTGACCTCCCTAATCCCGCCACTTACTCCTAGTGGAGGTCTACAAGGACGTGAATAGTAACAGGGTCCATAGCTGTTATTGAACTATTGGAGTGTGATCAGTCCACTTTAGAGTAAATGGCCTGATAGTAAAAATTCAGCTTTCCGGGCCGTAAACTGTCTGCGGCAACTACTCAACTCTCATGCTGTGGCACAAAAAGCAGCCATAGAAAATACGTAAACAAATGAGGGTCGCTGTGTTCCAACAGCAGTTTATTTATAGGCAATGAAACTTGAATTCTATATAATTCTTCCATTTTATGAAATTATTTTCCCTGACTTGTTTTTTAACCATCTAAAAATGTAACAGTGATTCTTAACTCAGGAGCTGTACAAAAATAAGATGAAATTGGCCCACAGGTATAGCCTGCAGACCCCTGGGGAAGAATAAACCAATTTACTAATGGTGATGGTGGCATTTAGTAAGGAGGACTGTCAAGGCCTGAAGCTACACACTTCTAGGGATGACCAGGTATCAGTTCCCAGTGGTATGAATGTGGAATCTTTATTTTTTTTTCTCCCCCTCCCCAGCCACCCATTAGAGAATAAACAAAACTCTGATGACTATTTAAACTAGGAAAAAAAAGATGCTTCGTTAGGAAAATGATAGAAATTCTGTTATTTTTTTCTATAAATAAAATAATGAACACCTTGACAATGAGCAAAGAAGTTTCATAAGCAACAGAGTCACTGTGTAAATTCCTCTCCCTCATTGCAACTATGTAGCTTATTGCTGAAACAGGGCAGACAGATCTTGGCATACTTTCTGGAAGAAGAATGCTAACGCTCAGCTAATTACATTTACGTTTGTGACCAGAATAGTATCTTTCCAGGTTACTAAGTAGTCTCAGATTCCATATGGGAAATGTGTTTTTGGAGTTCATCAGGGACTTTTCATAATAGTGAATTGGTAACATCCTAAGTTTTCAAAAATAATGAATTAAGACTAGACAAACATTAAAAATGGAATGGAGCATAGATACTTAAATAAAAAATATATTTATTATATTTTGTAATTATTCACTGACTTCTGGTTACATCAATATGGCAAGCTAACAAAACCTGAAAAACTTCTAGTGACACCTAGAAATTCTAGATGAACTACATGCTTTCTCAATTACTTTATGGATGGAATCAAGTTCACGAGAAGGAAAATTTGTGCTCCAAAATGAAGGAAGGTACTGAAGCACAGGGCAATTAACATGTGTGTTGACACTGTAGTTGTTTGGGAAGATGTTTATTGGTCTTGATACCTAAGGGCTTGGGTGTGCAGGGATTAGAAAAGAAATGAAAGAACTACATATTTCACAACCACTTCGAGTTTATTTTTCCTTTTTTTTTTTTTTTTAACAGTGATGCAAGTTAATATGCTCTCTACCATACATATGGATTTCAACTCAATCAACAATACTATAACAATTCTAAACTATTTTTACCCATTTTCCACATGTTGCACTGTATTCATTGCCCTGGCACTGTCTTTGTAATAATCAAATTTTCCTTCCTCAACTCTCTAAAATCTATTTATACAGCACACATCCATTGTTAGCTATTACAGCCTCTCACAAAAATGTTTTCAATATGCAGTTTATATTTTGTTAGGAAGTCAAATAAACTTTGACTCACAATATTCAAAGCTGATTTGGAAACATTCTGCAAACTCTTTAGAGCTGTCCCAAACTGCATCAAGGGGCAAGCACATTAAACTTTTTGTACAGTATTCAGTGCTATTTTATTCTTAAGTATTGAATATTCCCAAAAACTTGTCACTACATAGGAGGTCCAAGAAAGGCTTCTCATCTCACCTTTGCATGTTTTTTCCCCTCACAAAACACATAATAGGATTGACCTGACTTGCAAAATGTTCTAATTAATGATTAATTTGGAAATGTTCACAAAGCATTAAATACCTGCTAATTATCAAGATGAAAAGGGCCTAATAGCCTCAAATTATCAGCCATGATTTGTCCTTATAAAACTCCTATAATCATAGGCTTTCAACAAGCTTTTCTTTGTTATTGCCAAAAGCTAGAGCACAGAATTATAGAGCAATTCTAACAGGATAAAGAATGTTTTCCTCTATTCAGAGTAGAGTCTATTAAAGATAAAAAAATAAATATGTGTTTTGCTAGTTATGAAACAGCACATATCATACACTCAGCCTAATAATAATTAAAATTTCCTAATTAGAAAATATTCAGACTTAGTTGAAATTTAAAAATGTAGTAGATATATGGAAAAATAAAAGTCACTTGTGTACCAATTGTTTCTGTCCTTATCTTTGGTCTTTTCTAAATGTAATTGGGATGATGGTTATATGTATAGAATTTCTGGAGTTCATAAATAGGCTGGTTACAAATGTTGACTGAAACACCAGTAATTGTGTCACAAATACCTTCCTGCTGTCTCTAAGCTCTGCTCTCGTTTTCCCATCACATCCCTTTGCCTTCTCTACTTCCCCATCTCCCAGTCACATACTATTTCTATGTTAAGTCCCTACTCCACCAAAAAGTTTCTTGATTAGTGTTATGTACCTAGTTGCTAAATTCAGTCAATACTCTGTGGTCCCCTTGTTGGTTAATCTCTGTGCAAGCATTTGATACTGTTGATCTTTGGTCATTCAACTACTTGCCTCTTGCACATGTAGCAGCAATGTTTGGATTTTTCTCACATTCCCAGTCCCTTTATTTCAGTGGTTATAAGAACTTTCCCCCCTTCTGTTACCTTCTTATGTGCTGTCATCTCCCCAGGATACTTTCTTCGGCCTTTTAGCTCTCTACATATTATCCCTGAGAAATCCCAATCTACGGGTATAAATTCAAACGCCAACTGCATGCCAATAACTTCAAAATCCCTACCTGTCCTCTCCCTACACCCAGAAAACAAAATCCCACTGCTTTTATAATGCAGTATAGATAAAAGACTTTATATGATTAACTTAGATTAGAAAATATACATTTAATTATAATGTTTGAGAAATTAGTGCTTACTAATGAATTTCTAAAGAAATGAAAAAATATATATGAGGAGAGAAAACCACACATGCTGTGATTTAACAATGGATACCTATGAGGCGACACAGCATCTTTATTTCTTTAGGCTTTCAGAAGTTCTAATTCTCCACAGTGTATGTTGATATGATAAAGACTTGATTGGCATCAGCTTTGTTTATTGACTAACACGTATTAATATAAAGCATGAAATTCATAAAGCATGAATTTAAGAAATATGATATTCTTAAGAATCCCCTCTGATCACTATTTTGTTATCTTGACGGCCAAAAAAAGAGATGGCCTGGTATTTTTCATTCCAGGAACTTATTTTGTCTAGGTTTTCTTTTATGTCCACAGATGCTGTCATTGTAAACCATTCCATCTTTGCTCTAATATTTACATAGTGTATCTCTCTACCATTTCGCAGCTATGTGACTTTGATAGATTTCTTAGCCTTTTTCTGCCTCAGTTACCTCATTTGTAAAATGGGGATAATAATCATCTGCCCCATGGGGTTGTAGTGAACATTAAATAGATTATTTGCTACATAATTATTTCTAGCATTAGTAGTATATACCAACTTTTAAGAAGATGTACCAATTCTTCAATTATCACAAATATGTGTGTGTGTGTGTGTGTGTGTGTGTGTGTGTGTGGGTGTGTATGCACCCACACACACACACACACTCGCCTCTCCAATCAAATGCTTAGAATTCTTATCTTTTATGTCAGACCTGAACATTACATTTATGTAATCCTCATCAATGCAAAGAATAGAAGCAACACCACAAAAGCAAATGAACACAGCAGAAAAATAGGTTAAGTGAAATGGACTACCAAGAGGAAGAGAACTGAAATACAAAATAAATTATGGGGGCTCCTAGGTGGCTCAGTCAATTAAGCATCCCACTTCAGCTCAGGTCATGATTCAGCCCCACATTGGGCTCTCTGCTGTCAGCCCGGAGCCCGCTTCAGATCCTTTGTGTCCCTCTCTCTCTGCCCCTCATCCCGTACATGCACACCCGCTTTCTCAAAATAAACATTTTTAAATGTCTTTTAAAATACAAAATAAATTATAAGGAAAGATATGAAAAAAAGATTCTGGGAAAAGTAAAGAACGTTAAAGATTGGCTAAGAATTTTCAACACATGAATATTTGGAGTCCCTGGAGAAGAAAACCAAAGCTAAGAAAGAAGACAGTACAAAAAATAGAATTGAAAAAAATTTTAAATCAACTAATTTGAAATTGAATCTTGACACAGCCCTAGCACACTAAGAATATTAACCTGAATGTACAACACCAAAGTATACAATTATTGTGTATTTTTAAGAATTTTTTGAGTATCCAGGGAAAAATAAGGAACATCACATATAGGGAAAAGAAAATTAGACTATTATCAGATGCTTTGAGAACACTTTTTTTTTTGCATTTAAAAAAAGTATTTAAATATTGAAAAAAATAATGAGCAAAGAATTTTAGGAAGCAAAGAATTTTAAGCCCTACAAAACTAATCAAGTACAAATGAACAAACTTTTCAACACACAAGGAATCAAGGAATTCTGTTTGCTTAGAAACTTCATCAAGTATTTACCTAAGAATGAGCCTCAGAAAACCAGAATGACTAGAGGGACAACACTGTAAGCAAAGTTGACAAGCACTAATTAATACATGGACAACGCTTTAAGATTAAATGAGGTTTCAAAGAGGGTATATACAGTATGTAATGAATATATGTTCTGATGATGTCAATATAGTACAACTATTTTTAAACAATGAGAGGAATGGAAAGGTATATGAAAATATTTCAAGGTGCTCTATAATCATATTGGTGATGATAGGATTATTGGCATTCCAGGACTGTGTATAAAATATGGAATAAAACAACGAAGTAATTATGGGGTATTCTATGTCTTTTCTAATTAATCTCTGTGTCCTTGAGAACCTGGATTCTCAGTATGTTAAAATTAATGCACATGCAGTAGAGACTAGGTTAATAAAAGCTCTATGGTTTGAATTAGAATTGGAAATTTATTATAATATCCAGATTTTATACACACACACCCACACACATATATTTATATATATAAATCCTAGCTATGTCCACTGAAATGGGCTGGAAGTGTGACTAAATCAGTAGGCAAGATCATCGCTATCATGCAGATTATGGTCTTAAAATACTATTTAAAAAAAAGAAAGAGAAAGAAAGAGGGCTTCTTGGAGAAAGGCTGATTGCAGGGCTAGGGCAGGAGATGTACACGATGAACCTTGATAACCTTTTATTTTCAGATAGGAAGGAAGCTATCAAAGACTACTATCATTAGGAATCTGTTTAAGAGCATCTCCATGTCCATTGGTGGAATAAGATTTAATAACGATAATAATGAAAATATATGTTGACCCTGCTCTTAGCACAGAGCCTGCTTGGGATTTTCGCTCTCTGTGTCTGTCTGTCTCTCTCTCTCTCTCTCTCTCTCTCTCTCTCCCCCCCCTCCCCCACTCAGGTGCACATGCTCTCTCAAAATAAAACACGAAAAGAAATTTAAATAAAAGAATAAATGAATTCAGTAAAGCTGCAGGATACAAATTGTTGTGTTCTGTACACTAATAAACTAGCAGAAAAAAATTAATAATCCCACTTACATCAATAAGAATACACCTAGAAAAAAAATTTAACCAAGGAGGTGAGAGACCTGTATTCTGAAAGCTAAGACATTGATAAAAGAAATGGCAAATAACACAAATAAGTGAAAACATATAATGCTCATCTATTAGAAGAATTAACATTGTTAAATGTCCACATTACCCAAAGGAATCTACAGATTCAGTGCAAAAATAGTGACATCACAAAGATGGTGACCAAGACATCACTGAGAGGATCCTAGAACACTGGGGTAAAGGTGATGACACCCTTCCATCATAGAGAAAAGACTGCATTAGAAGGGTAAAAGCAGCAGCCACTGGTTGACTGCATTGCCCCTCCCCCAAACCAGTGTGGCACCTTTCAGAAGGGTTTCCCAGGAGCCTTCAGTTGCTTCACTGGGAGAAGAGAACCTGGGGTGAGGGGGGTACAACCAGTCTCCCCCAGCATTTTCAGTTGCTTTGTGGGGGCACCTACTCTGATCCTGCTGCACCACAGGGAATCTGCAGGGCTCAACCATTGGGAATCTAACAATGATGGAGAAGGGGGGTGAAGGGCTTACAACAACTAGCATACAGATCTGGGCAGACCAAATTCATACCTGCCATGCCCAAGTAGTAATCTCAGCCAGTGGCTTTGTCCATCTGTACAACCAAGTTGGGGACACATTCGGACCAGGGAACGTGGTGGGATGCAGATCTGCCTGAGATTCTTCAAGGAGGAGTTGTGCCCACCCTAGAGTCCATTTGTCTCACCCAAAAAAAGGAGCTGAATCACAGCCCCATTCAGTGTGGCGAGTATCATTCAGCCCCATGTGATCATAAGGGCCAGGGACAAGTCCTGGGAGCACTGGAGCTGAGAGGCAGAGCCAATAATTTGCAGAGCAAAGCCAAGTGGCCGTGTTTGCAGCTTTACTGTCTTCAGAGATGCTTCTCCTACAGCCTCCTGGCAGGAAATCTAATTTGTAGCCCTGTTCATTATTAAATATGGCTTTATCTTTTCTGACCAGGGAACCTAACCATAGCCTGTAGAAAGCTGTACAGCCCATTCAGCAGCCCTATGTACTGTGGCACTTACCTGGAGAGCGAAGCCTATAGCTTCCCCCATCTGCAAAACTGGTGGCCTCACTCAACCAAGAAAGGCAATGCGAATTCTGGTCTAATTTGGATCCCCAAACAATGACTTATCTAGACCCTGAGTCCTGTCCTGCTGCTAGGGCAAGGGAGGCTAATTCATAGCCCCAACTTCTACTGAATATAATACCCAGTCCTGACCATTTAGTAAGCCTGACTAGAGAATCCAGGCAACCATGACACCCAGCCTACAGCCTCCGATCCAGCAGTACTATGTAACAATTCTCACCCAGTGACACACACCCTTATGCCCATATTCAAACAGTGGTCTTGTCCCCAAATAATTAATAACAGGCTCCACCTTCCCAAGGACATTACCAGCAGGCACACCCAGAAACCCAGGCTAAGCTAACCAGTGAAAAATTGCCCCTGCCAAGTCAAACCTGTACAGTCTGGAAGAGTAGTCCCATTACTCAAATGCACATATACCAATGTAAGAAATCAGGGACCATAAAGCCAAATGCAAAAGAATGAAACGGGTCTACTATCTTATATCACTATCTCATACACAAAAATTAACTCAATTGGATTAAAGATTTGAACAGAAGACCTGAAACCATAAAATCTCTAGAAGAAAACATAGGTACACTTTGACATCAGTCTTGGCAATGAATTTTTGGACTGCTACCAAAAGCAAAGGCAACTAAAAGCAAAAAATAAACAAGGAAGACTATGTCAAAATAAAAACCTTTTGCACAACAAAGGAAACCATCAACAAAATGAAAAGGCAACCTACTGAATGGAAGAATGTATTTGCAAATCATGCATCTGATAAGGCGTTAATATACAGAATAAAGAACTCATGCAACTCAATAGCAGAAAACAAACAGTTCAGTTAAAAAATGGACAAAAGACTTCACATTTTCTCCAAAGAAGATACACACTTGGCTAAAACGTACATGAAAAGGTGCTCAACATTACTAATTGGAGAAATAAAAAATTGAAACCCCAATTGAAACCCCACCTTATACCTGTTAGAATGGCCATTAAGAAAAAAGCAAGAAATAACAAGCGCTGATGAGGATGTGGAGAAAAGGGAAGCCATGTGTATTGCTGGTGGGAATGTAAATTAGTGCAGCCATTATGGAGAAAGGTATGGAGGTTCCTCAAAAACTTAAAAAAGAACTACCAGAAGATTCAGCAATTCCACTTATGGGTATTTACTAGAAGAAAATAAAAACACTAACTTGAAGAGATTTCTGCCCCCCTGTGCTTACTGTAGCACTAATTAAAATAGCCAAGATATTAAAACAACCCAAGTGTCCATCAATGGATGACCGGATTACAAAAATGTGGCATGTATACACACACATGAAGAAAATCTTATACAAAAAGCAAATCTTGGCATTTGTGGCAACCTGAATGGACCTTGAGGTTACATGCTAAGTGAAGTAAGTCAGAGAAAGCAAATACCATATGATCTCACTTATATATGGAATCTTAAAAAAAATAAATAAAAAAATCTGAACTCTTAGGACACCTGAGTGGCTCAGTCAGTTAAGCATCTGACTCTGAATTTTGGCTCAGGTCATGATCTCACGGGTTGTGACATTGAGCCCAGCAGCAAATTCCTTACTGAGCATGGAGCCTGATTAAGAATCTCCGTCTCTCCTCTGGCCTCCCCTCCCCCTTCTCCAACGCACCCCCAAAAACTCTGAACTCTTTGATACAGACAACATACTGGTGATTGCCAGAGGCTGAGAGGTAAAATGGATAAAGGGATTCAAAAGGTACCAACTTTCACTCATAAAATAAGTCATGGGTAGGTAATGGACAATATGGTGGCTATAGTTAATAATATTGAGTTACATATTTGAAAGTTACTACTGAAGAGATCTTAAAAAGGAAAAAAGTTTGTAACTGTATGGTGATGGATGATAACTAGACTTGTGATCATTTGGCAGTACATACAAATATGGAATCATGCTGTACACCTGAAACTAATAAATGTCATTTATACCTCAATAAAAACAGAAGAAAATATTGTTAAAAATCATTTTAAACTAATGTTAAAATTTGCATGGTTTTTTAGTCCTATTCTATATACATCCATTTGAACACTTAAGATCCTACTGAGTAAATAGATTTGCATTCTCCTTTTTATTTTACACTTGGTATTAATTATTATTTAAAACCTGTAAATAGATTCTAAACACCTCCTCTAACAAATGAATAATATTTGATCATATGAAAATACCCCCTTTAAATTCCATTAAGGGTGAGGCATATTATTTACAATTATGAAAAATGCAGACTATATATACATATTATACATATGACAGAGTCACTCCCATAAAACTGTGCCAATTTGGGGTGCCTGGGTGGCTCAGCCAGTTAAGCTTCCAACTTTGGCTCAAGTCATGATGTCATGGCTTGTGAGTTCGAGCCCCTCATCGGGCTCTGTGCTGACATCTCAGAGCCTGGAGCCTGCTTTGGATTCTGTGTTTCTGCCTCTCTCTACCTCCCCCACTGAATCCCCCAACCCCCCTCCCCAGCACGCTCTCTCTCAAAAAATAAACATTAAAAAATAAAAAAAAACCTGCCAATTTAACTGAAACAAAAAATTAAAATTTATGCTAATTTGACAGGCAGAAAACGATAGCTTTTTATAATTCAGTTCTACATTTATTTCCTAACTTTATTATACATTTAATGCTGATTAAAATTTATTTTGTGAATTTTAGAAAACTTTTGACCATATTTAAGATGAATTGTTCATCTCTTTGTTGTTCATTTGAATATACATTTGCCATTATACATTACATATATAAATTTTTACACAGATATATGCAGTTTGCTCTTTGATAAGTGTGAGTTTACTTTTAAGGCAGTTATTCATTTTTATGTAATCAAGTTCAGGTCTTATATATAAAATAAAAATCATAAACATAAAAACCTATCAACTTTGGCATATCCTAATAATTCCAAACAAGCCACGGGCCATGGGTTCTGCCCACACTCAACAGAGGTGATGACACAAAGGCACAAATAACAGCAGGCAGGGGTCACTGGGCAAGAGGCACCTAGAGTCTGGCCAACAGATTTACAACGGAAGAGATACTGCAGATCTGAGAACTTTCCACTGAGGTCCTTTTATGTCCTGTCCTCCACAATTGTTCCCCCTCACCTTCCTTGCATGACCTTAGCCCTCGAATATTCCTCAACTCTTTTAAATAAAATCCAAATCACAAAAACAATGCCACCTAATTTTACAAGGACAACTTCTCTCAAGATAACTCTCCTGAAAGTGAAATGAAATTCAGGTGAACACCTCCTTGCAACAACTTATTATAAAATTCTGCCCTCTTCCCCCATGTTAGAATGCTCCTTTAAAATTTCTCAAGCACAACATTGTCCAACGAAGGCTTATACTAATTGTAATCAGGTGGATTTCTTCCATAATCCATTGGTGAGTTAAGATATTTTTTTCCTTTGTTTTTTTTCCCACTTAGAAAAATGTCAGCAAAATCTGCCTAACTTCTTGATACAGCTCAGAACATTTATTTTAGTTCAGTTTCTAAAAATGAAATAATCTAAGACTGTGTATTTTTCCAATCAGTTTGACTTCAGATACTTCTCATAAAATTTGACAGGATATTCATATTTTTTTTTTAATTTTTTTTTAATGTTTATTTATTTTTGAGACAGAGAGCGACAGAGCATGAATGGGGGGAGGGTCAGAGAGAGGGAGACACAGAATCTGAAACAGGCTCCAGGCTCTGAGCTGTCAGCACAGAGCCCGACGCGGGGCTCGAACTCACCGACCGCGAGATCGTGACCTGAGCCGAAGTCGGCCGCTTAACCGATTGAGCCACCCAGGCACCCCTATTCATGATATTTTTTGAGACACAGCACACATGCATGTGCTCGTGTGAGCAGGAGAGGGACAGAGGAAGAGAGAGTCTTAAGCAGGGTCGATGCTGTCAGCAGAGCTGGGAGCAGGACTCGATCTCACTACCTTGATATCATGACCAGAACGGAAATTAAGAGTCAGACACTTGACTAACTGAACCACCCAGACACCCAGATATTCATTATTCTCTAAATGAAAGTGTATATATTTATGCTCTCTATTCAATATAAAGACACTATTAAATTCCTAAACTGGGGTTTTCTTCCAGAAATTTATTATCAGTTTCTACTTTTATAACATAATGGTCAAAAATAAAGCTCAAGAAATTATAGATGTTATTATGTCTTACTTGTGTTTACTGTGAAGAAAGGTATCGTCAATTTTTGTATACGTTTTAGAAGAGACATTTTTTGATGATAATTTGATTCAAAAGTAAATATGATTCAATTCAACCTTGATAATTAAAGAATTTGGACACTCTCTGGCTTTTCTTTGAATGGTAGTGGTGTTCAAAATATACAATGTTCAGGGCACATGGGTGGCTCAGTCAGTTAAGTGCCGAACTCTGGATTTCAGCTCAGATCATGATCTCATGGTTCATGAGATGGACCCTATGTCGGAGGCTCCCTCCTGGCTAACGGCACATAGCCTGCTTCAGATTCTGTCTCTCTGCCCTTCCCCTACTTGTGTGGGTCTGCATGCTTGCTCTCAAAACAAATAAACTTAAAAAAAAAAAAGTCTACAATGTTCCATGTATTGTCCTTACAATCATAGGAGAAAATTATTTTTAGAACTGTATTTTGTTCCTTTGTGCAAATATAAATTTATCTTTTATTGCCTTTTACATGCTTTATTTTTCCTGTTAACTTGCCACTTTTCAGAGCTGTTTTTACTAAAATAGAAATTATGCGCTTGTTTGGATGGATGTTTATTCTTTTATTTATATTTCTTTCATATTCATGTTTTCTCTAAGTTGGTATAGTAGAAATCAGACATCTGTGCTATATATTCTACCTTCTCAGAAGTTCTAAAGACTGTTTTAGGTCTGTGATCGTTTGAAAGGAATGCCTAGTGCATTTATCTCTACTTGTAGTCACATTTGTGTGTATTATGCTTCTTCTCTGTGT
Source organism: Puma concolor (assembly GCF_028749965.1). NCBI lineage: Eukaryota > Metazoa > Chordata > Mammalia > Carnivora > Felidae > Puma > Puma concolor. The sequence goes on from NC_141684.1 coordinate 47,912,953, forward strand.
GGATACCGAAACCATTTCTGCCTTCTCATTAAAGAAAAGGAACCTGACATTTTCCTTCCTTTACCTTTTCTTTCTCTACCACCAAATATTTTTAAAATGTACTCTAAATATGTAGTCCCCTCTTATTAACCAATGAGATGGACTTTTTAAAAATATTCTAAGTTTCATGAAAACTTTGGCATTTGCCTTTTATGATACGCTATTAAAAAAGGTATTTAGTTACTTCAGCTTTCAGCTCAGACATAAAAAGGGCTTGGAAGTTTTCATTCTTGTTCTTTTTTTTTTTTTGTAACAAGAAAGAAGCTTTACTGAAAAATCCATGATTTTTCTCGGACCCATCAGAAAATTAAGGTTGCAGAGCAAACCATCACGCTGCAATCAGGAGAGACAGGTGGATACAGAGAACAGCTAAGATCAGCTTACCTGGAGAAAATGACTTTGTCACTATAGACTTGTAAGAATTCTTGAATGGTAGCTTTCATGAGTTGTGGGAAGCTGACTGTAGAGTAGCATGAATAAGAAAGTCCTCCGGGCCACGGTCTTTGCAGCCATCCACTTTTGTGAGGTTTACATCTAGGAAATCCACCAGCTTCTCGCCGTGAAGAGCCAGGAGAAAAATCTTTAGGTTTCTGTCAGGAGAGAAAAAAATAATTTGGAGGCACCTGGGTGGCTCAGCCGGTTAAGCTTCCAACTTGGGCTCAGGGCATGATCCCACTGTTCGTGAGATCGATCCCCACGTCAGAGTCTCTGCTGTCAGCACAGAGCCTGCTTCAGATCAGATCCTCTGTCCCCCTCTTCTTCCCCCTCCCCCCCCTCAAAAAAATAATTTGAACTCCTTTCAGAAAATTTTCCATAACGAAGACCAACACTCAAAGGGAGACTTTGAGCCTTATTTGACCTGTTGCAAGGACAGTTCCCTGGATGTTCGGTCTCATCTTGGGGATTTGGGGGAGACTTATAAATAGTAGTGAAGTTAAAAAAAACAGGTATGGGGCCCACTAAAAGCCTCACATTTAATCATAGGATTATAAAATAATTTCTATCCCCCACACCCTACCACCACATCACCACCGAATCAATAAAATAACGAACGGGTTACAGCTAAAAGAACGGCAAAATACAGACTCTATTTAAGAAAATCGTAGGAAAAACAAAACCAACAGAGCAAACGGAAGCACCTGAGACGATATTGTAGCCTCTGACACCTCTAGCTTTATCAGCCATTAAACACACACCAACTCTTTGCCAGATTAACGGAAATTTCACCCTAAAAATCTATTTATCTCAGCAACTATTATCTGGTACATCATGTCTGTACTTTTAAAATCAATAAAATAGTTGTAGTCTGACATATAAAGAGCTCAGAAGTCACCACTACCAACCTCAGAAGAAAAAGCGTGGAACAAACTAAAAAGCAAACCTCTCTTCTTAGATCCATGGGAGAATTCAGGCCAAAGGGCAAATCACTGGCTGAAATACCGGAGAGTTAAATACAATCACAACTTCCTGGGAGCAGAAATCACAGCTGGAATACATCAGGAACACTTAAATCATAATCAACTCATTGCTGAAGACTGAGTGTGAATTAGTTGGAGAGATAACTCCTGGGGTATCAGCCTAAGGGGTGCAACCCCGCATTTTTGAGTTTTACCCCCAGGTTTACGAGTTTTAACTCCACGTGCCTCCCCACGTTCCCACCATGAAGAAGGGAGAAAAATCCCCTACAGGGGAGGGTAAAATAACCATTTCACATACACTCTGAGGGTTCTGTTCTCGATAATGAAGTCCTGACTTCAAGGGGAATTATTCTACAGAGCCTAACCAATGTGAGTTATGCCAGAGCCTAATCTATTTAGGGGAAGGAAAATAACCAAATCCAGCCCCCTGCAGCTTTCCCATCTCACCTTTGGGGGGGAAAAATGAGAAGTGTTTGAGAAGGTCACAGCTTTATTAGCCCACTAAAGACTGAGACATCATGTAGGAATGTGGAATGTTCCCCATCCCATAACCCATGCCACCCACCATGTCTAGAAGGTGCCTGTACAGGGGATTAAAGCTGAAAGCAAATGCAAAGCTCAGACTCTGTTTAAATAGTGTCGAGGGAAGTCCAAAAGTGACTGCAGAGACAAAAACAAGAACGTGAGAGATTTTAGGCTCTGATGGCTACAGTGACAGCAAATGATAAATACTGCGTAACCCCTAGCCAGATAAATGTAAACCCTCACACTAAATTCCTCATTCACTTCTTTCACTTGTCAATATGCATTTAAATTTCATCTATGTATTTTCATGGCTTAGTAGCCTATTTCTCTCTTATTGTTGAAGAATATCCCATTGTATAGGTGTATTATGGTTTATCTACTCACATATTGAAATATATTCTGGTTGCTTCCAGGTTTCGATGATTATGAATAAAACTATTAAAAACATACATGTTCAGTTTTTGTGTAGACGTAAGTTTTAAAATCAGTTAGGTAATTATCTTGGAGTACACTTGATGCATTTTATGGTAAGAGTATGTTTAGTTTTATGAGAAATTGCCAAGCTGTCTTACAAAATAGCTATAACGTTATGCATTCCCACCAGCAATAAAAAAGGATTCCTGTTCCTCCACATTCTTGCCTGCATTTGTTGCTGTCAGTTTTGTTTGATTATAGACATTCTAATAGGTATGTTGTAATATCTCATTGTTGCTTAGATCTGCAAATCCCTAATGACATAAGATGTTGAGCCTATTTTCATATGGTTATTTGCCATCTGTATATCTTCTTAGGCAAGATTTTGTTCACATCTTTTGACATTTTTTCATTAGGTTGTCTATTCATTTTTTAATTAGCTTGTCTATCTTCTTATGGTGAATTTTAGGAGTTCTTTGTATACATATCAAATGTGCATTTTGCAACTATCTTTCCCAGAGTGGCTTGTTTTTTATTCTCTAACAGTGTCTTTTGAGGAACAGAAGTTTCAAATCTTAATAAAAATCTTTTTTTTTTTCCAAAAGATTCAATGCCAAATGTGAGATCACCTAGATTTCCTCCTATCATTTTTCCTAGATGTTTTGTAGTTTTGCCTTTAAGATATAGGTTTATGATCCATTCTGAGTTAATCATCTACCTAAGGTTCAATTTCTACTATATACGTTTATATACATGGGCATCCATTTGCTGGGGAGACGGTCCTTTTACAATTAAATTGCCTTTGCTCCTCTGTTAAAAATCTATATGTGGTTGACCCCTGAACAACACTGGTGTAGACTGCATGGGCCTACTTATATATGGATTTTTTACAGTGCAGTACTATAAATGTATTTTATCTTCTTTATGATTTTCTTAATAATATTCTTTTCTCTAGCTTACTTTACTGTAAGAACACAGTATGTAATACAGGTAATATACAAAATATTTATTATCAACTGTTTATGTTATCAGTAAGGCTGTTAGTGAAGTTTTGGGGGAGTCAAGTTATACACAGATTTCCAACTGAATGGAGGATCAACATCGCAAACCCCATGTTGTTCAAGGCTCAACTATATGTGGACTATGTATATGTGGCTCTATTTCTGGGCTGTCTACTCTGTTCCATTGATTCACTTGTCTATTCTTTTACCAATACTGTGTTATCTTGATTATGATAGCCCTATAGTAAATCTTGAAATTGGGTATGTATGGCCTCCAATTTGGTTCTTTTTCTTAAGTACTGTGTTGTTGTGTTTTTTTGTTTTTGGTTTTTTTTTTTTTTTTTTTTTTGTCTTCTATGTCTTGCAATTTTTTCTCAATAGCCTACTATTTTGTACTGGGGCAGTATAAAATAGTATAAATAGGTCTTTAGTACTGTGGTGATGAGATGAGGGAGGGGAGGGATCTTACTCTTTTAAGGAGCCTGTAACTCTCACATGTGGACTTCACAAGTGTTTCTTTACTCTTTTTCTCTCTTGTTAGGTGAGATGAGATGGCTACAGGGGCTGGAGTTGGGTATTTCTTTTCCTCCAAGTCAGTTAGACTCAGATAATACCCCAAGAGCTAGACTTTGGTTAACTACTTTCCCCTGGGGGCAGATCTCATAAAGAAGTACAGAATGCTTTGGCATATCTCAAAATAGTTTCTTCTCCCCTTGCCAAAAGCACAAGGAGATTTTTCTCTGATATATAACCTAGTGAGGCTCTTAGAAATAAATCTTATAATTACGGTGGGAAGGAGTATGACTTGGTACCTTGGAGTTTCATTCTCAGAGCTGTCCACATTGAGCCTTCAGCAATTCATGGCACTGGTTCCCATAGTATTTTCCACTCATGAGCCTCTGCTCTGTACTCAGTGCTCATGCCTGTATTCACCTATCAGAGTTGCAAGCTGTGATTTACCCTGTGTTTTCCCCTCTCCTAAGAATTCTAGAAGAGTTGTTGATCTGTCCTTCTATTCAGCTGTTTAACTGCTGGAACAGTGTGGCAACTTCCAAGTTCCTTACGTGCAGAACTGGAAATCAGAAGTCTTATAGTAGATTTTTAGGCAAATTTAACTGATGGCTGAAGGTTTTTATATTCAACTTTATATACCAAGATAGAAAGTTTTCTTTTAAAATTATTATCAAATTCTGTCCAAGGACAAACTTGGTGAAGTCACATAAAAATTAGCCACCTGCAAATTGTAATATGGGTCAAGAAGTTCAAATTATTAGCAATACCTTTTATCTCTTTGTTTGCTACTCTTGCTCACTGTTTTCTCTAACTAGGTTACAACCCTTCAAAATAATTATTTAAACATTTTGTTCTTTTAAATTTCAGTGCCTTAGGGCAAAACTATGATCCTCCTGTTATAGAATTATTGTCCTTTGACCTCAAAAATATATGCACTCAAGTTGTCTTCAGTCATCAAGATTCAATGTTTGTCAGCATTCACAGTACTGGCAGGTATATTGTTTGACTATATGTTTTTCATCTGATATATATTAAAAATATAATGTAACACATGACCAACTAATTTGAGGACTTAATTTGCTATGTGAAGTAAGGAGAAATTCCAGAAGAGGAAAAAAAAAGTGTGGTCATTTATTAAACAATTTAACATAGAAACAGAACTGTGGTATCTGATAAAGTATTGTGAACCTCTTCCAGGCAATGCAAATTTCCAATTATTTGAACTCAGTCATATAGAAACAAAAATTATGCAATGTTATTATAATAGATTTTAAATGTAGTAATTAACCAGATAATGAAAGAAAAATGAATAATTCCATTGTTCCACCTTATCTTGATTAACATTTAATAATGTCCATCAAAACAGACATTGTAAGCATTAAAAGAACAGAGGTAAAATTTAACTCTTTATTATTGTGATTAAGTTCATGAGTTCACCTTTCCAAAACATTTGAGTATTTGAGTATTGAGTATTTGAAAACTTGATATTTAATTTAACTTTTAAAGAGAAGCATATTTTATCCTTATTTAGTGGAGTGAAATCCCTGTTTTGCCAAAAGTACTCCCTTTAATATTCTCCTATTTAGGTATTGATGAAATACAAATACAGCATTCATTTTTGGTAACTGCAAAAAATCTAGACTTTTGCAACTTGTATTCAACAAAATCTATTTTTTGAAAGATATTTTGTATTTACCTGATCACATTAGGAAATGACAAAATTTGTTTTATGCAGAGATTAAATGTGTTATAATAATGAAAAAGAGAGAACTTCATTGCATAATTTTAATGTCAATACAATAACTGTCTTCACCTAACACAACATTATGGTAATATAGCTGAAACAAAATAAAAATAATAAATATTTTTAAAGTACCTAACTTTATTGTTTGAATCTTTAACTTAAATAGCAAATTCTTTTTTTTTTTTTTGATAAATAATATGACCTCAGTACAATCTTTGTCATATAACAAACAGTATATAAAATAAAATATTTAATAGCGTATACTAGGGTATAAGTTTTACTCCCCAACGAAACTAATTTTCTGCTAAGGTAAAAATGGACTTCACAATCAATCTAAAAAAATTAAAATATTAAATTTGTAAAGTTAGCTTTTGAATTTCCATAAGAGTATACTTTCCAAATTACTTACATAAAATTATTTTTCTAAAACATAGCACTTTTGTTTTTAGTAAAGTTCCTATGTATGAATAATTTCTTAATATTTCATTTATTTATGGTCACAATCTGGGTACACTTTCAGAAGTGCTTCTTTCAAACATCATATTATTGTCCCGATTACTTTCTTTAAAACTTTTTTTTAAACATTTATTCATGTTTCAGAGATTGAGAGAGACAGAGGATGATCAGGAGAGGCGCAGAGAGAGAGGGAGACACAGAAAATGAAGCAGGCTCCAGGCTCTGAGCTGTCAGCACAGAGCCCCACATGGGGCTCAAACCCACAAACTGTGATATCATGACCTGAGCTGAAGTAGGATGCTTAACCGACTGAGCCACCCAGGTGACCCATCCTGATTACTTTCTTATGACATGCTTGTCTGACATATAATTGAAAGTTCATATCATAAAATTTCACATAATGTCAAAAATCAAGAAATTTTACAGTTATTTTGATTTTTGTAGCAGTTATAAGGCAATTGTCAAAAAAAAATCTGGTAATAATCTAGCAGTATAATTATCTCAGTCAGTGAGCCTGCATTTTCATTTTCTTCATCCTATTCTACAATTCATTTTCTCTTCATCCCGAATAAAATAAATTCAGTTTGCTGATTAATGAGCTCAGCTAGCTGCCTGCATCCAATTTTGTTCAATTTCTCCATCATGAGTACATTTATGTCTTGAATTTAATTTTGTACATCACTTTTTTGAGAAGTCCCTTTTTTTATCTCATTCCTGTTTTGGTCCATGGCAAAGCTAATTATCTATCTTTTATGAATAGCTGTAAAAATCTTAACAAGTTGTTATATCAGAGATGGAAACTAAGTTCTCAAATTCTTCTATTGGGTGTTTTTCTTATTAAACAAAAGAATGCATGTGTGTTCCAACAGTAGTGATTAAAACTTATTCAAAATTTTTAAATGATGTAATGAATTTAAAATCACTGACACTTTTAAACTAAATAGAGACACATTTCAATGATGGGCAATCTATCAAAATAAGGAAAAGAGTCTACTGGTAGGACTTAATACACCTCAATATCTTTAATTCACATCTATTTCATGCAAACACATCTAAGAATATACTGAACTGTAATGATTTCATTAATGTTTTGTCTTTGTGATGCATAGTTAAATATTATAAGGAAGCATTTCTTCCAAAAAAATTATATGACAAAGAGAATAACCCTTGTGAGAGCAGAGAGCTTGAATCACCCTATAATGAAATCATCATGATTTAATCACAAGCCATGCTTCTTATTGTTTGAGTCTGGGGAGGAGTAGACACCAAATGTCCCCATATCACCAGTTTTACTATTGTGGCCAAATTCATTTTAATGGACTATTGGAGACAAACAGAAGAGAGTATAGGCAGTTCATGGTAATTTACATACTGGTGAAGTAATCTAGCTAGAAAACTCTTCACAGTGTATGTATTAGTTTAACTTAAAATCACAAAATAATCAGACAAAACTAGTTTGGAAGTCAAAAATTTCTACTTATATTCATGAGATCTAATAGGACAGCATTAATCTTAGTAAAGGATTATGAACATGTGTGTAATTTTCCAACTCTAAATTAGAGTTGCTTTCTTTTTATCTTTTTCTAAATATTATCATTCAGAATATATATACACCTCTATCTCTGTAAGAGAGACTGAATAAAAATCACAAAATTGGCCAGAGTTCTTCTTACTACCACATTTTCATACTAACTAAATTTATCTTCTCCTTTTACTTTTATGTCTGCTCCCTTCTAAGTGTCTAAAATATAATTATTTGTAAAAAGGTAGAACTGACTTCTCACCAGTCCTTTTTAAACTTTTTTTTTTAATATTGCAGACGAAGTAGAGAAAATGTTTATTGACTAATACAGTCTTTAACTCTGACTTTTTAGGCATTTTTCTAATAAGGCATTTTTAGGCATTTTTCTAATAAGGTTATTAGACCTTTCAAGGAAGTGTACTACATTTGTTTGCTCTTAATGTGAAGAACCTTAAAGTATAAAGTATGGATGAAGGCATGGCAAATTCAGAAGTCCCTCCCTTTTCCTAACAGAAGTGACTGGGAAACTACCTGGGGAAGGCCATTCCAGAATAAACCATTTGAAAATGACAGAGTATGTACACAGGATTTGCAATTTTGTATACCAGTTCATTTTGAGATTATAGAAGTACCATTAAAATCTTTCTGATTGAGTCCTTACCAATTTGCTGTATGATTAGAAGCATTAACATATAACATATTTGCCAAAATATGCCATGCAAAATGTAACTCCTTGTGGGTATCAGTTTATACTGACCTAAGCTTCATAATTTGCAACATAATAAAACATTTATTAAACGCAGTTTCACCTAAGGTATTATATAAAACAAAATAACAATTCATTCAATACCTCTCTTAGAAGTATTCTTTGATGAAAGTGAGTTGGGCAAGAAATATGTCTGGTTTGTTTATTCTTCTTGTGCCACAGTGATTAGCACTGTGCCCAGGGCAAAAGAGGCAGTGCTATGTTAAGTAAATAACTTCTGGAGGGATCATGATATAATCTTTGTGCTTTAAAAACGTGCTTAAGGAGCACTTGGGTGGCTCAGTTGGTTATGTGTCCAGCTCTTGGTTTCGGCTCAGGTCATGATCTCTTGATCATGTTTTGGGCTCTGTGTTGACAGCATAGCGCTTGTTTGAGAGTCCCTCCCCCACCTCACCTCCCCCACCCAATTAAATAAATAAACTTTAAAAATGTGCTTTAAAAAGATCACCTGAATCCAAACAGAATCTGTCATAATTATCTTCACCAGTATTTTTTATTTTATTTTATTTTATTTTATTTTATTTTATTTTATTTTATTTTATTTTATTTTATTTATATTTATTTTGAGAGTGAGAGAGTGTGCACACATGCGAGCACAAGCTGGGGAGAAGAGGGAGAGGGAGAATCTCCAGCAGGCTCCACACCCAGTGCCCCGTGAGGGGTAAGGGGTGGGGCGCATGCTTGATTTCACAACCACGAGATCATGACCCAAGCTGAAATCAAAAGTCTGATGCTTAACCGACTGAGCCACCCAGGTGCCCCTTCACCAGTATTTCCACTTCCTCATTATTCACTTTTACTTACATTTTTCCCTAGTTTCTTTCTTCCATATTCTGAAGCTGAAAATCTTGCATTGTAATATATTCCAAATTGAAGAGAAAAGCATTCTGGAGCTGTTTCCCATTTCAGTTCCAGTTTTTTGTTTTTGTTTTTTTAAATCAACTTGATATATATCTATTAATTTCAGAGTAATGGATTCAACTTACAGCAAATGCTCAAGATTTTCTTCTTTCAGAAAGAGAAACATTATTCAAATCATTCAATTTTTTTAAATTAAATAAAATTTTAAATTTATTTATTTATTTTGAGAGAGACAGAGACAGAGTTGGGGAGAGGCAGAGAGAGAGGGAGAGAGAGAGAATCCCAAGCAGGTTCCACACTGTCAGCACAGAGCCTGACGTGGGGCTCAAACTCACAAACCATGAGATCATGACCTGAGCTGAAATCAAGAATCAGAGGCTTAACCAATTGAGCCACCAGGCATCCCTAATTTTTTTTTAACGTTTATTCATTTTTGAGAGACAGAAACAGCACATGAGCAGGAGAGGGAACAGAGAGAGGGAGACACAGAATCTGAAGGAGGCTCCAGGCTCTGAGCTGTCAGCACAGAGCCTGATGCAGGGCTCGAAACCATGAACTGCAAGATCATAACCTGAGCCAAAGTCGAACCTTTAACCAACTGAGCCACCCAGGTGCCCCAAATCATACAACTTTTAAAATCTCACAAGTGTTGACACTGGAATTTTATTTATCAGTTGGTAGAACATGTTTGCTATAACAAATTAGGCAATTAAATTTTGCAAAGACAATGCAATAGTTTTACGTACTTATGTTGGCAGGCTTTTTCTGATGGTCAGTACCGTAGATCTTAGGTAGGAGATAATAAACTTGAGATACATTTCCAACCAACATCATTATTCTTTGGAAAGACCCAAGTGCAGGAAATCACTACCTTCCCACTGAAAGAAAATGTGTTTTATTGTCTCACTCATTTTTATTTCTTTCAAACATGGGTAATAAAACAGAATCTTGCTCAATTTTGTTATTTTTTTAAGTGGTAATTCAGAGGGCAGTTTCAGAGAGCACAGAAGGTTCTGTGGCATGTCAAGGAGCCACTGTTCACAAGAGGAATTTTTGGGCAAATACCCATAATAGTCACCCCAAAGTTCTGCAGATGTCCTTTTCCAGATGGGGTATACCTGCAAATTGTCCATTATTTACTTAGAACATAATGTACACAAATGATCTTTGACATTTCAACTCATGTTATGTTAATAGAATGTTATATTGGATGAAAAAGATAACCAAAAACAGAGATTTATTTTTTTTTTTTTAGGGAACAGAGTTGGAAAATGATTGAGAAGACTGAAAATGCCAAGTGAACATATTCTTTCATTCTTTTGGATACTATATGAAGCATTTTGTGCATTTTGAAGTACTTTGCCATTTTGAATACATCCTTAGCTCTGTCATAGTGAGAAATTACAAAGATTGGGGTACCTGGGTGGCTCAGTTGGGTGAGCATTTGACTCTTGATTTCGGTTCAGGTCATAACCTGACTTTTTGTGAGTTCAAGCCCTGCATCAGGCTCAGTGGAGAGCCTGCTTGGGACTTTTTGTCTCCCTCTCTCTGCTCCTCCTCTGCCCATGGTCTCTCTCTCTCTCTCAAAATAAATAAATAAACTTTGTAAAAAGTTTAAAGAAATTTTCAAAATAAAAGATACAGTATCTTTTTTAAGTTTATTTATTTTGAGAGAAAGAGCATGAGTGGGGGAGGGACAGAGAGTGAGAATCCCAAGCAGGTTCCTTGCCACCAATGTGGAGTCTGACATGGGGCTGGAACCAGCAAACCATGAGATCATGACCTGAGCTGAAATCATGAGTTGGACGCTTAACTGCCTGAGTCACCCAGGTGACTCTAAAGGCTATAGTATTTTTCTAAAGCCATCTAACACATGTGTTTTTAATGTTTATGTTAACTATCAGCCTATTTTCCCATTTAGTTAATTATCTTAAGGTTCTTCATAAATGTTAACAATTATTATTTACCATTTTTTCTCGTAAAACCACATTAAATTAATAAATTTCAACAATGTAAAACACATAAAAAGGGTTTTCTTTTTCACTTGGCATTACAAATGCTTACTTATTTTTAATAGTAAATATTCAGATATTAGCAATCAATCCACATGTTACACATTATCTATTCCACTAACATTGTAATGTGGAGTGATATGATAGTCGTACTTACTGATCAGGGTTACCCTCGTTGTAAGAACACCAGAAGTGTACTTAAAAGGAGGTAGCTGGCTGGCTCAGTCAGAAGAACACGTGATTCTTGATCTTGGGGTCATGGTTTTGAGGCCCACACTGGGTGCAGAAATTACTAAAAAAAATAAACTTTAAGAAAGAAAGTAAATGTACGTAAGTGGGCACACAGCTCTTCATCCTTCTAAAGGCCAAATCTGTAGCAAGACCAAAGAAAATCTTTTGGCAAAATTCAGGGGTCAAAGATGGACTTTCTTTTTTTTTTTTTTTTTTTTTTAATTTTTTTTTCAACGTTTATTTATTTTTTTTTTTTGGGGGGGGGGACAGAGAGAGACAGAGCATGAACGGGGGAGGGGCAGAGAGAGAGGGAGACGCAGAATCAGAAACAGGCTCCAGGCTCTGAGCCATCAGCCCAGAGCCTGACGCGGGGCTCAAACTCACGGACCGCGAGATCATGACCTGGCTGAAGTCGGACGCTTAACCGACTGCGCCACCCAGGCGCCCCTCAAAGATGGACTTTGAAACATCTCTAGTAGATATTCTTATTCCTTTCTTACAGATGAAGAAATTGAAGTTTAGTAGGTGTAAGCCCTAGAGTAAATTTAAGAAATTTTCCTTTATTTTGCATATATCTGATGAAATGGACAAAAATTTTAGCCTGACAAAAATCCTTTTTCCTCTATCTACTTGGGTAATAAAGGGTGAACTTCTCCATTTGCAATACTTTATGCCAAAACACTCAGGTCATTCTTTCATTCAACAAAAATGTGTCGCACATTTTTTCAAGGTTAGCCACTATCTACAGTGCTAGGAACATTGCAGTGAACAAAAATGTCCTTGCTTTCATGAAACAAGTATTTTGTTTTGCAATTTTTAAACAGCTGATAAATATACAATATATAATGAGTTGAGAAGAAAATAACATAAAACACTGGGTCAAGGGTGAGAAGAATTGTTATTTTAGATCAATGGTCACAAAATTCTCTTTGGTAAAGTGACATATGAACAGAGACATCAGTGAAACAAGGGATAACCTTTAAATCTTTAATACAGAAGTTGTCTCTCAAGGTGCAAGTGAAATATGTTCATCAAGGTTTTTTTTTCCAGCTTTACCTGTGAGTTTTATACTTTCGTATGTTTTCATATTACTAATTAGTGTCCTTTTATTTCAGCTTAAATAACTCCTCTGAGCGTTTTTATAAGGCCAGTCTACTGATGAACTCCAATTTTTTTTTTTTCATTCTTGGTTGTAAGGTTTTTTATTTATTTGTTTGCACTCTGAATATATCATGCCACTCTTTTCTGGTCTGTAAGATTTCTGCTGAAAAATCTGCTGATAGAATTTTGGGAGATCCCTTGTATGTAGCAAGTTTCTTTTATCTTGCTGTCTTTAACTTTAACCATTTAATTATAATGTATCTTAATGATTTAGATTTATTGATTTTGGTACATTGGGCTTATTGGATCTGGATGTCTGTTTCTTTCCCCAGGTTAAGAGAAGTTTTCAGCCATTATTTCTTTGAATAATCTTTCTGATCCTTTATCTCTCTCTTCTCCAAGATACCTATAATGTGTGTATTGATCAGCTTGATGGTGTTCCATAAGTTCCTTAAGCTATCTTCACTCTTCATATTATTTTCTTTTTCTTTTTTTTTCTTTTTTGCTGCTCTGATTGGATTATTTTTCCTGCCTTGTCTTTGAGTTTGCTGATCCTTTCTTTCTTTTGGTTTAGTCTGATATTGAGCCCTCTATAGAAATTTTCATTTCAGTTACTGTGTTCTTCAGCTCTATAATTTCTATTTGGTACTTTTTACACTTTCTTTTTGTTGAAATACTCACTGTTCATGCATTGTTCTCCCAACCTCAATGAGCTTCTTTACAACCATTATTGTGAACTCTCTGTTTCATTGAGGTTGGTTTCTAGAGATTTATCTTGTTCTTTTGTTTGGATCACAGTGCCCTGTTTCTTCATTTACTTGGCTGTGTTGGCTTCTGTGCACTGGATAAAACAGCTACCTCTCTCAGTCTTGATAGACAGGCCTCATATAGGAGATCAACATCATCAATCAACCTGGCCTGAGCTCCTGATCATTTCTCAAACTTGTATGATTGCCCAAACCCCCATCTTTGTTTATAGTCACTCCCTGTAGAAGAGGTGTGCCAAGACTGATCAATATCCCAATGATGAGGAAAATCCCAATATACCTGTTCAGGCTCCTGAAAGATGACTAACTGCCTACCTATTTAGTTCCCCGATGCAGGCTAATAGGAAGCCCAACCTTCAAGCAACATCTGGGAATGTCAAAGTATTATATACGCAGTCTAGCTCTCATTGGGGAGAAACTGGGAGCTGGGTGTTTTTGCCTCCTGAGTCTGTGCTGAACCAGAGGGAATAGTCACTAGGAATGCTCATGTACCCAAATAGAACCACCACTCTATTTTGTGTACTCCCAGGAGATTAATGAATATCCAGCCCCATCACCTCCCAGCATTAAGCGTTTTGGGAGCTAGAGGTAACAGTTGATATGCTAGATCAGTGTAACAAGCTGCTTTGGGGGAAAAGCTGATGGCTGTATTTTACTCTTGGAATGAGCTATTCAGAGACAGAAGGGGTGTGCCCAACAGCTCTTTCAAGCTCCCAGGAGGATTCAAATCAGCTCCACATTCAGGATGATTAGAAGCTGAAACCTCAGGCAGCAGCTGAGAAAATATGTAGCAGACACATTCCTTCCAAGAAGAAACTGAGAAATGGACATTTTTGCTGGCTCCCTCTGCTCTGAGACTGGAAAAGGTAGCTGCAAGAAATGCATGTACACCTGTTTGAAAACTGATCTTATTGTTTAATGTGGTTCTGTGAGACTTGTGAATATCAACCCCTGTTGGCTGTCAGAGCTAGGTGATTTGAAGGCTCATCTCTCAAGTAGCAGCTGACACTTGAAAAGTTGGGGTACTAGATGTTGTAGACTAGTGCCTTCAAGGGAGATGTTGGCAATTTAGTTTTATTGTTGGAGCTAACTGGAGGGAAAAGATAGGGAAAGTGCCCACCAGTAATTTGGGGCTCAAGGAATGACCCTACTTAGCACGTAGATATAGGCCAATTAGTAGCCAGGGCCTCTGGCATCAGCTGGGAAAGTATGCAGTCACACCCATTCCAGTAAAAAACCAGGAGATGGACATTTTTCCTGTGTTCCCTCTGCACTGAGCCCAAAGGGATAGCTACAGGGAGTGCTTGTGCATCTATTTAACAGCTGTTTATTTGCTATAGTCCTGTGGGGCTTGTGAATTCAGTCCTTTTGGCTCTCAGAGCTAGGTAATTTGGGGGCCCATCACTCAGGTGGTAGCCTTAAAAGTTGAGGAGCTATTATGTGGCCCAAACCCTTCACTCCTCAAGGAGAAGCTGGGGGTTGGGAATTCCCTCATGATCCTAAGGTATTTTGCTGGGGGTGTGATTTATAGAGAGTGTCTCAGCCTCACCTGCCCATTTTGATTTAGGGATTTTCTCAGCCACCCAATTTATAGGAGTCACTCAGCTAGTTTCTGGATTTCTCTAAGAAGGAATGGATCTGTGTGTAGCTGTGCATCCGTGGGATGAGAGCAAGTCAGGAACCTCTTACGTTGCCATCTTGGTGATGTCTCAGCTTATTTAGGTATGAACTGCTTTAAGAAATACTCAGTGAAAGGGATGCCAATGAAGTCAGTTGGTTATTGTGTTTGCTTTAATTTAGTTTTGTTCTGAATATTAGAGCTCTCTGGGATGAAATAGACATAAATATAAATGATATGTGATTTTTTTAGCTTTTTGAAGTCCCTAGATATTTTTAAATGAGGTATAAATAGTGACAACTCTTATTTCTTCTTCACTGTAAAGTACAATACAATCCTTTGTCACTTAATTAATGACAAAGAGATTTGAACTCTTAGTTTAAAAGAGTTTGAAATTCAAATCAACCACATTGATATAAGGGTACATAGGAATCATACTAACATAAACAGAAGTATTGAATCAGAAGCTCTTGATCTAATAAATGTCTGACATAAGCCTAAGGCAAAATGAAAATATTAGAATCTCTGCTCTTTCTCAAGGCACACACACATATATATAACCCAGACCATATCACAAGAATATTGTTAATATACTTATAATCTTCTCCTCTGTGCATCTTTTTCTTCCCTCTTATGGTCTTCAAGAGTAGTCAAGTTAGATTCTGGTCATTATTACTGCAGTGAATTAACTCATCCATTACTCTGTATTTATCTAGCAATTTTAAATTTTGAATATATATTCTGCTATAAGCAATTTTAAAAGCCTATGTCTCAGGCAAAACACACACACACACACACACACACACACACACACACACACACACACACAAAACAAAAAACCTGTATCTCAAGGCACTGTACTTATTCCTAAGGTTATACATGGAATTAAACAGAATTCCATTTTTGAGAGGCTTTATAGTTTCTAATAGATACGACAGACATTAAGACTCAGGGCACCTGGATGGCTTAGTTGATTAAGCGTCTGACTCTTGATTTCAACTCAGGTCTTGATCTCACAGCTTGTGGGATCGAGCCTTTCATTGGGCTCTGTGCTGACAGCTTGAAGCCTGCTTGGGATTCTCTGTCTCCCCCTCTCTCTGCCTCTCCCCCATTTGCATGCACAGGCTCTCTCTCTCTTTCTCAAAATAAATAAACATTTTTAAGAAAGACAAACATTAAAACTAATTGTAATAGAAATGTGATAATGCAATAACTTTTAAAAACAGAGAGATTGTATACAGCACTAGAGTAGTCTGAAGATGGGAATTTTTAATTCTCCATGGAGAACCAGGGATGGATTTCCAGAGGATTCCTAAAAATAAGATGGAGAGATTAACTGATGGAAAACATTCATTTTCAATGTGTATATATAATATTAGGTGGTTAGTACCAAATCAGGACAAACTGCTGTGACATATTAGCATATATGAATTTTGTCCTAAAGGTGTTTAGGAGACGTTTAAGCATTTTAAGCAACTAAGTATCATGTTAGCACATCATTGTCAACACAAATCTTTGTATTTGTCAACATAATCTTTGGTATTGTCAGTTTCTTTTTTTTTTATTTTAGTCTCTCTAATGGGTGTATAGTGATAATCTAATTATTGTTTCCGTTTGCATTTCTCTAGACACAGGTGTTAAGCAATTTTTCATGTGCTTATTGACAGATGTATCACTTTCTTTTGTGAAATGTCCATTTTTAAAATTTGTTTGAACTCTCCTTATTAAGTTATAAGAATCGTTTATGTATTTCAGACACAAATACCTTGTCTGCTCTACTTGTAAAAATGTTCTTCTCACTCTGGTGCCTTTTCATTTTTGCACCAATGCCATTCTTAAAGCAAATGTTTTTGATTCTGATAAAGTCTAATTTACCAATCTTTTATGGTTTATGCTTTCCGAATGCAATTTAAGGACTCTATCCATACCTCAATGTCACAGAGTATTTTCCTATGTTTCCTTCTAGAAGTTTTGTAGTTTGAGCTTTTCCATTTAGGACCATTATCCATTTGGGGTAAATTTGGTCTAAGGTAAGTTTCAATGTCCAGATCCATAAGGATATCAAACTATTCCAATTTTATTTGTTGCAAAGCCTTTCTTTTTCCAACTTAATGAGATTGGCAACTTTGTAAAAAATCAAATGGCCAAATATGTGTGGAGCTGTTTCTGGACTCCCTATTCTCTTCCATTGATTGATCTGTTCCATGAACATGATTAATTACTCCATTTCTCTAGATCTTCAATTTATTTTGAGAAGAGATTTGCAAGTTTCAGTGTAGAGATCTTAGATAGCTTTGTTAAGTTTCTTATTAGTATTATAGAATTTTTGGTGCCAATGCAGTTAAAATTGGTTTTATAACTTCATTTTTCATTTTTGTATTATTAAATAAAAATACAATTGATTTTTTTACTATTGACCTTGTATCTTCAAGTTTCATAAATTAACATTAGTTATAGTAGTTTCTTTATAGATGTTTTGGAATTTATAGATGTTTTGGAATTTCCTAGGTAAAAATTATCTGAAATTAAATTATACCTCTAGTTTTCCCTTTCCAACCTGTATACCTTCTGTTTGTTTGAGTTATTATAATGGCAAAGATCTCCAGATCTATGTTTAAAGGATGTTTGAAAGGAATCATCCTTGTCCTGTAATTGATCTTTCATTCTGAAGAAATTCTCTTAGCATTTATTATAGAGAAGGTCATATGATAGCAAATTTTCTTCATTTTTATTTATCTAAATATGTTTTTAAAAATTTTACTTTATTCCTTAAAGATAACATTTGTTATTTGTAGAACTCTTTTTTTATTTTTCCAAGCTCTTTAAAAATGTGCCATTACCTTCTTAATGGTTTCTGATGAAAAATATGTGAACTTTCAAATCATCATTTCTGTATTACATACTGTGCCATTATTATTATTTTTTTTTTACTACTTCAAAGACTTTTTCTTTATGTCTGGTATTCAGTGACTTGATTATGCAGTATCTATATGTGATTTTATTTGAATTATGCTTTAGGTTTACTGAATTTTTTGAATTATATCATGTTTTAGGTTTGCTGAATTTAGGTTTGCTTAAATTTGTGTAGTTAGTCTTTCATAAGATATGGAGAGTTTTCAAACATTATTTCTCCAATCATTTCTCATGCCCTATTCTCTTTCTCATCTCCATTGTAAAATTACTATGTTTTCCCATGGTAATTAATAATAATCCTATAGAAATATACTTTGAGACTATGTAAATGACTTGTGTGTCCTCAGACTTTCACCTATTAATTTCAGCGTCTCTTAATGATTCTTGCTTACAATAGGTATTACTGAAATATTTGCCAAATGGTATCACCCAAATGGTGATTTTTTTTCCCTTTATTTTTCTACATTTATTAATTGGTCTTTTACTGTGAACAAATTTCCTGTTCTTCCAGTTATTTATTTTTTAGTTACTTATGTATCAACATATGTTCATGGATATTTATTTTACTCTGTGTGCTTTTATCTATTGCTACCTCATATGTGGCCATTGGGAACTACTTCTAACTGGTTCCTGGATCATTTTGTCATGTTACTACCATTTATTTATTTATTTATTTAACCTCTTCCTTTGTTTAGGCACTATAAGACAGTTAAGATTCATCTTGTTCTTTGTTTTCCCCAACACTGAAATCAGCTATTCATGTGATGATTAAAAGTTTGGGAGAGAATTAATTTATTCTGAAACAATAAATTGTGAAATAAGTATTAAGTGGTAAAAATTATAAATGCCTAACCTGTTTCAGTCTCTCAAGGAATCTTTTGTTCTTTCCCATCCATAAAATAATATCTGACTTGTTTACTTTCTACTGCGATCTAACCATTTTTATAAACACCAAAATTCACATTTATTCTATTTTATCCAACATAATTACTATATCCAAGAGAATCTGAGAGTTTCCAAAATGCTTATATGCCATTTAACTCCCTCTCACAGAAGTCAAGTAAAAAAATAAATTTCAATTTGATGAACAAGTAGTTTGTTAATCTCCTTGGACCAAGGCAAAGAAGTCATTTTGGGTTGTAATTTCTCCAGAGAAAATAGGAATTCCATAGAGAAAATGTGTTCAATGACTTCTTAGTAATGTGCTACCACATGCTGCTAAAAAATCAGATTTCTGTGAAATGTAAAAAGTTTCCTCACAACACACAGTACCAACACTGAATGACAGACTAAAATCTATAGCAGACATTAAACAGTTTTAAACTTGATAAGAGTCTATTCAAGTAGAGAAATATAAATTACTTCACTCCTACATTCCTTTAGAAAATATTTACTATAGAGATACTTTTTACAAAGTTTTAAAAAGGATGTAAGCTCATTCAGACTTCACTAAATTTTGGAGAAAAGGTTACTTAAAACAATTGTGTCTGCAAAGTAGCTAGACATTCCTACTTTTTCAAGATTCTCTAAATGTACTACTTTACTTTTTGTTGACTAATAAATTTCAAATACAGTGATTTGCTAAGTGCTGATTTTATGTAAAATTATTTTTTAAATATCATATGGCAGCTGCAATAAAATTTATTTTTTACCCCTAACTTTGATCATCCATTGACAATGTGTTTTGTGTACATTTGCCACAATTTTCTCTCATGTGTTCATTAGCATCAAGAATATAGTAATATATAACATAAAAGTAAAAATTGATAATAACATACATGCTCAGAATCCAGAATTTAAAAGGAATCTGAAGAGCCTGAAAAACAGTCACTATAGTGCAATAAAAGTGGGTGTGCAGATATCTTATGTTGAATTTTCATGGTACTCTGTATATTGACCTTATTCAGAGTGCATCTCCCATAGGTAGATGCATAGTGACATGGGGCTCAAGAAAATTAGCGAAGGAAACAAAAATGTATTAATCATTTGTTCCTTCAGTAGGCCACATTTACTAAGTGATAAGCACTCATATTTATTATGGATATATTGATGGCCAGACCAGTGAGGGAAACAGACCTTGTAAAAGCAATTAAAGTAGCAAATATAAAGATATGCATATGGTACCTCTCATAATTCAGTAAATGAAGGATTTAAGGAGGCGTGCTGTTAGGAGGCTAATTATAAGAGTTGATACCTGGGTTAACTAGTTATTATGTTCTAGACACTAATATATGTGATGTGATAATAGATAAACATGGAAAAGAGACTCAACATCATTAGTCATTAGAAAAATGCAAATTAAAACTGCAATGATGTACAACTATTAGAATAAATATATTTTAAAAGCCTGACCATAACAATTTGTCAATGATGGGGGGAACTAGTACTCTATACACTGCTGGTGAAAATGTAACATAGTACAACCACTTTTAAAAACAGGCAATATTTTAAAAAAATTAATCATACAGCTTCTATATAACCCATACATTTTACTCATTGGCATTTACCCAAGAGAAATGAAAGTATATTTTCTTTTTTAAAAAAAACTTTTAATATAAATTTATTTTTGAGATAGAGGGAAAGAGACAGATGGTGAGCAAGGGAGGAGCAGAGAGAGGGAGACACAGAATCCAAAGCAGGCTCTAGGCTCTGAGCTGTCAGTGTAGACCCCAATGCAGGGCTCAAACTCACAAACTACAAGGTCATGACTTGAGCCAAAGTTGGAAGCTTAACTGACTGAGACACCCAGGTGCCCCTGAAACTATATTTTCATACAAAGACCTACACATGAATATTTTAGCAGACTTATTTGTAATGGCCCAAAAACTGGAGAGAAAAATCTATCCATCAGATGATGAGATACAATTTCATTGTATGGATATATCATAATGTATCCATAATGTATCCATTATGATATATCCATACAATGAAATTCGACTCAACAATACAATGAACTATGGATAAATGAAATAAAATGAATAATTCTAAAGATAATGTTGTGGATTAAGAAAAGACAAACAAAAAAAAAAAATGAGTACATTTGTATGACTCCAGTCATAGAAAACTGTAGAAGTGCAAACTAACCTATTGTGACAGAAAGTTGATCAGTTGTTTCAAGAAAGATCAGGAGGTAGAGAAAGGGATAGAATAATCAAGAGGTACAAAGAATCTTATGGAAGAGATGAATGTGTTCATTATCTTGATGGTGGTGATGTTTTCCTGGGTGAATACATTTGTCACAAGTTATTGAATTGTATAATGTAAACATATGAAGGTTTCTGTATGCTAATTATATCTGTATAAGTATGATGACAAAAATAAAACTAGAATCCTTCCTCTCTCTCACTTTGTTCTTAACACAGTCCTGGCTCACAGAATTTTTTTTTTCTTTACAGAAATCCTCATTTTATCAAAGTTACATTAAGTAATCACTATTTCATAATACAACTTCATAAGACAATAGAATAACAATTACTATCATTTGGGGAGGAATAAATGAGACTACGAAAGGTGGAAAAAATAAAAGAAAAGTTTGTATTAAGATTGGGATTTGAGTAGAAAAAGAACTAAAAATGAATTCTGTTATTTCAGAAATTGTGCTTTTGGTTTTGCACAATCCTGGGAGGAAAAGATGGAAAAAAGTCACCAAGGGAAGAGTCCTGAAGGTGACAAAAATTAATTGTTCATCATTAAATCCATTAATTTTATCCCCTCTATAAAATGAGATTAAATCTTGATACTCTCAAAGTTATTATTTTTGTCTTACTCTAAAACCATGTAACCTGTAGCTCTTGAATAGAATTGGTAAATTCTATTCTATTGAATAGAATTGGTAGAAGTTGAAAAATAATTCCATAGCCCTCTAACATAAACACTGCATTTATGTCCCACCAATTAAATTGCATACCTTTATGAACACCATGTTGAAGAAAAACAACATATCTGCTGATTATAATGAATAAGTTTCTCTTAAAAGTATCCTACTAAAAATAAAATGTGCATTGTAAAAGAATGATAAATTTCAATTGCTCTAAATTGTGAACAGAAAATCTGTCATTGAGTATAAGACTCTTAATTCATCAACTCAAGTTGGTCATATTAAATATGTATTCACATCTGTAAAAGGAAAATCATTTCAATTTTTGTTAAGTATCATAAACATAAAACATTCATTGTAATATCTTGAAGCAGATCACTATTTATATTTATAATTTCCAGAGTATTGCTGTTAAGTGAAATGAAATATGAGTTTTGTATACCGAAAAGAACACATTGAAAAAGTTGTGTCTTTGTTTTTTCCACTAGGAATTATATTGTAAACAAAGAACAGTGTTATGAAATCATGTGTGAAAAAGAAACAGGAATCAAAGTGATAGAAAAGTCTCTAAAGTTTATCTTTTAGCTATAGAAACAGTATTAGAATGATCATTTTAATAATTTTATGTGAAATCATTTTGAAATACAGGTTTTTGCCACTATGTGAAAGTAGTGTTTCTATGAAACAGGTCATACACCAAAATCACATAAAATAAAGAAGCAATATGATTTCAAAAAAGTGATAATCCTCTTTGGATTTCTTTTGATTAGTGAAAATAGGTACTAATGTAGGTGTTTTGTAAAAGCTAAGTGGAGTAACAAACTTTTCAGATACAGGGGGAAACCCGTACCAAAGTTCAACTTAGAAAAGTATTCATTACTATTATTTTAAAAAAGAAAAAAAATCTCCAGAATTAGACTGCATTAACCATCTAAGAAGTATTCATTGCATGCAGGCTGTGCACAGATTACACTTTGAAGAAATTTGTAAGAATTAAATGCCAGACTGTTCAACTACTTCCAAAAATCAATGTGAAAGGGGGTCAAAGACAAGCACAGCAATTCTTGTGCATGGATGGACAATTATAAGCTAAAGGAAATGTTTAAATGTTTCACTTCCCTTAGGGAAATCTCTGCCTCAGAATTCTCACCACCTTTAAAAGAAAACCATTTCCTTTGAAAGAGAACACTTTCAAAGACTTTCCAGACTGTGAACTGGCATCGGAAGAAACAAGCTTCATTCTACGGCTATTTACATAACACTTACTGCATAATAGGAAAATAAACATGGTAAAGCGTGAGGAGGGAAAGGAAGTGAAAGATAAGGATGAGACAATGCAGCAAGAAAAAACAAAATGGTATGCAAAAAATAATTCAGGCTTGTGAAGAAAGATTATCTCTTGCTTCAGACAAACGTTTTTGAAATGTAAATGATTCCATAACGAGTACTTTATTTTACAATATACAACTCCCAGTTATTCCACAGATAATTATACATTTCATAGATAAACCAGTCCTTAAGGTTTTTGTATCAACTGACAAAATGATCAGAAGAATAAATAAAACATTTCCTATAAACTTTGCCAAATCTAGTTAGAACAATCTTTCCCAAGAAGTGACTAAATTAATCAATTTACCTATAATGCCTAGACATAAATTGTTACCATTCAGCTGTCAATAATGTAGTCATTTTAGAGCTTCTTGGAATGTTTATCAAAAGTTAGGGGAAGAGTAGAAGAGAAACTCAAATTAGCCGATTTTATTTTATTTAGCTGCTCTGGCTAAAATGGTTTAGAAGATGGAGGAAAAGCATGGATTAAAATTGCACTTTCCGGGCTATTTCATCCAGGACCAGGAGGAGGTTGGACAAAGAGAAAACAGACTTTCAGGGAAGATAGCAGAGTAGGAGGATCCTAAATTCAGCTTTTCCCATGGGTACACCTAGACAACATCCATATCAGTGTAAATAACAACAACAACAACCACAAAATAACCAAAAATTGGTAGAAGAGTCTCTGCACAGTCAAATGTAGAGGAGACCACATTAAAGAGAGTATGATGGGGGCGCCTGGGTGGCGCAGTCGGTTAAGCGTCCGACTTCAGCCAGGTCACGATCTCGCGGTCCGTGAGTTCGAGCCCCGCGTCGGGCTCTGGGCTGATGGCTCAGAGCCTGGAGCCTGTTTCCGATTCTGTGTCTCCCTCTCTCTCTGCCCCTCCCCCGTTCATGCTCTGTCTCTCTCTGTCCCAAAAAAATAAATAAACGTTAAAAAAAAAAAAAAAAAAAAAAAAAAAAAAGAGAGTATGATGGGTGAAGACAGGGTTGGGCACCAAACTGACCCATGGTACAATCTGTGGGAGGAAGGGATTTCATGGGCACAGAGTGGAGATGAGTAGACCATACCAGGATTCCCAGGCCCAAGGGACCCATGAGTGGAAGAACAATAATATCCATAGCATTTGGCTTTGAAAACCAAAAGGGCCTAATTCTCAAGTTCTTGCAATCAGCAGGGCTTAACACATGGAATTTTAAAAATCAGGGGCTTGGCTCTGGTGGAGCTAGAGAGTGATAGGTAAGTGAGTCCCTGCCCTTAAAAAGAAAGCACAAGAAACAGCCCTGCTGAAATACAGCATAGAAGCAACAGTTTGGAAAAACACTTGCGGTATACAGGAGGGGGATTTTTTTTTTTTTTTTTTTTTTTTTTTTTTTTTTTTTTTTACTAATCATAGAGGGTGCACTGGAGGGGCAGAAATCTTTGGGAGATGTCTCCAAGAACTAAATTGCTGGTGGGTGCCACTTCTCTCCCCTGCCTCCAGGCCTAGATACAGAGAAACCTGCAGGATCAAGTGCAGCATGAACATTCTCTACCTAACTTGCTAACAGCGCACCCTGCCCCCACTCTTCTGTGGACTCACCCCCTTCAACTGGCCCTTTGCAGGAGTTCATCTAAAGCAGTGCCACAGCATGGAATTGTGTAAGCAGTGTCCACGGGAGCCAGCACCACTTCAAAGTGACTCCTGTCCTAGAAAGATAGGAAGATAATCACACACACCAGTTCAACTGTGGACCTAGCAATGGGCTGGGGACAGACATCTGGTCTGACTGCAGCTCACTCACCAATGAAAGCCTCCCAGGGGACAATACAGGGAGAGTACCCTGCAGTTCTGTGCAACCACACCTCTGGCAAATACCTGGTCAGAACCAATTCAAGCTCAAGACGTGCCCATCAACAACACAGGGACCAAATCCTGCCGACAACAGGCAAGGAGAGCCATTGCAGAGGCCTGGACTGAAGGCAAACATGGCTCAACCACGACAGCAGGACACACACAACACACATAGGAGCCACATTCTAATGAATAAGGGACATTGTACTACAGGGCACCGCGGGACTGAAAGGGCGGGCCTACGCCAGCCGACTCCATCTTGTTCTGTGTCCTTCACCTTGACCACACCTCCTCCCCTTGAGTAACCCCCCCCTCACCTGCCTAACAGGACTCGGACCCTTCCCCAGGACCCTTCCCCAGCCAATCGGCTGAGGCCATAGCCATTACCTCACCAACTGCCCCAGGCCCCAATAAAACCTTTGTCCTTTTGAAACTCGCTCTCTTTCCCTGGTATCTCACCGCTGCGTCGGTGCAGGTAGGGGATTGAGCTCGAGCTAGCTCGAATAAAGGCTCTTTGCTTTTGCATCGGACTCGGCTCCCTAGTGGTCTTTGGGGATCACGAATTCTGGGCATAACATTTGGGGGCTCGGCCCGGGATCCCCAAGAACCCCGAGGGACCCCCGACCCGGAGAGCCTGACTGGCCACGGTTAGTGTCTGTTCTGTCTTTTCTGTGTGAGCTCATTTCTGGAATTCTGGTAGTGCCCGACGCGGTCTAAGTGGACGCACTGGAGGACCACGGGCCGGGAGTTTCGGAAGACGTTCCGATTCTCCCTTCTGGAGGGACGTGGAATCCCCTCAAAGGTCTGAGACGAGGCGGGTCGCTCCCGCTGGTCGGCGTGAGGCCGTCGTCTTTGGAGGGACGTGGAATCCCCTCATCGGTTTTGGAGGGACGTGGAATCCCCTCATCGGTTTTGGAGGGACATGGAATCCCCTCAAAGGTCTAAGCTAGCTTGCAGTTTTGCTTCCATGGAGTTGGAAGACTTTCTAGGGGCCCTCTGTTTGTCTGTTTTTGTGTTTCTCTGTTTTGTTCTGTGGACTTACTGGACGGACGTTATGGGACAGACTCAGACTACTCCTCTAAGTATTATGATTGATCACTTTAAGGATGTGAGGGGAAGAGCTAACAACCTCAGTGTGGAAGTCCGAAAGGGTCGGATGCAGTTTTTTTGTTCTAGCGAGTGGCCAACTTTCAATGTCGGATGGCCACCAGAGGGGACCTTCGACCTCCCTACCATCCACCGAGTCAGGAGTATCATCTCTCAGCCTAAGGCGGGCCATCTTGATCAGCTCCCTTACATTATCACTTGGCAGGACCTTGTAGAAGACCCACCCTCTTGGCTTAAGCCCTTCCTAACCCTGCTCCCTCCGGAGCCAAAACCCATTCTTGCTTTGCAGGAGACAGAGAAGAGGAAAAGTCTTACCCAGCCTTCAGCACCCCTCTACCCTGTCCTACAGGGGGGTGCTGAAGAAGAATTAATTTTTCCTCCCCCGTATAACCCCTCTAGGATGCCGGAAGAACACCATCCTCCCCCTCCGGGGGAGGCAGACGCTGTTCCGAGAGCGGGAGGCGGAAACGCTCCAGGGGGAAGCCCGCCCTTTACCAGACAAAGGGCTCAGAGGGGGCAATCCACCTCCGCCGCAGACTCCACTATTCTGCCCCTGCGAGCCACCGGACCCCCAGACGCGGAGGGGAATCAGCCCCATCACTATTGGCCTTTCGCCACTAGTGACCTCTACAATTGGAAAGCTCAGAATCCTAAGTTTTCCGAGAAACCGGCAGGGCTTATTGATTTATTAGACTCTGTTCTTTTTACCCATCAGCCCACGTGGGATGATTGCCAGCAGCTTTTGCAGGTCCTGTTCACGACTGAAGAAAGAGAAAGAATCCTCAGTGGGGCCCGAAAACTAGTTCCAGGCGCAGACGGAAATCCCACCACCAACCAGGCTCAGATAGATGCCTCCTTCCCCTTAACTCGGCCCCAGTGGGATTTCAACACGGCAGAAGGTAAGGAGAGGCTCCGGGTCTACCGCCAGACTCTAATGGGGGGTCTCCGAATGGCTGCTAGAAAGCCAACCAATTTGGCCAAGGTAGGAAATGTACAACAGGGAAAAGATGAATCTCCAGCTGCCTTTTTAGAACGGATCATGGAGGCATTCCGTACCTACACCCCCATGGATCCAGAGGCTCCGGAAAGCAAGGCAGCTGTTCTCATGGCCTTTGTAAACCAATCGGCCATAGACATTAGGAGAAAATTACAGAAAATAGATAGACTAGGAGAAAAAAGTCTGCAGGACTTACTGGTGGTAGCCGAAAAGGTATATAATAACCGGGAGCCTCCTGAGGACAAGCAGGTTCGCGCCATGGCGGCTGCCAGCAGTAAGCAGACTCGAGACCTGGCCAGAATACTACTAGCTACCACTGCTGACTTCCCCGAGGAACGAGACCGCCGTCTCCGGCAGCTGGCAGACGACACAAGAAAAGGTAAAAGTACCAAGGGGGGGAAGCAGAGGCTGCAGAAGGATCAGTGCGCATACTGCAAGGAGATAGGGCATTGGGCCCGAGATTGTCCAAAAAGAGCTGGCGGGAAGGGAAGCAAGACTGATCGAGTAAAAGTCCTAGAGCTGGATGAACTAAGTGATTAGGGGAGTCAGGGTTCGGACCCTCTCCCCGAACCCAGGGTAACTCTTAAAGTGGAGGGGACCCCTATTGACTTCCTTGTCGACACCGGAGCACAACATTCAGTCCTCCGCACCCCACAAGGAAAACTAGCCAACAAAAAGTCCTGGGTACAAGGGGCAACTGGTATGAGCCAGTATTCATGGACTACCCGAAGAACAGTAGATTTGGGAACGGGCCGGGTATCCCACTCCTTTATGGTAATACCAGAATGCCCCTACCCGCTGTTAGGACGGGACTTACTGACCAAGATTGGAGCTCAGATAACTTTCAGACAAGGGGGGCCTCAGGTCACCGATGGCAAGGGCCACCCCATCCAGGTCCTGACCATGAAACTGGAGGATGAATACCTCCTCCACCAGGAGGCGCTCCCGAGAGAGGATAATATAGACAGATGGCTACGAGAATTCCCCTCGGTTTGGGCAGAGACAGGGGGGATGGGACTAGCCGCTCACAGGACCCCAGTCCTGGTAGAGCTCAAGCCAGGAGAGAGTCCGGTAAGGATCAAACAATACCCCATGTCTCAGGAGGCCTGGAAGGGGATCCAGCCACACATCCGGAGACTACGAAGCCTAGGGGTACTAGTTCCTTGCCAGTCTGCCTGGAACACCCCCTTACTGCCGGTCAAAAAGCCTCACACAAATGACTACCGACCGGTACAAGACCTCCGGGAAGTAAATAAGAGGGTCGCGGACATACACCCAACTGTTCCCAACCCATATACTCTCTTGAGCTCCTTAGCGCCCTCTAGGGTCTGGTATACTGTACTAGATTTAAAGGACGCCTTCTTCAGTCTGCCGCTGGCACCCCAGAGCCAACCCTTCTTCGCCTTCGAGTGGCATGATCCGGAGGAGGGCTCCAGTGGGCAACTCACCTGGACACGGCTACCTCAGGGATTCAAAAATTCACCCACCATCTTCGACGAGGCGCTACACGAAGACCTGGGTGAGTACAGAAGGGAGCACCCTGGCCTCACCCTTCTACAGTATGTAGATGACATCCTGATTGCTGCGGACACGGCCAAAGACTGTGAGCGAGGGACCCAGGACCTGCTGGCTACCCTGGGGGCCTTAGGATACCGGGCATCCGCGAAGAAGGCTCAGATATGCAGGAAGAGGGTAAGTTACCTGGGATATATCCTGGAGGGCGGACAGCGGCGGTTATCAGAAGCCAGAAAAGAAACTGTCCTAAGGATCCCTACTCCCACCTCCCGAAGAGAAGTGAGGGAATTCCTAGGATCAGCCGGCTACTGCCGCCTCTGGGTTCCAGGTTTTGCTGAGATCGCCAGGCCCCTATATGAAGCTACCAAAGAGGGGAAAACATTTAAATGGGCTGAAAAAGAAGAAACTGCCTTTAATCAGTTAAAAAAGGCCCTCCTAAGTGCCCCAGCCCTGGGCCTACCAGACATTACAAAGCCCTTCCACCTCTTTGTAGACGAACATAAGGGAATAGCAAAAGGGGTTCTAACTCAAGCCTTAGGCCCCTGGAACCGTCCAGTGGCTTACCTGTCTAAGAAACTAGACCCAGTGGCTGCCGGCTGGCCGCCATGCCTAAGAATTATTGCGGCGACAGCACTCCTAGTCAAGGATGCAGACAAGCTGACCCTAGGACAGGAGATCTGGATCACGACCCCACACGCCATTGAAGGGGTCCTGAAACAGCCTCCGGATAGATGGATGAGCAATACACGTATGACTCATTACCAGAGCCTCCTACTCAACCCTCCACGAGTGCGGTTCCACCCCAGTGCAGCCCTCAATCCTGCAACCCTGCTGCCCGACCCTGACCTAGGTGCTCCATTACATGACTGTGCGGGAATCCTGGAACAAGTACATGGATTCCGGACAGACCTGACCGACCGGCCCCTCCCCGATGCTGAGGCTACTTGGTTCACTGATGGCAGCAGCTTTGTGCGAGACGGACACAGGTATGCGGGTGCAGCGGTGGTCACCGAAACGGACACCGTATGGGCGGAGGCTCTACCCTCTGGAACGTCAGCCCAGCGAGCAGAGCTCATAGCCCTCACCAAGGCGCTGATGCTGGGAGCTGGAAAACGGCTTAACATCTACACAGACAGCCGTTATGCATTTGCCACAGCTCATATTCATGGGGCAATTTATCAGGAGAGGGGGTTACTGACGGCAGAAGGACGGACTATAAAAAATAAGCAGGAGATACTTAACCTGCTTACAGCCTTATGGCTTCCTGCCAAGCTAGCCATTATCCACTGCCAAGGGCACCAAAAAGCTGATAACCCAGTAGCTAGAGGTAATCGAAAGGCTGACCAGGCAGCCAAGGCAGTAGCCCTTACTCCAGTCCCCACCATGACCATACAACTACCAGACCCGGGAGACCCAGTTTTACCAGACCAGCCCAAATACTCCCAGGAGGAGTTACAGCGGATCAAGAAACTCCCTATGGCCCAGGAGATAAAGGGATGGTGGTATACACATAACAAGGAGCTCGTGTTGCCAGACCAGCTCGGAGTCTCAATATTAGAGCACATTCATCGGTCTACTCACATGGGGGCCCGAAAATTAAAAGACTTAATCCGACATGCCGGAATTAAGATTCACCAACAGGACACCAAAATAGAGCAAGTTGTATCTGCCTGCAAGACCTGCCAACTCACCAACGCGAGGGCCACATCAAATAAAAAAGGAACCAGGCTCAGAGGCACCAGACCGGGAGCCCAATGGGAAGTCGACTTCACTGAAGTCAAACCAGGAAAGTATGGTTTTAAATATCTTTTAGTATTTACAGACACCTTCTCTGGCTGGGTGGAGGCATACCCAACCAAGCATGAAACGGCTCAGACGGTGGCTAAGAAGCTACTAGAAGACATCTTACCCAGGTATGGTTTTCCTGCCATGGTAGGATCAGACAATGGACCAGCTTTTATCTCGCAGGTAACACAGGCAGTAGCCAAGGCGGTGGGGGCAAACTGGAAATTACATTGTGCTTATAGGCCTCAGAGCTCAGGACAGGTAGAAAGAATGAATAGAACCCTAAAAGAGACCCTTACCAAATTAACCATGGAGACTGGCAGGGACTGGGTGACTCTCTTACCATACGCCCTTTACCGGGCTAGAAACACTCCTTACACTCTGGGTTTTACTCCCTACGAGATTATGTTTGGCAGGCCACCCCCTGTTATTCCCAGCCTTCGAGCTGAACTTATTGCTGAATTTAAAGATCAAGAACTTTTTCTTTCCTTGAGCGGGCTCCAGAGGGCGCACGAAGACATTTGGCCGCGTCTCCGTGCCATCTACGAGGCTGGCCCGATCCCGACACCTCATCAATACAGGCCAGGAGACTGGGTCTACGTCAAGAGGCACCACCGAGAGACTCTCGAGCCGCGCTGGAAGGGACCCTACATCGTGGTGTTGACAACCCCCACTGCTCTCAAGGTAGACGGCATCGCGACCTGGGTCCATCACACCCACGCTCAGCCAGCGGACCCCTCCTCGATCCGGAAGGACGTTGTCACGCGATGGGCCATCAGTCGGGACCAACACAACCCGCTCAAGCTCAAGCTACAGCGCATTTGACCTACCTAATATTGGTAACTCTGTTAACTGCTTGTCATTGCTCATGCTCCGGGAGTCCCCACGCCCCCCAAAACATCACCTGGCAGATCATAGACACCAGCTTGGGGACAATACTTAATCAGACGTCCCAGAGCCACCCCAGGGACACTTGGTTCCCAGAACTTTGCATAAACCTCCAAACTCTGTTCCCCTTGTCACCATAAATGCAGCCGGTCCCATGATTGGGTCCCTAAGCTACATGACAAGGGGGGAATGAAAGGGCGGGCCTACGCCAGCCGACTCCATCTTGTTCTGTGTCCTTCACCTTGACCACACCTCCTCCCCTTGAGTAACCCCCCCCCTCACCTGCCTAACAGGACTCGGACCCTTCCCCAGGACCCTTCCCCAGCCAATCGGCTGAGGCCATAGCCATTACCTCACCAACTGCCCCAGGCCCCAATAAAACCTTTGTCCTTTTGAAACTCGCTCTCTTTCCCTGGTATCTCACTGCTGCATCGGTGCAGGTAGGGGATTGAGCTCGAGCTAGCTCGAATAAAGGCTCTTTGCTTTTGCATCGGACTCGGCTCCCTAGTGGTCTTTGGGGATCACGAATTCTGGGCATAACAGGGACCTCTTCTTTATTAGGCTACTACATGCAAGAGCAGGATATATAAGCTACTTTTCTAACACATAAAAACAGATACAGTTCAACAAAATGAGAAGAGGAATATGTCCCAAATGAAAGAACAGGACAAAATCACAGTAAGAGAGCTAAATGAAGTGGAGATAAGTATACATGATAGAGGATTAAAAGTAATGGTCATAAAGATACTCAGTAGACTAGAGAAAAGTATGGAGGACCTCTGTGAGAGACTCAACAAAGAGAAAGCATAAAAAAGAACCACTCAGAAATGAGGAACTCAATAACTGAAATTTAAAATACACTGTATGGAATAAATGGTAGACTAGAGGAAGAAGAAGAATGGATCAGGAACCTGGAAGAGAAGGGTAATGAGAAGCTGAATGGACAAAGAAAAAAGGTTAATAAACAATGAGAATAGATTAAGGGAACTCAGAGGCACCATCAAACATAATAATATTTGCATTATAGGCATCCAGAAGAAGAGGAGAGAGAAAAAAGGACAGAAACTTTATTGGAAGAAATAATAGCTGAAAACTTCCTGAATCTGGGGAATGAAACAGACATCCAGATCCAGAAGGCAGAGAGCACCCAACAACATCAACCTTAGGGGGTCCACACCAAGACACATAGTAATTAAGATAGCAAAAAGTAGTGATAAAGAGAATTTTAAAAGCAGCAAGACAAAAGAAAACAGTTATGTACAAGGGAAACCCATAAGGCTATGAGCTGATTTTTCAGCAGAAACTTTGCAGGCCAGAAGGAAGTGATGTGATATACTCAAAATGCTGAAAGATAAAATTTGAACCAAGAATACTCTATCTAGCAAAACTATCATTCAGAATACAAGGAGAGACAAAGAGTTTGACAAACAAAAGTTAAAGGAATTCATCACCACTACACCAACCTTATGGGATATATTAAAAGGGATTTTTTTGAGTGGAAAGGTAAGACCATAAGTAGGATTAAGAAAAGCAGTAAAATTAAGTATATCTATAAAAATAAGTCAATGGATTCATAAAATAATGTAATATTTTACATTATGACATCATATATGACAGGTAATATGACACCATATACCTAAAGTGTGGGTAATAAAGGAGTAAAAATATAGTGCTTTTAGAATGGATTCCAACTTAAGCGACCACTAATTTAATATAGACTGATATACGCATAAGATGTTATATGAAAATCTAATGTTAACCAAAAATCAAAAAACCATATTATATTTGTAAAAAATAAACAGAACAAAAAAGAATGCAAGGATATCACTTCAGAAAGCCAACTTGTTGTGAGAAAAAGCAAGGAAGAAAGAAACAGAGAAGAAATATAAAACAACCATAAAACCGGTAACAAAATGGCAATAAATACATACCTGTCAGTAATCTGAATATAAATGTACTAAATGCTCCAGTCAATAGACGTAGGGTGATGGAATAGATAAAAAAGCAAGATTTCTCTATATGCTACCTACAAGGGACTCTTTTCAGACCTAATGATACATGCAGGTTGAAAGTGAAGGGATGGGGTGCCTGGGTGGCTCAGCTGGTTAAGTGTCTGAGTCTTGATTTCAGCTCAGGTCATGATCTCACAGTAGTAAGATCGAGTCCCACATCAGGCTCTGCACTATGTGTGGAGGCTGCTTGGGATTCTCTTTCTCCTTCTCTCTCTGCCCCTCCCCTGCTCACACTTTATCTCTCTTTCTCAAAAAGATAAATAAACATTGGAGGAAAATAAACTGTAGGGATGGAAAAGCATTTTCACACAAATGGAAGTAAAGAAAGCCAGAGTATCAATAATTATATTGGAAAAAATAGATTTTAAAATAAAGGCTATTACAAGAAACAAAGAAGGATGCTACATAATCCTAAAAGAAACAATCTACCATAAAGATAACAACTGTAAATATTATGCACCCAAAATGAAAGCATCCAAATACATAAAGCACATACAAACAAACATGAAGGAAGTAAACGAAAATAATACTATAATAGAAGGAGATTTGGAGGCACCTAAGTGGCTCAATTGGTTAATCTTCTGACCTCACCTCAGGTCATGATCTTGTAGTCCATGAGTTCAAGCCCCATGTTGGGCTCTGTACTGACAACTCAGTGCCTGGAGCCTGCTTCAGATTCTGTGTCTCC
The DNA here is from genome assembly GCF_028749965.1 of Puma concolor. Classification (NCBI taxonomy): domain Eukaryota; kingdom Metazoa; phylum Chordata; class Mammalia; order Carnivora; family Felidae; genus Puma; species Puma concolor. The sequence goes on from NC_141684.1 coordinate 47,946,827, forward strand.
CTCTCTCTCTGCTCCTCCTCTGCTCATGCTCTGTCTTCTCTGTCTCTCAAAAATAAATAAATATTTCAAAAAATTTTAAAGGTAAGGAGATTTTAACATCCTACTTACATCAATAGTCAAATCATCCAAATAAAAATTCAACCAGGAAACAGTGGCTTTGAATGACACACTGGACTACATTGATCTAACAGATATATTTAGAACATTCCATCTTAAATTAGTGGAATACACATTCTTTTCAAGTGCACATGGAACATTCTCCAAAATACATCACATTTAGGCCACAAAACAAGTCTCAACAAATTCAGGAAGATTGAAGTTACATCATGCATCTTCTCTGACCACAGTGCTATGAAACTAGAAATTAACCATGAGAAAAAATCTGGAAGGAACACAAACATATGAAGGTTAATTAATATGCTAATAAGCAATGAATGAGTCAGCTAGGAAATCAAAAGGAAATGAAAAAACACATGAAGACAAATGAAAATTCAATGGTTCAAAACCTTTGGGATGCAGCAAAGCCATTCTAAGAGGAAAGTTTATAGCAATACAGGTCTACCTGAAGAAGCAAGAAAAATCTCAAATAAACAACTTAAGATTATACCTAAAGGAGCTGGAAAAAGAAGAAAAAACAAAACCTAAAACCAGTAGAAGGAAGAAAATAATAAAGATTAGAGCAGAAATAAATTATATAGAAACTAAAAAAGGCAATAGAACAGACCAATGAAACCAGGAGCTGGTTCTTCGAAAACATTGACAAAATTGGTAAATCTGTAGCCAGACTCATCAAAAAGAGAGGACTCAAGTAAACAAAACCAGAAATGACAGAAAAGAAATAACAAGTGACACCTCAGAAATATAAAAGATTATAAGAAGATATTATGAAAAAGTTTATGTCAGAAAATTGGAAAACTTAGAAGAAATGAATAAATTCCTAAATATACTCTCACATATACTCTCACAAAACTGAATCAGGAATAAATATAGTGGTTGAATAGACTGATTACCAGGAATGAAATGGAGTCAGTAATCAAAAATTACCAACAACAAAAGTCCAGGACCAGATAGTTACACAGGAGAATTTTACCAAACATTTACAGAAGAGGTAATACCTGCTCCTCTCATACTATTCCAAAAAAATAGAAGGGAAGGAAAGCCTCCAAATTCATCCTATGAAGCCAGTATTATTCTGATACCAAAAGCAGAAAAAGATACTACAAAAGAGAACTACAGGCCCATATTAGTGATATACATAGAAGCAAAAATCTTCAACAAAATACTAGCAAACCAAATCCAACAATACATAAATATTTATTCACCACAAACAAGTGTTATTTATTTTGGGGATGCAAGTATGTTTCAATATTTGTAAATCAATCAAAATGATATATCACATCAACAAGAGAAAGGATAAAAATCATATGATCATTTCAATAAATTCAGAAAAAAGCATTTGACAAAGTACAACATCCATTCATGATTAAAAAAAAAACCTCAACAAAGTAGGTTTAGAGGGAATATACTTCAACACAATAAAAGACAAATATGAAAAACTCACAACATCATACCCAATGGTGAAAAACTGAAAGCTTTTCCCCTACGATCAGGAACAAGACAAGGATGTTCTGTCACCACTTTTATTCAACATAGTACTGGGAGTCCTAGCCTCAGCAATCAGACAACAAAAATAAATAAAAGACATCTAAATCAGTAAGGAAGAAGTAAAACTTTCACTATTTGCAGATGACAGATACTTTATATAGAAAACCCTTAACACTCCACCAAAAAACTACTAGAACTAATAAATGAATTCAGTAAAGTTGTAGGATAAAAAAATCAATATAAAGAAATGTGTTACATTTCTATATACTAATAATGAAGCAGGAGAAAGAGAAATTAAGAGAAAATAATCCATTTCCAATCGCACCAAAAATAGTCAAAAACCTAGGAATAAAGTTAACCAACAAGACGAAAACCTACACTCTATAAACTATAAAAGATTGATGAGAGAAATTGAAGATAACACAAACAAACAGAAAGATGGTCCATGATCATGCATTGGGAGAAAAATATTGTTAAGATGTCTATACTATACAAAGCAATCTACAGGTTTAATGCAATTGCTATCAAAATACCAACAGCATTTTCCACAGAACTAAAATAAAGTATCCTAAATTGTTATGGAACCACAAAAGACCCTGAACAGCCAAAGCAATCTTGAAAAATAAAAGCAAACCTGATGGGACCACAATTCTGGACTTCAAGCAATATTACAAAGCTGTAGTAATCAAAACAGTATGATACTGACACAAAATAGAAACATAGATCAATAGAACAGAAGAGAAAACCCAGAAATAAAACCACAACTCTATGGTCAATTAATCTTTGACAAAGGTGGAAGGAATATACAATGAGGAAAAGACAGTCTCATCAACAAATGGTGCTGGGAAAACTGGATAGCAACATGCAAAAGAATGAAACTGGACCACTTTCTTATACTATACACAAAAACAAATTCACAATGGATGAAAGACCTAAACGTGAGACCTGAAACCATAAAAATCCTAGAAGAAAGCACAGGCAGTAATTTCTTTAATATCAGCTGTACCAACTTCTTTCTAGATAGGTCTCCTAAGACAATGGAAACAAAATCAAAAATAAACTATCGAGACTACATTAAAATAAAAAGTTTCTGAACAGCAAATGAAACAATCAACAAAACTAAAGGCAACCTATGGAATGGGAGAAGATATTTACAAACGATGTATCTGATTAAGGTTTAATATCCAAAATATACAAAGACCTTATACAACACCAAAAAGAAACCAAATAATCCAATTAAAAAATGGGCAGAAGACATGAACAGACATTTCTCCACAGAAGACATCCAGATGGCCAACAGACACATGAAAAGATGTTCAGTATCACTCAGCATCAGACAAATGCATATCAAAACCACAATGGGATGCTACCTCACACTTGTCAGAATGGCTAATCAAAAACACAAGAAAGAATGTGTTGGCATGGATGTGGAAAAAAAAGAATCCTCATGCACTGTTGGTGGGAATGCAAATTGATTTAGCCACGGTGAAAAACATTATGGAGATTCCTCAGAAAATTAAAAATACAATACCATATGATTCAGTAATTCCACTACTTTGTATTTACCCCCAAAATATGGAAACACTAATTCAAAAAGATACATGTACCCCTATGTTTATTGCAGCATTATTTACAATAGCACAAATATAGAAGTGATCCAAGTGTCTATCAACAGATGAATGGATGAAATAGAAGTAATATATATATATATACACACTATATATATGTATATGTATATATATATACACTATATATATGTATATGTATATATATGTGTGTGTGTGTATATATGTGTGTGTGTGTATATATGTGTGTGTGTGTGTGTGTATATATATATATATATATATATATATATATATATATATATAGTATATATATAATGCATTATTAACCAGCCCTAAAAAAGAATGAAATCTTGCCATTTGCAAGATGTATGGACCTAGAGTGTATTCAATAAATGAAATAGGTCAGTCAGAGAAAGACAAACACCATATGATTTCACTCATATGTGAAATTTAAGAAACAAAAGAAGAAAGAAAAAAGAGATAAGAAGTGGCTCTTTAAGAAACTGGTGGTTTCCAGAGGGAAGGTGGGTGGGGGGACGGGTGAAATAGGTGAAGGGGATTAAGAGCACACTAATCATGATGAGCACTGAGTAATGCATAGAACTGTTGAATCACAGCAGCTCTTCCTACCCACAGATCCTGTCCCCATGCTTAAATAAAAATACTTTTTGTACAAAAAAAAATTGCTGCATCACTATATTGTACACCTGAAAGTAATATAACACCTATGTTAATTATGACAGATTTTTAAAAACCAAGTACTTAAAAATAACAGTGACATTTGAACTAAATTTTTTTTAAAAATGAAAAAAAATAAAATTGCATTTTCTGTTTTTCTGGATTGTAAGAATTAATACTATCTCTTTTCCTCCATAAATCAGATTATTTATAGTTGCGGTGATCTCAGTAGCAGTGTTCAATGTACATGTGCTCTTTTACTTATGTACTGGATTAGAATAGAATTACACAGTCCAATTGTATCCATAATAAATGTGAAGGAGATCAACGTTTCAAATATATGAAGCCACTGACTGACTTTCTGTATTTATGTTTTGTAGAATCCATTAGTCAAGATGAGAACCAATATGAAACACACACGCATGCGTGCACATACACACACAAAACTGATTTGTTCTTTTATGATCATTAAGAGGTCAGCAGGCTTTTCACAATCATTTCCACACGTCACCCTGCACACCTATCCCCATGCATTCTCGAATGATCTAACTTGCCAAACTCCAAAATCTCTTCCAGTTTTCTTCACAATCCCTGGTGAAGTATCTCAAAGCAGGGTCTACTCTTAACAAATTCCAGACCATGTCTGTCAGAGCTGTTAGGAAGTTTTACTGAGTACCCACCCACTGTGTAGAACTAAGTGGGTTTATTTCAGTAACTAAGGAAAGAGCTAGACTTAGGGGAAAGAAAAGAGATCAGTGTTACAAAAGAACCTTTTTAGTGGATACTTATATTTTCTCTGTTCTTTTTCTAGAGCAGTGTAACAGTTTATCCACAAAAAAGGCAATTTCCTCTCATTGAATCTGACATAGGAATGAGCCAGTTAAAGTTTACTTCATATCCTGGTTTTCTATTTCTCCTGTGAAGTGTTTCCTAGAGACTTTGAAGTAGATCTCAGTAATGGTTGGTCCACTAAGAGAAAGGATTTTTTTTTTTTTTTTTTTTTTTTTTTTTTACTTCTCAATTTACTGCTTTGTGTCATGAGCATTCAAAATGTGGAATGACAAGACATCGGATGTATGTAACTGTAGCTCAAAATGAATGATACTGTGAATGGTGGTGGTTCGAGATTCTAACTGAAACACCCCTCACATGTGGAAACCCCAATTCAAATAGGCGTATTATGTTCAACAGCTACTCTTATGACATGGTGACAGTCAGAATTTTTATTAAAACTAATACTTCTCCAGGCTTTATTATCACTGTACTAAAAGAAATAGTGTTATCACATATATGATAATTATTGATGAATATTTATAATTATATATCTGTATATATTTATTTTTATGATGGTAAAACAAAAGGAAATTAATTAGGTTATATAGCTTTGTGGTAGATACATCTTTTCTTAACATTGCCTCTGATTGTCAAAATGAATTTGAGGGCCTTCTATCCATGAAACACAATGTGAAAGTTATTGCTTTTATTCTTTAAAAATATTCTGTTACATTTCCCCCCCAAAAAAACACAAAATAAATCTAGGAAGAACTAAAAGAAACACAGCACCTCAAAAACGGTTTTAAGTGGAAGCTACTAGAGAAGAACTTCGGTCCTCAAATAATCACAAGGATAACCAAAGTCATCTACGGTAGAGAAGAACAGGTTGGGGCTTTGGCTGAGAGGTTGAATAACAAGGCTTGGACTGCTGACCAACCACCCACACTTGAGTACACATGATATACAAGACATTATTCTTTCAGGATCCAGATGGCAGTGATTATTTGCCTAAATAATATTGTGTAAAGAATATTAAGAATCATAGAATTAACTGTGTAGTTACATATTATATGCCTATTAGTTGACTGGGGACGCCGTAACAAAGTACCACAAAGTAAATAGCTTAAAACCACAGAAATGTATTGTCTAGGGGATTCTGAAGACTTGAAGTTCCAGATCGAGATGTTTGCAAAGCCATCCTCCCTCTGAAGGAGTAAAGGAAGGATTTGTCCCAGGCCTCTCTCATAATGTTTAGCAGTTCTTTGGTGTAGCGTGTCATAATGTAAGTCTTCACACGGTGTTCTTTCCACGTGTGTCTGTGTCCAAATTTCCCCTTTTTATATGTACATCACACATATTGCAGCCCACCCAATTTCAGTCTGACCTCCTCCCAACTAATTGTGTCTGCAAAGACGCCACTCTCAAAAAAAAATCACATTCTGAGGTACTAGGGGTGAGGACTCCAACATGTGAATCTTTGGGGGACACAATTCAACCCACAACAACATATAAATGTTTTCTTGCAAGAAAAAGATTAACATGGTCTCACAGTCAGGCTTACCTAGTATCTGTAACTCTCACATTATTCATGGATGAATCAAAATGTACTATACAGTGGTAAGCAAAACGAAGACCATTGGTTGGTCTCTAATAAAGTTCCGTTTTGGGGAAAACATTCGTGATTTATAGGTAAGTAGCAAGAATGAACTCAAAAGCTACTTTTATAAAACTTTCAAGATTTCAAATCCAGTGCCTTTATCTATTAAGAAAAATTTGACCTTGAAATGTCCTGTTACTGAGGATTGAGGAAATATATGGTTACTGGAAGAGTTATTTGATTTTTTTGAGGGCATAGGGAGAACCAATCTGAAATTGGCTGAAAGCGAACTCTTTCAGAACAAAAGTGATATAATTAGCTCAGTTGCACTTTATCTGATGATTTCTTAACTGACAAATCTGTGTGAAACCACTTCTAACAGGAAGGGGTGGGGGGAACAACCCTTTTCTTTTATAAAAAATGTTAGCAACCAATTGTGGCTAGGCTTTAAAGTTTACACCTGTGATGCATATTTTATACCCAGTCAGCATCAAAGGGAAAATAAAGGGCTACTGATTTTCAATTTTATTACACCTGTATATTTCTTCCTATGTCTTTAGTTTCAAAAGGCTTTGAGAGCAAAGTTACCAGTTCCTTAGATTAAGAAGGACCAGACCTTTTAAAATATGTATGATCAGATTTCCAATAAACCTAAACTGTCATAGAGTCTCAATTCATTTTAATATGAGAAATATTTGTGGATTGCCAACAATATGAAACACATTATAGCAGGCACTATGAAAGGTAAAAACAAGAATACGAGATGGTCCCTTGCCCTTGAAGAGACTAAGAGGTTAGAGTTCATGTAGACAAACTGAAACAACCGAACTAGAAAACTAAAGACAGGTGGTATCACTATAGAATTAATTTTAAAGCATAATAATTATAACAATAGCAGTAATAATATGCTTAACAATGACATGGTGCTTCTTGCATGCCGGGTACTGTTCTAAATGCTTTATTTAATAGTGTTTACATATTTATTTTTAAAATTTTTTTTTTAACGTTTATTTATTTCTTTGGGACAGAGAGAGACAGAGCATGAACGGGGGAGGTGCAGAGAGAGAGGGAGACACAGAATCAGAAACAGGCTCCAGGCTCTGAGCCATCAGCCCAGAGCCCGACGCGGGGCTCGAACTCACGGACCGGGAGATCGTGACCTGGCTGAAGTCGGACGCTTAACCGACTGCGCCACCCAGGTGCCCCAATAGTGTTTACCTATTTAATAGTAATAACAATATCATAATGCAGATACTCTTATTATCCCTATTATAGAGATTAAAAAAACAGACAAAAAGATCACATAAATTGGTTTCTGCAACTGCACAGTTAATAAGAGCTGCAGCTAAGCTTTAGACTTAGCAAGTTTACCTGCAGAATCTTTTTTCTTGTCCATTATCATGTTGTTGTCTCTATTCTTAGAATCCCTGGTATCAGTTGGCAAATTAGCATGTCTTTAGTACACACACTAATACCACAATCCAAAACGAAGAAAGTTACCAAAAAGATAACAATGAGGAAAGGTCCTTGTCACCACACCAAAAACAATGAGAAATGTCATTCAAATGTTGTAAACTGGACCAGATTAGGAGAATGTTGGAAAAAAATATCAAATGCTATAGATATGGAGTAGGGGAGGCATTGCTAGCCCCCCCTCCCACCCCCCCACCCCCGTCTCATAAATCCCTCTCAGACCTCAATTAAGGGAAAGATTTCACAAAAGTCAGTGGAAAGTCCAAGGAATTCTCCTTACTTGGATTCATGAGTCTAAGGGAATGGATAGATCATGGAAGAAGCAAAGGGCAGCCTTGAAAAAACAAGTTCCACCTGTAAAAAAGCAGAGGCACAGGGCTAAAGGAGAAATGCCATACAAGCTATTTCTACTCCTATGATCCATCCTTCCAGTGTAGAGGAAAACTACCTGGAAAAGCAAGGGTAAATGGATGCAGGAAGGAGTGATCACCCAGGGAGTTGCTATTTAGAGTCAGGTGAGCAAAGGGATGCCTGAGTGGCTCAGCTCAGGCCATTATCTCAGGATTCATGAGTTTGACTCCCCCATCGGGCTGTCTGCTCTCAGCACAGAGCTTGCTTCAGATCCTCTGTCCCCCTCTCTCTCTGCCCCTCCCCCGGGTGCATGCATGCACGTGATAAGTCTCTCAAAAATAAATAAACATTAAATTATATTAGAATCAGGTGAGCAGAAGTTAAGTACAACAATGAGAATCTGGCACATGGGGGTTCACTCACTGATTTTTTTTTTCTGAATGAGAAAATGCCAATAATTACGGGAGATTAGTTTAGAAATTGTTTTACTCCAGATTCACGCATTGAAATTGCTGATTGCCCTGGCTTACTTCCACAGCCCATTTCAGACGTGACTAATACACAGAAAAGCAGCAGCCTGGGGCCCATGCCAAGGTGTATTTTTTTTAAATCAGGAAAAGAACATAACAAGCAAAAAATGACCCTCCCCCACCAACTCTATCAAATCCTTATGAGAAATGGGGAGAACACTTCATATTTTGTGCTTTTTTAAATAGAATTACTACTGGCAAATGACTACACTTTTCAGCTCCAAAGGGAAGAGCAATCCCTTCGAGACAGCCAGTTATAAAGAGACCCATTTGACCAAGCTGACTAGTAAGAATATGGCTTGAATGAGTCACACCCTCATCTGCCTGACTAATCAGGATGAATGCTGCCATCATGTTTATCTCTGGCAAGGTCAGAAGCCTCAGGTTCCCTGGACATCCATTTTCACTAGGACTTTTATTAGCAATCACACATCTCCATCCTTTAATCTGACCTATTCCTTCAAACCCTTCTTGTCCTTTTACTGTGCCCTCAGGTATAGCATGTCTGAGCTAGCAAACTCCTGTGTATCAACCATCTTTCATTTGAGCTTTTTCCAGTCCTTCTTATCTAGGCTGAAATGGCTTTCCCCCACAGGCACTGCTTCCTCCTCTCCAAGGGAGACTATTTATCTCTCACTTCCCAAGTATGTTAGGCTCTCTTTGTCTCCTCTTCCGTATGCCCGTTAGTCTCCAACTAGAGCGGCAGGAAGATGGGGCAGGAAAAAAAAGTAAACATTTCTTTTGTAAGCTGCAGTGATGAATGCAAGGTAAATAACAATCAGTAAACCAAACTTACATAACCCAAAGGAATGGATTAATCTGGTAAACTGACCCCTTGAGAAAGTGACTTCAGAATCGGTCTGCTTCCCAGTTTGATTTAATTCGAGAGCCCATCCTGGGCATTCTCTTCTGTTTTCCTTTCTCTTCCCAGATGAGCTCGTTTGTTCTGATGATCTTAAGTACCATTTTTTGTGCTAAGAAGTCAGCTACTCATGTCTCAATCCGCAGTCTCTCCCCCATAAACCAAATTCATGTAACCCAACCACCTACTTAGTATTTCTACCTCAGGTCCTTACACACATATATCCAAATCAAACTCTTATCTTCTCCTTACCCACCACTCAAACCAAACCAAAGCCTTCTCTGTCAGATGTTTCCTCTTAATAAATGGTGTCACTATTCACCCGGCCACTCCAAACCGAATCAAGGTTCATCTGTAATTCTTCCCATTCTCTGATCTACCTACAGTGTCCAGAGTTCTATCTCCAATATATCTGAAATCTCTGTCTACTTTTATGCAGTTCCCCTCCCACAGCCTTAATACAAATCATTATTGTCTCTCATTTGGATTACTGCCTTCCTACGTGAAGCCCTCAGTTAGTCTCCCTGTATCTGTATTTTCCAATTTACCCAAATGCAATCCATTTGAACACGAGCAAACCAGATTGCTGCTCCCCTGCTTAGAAATCTCTAAAAATTTCCTATTGAATTTATACTTAAATAAAAAATGAAATGACCCAATGAGGAGAAAAAAAGATATAACACTGCTTCTAATACTGTATTATGAATATGACTGCAATAATATTGTGTGTCGTAAACATTTTGTAACCATTCAGTAGTGTGTAGGCTAGGCCGCTGTAAAGCAATCAGATGATACTAGACTACCCTAAAGCAATCATATTACTACTTTGTTATCAATGCATGAATTATTTTCCCCATAAATAAATATGACTTTTCACAGTTTCAGAAAAAAAGAGATTAAAAAAGAGAAAAAAAGAGATTAAAAAATAAATAAATAAAGTTATATCCATTCTCCCTACTGATCTGAAAGTGCCTGGAAACGGGGGTTAGCAAACCATTTTTTGCACAGAGTGAAATAGTAAAGAACTCTGGCTTTGCAACCATACGGTTGTGCCACTGTAACACAAAAGCATCTACATGCAATGAGTAAACAAGTGAGTGTGGTCGTGTTGCAATAAAATTTTATGTGTGACACTAAATTTGAATTTCATGTAATTTTTACATCATGTCATTCTTTTGATTTTCTTCCAACCATTTAAAAATATAACATTTTAAACTCATAGACATGTGAGTTAAGTACAAAATGAGGTGGGAGGTCAGACTTGGCCTGTGGGTGGGTCATCGTTTGCCAACCCATCCTAAATAATTTACTCAAGACTACTTTTTTGACATCTCCTTGCACCTCTTTCCCCTAGATCCCTGTGCCCAGCCATATCAGCTTTCCTTCTGGTTTAAAATATTCCAAACTTCTCTTTATACAGACCCTGTGCATTTATTCTTATCTTGACTTAAAATATGGATTCCCTTATGGTGTGAATGGTGTGGCTGATTACTTATTCTTTATCACTCCACAAAAATATGACTGCTTTGTAACTTTTTTTCCTCTCTAAAATACATTTTTATCCCACCTTAATATCCTTTCTCATAGCTCTTATCACTCCAAGAAATCACCTAGCAATAACAGTATATATAGTAGTTACTCAATAAAAGGATGACAGAAATAAAATAATAATTCTTCACACTCACATAAAAAACAATGGGAATGTGGAATTTCTGTCTTTGAAAGACAGAAAATAGCACACCATGTTAAATATAAATAATCTAGAATGAACACCCTTAACATATACATTGGCGGAGTTAATGAATCTCAAGGAAAAGAAAGGAATTTATAAGCATCCAGGTAATGGAAAAAGTCACATATAAAAGAGAAAGTAACAGCTCCGACTTGGTCTCATAATTCACTGCAACTTTCAGGATTAGAAAAACATGTAGTAATGTTAAATTCTTGGAGAAAGAAAGCTTAAGTCAGGTGATTACTTCAAGACTATAGAAGACTATAGGACAGGAATGGTAGACCCCATTCCCAGCTAGACCATAACTGGTAAAAATTATTTTAGAAAATAACATCTCTGGAAATTTTCCTAAGGATGAATAGTTAATGAAGAAATAATTATTCAAGAAAAATCTACTAAATCTCAGTAACAACATTAAGAGTCTATGACATCTGAGCAATGACTCACTTCCTCCTCCCCACCCCCAGCTCAACATGATAGACACCATTCTGGTGGGTTTGGACAAGGAGATGGGACTCCCTTTTGGCTCAAATTCCTATCAAGGGCTGCATCATCTCTTCAGAAGGGGTAAGCTGCTAGCATTTCCCATTAGCCAAGCTCCATGTTGCAAAGGTTAAATTCTAGGCAAATGCAACCGAGTAGTGAGGGAATCCCTGCTGCCACCCAACCTCACTTGTAGGTTGAAGGCTGTGTCTCAGGCACAGTAGGTCAAGAACACTAAGACTATAATCTCCTCTCATCAGCTTGCTCATAATGAAGAGGTTCAACTCTGGAAAAGGTAAGTCAAAAAGATCAGAAGCTACCACCCAACCCAACACCCAACTCAATAGCAGGAGAGTCACTTCAAGACAAGTGGGCCAAAATATTACTCATTCTTTAAACTTATATCATTATAAGTTTATAAGTCAAAGATATGGCTATCAATTTAGAATCCTTAATCATATTTCCAAATGTATATAACTGAGAAAATTTATTTGATTTTACTTCAAGGCTTATATGTAAAGAAGAAAATCTTTTTCAATAACAACAATTATGGATTCTTAATTATGTCATTGTGCATTGCATATATATCTGATATTCAAATGTGCTTTTCCTTCAAATCCATTTCTATGAATAAAGTAAATGCCAACTGTTAGGAAAATTTCAAGACTAGACAGCCTGAATTCAACAGACATAGATTTACAAATATGGCAGAGGCTCTCAGAAGTTTAGTTACAGGGGTGGGGAGTGTTTATAGCCAGATGATCATTTTTAAAGAGAAGTGCCTGTCTACTTTCAATTTCTTCCCTTCTTATGTATTGCTGCATTTGATTTGCTAATATTTCTTGAGAATTTTCATGTCTTGATATTAGCCTAGCATTTTTTATAAGGTTTTTTGTCAGATTTGATACTAGGTTTATGTTGACTTCTGAAAACATAGTAGAAAATGCTCATTCCTTTATTTTCTGAAAGACTTCCTGTATGTTTCATATTATGTCTTCCTTAAATGTTTGGTGGAAATCACCTGTGAAATCATCTGGACCTGGAATTATCTTTGTTTGGAGATATTGTTAACAAATGCAAATTACTTTGGTATAAGGTTATTTTGATCTGTTATTTCATGTGTGCCCATTTGTAAGTTATGTATTTCAAGGAAATTTGTCCATTTCATCTAAGTTATTGGATTTATTGCTATTATGTTCACATTTTACCTATCATTATGTTGACATGTATAAGATCTGTGATGATAGCTGCTCTGTCATTTCAAATAATGATAGTCTTTCTCCTTGGCTCTCACTCCCACCTCATCTCTTTCTCTCTCTTTCTGTCTCTCTCTTCCTCTCCCTGTCTCCTCAGTTTGGAATACCCTACAAAGATGGAATCTTTTGATTTTGGTTAATTTTCCAGAATCTTGAGTATTTAATTGTGTCTCAGATCTCTGCATCACTACTCATCATTCTTACATCTAGATTTCATTTCTGGAGTAATTAGTCTCATCAGCAGTATCCTTAAAAATATTGAGGACCTCAACAAAGCTCTTGTTTATTTGAGTTACATTTATTGACACTGTAATATTAATAATTAAAACCGGGGAGGGGCCCTGGGTGGCTGAGAAACAATTGGTTAAGTGTCTGACTCTTGATTTTTGCTCAGGTCATGACTTTATGGACATGAGATCAAGCCCTTTGTCAGGCTCTGTGCTGGGTGTGGAACCTACTTCAGATTCTTTCTCTCCTTCTCCTTCTATCTTCTCCAGTTTGCACATGCATGTTCTCTCAAAAAAAAATTAAAATTAAAATTAATAATAATTACAACTGAGGAATTATTAAAACACAAAAGTACACAAGGACACATACTATTAGCCATCTGAGTGGATGTGTCATCGTAGGGTAATGTGACTTCTGGAGAACTCCATGGCAATTCTTGAAAGGGTAAAAGTAGAAACAAAAGTAAAATAATATCTTAGTATTATTGTGAAAATAGATTTGATATTGTGGATCTTCTGAAAGGGTCTCAGGAATGAAAAACACAGTTCTCACACCATACTTAAGAACCATAGGCCTAGGTAACAAAGGCTTTTCTGAAGAATCATGTAAGAATCAGATTTTTTTAAGTTTTATCCAAATGGACATTCCCATCTTTAGTCTGCATATTATCTTTATTTACATTTGTATCTATAAAATAGTTTGAGGTACTTGAAAGCTGACCTGCCATCTAGAAATACTAATCATTTGTCAATATCTGCACCATTGTTTATTTTTTATCGCCATTGTGTATGTCCTGCCTCTTCAAATATAGTTCATTAGCTATACAACAGAATCTCATATATCCTTAATAAAAATCTCTGTGTAAATCATACATACTCCAAAATTTAACAATTTCTGGATTGATCTATAATCTGGGCCATATTCTTTGGGGGGTACCTAACAATCATTGTAGAAGTATACCTTGGCTTTTTCCATAAAGGTTTATGAATTCTATAAAATTTTCTGGAAAAAAACAGTGAAATATCATTTACAATATTATTTACTTTTCTTCTTGCTGTGTTACTTCAGTAACACCATAAGCATCCCTTATAATTTTGTGAAACAGAAACTTCATGCTCTGTGTTTTGACGATTTTTTAAGAAAATTGGTGATACGACTTTCTACATAATGATACCAATACATCTAATCAGACTATAAAAAATAGATTCGTGCCCTGGTAACAATGAGCACATTCAGTGCCCAGATCTTGGTCTCTAATATCATTTCTTCAATAAAAGGAACCAAGATTCCTTGCAGGAACTGCTAATTCTAGGGATAGACCTTAGAATATCGAAGATGAGGCTGGAGTATGTTATAGGACCAGAAAGTAAGGACATGCTCAAACATACACCAACACAAATTGGGTATGTCAAGGGATACCGTTGGCCAAATCTGGAACAATCTGAGCAACAAAATAAGTAGTGTAATGTTAAATTATAACCAATATAATAGTAATACAATGAATCTATATTTGTATAAATACATGACTGAATAAATAAGTTAATGGAAGAAAAAAGACAAGTTTCCTATGCAGAAGAATTCCAAATAATTTACATAGGTACTTGTGAAACATAACTCTCTTCTCCTTAAGTGTGGACTTCATATAGCAATTTCCTTCCAAAAACTGTGGAAGTGGGAGAAAAGAGTAACTTTTCGACTAGAAGAACCTAAAAACTACTACTACCTAAAACTACTATGTTAGCCAGGCTGTCAAAGTTAACATCAGCAGTGATAAGGCATATTGTTACCATGTACTCTTGATATAATGTGGGGAGAATGTACATTCCTTCTGTATTCATCCTCTCTAACATCCATAAACTCTGTGGAACCATGAAAAAAACGTCACACAAACCCAAATCAAAAGACAGACTATCCAACATCAGACCAGTACTCCTCAAAACTATCAGGTCATCGAAAACAAGGACAGTCTGGGAAACTGTCACAGTCTAAAAAAGCCTAAGGAAGACAGGATAGCTAAATATAGTGTGTTATCCTGAATGGGATCCTGGGACAGAAAAAGAAAAGACATTAGAAAAAAATTAATAAAAACCTAAGGAACTATGAATAAAGGATGCTCTTTAGTTAATAATAATAATGTATCAACATTGGTTTATTAGTTGTGACAAATGTATCATGCTGATGTCAATTGTTAGTAGTAGAGAAACTGGGGGTGGGGTATATGGGGATTCTACCATTTTCACAACTTTTCTGTAAATCTAAAACAATTCTGTAGTATTCTGCCCAATTTGAATATTGTTGATGACCTTTATTATCTACTGATTACATGTATTTTTCTCTGTGATTATCTATAAAATTAAATCCTATGCAAAACACCTTGAACTTTTAAAAAAGATATTGAATATATAATTCAAGGAAAACATAGGCAAAATTTTAATGTTATTTCCTCTAGAGAAGAATTATATATATATAGGGCACTTTTTAAAGGTCACTTAGTATAGTTGAGAGTTTATATCTTTACTTCTTTTCTCTTGGATCTAATGTTTAATTCCTATGCTTTTAAAACTTCTCTGTGCCATAGTCTTACTTTTGTATATGCAAAGCAACATATGCAGGTTACTATGCCATGGGTGGAAGCAAGTCCCTTTCTATTCATTCTGTTCAAAAGCAAAGCACAAACAAGGTACTTGGCTGAGCCCCAGCTCTTGTTTTTCATTTCCATTTCACCTTAGTTTTATTCATGAGTTGCCAGGCTTTAAATTTTTTTTCATTTCAAAGTGAATTCTGCTTTTTATCCATTCTTAGGATTCAAAGAGTACAAACACTAACAATTTCTGTATATCACAAATGAGGCTTTATGATGAAGAGCAAATCTTTTCAGCTAGGAACATTTTAAATTTAAGTGAACTCTGACAAACAGCCAAAATGTGTTTACGAAAGTTTCCACGGGAGGAGCTCTCACACTGAGGTCAGAGTCATGGCTGAAAACAACATCATCACAATAATAATAAACTTCCTCATAGAATTCTTGTGAGAGTTAAATGTGATCATTTTCAGAATGTACTTAAAATTGTGATGGCACATAGATGCTAGCTAATATCATCATTAGGATCCCTTAGTAAAAATATTACTTTCTGGGCATATATATATATATATATACCAACTCGTCCAAGGCAGAGTCTCTTTAAAAATAGGAAAAAACTGGGGCGCCTGGGTGGCGCAGTCGGTTAAGCGTCCGACTTCAGCCAGGTCACGATCTTGCGGTCCGTGAGTTCGAGCCCCGCGTCGGGCTCTGGGCTGATGGCTCAGAGCCTGGAGCCTGTTTCCGATTCTGTGTCTCCCTCTCTCTCTGCCCCTCCCCCGTTCATGCTGTCTCTCTCTGTCCCAAAAATAAATACACGTTTCAAAAAAAAAAAAAAATAGGAAAAAACTGAAGATGTCATAAGACACAGTTAATATCCCCCATCTGATTTATAGATTTAGTAGTTGAGAAAGTTCTCTAATAAATGGAATTTTAGTTATGTCAGTGAATGTTGAACAAGTCTTTTTTAGCCCAAAGAGTAAAAACAAAACAAAACAAAATTCATTTTGGAAGATGTGCTAATTAATTCTTTGTTAGCATTTACTCATTCTTTTATTAGGTAAATTATTATTTGCCTAACATCCGTGTATCTGAAATTATTTCTGAAAATGTGTTTGGTGCTGATAATTCGAAGTTTAAAAAGACAGATGTTCTTTTCTTTGGTTGATTATCTAGCCTGTATCAAAGACAGTGAACACAATTTTAAGTGACTGTAAGTGGGTGAATATCTGGATCTGGAATTAAAAAGAGAATATAAATGTAGACTGTATTGGAATATAAACTTGGCAGATGAATTGATAATAGTCACTAAGGCAGTAGATATAATTATGTAGGGAAATAATAATTGAGAAAGAAAACACGTTTAGAGCAAAGTCCTCAGAAACTCCACTACGTAATGTTTGTATAGAAGAAGGGAAGGGAGCAACCAAAGAACTTACGGTGAATCAAGTGAATGAAGGTGATAGAAGTGAAGGAAGGAGTTTATTTCAAAGAGAAAGTCATCAACTGTGTTGAATGAAGCTGAGAATTAAAGTAGATGAGAGCTAAAAGAAAAAAAAATCCACTGGGGTCTTTAGAGACCCCTATGAAAATAGAATTAATGAAATTATGGACTAGAATCTAGCTTAAGTTTAATGAGTGACAGGGGTGAGGAAATAGAACCCATGAATGTACATTCTCCCCCATTAATTTGGTTAAGAAAGTGTTGAGTCAGCATGTTTGTTTTAAGGTGGGGCTCAAAAATGTTTAAAACCTTATAAAATGTAAGAGAGGCAATTAATCAATAGTCCAAATTTCTGAGAATTAATCAAGTAACATTTAGAGCAAAACTGATCAAAGATAAGGAAAGTAGTTCTAGATTTTAATATGAGGGAAGTTAAAAAACAGCTCTAGAGGTAAAGAGATTTTGAAACTTGATAATGGAAAATTGATGGACTAGTTGGCTTCTATTTTATCTCCTAAGTAGGAACATAATCATATGTCAAACAGGCCAAAAAGGGACTAAGGACAGTGAGAAGGTAGAAGGAAGATTGAACCTAACATAGAATAAAGTAAGTAGGAGAACGATCTGTCTAGAGAAATCTAACAGAAATGAAAATCATTATGATGGCTCAATTGAAGTCCATCATGAGAGTCGCTATGATCTTGGTTGTATCATTTTTCCCATTAGCCCTTGAATGCTGGTAGTAAAAAAGCAGAGTAGGTTCCAAAGTGAAATGAAGTTCTGTCAAATATTATAGAAGGATGAGGGGGCAAAGGAGTTAAAAAAGATATTAAAAGATTGACAAGTAATCATTTGTTCAACAAAAATTTTTGAGTGGCTATCATCACCATATTAGCCATTGTGTATACAGAGTAGAATTAAACAAAGTTTCTTTCCTTAGCTATCTCACATTCAAGTTTAATACATAGGTACTAATAGAGTTAATGATAACACTAATGATTAAGTGTTGTAAAAATATTCATCAAGTTCATTCCCAGCTCAGAAGAAGTTTTCCTAACCATGTAGTGGTGAGGTATTGATTTAGGCCTTATGTGGAGTTAGCCAATGTGAAGTTAAGCCCTCCAGACTGCAAAGTCTACCCAAGACTCCTGATCCCAACTACAAAGAGGTAAGGTCCAACTACAAAGTCAGAGGGAAGAGCTCACCCCAAACCACTCTCATTTCTGACGCCAATTGCAAATTTGGGAATTTCTCAAAACCACCCTTGATAATTCATGAAACAAACTCACAGAATTCATAAAAACTTGTTATACTCATGGTTACGTTTATTACAGGGAAAAGATACATTAAAATCAGCCAAGGGAAGAAATGCATAGGGCCCAACCTGGGAAGATTCCTTATGTGAGGCTTCTGTTGCCCTAAGGACATGTTATACACCTGACACTGATGTTGAACAATTTCCATGGCATATTGCCAACCCAGGAAGTTCATCAAAGCTTTGGTGTCCAGAGTTGTGGAGACTATTACATTGCAAGATTTTTTGGTTGAACTCAGTCTCTAGGTCAGCTGATATCCTGTGACCCAAAGTCCATCCTAATTCACATGTTGGATCTCTTCGGCATGACCAACTGATACTCTAAGACTACTAGATATGAAGGGTCTCACCTTGACTCACCTCATTAGCATAAATTCTCAGATGTGGTCCTAGGGACCCCCCATGAATAACAAAGATATTTCTAATACTCCCCCCCCCCACCAAAGTTTGTCCCACCTGGAAACAAGGCAATTGGCTTTTCACAGCAGTCAGCCATTGAGTGTGAATGATGTAAAATTCCAGGCATTTCCATGTCCTAATTGCCCCAGAAGAGTGTTTTGAAGAAAGTTGCAAGTGCAGTTAGAAGCAGAATGTAGAAAAGCTGAAAGAATTGCACATAAAACCAGAAATCTGCATAGAGCAGAGTATCTACTATAGGAATCCATTATGAAAAAGTGGATGATTGAATCGAGTCTTGAGGAAAAGTGGGTAGAAGAGGCAGAGGGGAAGAACTATCACTAGACTAAGGACGCATATCCAAAAAAAACAAAACAAAAAATCATTGAGGCAAGACCAGCATGGAGACTTCCAAACATTTCAGTATAGGTGAAGGTTAATATGTAAGATGAGGAACAACAAATATAAGCACTGCCTACATGAATAGAGGTCAAATCTCGTTAAGTCTTGCAAATCTTTGGAAGGAGTCTAAATATAATACTGAGGCTAAAAGGGGTCATTAAAGGATATTAAGGAAGACATTACTAAGCAATGATATTAACAATTATATAGACATCAGGTATTTATTATAGTACTTGATCGCTCAAAATAGCATGTGACTTTTAAGTACAACTCTTTTCTGATTTGCCAGCATAATCTTAAAGAGAAACAGTTGTGCATGATCAGTCTGGCTTTTAACAGCTAATTGCAGTGAAATACAACATGGGTTGTGTTTGCAACTCACCAGTCCTACTCTATATGTCTTATTCATTAAGAAAAGTGTATTATCTCTGATAAGAGAATCCTTGAGGTAAGGTGACATCACTGTGGTCACTTTGGCTCTAGTTCAGTTCTGTTTAACCAGTTTGCCATAAGCTAATTTCCCAGAGTTACCATTTTTACAATTATTAGTAAGATTTGGAGGAAGTTTTATGACTTAGCAGCTTTTAAAAAATTTCTTCTTTTTATTGTCTCCAACATGCACTTTTGCTTAGGTGAGTACCAGATACTTCATATCTTAGGTGAGTATCCAGATACTCCATCTTGATGGAATAGTTAACAATATATATTCTTCATTAAACCTAAGTAATTTAGTATTTCTAATAATTTGCATGAGAAAGCATGGAATCTTGACAAGTCTCAATTTGAATATAAAAAAAAAAAAACACATACAAGATCCCTCTCCTCTTGTTTTGCTTGTTCACTTCCCCACTCAACATATTTTTTTAGAAGAGGGACTAAACTGAGAAATACTGGTGAACTTGCAGTTTTAAAATATTTTTAAAAGCTCTTTGCAATGTCTTAGGCACATACAAGGGCAATGTCTTCCTCTATGACATAGGAAATATGAAATATTTTACCTTTTATCTCATTGTAATTTACCATTGAGGACCTGAAATATATTTATGATTTTGGGAAGAGAATGGGGGGCATGTTGAAGTGGATAGGCCAAGGCTGTAAAAACAATTTGGAGTCTTAGTATCATTCATGTGAGAAGTAACAAGGGCCTGAATGAAGGCAGTAGCTGTGAATTTGGAGACGAAGGAATGGGTTTGAAAGATATTTAGAAATTAGAGTCAGTGAGAGGAGTTTAAGGAGGTGTATATGGGTTTCTGGAATGTATTTCTTGCTGGATGCAGTTTCACTCATAGAATAAAGGATATAAAAAATATAGGAGAAGCAGAAGCACTGATGTGTATGAAATATAATGAGACAACTTACATTGCTGAGTTTGAAATATTCATTCATTCAGCAAATATTTATTCAATTCCTGCTCTCTGTCAGGCACTGTGCTAGTGCATGGGAATATCTCAATAAAACATGTCAATGACATATTTATGCCCTATGAAAAAGTACATGAGCTCTCTCAAGTTGGATGTCTATTTTATACAGTGTATAAAGGAGGCTGGACCCTGGGACATAGAAAATGGTTGTAGGCTGGAAATAGCAAATTAGGAGATATTTTTGTACAGTTGAGAATAATCAAAGAGAATGAAAGCTCCAAAGATCAGTCCTTGGGCATGGAAGGCTTGGGGGGGGGGGGTGAAGGGGAAGGTGGGAACCAGTATAGAGAAGAGCTACAAAAGAACTTAAAAACCCAGAAACGAGACAAAGTGAGTTAAGATCATAAGCTAAATTTTTATTCTAACAATTCACTACAATACAAATCCTGAATAAATAAATATGTTTTTTATATTTGTCTTCCTCAGTGAACTTCAGATGCCCTGAGAACGGAATAAAACACAATTGTGGATTTATGACACATTCTCATGATAGATAGATCCGGGCATAGTTTGCTTGCTTATTTATTTGTTGGTTTTAAAAACAATCTAATGCACAAAATTGGAAACATGGTAACAATCTCCATCTTATTATATGGTGCCTTCATCTCTTGCCTGTCTTCTCCTCCCTATAGGTAGCATTATTTTGAAGTCTGTGTTCATCATTGCATGCATATGCATTCCTGGAAAGTATAGGTGTTTTATAAGAATTTAAAAAAGTATATATACACGTAATTGTAATTATTTTTAAAAATATAAACTTATCATTTTTTTTTAGTTTTAAGTGTGTGAAAAGGTTATACTTTATATGATGATGTTCTGGGAACTTTTTAAAATTCTCTTATCACTGATTCATCTATATTGTTGAGTTTGCTGTAATTTATACATTTAAAGAACCATATATTTTATTATATGAATAGATCCATTTATTAATTCACTACATTTGTGGACATTTTGGCGGTTTCAAGATTTTGGCATTTGTAAGTATTGTTGCCGTTGACTTTCTTGTCTATGTCTGCTTGTTCCTCTAGTTGCACCTGAGCCAAGATTTCTCACGTGTGCATTAAAGCACAGCTGCATGATCAGAACATATTTATTCTAAAAAGGTGGCACCAATTTATATTCACTTCAGAAGTTGACATCAGATCCATATCATTTAAACCCAGGTACTGTCAGCCTTTTTAATTTTACTAATGAAAGAAATTATATAGTATTGATGCTATTGATATAGTGTTGCAAACGTTTTCTCAGTCTGTCATGTTTGTCAATTTTCTTATCATTTTTGAGGCTTTTTTTATGAACAAAAGTTATTAGTGTCAATATAGACAAATTAATCTTATTTTACTCAATATATTATATATATATATATATTTTTTTTTTCTTTGAAAGACAGAGAGAAATAGCAGAAGAGGGGCAGACGGATAGGGAAAGGGAGAAAGAGAATCTCAAGCAGTCTCCACTCCCAGCATGGAGCCCAACATGTAGCTCAATCACCCCACCAAGAGATCATGACCTGTGCTGAAATCAAGTCAGATGCTCAACCGACTGAGCCACCTAGGTGCCCCATATTATACATTTTCTTTATGAAAACTTTCCCTATCCCAAGATTTAAAAAAATTATTACCCTTATCATCTAGTAAGACTTCTGAACTTTTTCTATTAATTTATTTCTTTGATATGTCTTTAATGCATCTAGAGTTAGGTTTGTATTTGGTGTGAGATAGGAATCCAAATCTACCCTTTTGCATTTGCATAACTATTCTATCTCCATTTATTGAACAGTTCCTCCTGTGGCCCTAATTTGACATGCTAATCTGTTTCATATTAAAGTTGCCTCAGACTGTTTCTGGGCTATTATATTTCATTAAGCAATTTTACGAATGCTGCACAAATACCACACTCATAGTAGTTATAGGTTCATTATCCATCCCCAAATCCAATAGGACAAATCCCCCACTCTTAAGTGTCCTGGGTTTTCATGCAACTTTTGACTTCTCAAATATTCTCACTATTTGCTGCATAACAAACTACTCCAAAAATTAGAAGCTTGAAACTACAACAAAAAAACATTAATTTTGCTCATGAACTTATGAATTGGCAAGATGGTAGAGTGACAGCTTTTTCAACTTATTTGTTGTGCAAATGGATCTGGAATCATCTGAAGACTTCTTCACTCAACATGTCTTACAGATGAGTGCTAACTGTTGGCTGAGATGTCCACCAGGATGCCCATATATAGCCTCTCCATATAGTCATAGCTTCCTCATAACACAGTGGAAAGGTTCCAAGGAAAAGTGTCCAAACAAAAAAAAGAGAGAAAGTGAGAGCAAGAGCAAGGAAGAGGAGCTAGGGAGAAGCTGTATTGTTCTTTATCAGTTAGTCTTAGAAAACATGTACCATCACTTTTGCTGCATTCTATTTGTCAAGACAATCATAAAGGCCTACAAGTTTTTAAAGGGAAAGGAAATAAACTCCATGACTTGATAAGGGGGTGGAAGGTTCTGAAAAGCATATGGGACTAGAAGTATTGCAGTGCCTTTTTTGGAAAATATAATCTTCTATACAAAATTTTACATAAAACCTAGATTTTAATTGGATTTTCTTTAGATCCAAGTAACAATTTGGGGAAATTTTGACATCACCAAAATATCAAATGTTCCTATGCACAGAGTTTACCTCATTTTTTAGTTTTAGTTAAAATAGTTCTTAGTGAAGTTTACATGTTTTAGAGTAGAAATAGTATATACATTTTTGTTAGAATTTTTTCCTCTGTTCTGAGATACTATGGTAAGTTGTGTTTTTCTTTTACATTATTTATCTATTTCCTAGTGTTTAGTTATAACTGACTTTTAGATATAAGTGTTATATCCGATCACAATTGCAAACTGTCACATTATTGCTAGAAATTGTCTATAAATTTTCTTCCTGTTACTTTTTTTTTAATTGAGTAAAATGCACATATTTTAAGAGTTCAGTTTGGTGAGTTTTGGCAAATACGTATTTCCATGTAAACTATTGTCACAACAAAGATAAAAGTATTTTCATCACCTTAAGGAGTTCCTTTGTGTCTCTATCCAGCCAGTCCAGTGCACTCAAGTATAGCTAGTGTTTTGATTTCTCTAGTAGTAAGTTTTGCCTGCATAAAACATCACATAAATGGAATCATGCAAAATGTTCTTTTTTGTATCTGGCTTATTTTTCTCAATATTATGTATTTGCATTTATTTTTGCTGTTGTGTTTACCAGCAATTTGCCTCTTTTATTATTGCCTCTTTTATTATTTATTATTTGCCTCTTACTACTATTTAGTAGTCCATTTTATCAATATACTAAAAATTGTTTATCCATTCACCTATTGATGAACTGAAACAGTCTGAGTCTAATAAAGAGACAGAAACCACATAGCAATTAGAACAGAGAATGATTAACATTAAGAATGATTAACTCTTCATGATGGATGTTAACTAAACTTATTGGGGTAATCATTTGCAATACATGTAAGTCCATTTAACATGCTATGCACCTTAAATTTATATAGTTCTGTATATCAATTGTACCTCAATAAAACCAAAACCAATTTAAACTAAAAACAAGAATAATCAACTGTAAAAGGAAATTAGACTAGCAAAAGATTGGGTAGTAAGAAATAAAAATAACTCTAAAGAATATAGAAGCAGCAATTGTAAGGAGCAGCTACTACGCTTAGGACTGTGATAGAGTGCCCAAGAACACACTCCCCTTGGGCTGATATCCCAACCTTATTGGGGTAGGGATCACCATGGATTACCAAGTGTCAGAAAAGTCATTGTGGTGCCATGCTACCTGAATTTGCTAAAAATATACCTTCTAAAACTTACTGGAAATTTGATCTCCAGAGTGCTGGGGAGAGATATATGACAGGAAGGTATGTCACCAGAGGTGCTCTGCTACAAAGCCCTACAAGATAGGTCCCAGAGAAAGTTGAGGCTACTAGCTGATGAGTACTATAGGAGCTGTGCATGGGAAAAACCTCACACTCTGCAGTAAACCAGCTGAGCAAACCTACCGTAATTAGGAATTAAAACGGTTTTTTCTTCAGCAACGTCTCTCCAGCACATGCTACTGGCCAAATGTCATCATCAGCTGGAACAAGCAAAAATATGTGAAAGGCCCAGATCCTTTTTCACAGATTGGTCTAAAAGGATGAATTTGGAGCTAAGAGGCAATAAATAACCAGAAACTTTGGATATTTTGGGATAAAGCTTCAACGAATGTGTTGTAAATTTATTTGTGGATATTTGTGTTCATTTCTCTTGGATGAATGCCCAAGGGGAGAATTGCTAGATCATAGCATAAATAAATGCTTAACTTTATTAGAGACTACCAAAGGGTGTCAATATTTTAGAATTAGCTTGTCAATTTCAACAACTATGCCAAGAAAGATTTTGATTGGGGTTACATTGAAACCATCGAAATTAAGAGAATTGGAGCACCTGGGTAGCTCAGTCAGTTAAGCATCTGACTTCAGCTCAGGTCATGATCTCGCAGTTCATGGGTTCGAGCCCCACGTCAGACTCTGTGCTGACAGCTCAGAGCCTGGAGCCTGCTTTGGATTCTGTGTCTTTCTCTCTTTCTGCCTCTTCTCCACTTGCACTCTGTCTTTCTCTCAAGAATAAACAAACATTAAAAAATTTAAAAATTTAAAAAATCAAGAGCATTGACATCTTAATAAAATCAATCATCTAATCCATGAATATGATATACCTCTCTATTAAGATCTTCTTTAACATCTCCAATAATGTTTGATGTTTTTAAAGGTAAAGTATTGCATACATTTCTTGATTTATTATTAAATATATTATGTTTTAAATGCTATTGTAAATGGTAATTTTAGAAATTTCTAATTGCTTGTTGCTAACGTAAAGAAATATACTGATTTTTCTATATTGACCTTGTATACTGAGACCACAATACATTCACTTATTAGTTCTAATGATTTTAAGGATTAGAGTCCATGGAATTTTCGGATTACACAATCATATCATTCATAAATAAACAATTTTACCTTTTTCTTCCTAAACTTTATGTTTGCTATGTCTCTATCTTATCTTTTTGCAAGGGTTAGGAGCTCCAGCACAATGTAGAATAAAGTGGTATATGCAGACATTTTTTTGCCTTCTTTCCAATCTTAGAGGGGAGAACCATTCAATATTTCATCATTAAGTAGAATATAAGGTCAGATTTTGATAACACAGCTATGTTGTCCTCATAAAGAGACTTGGGAAGACTCTTCTCTGTTTTCTGACAGTTTAAGATTAGCATAATTTCTTAAGTGTATGGTAGAGTTATTAGTAAAGTTATCTGGACGTGGATTTTTTTTTGTGGAGAAGTATTTAATATAAAAATTTTTTAAGTTTATTTATTTCTTTTGAGACAGAGGGAGAGAGAAAATCGCAAGCAGGATCTGCACTGTCAGTGCAGAACCTGATGCAGGGCTTGGTCCACTGAACCATGAGATCATGACCTGAGCTGAAATCGAGAGTCAGTCGCTTAAATGACTGAGCCACCCACGTGCCCCACATATTCGTTGTTTAAATGGGTAAAGGTATACTCATATTTTCTATTTCTTCTTACCATAAACTGTGTATTTGTTGGAGGTCATCAAAAGGACATGACTGCTCATTGACTGAGAGCTAGACCCAGGCAATCAAGGGCTCTTTCCTTCCTCGGTCCATGGAGTGCACAATCCACCCACTGTTCCCATAGCTGGAGCCATTTTAAAGAACGTGGCTTTTGAGAGAGAATGTGTTGTTGATACTATCTAGGCAGCATACATAACTGAACCCAGTTGCAAACCTTTATATAAACTTTTAAGATACTGGTAGGTGGATGAGGAGATCTATTTGTCTTTTGGCCACCCAAGACAAGCCTCATAAGTAAATTCCTTTGTTTATTAAACCTGCTACCTATCAATCTGGACTGGCCTACCTCTTTCTTCAGGCTCTCCTTGTCCTCCCTATATTGAGGCCAGCTTTAGATTTTACCCAGGGAACTGCTGAGGTTTTGAACCAACAGTATTTCAACTACTTACTTTTCATACCTGATAATTCCATTCGATTTATGGTTTCTCAGTCATATTTTATTTTGGTAATATCTTCCCTTATGTACCGGTTTGTTTTTAATGCTAGTTTTAAATTCTTAAATTTTAAATGTATGTTTTTATATTTATACTTTTGACAGAAACTATTACTTGTGTGTGTGTGTGTGTGTGTGTGTGTGTGTGTTGTTTTGATAAAATTGCTCTTTCTCCTGGAGATACCAGCTACTCTGATAGGACTGTGAAATAGTGAAAGTCAGTCCAATTTAGCCCCCAAAGAGTTTGGGGGATGGGCAATGGATGATTCGTATGATCAAGTGTCCTAGGCTCCAGAAAACTACGGTCAGTCATTTGTTACCCTACCTGACCAAACAAGTCCATGGGTCAGGGTTTTGTACTTTCTAACCCCTTTGTAACACCCCTTGACCCAGCATTGGAAGATAATAATCCTAGATGTTGATTCACCATCCTTGGGTGATTAGAGGGCAAGAAGAGGAGACCAACCACTCAAGTTAAGGTACTTATCATCTGTTTTCCTCAAATCTTTGAAAGTACAGTTTCTGCACTGTTCTAATTTTGTTCCTAAGGATAGTGGAGCAAGAACGTTGAGTAACTCTTGTCATCGCAAGACAATGGCTGGGGAAAAGCATGATTAGAAGTTCAGAAGCTTTTTCCTACTTTATCCTCATACATCCATGCGAGGGTTTATCTTCCATCAGACCAAGGCCACTAGTCACAAATTCCAAGACCTACCATCCAAGAATTTCTCTATTTTCTATCTTGGTTTTCAATTATTTTAAGATGGGACTTTGGCCAGGGAGTTAGTTAAGGCATAAATTTCATAGGCTGAAGTTTCCAATTTGAATTTGGATATTGAAAACATTAAATAAATTCCTTTTTTTGGTCTGTATTTTTATACATCTTTAAGTTTTTATTCTAATTCCAGTTAGTTAACATATGGTATAATATTGGTTTCAGATGAACAATGTAGTGATTCAACACTTCCATACATCATTCAGTGCTCATCTGGACAAGTGCGCTCCTTAATCCCCGACACTTGTTTCACCCACCCTCTGATCCTCCTCCCCTCTGGTAACTATCAGTTTATTCTCTATAATTAAGGATCCTTTTCTTAATTTCTCTCTTTTTTTCTTAACTCATTTGTTTTGTTTCTAAAATTCTACATATGAGTGAGATCATATGGTATTTGTTTTTCTCTGACTGATTTATTTCACTTACATTATACTCTCTAGATCCATCCATAAATAAATTCTTATTTTGGGTTCATATATATTTGATCTTACATATGGTAGATATTTAAACACCATTGGTATCTGAATTACACAATTTGAATAGTCTAGTGTTTAAAATGTTAAATTTTGTGGGGCACCTAGGTGGCTCAGTTGGTTAAGCGCCTGACTTCAGCTCAGATCATGATCTCGCGGTTCATGAGTTCAAGCCCCACATTGGGCCACCAGGCTCTGTGCTGATAGATTGGAGCCTGGAGCCTGCTTCAGATTCTGTGTCTTTCCCTGCCCTTCCCCTGCTTGCTCTCTCTCTCTCTCTCACAAAAATAAACATTAAAAAATTAAGTCATCAAAATGTTAAATTTTGTCAGCTAAAATTGTCAGAGTAATATGCAAATAAAAATTACTTTATGCATTATGCTATTTCATTGGTTTTAAATCCATTCTGTTTTTTCCCATGAGAACATTTGCAGAGATTTCCTGCTCAAAATTGGAATCGAAGTCAGTTGGGTTTTCAAAAGCATTTTACATGAACATTTCTGTAATATTTAAAAAGGGAATACACAAAGAGAAAGTTCAGAGACCGTGTTAGCCAATTAGTCAACCACCACATAAGCTAGAGAATAAAGCAGGGAATTGGCAGCTATACTGGTATAAAATGATTTTAAAATAATCACAAAGGCTTTAACGCTAATTGACAATCCTTGCCTGAGATAATATATGCCTAAGGCAGGACTTGATAGGTCATAGAGTATAAGAATGTACAGACTTAATCTTTTGCCTTTATTTTTTTCGCTAGTTTGGTCACGCATTTAACATTGTCTGGAGCATTTCTAGGTAGTGTTATAAGAGTGTTTTCAACCCTTTGTACCTATCCTGCCAAATCACTGGGATTAGAATTCCTCTAATTTTTAAAATTTGGAAATCATACTTTTTCATTTAGAAAGTTTTTTTGTCTGATTCCTTTGAAATTCTCATTATTTAAATTATCTTTTGATGCTTTTATTGGTTTTACTGCTAGGAGCCAATAATTCTAATTATTCATCTTGATCCTCCTTCAGATTACTGAGGCTCCTGAAGTATACCATAATTCCTCGATGGCCATCCATGATTTGATATTTCTATAGTATCATTGAGAGTCAGGCCTTTTTGGGGTGCCTGGGTGGTTCAGTCAGTTGAGCGTCCAACTCTTGATTTTGGCTCAGGTCATGATCCCAGGATCAAGGGATCCAGCTCCACGCTGAGTGTGGAGCCTGCTTGAGATTCTCTTGCTTTCCCTCTGCCCCTGTCCCCTGCTCATGAATGCTCTCCCTCTAAAGAAAAAAAAAAAAAAAGGTCTTGACAGAGACAAGTCATAACGTTCTGTGTGACATGGCAGATTTTAATTATTTTGATCTGTAGCAAATGAGCTAGCAAACTATTTTTTCTATTGCTGAGGTGTGAGCAGAAGAGATCTTCTCTGTAATTAGCTATAGGTAGTTCTCTCCAACTATATGCATCAGAAGCAATTCTTTCCAAGGCAGTATCCCCATAGGCCAACAGAAGTCCCGGGGCTGTTGTAGTGGGGAGAAATCGTCTCAATGAGAAGACATGTACATCCTTTTCCTTTACACTAATCTTGGCTCATGTCTAAAAACACGGGAATGGTTATTTTTTCCCCTAAAAATCCTAAAGCTTTCAGATGAATATGTGGATCGCAAATGCAGTGTGTTGAACAGGCACTCTTTGGTAGAGAGAAAGTTGGAAGAGAGGGTCAGTAATTCATGATTACTTTGCTATATTTACAGAACACCTCTTCTAAGCCATACATTTGGTTTCCAGGGTTAATTCTGGATGATTATATTTTTCATTGTCATATCTGTAACAGGCATCTTCAAACATGAGAAAGCTGGCTAACAGAATTAAAACAAAAAGGGTTAACTTAATCTGAATCCTCTTTGAGGAATAAAAATAAAAATTGAACCAAAAATATTTTGGGTAAAAACTCAAAGGAAATGATGCCCCACTCTCTGATTGTGTTCCTTTTCCATAATTGAAAGTTTAAATACAGGCATAAGTGATGACTTTTTCCCATAATATAGTTCTGATACTGAGTAAAGTTTAGATCAAAGAATTATTCTAGTCAACCTGTTTTTACTCATTCATATATCAATGAGCTGTACTCCATTCTGTCTCTTATAATGATTGTTACTGGACTCCAGGGTCAGGAATAAAAAGACCTCAAACAGCATTAATGAATTCATAAAAGTATCAGCATATTAATACATGGTATCAGATTTTTATAAATTAGTGATAAAGCAAAATGGTATACAACAATGACAAGAATTTGAAATTCAGAAGATTAGATTTCTACCCCTAAGACTGAAACCAAAATTATAGGTAAGCTTATACAA
Organism: Puma concolor; assembly: GCF_028749965.1. Classification (NCBI taxonomy): domain Eukaryota; kingdom Metazoa; phylum Chordata; class Mammalia; order Carnivora; family Felidae; genus Puma; species Puma concolor. Next base: position 47,977,230 of record NC_141684.1, read on the forward strand.
ATTGCCATCTCTCTTGGCCCCAGACCCACCATGAGTAAAAGGATAGAGTAGAACTAGATTAATCAAGTCAGGTTCAGCTTCAAAGTTTCACAGTCAAGTCCAAGATATATGCTATTCTATATCTATCTCAGATTAGTTGCATAGAATCTCTAGCTATAGATTACCATACAATGGGTGCTTTGGGGAATTAGAAACTTTCTTGTAACCTTGAAATCACACCATATATTTACTTATTTTCTTCCCCTGAAAATATACATAAACAAGATTCTTCAGAATTAAACAATACTCATTATAATATAAAACATGATAAAAAGGGAAGAAATATGCTTTGGAATGAATATGTATATGTCATATGCCTGTGAATATTTTTTAATAGTTGTTTTAACTCAGACAAATCAATCTGAGTCTCAACTTCCTCACCTGTAAAATGGAGATTGTACCATAGATTATATCACAATAATAACCTGAGAATTAAAAGGATGGATGGACTTTACATTTCATAAACGTAATGAGCATATGCCACCTTTATGCATTTTTGCATACTCATTTATCAAAATAAAAGTACTTTACTACTTTCAAATTTTCATTTTTTTTTCCCAGCTTGGTTTCCAGGAGTGTTTTATTTCTTCAGGATGCTAATTTTTCAATTGAAAGTGCAGCATATAATTTAATATATCATCTCATCCCAAATAGCCTGTTTGCAGTTGCTGTGTACTTTTGGCACAACCGCACAGAGCTCTCCATTAGAAGTGTCACCTATGATAGCTACTATTGGCTATCAGGCCACTGGCATCTCTGGCCCATGGAGTAGGTCAGCAGGCAATTTTGCAGAGTGTCTGAGCAATCTACAGGAAGAACTTACTCAGCAGCAATACCAATTGCTTTTACTTAAAATTTAATTTGTACGATGAGTGCTTAAAGCAAATTTTTACTCTTACCACCACATCAATAGCTTCCAAGAAGAAATTTCAGAGGCATAAACAAAAGGGAGATGAAGAGGCAGAAACATAATAGGAAACAGTTTGGATGTGAAAGGCCAATTCCTTCTTTGACTTCGGTGACTGTCTGAGATAGCTCATGTACAAGTTTGACTATGGCAGTGAATATGTGACAGGCTCTTCTTTATCCTTTTTTCTTTTAAAACTACATTTCTCCTTAAAAGTGACAAGAGATATTCTCTCTGATACTAAAAACATAAGGAATACAGAACAAACACAGCCAAGTTTACAGACTAATTCAACCACTAAATCCATAAATCAGAAGGCTCTCAGTCTCTTCACAAGGAATGATGTGTGCTACAAATCAAAATCACAACGAGATAACACCTCACACCTGTAAGAATGGTTCTCATCAAGAAGAGACAACAGATGCTGAAAAAGATGTGGTGAAAAGGAAACCCCTATATATTGTTGGTGAGAATGTAAATTGGTCCACCCTTATGGGACGTTCCTAAAAAATTTATAAATAAATCTACCATATGACCCAGCATTTCCACTTCTGGATGTATACACCAAGGAAATGAAAAGAGGATTCTGATGAGAAATCTGCACTTCTGGGTTTATTGCAGTCTTATTCACAATAGCCAAGATAATGTAAACAACACAAATGCCCATCACTGGGTGAATGGATAAAAAAGATGTGGTATGGATAGCAGTGGGAGTTGGAAGCAATGGGAGGAGCAGCAGCAGCCATGCAGCCCAGCTTCCAGAAATCTCTCAGGACACCATGGTGCAGGCACCAACATGTGCTGACCCACTTTCATGATGCTCAAGAGGAAGATCAGCTCTAGGGAGAGGGCAGTGAAGGAGGAGACCAAGAGGAGATGAGCAAGGTTGTTGGCCAAACTTGCTCCTGAAAAAGTGGAAATGGAGTCAAAAAAGGTGGCAGGAAAGGATAAACTTTCAGACAAAAAAGTGTAAACAAAGGGAAAAGGGGAACAAAGGCAAAAACAGGCTGAAGTGGCTGAGAAACAAAAGAAGACTTACCTGAAGGAAATGGAGAAACTAAAAATGAGGAGAGATTAAGAGATCAACTTTGATTACTATTATATACTATGTCTAATCAGTGGTCCCCATCTCCCTTCTTGTAGGATGCAGAGGAATAATTTTTATCAACTATTTTGTAAATGTAAGTTTTTTAGTGGCCCTAGAAACATTTTTAAGAAGGAGGGAATCCCACCTCATCCCATTTCTTTTAAAGTATAAATGCTTTTTTCTAAGGGGTGAAATCATTTGTTGGATGCTTATTTTTTTGGTACAACCAGAAAATAGTGGGAAATTGAATATGGGAAGCTTTGATTATCTTGGGTGTCAGCTTAACATGCCACAGATGGGGGAGTTTTTATATCCTACAATGCAAAGCATACTAAATGGCAATTTGGAGTCAGTCGTGTATTTAATATGTCTTGAACATTTTAAATTACTTCGATTCCCTTGTTGTTTTTGGTAGAATTGTTTCCTAAAGAAAACCACTCCTTGATCTTGGCTCTCTCTGTTGGAATTTTGTGTGCTCTGTAACACCTTGGTCATGGTAGTCCAGTTTTCCTAGCAACTTTGTTAATGTGCTGTGTGCAAGATTGGAAATTTGAGTATGATCCCAGACGTTAACCTGCATTAAAAGCTGTAATCATCAAGACAGTATGGTATTGACATAAAAACAGACACAGATCAATGAAATAGAATAGAGAAGCCAACAATGGACCCACAAATGTATGGCCAATGAATCTTTGACAAAGCAGGAAAGAGTACCCAGTGGAATAAAGACCATCTCTTCAGCAAATGGTGCTGGGAGAACTGGACAGCAACATGCAGAAGAATGAAACTGGACCACTTTCTTACACCATACACAAAAATAAAATCAAAATGGATGAAACACCTAAATGTGAGACAGGAAACATCAAAATCCTGCAAGAGAAAACAGGCAGCAACTTCTTCGACCTAGGCCACAGCAACTTCTTACTTGACATGTCTATGGAGGTAAGGGAAACAAAAGCAAAAGAGAACTATTGGGACTTTATCAAGATTAAACACTTCTGCACCGCAAAGGAAACAATCAACAAAATTAAAAGGGAACCAAAGGTATGGGAGAAGATATTTGCAAATGACACAAGTGATGAAGAGTTAGTATCCAAAATCTATAAAGAACTTACCAAACTCAACACCCAAAAAACAAATAATCCAGTGAAGAAATGGGCAGAAGACGTGAATAGACACTTTTCCAAAGAAGACATACATATGGCAAACAGACACATGAAAAGATGCTCCACATTACTCCTCATTAGGGAAATACAAATCAAAACCACAATGAGATATCACCTCAGACCTGTCAGAATGGCTAAAATTAATAACTTATAGGGGCGCCTGGGTGGCTCAGTCAGTTAAGCGTCCAACTTCAGCTCAGGTCATGATCTCGCAGTTTGTGAGTTCGAGCCCCACGTTGGGCTCTGTGCTGACAGCTCAGAGCCTGGAGCCTGCTTTGGATTCTGTGTCTTTCTCTCTCTCTGCCCTTCCCCTGCTTATGCTCTGTCTCTCTCTGTCTCAAAAATAAATAAAACATCAAAAAAATTAAAAAATTAACTTATAATAACAGTAACAGATATTGGCGAGAACACTTTTGCCCTGTTGGTGGGAATGCAAAGGGGTGCAGCCACTCTGGAAAACAGTATGGAGGTTCCTCAATAATAGAACTACCCTATGACCCAGCAATCACACTACTAGGAATTTATACAAAGAATATACAAATGCTGATTCAAAGGGGAACATGCACCCCAATGCTTATAGCAGCACTGTCAACATTAACCAAATTATGGAAAAAGCCCAAAGTCCATCATCTGATGAATGGATAAAGAAGATGTGGTGTATATATATACAATGGAATACTACTTGGTGAGAAAAAGAATGAAATCTTGCCATTTGCAACAACATGGATGGAACTGGAGGGTATTATGCTAAGTGAAATAAGTCAGGCAGAGAAAGACAGATATATGATTTCACTCATATGTGGAATTTGAGAAACGTAACAGATGAACATAGGGAAAGGGTAGGAAAAATAAGATAAAAACAGAGAGGGAGGCAAACCATAAGAGACTCTTAAATACAGAGAACAAACTGAGGGTTGCTGGAGTGGAGGTGGGTGGGGGGGATGGGCTACACGGGCTAGAGGCATTAAGGAGGGCACTTGTTGGGATGAGCACTGGGTGTTATATGTAAGAGATGAATCACTGGGTTCTACTCCTGAAGCCAAGATTACACTGTATGCCAACTAACTTTAAGTTTTTAAAAAAGGAAATTTAAGTATGTAGTGAATATGATATTAATTGTGAATTCGTGGAACTTAACAACATAACAGTGTATCAACATTTAAAGACATTGGCACTTGATATACTGTTAAGGAAAATTTGCTTCCAAATTTTATGCTAGAAGATCACCGGAATACTTTTAGGAAAGAATTAAAACCGCATGATTTTCTGTATTTCCGGTACGTATATTAAGAACTGTATACAAATTGAAATGTGTGTACCGATCCTCAGAGCAACTAATAAAAACTCAATTATGAAAGAATCTCTCAAAGCACATTAAGAAAAAAGGTGTGATACATATGCACAATGGAATTTTAGTCAGTCATGAGAAAGAATCCATGCTTCCACTTTCAGAAACATAGATGGACCCAGAGCACATTTTGCTAAGTGAGACAAATCAGACAGAGAAAGACAAGTACTGTATGATATCACTTATATGTGAAATCTAAAAAAGTTAAACCTGTAAAAAACAAAAGTAAATTGGCAGTTACCAGGGGATGGGATTGGGGGAGTAAGAGAGATGGTATTTAAGGGTACAAACTTACACCAAATGGCAAATAAGAGATAAATAAGGTAAATAAGATAAATAGAGATCTAACATGCAGTATAATGAATATAGATAGACTATTGCACTATAATTATGTAATATGATAAATATCACTATTTTGGCAATCATATTATGATATATAAATGTATCAAAGTAACGTGCTTACACAATGTTACGTGTCAAATTTATTCAATAAAAAATATGTAATTAAGCAGTGTAAAATCATTAGGGGGACAATTCTGGTGTGCTGGAAAGGATAAATGAAGTAGTAATTGATTGAGGAATAAAGCAAGTTATTGAAAGTGAGGTAGTCAGTGATAATGTCTACTTTTTGTGGTCATGGCCAACTTTTTAAAATGTCGTTCACAAGCCCCATGGTAGGTTTTGACAGTTAAACCTTTGCAAACTTTTTTTTTTTTTTAAGTTTATTTTGCTACTATAGGACTTAGCCTGTGTATTAAAGGGCTGCAAATAACATCTTTATCATAAGAAATTGCAATAATATTTAGCCCATTTTCTAATAACCCTTCTGGCAAATGGAGAGCTCTATTTATAATTCAAGTATTAATGTTTAGACCAGGTAGATTGACATGAGTTAAAGTACAGAATTTTAATTAATTTCCTAAGTCACTTGCTAAAACCAAGGTTTTATATGACTTCCTCCCATCCAGGACCTAATTCTAAAAAAACCCAGGGAACTGGTTTCATGAACCTGGTACTCATACTGTATCTCTCCCAGTGTTTGAAAGAGACAATGGTGTTTTAATAAGGGTTTGTTGAGCTCATTATTGATCTTACAATATATTTCTGTTTAAATGGTGGAAAATATTTTGCTTTTAATTTTGTATATAAGCCAAAAGTTTTTTAACTTTTTAAAAATAAGCATTGTTATGTGTGGTGATTGTTTAATGTTTAGAAAAAAAAAAGAATGCTTTATTTCTAAATTTAAAAAAAAAATTAACGTTTATTTATTTTTGAGATAGAGAGAGACAGAGCATGAACGGGGGAGGGTCAGAGAGAGGGAGACACAGAATCTGAAACAGGCTCCAGGCTCTGAGATGTCAGCCTAGAGCCCGACGCGGGGCTCGAACTCACGGACCGCGAGATCACGACCTGAGCCGAAGTCGGATGCTTAACCGACTGAACCACCCAGGCGCCCCAAAATTTCTTTTAAATTAAATTTTCTAGTTGTTATTTGACCTTTTTGATTAAATAGATAAACACTATATGTGGTTGGTGGTATTTTTGTTTTTGCTTTTTATTTCTTAAAAAAAAACAAAAAACCTCACACTTTGAATACTGATCGCAGTCCATAGGTAAAAAGTATCCCATCTAGAGTGTACTTTTTAGTCAATTGTGTTTTTTGAATTTATTAATATCTATTATTTATCCTCCACATAAATGACACAGTGAACATCTAAATTAATACTGACTCTGCTTATACTACAAGACACTGCATGGGTTTTCCAACCTTTTTTAAAAATTAGTCTAATAAACCTAAGTTATTACATTACTATCTATTGGAACAAATTCATGACTTGAAACATAATATTTACATTAATTTCATATTACTACGTTAACCCTGATTAGCTGACTAGCTGAGAAGACAGAGAGTATACTAGATAAGGCTGAAAATTTTTGATTTTAATCTGTTAAAATTAAATTATTATCACAGATTATAATAATTAAAAATTATTCTTAAATATAATCTAGTTCCAGCTTTAGGCAATATTTTAAATGAACTGAAAATAATCTATTTCTCCATTTCTTAGTGTCTTGAATGCTTTTTTCTCCCCTGGATATCATTGATCATACTATGGAATAATATTAAAATTGTAGAAGATAGTATAATTAAACTGAATGCCTATTGACACTGAGAATCTCTTTTTTAAATATTTTATCACTGATGGAGACAAATTGTCCTGTTGAAGCTGTGCTCTTAGCCACAGTCTCATCAATCACATAGACATGCGGATGGTTGAGTAGTAGAAGGTTGGAGACAGGTGATGATCGTGGTGAAATTAGGACTTACATTTTCAGAAAAGTGATGAGACGCGAGTTGTTTGGTTGTTCAAGCATACTCCAATGAAACAGAGAGACCAAAGAAGCCAGAAGTTGTTCAGTAGAAGCCTGGAACAAAATTGAGACTTCCCAAAGGAGTAGAAAAGATGGTTAGCTCTGCTCTGTTTGCTCCAGAGAAACCTTTCAGCTTGATTCCTTGGATACCTTTGTTTGCTACCTTCAAAACAAGGAGGATGAAAATGCCTTCTCATTATCAGAGATCATATCTCAGGACAGGGGATGCTTGTTTAACAATTTGGAAAGAAGATGGCTGATTTTGACATACCATCATTGGTATGTTTTTGATATACAATGACTTGCAGCAATCAGTTGAGGGGCTTGGTTACCTACACCTTGCACTTTGCAAGCCCCTTTTACTACTGAAGTATTTTCATATTTGCAGTTACTTCATTAATGACCCGTACTCATTTTTTAAGCTCTGTCTTCTCCAGACTTCATGATGTCAGAGACTACCTTTATCGGTTTTGTCCTCCTCTCTTTCTTAGTTTCTAGCATAATGCTCAGCTAATAAAAGATATTTAGTATATGCTATTTACTTAAAGAAAGACTGGCTCCACGGGGCTTCCCTGCTACTAGATTAGATGTTGGAGCTGTTAGTACATATTTCTGGATCCCTAAAGAATCATGTCCAGGGCAGGGATTTCCTGTTTCAGATTTCCCTAGTAGAAAGCATGAAATATCTTCCTATGATTAGTTTATTACAATAAGAATGAATTTAAATTAAAAACAAAATTCAGGGGCACCTGGGGGGCTCAGTCAGTTGAACGTCTGACTCTTGGTCCTGACTCAGGTCCTGACTCGGGTCATGATCCCAGGATCCGGGGATCAAGGACCTGAGGGTGGAGCCTGCTTGAGATTCTCTCTCTTTGTCTCGCTCTTTCTCCCTCAGCTCCTCCCCTGCTCACGTGCTCTTGCTCTTTCTCTCTCTCCGAAAAAAACAAAAAACAAAACAAAAAACCCATACACACACACACACACACACACACACACACATTCACTTTATTCAGTTGAATGTTGATTAATAGAAGTTTATTGAATTGCTGTAGTCATATCTATAAACTTGAATACCTTACCCTAAAGTTAAATGACAAAATTCCTCCTTCATACTTGTTGAGGACTCTTAATATTTAGACACTTTTGGAATATTTTATATATATTATTGCATTAAATGGGCCACATTAATGAATTTACAACTTGACATATAAGAAAAGTAAATAAGAAATAATGGAAATATGTTATACATATATTACTCTCCAGTGGGTTCACAGTGCTCAGAAAGCCATGCACATATGCAGTCAGTATGAGAAATAAACCAATGTTATTTACCTACTATTTATGAACACATACAGCATCCAAATATTTCCTGCTCCTCCCATCAAATTTTCTGTGCATAGAATCCTTCTTGAAAACATTATCTAGGAATCTTTTTTTTGTTTCAGTCCCTATTTCACTACTGCCTTCTTCACCTAAGTCTTTTCCTTCACTCTCTGTTTTCCCCCACCTTTGCCCAATCCTAGATGTAGTCTTTTCTACGTTCTGGAAGGTAGTCTCTTGCTCTTGGCTGAACAAGAGGAAAGAAACCTTGGAACATCAAAGTCCTCTCACTGGAGCAAGCCAATTCCCGTTGTTCCACTGTTAACAGGAATTATTTTTTTGGTGTATTACTATGCTAAAGCTTTTCCCAAACATTCTACCAAAGACCTACTTTCCAGACTGAAAAAAAGAAAGACAAGAATGAGAGCAAAAAACACTCTTTTCCTATCACATCTATCAGATAATCCTTAAAGGAATCCTGAGGAGTGGATTAAACCCTAGGAATGTGAAAAATACTTTAATGAGCTCCATGGTTGTTCTTAAGAAGAACATTGCTACTTCTGGAAAAGCAGACTCAACCGAAAATGCGTGTTTCTCTGAAGTAAATTAGCTCACACACAATCGGTATATGAGAGATGATGCCAACATGTGAAGTAGTATGAAACCATTTCTGATTCCCTCGGTGCTTCTAGTGCTTTATTTAGTCGCTAAATAACAGCAGTCAAACGCAAAGCACACTAACACCAGCTGCCTCTGCATGTACAAACATGGTATTGTCCAGTGTGCCTGCTTACCACGAATTCTTCCTCTTGGATCATACATTGGAAATTATCTCCCAAACTTAGTCCCTTAAAAGAATTTATATTATTTTTTTAAGTTTTCCTTGTGTAAGTAATACAGTACTTCTAAGCTGGTCCTCCAGCTAAGAATATAACACAGGGGTGCAATCAAAGTATAGATTGGGACTACAATCCTCTCAAGGCTCAACTGGGGGGAAATTCATTTCTGAACTCATGGCTGGTAGCAGGTTTCAGTTCCTCCTGGGCTTTGGGGCTGAAGGCTTCAGTTCCTCCCTGTTGCTGAGCCAAGATATCCTGCCACGTGGGCCACTCCCGAGGGCAGCTCAGAACATAGCAGTGAGCAAATGAAAGAACAAGAGTGTAGCAAGACAGAAGCTAACCTCAGGCTTGACATACCATCACTTTTGCTGCATTCTCTTCATTAGAAGCAAGTCACGAAGACTGGCCCAATTTACAGAATTGACACGAGGAAGCTGGGTCATGGGGAGTCACTTGAAGACTGCCCATCTAACCAGGCATTTGCATATTTTGCCCTTGATTCGATAATGTAACAATTTGAATTATTTTCTGATTTTATCACCATCTAGCAACATTACCTTCTTTTTCCTTTGAAAGGTAAAATGTGTTATATAGTGTAGTGCAGTAATTCTCCTAATGTTGAATTGCATTACAGTCACCTGGAAGCCTTGATAAACAGATTGCTCAGCCCTGACCCAAATTTCTGTTTCGGTTGGCTGGGAGTTCAGTGAGCCTCAGAATGTACATTTCTAAAAACCTCCCAGATGATAATGATGCCACTGGACCACTGCTTTATTTATTAGGAATCTATTGTGTCTTTTGAATGATTTTAATATTTTAAATTAGTACTTATTTTTGTTTGGGCTGTGGTCATAAAACTGTAAAATTCTGATACAGAATGATCTACATGAGCCTATTTTCCCCATAAGCTCTGACGTTTTTAATGTCTGATTTTTCAAAAAATAAGATGTTGTTCAAGAAAGCATACATTTAGGACACCCGGATGTCTCAGTAGGTTGAGCGCTCCGACTTCGGCTCAGGTCATGATCTCACCGTTTCCAGGTTTTGGCCCCGCGTGGGGCTCATGTCTGACACCTTAGAGCCTGGAGCCTGCTTCAGATTCTGTGTCTCCCTCTCTCTCTGCCCCTCCCCTGCTCGTTTTCTCTCTCTCAAAACTAAACATTAATTTTTTTTAAGTATACATTTATAGTACTATGATTTGCATCAGAAGAGCAAAGTATAGAAATATTTTGCAAAAAAAAAAATCTATCTTATGGATGCTGAGTAGGCATATGGCAATAAAAGATCATAATTTTATTTCCAGTTCTGTGAGAATAAAACAATTAATGCAGGGAATGTCAATACCTGTCATAATGATTCCAGTAAATACTTTTTTTTCTGTTCAAGGAAACAAACAAAAATCCAGATATAGAAAAAGTTGACTCTTACATCTCACAGTTTTATAGCTGTGGTCACTTTGGAAAGTAAAAGGGCTGACAATTTTTTTTTTAATTTTTTTTTTAATTTTTTTTTTTTTTTTTTTTTTTTTTTGAGAGAGAGAGAGCATGGGAGGGGAAGAGAGAGAGGGAGACACAGAATCTAAAGCAGGCTCCAGGCTCTGAGATGTTAGCACAGAGCCCGACACGGGGCCAAAACCCACAAACGGTGAGATCATGACCTGAGCCAAAGTTGGACACTTAACCAACTGAGCCACGTAGGCGCCCCAAAGGCTGAACATTTTTAAGGAGTTTTTCCTTCTTATTTTGTTACCTTTTTTTGTACAAGATGTTTATAGTCATCACTCCTCAAAAAATATTTTTTGGAAAATATATTCTTACAACCTAACACTGGGCATACAGGCGTATAATTTGAAACTAATATTTTCTAGTTCTTTACGTATACATATACTCAAGTTTCGCTCACCCAGGCTTTTATTAATAGGCGGCCTTCCAACATGGCTAAATCACCGGAGTGGGAACACTAATCTCATTCATGAAGGCTTACTTTTGCAACTCAGCCCAAGGATATTTTTACAGACAACAAAAAGGAAGAAAAAAACAGACCAAAACCTCCTCCATATTGAAGCCTCGTTTACCATTGATACAAAGAGATGAATCCAAAAGGGCGCATCTGAAAAAGATCAAGCATAGGATACTCAAGGGTCTCTGAAGGAGCTGTGAGTCAAACTTGTGTCACCATTCAGGCAGGTCCCAGTATATCTATAAGGAAAGTGTACTGTGAACTAGGCAGCGTGCTCCCCTAAGTACTGAAGCTGAGACATTATGGAAAGCATGTGTGGCAAACCTTGACAGAGTCAGAAAAGACCAAAGGATACTTACTTCTCCTGAAATCTCAGAGATAGAGAGAGGATTAAAATACTTTGGAGGTCACATCCTATTCAATTATAAGGTTATAATCCTGTTTCCAGAAGCCAATGGAGAACAGAAAAGCCAATCTGTGTGTGAACAAACTAGGCATTCTTCAAAATTTATCGTTTTCTTTCCATGTCATAATAGACACAAGCATCCTAGGACGACACATTTTGTGTAAAAAATGTGGTGACTTTAATCATGTATTTGGATAGAATAATTATGGCTTTTCTCAACTTCATTTTCTAGAAGATGAGGGCTCGGCCTCATTTCCTCACAGTGTGGAGGTTTTTCATGAAACTTCCAGGGTGCTAGGTTAGGCATTCTGTTTACAATTTTGCCTTTGCCAGAGCAGAGACCAATCAGATTTCCAGATTTCAAGCCACAGAACTTAGTTTTATCGTCATGTGATACATATGTTATACTATATCTTCTTTGAAACCTTGAGACAATGAAAAAATGAATCTATGCATCTTCGTTGTCATTTCCACTATCAACACTTACATGCAACAAATAGACTGAGACAAATTGTTCTGCAGATTGACGAGCATGACATGACCCTTGGAGTACATTTTTAGCAGTTGAAAACTATAGAAGTAATGACGATACTTGTTTTAAAAATTGATTTTCACTACATGTTCATATATAAACCAGTTAGACTGTAATATAATTATGTATAACTACCATTTTTTGTATTACTATCAAGTGGTATTGTTACTAAAAATATTAGAAGATGGCAAAAGTAGTGTTGGCTTTAATCTGATCAACAATTTAGAAATATTTACCTATCAGACTTCAGTAATCTTGTTTCTCATTCTCCTCTTGCCTTACATGTTTAGGTTTGCCTTCCCTTTTCTTTCATAATAGCTCTTTTCAAACCTCTAAATATGGAAAGTCATCAAGGCTTAGTTTTTAGATTTTTGCTATTCTCCAAGCTCTCTCTTAATCCAATTGCATGAGTTCTAACCTCTCTATAAATAGAGGATTTTAACATTTTTTTTTAATTTTTTTTTTCAACGTTTATTTATTTTTGGGACAGAGAGAGACAGAGCATGAATGGGGGAGGGGCAGAGAGAGAGGGAGACACAGAATCGGAAACAGGCTCCAGGCTCTGAGCCATCAGCCCAGAGCCTGACGCGGGGCTCGAACTCACGGACCGCGAGATCGTGACCTGGCTGAAGTCGGACGCTTAACCGACTGCGCCACCCAGGCGCCCCGAGGATTTTAACATTTTTATCTCAGTATCTCGCTGCTGACATCCTCTTAAGTCCTCTCTGTACCTTAGTGTGCTGATATTCCCAATCATCTCATAGACAGAAATTCCAAAATGAACTTATTAGTGTCAATTCAAAATGTGTTATTTCTGATGTCTCTACTTTCCCCCCAGCTACCTAAACCTGATATATCACACATTTTAGTATTCTAAAAAATTAGTATTCTAATTTCATAGCTAATTTTTTTTTTAATTTCATTTGTGAGATGTTTGGGGATCTGTCAATCTTGGAGATGCCTCCCCAGTCTGTGCTGGGTTATGATTATTTTTTCTTAACGAGATGAAGAAGTCAATACTACACCAAGTTTCAAGGCTCTTATGTGTTTCACATGTCCTTTAATTGCAATTAAGTGCAATGTCTTTCAAGATCTGGATGTCCCTCCCACTTTTCTCAATGCTCTGTCTGCCTGAGGAAGATGCTTCAATGTTCAAAGCACCCCAAGCAACAGAACTAGAATGGCTCCCTCTGTAACTGGAATAGACCAAAGGTAAGTGACCTAAGATTTAAAGATGATCTTCAGCACAAAAAGAGGATTTTTTCCCAACAGGTGCCCTCCTCAATACCCATCACCCACCCCCCCTCCCTCCCACCCCCATCAGCCCTCAGTTTGTTCTCAGTTTTTAAGAGTCTCTTATGCTTTGGCTCTCTCCCATTCTAACCTCTTTTTTTTTTTTTTTTTTTTCCCTTCCCCTCCCTCATGGGTTCCTGTTCAGTTTCTCAGGATCCACATAAGAGGGAACACATATGGTATCTGTCTTTCTCTGTATGGCTTATTTCACTTAGCATCACACTCTCCAGTTCCATCCACATTGCTACAAAGGGCCATATTTCATTCTTTCTCATTGCCACGTAGTACTCTATTGTGTATATAAACCACAATTTCTTTATCCATTCATCAGTTGATGGACATTTAGGCTCTTTCCATAATTTGGCTATTGTTGAGAGTGCTGCTATAAACATTGGGGTACAAGTGCCCCTATGCATCAGTACTCCTGTGTCCCTTGGGATGAGCACTGGGTGTTGTATGGAAACCAATTTGACAATAAATTTCATATATTTAAAAAAATAAAATAAATTTAAAAAGATGCAAACTATAAAGGCTTTAACCTCAAAAAAAGAAAACTAAAGAGAATTACATTAAAAATAAGAAAAAAATAGAGTATAAATTGTTAATTATATTAAACAAGGTTTTAGGAAAATAAAAAAAAAGAGAATTTTTTAATCTCTTGTTATTATTCTGCCTGGAGTAGAAATTTTCAAATATAGTGAAATGTATTTCAAGGTTTTATTTCTTTTTGAATTGTACGGATAAAAAAATTTTTTTCAGAGTGCCTGGGTGGCTCAGTTGGGTGAGCATCCAACTGCTGATTTTGGCTCAGGCCATGATCTCATAGTTCATAAGATCAAACCCCGCATTGGGCTCTGTGCTATCAGCACAGAGCCTACTTGGGATTCTTTCTCTCCCTCTCTCTCTGTCCCTCCCCCATTTGCTCTATCTCTCTCAAAATAAAAATAAATAATAGCATTTAAAAAAAATAAATATTTTCTAATAACTTTTGGGGACTTATATATCTAAAGATAAAGAAGGCAAGATACCTAAATAAAAGAATTAGTGGCCATTTCTCATTAATCCTAAAAACTTGCAGTATGTCTCTCAGGAAAAGACTTCAGAGACATTTGGCTGCTTTCTTCAGTAACATAATTATCATCCATGAATATCTTCTATTTCAATGAAATTAAAAAAAAAATCTTTAAGTGGTCAGTATGTGAAGTTTTAGGATACCTTAAGGTATTTTCCAAAGTATCTTCAATAACATAATGTGATGTTTCTCCCCTCCACTCTGACTGCTACTGGAATCTGGAATCCTGTGGTCTCCAAATGCTCTGGCTATTCTTCTCTTCCAGTTTTACTACACTTTATTATAATGTTTTCAAGTCACACTTTCAACATATCACTTGTAGCCTCAAAATCTTTTAATACCCATGACCTTCTTACTTTCTTGGATTGACAATTAGAGCCCTCTAGATTGTGACCCTATCCTTCCTGAAATCTTATTTGCATTTTCTTAAAGCCACAACAAACATAGATAACTCCCTTCCCCTGTGTATTTGTTGTATATTCTTCTTCCATGACTTTATCCATGTTTTTGCTTCACCATTTTTCAAATTAATTTATCTTTCAAGATTGATGGTAAGTGCCACCCTCTCCATGAGAACATTCCTAATCCTGCTGACACATTTATATCCTTCCTTCCTGTAATGTGATTGTCTTTCCCATTTTACCTTTTATTTATTAGAACAGAAAACATGCAAAGTAAGATGCTTCCACTCATCTTTTTGCTATTGGACAGTAGGAAAAATGTTTTCTATTTTCTGAGGTTTTTTGATATGATGACTATAGCACGCTTGATTTTTATTTAACTTTTATTTGTTGATCAGTGTTTTTTTTTTTTTTTTTAATTACAGATGGTTCTCCTCAGGAGTAGATAATTAGAGCACATATTTTTCCTGCTGTGTTTATTATATATTTATCTTTATAACAAACACAAAAAGAGCAAGGAGAAAGAAAGTGTGTTCATATCCTATAATAAGCTATCTTTTTAATTAACATATTATGAATATATTTGCATTCTTTCCTCATGACAATGCAGAGGTCTTTGCTTATATTTGAACTTTGCTTGTTAATTTAAAGATATTTATAAACACTATGATTGAATTCTTGTCTTCTATGCATCACTTTTGTCTATTAAAGCTGTTTTTCCCTTATTTATTTATCATTTAAGTGAATGAGTCCACCTTTAATCTTACATAGACCCTAAATAGATAATATTTAGATTTTCCTTCACCTTCAACATAACCATGAAAGGCATTAAACTTTGACCAACATCTCTATCTGATTTTATGTGGTAAAAATTAAAAATTAACACTAGCTTCTTTGAGGTAAACAAATACCTAAAGTAGCCATCTCAATCTAAATCATATTCACATGCACCATATCCTTATTTCTTATTTGTATTTATACATTTCCTAGAGTGAAACATTTTTGCAGGTCAGTAAAGAGGTCTTCTACTAGGCCAAATGAAGGCAATAAAAGAAATATAAATGTGACCAAAATTTTTAGATACTTTAACGAAGATCATGTTGGCTGTTTAGAAGATCAAGATCATCTCCATTATTTGACTTAAAGGGCACTGAAACAGCAATGAAAACTCACTTTTAAGATTATATAGGAAGACTCTAGCAGTGTGCTATTACTGAGGCTAGCAGTCAATTTCTAAGGTTATGTGGTTTGTAAGACTTTCTTGAAGTTATTTAAAGGGGAAGCATGTAATTTTGTGAGAGAAATAATGTTCTCCAAGGGTTGATTCTGGGTTCCTGCTATAGTACATATTAAATATTTTTGATGTGTCTTATGTAATATGAGACTATCAGAGGGAATGCATGACGATATTTTTGAATTTAAAAGGGGCTTTATGTCAAAAAACTTCATTCTTCCAAATTAATTATTTCCTGTTTAGTAAATGCCTACAGTATGTCTCAGTCCAATGGGATGGTGTAAGTTATTACACTGTTCCTCAAAGAGTGGTCCTCTTTCTGCTGCAGTGAAATCACTGCAATATTGTCTAGTACATACCCATGGACCTCACCCAAGAACTTCTGAATAGAATATCTGAATTGAAAATTGAGAATTTGCTTTTCTAAGAAGTGATCCAGATGATTTTTTGCACACTAAAGTTTGAGAATTATTGGGTTAGTGATTATTTTTTTTTATTTATATATGAAATTTATTGTCAAATTGGTTTCCATACAACACCCAGTGCTCATCCCAAAAGGTGCCCTCCTCAGTTGGGTTAGTGATTAAAAGCATGAGTCATTATAATCGCACCAAACTGATTGGAGTTCAGTCATTTTGTTTGTTGGATTTCAACAACAATTTGCTTGTTTGTTTGTTTGTTGGATTTTAAAATCTAGTGGAGTTTTAAGGTTTAATAAGAACTCAATAAACATTACCTCTTCAGTGTGTGATAATGGTGATAATGATGACACAGGTATAAGCTAAAGGAAACACTAAAGTAGGATCAAATGCTGTCAGAAAACTATTTTTAAGAGAAGAAAGAGGCAAAGGGAAGAATATTTCTAGGCGCCATCTATCTTCTGTATGTTTTATACCTCACATGTTCTGGCAATCTCTTTTTCCTGGTTACTTGTTTTTTATATTTAAAGGCTGCTGGATCTCATCACAGTGACCCAGAAATGATAGATTTGGATCATGCATTCATCTTTTTGGAAAAAAAAATGCACACATCCTGAGAGATTTAAGTTTAACATAATTACATGGTTATTATATAAAAATTTATATTCAATAAAAATGATGCTCTGTCTTTATTTATTTTACTCCTCATAATTTCTCCTTTATCTTTCTTCCCAAGGTTTGTAAAAAATCAGGATTTGTCCACTGCATACTATAATGAATAAATGAAAGGAGATTTTCACTATCATGAGTCTTATATTCCAGTGACTGGGATCAGGATGATAAGCAAATACACAACAAATGAGTAAATAAGGAAAGAGATTAATTCAGATAGTAATAAATACTAAGAACAAAATGAGATATGATGACATCATTGAAAGTGATGGGGTGAGCTACTTTAGAATAGAGCATCAGGAAAAGACTCTGAGTAGATGATGTGCCCAGAAAACTAAATTACTCGAAGAATTTAGTCATTTAGGAGGATGGAAAAGGTATTTCAGGTAAAAAATAAACCCAAAAGTGGAAATAAACTTATCTAAATAGAAGAAAGCCAGAGTAACCTGAACAGAGTGAACAAGTGGTTCCAAGATTGGTTTAAAAGGTAATCAAGTATCAGGTGATGTGTGATAATGAAAGATATGATAATAGATTTTCAATTTTCTCCAAAGGGAAGGTTTAGCCATTGGAGAGTTTGAGCAATGGAATGATGTAATCTAATTTATGTTTTTGTGAGAAGAGTTTGGCTGCTGTGTAAATGGTAGAATATAATGAGACAAGAATGGGGGTGAAGATACCATTAAGGTACAATTGTAAGAGGAGCACCTGGGTGGATCAGTTGGTTGACTGTCCACCTATTGATTTGGGCTCAGGTTATGATCTCACAATTCTCATGAGTTCGAGCACTGTGTCAGGCTCCACACTGACAGTGAGGAACGTGCTTGGGATCCTGTCTCTCCCTCTCTCTGCTCCTCCCCTGCTGGCACTCTCTCTGCCCTCTCAAAAGAAATAAAATTAAAAGCAAAGATACAATTATAGTAGTCTAAGTGAATGATGATGGAGTTGCAGGTAGGGGCTTAACACACAAATGGCTGGATTGCAGAGAATATTTTGGAGGTGGAGCCGAGGAGATTTACTGATAGATTGAGTGTGTCATGTGAAGGGAAGTGAGGAATCTACAGTGATCTAGATTTGGAGAATAAACAAATGGTTTAACAGTATGGTGCATTTATTGATAAAATTAGTCTGGCCACTTAAAATCTGAAATATGCGGAACTCAGTGGTGAGTTCAAGAAAATAGATAAATGAGAGTGCCATCTATGCATAGGTTGTAGTTAAAATCATAAGACTTCATAGATTATCTAGAGAATGCCAGGCAGGGGGGAATGTCTGGAGCACCACAATGTCTCAAAGTCTGGTAGAGGAGAAAGGAAGCCATCAAAGGAAACTTTGAAAAGAAGATAATGAAGTAAGAAGAAAATCAGGCATCTTGGGTGTCCTTGAAGGCAATGAAAGTATGTGTTTCAAGAAAGAACTATAATCATGTATATCAAATGCTGCTAAAAGTCAAGTAAAATAGGGCAGTGGATTGACCACTGGCTGTGATCATTTATAATCTTGAAAAGAGATTTTTCATTGGAGTTGTGAGGAGAAAAGCCTCTTAAACAATGGGAAGTTAGGAAAGGGAAGGAATAATAAAAATAGACAACTCTTTCATGGGAGTATTGCAGAGGATAGAAAACTGGGGCAGTGACCAGACGGAATGTGGGGTTATGTGATGATTTTGTTTTAAAAGGATCATATTAAGTAATGTTGCATGCCATTTGGAATAATCCAGCAGAGAGAGAGAAAAAACCTTGCTGCTGCATAAGAAAAAAAAACATAATTGCAGAAGCAATATCCTTGAGAAAAATTAATGGAAGTGGAATTCAGGACACAGATGGAGGGCCTGACTTTAAATGGAACCAGAAATTTGTCTTCTATCATAAAAAGAATTATACGGTATAGAAGTAGGTAGGTTAATGGAATTGGTACAGGTCTTGTTTAGAGGAGCTGTATGAGGATAAGTTAGTAATATAGTGTGCAAACATATGGACAAGAAAGGAGCCTTCCCCTTTAAAGCTTACAGTCAAATACATAACCATAATAACCCTTATATTTTTTGTATTGTGCACTATCCTTGTCAATATTTTAATTACATTTAATAATTATATACATTTTGGCAACTTTACCTGCTTTTACTATCCAGCAAGGTGTTATTTTTTGGTCCTTGAACTTTGATGGTGCAGACACACAGATATAAGTTTGCCTCATTGCACTTACCCGTTCTTGTAATCATATGTTTGCAAGCTGTTGGCATAGACTGATATTGCCTGTCATTTTTTCTGACACCATTTAAATCATAGCAATGGTTTAATAGTTTCCTTAAAATGATGCTATCATTAATTCACTTTCTCAATGAGCAAGTTCTATTTTAAGGAATATACTGTGTTCAAAGGATACAGGATATTTTTTTGTATGAATCAATGAGAGTTATGTGTCCTTATATGAGACCCCCTGGTTTATTCTAGCTCAAATAAGATCACATCAAGGAAAATACCCTGGAGTATGGGTAACATCCTAGTTTTAACTCCAGGCAGACCTTAGTTTACATATCAGAATTCCCAGGCTATCTGAACTTGGCAACATTTTTTACACTGTTTCTTAACTTTCTCTTCTGAAAAAGGATAATACCTCGCTCTTTCATTAAGGTGATATTTTGATGGTTAAATAACATTTGTAAAGCAACAAATGCAGTCAGTGTCTGGCATATTATATGGCAAATATTTCATTTGTATTCCTACAATTACTAACATCATTGCTACTACAAGAAAATATTTGAGTGCTTATTACCTATTATGGCAGAGTTAAAACTTTTCAAAGTTTGTAATATATAAATTCCTTTAAATCCTACAAGAGTATATAGTTAATATTTTGAAAGAAAGAAAGAAAGACAAATGATATACCATGAAATAAAATTATTTTGTAAAGGTCACCCAGCTAGTAAGTGACAGAGCACATGAAGAATTCAAACCCTAACAAGTCTAGCTCCAAAGTCCAAATTCTTAGCCTTTACAGTCTGCTGAATCTCACCATTTTTATTCATGATGGAAAAATATTCCTTATCTTTTATCCTGTTAAAGTGGGGTGTTTTCAGTAGCCTACTGTTCTTTATACAACTCTTACTAAAGATAATTGTAGCAATGAGGATCTTAGTTATTGCTTTGTCCTAACTGGATTTTTCCTGTTTCTGTGGGAAGGAAGAATGTCTCTGTATCCTGGGTATACTCAACATTCCACAGGAAGCAAGGACAGAAGTAATAATCCCAATTCTTCCAGAAATTGCTTCCAGGTTATTTAATTATACAATGGGTAAAACATAAAAGATTTTATCTTCTGGGAAGAATTCCTTAATCTTTCCATGTGAAGGACTGTGATCTCAATGACCTACAAAAGCCTTATTTCATCGGTGCCTTATTCACTCTTGTGGACAGTAAAAGGACAGCACCTCATGTTTTTTGCATGACATTATTTTATATAGATGATGTGTTTTTCCCTATTCTCATCACAAAAATTGCAAGAGCCCAGATTTATCAACAAGAGAGCAATCTTGATTCTCTTCTAAGCATTTTTCCTATGCCTAAGGCTCTCCAACTGTCTTAGTAATATTGCTTACATAACTACTTTAGCTCAAAGGGCTCTGAATAAATGTGGCCACCTTGGCATCATCTGATAGAAAGTGTTATGTGGTGCTGAGGTGAAGAACTGGATTTTAATATCAAGTAGAATTAGTAAAATGCTTCTTTCCCTTCCAGACAGGAATGATTGAGGTGTCCCTGAAATTATGCTTTCTATTTTCCATAATCAAAAAGTATTCACATAGTCCTGAATTTCCTCCAAAGGTGCTAGTATACTGATAATTGAATGGTGTTGAGACAAAATGACTTTGAAGACTTTTGGGTCTTTTTTGTCCAAATTCCAACTCTACCACTTACCACCCATGTGATTCTGGGCTGTAACTTATAATACTTACTTCATATTGTTATATCAGGTGAGATAACACATAGAGCATACTTGGCACCCTCTTAAGAATACTGTGGCCAACCAATAGTAATAATAGTCACATATATCCATTATAATACTTTCTTCTACAAAAAACATAAGACCCAAACTAGACCAAACTCTAAGGAACTATATCGATTCACATATGTAACTAGAGGACCAAAGGAAGCATAATCTTCAGGATTGGCTAAATCCAGTGCCACTTGTGTGCTATATCTGTGGGATTTTCCACACTGTGTTCTCTCTCATTTGACTTTTTCAGGAGGTATGTTATTGAACAAAAGACTCTTTTAATCCACATTGCACATTCTCACCCCACAACGTCCAGAGAAAGAGGAAATATGTCGTTTCTCCCAATATAAGTTCCAGCAAATGTACCATGAAACTTTTAGGCCTGAATTGAGTAACTTGCTCCTATGTGAATCATTCCTTGTGGCTAGAAAAATGTCACAGACTGACTGGCTTAGGGCTAGACTATTGTGTCAATCATTGCAGCGAGAATGGTAGGAGTTACCCTTTAACCAGTCGGTGAGACATGGAAATCCAAACTAAAATCAGGTCCCTTTTGGGGAGGGGGAAAGTCAGAGGTAGATAATAAGTAATGTCCACTGGACTTTATTTTCATAATGAATTATTCCTGTGGGTTTCTTCTAAGTAATTGATGATCATCTTAATATTTTTCAGTGAATTCTCTAATTGTGTAACCAAAAATATGTACAAATGCTATTTTTCAGCCTAGTGGTGGATAACATGGCAAAAAGCTTTGAGATCTCAAAATCACAAAAATTCAATTACAGTTGTTCAAACACCTGTCTCAAAGTATAATGAAAGAAGAATGCTCAGTAATTCTTTTTACATAAGTTATGAGTTAGCACATAGCATTATATTGTAAAAAGACAAACATATTTGATAGTGGTATCTGAAAATTCTTCAAAATATGCATTTATCATCAGCATCTGAAGTATGTAATTAGAATAATTACATAGCAACTAAAATGATACGTTTTATGTATAATATAAACTATATATACACTTTTATGATGTATATAATCAGCATTAAATTTTTTCTTAGTTATTTTGATAATCTTCCCCTTATTTATCAGTAAGAATATTGATAAGTTAATTAATTCAATCATATCAAGTATCATCCAGCTTTCTGCATAATCTAACTACAAATGCATAAGAATTCTGATGATAAAGCTCTAGTGTTCATATGACTCAAGTGTTTCCAGGATTTTGTCTTTATAATACTGTTTGACACATGATGAAGCCATAATGTCTATATGGCTATGAAGTCTGACATCCTGACGGTAGAAAGGTTACTTTCATCTGTTGAGATTTGGACCCAATTTTCAATATTCATTCCCTTAATGTTAGATGGTATCTGGATACCCCAATGAAAAGAGAATGTTACACTTTTTAAGTTGTTTGGATTTTTTCATATATTATTTTGATTCCATGAATCAGCAAAAGTTATAATAAATAGTAAAAGTTGTGAAATTAGAACAAAGAGTAAATTGAGGCAGCATTTGGGAATTGTTAAGTCTATTTCTGGAACTTTGTAACAGGAACTGATTTTTTGGATAAGCAGGAAACATCCCTTATAGAGATCTTTTTCAGTTAATACAAAACTTGAAGGCCATATTTCAGAATATTTTTATCAAATTGACAGAAAAATGTGTTCACTTAGGATATTTAGAATACATCAGACTTATTTTCCCTATTTACAGTGGGTTCATAACTTTCATTGTTCTAGAGTTGCACAACAATCCCACAATCTTGGATCCAGCCTGTGTGATTTACCCAGACACAAGAAGCAGGTTCAATCTAATCAGATCACTCTTTTTGCCATGTTTTATACTGCATTTCCTCCACTTTGCCTTATGTTCTCCCCAGTGTAGAAATGCTGCATTTGCTAGTTGTGGATACAAGCTCTTTCAAGACTGCAGTTCTAGTTCACAAACAGGTGTTTGAGCCACAAAGATGAAAGACAGTACTCTCCACTAAATCTGAACCAGGCAATCATACAGCACCTTCTACCTTAGGTTGGCAAACAAACCTCAAGGTTGGTTTCCCCAGAAGCAAATAATGGTGATATCCATTTGGTTAGTATAACAAGCCATGCCCCTTTTCTATTAGTCTAACGAAGAAAAAGATTGTGCAAAATGACCAAATAGTCACTTGGGGAAAATCAAAACATTTCCCATCAGCTGCTTACTTGTTTTAAACAGAAAGTTTCAATACCCTGAAATTTCTTAGCTCAGAGTAGTCATCCTTGAAATAGCTGGAGAACAGTGCAAGAGAAATATTTACTCTCCTAAAAAAGGCAAGACAAAGATGCTTCACTGTGCTCTATTAAATTTAAACTGATTAGTGTCCCACACAACCAGTGTGCACAGGCTGGGCACTAACAATCAGCCATGAAGTGGGGGCTGCCAATGGCAGTTCCAGAACACAGCAAGGGATTGATTAAAGTGAGCTTTCTACCATCTGTGGTCACGTTATGCTTGGGATAGTTCATATATCTGCAAGAGCAGCAGTAAATATGCCAACAGAGGCAACAGGTTTCCTTGAAGCAGAAAAGAAAGTGGAGTCGATCAAGCTAAAGCTATAGCTTAAATCTGATAGCAGAGGATTCATGGAAAAGAGCTGACTTTGGCATTCTGTGTGAAAGGACCATCCAGGATGGAAATATGATGCTAGAAAGATAATTCTTACTTGGAGGATTTATGATTAAAATTTTAATTCATTCTAATATTTGTCCAATTAAATCAGTTATAGGCATTTTGGCTGAGAGTCAACCTTTACATTAGGGAGCAATATTTTTTAAAAGGGTTTGGCTGGAAATGGTGGCTCCAGTGTTTTATTTTATTTGGATGAGAAGAAAAAGAAGGGAAAGAGAAGATGGAAGAGAAGATAAATAATTGGACAAAAGGTGACTTTTGCCTCAAAAAGCAAGGTTGCAATCCATTGGACAATCTCTTGGTTCCATAAAATCCTTTTGTAGGAATCAGAATTCTTGTTCATTCATTCATTCATTCATTCATTCAACAAATGTGTATTGTGTACTTACTTTGCACCTAATGTTAAGTGATGAAGCTCTAAGGAAGACAAACATCCTGACCTCTAGGGGTTTATGGTGTAGGTATACTGAAAAGCAATATATACAAATAACCATATAATATATTTAGGGCTGTTTCGTGTTCTTTGATCAGAATAGTCCAGCAAAAAGTGGCACCTCAAATGGACATACAACTATCTTTCTTAAGTAATATAGTTCTTTCTCTTTGCAATAAATATTCCACACCTCTTCCTTGGTCTTCCAATGGCCTATATTTTTCCTCTCCACTTTCACATTGTAATCATGCATTATGTTTTACATAACAAATGGAAATTATTCCAAAAGATGTTTATCATCTTCTCATGATCAAGTCTACAAATCTGTGTGCATCTGCTACGAACTTCTTTCTTTTTTTACTGAAAAATGGGGGAAATTTTTCTTTCTCATGGCAATGATGAATCATTCCATACATGCTGCCTTCTCTATGACTTTGCTTCTTTGGTTATTTTCTCTCTTCCTGAATCATTAATCTCTCTCTCTCTCTCTCTCTCTCTCTCTCTCTCTCTCTCTCTCGTGTGCATGCATGAATGATTTCCATATGCCAGAAGTCACTGCTTCACAGTATGTTTCACATTGTGGCACACATATAAAGTTATAATAATTTGAAGTCACACTGGGGAAAACTGGTGAGACTGTTCAAGTACGGAGGCAAGTGGCTCCCCTTTTCTCGGGCCATCTGGAGCATTGCAGTAGCAACCATCAGCCTGAGCACTTAGATACCATCTTGTAATTAAACAAATAGGCAAATCAACAAAACTCTCCTTAACTCCATATGTCCATTCAATTCCTTTCTGGTATTTTTTATATCTAAAAATTTTACAATAATTTTCTACATCTGCTTTTCAACCACTTCCTTATCGCTCATTTAAACTCTCTTCAAAATACTCCAGTCAACTTGCCTTCTCCGAAACTGTTATCAGCAATCAACAAATCTACTGCATATCTATTTCTTTGACTCTCATTTGAAAGCTTCCTTCTTTGAACTCTATTTTTATTTCCCTTGATGATTGATTTCAGAATTTTCTGGCTTATTCTCTATGCTTTCCTGATTATATTATTTCTCAGTCTCCATTGCTAGCTCTTCTGTTGCTGTCTGACCTGAGAATTAGGTTCCTTTCCCTCTTCTCTTCCCTCTTCCTTCTTCTCCTGAAGTCATCTTATCCAGTCACATGGTTTTCATTACCACATATGTACTAATAAAACTAAATTTAAATTCTAAGTCTAGCCTTCTTGTCTTGGCATTTACATTTGAGTGTTTTACTGGCATCTTAAACTTAATGAGTTCAAAATTAATTTCTTCATTCTTTTCTTCACCAGTCTTCCCCATCTCAATAAAAATTCCACAAGACAATCAATTTCATAGTAAATAATTCAAGAGTTCTCTGGATTCTACTCTTTTCCTTCCCTCCCATAACCAATTCATCAGTGAGTCATAGTAATTCAATCTTCATACCCATAGAGAATCTATTGGTTTTTTTATTTCTCTTCTGCCACCATTTTAACTTTCACCTTTCTCTCTCACCTGAATTACTGAGATAACCTCTTGCCATTTGTCCTTACCTCCCACCTTTCTTCTCTAACCTTTTTTTTTCCTCAGTAAAGCAAAATGATCTTCCTAAAGTACAAATTATTTCATGCTCTCAAATAAAACACTTCAAAGTGGGCACAAAATAAAATCTGTACTCTTTTATGGGTTACAATGCTCTAAATAATTTGGCCTCTGCTTTTCTCTTTACTTTTTGTCTCTACTTTGGCCTCTTTTTTGTCTACTACCTCTCACAGACTCCATGGCTTTCTTTTAGTCACTCATATAAAAACCTTGTCCAATAGGTATACTTTTGCCTATATATTCTACCCATTTTCCCTTTGTATGATTGCCTCTTCCTTATCTTTTAAGGCTGGACTTAACTGCTTTCTACTCAGTTATTTTGTTTCTGATCATCAAATCTTGAGTCGGTCTCACGTGTTATTCCTTCTCACAGTGTATTGCCCTTAATTTTCATGTTGTTTATTATAATTTTTATTATTTCATAACTTTATTTACCTATCAATTGTCACTGTTTCTAGAAGGTAAAATGTATAAGGTTAAAGACATTTTTGTTCTGTTCATAAAAATATAGCAAAGTGCTGCCGTATAGGTGTTCAATAAATATATGCTGAATATGTATTCCATTTCAATATGGCAGACTTAGACACGTCTAATCTCTTTTTTTTTTCAATACCACCACTTAAAAATGTGAAAGAAACTTAAACAGGGAACATGAAGATATTCCATTACTGAACACATTTTTAAACAACTGTTTGAAAAACCAAAAGGAAATCACTACCACATATTGATTAGAGAGAGCAGAAGGAAGCCACAGTCTACAATATACACTAATGTGGTTGCATTCAGGGAGGGAGCCAAGTCAAGCAATGAGTTCTGCAAAGAGAGAGCTGGAGTAATGTAGCTGAAAGCATGGACACTAATAGAAAGTTTATGAATGGAACAGTTTATTTATCCATTTCTCTCCTCTATATCCTACATGGATACAGACTTTCAGCCAGAAACTTAAGCCTAAGTAATAACATTATAGCTTTATTTTCTATGGAAATGATAAAAACTATCTCTGAAGTTAAAGCCATTGCTATGAGTGTCACCACACCAAATCAAAATTTTATTCTTTTTAGCATTTAGGAATTTTCCAGGATGTCGTAGACTATGAGTTTAGAGTTCTCTCTTGTCCAACAGGAGGACAGATGCAGATTTCAATACAAGAGAGGCTAATGTCTGGGAGGAGACAAGAGCCATGAGCTGGAGTTTCATCTCCATATTTATTGAGCGCTCAAGATCTTACACACGTGGTGAACATGAAGAAAACAATCAGATAGTAATCATTAACTTATGTGGGTAAGCAGCATAGAGACTGTGGGGCAAATGGAGTTTGTGATCAGAGTATATTGGCACCAGATGGAAAGTAGTTTCTTGCAGGTGATATAACAAGTTACTCGTGATTCCATTATAATATCTCGTTAACTAACCTTGGGAGTTTTCGCCCTGTGGCGGCAGTGTTGCAGGTAAGTTTTGTTTTTTTTTTTTTTTTTTTTAACCCATTTATGTAAGTATAAGGGATTCTTGAACCTACTTCCCCACACCAGAGTAATGGGTAGGATCTCATCTTACCAGCTTAAAGCAAAAGCCAGTTGACTCTATTTACCTAAGCACACAGAAGTCTTTTTTACTGCCTTAATTTAAGATATGAATAGATAATCAAACATCACCCAACAATTAACAAAAGAGACAAGACAAAGCAAGTGAAAAAGAATGTCATAGAGGAATTCAAAATATCAGAAAATATTAACAATTAAGCAACACTTGCATTAGTATTCTTAAAGTGATTTGATTGGAATTATTAGTGACAAGAAAGCATTCTAAAAGCTTTAAATAGAACTGCAAATTCAAAAATAAAAATTATAAGAAAAGAAAGATAATTTTGAGGGACTCTCCAAAACTGTAGAACAAAAAGACAAGTAGCTGTGAAATATAATTTTTAAAAACCTATAAAAGATACTAAAGACCAATATAGAATGTTTTATATTTGACTGCTCAATAGAGTGAAATTAGAAACAAGGAAACCAGAGTTTTGTCCTTGAGAGGACCTAGAAAATTCCAAATAGAATGGAAAACTTATGACCAGATCTATGACTGCAAAATGGCAGCATTCGAATTTTCTTTAAGTTGTGAAATATTATGGATTGAAAATAAATCAATATATTCATTAATAAATGAGGATTTAAATGACAAATTTGTTATATAAAAGCTAAAAGATTACAGAGAACACGCTCAGAGCAATAAAATAAAATTTAATTTTTGTCTTGATCTCCATACCCAGTCAAAAATGTCATCATGGGGCACCTGGGTGGCTCAGTCAGTTGAGTATACAACTCTTGGTTTTGGCTCAGGTCATGACCTTATGGTTTGTGATTCTGAGTCCACAATGGGATCCACACTGTCAGTGCAGAGCCTGCTTGGGATGTGCTCTCTCTTTCTCCCTCTCTCTGCCCCTTCCCCACTCTCTCTCTTTTTCTCTCAAAAACAAATAAACTTGGGGTGCCTGGGTGGCTCAGTTGGTTAAGTGTCCAACTTCAGCTCAGGTCATGATCTCAGAGTTCGTGAGTTCAAGCCCCACGTCGGGCTCTGTGCTGACAGCTCAGAGCCTGGAGCCTGTTTCAGATTCTGTGTCTCCCTCTCTCTCTGACCCTTCCTTGCTCATGCTCTGTCTCTCTCTGTCTCAAAAATAAATAAAACATTTAATAAATAAATAAATAAACTTAAAAACATGACATCAAATGTGACAAAGATATTTTCAGCCCCATAAATGTTATCTCCCGTAAACCCTATCTTAGGAATTTACTGAATTAAGAGACTAGAGGAAACAAGGCTGGTAGACATAGATCATGGAGCAGGGAAAAGGCAGAGAGAGTCAACTTCTCTTGGAGTCCATTCGGACAACTGTGCTGGAAAGGCCAGGGCAACAATTTAAATTGGATAAAGAAGGGGGAAAGGGTGGCAGCCATGAGAGAGGACTGTAAGAAGAATTAACAGGTATGATGGAAAAGATATCAAAACAGAAACTTGGAAAAGACAAAGGAAAGGAGGAAGGTATAGAATTTAAAGAGAGAGAGAAAAAGAAAATAATCAGAAAGTTTATTT
Source organism: Puma concolor (assembly GCF_028749965.1). Lineage (NCBI taxonomy): Eukaryota > Metazoa > Chordata > Mammalia > Carnivora > Felidae > Puma > Puma concolor. Next base: position 48,006,094 of record NC_141684.1, read on the forward strand.
AAAAAATTAGAAGTCAGAGCCCAGATGAAAAATAATCTTTGATCTCAGCATTTTTTTTGGATAACATTTTGTTTAATGGAGGTTGAAATTTAGTGTTTAGTGCTGCTGTGTAGTAAGAGTTTTCATATTTCATCTTAGAAAATGTCTTTCCAACCAAATAAGAATTTTTAAATACTAATATCAATCCATAAGCTTATTTTAATTGAACATATTCATCATTTAGAAGTCATTTATAGAATTCTATCAGATTCTCCTCTTGGTATTCACCTTTTTGTATGTCATTATGTGCAGATTAATCACTTCTATTTGAAAGATGGATGGAAGCTCCTCAGTTGTAGAGTTAAATGGGTTTTAAAGTATGAAAATTTCCTTTACATTTGCATCGAGGTCCAAAAAACAGATCTGTGTTGGAGCTCAGAAAACATATCCACTACAAATTTGCATGGGAATAGAGACTTCATTTCCTGTTTTAACTTTTGACAGAATGGTAAGCCTTTAAAGTAGCCTGACATTGCTTGTGATTCAAACAACATCGGTTGTTGAAATGATTATACTACAGAATAAACTCCATATTTAAGCACTATTCTGCCTATGATTTTAGGTTGAATTCATTAAGAAATATCAAAAAAATAATATAAAAATTAACATTAAAAAAAGAAATATCATTACATCTGTAATTAATAGTGGTTGAAGCAATTCTTTTCATTCAGAAAAGGAGGGTACCTGGGAGGCAGTTGAGCGTCTGACTCTTGATTTCGGCTCAGGTCCTGATCCCAGGGTAGTGTGTGCGTGGGATCTACCCCGTTTCGGACTCTGCGCTGAGCATGGAGCCTGCTTAAGATTCTTTCTCCTTCTGCCCTTCTGCCCTGCTCATACTCAATCTCTCTCTCCAAGAAAAAAAAAAAAAAAAATCATCAGTTTTAGTCCTGTGCTCAGATAAATCCCAGTGAAATTTTACCATTGCTAACCCATTAAACTTCTGTGAAGTAGGGGGCAGGTGAGATTATTCAGCTTCTATTTCTATCAAAAATTGTCCACCTGACAATACTTACGTCCATAAGCACAAGTGAAGCTCATATTCACAGCATTTCCAAATGATAGACGTCAAGTATTTGTCTGCATGAATATCACAATGAGTATCTCTGTAAGCTTTCCCCACATTACATTTTCACAGTTTTGCAACTATGTTCAACTTTTCCTTTTTCAACTGCATATCAATTTTTATCACCATCTGTTGCAATATATCTTAACGGATTCCTCTTCAGGTTGGGCTGAATTCATGTTTTCTTTTTTGGGGTGCCTGGGTGGCTCAGTTGGTTGAGTGTCCAACTTCGGCTCAGGTCATGATCTCACAGTCTGTGAGTTCAAGCCCCGCGTCGGGCTCTGTGCTGACAGTTCAGAGCCTGGAGCCTGCTTGGAATTCTGCCCCTTCCCTGCTCATGCTCTCTCTCTCTGTCTCTCAAAGATGAATAAACGTTAAAAAAAATTAAAATCTTCTAATTTCTCTGTCACTTTCTCGTGAGTTGGGAATACTGCCATGAGTGTTCATGTGAACATCAATGTATATTGTAGTCTGACTTTTAGCACAGTTATATTGTCACTGAAAAAAAAACACAATCTTTGTCATCCAATTCTATAACAAAATAACCTCCATACTACTCTGCCTTAAAATTGTGACATTTAAAGTCCGCTCTTCTTTTTTTTCTTGTTTTGACATAATGAGTATGCACTGGTAGTCAGTAAATAATAAAATAGCACAGTACAATGATACATGTGACATTCACAATCCTGTCAAGTTATAACCATGTCAATGTGACAGCAATAGTCTGAGCAGCAATGCAAAGCTGTGAGAGTACCACATACGGTCTCTGCTGCAATTACTCAACTCTGCCGTTTTAGCCCGGAAGCAGGCAGATATAACATGCACACAAATGAGCATGGCTGTATTCTAATAAAACTTTATCAGTAGATGCTGAAGTTTGACTTTCATGTAATTTTTATGTGTCACAAAATATCTTTACAATATATTTTTCCAATGCTTAAAAAACATGAAAACCATTCTCAGATTGCCTGCCTACAAAAACAGGTACCAAGCTGGATTTGGTCCACACCATTGTGCATTCCCTCATCAGTTTGGACTGCATCCACAGGCTTCCTTGCTCACTGAATTCTGGTTGGGTTTGTCAGTGGGGAATAGCGCGGAGGAGAAGAGTGAGTTTGGGGTATTGATTTTCCTGCTGCTGACCCCTCTCCACGAGATTGCTGCAGGCTGGTTGCCTACCTCATCTGAAGCTGTTTTTAATGTTTATTTATTCTGAGAGAGAAAGAGCACAAGTAGGGGAGAGGCAGAAAGAGGAGGGGTAGAGAGAAACTCAAGCAGGCTCCATGCTTAGCGTGGGGCCTGACCGTGGGGCTTGATCTTACAACCATGAGATCATGACCTGAGCCGATATCAAGAATGGGACGCTTAACCGACTGAGCCAACAGGCAACTTCACCTGAAGCTTTTAAGGCTGCATCCCTCTACTAAAGGTTTTAATTCCTGTCAGGTGGACTTCTACACACCGTTCTGTTTCTAGGTAACAACAACTGCTCCTTCTACTATTCCTTCACTTGCAGAGGCAATAAGGAGACTCCAGCTTTGCTAGCCCTGGCTTTATTCGCTGCCCTTATCCTTTGCTACAATGTGACTTTATAAATGGTTAACAGAGTTAGCCTAAGTTTTAAAATATATTTTCAGTTGTGATCCTAACTAATCCAGATACTAATACTAATTTCTCAGAGTTAGTAAATGATAACGTAATCTCCCGTCACTTCAAACACACGAGGCACTCGCTAGGTATAACTGGAAATGTATCTCCTCTTTTCCCTGGTGCACCTTCATATTAAAACAATGTGTGATGAGCACAGAAAAGGCTGGCAAGCGAGAAGAGGGTAGAGCGAGGGAGAAAAAGAATGCTTACTCTGACAGCTCCAAAGTCTCGCAAGAAAATTGTCTCTCGATTTTCCCTAATTACGTTTATGGTTTAAAATGTCCTCTAGCTACTGGTCTTTACACAGTCTCTCCTAATTTTTCACCAAAATCCCCAGAAAAAGCACAGAATAAATGATGGGAACTCAACAACACCAAAATTTAGGAATGATTTGCATACTATTGCCAGAGTTGGAAAAATTTGCACCATTTAGCAGGCAGATGGAACTCAACTGAGAAACTAATTTGAGTTTCCCATGGGTATTAAGTGCCAGAAACAGCAAAACTGCCAGCCTGACGGAAGACAGGAAGACCCTCTGTTTCTCTCCCTATCTGTCTCTTGGGACAAAAATGCATTTTCTTAACCAATCAGGACAGTCATACCTGGAAAGTATCAATGTTATTTTTGAGACTATTCTCCATTTTATAAAATTATCAATTAAGGTACAAAGAAGGCATAGCCAAAGCAAACTGCTTCTAATTTTTTTTAATTAGTAATTTAACAAACACGTATTGAACATCTACTGTATGTCCCTATATTAGCAGTGGGGGGAATAAGACATTGGTCCCTCAAAGAGCCTATAGTTTGGTGTGAAAATAAAACAATTTAGAACATGGTGTGAGATGAGAGCATAGTGCTTAGCAAGTTTTCCTGAAGAAAGCGATGTTTAAAAGGATATATATTTATAATGTTGGCTGAATAAGACACTATGCATTAGAAAAAAGTGTGCATGCCTGCATGCATAGTTCTGAAAAAAAATACAGTCTCCCCCCAAAAACATTTAAGGGACGAGAAATAAATGGAACTTGAAAGCATCCTCTGACAATTAAAAACAATTTCAGACTTTATATTTATGTATTTATTTTTATAGGAGAAACTTCATTTGAAATATTTATTTCAAATGGACAAGAACGGGACCACGGCCAAAGGGAGAGGATTACCACTGCAATAGAGAGAACATCGCTACCATGAGCTCTTCAAGTTCTCAAGGGTTAGGCAAAAGGGTGTTTCTTTTATAGAGAGGAGTCAACAAGGCTAGAAAGAACCAGGTGTGGGGAGTGGAATGAAAAAGAGGCATGATTGGATAGTGGCTCTGAGAGTGCTTTATTTTGACACCAGCCTGTATTCAGGAGAGGCCCTTAAGGGGGACAGTAATGCTGGCTCAGGCTGAGGGTGAGTCAGATTTCAGGTGGGAGAAGAAAGAAACTTAACCAAAGTTTGTTCCCATTGATCAGTCAGTGGGGCAAGCAGTTAAGCTAATTATTTATGAGGAAAGCATGGAATGTGGACAGTCTGCATCTGGCCTTGTCATAGGTAAAGAAGGAGGCATTCTTGAGTCTCCCATATGGGGAAGGGTGGTTTCTTGTCCTAGGAAATTTCTGAAACACAAAGCACTGGGGATAAGGAGGATTTCCTTACCCGTCTCTGTTTTCTAGGATCACAGACAGCATTCACTGGGGTAAAGTTCAACATTGTTACCTTAATGTAGTGTGTCTTCACAGGAGTTGTAGATTTACCATTAATTCATCTGTACAAAATGTTAGAGACCAATTCTTGTGGGTAAGAGATGATTCTGCTTGAGATCAGCAGAACCAAACTTAACTATAGGCCAGAGGCTGGGAAATGAATGATTTGTTAAAAGCTTACTCATGCACAATTCCATCTCAAGTTGTATTGTTGTCATCTGATTGATTTAGGTGCTTAGTACTGCTACCAAATTACCTTCATTCTTCAGAACTTTTGACAACACTTTCCTTGTGGGGTCACATCTTCTAGAATGCAAAGTGCTATCAGCCATTACCCTTATTTCCTGCCAAGTGGCTTTTTGAGCTTTAAAGATCCAAATAACTAAGTGTGAGGTGATGAAGTAGAAGGAGGAAACAATTCTCTCACTATCTCAAAAAGCAGTACTTCCCCAGGAGGGAAGGCTATTTAAATTTTTATAGACCCTGAGTTTTGGGCCAGGGGACAGTTAGTGGGGTAGGGTCAGATGACTTAATCCTCTCGTAGCTGTTGTGTTTCAATAAACTAGGAACACTGTTTTCTCCAATTTCTGCCAGATCCTGGCAATGGATGGATCTCTTTCCCTCTCTTTAGCTGGAGTTGTTGTGAGACTTTATGGCTTTTATTTGTTTGTTTATTCAGTGTCTTCTTGAGAATTTTCATGAGAAATCAGGAGAGGCTATATTCCAAATTTAGGGGTACTGCTTGCCAAATGCTATTTTTAGCCAAAAATCATAAACTAAAATCTTCTTTAGAGAGGCAATTTCTGCTTAAATCAACAAATAAGAAGGCAATTTAAATACTCAAAAGAACTTTGATATTGCTCAAAACAATCTATAATTAAATATGACAGTTAGATCAGCCTTAGAATCAAGCAATTAGCCTATGCCTGTAAGATTTAGATGAAAGAAGTTTGGGCTAATGTAACTCAATGTCTAATAAAGAATTACAACATAGGAATTAATGCATATGAAACCTCCTTGTCATCTGAAAGCTTAAAGAAAGGAAATTGACCAAGATAGCGTTAACATTCTCCTCAGACTGGCAGAACTATAGACAAGTTTCTTCCTACTATAGGCCTCTGACCTCTCTTCTTAGAGCATTTACTTTAGAATACTTGGAATTGTAAATTACTTCCCTGACCTTTGAGACATAAGTCTTCTCCCAGTTTCTGGCCATGCTTAAAATAAGGAGTGTCTTTCTCGAAGGCCTGAGAGCCATCCCTCTGAAATGTAATCACCAAGAAATTATCCCTGTCTCCTAGTCTCTCTGGGAGAGTAGAAGCCTAATTTCTTCAACTGCCATTTAGAAAACACAAATGACCTATCACACTGACCACCTCCCATAACTTCCTCTGGTGATTTTCCACTAGCTCACCTCAGCACTGAAAACTCTCCTGTGTTTTATTTCAACAGAGTTGAAGTCTCTCTCCTATTGCAATAGTCTCAAATAAAGTCTTCCTTGCTTGCTTAACTTTGTCTGGTATGATTTTTCTTTGACAATGTTTTTACGTTTGTCTTTTCATAGAACTATGGGGAAGATGTTTCTAGGTAAATGTGTTTTAGGTAAACAGCTTATCTGTTACTCTGATTTTAATTGAGTAGTTACTGAAATTTATCATTTCAATTAATGTTTCAAACCACTGTGGAGGTTAAGAGACTCTCTTTTAGACTAAAACAATGGAATTTGGTGAAAAGAAGGTCCAAGTATTGGAAGTAAAAACTAATGAGAGAATATTTGAAAGAAAGATTTTATTTTATGAACATGAAGTTTTCCCATTTCCCTTTTTCTTCTCTTCCTTCCTATCTTTCTTCCTTCTTCCCTTTTTATAAGTCTTTCCTCTCAGGTAATTACTGTAGCTTAAAGGACACAATCTGCTTTCCAATCTGTTTCAATTATCATTTATAAAAGTAAAAAAATTCAGTGAACTTTGGGAAATTTCACACAATTCATAGCATTTACACTAAACACAATTTCTGTTAAATTTATTAAATGTCTTGATCACATTTAAGCTAAAATGCATGTCTTAACCTGTTTTACTTGTTTCACACTTTATTCAGAGTCAAAGAAGAAGAGAGGTGATCTTTAAATATTTGGGAACCTAGAGGTCTCTCAGACAATCTTGATCCTGACAGTCTGTATAGTCATTTATTTTGAGCTAATTCTGGTTCATTTTCTCTCTCTCTCTGGCTCTCTCTCCCCCTCCCTCCCTCTTTTCCTCTTTTGTTTTGCCTCCTTTCTTATGGTTATTACACTTTTTGTTGATACTGTGGGCTAAGTCATCTTGTGAAAGACATTGTTATCACTGCTAATGGCCCTGCTGCCTTATCCAAAGACAAGGCATTAGTGATTTTAAAACTCAAATGTACATAAGAATTACAATAGGTACTTGTTAGAAGTGCAAATACCTGGACCCGCTCTAAGTAATTATGATTTGAGTGCTGTCTGGTAGGGTTTGGAATTTGCATTTGAAGAAGCATTTGATTTAGGTGAAGGATCAAATTGGGGGAAACATCAAGATGGGGTAAAATATATGAATCAGAGAAAATTAGAAGAGTGAAAATATGAATTGTGGGAGACTAGGAGAATAGAGGATGTGTGTATGTTTATTAAATAAGACAAATAAGTGAGAAAGAGGCACATACATGGCCCTGGCCCTGTAGGTCTTCTGTATGCTTCATTTTCAAATTCTGCTGATTGCACCTATCTTGCATCAGAGGAGAGTTGTACTTCAATCATTCTGTTCTTTTAAAATAAAATCTATTAAAGTTGAGATTATTTAATAAATTAATTGCTATAAATGAAGTGATCCCCCTTTCCTTCTTTGTCAGACATACATTTATACTTTCATCTGGTCAAGTGTTGCTGGTATCCCAGGATTTTCATTCTGTTTAACTCTGAGAAAACTGTTAAATATTTGCTTTCACCAAGTTTGTCCTGAATCACCTTTTAGAATATTAGTTGTTACTGTATAATACTTCAAATAAAGTAATATATATATATGCATTTCTTTTAGTTTTCTTAAGTGAGGCAGAGTCAATTGGGAGAGCTAAATGATAAATGTGTTGATAATGTGGTGTCAAGTAATATATATTATTGACTGGTGACTCATCAAAAGAATAAAAGAAAATAATCACGAATAGGAAAATTTTCCTTTTTTTTTAAAGTGATTTCTATACCTAATGTGGGGCTCAAACTCACGACCCCAAGATCAAGAGTCACGTGCTCTACTGACTGAGCCAGCCAGCTGCCCCAGAAAATTTTTCTCTCTCTTTTTTTAATGTTTATTTATTTTTGAGGAAGAGAGAGAGAGAGAGAGAGAGAGAGAGAGAGAGAGAGAGAGAGACAGAGTGTGAGCGGGGGAGGAGCAGAAAGAGAGGGAGACACGGAATCCAAAGCAGGCCTCAGGCTCTGAGCTGTCAGCACAGAGCCTGATGTGGGGCTAGAACTCCCGGACAGCAAGATCATGACCTAAGCAAAGTCAGATACTTAACCCACTGAGCCACCAACGTGCCCCCCCGAAAATTTTTCTAAGCAGCTTTTTATGGTTAGGCAATTCCAAAATCTAACATTCTCATGGAAATTGCTCATGATTTCTACTTTAAGAAACCAGATCTTTGTTCCCTTCTATATGAATATGAAACAACATTTGAAAAAGCATTCTCTAAGACATTGTAATGATAAAAGAAAAAGCATGAGATTTGTTTTCCAAAACCAATTATATAACAGCAAATTATTTCACATTAAATTATACATTAATATTTACAGCAAATTACCACCTTAACTTCAGGAATTTTTCAGAAACATAGTGGGCATGTCTTTAACTTGTGTTGGCATTATATCCAATATGACTCTTAATGGATGCCTTCTGCAGACTTGTTTAAAAGATAGAATATTTACATTTTAAAATGATATTAATAAGGGCACCTGGGTGGCTCAGTCTGTTAAGTGTCCGACTTTTGATTTCAGCTCAGGTCATGAACTCACAATTTGTGAGTTCGAGGCCCACATCAGGCTCCACACTAATAGTGTGGAGCCTGCTTGGGATTCTCTCTTTCCCTGTCTCTCTGCCCCTCCCCCAATCATGTGCATGCTCTCTCTCTCAAAATAAATAAACAGCTAAAAAAATAAAATAAAATGATATTAATAATAATTAATTTATGTGCCAGATAGTGGGTTTTTCCCTAAGATTTCCTCAATTCTGTACTATTATAAAAAGTAAGCATAAGTATATACCTGTATTCATAAATACAATTTCCATAAGAAGCAAACATAAAAGAAGCATTTAGAACATTTGCCAGTTGCATGCCCTCTTTTAGGTCATGTGGGCAAGGTGAGCCTAAGTGAATATTGGATTAGGTTCCTTACTATTGCAACCCCAACACCCCCAACCCTGCCACATAATGCCCCGCACCACCCTTTCTCCCCCAGCTTCCACTCAAAACCACTTCCTGTCTACCTTTTTTTGGGAGTTTGAGTAGGATCTATTGGCCTACTGAAGAACAATTTCTGCATATCTTGATACCAGACCCAGAAACACAGTACAGTATGTCATAAAATACACATACTTTTCAATGGATCGCTGTTCCAACACACCTTAAGATATAGATATTTCTAATTAGCACACTTTGGCACTGAGTAAGTAAGGTGAAGTGGGACCAATATTTGGGGGGAATCAGACTGCTAAAGATTTGTGGATAGGGATAACTTGCCAATACATATGCATCTTCATTATCTTGCAATTGTAGGTTATTTATTTATTTATTTAAAATTTACGTCCAAATTAATTAGCAGATAGTGCAATAATGATTTCAGGGGTGGAATCCAGTGATTTATCTCCTACATATAACACCCAATGCTCATCCCAACAAATGTCCTCCTTAATGCCCCTTGCCCATTTATCCCATCCCCTCACCCACAGTCCCTCCAGCAACCTTCAGTTTGTTCTCTATATTTAAGTTTCTTATGTTTTGCCCCCCTCCCTTCTTTTAATATTATTTTTGCTTCCCTGACCTTTATGTTCAACTGTTTTGTATCTTAAATTTCACATATGAGTGAAGTCATATGATATTTGACTTTCTCTGACTAATTTTACTTAGCATGTTCCACCCATGTAGTTGCAAATGGCAAGATTTCATTCTTTTTGATTGCTGAGCAATATTTCATTTTGTGTGTGTGTGTGTGTGTGTGTGTGTGTGTGTGTGTGTGTGTGTACCACATTTGCTTTATCCATTCATCTGTCAACGGACATTTGGGCTCTTTGCATACTTTGGCTATTGTCGATAGTGCTGCTATAAACATTGGGGTGCATATGCCCCTTCAAAACAGCACTCCTGTCTCCTTTGTATAAATACCTAGTAGTGCAATTGCTGGGTTGTAGGGTAGTTCTAGTTTTAATTTTTTGAGGAACCTCCATACTGTTTTCCACAGTGGCTGTACCAGTTTGCATTCCCACAACAGTGTGAGAGTCTCCCTTTCTCTGCATCCTTGTCAACATCTGTTGTTTCCTGTATTGTTAATTGTAGCATTCTGACAGGTATGATGTGATATCTCTTGTGGTTGTGATTTGTATTTCCCTGATGATAAGTGATGTGGAGCATCTTTTCATGTGTCTGTTTGCCATCTGGATGTCTTCTTTGGAAAAGTGTCTATTCATGGCTTTTGCCCATTTCTTCACTGGATTATTTGTTTTTTGGGTGTTGAGTTTGGTAACTTTTAATAGATTTTGGATACTAACCCTTTATCTGATATGTCATTTGCAAATATCTTCTCCCATTTCATCTCTTGCCTTTTAGTTTTACTGACTGTTTCCTTTGCTGTGCAGAACCTTTTATCTTGATGAGGTCCGAATAGATCATTTTTGCTATTTTTTCCCTTTCCCCCAGAGACATGTTGATCAAGAAGTTGCTGTGGCCAAGGTCCAAGAGGTTTTTGCCTGCTTTCTCCTCGAGGATTTTGATGGCTTCCTGTCTTACGTTTATGTCTTTCATCCATTTTGAGTTTATTTTTGTATATGGTGTAAGAAAGTGTTCCAGGCTCATTCTTCTGCATGTTGCTGTCCAGTTTTCCCAGCACCACCTGCTGAAGAGACTGTCTTTATTCCATTGGATATTCTTTCCTGCTTTGTCAAAGATTAGTTGGCCATGGGTTTGTGGGTCCATTTCTGGGTTCTCTATTCTGTTTCATTGATGTGAGTGTCTGTTTTTGTGCCAGTACCACACTGTCTAGATGACTACAGTTTTGTAATACAGCTTGAAGTCCAGAATTGTGATGCCTCCAGCTTTGGTTTTCTTTTTCAGGATTGCTTTGGCTATTCAGGGTTTTTTCTGGATTCATACAAATTTTAGGATTATTTGTTCTAGCTCTGTGAAGAATGCTGGTGTTATTTGGATGGAGATTGCATTGAATATATAGATTGCTTTGGGTAGTATCGACATTTTAACAATATTTGTTCTTCCTATCCATGAACATAGAAAGCTATAGAACACTGAAAGCTATAGAGAGCTTTTAAAATAAATTGAAGAAGACACAATTCACAATTCTTATTCAATTTCTTTCAAAAGCTTTCTATAGCTTTCAGTGTGTAGTTTTTCACCTCTTTGGTTAGGTTTATTCCCAGGTATTTTATGGGTTTTGGTACAATTGTAAATGGGATCGATTCCTTGATTTCTCTTTCTGCTGCTTCATTATTGGTGTATAGGAATGTAACTGATTTCTGTGCATTGATTTTATATCCTGCCACTTTGCTGAATTCATGGATCAGTTCTAGCAGTTTTTTGGTGGAATCTTTTGAGTTTTCCATATAGAGTGTCATGTCATCTGCAAAGAGTGAAAGTTTGACTTCCTCCTGGCCAATTTGGATGCCTTTTATTTCTCTGTGTTGTCTGATTGCTGAGGCTAAGACTTCAATACTATGTTGAGTAACAGTGGTAGGAGTGGATACCTCTGTCATGTTCCTAACCTTAGGGGAAAAGATCTGTTTTTCCCCAGTTAGGATTATATTAATGGTGGGTCTTTCATATATGGCTTTTATGATCTTGAGTTATGATCCTTCTATCCCTACTTTCTTGAAGATTTTTATTAAGAAAGATGCTGTATTTTGTCAAATGCTTTCTCTGCATCTATTGAGAGAATCATATGTTTCTTATTCTTTATGTTATTAATGTGATGTATCACATTGATTGATTTGTGGATATTGAACCAGCCCTGCATCCCAGGTATAAATCCCACTTTATCATCGTGAATAATTCTTTTAATGTATTGTTGGATCCAGGTGGCTAGCATCCTGTTGAGAATTTTTGCATCCATGTTCATCAGGGAACTTGGTCTGTACTTCTTTTAGTGGGGTCTTTGTCTGGTTTTGGAATCAGGGTAATGGCTCATAGAATGAGTTTGGAAGTTTTCCTTCCATTTCTATTTTTTGGAACAGCTTCAAAAGAATAGGTGTTAACTCTTTTTTAAGTGTTTGGTAGAATTCCCTTAGAAAGCCATCTGGTCCTGGACTCTTGTTTTGGGGATATTTTTTATTACGAATTCAAGTATTTACTGGTTATGGATCTCTTCAAATTTTCTATTTCTTCCTGTTTCAGTTTTGGTAGTTTATATGTTTCTAGGAATTTTTCCATTTCTTCCAGCTTGCCCAATTTATTGGTATATAATTTCTCATAATATTCTCTTATTATTGTTTGTATTTCTGCAGTGTTGGTTGTGATCTCTCCTCTTTCATTCTTGGTTATTTATTTACTTATTCTTTTTCTTTTTGATCAAACTGGTTAGGGGTTTATCAATTTTGTTAATTCTTTCAAAAAGCCAGGTCCTGCTTTCATTGATCTCTTCTACTGCTTTTTTGTGTGTGTGTGTTTGTTTATTTGTTTGTTTTTTTCAATAGCATTGATTTCTGCTCTAATCTTTCAATATTTCATTCAAGAGTTATTTATCAAGCACCTACTATGGACTGGAAGATGAACTATACTGCTTCATGAAAGCTGATTGTGTATTCCTCTTTATATGTCTATACTGTGTGTGGCATTACATTGGCAGCTTAAAACTATCCATGGTGGGAGTATTTACAACACAGTATTAGACAGTTGTTAGACAGCTGGACATTTTTTTTTTCCAGGAGTGCTGATATACCAGCATACAACTTACTAATGCCAGATATCACCCTTGCCCTTGAAGAGCTTACTGACAAGTAGCTGTAAAAGACAAGAAATCTTTTGGATGTTCATTCTGAAAAGATAATTCTGTTGCCAGTTTGGAAGTGATTAAATCAGAGATGAGGCTAGAAGTGTCATCAGAACAGTCTCCCAGAAGTGCCTGTGGGATTTAGGTGAACAGTGCTGAATACCTCACTTAGGAAAATGACAATGGAGGTGTACAGATGGGCAATAAATTTTGTAGGAGATCGACTTAGAACTAACATATTGATCTTCCACTACGACCCATGAACTGAACTGCAAAAGGGACTTCTCCGCTACACCAGTAAACTGAACGAAATAGGTGAAGGAACAGATTTCAGATATTGGACAACAGGTGGCACCTGAATTATTCTTATGTTCCTAACTGCCATCCATACTTTTAGCATTTCCTCATTTAAAAATTTAAGTCTAGGGGCGCCTGGGTGGCCCAGTCATTTAAGCATCTGACTTTGGCTCAGGTCATGATCTCGCAGTCTGTGTGTTCGAACCCCGCGTTGGGCTCTGTGCTGACAGCTTAGAGCCTGAAGCCTACTTCGATTCTGTGTCTCCCTCTCTCTCTGTCCCTTCCCTGCTCATGCTCTGTCTCTCTCTGTCTCTCTCTCAAAATAAACATTATTTTTTTTTCTTTTTAAGTCTATATTGTTAGATTAATTTTTATAAAACACAGTTCTCATCATGTCGTCGTCTTGATCAAAAATAGTGTAATTAAAAAAATTATATTGTCATAATCAAACTATAGAATGACTTTTGAAGCTGCGTCACAGGGGAAGCTGTACCATATTTGCTCTAAGCATGTCACAGATATCCTTGCATTTAGTCTTCACAACGTTACAAGGCAGGTACTATTGTTCCACTTTTAATGGATTAGAAGATAGAGACACTGAGAGATTAAATAACTTTATCAAGGTCTTAGAAAATAGGGGTGTGGATATAATGCTAAGTGAAATAAATAAGGAAAGACAAAAACACCATATGATTTCACTCACACATGGCATTTAAGAAACAAACAAGCAAAGGGGGAAAAAGAGAGAGAAACCAAGAAACAGACTCAACTATAGAGAATAAACTGATGGATGCCAGAGGGGAGAAGGGGAGGGATGGGGGAAATAGGTGATGGGGGCTAAGGAGTGCAGTTGTCATGATGAGCACTGGGTGATGTGTGGAAGTGCTGAATCAGTATATTGTACACCTGAAACTGATACAACATGGTATATGAACTAACATGAATTGAAATAAAACTTAAAAAAGAAAGAAAATAGGGGTGCTGAAATTCAAATTCAGGCACTTTGTCAATAGCAAACATTCTTATATTAAAATCCACTAATTTTTCAGGAAAATTCTGGTTTTTTGCCTTTTTGCCTTTTTTGAATTCCCTCGTGTATGAATCCCAACATATACTTTCTAAGTCATTTTTACTATTTCTTTATGGTAGCATGCCTTTTTCTCTTGTAAATGGCAATACTCATAAGGATTAAAAGTGGAAACCACACACATAATTTATAATAAATGTTCTATAAGTATTAGTTCTGCTTCTGCTGCTGTTTCTTTTTCCTCCCTTTTGTTTTGTTAGTTTTCAGCTTCTATTATACTTATTATTATTATTATTATTATTATTATTATATTTTCATGTTAAACTGAATAACTCTTTTAGCTCTTTAATTTACTTTACCTAATTCCATATAGTCCATTGTACCATTTTTGTGACATGTCCTATATTTTACTTTGTTTTTAAACCTTTGTACATTGTTTTGAATTAAACTTTACATATTTTATATTAACCTGTGATCCCATACAAAAGAGTACTTTGCCTTAGATATTGTCACACAATGTCATTCATTGAACAGATTTGTATTTTGTCTACTGGGAAATAGGTGGCATTTTAACTTACGAATTTTGAGGAATTTTAAAGGTTAGGTGTTTTACGTCAAATCAGTGTTATTATTTTTTACTTCATTGATTGAAGTTGCAGATATAAACAATATAAGGTCAAATATGATTTCCGAAACAAACTGACATAAGACATAAATAAAATCAAGACGAAACTCCATAAAGATAATAGAAAGTAATTAAGAAGATAGAATATTTTGCATAAATACAAAGAAGCTTTGCTGAGCTTTATGCAAAGACCTAAGAAAAAGTTGAAGATACCATGGATTACAAATTAATTATTTCACTGGTATAGTTTCAAAAGAGACAAAAATACCAGGCTAGGTAAATTGTAATGAAATATACGGATACTCTTTACCTGGTGCTCCCAGTGTGAAAATTGGAATGATGATTAGTAACCTCCATTAAATTGAAAAAAATCCAAGTAATTTTCTTAACCAATTTTTAAAGGATTATTTTAACATAGCAATGTATTTGATAATCAGTTGAAGTGTTCAGGTTCATATTATTTGATAAACCATATATGTTTTATTAAATGTTAAGTGCCAGTATAAAAATTACAAATAATGTACTATATAGATAACTACTGTGTGGTCTTGGTGTAAAGTGTAGTTCTTTGTCCTTCTGGTTTCTGTTCTCTTCTTCTTTAATCTTCCTTTCTTTCAGGCTCTAATGTACTTCAAGTTCCCATTCCTGGCTTAGTCAAAGTGTATTGGTTATTGTATTGTATTACAGCTAATGTGCCAAATGCTTTAAAATCATAGTCTGTTTTCTGTAATTTTTGTTTAGCTTTAATGTATAGACAGTCGGCTATATTTATGTGCTTAGTTTCTATTTCCACAAGCTCCAATGTACAGAAATACTAGAAAAATAACTAATATTTATAGAGTGCTTTGTAGTTAGAAAGCACTTTCACAGGTGTCGTTTCTTTGATATTTAAAACTACCCCATTTCTCTCTTTTTAAAAAATTACACTGAATCTCTAGGAGTTTTTGATTTGCTTAAAGTAATAGAGTTAGTAAATGGCAGAGCAAGGAGTCAAATTGCATTGCCTACGATCTGCAAAATCTCTGCAAAATTACTTTCATAGGTGAAATACCAGGAGTTTATAGACTTCCTTGCTTTTGGCAGGAAAAAAATGATCCTCTCTCACTAAATTTTTAGAAAGAAATTCTCCTCTGCTGCTCAGAATACATAATCGAGGTTTCTTTTGTTTGTTGATTAAAATTGCCCAACTTTAGAAACAGAGTCCTCCAAGCTGCACCCAGTCTATGATGGAGGGTGCATTGCTACATCCGGTGAGGGAATGGATTTAAGCAGTAAGGTTGGCAGTCTGGGCAATGGTCACATACACCGGCTAGATTTTAATTGGACTCATCAGGGAGTAGGCCCTTACCTTGAAGATCTACAAGTATGATCCAGGCAGTTTAATCAGCAACCGTGATTTGCGTGGCAAACCAAACATCTAGGCCATTGGCAAAAGTCCAAAAGCTGGAAGAATTGTAACAGGATTCATCAAGTATAAGACTGACCAGAGCTGTTACCACCTCATCGAGTTCTGCCCACTGAGATAAGATCACCTCTCCATTTTCAGTTCAGCATAGCTGGTGCTAACACTGAATAGTTCAGTTTGGGACACCATCAAATTTTAACTCTGTCAAAACATCAGGGATCCAGACCCAGGAATTTAGGAGAAACTCTGTGAATCAAAAATTCCATCCAGCCAGTTTTGCTTTCAAAGGCAGTGAGTAGGGTGGGGATAAAGTTTCCCCCTAAATTTACACTGCTATTTTTTCATATAAAGCTTCAATGCTGCTGAGGTCTAGCCTACTGCATTCTTACATTATGCAATTTCCATTTAATGAGAGAGGCTTCGTGGCCCTTTCTACCAGTTAGGGCTGACTCACCTCAAAATGGGAATATATCAATGTAGAGAGTCACACACCTCCATGGTTCACATTCAGTTTCAGTACGAGCTCCAATGAAAAGCCAATAGCTGCTTTATAAAAGGGGTTTTCCTGGTCACCATGTCAGGGAAGACATGACTGCAAAACCCCAAGAGATGCCATGGTATGAAGGCTGTTTTTCATTATCAGAGGCTCCGATGGCAAAGTCATTAGCACTAACATGTATAGCTCAAATGGGATATCAGGGTTGTGTGGCCTCAAAATACTCATATTGCTTATATGTACAAGATGCTTTTTCCAATTAGGGGATTCCCTTTGGCACTTATGAGCATTCATATACTACCAGTGTGTAAAACATCAATACAATTAATTAGAAACTCAGTAGTAGAAGCCATAACAACAGCACATTGAATTGGCTCAATGAATCCCACCCACAAGGTCACTTAGTTTTCCTTCCCCACTATAAACACTGCCTAAAAGCCATATGTTAAACTTGGGTACCCACCTTGTCCCATGGGACCAACTCTGATGGTGACTTGGGTGACTGTGTCCAATAGAGCCATAAATTTTGTGATTCTCTCCTCCCCAAAGTTCCCCAATTTACTTGGATATATGGCATTTAGTTCTTCTGGTCTCCAAGAAGAACTACATTCTACTCTTAAAAAAGCTTTCTCTTGAAAGCAGCTGAGGTTGGCGTAGAGGGAGAGCAGGGGGCAGTGGGGATAGATGGAAAGAAGGGCTGCATGCTAAATAAGCAAGGTGCATTTGTGGCTTCAAGAAGTGCTGCACTTGATCACAAGAATTTATCTATGTTTGTTTCACAAGAATTTATATTCTGGGGGTCAGTTTCTCATTCTCCAGTAGGTCACCTTTGTCAGCATTGTAAATGATCTGGAGCAGCAGCAGACTCCATTCTAACAATGCCTAATCTGTGGTTTTCCATAAGAGGTTTTTTTTTTTCTTCTTCTTCTTCTTCTTCTTCTTCTTCTTCTTCTTCTTCTTCTTCTTCTTCTTCTTCTTCCTCTTCCTCTTCTTTCTCCTCCTCCTCCTCCACCTTCTTCTTCTTCTTCCTCTTCTTCTTCTTCTTCTTCTTCTTCTTCTTCTTCTTCTTCTTCTTCTTCTTCTTCTTCTTCTTCAGGAAATTCTTCATCAGAGGATCAAAGCTCCCTTATGGCACCCAGGAGCCATTACAAAAAAACAAAGCAAAGCAAAGCAAACAAATTAACAAAAGCCTCAGCTCTTTTATTGTCATCTTCAAATGGGTCTAAGATTTGCATAATAGACTGTAAGAGGGGTGAGCTATAAGACAGCCCAGTTATTTCCATTCTTCCTTACTGACCATTACATGCCCTTCCTCTTTTCTCTGAAATGAAGTAGCCAAACTTAAAGATTCACCTGGTTTCTGCCCATGCCTCTTGTGAATTCTCCTCCTTTCACGTTAATATGGTGTCCATCTCTAGGATTGCTCTCTGAAAGACAGGAGAACTTCTTTGACCTTCTATGACTATCTTAGCACTAATTGTTACAATGGGTGAGGCTGCTCACTATGTTGGTGAGAGAGTACCCCCGCCACCCTTTCTCTCCCTCCCTTCCTAAATACCCCCATCCAGAGGAGAGTTTGTAACTGCTGCACCCTGTTCAGACAGCTGTCTTTTCCAGTGGCCAGCATGCAACTATGCCCTAATTTCTTTTTGTTAACAGGCAATAAAGTTAAGAACCAATTTATTTGCTGATTGACCAAACAATTTGATCTGCATGTTCATTATCATTTCTCATAGATTTCCCTTAAATTCTATCAAACTGCATGCCTCTCATTTTTCTGCTACCAGAAATCCTTGTCTCCCTGTCTATATCCCAGCTTCATTGCTAAAATATCTTTCAAGAACTGTGAGGGGTTTGAAATTTTTACCTAACTTGCAAGGTAATAAGTTAGCCTGCCATGAAAGAAAGACAAAGATTCATTGGTGCTGGGAGAAGACACAAGACTCCCCATTTAGAGACAAAGGACTTTATTTCTCATGACAGTACCAGAAGCCAGAGTATATGAATTTTTGCATACATTACACGAATTCCAATTCTTCCAGGGAGACTTGAAGAGGGCAAGATGACCACTACAAACAGTGGGTTTCAGGAGAGGAATCCTAAGCTTAAGGAACTTGAATCTTCTATAAAAGGAGTAAGTATGTCTGCCCTTGGCTTATGTAGGATTCATAGTCTTGTTATGTTGAGTAGCAAGCCACCCTACTCTTCACTTCAGAGTGAGACACTACATCTTCCAAGTCCGATTGTTATGCAAACATCTTTGAAAAGAGTCCAGAACAAAGGCAGTTCTAACTCACTCATGAGACATGCAAACCTACAAGAGATCCGCTGAAAACTGTTTTCTAATAATAATAGTAATGTGAAATTATCACTAAACAGAATTCATAATTTTGATAAAAATTGTCATAGATTCATTCAGGGAATTAGAATTAATAATATCTTTCTTAATGGACAAATGCTTCCTTTTGTGCTGTTATCTGTGAATTAAAGTGAATGAATGTCTCTTGTAATTTATGTAGTAATAGCTTACAATTAACCCTCATTGTGTATGTATTTTATTTGAAGTTCAAATTCTTGTTTATATTCCCCAAATTAGCTAGGCACATCATGGTTCTGTGTTCTCACAAACAGTGCTAAAATGGTTGTTGAATGAGAATTCCCAGAAACGGTGCTTAAATGTTCGTTGAACAAGAAAGGATAGAAACAAATCATGGGGGGTTGCACGTGGGCTGGACAGTGTCAAGAAAACCTGGCAAGTTCCTGGTGGATATATCTCAGTGACGCTGAAAGAAGGAGGCAGTTCCTGATAGGCAGAGGGCCTTAAATCCTCATCTGAAATAGATTAATACATGTTTACCATGTAATAGCATGCTTTAGATAAGAGAGCTAACAAGTACTGTATTTGGTAACATCTGCTTTTATTTAATTGTAGTGGTGACTTAATAGAGTCCATATGGAGTGAGGAGAGTTGCTTCACAGACTACTTATTGAAACACTGTTTTGGAGGATGGAGCAATACTTTTACCCTCAAAGGTGGCACTTTACGGAGATTTACTTCTTGCTAGCTATAAACTACATTTTTGTTACACAATTTGGATAGTAAACTCTGATTTAATGTAGCTATTTAATTAACAACACAAACATCTTGTGAATTCCTAATTATTTTTACATTGTGCTCAGCATTTAAACATATAATCAAGCAAATATTTTCAAAATATAACATGTAAAGGAATAATGATGTCTTGGTAACAAAGCTCACGATGTGGTTACACTCGCACAAAAAGATTTGACATTTTTCCTTTTTTTTTTCATTTTATTTGAGAAAGAAAGAGAGAGAGAGAGGAAGAGGGGCAGAGTGAAGGAGAGAAAATCCCAAGCAGGCTCATTGCCAACGTGGGGGGGTCTACCCCACAACCCTGGGATCAAGACCTGAACTTATATCAAAAGTCAGACACTCAACTGACTAAGCCATCCAGGTGCCCCAAGATTTGAGAATTTTAAAGTCATGTTCAGAGTAAGAGAAATATAAGAATAGATAGAAATAGACTGCTCAGGAGTGATTTTCATTTAAGCCATCTATCAACAGAGATGAAGCATGTTATTCAAAGTTCATTTTGCTTTTGTCTTCTCCAACCTGGAGAACTTTTTAAATCTAGAAGTGAGAGAGAGAGAAAAAATCCATGATGGTTGAAGAATTAGCAATAAGTAATCTTTTTGCATATGCTCATGTATTCTATATCCTCAGATCTTTGGGTCTATAGTTTCTAAATATAACAAATAAATGATTTAATGGAAACAGTAATGAAGTGAGAGTCAAGAGAGCAGCTAGTCTAACCTTGAACAATTCACTTGAACTATCTGGAATTGATTTTCTGGGCTATAAAATGAGGTGATTAAAAATACATTTGTCTTTTTAAGCCTACTTTTGGATTAAGAAATCTGTGGGAAAATTAGATTGATGAATATATCTACCTTCTTACTAGCCAATTGTGCTTCTTCTCTATAAATAATATTGAAATTATTAGAAAATGATAATAATGAGTCCAGAGTCATGGCATTGACCAAAGACCTCACCCAAGACATCTTATCATCACCCAAGATATCTTGGCATTTTGACTGGAGAATCACTGGAAAAGAGCTCCCCTCCCCCTTCTAATGTGAGTGTTCCTGAGACATAGGCCACACGGTGCAACTGACCAACTGGATCTCACAACTTCCTATGTAAGGAAAGGGGATATTGACATTATTGGACTATTTTTAGTTTTTACCAGGGTCTATACTAATACAAATTCCCTATGAGCTAGCTCACTATGGCCCAGTTCTGAAGGCATAGGTCTTAACATGCAATGGCTAGTAAACAGAGGAGCCATTCATCTGACATCAAACCTTGCTTTCTATGCACTAAGTTACACCACTCCTGAATACAATAGAGTGAAATAACATTGCTTTTCCTGGATGTCTCTTATTTCTTTGAATAGGTTTCATAGCTAGCTCCTTGAGGATCAAGCCTTATTCATTATGATACCTTGAGCCTAGTACAAAATCTGCACACACTAAGAACGTATTAGATAACTGCTGCATGCAACTAAGGTCATATTGAAGTTTATGGAACATAATAGTACTTTTCAATGTAAAATATTTTTATTTAGATGAACACTTACACCACTCATTAGTTTTCTACTTGATGTAAAAATCCGGAATGTTGATATTTCAATTTGCAATAAGTATGAGAAAATGGTTTTAGAAAATAGACAAACTAGATGAATTCTTAGTACCAGCATAAGTATTCTCATAGATTATCTAGGAACTAATACTTTAAATTATTTTCATTTGCTTCATTAAAAACAAAAATGACTTGAGGTATCTGGCTGGCTCAGTCAGTAGAGCATGCCACTCTTGATCTCAGGGTTGTGAATTCAAGCCCAACATTGGGTGGAGATTACTTTAAAAAAAAAAATAAATAAATAAAAAGCTTTAAAAAAGTATACAATATTTTAAAAAATAAAAATGAGTTATTATCAATAAATACTATATTAAAAGCAACAAAAAAGAGAAAGGGTATCATGCAAGTATAGATGAAAGACTTGAAAACCTGAAAAATCAAGGAAAATGAAATGGAAAGCAACAAATGGTTTAGAATTATTAAAGAAAAATTATTATATATGAAAGATAAAGGAGATCATTATGCATGTATTTCTGAATAGAAAATTAAACAAATGAAACAAAAATATTCAATCATATGACAGAAGGAAATTTATTGAAATAATAATACCCTGAATTTTACCAGAATAAGCAGGTGCAACACAGAGAAATTGACAAAAAATAGTCAACAGGCTTCCAAAATCAAAAGCAAATAAAATACCAGGTTTTGGGGGTATAATTAATGTATAAAGAACTGTACACATATAATGTGAACAATTTGATGAGTTCTGACATATGGAAATACCTCTGATACAAGATCGCTATTCAAGTAACAGACATATCCCAAATCTCCCAGAGTTCCTTGCATGTCTTTGTACATAATTCTTGTCTTTTCCATTAGAATGAGATTGTGATAAGGTTATTCTCTATTTGCTTCACTAGCTGGAGTCTAAAACAGAATTAACTTGGGTTTGCTGTCCATGAATTAACTACCATGCAAGTCATATACCTCTACTGCATTTTGTTTTAATTCATCTCTACCATAAGGACTCTCCCTTCTGATCCAATAAATCTATTGGTTTGTATGCTAATTTTGTTACGTGAGATAAATATGGGCCTCTCATAAAACATACGCTTGAATCATGATTACTCTTTTACTTGCTATGCAACTTTGGGCAAATTACATATCTTATTTCATACCATTAAAAGTTGCAGATCTATGGCAAGAAAGATTTGTATTCTTGGTGATAAGTTGAAGTAAAAACAGTTTTGCCATCACCTTCTTAATTTCTACTCTTAGAATTCTATAGAGTTAGCCAAATGATAATATGGCTTGAATGTGGCACACTAATGCATGCTTATGGTAGTTCTTGAGAATGAAAGGCCCATCCCATTATACCTTCAGAGACTGGAGCTGATTTAAGTCATTGGATCTCAGTTTCTGTCAAGAATCCCACTCCTATTGCCATTACCTAGGATCTTTGTAACTCCTTTGATCTTTTCTCCATCAATTCTCTTTTGTTCTGGCTTTCCCAGTCTCTACCTCACATAAGTTTAAGTTTTTGTGCAAATGCTTGTTTATATGAATGTTGCTTTACACCTGGTATGAGGTATACCAATTTCTATGCATTAAGCATAATCCTTTTTCTTCCATTGTACTTGGCTACTTTTAGCAGCTGGATGTTCATAGGTCACTTTTACAGAGCTGGAAACATTTGCTAGTTTCTTCTTCCTTTCCTTTTACTTTCTCCCTCTCTTCCTTTATCACTTCCTCCCTCCCTTCTAAACTTTCTTCCTCTCCTGCCTGTTCTCCCATACTTCTGATTGTACTTCTTTCTTTAGCTTTCGGAAGTCTTAAGTTTGACTTCTAGATAACTAAAATGAAAGTCTCTCATATATATTATGTATATAGTTCAGAAATAGCTTTTAACTTATTCTACCTATTGTTATTCTTATTCTACCCTAGGAAGACTTGCCATAGAAAGTAAAAGATACCCAGTCAAATTTAATTTTTGGATAAACAGCAGATAATTCCTTAGCATATGTCCCAGTAATTGCATGGGATATACTTAAACTAAAAATAATTTGTCATTTATCTGAAATTCAAATTTAACTGTAGGTCTTATATTTTTGTATGCTGAGTTTGGCAATCTTAAGTATATTTTGTAGGTCTGATAGACATGCTTTTTTTAATAAATCAGGGTTAAAAACCATTTTATAATTTTGAACATTAGACCATCTCTACCAAGATGTGGACAACATTCACATTAAGAGATTAGAAATTGCCAGGGCACCTGGGTGGCTCAGTCGGTTAAGCGGCCGACTTCAGCTTAGGTCATGATCTCGCGGTCCGTGAGTTCCAGCCCCGTGTCGGGCTCTGTGCTGACAGCTCAGAGCCTGGAGCCTGTTTCAGATTCTGTGTCTCCCTCTCTCTGACCCTCCCCCGTTCATGCTCTGTCTCTCTCTGTCTCAAAAATAAATAAATGTTAAAAAAAATTAAAAAGAAAAGAGATTAGAAATTGCCAAATTAAATCAATAAAATTTGTTTTTGATGTATATTATACTTGTCATCATAAAACTACCTATTTTCACTTTTATGATAATTTAATATTATATATTATTTATTATAATTTATTTTATTGGAATTAAAAATACAAATATCTGTTTAAAAATAGGTAAATAGCCACTTTATACTAAATCAATAACCCACTTATTCTAAAGCACTTGGAGATTTTATTGCTTTCCTTGAGCTATGATAGTATAGAAGAAAAACAAAATACAGTAAGTTTGCAATTCTGCAGATGCTGAATCTTAAGCAATTGAGTGGGGATGGGTATGAAACATGATTTTTTTTTCTCCTTCCATAAAAGTAGTAGTTCTTAGGGTAGGACAATTTCAGATATATGTCAACATAAAAAAAACCAATTTTTAAAGAAACTCTCTTTTTAAGTTATCTAATTCATGAAGAAAAGTGATTAGCATGTGTTGCTGTACCTACTCAAAAAAACAAAAACAAAAACAAAAAAACCCAAAAAACCCCAAAAAACCAAACCAAACCAAACCAAACCAAAACACTGCTTAAAAGCTTTCTTCCCCTTAGACATACACGTTATGATGACCCCTAGTGGTAACGCTATGCAAATGTACCACGCTTATACAGACCCAGATAAGCACGCATAGAATAGCTTTTCATCAAGAAGCTTCATGTGGGTATAAAAACTTACCTTACTATTACATCAGTCCGTGTGTTCCTCTGAATTTAATTCAGAGTAAACTAAAAAAATACTTTCATTTACTTAATACGGAGTATGAAACTTAACTAAACTAATGGGAAAAAATTAGGTTAAATTGTAATTATACATAGTCCAATACTTTAAATTTTGACTTCTTGCAATATAGATACTGGTTATGGCTTGGAGTTAACACCAATTCATATGTTGACAGAATTTGAGAAATTTAGGATACTTCAGATATTATCTGATTTCAAATTCTTCATTTCTCAAAGAGAATATATAGAGCAAAGAATGGCTGAGAGGCTTAAATTTAGTCAGCTATTTACTGACAGAGTTAGAACTAAGAAATAGTCTCCAGACTACCATATCAGTACAATTCCAATATCTGCCAGTGCTTTCTTACTGAAAGGTCACAATATTTGCCATAATAGGAAAAGAAAATCAGAAATGTGTGGTTCTGTATAGAGGCCTAATACTTATTAAAGTAAGCCTATGATATCTTTCTGAAGGAAGGTATTAACCTTATTCTCTACACAATATATTCATACTCCAAGAGGCAAGAAATGAAGTCCTGCATTCTGATTAATGTTAGGGTACAGCCAAGTACATATATCAATGACAAATAAAACTTGGAAAAATTTAAAAATTGAATTTAATAACCTTATGCCTTTATATTATAATAATAAAGGATCAAGAAATATAACCATATAATACTTTGAAGATACAGATTTCATTTGCATAGAAAATATTTTACATTCCATTTCATATGGAATTTTAGTAAGAGCTCATAAATATTTAAATAATTATGATGAAATAAGGATTTTTTTTGAATTTTAAATATTGGGGACATTGTATAGAGGACTCAAATCCCAGATAGAAAAATGAACTAGCTAATCTTTATAGAGTCCTCAAAACCTTGAGTTTAACATTTTATGGTAACTGTATGTATATATTATTTTGTTTAAAACAATTGTAGGCTCATGAGGAGAGTTCAGAAATATTTTTCTGCTCCTGGTCAGAATCCCAAATCATGAGTTTTCATGTTTTTTAATTTAATTTTTAAAGTTTCTCTTCAATGTTTTTTTTTTTTTTTTTTTTTTTTTTTTGAGAGAGAGAGAGAGAGAGAGAGAGAGAGAGAGAGAAACGAGCAGGGGAAGGGCACAGAGAGAGGGAGACAGAGAATCCCAAGGGGCTTTATGCTGACAGCAGACAGCCTGATGCGGGGCTTGAAATCACAAACCATGAGATCATGACCTGAGCCTAAGTCAGACACTTAACTGACTGAGCCACCCAGGTGCCCCTTTAATTTCATTTTTAAATGAAATTTAAATGAAGATACTGCTGATAGGATATTATATATTTTTTAATTCAAAAATTATTTTAGCTCTGAAAGTCTTTATCATTTCAGTATGGACAAATTATGGACAAGTTGATCAAAATCCCAAAGACCATATGAACTTGGAAGCTCCACTGAATATTTTGCTTTTGTAAAGGAGCCAGACTCCTACCGTGGGATGTCTTCAAGGAGTAGCTGAATGACTGCTTATTAGGAATAGTAAGAATAAACTAAATATTAGAATAAATAAAGGTTTTCATTGGTTGAGAGCATGAAATGAGGAATCCACTCCTTTTCCACTCAATGAAGTGTTTCTATAATTTTTAGATTAACAATTGAGTCCTCATGGCCCTACAAAGTTTGATGGTAAGCCAAATGAGATGAAAACTTAAAATTAAGCAAAACTTCATGTAAGTTATATCCAACTAACTTCATTATCCTATTTTCCCAGGGAAAATGCACATCTGAGTAAGATTCTTTAAAGGTAGAATATAAAAGTTATCTTAAAAATAACTGCACTAAGAATTTTTAAAAAGTAAAAGTAATTAAAAATGGTAAGTGCAGATGTACCTTTGATAAGGATAAATTAAAAGTCCAAAAGAATTATCATGTTTCAGAATTTTTTTATAATAACACTTAAATTTCATCTGTGGGTTAGTATATTTGCTTGTCCTATGGAAACTATAAGAGTCTAAGCCAAGGTATAAAATATTTTCCTGACTCTTTGGGTTAATATGATGATAATTTTACTTGGATATATATGATGACAACTAATGTAGAAGACAATCTTGGATGTAAATAATTTACATAATTTTTTCTCTTTCATTTTCAAGACTTATTTGGATGAGTAAGTTTTAATATTATAGAGAACAGTCACATATTGTACCAAAAATACTAAATAATTACTAACTTGTCATACCAAATTATGATTTACTGACACTGACTTGTGTTCTTATATTAAAACCACACTGCTTACATTTTGATTATATAAACACAAATTCCATAAGTGTTAGCTCATTGGAGATATTTTTTGTTTTCTTTAATATTTTTAATGTTTATTTATTTTTGAGAGAGAGGGAGAGACAGAGAGTGAGCAGTGGAGGGCAGAAAGAGAGGGAGACAGAATCTGAAGCAGGCTCCAGGCTCTGAGCTGTCAGCACAGAGCAGTCAGTCCAGAGCTCGATGTGGGGCTTGACCTCACGCACTACAAGATCAGGACCTGAGCCAAAATCAGACACTTAACCTACTGAGCAACCCAGGTGCCCTTATTTTTATAAAGAAGAAGTAAATTCTTATTAAGTCTTCAGATTTCTCAATATTGATTACTTTATATTTTGTAATGAATGAGTCACTTATTTTTGGCCTCGCCTAAAAACACTATTCCAATGAAAATGGAATCAGATATCTTAATGATATTAATTAAACAATGACAACATTTAACATATATGATAGGGAAAGTGACTCTCTAGGGGGCATGGATTTTTTTAAATGTATATGAATAGTAACTCCCTTATTAGACTACCAGATCCAGATCGTTAGAATGCTCTACTCTTCAACAGAGAGGGAAAGTGAGTCACAGAGTAGAAGCTGTAGTAGACAACCAAGTTCATTATCATACTAACTCATGAATAATAAGCTGCATATGAATGATTCTGCCTATTCTAGAATTAAGGGAGTGAGGTTAAATCATTTCAAAATAATGAAACATACAATGGAAGCAACAAATACACTAGAACTAAGATTATCTGACATCTTTTCTTGTCTTTCTATTACTGTCTTTCCTCTAATTATAACTACACTGATATGGGTTAATTCACTTTTATTTTTGTTCATATAAGTAGAAAAGGAGGACATTTCAACTTAGATGTTTAGTTTCTCATTACTGTTGGAAATTAACTCATAAAAGATTTTCTGAGCTCCATAAGTCTAAATTTCAATGCAATGCCTCTAATTTAATATAAAATATTTTCTCCTATATCATACATTTTTTATTGTGATCTTATGGCTTTTATGGATGCCAATCTAATTTCCATTCTGTTTTCCATTTCCTTTCCTTTGCCCATGAACTAATGAAAAGTGCATTTAATATACTATGTAATAGTTCAAAAGGGACTAATTATATTTTGATAACACTGTTGAAGACTGCCATTCTATAGTTCCTTTTCTTTTGTTAAGAAATGAAAACCTTTATCCTTTCTATTAATACCAGTTAAGCACACAACACTTGTTACTCTCTAGTATAACCTGTTAGGAATGTTCTCATAGCATCTTCACTCTGAACATTTCTAATTTTTTGTTTAACGTCCTTTGTTAACCCAGTCCCAATGAGTCCTTGCGGCCTTCTTTCTGTATGTATAGCATGACATAGTCACATGCTCTCATAATCCTCTATGTTGTTTAGCATTTCAAAGTTACAGAAATCTTGTATATAATCTCATTCAATCTTCACAACTGCCCAGAGGTATAAATCCCATTTTATAAATGAAGAAGATGAAATTCAGAAATATGATTTTCCTAAAGGTGTGCAGTGTCTAAAGGTATCCTCAATTTCCATTCTTCATTTTATCAGCCATCTACAGAATAATATGTCCTTTCTCATCATATCCGTCACCTCATACCAAACCATGACAAGTCTGATAATCCACAGAGTATTATCCGATTTTAGTCTACCACAGTTATTTATATGGCCTGGGTGAAACAGCAATGAAACTATGTCTTAAACTGGATTGTTTATTTATGGGGTTTTCTTGTGTGTTTAAAGTAGTTTACAATGAATCTTTTTCTTTTAAAAAAAGCAGTCAATTGTAAATCAGAATACATGTGTTTTCAACCTTTGTCAACAAGTCACAGGACTTGTTTAACCTCCATCTCCTTATTGAGTCTCAATCGCCTCTTCCTAATAATGAGGAATTTGAAGGAGAGAACTTTAAAAATTTCTTTCCAATTTATACATGCCATGTCTATGTTGAACATGATATGTAAGAATAGAAGAAGGGGGAGGCTTCAATGGAATGGCGTGAAGAATAAATGGAGACAAAAAAGAACAAACACATGCACAACATACTGGAGGCTACTACGATGGTTAGTAGTGAGATGACAGAGTAGGAATTTATAAAGGACAGTGATAAACTACAAGTGCAGGTGAAGGAATGAATCAAAGTGGTATTGGACAGAAAGACATGACAGCTGCCAATGACTGATTCAACACGAAGCACAAATTAGTGTTAGAGTCAGAGGTGTTCAAGGTGTAGTGGGAACGTGGATCCATATGAACCAGTGGGCCCAGATTGAGATGTGGGAACTAAGGAATACACCTTCTAAGGAAAACATGATAAAGTTGGTTGGGGACATGTTGAGTTTTAGGTGAAAGTGATGATATGAATTCTAGACCACAGGATTGGGCTTAAGGCTAGAAATATGGAAATCACCAGCGTGGAAGGAACAGATAAAACTTAAGAATCCCTCTAAGGAAGATGGTGGAGTGAGAGAAAGAATTAGACTCTGAGATTCAAATCATGTATATGTTATAACACACCAAGGTCACTGGGAAGAACATAGTAATTGTAGTGCTAGAGGAATGGCCTTACAGGGTGATGGACTATGGCCACAGACAAGGGTCCCCTACCAGCCTAGCTTAATGGTATAAAAGGGTATATACCCAGTTTTTTTTCTTCTCTTATATGGTGAATACTTCATACTTCCCAGCCATCTTTGACCTCCAAATTTCAGATACTGATTGATGAAGAAATAGGAATGCTTTGGAGTTCATTTCCACTCACTCACTTATGCCAAAATCCTATCTCTAAGCTTTGCACTGCTAGTTATTTGTTTATGTTGATGGTAAATCCAAGTGAAAACAATTTTAAAATCCAAGACTTCATTCTCATCTGTCTTAGACCCTAACAAAACTGAGGCGGTCTCTCTTAACCCTTCACATTTATTTTTCTTACATCCTCAATTACTTGGTATTTTATAGTGGTTAATGAATGTTCAGTGGAGGAAAGAAGGAACAAATAAATGAGCAGAAAACCAAATATTTGAGAAACTCATAGTTAGAGGAGAGCATAAGTCAATGAAGGAAACAGAAAAAAAAATCATACTACCTTTGGGGGCAGTAATAATAGCTAGCAACTTCTCAACTTTGCCCTGTGTCTGAATCACAGGGACATCTCTGTGCAGCAGAGCCTCAGCACTTCCGGCAGGCGCTCAGACCTTAAGGTTCCACCAGGAGCACACCTTAAATAATAAGCTATAGATGACTGCTCTACATATGCATGCCTCTTCTAATAACAGATGCATGACTAAATGCCCATAGCTGAGCACTAATTCAGTATTCTCTGAATTAAAACAAAACGTGTGGGTTCCGCTGGTGCAAACAGAGAATGAAGCACATAAATTAATATAATAAAGGAAGGAACACGTTTATGTTAACTTTCCCAGCTGTAGAGCTCGTTTCTAAAAATCCAATTCATTAAGAAATCGGGTTCTGTGATGGTCAAATTATTTACCTCTAATGTTATTCTAGGTAGTTGTAACCATTCACACATCTCAGCATGCCAGTCAACGGCTCACTTTTAAGTATCTGTCATTTGCCTCTTGGGAGTCATATATGTCATTTACTTCCTCAGACCCCTTCTCTCCCAAGTAATATTTTATTGAATTGCTATTAACCTTTGACAGTGGCACTTATTATTTTCCTTTGGCTTTCTTATTCATTTTCTTTTAATCTCTCTTTTGGATTCTCTATTCTCCATTCACACATAGTTCTGAGATTGTTCATTAATTTTGTGAAATTGTAGGAAGAAAGGGAGTATGTGACAGCAAGCACAGACAGCTAGGGCCAGGAGTTATGAGG
The DNA here is from genome assembly GCF_028749965.1 of Puma concolor. Lineage (NCBI taxonomy): Eukaryota > Metazoa > Chordata > Mammalia > Carnivora > Felidae > Puma > Puma concolor. The sequence continues at coordinate 48,036,667 of NC_141684.1, forward strand.
ACAGATTTAATTAACACTTTAGAGGGAAGAATGATATTCTATATTTTAACGTATAGAGGATAGAAAACCAAGTCCTTTTCTAAGAAGAACACCAACTAGGAAGCAAACACTATTAAGATATGAGAGTAGGAACTTCATAATACTGATTCTTTCGCTTTTAAAAGTTTATTTATTTATTTTGAGAGGGAAAGAGAGAGTGTGCACAGAAGGGGAAAAGAGAGAGTGGAGGAGAGAGAGAATCTTGAATCTTGAATACATGGGACTTGAACTTACTAACCATGTGATTAGGACCTGAGCTGAAACCGAGCGTTGGACACTTAAGTGACTGAGCCACCCAGGCAACCCTCAAAATTCTGACTCTTAAAAGATAAATCTACGCTACCGATGAGAGATGGAATAACAAACTCACCTGACTGTGATTATATTTCCACAGGTACCCAGATGAGTCCATATGGGGAACTGTTTCATCAGGCTTATCGGACTAGCACAGATACCTGGTCTACAAAAACAGTAAATATTAAATGCTTAATGGAATATATGATATGAAGTAAAAAATATAAGAACTCTTTTTTTTTGAGAGAGAGAGGGAGAGAGAGAGAGACCATGGGAGCGTGAGCAGGGCAGGGGCAGAGAGAGACTCTTAAGCAGGTTCCATGCCACAGCACAGAGCCCGACTGAAGCGGGGCTCGATTCCACGATTGGGAGATCATGACCTGAGCCAAAGTCAAGAGTGGGATGCTTAACTGACTGAGCCACCCAGGTGCCCCCAAAATATAAGAACTACTAAAAGGTGACTATTTTCACAGAGTTGGCAAACATACAGCAAAGGTAGTGGAAATTCAATTTTCTCTTCTGAAGAATTCTTTAGGGAAAGTCCAAAGCCTGAAATGGCACACAGAACTTTTCCTGATATGACCTGTGACCTCTGACCTGGACCTTGCTTTACACACACCTTGGCCTCCAGCCTTTTTAAACCATTTGTAGTTGTCTATATTCATCTTGTATGTTTACTCCTCCCTTGCACACAGGTCTGAAATGCCCTTCCTTTTCTTATCTGACTGGTAAATTTCTTTCTTCAAGGTACCCTTTAAGAACCAGTACTTTTGAGATGCTGTCTCCAAGGACCCCAAAAAACTAATTAAAATTAATTATTTCTGCCACCCTTTTCTGTAGCATCTTGCATATGTAATTACCTAATTCCTTACAACATTGCTATAATTAGTATACGTCTGTCTCAGTATTTTATTTCTGTTAGTATTTTTGGAAACTTGGACACACACTAATTCATTCATTGCTCATTGAATGCCCACCAATGAGTTTAGTAAATGTCTATAAAAAATTTTCATTATTACTAATCAGTAATTTGAGATTATCTTTTGAACTTATGATTCCCTACTTTCATTTCCTTAGGATAGCTCTTTGAAAGTACAAGTCTCCAAGAACGTCTCACTAATATAGGCCCTTATATTTTTACAGGTGGACTACAACCTTTTTTAAACCATTATCTCTTTGCACCCAGTCTCTCTCCATTGCCAATCCTACGCCTAATTCTGAAGATAATCTTTCTTAGTACCTATTCCTATCTCAAATGGTTTATAATTTTTAAAAGTTTATTTATTTATTTTGAGAAAGAGAGACAGCGAGCGGGGAAAGAGGAAGAGAGAGAGAGAGTTTCACAGAGCCTGAGGCAGGGCTCCAGCCCACAAACCATGAGGTCATCACCTGAGCAGAAGTCAGAAGCCTGATGGACTCAGCCACCCAGGTGCCCCCTATCTAAAATGGTTTAGTGAAAGGGATCCAACTCTTGATCGCCACTCAGGTCATGATCTCATTCATGACTCGTGGGTTTGAGTCCTGCTGCAGGCTTTGTGCTGGCAGTGCAGCCTGCTTGGGATTCTTTCTCCCTCTTTCTCTGCCCCTCCTCCACTCTCTCTCTTTCTGTCAAAAATAAATAAACTTTAAAATAAAATACTTTAAGTAAGAATTCTCGTTTGATTATTTGATGAAACATGAACTCACATTCCATTGCAATCCCTCCCTATATCTTATCCTCCACAAATACTAATACATCTCTTTATTCTGAGCTCAGGTATTTCCTTTGACAATACTTTGACAACAATTCTTTGGCGCATCTTGCATTCCACTTCCTTGACAAAATCTTCTAATATTCAGCCTCATTTAGCAAGGGCTTCACCATTTAGAACTGTTTTCTCCTGTACAACTAGTGTCAACATTTTGAATCTCCCTCCTTTCAATACTATTTCAAGGATTAGGAAAAATTTTGTTTCCATTCCTTCATTTTGCATTTTGCTAGATATAATGTATACATTAAAATAATTGTTGATTTATTGACAATACTCCCCGCCACATTTTGTTACTTTACATTGGCACGCAACACCATATAACTTCTATATAATGATATTGCTTTCATGTTGTCTTCTGGCCATTTTTTTTTTTTTTTTAAAGAAAGTCATCTCAATCTATGGGTTATAAAACTGTTAAGAGTAGAAATGGATTTATATATGGAAAGTCACTGGAATGTAGCAGGAAAAGCACTAAACTGGGAGTAAGAAGAGTCAGGTCTGAATTCTGTCACTTGAATGGTTTGCTAGAAAGTTCTATTACCATCGTTTCTCTCTATCTGTGAAATAAAAACAAAATCCTCAAGAGTGTTGTGAGAATTAAATGAGATAGTATGCGTAAAAACATTCTGCAAATTTTAATACGCTATACAACATAAGGTCTTTCTTCTTATGTCTTCAAAATTATTTTGTGGATAGGACATGCTGTGCATTGAGCAGACAGTCAGAAAAGTCTCCCTGGGAGTCTTGGGTCAGGTAGGTGGGTCACATTTCTTCCAGTTTTTAAAGCAATAGCTGCAAAAACCTATTCCTTAGCTTTTTTGTGTTTCTCTTTAGGATACAAATTATTACAGTCCCGAGCAATTTTTGGCAAAGCGTTTTCCAGCGTTTTTCATCAGCTTACCAAATATGACCTCTTGCAGTCCTATTCCTTGCTTTATCAACTCACCCATGAAATTTGCCTTGTCAATTCTGTCTTCCATCTCACCGAGGAAGCTGTCACACTTGGAGCAGCCTTTATCCTCAACCTTGCCTGCACCGCTTTCCCGTGGGCTCCTCTTCCCCTCTGCTGGCTGCCAAGGAGAAGCACATTTATTGGCACGGCCCCCAAGCAGATGCCTGCCTGCTTCCCTTCCCCCTTTCTCTTGCAGCCAAAGCATCACCTGCCAAGGGCTGGTGGTTGCTGCCCCCGCTGTCCACTGCCTCACACTGCTGAGGCTCCGAGTCCTTTTTGGCAGCCTCTTCTGAAGTTCCCCTGCCCGCAGCTCTCCCGTGCTGCTTGCCAGCAGCCTCCTCCTCTTGCCCGCAGCTCTCCTCGCTCCCGCCAGCCTCTCCCCCGCTCGGTCTGCGCGCAGCCTCTTCCTCCCGCCCTTGCCAGCTGCTTTACTCGCCTTTCCTCAGGCTGCTCCCCCTCCTTTCTTCCCCAGCCCTTACCCTCGCTCTCGCAGCGAGGTTTCTTTCCAGCGCCCCCGCCCTCCCTAGCCCGGTGTTTTGTTAACACGCGGGACCACCTCTTCTGGGTCGCAGTGTGTACGTACGTCCTCTGGACAGAACATTTTCGGAAAGTGAACATTTTCTTCCCGCTTCTGTAATTCGACTTGACACCGACCCCCAAATCCTGTGCCTACTCCCTGAGCCGGGAAAGGCGGGGTGTTGTGACGGTAGAAGAGAGTCGGGGAAACAACAGGCCACAGGCTCGGTCGGTGGACCCCAACAAAGTTTTGGACGCTCGGTACTTGTTATCTCAGGCTGCCCAAACTTGACCAGCCCGGCAACCTACGCGAGCGCCCAAACGGCGCACAGCGACTCGGGCGCTCCCTCTGATTCCCCGCGCCCTCCGACCTTCCAGGGACGCTTGATTGGCGAGGCGGGCCGCCCTCCGGGATCCGGCCTGGGCCACTCCCCAGCCCAAGCCGGGGTCCGCAGCCTGAGCCCCACCCAGTCTCCGGGCGGGGAGGGGCGCACTTGTTTCTAGATGCTCGCGAGGGGGTGGGCGAGACGAAAGGATGGAACCGCCCAGGTTCCCGGGTTCCCGTCTCGCAGCTGAGGGGTGGGCGGTATGTTAAGGAACCTCATCCCAATCCAGGGCCCTTCTGGAGGTCTGGCTACTTCCAGTGCGCGGTACAGTAGCTGTTCCCCTTTACAAGCCGTCTCCTTTAAGAAGAAGAGGGCGCGCACGCTCGCGAGTGTGTGTGTGTGTGTGTGTGCGCGTGTGTAGTTGTGTGTGTGCTCATGTGCAGATATGTGTGCGCGCGCGCTGATGTGTGTGTATGTGTGTGTGTGCGTGTGCGCGCGCGCGCTGAGGGCCCGAGAGTCAGGCAGACCCCGGGAAGGAGGAGTTATGTAGATTACGGATGAACATTCTGGAGGGGAGCGAGGAGAGGAGGGAAGGAGAAGCAGAGGCGAGAAGCGAGGAGCGGCGGAGGCCCTTCCCGCAGAAGCAGGAGGCGGCAGCGGCGGCGGCGGAGTGGGCGGTGGAGGAGGTGGAGGAGGAGGAGGAGGACGCACGGGCTGGAGGAGGCGGCGGCGGCGGCGGCGGCAGCGGCGGCGGCGGCTGCTGCTGCGGCTGCGACTCGGCGCTTTGAGCCGGAACCGCCGGTGAACTTGGGCGCCACGTTCCCGGTGACGGGCCCCCGAGGATGGTGAATGCAGGCAGCTGCTGACCCTGCCTCCGCCGCTGCTTCTCGGGGGCTGCCGTGTGCTGGGCCCTCAGTCTCCTCCCCTTGCCGGGCTGTGGGTGAACCTGCAAGCTCCTTACCCACCCGGAGGACTTTTTTTTGAAAGGAGACCAGGGAGGGAGGGAGAGGGAGAGAGGGAGAAAACGAAGGGGAGCTCGTCCATCCACTGAAGCACAGTTCACTATGATCTTACTCACATTCAGCACTGGAAGACGGTTGGATTTCGTGCATCATTCGGGGGTATTTTTCTTGCAAACCTTGCTTTGGATTTTATGTGCTACCGTCTGCGGAACGGAGCAGTATTTCAATGTGGAGGTAAGAGTATGAGAGCCTTCTTCCTTCCCCCTTGCCTGAGCTGCTCCCTGAAACATTTCGTTCACTCCTGGGAGCCTGGTAGCTCCGAGCAGCCAAGGTCTCAACACATTGTTTCCCTTGTAGCCGCCGAGACCTTGGTTGAGTTTCCCTGTGTCTTAGGTGATGGATGCGCGCGAGACTGAGAATCCGTTATCCCCAGCAGCACAAAGCACGATGCTGCGCGCTCGGAGATACATTTGTAGCCGGTCCATGCTTGTCACCCAGGGAAAAGGCGAAGTCCTACATATAGCAAACGTGTAAAGCAGTTTGAGTTTGTGAGGAAAAAAACTGTTCAGGAAATACAGAATTCATTGCTTGGCATCATGTGCTGTCTTGGTATTGTTCCTGAAATCTTTCTCCCCGTGTTCTGTGCCTAACAAAGGAGGTTAAAATCAAAGAATCTGGAGGAGAGCGTGGGAATACTTGATATGTTTAATAACATTACTTTGTGATAAAACAGTTGACTAGACAGAGTCTTTTTCTCATTTAGACATAACTCAATACACTGTAACTAGATCTGGCTACACAGAGGACGTGAAATCCATCTCTTTTAAAGTGTCTTCTCTTCCCCTCCCCCCGCCAATTGAAAATAAACGTGGCCCAATGTAATAGTTCTGAGGTGTGTTTTTAATTTGATTTCACACTCTCATGGCAAAACCGAGAGGTTTTAGTCTGTCATTTGCTTTACTTTGATAGCTTTGGGAACAGACAGACATAAAGCAGAAGGGAACTTGAGGATAAGGACTTGTCAGACCTCTGCCAAAGTACTCTTCCTGTCATCAACTCAGCACTAAAGCCAGTAATGTGCAGTAAATCAATGGAAATGTGTATACGCCTGGGCTCTAACTCCAGTTTATAACATACACGGTGGAATACAAAGACAGGAAGAAGGTTTTAGTAAAATAGATTCCTTTTGATTAGGTCTTCTGTCTTCTGACATCTCAAAAGAATTACGATTAAGTCTCTGAAGAATAATGTGATTTTTAAAATATTGTTGATTCTTTAAAGCTTACTGTCATTTTGTTGGGAGGGTGTGTTTACACAATAGCAGGACCTGTTGCACAGCATTTGAACATGTTTCGTGTAACAGATTTATATACAAAGTGTGCATAATAAATGCCATGTGTGAGGCCATATTCTGAATATAACCCTGTGTTTATACAAACTGTTCCTAGGACTCCATGTAATAAGTCATGGTGGGTAGAGAAAGTATTTGGAAAAGTAAGAACCATTATCAAGAGTTGAAGAAGTTTACAGATGTTATGTATGATTATATTACACAGAAACCCCAGTTTGAAAACCAAAACTGTTTAACCTTTTGAAAAATACAACTTTGTTTTTCTGAATAAAAAGAGAGATGCAAAGGGGCTGAAAGTCCAGACTTTCTCTCGATTGCAAATTTGAACTTTAAGAATTATATGGCACAGATCGATTTTTCTATGTAACACTGAAATCAAGAGATAATTTAATGTTGAAATGAAGGAGTAATTAGTTCATAGACTGAAGGAATGAAAGTGGCAAGCTCTTATGTATGTTATAAACAGAAGGGCCCATTGCTTCAGTTTGGTGGTGATGGTGGTAAGGTGGGGCTTGGGGGAGGTGGGCGGAAGTAAGTGCTTGGTTTTATTTTGCTCACTGTGGAGTAGAAGGGAGAGTCTGGATTGATGGCTACTTGCTTTGGCAAAGTCTTAGATTTGCTTTCAGACATTGTTGGGATACCATCAGTGTTTGGGTGGTTATCAGGTTTCCTTTTTTGAGGCTACGCATAAATTCTATTGTATTTCTTTATAGTTTGAATCCCTTAGGCAGTTCAATCAGATATTATGCAAGAAAAGTTAATTTTACTAAAAAAGTATTTCATTTTAATTTTTCATGATCTTTTCTTCAAGATATATGTGAAAAATGGTTCATGGAAAAAAGAGTTATTTCCCCCATTTTTAGAGTATTTAAGTTATTTCATCCATGCTTATTATACTATGCAAATATTTATGAATGATAAGAGGCTGGTGCCATCTGAGACTTTAAAAGCCTTATTTGATACATAGGAAATTTTCTGATGAAAATTAGATTAGATTATGCTTCATAGTTTGTATTATTTCCAGTTAGTTTTTTAAGCACTGAGCATATTCTTAGTTGGGTTTATATACTTCCTTATGTGTAATGATAGCCATTATTTTTCTTTTTTAATCCTAAGAGTAGCTGCTAGTTATTTCCACATACTGTAAAGAACATGGGAAGACAGGATATTTTCTGACATGAATTTCTGCCTGATTCACCTTTATTAGATATTTCTTTTTGGTGGAAGCTCTAATAGGGAGACGAGTCAGTCACATCTTCTCTAGAAAAGCACTGATTGTGTTCTTCATTCTTGGTTGCAAAACAAACACTGGAAATGCTTTATTTGATTGATTCTCAAGGACAGTCTTAAAATAAACAGTAATGGTATCAATCATGCATGAAGCTCATATGATCATAAATTTTTTTCCTAGCAGGCACACCAAGTTATTATAGTTGGAACGAAGCTTCTGAGAGATGCTTTTTATGCTGACAGCTGAAATTACAATGCTTTATTCCTCACTGAACTTCACAATTGATGGGAACACTGTACTTTTTATCCCTATACTTTAAGGTTTAAAAACATATTTTCCCCTGGAGGTGTGGGAACTGAGTAGAAATACTCATGTTAACTCTTTCCTGCTTATTCGTAAGATTATAAGCATTTGGGATTTTCAGTGATCAGAGCAGGAGATATTTCTTAGTATGCTGGTGGAAGCCTGTGACATAGAAAGACTGTATTTTGTTTATTTGTTTTTGTTTTTAAGAAGCAAAAGGAACATCTCAATAGGTAAGAAAGGGTCAGACACTACCAGAAGTAGTGTATGGAAGAGATTCAATTCATTCATCTCCTTATATATTTTGGGTAGAACAGTTTTTTTTTTTTTATGCCAAATTTTCAGTGTTTATTTGTTTAAAGATTTTTGTACACTGTTGGACCCATTTCGGGGGTTGTGGGCCTTACAGTGTGTAAGTCATTACCACAATTCAAAAGAAGTATATTGCTAATGTTAACTAAAAGTCAAAGACTCCAATCATTGGACAGCAGTCTCAATCAGAGGTGTTCATTGGTCACATGAAGCTACACTGTTAACAAAGAATTAGGATTGAAACTCTGTGCTCTAAAAAATCACATTGTCTCTAAAATAATGTTCTTATGGGTAATATCATGATCCTGAGGCTCTTTATTTTTTAACTTTTGTGGGATTTTTTGTACTCTGCAAGCATTTTTGTTATGAAATTTGAGATAGTATGTAGTTCACGAGAGTAATAACTTTCATCATCAACTTTGTCAATGTTAAATATATTAGCAACATATCGTTTATTGTTTTTTAAACATTCACACACATTTCTAATGCGGAAAATTATTTTAAGCCAATTGAGTGGTAAAATAAAGATGTGATACTCTGAAAGATGCACATATCAAAGCATAAGAAGTTGATTACTTTCTTGTGGCAAATATAAAACAAAAATTGATCTTATTGTCCTAATTAATGAAAGAAGAGAGATTCTATATTTTTTAAATAAGATATTTTATGGCGAGTACTGTGAATCATGAGTGTAACCATTTCCTACATTCTTCCTACAGTATGTTTCTTTAACTGATTTAGTATTTATTCACCTTTATCAGGTTTATCTGAATCTACTTGAAAGGTCAGAATTTACTTGGAGTAGCTCTGTACTACATTTAAACTTGGCAGTAATTGGTGATGAGGCATTTCAGAGATTAAAGATATATTTTATAGATTTTAAAATGTCATATATTGGGGTTACTTTTTTCATATATCTTGCATTCTACTTGTTTAATCAACGTGCATTATTTCATTTCCTCATGGAAGGTGATTTGCTCATGCCCCCTTGAATAAGATCTGGTCAGCCCCCTTGAATAAGAGACTGTTCTGATTACATCCCATAATTCCCCCTGTAGTATTTTTTACTGGGCAAGAACAGAGGCTGTGTGACTGATTCATAAAGGTTTTTTATCTATTGCAAGATTCAAGCTTTCCAAGACAAAGTAGGAATGCTGGCTGTTTAGAATGCTCATAAGGACCAAAAACTATGACCAGGAGATCGGAAGACAGCTTCTCCTGTGTGTCCTACCTTATGCTTTTCTCTGTTCAGAGTTATCTGGTCAAGTTCCCCAGATCTAGGGTTATTCATTGAACCCTTACAGATGAGTGTGTGCTAGCCAGGTAGGATGTCTCTTACTATTCCCCTGAGAAGTCCACAGAGAACAACTTTCCAAGTCCATCGTTCTCTATACACTTGGGTTTCCTCTTTCAGTATCTTCTTTGCCATCAAGTAAGGATAGAGTTGGGTTCAATAACAGCTTTTTAAATCTCTGGAGTCAAGTTAAAAGTGGCAGATTTAAAGTTTTTACTTTTTCTTATTCATGCTATTTCAGGTTATGAACATAAAATTTTAATGTACTTGTTCTGTGGTATAATTCTTTTCTCTGAAGTTGGATTAATCAATTATTTTATGTAAATGTATTTCACTGCCTGACCTATCCCAACCACTCCAAGTGTACCTGTTCAGAATATTTGGTAAATGACCATTTGGAATTATTTCAAGCCCCCCCCCCCCCCAAAAAAAAAGCCATGGGGCATTTGAATGAATTAGTTAAATTTGTTCAAGGTTAAAAGAGAAAAGATTTCTTTAGCTCCTTCAGGAACTTTCTGACCCTTCAGCATGTATATTCAAATTGAGAAACTCATTTTTTATGTTACTTTCTGTCACAATTTATTTTAAATATCTGTGAGTATAATTTTAGCCATGAAGTTGTTCTTTATTTTGGAGTAGTATAATGATTAAGATCACATACTCTGGCACCAGATTGCTAGATTGTAATCCCGGCTCTTTTACTTAATAATAAGTTAATTATTAGTTTAATAATGGACTAACTCATTAATCTCCGAGCCTCACTGTACATATCTGTAAAATGGGGATACTAATAGTACCTGCCTCATAGAGTTGTTTTGATGATTAAATGAATATATGTAGATCATATTAGATCTGATGGATAGATGGGAACATGCCTTCACATGGTGCAACACTTAATACTTTTCAGATATCATTATGAGTAGTAAAAAAAAAAAAGGATCCTGATTCAAGGGTAAATTGTCGTGGTAGCATCTAATTACATAAGTCTGTCAGGTTAAGACATATTAGTTGGTCCACGAAAATTTTATTTTAATACATTTTTCATTTTTAAAAAGTATAATATACTGAATATCAACCACTAACATCAGTACATTTTCTTCCCGTGGGTTTTTCTTAGACAGTTTAGTTCAGGAATATGATTTGCACATTTTGTCTTGTCATCTGTTACTATCATAGAATGTCAAGTTCAGCTCACACCTTCTTTTATAAAACTAAGTTTACAGAAATCTGTTCATCTTTTCTAATACCATGGAAAATATATAGGCCTTATGATTCAGTGGGCCTATTTATTTTAATTGGCTCAAGGCTGGTGTGCTTCCTATCTGCAGTAGGTGGGATTCAATATATAACTTAGGCCAGGTTTTTGTTATACCCCAAATCCAGAACATAAAAGTCTTTTTTTTTTTTTTTTTAATTAATAGAGGAAGTGGGGAGGGGGGAGAAAAAAACTATTAAAGGGCCAGAAAAAGATACTAAAGTATTTTTGGGGTGCCTGAGTGGCTTAGTCGGATAAGGGTACTACTTCGCCTCAGGTCATGATCTCACTGGTTCATGAGTTCAAACCCCATCGCCTCAGGCTTTGCTGTCAGCTGGAGCCTACTTCAGATCCTATTTCCCTTTCTCTGTCCCTCCCCCACTTGTGTTCTCTCTCAAACATAAATAAACACTTAAAAAAATGGTTTCTATAACGACAAAGACATTTTTTTTAAAAAGCAACAATCTTGCCCTTCTAACACTGGGAATAGAAGGTAGCTGGCAATGTAATGAAGCCCTAGGACAGAGGTCAAGGGATGTCTGCTTTAACTTTGGTTCTTGTACTAACACAGCTTTGATCTCGGACAAGTCATTTCTTTAATGCCGTCATCTGCAAATAGAAAAGTTGAACTAAACTATCACTAAAGACATTTCCATGAGTTTTGAAATCCTACTGTGTTTAGCCTCCAAGCTTTAATTTATATAGACGAAGGAGGAAAATTGTACATATTTACTGTGTAAATTTGGGGGCAATTAGATCCCAAAGGTAGTATTGAGATTTTTTTTTCCTAAAGTAGATATCATGAAAACATGCAGAATGTGCAACTTAATTCTAACATTTGTTATCATCTGTAGTGACACAGGGTGTTCCATTTTGAAAATAATCCTAGCCTTCTGCTGAGTAATAAAAACACTGGCAGCAGTAGCAAATTATATGTAATTTCAAAATCAATTTTTGGCCAAGGTAGCATACTTTAAAATTTTAATATTAAAAACGTGGCTTGATGTTATTTCGAAAAATATGTATCACCTGTAAGTTGGGACTTCAGTCTTAAAAAGGCAATTTGAAATAAGATAAAGATTTGGTTTTTGAGGGGGGGAGAGGGTCTCATATTTCAAATCTATTATCTATAAAAAATATACATATATTTTGTAGTGAAATGAAGTCTTATACCATATATCCTTTCTACCCTTTGTGGAAAATAATTTTGGCACATGGCTCTTGGAGGGTTATTTTTATTCTTCATAATACTTTTTATTTTGAATGTGGAAAATCAGATTCCATTTGTTTTATAAAATATACAGCTTATGTGAACAGCAAAAATATTCCACGCTAAAAGGATAAAATACTAAGTAATAGTGTGTGTGATACCAATTTTTCATTTGCTTTCTTTTTCTTTTTCATGGGAAATTTATTTATAGATTTTGAGGTTCATAAAACCATATTTGATTGTTGCTTCCTGTCATTTGGCACTCTGAGTGTATGTTTTTTGTCTTAGTGTTTCACCACAGTCGTTTGGCATCGTGCATCCTTGGGTTTGGATTAGTGGAATATCTTGATGAGCCTCTTAACAGAAGTTTAGCCAACAGAATAAGAAAAATCCCACTGTGGCCCCCTGACCTTTGATTAAATGTGGTCTGTGGGTGTAGTATAGAAAAGGAGGCTAGAGGGAGCTATTGAGCTGCTTAAATACTCCAATGGAGTAGAAGAATTTGGTTTAAAATCACGGACACTAGGTACAGTCACATGCCTTCAAATGAATCATAGCCAATCAGAGAAAGTTGCAAGAAATCAATGAACACATGGCTTATGATTTAAGATGTGAGGTAGCTATATTGAGAGCCTCTTGGCACCAATGATTACATATTTGATGAACTAAGAAGGAAATTAGCACTTTTCTGGGAGGCCAGGAGTTTTGGGCATGACAGCATGACAATGAATGTTATAATGCAGGACTGCTTTATATATCCCTTGCTTTTAGGTGTAGACTAGATCAGAAACTATACATTATAGTGACTGCAGGTGCTTTTGGTATTTTCATTTTAACTAAAATGACTAGTGAAATAATTCTAGTCTTACAGATGAGAGGTGGGGTAAATTTAATTTGATCGTGCCTTTTTGGTTATATGTAGCAAAAATCCAATTTTAAAAGCTTGTGAGACTAAAGTTATCTTTTTTTTAATGTTTACCATGGGGCCTTGTTGAATACTTGTTTTTCCATGGAAATGGATTTCAAAATATAGGTTTTACCCATTATTTTTAAATTATTTTTTATTTTATTTTTATTAAAAATTTTAATGTTTATTTATTTTTGAAAGAGAGAGGGAGACCAAGTGCGAGCAGAGGAGGGGCAGAAAGAGAGGGAGACACAGAATCCGAAACAGGCTCCAGGCTCCCAGCTGTCAGCACAGAGCCCAACATGGGGCTCAAACTCATGGACCTTGAGATCATGACCTGAGCCAAAGTCGGATGCTTAACTCGCTGAGCCACCCAGTCACCCCTACCTATTATTCTTTTTTAAATTATGTATGAAATGAGCCACAAAAGTGTGAAGCTGTTTTCTCTTTAAATAGGGACCTCAGATGTGTTTTCAGTTGAACAGATTATAATACGACCTTTGGTGGATGGAGGCAGTCACTAATGTATGGGGCAAAGCACCCTTTAATTAAGATATTATAATTTCCTCATTCAGATTTTTAAAAAGTTTTTTAATGTGGTCAGTTACATGAAACCTAGATAAATGAAGTAAGCCATGGCCTCACAGATAGTCTCAGGAGAAATAGTTCTTAGAGTGATGTATTGAAATGACCAAATAAACTACTCACTGGAATGGAATTTTGCAGTATTTGTTTTAGTCATGCTTAAGTTAGGGGGAAATAAACTGCCCCTTTTTAAGGGAAGCTGGATACTTTTATAAACTTTATTTCATGTCCCCAAATTGCACGCACCTGAGGTGATGTCAGTGGAATGCAGGCATGAGCTTCTGCAGAGGCTGATGCAGAGTCAAACTCTGAGTGGTGTCAGTGGAGGCATTTTTTCCATGGGAACTTTCACAGTTGAACTCTACCATGTGTTAATAGTTTGTCATTGTTTATAGTGATTAGATACTTGAATTTGTTTGGGGTTTTTAATGGCTGTGCATTCATCCCCTCTTTACACAAGTGCTAGGCAGTCACTCCTCTTGGTCCTACTTGTTTCTTCTAGTTTAGCGTCTTGAGGGACTTCATACTTTAATTAAAAAAAAAACAATTGTAATGTTTATTTATTTTGAGAGAGAGAGAGAGAGACAGAGCATGAGCAGGGGAGGGGCAGAGAGAGAGGGAGACACAGAACCTGAAGCAGGCTCCAGGCTCTGAGCCATCAGCACAGAGCCCAGTGCAGGGCTGGAACTCATGAACAACGAGACCACGACCTGAGGCAAAGTTGGAGGCTCAACGGACTGAGTCACCCAGGCACCCCATTTTTTTAATGTTTATTTTTGAGAGAGACAAACAGAATGTGAGTGGGGGAGGGGCAGGGAGAGAGGGAGACACAGAATCTGAAGAAGGCTGCAGGCTCTGAGCTGTCATCACAGAGCCCAGTGCAGGGCTGGAACTCACGAACCATGATATCATGACCTGAGCTGAAGTTGGACGCTTAACCCACTGAGCCACCGAGGTGCCCCTATATTTTAGTTTTATTGCAGGACACCAGGCTTGAAAATTGGGTAAAATTTCATGGAAAGCCACATTTGCACCCCTCTTTCATTGTGAATAAGGAAGAACAGATTCAGATAACTTCCAGAGTCAAATATATATTCCATGATTTGTATGAAATTGAGAACAAATTATGAAAACTTCCTCCCAGTTACTGATAAAACATTTTTGGATTTTTTATGTTTTAATATTATTAAGATTTTTTTTAATGTTTATTTATATTTTGAAAGAGAGATTGACAGAGTGTGAGCAGGGGAGGGGTAGAGAGAGAGAGAGGAAGACACAGAATCTGAAGCAGGCTCCAGGCTCCGAGCTGTCAGCACAGAGCCCGACACGGGGCTCAAACCCATGAACTGTGAGATCATGACCTGAGCCGAAGTCAGAGGCTCAACCGACTGAGCCACCCAGGCACCCCTGGGTGTTTTAATATTATTAAGAGCTCTACTCATATAACTTACTGATTTGCTCCTGCGTGTGGATTGAGTGAAATTGTTTGCTCCGTGGGTGACTCAAGCAAATTACTTAACCAGTCTTTGCCGTATTTTGACCATTCATAAAGCTGATTTGTGATCTTTACTGTTTGCCTATAGCACAGGTTTTGTAATGACAACATTGAGAAAATGTCAAGCAATCTTCTTCAATAAGAATAGGGTGTATCTCAGTGTCTTCATCCCCACCCATGTCCGGAGTTTAGAAACAATTATGTGCTGGCATTATATTCTAATTAGACAAGGTCCAAATAACCAATAAAACAAATATACATAGAGTTGATTTTATTGAATACCTTATTTTAATGATAAAAAATGTTAGCACTGGCTGAAGATTTGCTGAGCACCTGATTGTGTTCTAAGTGCTTCATATATATTAACTCATTTAAATTTCATTACAATCTTGTGAGTTAACACTGTCATTTCTCTTTCACAAATGAGAAATCTGAGACACCAAGATGTTGAGGAACTTGCCAAGGCCAGGTAGCTCTGAATCTCCTGGAGTAGCCCAGAATCAAAGTAGGCAAGCTGGCTGCAGGAGCCCAGCCTCTCAACTAAGTAAATATGTCTAGGCAAATATTAATTTCCAATTTCCCAAGAAGACAGTATGGTCCAGTTCCATTGTTCACATCTTTTGTATTTACTACTCAAAAGAGATAATCAATACATAATGAAAGTGCTAGGTCTACCCTAGGCAGAATGTTGCCTAGAGTGAAAACTGAATAGGTTGCTGTTGATTTGATTTGTTGATTCAAGATTCAGTGTATTGGTGCTCAGTGGTTTTACTGTTGAATGCTCTTTATGAATTTTAACTCATTAGAAAGTTGGTGACCTATGTTTACTTACAAACAATATTAAATGTGGCATAATCTTGGGGCCCCTGGGTGGTTCACTCAGTTGAGCATCCGATTCTTGATTTTGGCTCAGGTCATGATCCCAGGGTTATGGGATCAAGCCCTGCATTGGGCTCTGTGTTGTGTGTGGAGCCTGGTTAAGATTCTCATTCTCTCTTTCTCTCTTTCTTCCGCCCCTCTTCCCTGGTGGAGAGCTTTCTCTCTAAAGAAAATAAAAATAAAAAATAAGTGTGGCATAACCTTAAATTACATATAAAAGTAATCATATTTCCTTCCTTAACTATTTGCCATGTTGCAGTTAACGTTAAATGTGATTTTCAAAAGTTTTAGGAAGATTTGATTGTATTCCAAGATGAAAAGAAAAGAACATTGTAGAAAATGTAAAGGAAAGCCTATGTCAGGTCTGTGTTCTATTTTCCTGCAGGAGAAGGATGTTTATGTAAACAGCTACTGAATGGCATGTTCTAGGAGTTTTGGACTTTGTTATTTTTATATGTTGCATCAGTTGAGTAGAAGCTATAAGGAAACCAATTTATTTTATTATTTCTAATATATTTAGTTGTAATATAAATGAAACCTTTCTCAGAGATAGGTAAATCTGGAGATAGATTGGGTGCTTCAGAAGTTAGTGAGTGCCTCCTCACTGTTTGAGAATAGACTTGATATCTGATCATTGTCTTTGTTGTGGAGGGAATGGAAACTTACAAATTGGTGGTTGATGAAAGACTGAAAAAACATCTTCAGTTCTTACTCTCATTGCTGTGGTTAGGTTTCAGGGCTCACTTAGTTCATTGATTAGCCTTTCAAGGAGAACTGTTTCCGAACCCATTTGCAACCCGGTTAGATGATTTTATAAAATTTCTCAGTGTTAAATATTCATTCAGCTATCTCTCACCTCCCTTAGAGGCAGTATATCATAATGGCTATGTGCAAGAACTTTTGAAGAAATGAGTAGAAGATCTTAGCTGAATCTCTACAAGCACAGTGAACTTGAGTGAGCCAGGTTATTGACCATGTGCCCCAATTTCTTCATGTGTAAAGTAGAGATAATAATACCCAATTCATGGCTTGTTGTAAGATTAAAGAAGTAAAGGATAATGGGGCAAGATAAATAATAGGCTCTTGATTTAGCCTACCTTCCGAAATAACCAAAATCTATGAAAAAATGGCTTTCGAGTTTCTCGACATCAGGTAATGAAGGACAGTCATCCCTGAGAAATGGGAAACAAAGTGAACCTTATAAGTGTCTCATTTTGTCGACTTGAGAGAGCTTCCAGGCAATAGTACAGGGAAGGCAGAACCCAGGTTAATCAGGCCGACTGTGTTAAGGAGATGCAGCCGGGGGTATGATGAGACCAAGGTGGTAAGAATGCACAGGTTAGAATCCCAGAGAGGAGAGAACTACACAGAGCAAACACACTGGAGGTCTGCAGAGAGTTCCCTTGAATATTTAGTTGAGAATTAATCTGCTCATTCCTGTGAAGTAACAACTAGGGGTCAGGGAAAGAAATAACCTAAGGGAATCAGAGGGGATGATGTTTGGTGCTCACACGGGGCTGGGAATAGTGCCCATTGCCATCAGCCACACTTGAAAACTTCATCATTTATAGGACAATGGGGAGATTACTCACAACCATCCTGCCCCGATAGCGGGAGCAAAGTCCTGGACTGAATACTGCTCTAGTTCTGCTTAAAAAGTCTTAAAAGCTGGGGCACCTGGGTGGCTCAGTCGGTTGGGCAGCCGACTTCGGCTCAGGTCATGATCTCGCGGTCCGTGAGTTCGAGCCCCGCATGGGGCTCTGTGCTGACAGCTCAGAGCCTGGAGCCTGTTTCAGATTCTGTGTCTCCCTCTCTCTGACCCTCCCCTGTTCATGCTCTGTCTCTCCCTGTCTCAAAAATAAATAAAACGTCAAAAAAAAAAATTAAAAAAAAAAAAGTCTTAAAAGCAAGACCTGAAAGGATTGAACTGTTTCTAAGTGACTTAATTGCTTCCCACAACAAAGCTCAATAAGGTATATAGGAATACAAAAATATGCAGCACCCAGCAGTTTAAAATTCACAATGTCTGGTATTCAATTGAAAAAAAAAAATTACCAAGCATGCAAAGAAGCAGAAAAACACCACGCATAATGAGGAGAAGCATCTATCTAAAGTGATCCAAAAGTGACACAGATGTTGGAATTAGCAGATAAGATTATTAAAACCGTTATTACCACTGTATTCTTTGTTCAAAAACTTGAGACATGGAAGATATTAAAAAAGACTCAGATTGAATTTGTAGAGATTGAAACTATAATATGTGACATTAAAGGTACACTTGAAATTTATAGCAGATTTGACATTACTGAAAAAAAAAGTGAGCTTAAAGTCAGCATTACAAGTTATCCAGAGTGAAACATAGGGAGAAAAGAAAATTTATGAAGTGAGTGGCACATAGGATAAAGAGGACAATTTCAGGTGGCCTAATATATGTGTAATTTGAGTCCTTGAACAGGGAGGGGGCAGAAAGACTCTTTGGAGATATAATGACTAAAGCTTTCCCTTATTTTATGGAACATATATAAATTCATGGATCAAAGAGTCTCAGTGAATCCCAAGCACGCACGCACACACACACACACACACACACACACAACCACAGAGAAAACTAAAGCAAGGCACACTGTAATCAAATTATTAAAATAAGTGGTAAACAGAAAGTTTTCTGAAAAATAAATTTTACAAAAAAAAATAGTCAAAAAAAGACATTGTTTTACATTTTGCCAAGACCTGTATTATCTGGCTTAACAAAAGACAGCTGGATTTTCACATTCATATCTGTATTTACACTTACGATGCTGTAAATCATGTAGCCTCTGGTCCACTGCAGTGTCAATTGCAAATAAATGACAGTGAAAAGGTAAATGACATCATATTAAAATAATTTTGCCCTAGCAGACTCCTGTAAGAGGTTTAGGACCCCCAGAGGTTCCTGGATCAAACTTTGAGAATCATTGTTAAGTAGCTGTTCAGTTTTCTCTGTTTCCTCCTGGGTGTAACCAAGATCCATATACCTTAAGTCTTCATTAAAATGCTTAAGTCTTTCATTTCTTTCCTACCCCTGTTCTTATCCTTTGATACCTAGCCTTCCCTAATTCCCATCTGCACCCCCACCAGAAAAAGAGCCCATTTTGCATTTAAAATAACCTTTTCTACTACTTATTCTTCAAAGTATCTTTCATAATTATAATCACAGAGTTTTTTGTCTTATTTCAAAGTTGCATACTGATGTATGTATGTAAGACAGAAGGCTCACTTTAAAATTATTGTTGAAAATCCATTAAGTAGCTTGTTAATTGCTAAGACTTGGCACATGGACACTCAGAAGACAAGTATCAACTTCTTTTGTCTCTATGCCTTTGAGTTTTGGTTTTCCTGTCTCTGAAACCATGTGGGCCAAACTTATATTTACCAGAAGAGAAATTTTGAGGGGACTTGAATTAAATAATTTTTCTGTTTCCCTGGAGCATATGGTTAAATTTGATATGTTAAACGCCAAAAAAAAAAACAAAACAAAACAAAAAAAAACAACCTGTTGTACAAGGTTTCTGTGTAATAGATTCATATCTGAGTCTCACAGTAAATTATGACTTTATGATGAGACAGTATATCTCCTATGGTTACCACTATGTTTTATGAGCCTAACACTGCCCTACAGAAAGTATGAAGCTCAGGAGATACGTGCTGAAGGAATGAATATCGTTAGTTTCTAGTTTAACTGATATTTTTTGACTGATTTCAATAGTTGTTTTTTGCCTTAACTCGTTTAGCCCTTACTGGCTGAAAATGTAACACTTATACCTTGTAAATTTGTTTCAGTTACTTTATTAAAAATATTTAGCTTCTAATAATCAAAGGTATGTCTATCTTAATGATCAGTGGTTAACTGGTAAGGAGCTGGGACTTCTAGATTTTTTTCTAGTCATCCCCATTATGTTACGTTAGTATATCTGATATAAATAAGTGTTTTCTGTCTTCCTTCACTGATGTAAAATTTTTATAAATGTCTATTGGCTTGACATTAAGAAAAAATGGTCACTTTTCTTCAGAGGTATGTATCAAAACAGCTAGGGAAATAAATATAAAGGAAAATAACCTTGTTCTACTACAGTAACTTCAGTTGTAGTTATTACTATTAATAAATGGCAGCTTTCCCAAGACAGTTTCTAGGAAAGAGCAAAAACAATTTTACTTGTATTTCCCTGGACATCTTAAACCATCTCAATCCCTCTTTTAGCTACATGAATGAGAAAAATGTTGATATGTTGTCAACTTTTGCATCCATTAGCATGTAAAACCCTGAGAGTGAACAATCACATAATAATTTGAATTTCTAACTTACATTAAAATTAGACCATGTTTATTGTTCTAACAAGTACAATATTGAAGACCCATGAAGAATTGACTCAAGAGATGTTAAAATTTGATGGATTTTCTCTTGCTGAACACCTACACATTGGAAATTGGCAGGATAAAAACAGGAAAAAGAAGACTTTCTTCAGTCCTTCATTGATACATGTATTGTCTGTCTGGATTACATCTTCCTTAGCAGAGAAAATGTAGCCTTCTGAATATTAAACAGTCCATTATTCACTTCTGCATCTACCAGGAAAAATTAGTCTTCTAGTATAACATCATATGAGGAATTCAAGACTTACTAAGTCTTTTGGTTGGAGATAGCCATCTGCCTAAGGGCTGCAGGTTCCGTTCATTTAAAAACTAACTTTCTCATTTTTTTTTTCTTCTTGTTACTTGAATAACTTCCAGAAATTCTGTAAGTGGACACACACATACTTCCTTCCCCCCTGCCTTTCTTCCTTTTAATGGATACACATTATTTATAATGTTCTATACATTTTTGGGGCTCCTGGGTGGCTCAGTTGGTTGCGTGTCCGACTTCGGCTCAGGTCATGATCTTGTGGTTCGAGCTCCGCGTTGGGTTCTGTGCTGACAACTCAGAACCTGGAGCCCGCTTCAGTTCTGTGTCTCCCTCTCTCTGTCTTCCCCTCCCCCGCTCACTGTCTCTCTCTGTCTCTCTCAAAAATAAATAAAAACATTAAATAAAATGTAAAAAAATGTTCTATACATTTTTAACATAAATAGATGCTTTGGAGAATTTTTCATATCCATACATAAAGAACAACTTCATACTTATATAGTAAGTTATAATTTATGTGGTATTGATTTAACTACAGCATTATCACTGGACCAGTAAGTTATTTTCAAAGTTTTTTATATTATAAACAATAAAACAATATGTTTTCTTAAGCACTTGTGAGTTTATTTAACAAATAACATTTCTGGAAGTGTAATTGCTGTATTAATTCCTATATATTTATCTATAATTTTGGTAAATTCTGACAAATTGCTACCCCCAAGATACTTCAAATTAATAGTTTTCAACAGTGCTTGAGCATGGCTGATTCCATGCACGCCTGCTATTACCTAAGATTTTTTTTCCTAATCTGATGAGCGAAAAATTAATTTTATTCAAATTTAAATGAATATCAATATTTAGCATTTAAAAAATACCTTAATCCACTTATATTTTTTATTGCAAAGATTTCCATTTGCTACCATTCTGTATTTTGTCTTCTCTTTCTTACTGATTTATAACAATTCTATATGTGTTAAGAAAGTTGACCCATTCTCTGTCCTGTGTGATAATATGAATTTGTTGATACATTTTGATTTTGCTAATTTATTTTTTCAGATTAATTAGTCATTTATATTATGACTTCTAGTTTTGTATCCTGCTTTAAGAAGTATCCAGCATTTTAAAGGTGTTTTTAAAAGCACTCATTTCGGGGACATCTGGGTTGCTCAGTCGGTTAAGCATCTTACTTGGGCTCAAAACGTGATCTCACGGTTTATGGGTTTGAGCCCCGTGTCAGACTCTGCGCTGACAGCTCAGAGCCTGGAGCCTGCTTTGGATTCTGTGCCCCCCTCTCTTGTTCTGCCTGTCTCCCTATTGTGCTGTCTCTCAAAAATAAATTTAAAAAAACTTAAATAAATAAAACACTCCTTTGTTTCTTTTTTTTTTCCTGTTTAAATCTTTAAGTAAGAGACTTTGATGGCAAGCACAAAAATTGGAATCTAATTCATTTTCTCCAAAACTGGCTAACAGGTGCTTTGGCACTGTATATTGAGTAATACATCTTTCTTCCATAGCACTTAGGTGTTGTTGAGAACTAATAACTATAAAAAACAATGCTTTAGGACAAATTTGATTTTATCTGATGGATTTGTGGGTGGTCCAGGGCACCTTCGTTTCACACAGCTAGGCTAGGGCGACTCTGCTGTGTATATTGCATGTGGTCTTAGAACCAGAGGAAAAGTGGAACATGTTCCTTTGGTGGTGGTAAAAGCATTGGAGGACAAGCAGCCGCAGCTGATGCCTCTTAACTAGCACACAGTATCTTCTGACCACATTCTTTCGCCCAAGCAAGTTGGTTATACAGCAAGCCCCAGTGTTAAGGGGTTTGGATATACACGTTGCCTCTGATGAGGCCAGCCCAAGGATGTGGATGTAGGAAGAGTGAAAGATTGGGATCGGTAATTCAATCCATGACATCCTCACTGATTTAAAAGCTGTCTTTTTCATATACTAATTTTCACAAGTAATTCAATCTGTTCCTGGGTAAAGTTTTCTTCACTGATGTATTCAAATCTTCCCGGGACAATACCAGGCTTATCCCTCTCAGTAGTGTTTTGCAGCTTTTTGTAGATTTGGAGTTAGGTTTTTCCTTTTCTGTTGCTATTTAGAAAGGGAACTTCCAGGGTACCTGGGTGACTCAGTTAGATAAGTGGCCAAATCTTGATTTCTGCTCAGGTCATGATCCCAGAGTTGTGGGATCAAGCCCTGCTTCAGGCTCCACACTGATTGTGGAACCTGCTTGGATTCTCTCTCTCTGCCCCTCTGCTGCACATGCATATGCACTTGCTCTCTCTCTCTCTCTCTCTCTCTCTCTCTCTCTCTCTTAAAAAAAAAATTAGAATGGGAACTTCCACTCTATTTACCAGGCAATTTTATGTAAAGAAAAATGCTCATTTACTGTGGTGAGCATTTTGTAATGTATATACAGTAATTGTCTCATCACTGTGGGTACACTTGAAAGTACTATGTCAACTCTACTTGAATTTAAAAAATACACCAAACCTTCATGTTTCCTTCCCCCAAAAATGAAAAGCTGTTGATTTTTATATATTAATTACCAAATACCTTGTTAAATCATCATACTGTATCATATAATCCTTCTGTATATCCTCTTGAATAGTCTGGACACAAGGTTGTATTATTTATACCTAAAGATAATTTTACTTCCTGTTTTTGTCTCTGATTCATTATTTTGGATAATTGTACTGACTAGTTCATCTAGAGCAGTATTAGGCAATTATCACGACACTAGGCACATTGTCTTTATTCTGACTTTAGGAAATAGGAAATAAATACCTATTTGTTTTCAGCTGTCAATTAACCTCAAAAATATTTAAAATCCTAGTTATTTTATCCAGGATAATTAACTCTGGAATCTCTGTATATTACCTTTAAATTAACGATTGATGGTGAGGACACAGCATGACCAAAATGGCAAGATATTGAAATTCGGTATCCACATTTTCTATTTTTCCTCAATTTTAATGTGGTTTTTGTTTTATTTCCTTGTAGTTTCCTTGCAAGTTTCCTTAAATTTTGCATCTCTGACTTAGTAGTCCTATTATTTCCATGAATATCACAGTAGTGAGTGGACAAAATTGTTTTGTGAATGAAACAATGAACGGATTGGTTAATTTTGTGATAGAATTTGGACATTTTATTCAAGACTTTTATTCAGTACTCCTGGTTTCATGCAACAGAAAGCCAGTTTGAACCACCTTGCCCAATAAAGGAGGTTTAATGGAAAATACTAACGTAATTTACAGATTGCAGGAAAGGGCTGACCCAGCAAGCCTGGGACAGTTGCAAATATCTTAAAGCTGAGACCTTTGCAGAACTTTCTGTCTGACCCTCACGCTTGCTACTCTTTGTTGTTTGGCTTCATTCTCTTGCTGCAGATTGTCTTTTTCCATGTTGTATGGGTTTCCTGTCACCTGGCAACCGTTTCTCTTTACCACTTTTCTTGGAGAAAATATCTTCCCTCTGCCCATATGCATATACTTCCCTAAAGTATGAGCTCTGCTATGAAAAACCCTAAAGAAAGTTTCTCATTAGCCCAGTTTGGATCATTTGTCTACTCTTGTACTAGAAATACTTTGTGGGACCATGATGGCAGCTATAATCCTATAGTTGGAGTGGGGGAGTAGTAGTTTCCTCAGAAAAGGGAAGGCGTGTTGGATAGAGCTTCAACAATAGATGTCTTAAATAGCTGACTTGATTTCTTCTTTTTTTTCTTTTCTATCTCTCCCTTTATTTTATTTTATTTTTTTCAACGTTTATTTATTTTTGGGACAGAGAGAGACAGAGCATGAACAGGGGAGGGGCAGAGAGAGAGGGAGACACAGAATCGGAAACAGGCTCCAGGCTCTGAGCCATCAGCCCAGAGCCCGACGCGGGGCTCGAACTCACGGACCGCGAGATCGTGACCTGGCTGAAGTCGGACGCTTAACCGACTGCGCCACCCAGGCGCCCCTCTATCTCTCCCTTTAATCTGTTTTCCCCTTCTTTCAGCATTTCCAGCTGCCCACGACCCCACATATGCACAGTTATCTTCCTATGTTTCTCTTCCCCTTTCTTGTCTTTGTCATTATCCCTCCATTTCTCTGAATAAGTTAGGATTAAGGTATGTTTTCTGTTATACGGTTGTTACCTGTGTAGAGACAATTATCATGAGTAAAGTTTCCGTGGAAAAGCTGTAAGAAGAGTCACCATGCACAGATGACTGTGTATAACAGAGCACAGGAATTAGCATAAATGTGGCAGAATTTTGAACTAGTGTGACTGAGAAAAACACAAAGTCAGGAGGCTTACTGATGGGCTCAAACAATAAATTTTGGACATCTTCAGTATTTGCTCTCAAGAAATTTTTGTTCCAGAAACTTCTTCAACTAATTTTATCTGAGATGTGACAGCAAACTGCTGAGGCTGTTGCTCTTTGCCACCCCCTCCCCCCCATTCTTCTTTTTCCATGTTAGGACCTTAACCATAATTTCGATCAGTGCTTTTTTAGATGAGGAATCTGAGGACCTGGTTGTGGACATCTCAGGCTTCACAGAAAGTCTGTGGTAGAAACCAGAGTAGGAAACAGGGCTTGGGACTCCTATGTTCTTGCCAGGGTTTATGAGGACGTGTGCTGGTGTCCAAAAATGGGCATGCAGCTATGTTGTCAATGATCAAATTACAGAAATTACATCACGATTGGTAAATGTTATTATTATTTGCATTCTTGCCTACTATTGACAAAAAATACCTTGTGAAACAGTAAAACGTTTTAGTCATTTGAATATTGATGTGTAGATTTATTATTTATGGATTTCCTAAAAACCAGCTTTAATGGGGAGAAAGGATAGAGAGACAATACCAGGACATTCCTAAATACCTTCTAAAGTCACACTTGTACAAATTGATTTTGTCTCAAATCATTTTATTAGAGATATGCTTTCTTCCTTGGCAGCAAAGGTGGCTGTCCCACAGCTGTGATTCAGTTATCACAGTTCTGGGCACTATTAAATAAGAGCATCTTTGTTTCATCTTTGTTTAAATTTATCTGTAATGTTACAATTAAACACTTCTAACTATATACACATAATCTCATATCCATGCATATATATGTGTGTTCATAAAGGAAAGATAGAGAATACAGCATATGTATGTATGCATATCTTGAAAGAACTTTCTGAGCTATTTGGGAAATTAGCTTTTTATATACATCTTGGGATTTTCATTTTATTTTTAAACGTTGTAGCAAATAAGACAGAATGATATTAAAGGGAGGTAACTGTTTTCCTGCTTCCAAGAAAATGTAAAGAAGATCAGACACTTAAGCTCTAGGGGTTCTTCTTTTTTTAGGCCTTATGTGTGGGGCTTGTTGTGGTTATAAAATGGAGAGAGGCGGAGATGAGGAGGGATATTGAGAAAACAAGAGAACACTGAGAAAGGACTTTTCCCCCACTGCACATTATCCTTA
Source organism: Puma concolor (assembly GCF_028749965.1). Lineage (NCBI taxonomy): Eukaryota > Metazoa > Chordata > Mammalia > Carnivora > Felidae > Puma > Puma concolor. The sequence goes on from NC_141684.1 coordinate 48,062,453, forward strand.
GAAGAATTAGTGTTGCTAGAAAGAATATTTGTCCTTTGTTGTAGCATTATTAGATGGAGCCCTATGAGAGTTAAGCCTAGTGTTTTATTGAGCTAGGTCTCAAATAAATGATACTGTTTTTATGTCACGGTAGGGTAGAATGATATGTTAAATGTCGATGCCTTCATATGAGGCAAAGATCACGATTTAAGTAATACTCCATTAGTCTTTCAACTCCCTGATTCTCCCCATGTATTTTCTACACAGTACATGTGTAGAAAAGAGTAAACTTTATGATTCTTCATTTTGTTTTTCCCATCAACCCCTTCTTTTGAAGTCATTTTTGTGCCCGCGACTGACGGCATTTCATTAGCTGGTAGGAGAGTTACTCCAATTTCAGGCTCTTAAAATAACAAGCCCTTCATATCCAGCCTTTTTCAACTAATTATCCTTAGAGTATAATTTATGAGATAGGAGAATAGAATAGAATTCCCATCACAGTTTTTCCTGATAGAATGTATTTTTTTTTTAATTTTCTTAGTAAAAGAATGGTAGTTGATACTGTAAAGATATTGGCCACTCTTTCTAGAGAGGCCACTAGCATATGGTCTGCATTGCTTTCTCCTTTTTAATGTGAATCTTTTTGGCATTTCCCAACATGGCAGACATTTATGTTCACTTTAATAGGAAAGAAATATAAGCCCAAGTATATAAATACGCATTCTAATTCTAATATCTAGGACACAAAATGTAGATGTTAAGGCCTTTGCTGTGTATATAGTCTGGAGAAACAAGGGGCACAGCCATAAAACTAGTATAGAAAATAAGGCAGTGTGTTTCCAAGTTCTGATGTTTGTAATATAAACTATCATTTATAGACTCCTTTATAGACTCAATTATAGGAGGTTGGAGAGGAATGACTTTGTGACTAAGAAGGGCTCTTATCTGTTTTCTGAAATACAATTGACTAAATTATTTTCTCCCAAGACTTATCATTGCAGGGTACGATACATCTAGTCTAATAATATCATTTTAAGTCACCTCAAACTGACTTATCTGATGAAATAGTGATGATTCAGTCTTAGGTGGCAGGAGGCTTTGGTAGTATCTGGATACCTTCCAAACTAGGATGCAGAATTATTCACTTTAATGTCTGTATTATAGGAATGTGTATGGTGGTGCTTTTGTTGAAGGATTCTTTGAGGGTGGGGAAGAAGTGAATGATGGGACATGGGACTTCATCTCCGAGATCCTTTCCTTTTTGGGGTAGTGCTTCCAGGTGGGACCGCGATAGAGGATGAAGAGACAGTGTTTGCATTAATCAAAGTATTTTTAGTTTGGAGGACTTTAACTTTTTGCCTTTTTATTTAAACATCATATTGATATAAGTGGATAAACAAAAGCATGAAGCAGGACTTTATATGTTCGTTTTCTGAAAAGAGGTCAGCCATGAAAAACACGAACTAATGTGTTTGCGGTATACTCTCTTCAAATTGGGAACAGATGCATGCATAGCTATAGAGTGTAGATAAACAGGACTGAGTTTTTCACTGAATAAACTCAACTTTATCCCTCTGTGCTTTGTACCTTTTCTCCCATGGAGTTAACTGTATCTTATATTTCCCCCATGTGGTGTGATTTTAAAATGTTAAGCTTAAAAAGAAAAAAAATTTAAATTTGTACTAAGCAATTTACAACCTATAAATCTAATGTTAGGAATGAGCTAAGGCAATTTTACCTGTAAGTTGTCCGTGCTTAAAAAATTCAGCAGGGGTGCCTGGGTCATGATCTTACAGTTTGTGAGTTCGAGCCCCGTGTCCAGCTCTATGCTGACGGCTCGGAGCTTGGAGACTGCTTCAGATTGTCTCTCTCTCTCTCTCTCTCTCTCTCTCTCTCTCTGCCCCTCCCCCACTCGTGCATATGCTCTTGCTCTCAAATAAACATAAAAAATTTCAGCAGATGCAATTTAAAGTTAAATACAATCATACTGAAGTTCAATTTGATTTTTCAAACTGTGTACTCTTACCATGTAACATGTATTTGAAGAGATCACTTACTAAGCAATATGGAACACTCATTATGCATGTAGGTAATCATAGGATAGGTAGCACTGAATCGAAAAGAAGCCATCAGTAATTTTCTGTTCATCGTCTCTTGCCGTCACTTCTTTTTATGCCATGGGCCTGTGGGTGTCAAACTTCAATGTGTAGATGAGTCATCGGTAGAACCTTGTCTGAAGCGATGATTCCTTGGCTCCTTCTCCAGAAGGTCTATTTCAGGAGGTTTGAGGTAGAACTTCAGATTCTACATTTTGAAAAAAAAGTCTCCCCTTCCCCCAGGTGATTTTAATGCTGCGGAACCATTGATCTGGCTTTGGGAAGCACGGTTATAGAATTTCCTCAAGGATTGTTATCTGGGCAATTCCACGTGTTTTCCATTTCTTCTTCTAAATTGAATTCAGGTTTATTGGCCTGTAATTCTCTGGTTCATCTCTTGTTCCACACGTAAATTTGGCAATTACAAGCAGTACAGGTTTTACCTCCCAGTCTGCACTTTGATGCTTACATGAATCTGCTTTCTTATACTGTTCCTTACATGGGGTGTCTGGGGAAGAGGAGAAAAAATGTTTTAAGGCTACTATGAGTTTTATCTGAAGTGTACTCGAAATGCTCCTGTGACATTTTTTTCCTTCAGTTCTCCAATTGTGACTCTTACTGGCTTGTTCCCCTTCTCTCTTTACCTTCTAATCACTTTGAACAGGCACAGGGATAAGTTAGCTACCTTTTTTTTTTACTTTATTTACCACCATTTCCCTTTTTCTCTATCCTTTGTAATGGGCCTAGATTTTTACTTTGTATACAACTGAATGTAGGGAATTCACTCGCATATGGTAGAATTGTAATATTTGTTTGCATTGACTATCTTTTCTCCAATTGTCATCTTCATAGGCATAGCTCCTTTACCTTGAAAAATAGCCAGTATTTATTGAACACCTTGCAAATGTGCCAGGCAATGTGCTAAATATTATATATATTACCTTATTCCATTTTTAACTCTCTGAGAGGTATAAAATATTATTGCCATACTCACTTTACAAACAGGAAAACTGAGATCATTTAGAATTTGAAAAACTTGCCTAACTAAAGTCTTGCAACTAATAAGTGGGAAAGCCGGGAATCAATTCCAGATAGTCTTAACTCCAGAGCACCCTCAGGCAACCCTGCGCAGCAGTTGTAGTGATAAGCTGGGGTGGACTCTCCATCTTGACTCTACCGAGGCCCTTGCTGGCAGAGCACCACTGAGTCTTTAAGGAAGATGTGCCATCATTCTTTTCTCTTTAATGGGCAAGTCTTTAAACCATCCTGACCTTTGGGGTAGGCCATATTCAGAGATGTCCTTTCTGTGGTTGCTTGAAATCATATATGCAGCTTTATTCTCTCCAGTACTTACAAGGCACTGTTCTCAGGTCTTAGAGACTTTCTTGGTTATTACAGAGAAGTTGTCTGAGTTTGGGAGAAGCACAGAATAAAAGGTTTCTTTTCCAGATATTGGCACTTCTCCTTTAGAACACTCTGCAATCTTCCATTAAGAGTAGCCACTGTTAATAGTAGTGCCCCATGCCCACCATATTGCCTTTAACAAACTTCCCTTCCCGACTACCCTTGGGGATCATCTTTTCAGACCTGAGGATGCATGTACGGTGTCAGGCTCGTGTAGATAGCTTTGTGGGAGCCAATCCTTTGGACAAAGTTAAATCTTAGTTCATCTATAAAAATATAACTATGCAATATTAATACTATTGATATTCCAGTAAATACCATATGAACCGTTGTGCAGAATTGGCGGGAATGTAAATTAGTACAACCACTGTGGAAAACGGTATGGAGGTTCCTCAAAAAATAAAAAGTGGAATACCATACGATCCAGTAATTTCACTGCTGGGCATTTACCAAGGGAAAATGAAAATACTAGTTTGAAAGATATTTGGGCCCTCTGTTTATTGTAGCATTATTTACAATAGCCAAGATATGAAAATAACCCAAGTGTTTATTAATAGATGAATGGATAAGGAGAATGTTGTGTGTGTGTATTTCATTATATATATACATATATATACATACACATACATATATATGTATATATATAATGAAATATTACTCAGCCATAAAAAAGAATATTTTGCCATTTGCAACAACATAGATGCACCTAGAAGATGGACCTAATAGTAAGTGGAATAAATCAGAGAAAGGCAAATGTAGAATTTAAGAAACAAAGTGAATAAAGAAAAAAACAGAGACAAACGGAGTCTTAGATACAGAGAACAAACTGGTGACTGCCAGAGAGGAGGTGCATAGGGGGATGGTTAAAATAGATAAAGGGGATTAAGAATGTATTTATTTTGACAAGCACTGAGAAATGTATAGAACTGTTGAATGATTATGTTGTACACCCAAAACTAATATAACATTGTATGTTAATTATACTTGAATAAAAATCACTGAAATTCCAGTATTGAATAACATAATCTATCATTTCTTTATAATATATATGATGGAAATTTATTTTAACTTTAAAATAATAACTTTGCTCTTCCTTGTCACAGATAGTAACTTATTTTGAACTTACTCTGTTTTTAAAGAAAAATGTTACAACTCTCAGTAGTAGTAAATGTGGTTGAAGGCACTACTTTAATTCATTTTTCACTTCATTTCACATGTCCTAGAATTTTTGAGGTAGATTAATATTCTTAGTCCACTTTTTATTCCAGCAGAGTGCCTGGGAATTAGTAGAAGCTAAATAAATGACTGTTGAATAATAGACACTAGGAAATTTGAGGTGGGAAACAGTATTGGATGATAAGCATACTCTTGGTATTTTATCCCGACTAGTGTCAATTAGTACTTAGATTATACACACACACACACACACACACACACACACACACACACATTCTGAATTGTTTTAATTCAGTCAAGCAAAATATTATATCTAAGGTTTTCTTTGATTATTGTTTTTTTCTTCTCTTTTGTGCCTGTTATGGTACTGTTTAATATCCTGTTAGAGAAAAATGGTACAGTACAAGGTTCATGATAATATCATCTGCATATAAAAATATATCCTGTAAAAGCAGTGTATTACCATCTGTGCTTCACTTATAATTTCCAAAGAAATTACTACACAATTTCCAGAATTACCTTACATCTTTAACCGACATGTGTTTTATGAAAACAGATTAAGGGTTGGAGAACATTTCTGAATTCTTTCCAGAAACCGCCATGTTTATTAGGTTTGAGGAGCAATTTGAAAAAAAAAAAGCATTTGAAATATCTTTCTTTGATAGGCTCAGCCCCTTTGGAAAATTGAGATCATAAGTCAAAAAATGCTTAATTTAAATCGCTCTTTTAAGGTATAAAATACGTTCTCTATAGCACAGAGTTTTCTCTGAAAGAGTCTATGAATACAGGGTTTATTGGACTCTGTCAAATCTATAAGTGTATCGCCTTTCTCTTTCATTTCATTTTCTTCAAGTTCTTATGTAATGGATCCCTTCTGCTAGTAGAAGTTTTCACTTGAAATGTTCGGGTCTTGCTCAGCTGTTATTTTCCTTCCTGGGTCTTTGGAGAAGCTACATTCTGGATTCCAGGGATAAGCAATCAAGTATTTGGTTATTGATGGAAAATTGGAACTCAGCGTGGAGCATATCTTCCAAATGAGAGGAGGCTGATTTTAAATCAAGGAGGAAATGTGGAAGCAGTGTGTGCCCTTATTAATTGCTACTCACATCTGTGAGTTAGGATGAGGTTTTATTCCTGCATCCTTCATGCCATGTCCAGGAGCATGCACGGTATTTTGTAAGATGAAGGGATACTTGCAGTACTAATTCCTTGAAAATCAGGATGGAGATAAAGTGGATATTTCTCTCCTGTATTTCATTATTAATAGTGACAGTGTTAGGTCCAACAAAGAGAAACACAAACCAACACATGCACATACACACACGTAGCTTCATCATCATTTTGTGCATCCTCATGGTCACTAGGGATTTCACTTGCAGATGTTGATTTAGGGGATTGTGCCTCTCAGGACCCCTGTGATTGTTAAGAAAGTTTATGGTGTGCATGCACATGTGGGCATATAGAAAGGACTATAAGGTTTGCTTAGTTAATGGAATGTTGGGATTTATAAAGCCCCTTGGCATACAAATTTTTACTTTTTAAAATTTTGGTTATTTTTTAGATAGAGCAGGGGATGGGCAGAGGCATAGGGAGAGAGAATCTTAAACAGACTCTGTGCCCAGCAAGGAGCCTGATGCAGGGCTGGATCTCACAACCGTGAGATCATGACTTGAGCTGAAATCGAGTCATCACTTAACTGACTGAGCCACCCAGGTGTCTCTACATAAAAATCTTTAAAAATACAAATATCTTCGTAGAGCAATTATAGTAACTTTCCATTTATGCTGCTGAATGTCTATAAGTAGCAATTGGATTGATACTTGGTCTAGTTTTGAAGTGTTTTCACATGGGCTTCAGACTTCTATTTATTTTTCCTTTCCTTTCTTATCAAATTAGAGAGTGCCTAGAAAAGTGTCTGACACATAATAGTTGCCCATCAAACATTGGCTAATAGGATTTGCAATAACTAGAAATGATTTATATGAAGAGGAAAGATGGGGCATTCACTGGCCAGAGTTTAAATCCTAACTTCACTATTCTGTGTGTTCTTGGACAAATTGCTTAAACACTCTGAATTATTTCTTTTGCTTTTCAAAAAAGAAAAAAGTTACCTGTTGTATAGGTAATAGAATAATAGGATTTATCTCATTGAGTTGAATGAGATGTAAATAAAGATATACTGACACCATAATGTATTTCCAGTACACCTCTGTTATATGTTTTTCAAATTTAAAGAAAATGGGTGATGCTGACTTTTAAAAGCAATGGGTTAAAATTTTTAAAAAGTGCTTATTCTTATTGTCATTTAAATTACAATGTTATTTGAAAAAAATAGCTAACTGGAGTTCATTACTCTAACAGATACTTTTAATTGATAATGAGTTTGATTATGTAGGGGCTCATTTCCAGTTCACAGTTACTTTATTTTATTTTTAGGTTTATTTATTTATTTTCAGAGTGAGAGTGAGCAGGGGAGGGGCAGAGAGTTGGAGACAACCAACCGAGCCACCCAGGTGCCCCCAAGGCTACTTTAAACTTCCATCAGTCATCTACATTTAGAATTATCTGTTTTTAAAAAGTAGGTAGTTTTGAGAGGAGGGAATAGCTTAGATCACTATCTGCCAGGTAAGTAGAGAGGGGAAACTGTAGAGAGAGAAAGTAGTGAGACATAAAAATAAGTTCTTCGAATCTAGACAATTTTGTTTAGTTGTCTTACCCAGTTCTCTTATTTAGTAAAAATCATCTGTGGTGTACTCAGTATTGATAATGATGTAACTAAAATTACAAGTGTGGTATTTCATTTCATTTAACTTTTTTAAGTTTGTTTATTTTTGAGAAAGAGAAGAGAGAGTGAGCAGGGCGGGGCGCAGAGAGAGAATCCCAAGCAGGCACTGCACTGTCAGCACAGAGCCCAATATGGGGTTTGAACTCACAAAGTGTGAGATCATGACCTGAGCTGAAACCAAGAGTCAGACACTTAACCGACTGAGCCACCCAGGCACCCCGGTATTTCATTTAATTTCAAAGTTTTATATTTGTAATTTCCATAGCCAAGTGTTGCTTATAGAACTCTGGAGGGCTAAATAGATAGACAGCAAGGCACTGTGAACTTCCTGAGGTCATATGTAGCATTTGTATATGTATATTTTCCAGAATCTTCAGATTCTCAAAGAAGTTCAAAACCCACCATCAACTAGGAGTTAAAACTACTGTTACCGTGTGTTAATACTTTTTTAAGTGGAGTAATGCTTAAACTAAAAAAAAGTTCACAGGTTTTTGTTTATTTTTAATTTATAGTTTCTTATTAAGTACTAACCTTTCAGCAAAATGTTTCTATGGATATAGGAGGGCAGTGTTTGGATTAAATCATGTCTATAGATTCTGTATTTAGGCTTTTATGAATTAAAACCCAGGTAAAGGAAAACTGTTTAGTTATCCAAGTGATAAATACAATCTGTGTCGTTAAGACCTCAGTGATCTTTTATGCCTTAAAGATTTACTTTTTCCAATCATGTGATTTCTGTTACGTATTTAACTTTCTAATATTTGTTGATTAAAAAAATCTTTTCAACTGCCAGTTTGGGCACATAATAACCAGTGTTATATCAAGACTGCTTGAGCTACAATAGTATTTTCACCCAATACTGAGGGGTCCTTGGCTGGTGTTCACAGAACCCTAGAGAGTTGGCTGTATGGACTTTGAGGTGCTGTGGAGTCTCTGATGTTAAATGAAGCATTTGTGAATGAGTGTATTCTTAGGGTCTTTTCTTAATATTCTCAAGGGGTTCCGTAACCACCCCCACGTCAGCTAAGAGTTAAAATTACTGATACTCTAACCTAATATTTAAAAAAAAAAAGAGTAACAATTAAACTGTAAGCGTTTGAAAGGATTTTGCTAACTTCTAACATACAAGTATAATTTCTTATTAAACGTTAATCTTTTTTGGGGCGCCTGGGTGGCGCAGTCGGTTAAGCGTCCGACTTCAGCCAGGTCACGATCTCGCGGTCCGTGAGTTCGAGCCCTGCGTCAGGCTCTGGGCTGATGGCTCAGAGCCTGGAGCCTGTTTCCGATTCTGTGTCTCCCTCTCTCTCTGCCCCTCCCCCGTTCATGCTCTGTCTCTCTCTGTCCCAAAAATAAATAAAAACGTGGAAAAAAAAATTAAAAAAAAAAAACGTTAATCTTTTCAACAAAGCAGGTCATTCTTTTGGAATAATTCTTAATAACTGTTGATTTTGGCTTTCAAAATACTATTTTCAGGAGGCAGCATCCATTGTGCGATGCCATGAGAATGGACTCCTATCCAGACAGGTCTAAGTTAACAATGACATCTCCTCAAAATGCCAGCTGTGTATGACTTTAAGGAAGTGATTTAGTATTTCTGAGTCTCAGTGTCTTTGTGCATAAAACAAGACAATAATGCATACCTAGTACTGCTAGTATGAAGATCAAAGATATTTATAAAGCATTTGGTAAACACCAAGTGTCAAAATGGTAACTTATTCACACACATACACAAACCTGGTATCTTTTGAAAATATGATTTGGTATGTTTTTATTTTTCTCTCGTATTTCCATTTTCAGTCATTTTCCTAAATATTAACTTGAAATAAAAAAGTGTCATCAATGATTATTCTCTGAAAATCTAGGCTTTGCCTTCCCTTGGACTTTTTAGTCTCACCTGTAGTTTTTATTAATTTGTTCAGTGCGTGTATATTTTTCTACTTAAAGAGAGAGCTTTAGTTTGCTGCTCTCCTGGTTTTGAAAGTGCCTGTTTCTCTGCCTGTTTCCATTAAGATGCTGAGTTCGCTTTTTGAGTTCTAGTGAAAGCAGGGAGTAAATAGACTCTTAGACCAGATCTCTGAAATGCTGCCCAGGGCATAAAATCTTCTCGCAGAAGGGAGGGTCTTTCTAGTTTACTTCTCTTATTATAGCTCCTTATAGCTTCGGTAGTAACTACTGGTTTTGGCATACAACAATATTTCTAGGTTAATTAAGGGCTTTAACACATTTCAGCCACATCCATAGTAGAACATATTCTTAAGTCCCTATTTTTCTTAAAAAAAATGACCTTAGTTTTCAACAGACATGAAATGCCAAATTAAACAAGATTTTAGTCATTGGGGTTGGATAATCATTTCAGTTCGTGAATATTTAGGGGGAATTTTCCCTATCACGAGTGTGAAAACATGAGTGTGAAAATATATCCAGCTTTGGGACACCTGAGTGGTTCAGTCAGTTAAGTGTCTGACTCTTGATTTCAGCTCAAGTCACGATCTTTATGGTTCATGGATTTGAGCCCCGAGTCGGGCCCCCTGCTGACAGTGCGGAGCCTGTTTGCAATTCTTTCTCTCCCTCTCTCTCTGCCCCTCTCCCTCCTCCTCCCCCCCTCTTTCTCTCTGTCTCTCTCTTTCTCTCAAAATAAATAAATAAACTTCATATACACACACACACACACACACACACACACACACACACACGCACACATACATGCATACACACACACACAGCTTAGGTTATGGTTGCTTTTGTGTTTGCTTTTGTCTTTCACAAGGTTGCAAGCAAGTCAGGTGTCATGATTTGGTGAACATCATTCTTGATTTCTTTATCAGTTTGGAATTGGTGTTTAGGCTTAATGTGAAATGAATCAGAAATTCTCATCCCTCCATTGCCACTTTCTGCCTTATAGTATTGTGGATTCTAACACTTTTTGAGAAAACTCTTCTTCACGAGTGAGTTGGAACGTACTGAGCTATTGTTGGATAACTAAATTTCGTACGTGTCTATAAGGTTATAAAACCCTTGCCATAGAAAATATTTAGGGATGGAAAAACCTTAGAGAACTCTGTAGACTGGTGGTCAGAAGAAAATTCTGGGATTATATAGTCCACTTTGTTTTCATTATACAGAGGAGAAATCACAGTTCAAAAGGTTATAGATTTCCTTAACTGCATGTCTATTAAATGGAAATTTCTAAGCCGACAAGGCTCTTTGCATTCTACCACATACCACAAAGCAACTTTTCTCTCTACATCTGTATCATAGGATGGCATGAGCTGATCCATTATGCACCTCTATGCACTATATAGTCAATCTTCATTTTTCATGGAGTCCACATTTGCGAATTTACCTACTTGCTATAATTTATTGGTAACTTCAAAATAAATCGATGGGATTTTCCTGGTCATTTGCAGGCATGCACAGAGAAGCGAAAAGCAGGCGTCACTGACGTGCACGTTCCAAGCTGAGGCCAAACGAGGCAGCCCTGTGTCTTCTTGTGTGGCTGTCATATAGGACCAGAGGATGAAGATGATAGGGGCAGCTTGGCACAGTGCAGGAGGCTGTGATTCAGTTGGATGGTTTGAATCCCACCTCTGGCACCTGTTAGTGGGGTGGCCTCTGGCAAGTCACTTAACACCTCGGAATCTTGTTTTCTCTTTTGTAAATTAAAGAAAATGGAATTTACCAATCTAAGTTGTTTTTAGGATTTAGGATTATCTAGGTGAAGAGTGTGTGCATTGTGTGTGTGTATTTCTTCCTGGAACTGTGATTCAGTATTCTCTAATTTGTGTTGATGGGGACTTTACAGAACACAAACTATCGTGAGTAACAAGAAATGACTATTTTTAAGTGAGATCTAAAAGAAATGTTTAGCGTGAGATAACCAGCATTATTGCAGAGGTATTTCCTGTGTGAGTGTGTGTATGTGATGTGCATGTATTTTATTTGTTCAAGCTTTTGAAATCTATTGCTCTTTTAGTTTCTCCCTGACGACAGACCTTTGATGTGGGAATCGTTTGCTGACGTGCTTATGGGTCAACTACATGTGCTATGACAACTATTTTCTATTTGCTTGCTTTTACAATGGCTTAAAAAATTTTTTTCCCCTGGTGAGGAATATAGAAATTTAAAAAATATGAAAACATAGAAAACAAAAGTGACCCATGTTCCTCTGAACTATGGAATTTTCCTTTAAATCTTTTTTCTCTATGATCTCTTGCCACTCAGATTCACCCCTCTGGTGTGCTTCTCTCCCTGTCCAAGCTGTATCATCTGGTTGGGATGTTCTCCCGATGCCTGTCTCCCAGTTGTCTGACTAGCTCATACTTGTTGTCAGGCGTTAACTTGAGTCTGTCTGTCCCTACTCCCCACCATTTGCAAGAAGGGCCCTACCTCTTCTTTACCTACAAATCGAAATGGTCTGTTTTTTTGTGTGACTGTCTCCTGTAGAGACCTGTGAGGTCTCCCACGTAGCCTTGTGAGGACAGAATGTTTCATGCCCTCTTTTTGGTTTCTTCCCAGAAGGTACCCAATAACTATTCATTGAGTGAAAGGATAAATGAGTGTGAGTAAATCAATTAGAGAATAGCAAATGAATAGATGCATCTTCCTCCACATCTCTATTATTTCCGTAAGTCCTAGATTATGGAATTACCAAGTCAAAGTCTATCGGCATTTTAAAGTTCTTGACACATAATAAACATTGCTCTTCCAAAAGTTCGTACCAATTTATACTCCCAACAGGAGTATGAGAATTTCTATCTTACTGCATCTTCATCAACATCAATTTGTGTATTAGAAAAAACTTCTACCTCTTTTTGAATTGGAAAAAATGGACCCTTCACTGTTTTAACATGCAACATCATCACCCTCTGAAGATGTCAATTAGTGGTTAGTGGATGTTCAGCAATTATGTAATGATGGACTGTATACTTGGATGGTATGTTTTTTTTTTTTTTTAATTTTTGGGACAGAGAGAGACAGAGCATGAACGGGGGAGGGGCAGAGAGAGAGGGAGACACAGAATCGGAAACAGGCTCCAGGCTCTGAGCCATCAGCCCAGAGCCCGACGCGGGGCTCGAACTCACGGACCGTGAGATCGTGACCTGGCTGAAGTCGGACGCTTAACCGACTGCGCCACCCAGGCGCCCCAACTTGGATGGTATGTTTAATCAACCTTCTATATGATGTTAAGTAGGTCTCAGGATGATCCCAGCATTGTTTGAAATACTTGGTGCCAACAACCTACTGTCCTCTGATATATCACCTGGTACTATGGCCTTTCAACAACAACAAAAAAAATGTGATATCCTACAAGGTGTGTATTAATTGCTGCCATTTCATAATTGCATTTGGAAAAACCACGTTTTACAGAATTTCAGAGATGTGTTTATTGTGCCCTTGCCAAAGCTGAAGGGAATTGCCGTTACTACTGGGATGGCTTACATGAAGTGTTTTAAGCACTGAAATGTATATCATGTTTGTTGATAGTAGGTACATGATCACCCCATGTCACACTCAACAGATTTGTGACTCAAAATCATGAGGCTTTGAGTCAGTACTGGCAAAGTGGTGTGCCTACCATTCGCTTTTAGGCAACTTCAGAACTATTATTTGTTCATGAAATCAACAGCTGCAGTTGTTTACATTGTTATGTTTGATATGTATGAATATCATCACTGGTTCAAGGAGTTCAGTCAGACTCTGGAATGTATTCTAGATATTATTCTCTTTTTAAATGATCTTAGAGAAATCCTGGAACTTCTTTGAGTCACAGTGTCCTGATTGGTAGAATAAGATTAATACTGGTGCCTATCTCACTGGTTTTTTTTGGGTTTTTTTTTGTGATGGTAACACAAAAAATGTCTGACCAGTCAAAGCTTTTGGCATCTTATCTGTTTCATAGGATGTGATCAGTAAATATTAGCTATTGCCTAATGCCTTGGATAGTGTCTAGCACAAAATAAGTACTCGGTAAATTATTTGGTGAAAGATTGTGCTTTTCAACAAATATTTTAGGGTCCTACAATTCATTTATGCATTGTGTCTCCATTATTTTTTTCAACAAATAACATTGGTAATCAATAGCATGGAGACTAGAGGAGTAGAATGTAGCAAAACTGAGTGGGTCTCTGTTTTGTGTAACAGGTTGAATGACAGTGACATTCTCTGAGATAGGTAACACTAGAAGAGAACAAATTTAGAGAAGAAAATCAAATTTGATTTGGAATTTGGAGTTTGATAAGAAAGCAATCTTTAATACTTATTTAAGCTCAATGAAAAGTTTTGACTAGACTATATATATATATATATATATATATATACATATATATACACACACACATATATAGAGAGAGAGACAGTCTAGTCATGTATATACATATGTATTCATGTATATATATATAAATATATATATATATACATATATATAAATATATATATATACATATATACATATATATAGAGAGAGAGCTACCTATAAGGGAAGGGGAAAGTATATTATAAAGATAGCAGAGGACCTAGAGGGGAAGCCTTCTGGGGGCTGTTATATTGAGTGGCTTTGCGTGTTCAGAGGAATATACAAAGGCTATAGAAAAGGAGCACCTAAGGTACCTGGGTGGCTCAGTCAGTTAAGAGTCAGTCTTAGTTTCAGCTTCAGTCATAATCTCGCAGTTCATGAGATTGAGCCCCGAGTAGGGCTGTGTGCTGACAGCAGAGGGGCCTGCTTGGGTTTCTCTCTCTCTCTCTCTCTCTCTCTCTCTCTCTCTCTCTCTCTGCCTCTTCTGCGTGCACGTGCTCACGCTCTCTGTGTCTCTCTCTCAAAATAAATAAATAAAACTTTAAAAAAGGGGGCACCTGGGTGGCTCATTCGGTTGAGCATCCGACTTCAGCTCAGGTCATGGTCTCACAGTTTGTGAGTTCGAGCCCCACGTAGGGCTCTGTGCCAACAGCTCAGAGCCTGGAGCCTGCTTTGGATTCTGTGTCTCCCTCTTTCTGCCCCTTCCCCACTCATGCTCTGGCTCTCTCTGTCTCTCAAAAATGAATAAACTCAAAAAAAACTTTTTTTTAAAAGAAAAGAAAAAGAGCACCTGGAAGGACCAGAGGAAAACAAGTAGTGTACTGAGCCAGAGGAGTGTGGGGAGAAGTCTGTTGAGGAAAAAGTGGGAAACAGTTAAGGATGTCTTTGAGAAGTGAAAAGAGCTCATTGAGTTCATCAGCACAGACCCCTACTGCTCACTAACTGACACCATCTTGGAAGAATGGCAACACTTTAATCCTGGTTGGAGTGAGTTAGGAGTAGGCATTTGGTGAGAAAAGAGGTACATAGAAAGAATAGAAAGCTGGCTTTGAAGAGAAAGAGAAGAGGTCTCACTGGAGGTGGATGAGATGACAGATAGTTCTACATTTATATTTAAGTGGCAGATGCCTGAATATGTTTAAAAGCCATTGGAAAAGTTCTGGAGGTGGATAGTGGTGATAGTTGTAACTGCCACTGATTTGTACATTTACACATGGCTAAAACGGTAATTGTATTGGGGCATCTGAGTGGCTCAGTTGGTTAAACATCCAACTTTGGCTCAGGTCATGATCTCCCAGCTTGTGAGTTTGAGCCACACGTTGGGCTCTGTGCTGACAGCTCAGAGCCTGGAGCCTGGCAGGTTCTGTGTCTCCCTTGCTCTCTCAAAAATAAGTAAGTATTTAAAAACTGGTATTGTATGTTGTGAATATTTTCCACAATAATACAGTTTTTAAAAAGAAAAAGGAAAAAAAAAGTCATTGGAAGTGTCCAATTGAGAGGGAGAAGTGACATACACAGTAAAGAGATAATCTAAAGTTTTCATCCCCCCAGTAAAGCAGGAGGGGGATGGGATCTAATGCAGTTAGTAGTTAGTATCTGCCTTAGAAAGAAGAAATAGCTCATCTTTCATAAGTAAGTGAGAAAGTGAAGGACTTTTCATAGGGTAGCCTCTTTGGATTTTATTGTCTAAAAGGCCTTGGGGATAAGGTTAAATGATGAGAAAGATAAAAAACAGTGCTTGTCCTTCTGGGAACTTGCAGTCTGTCAGGGAGGCAGACAATTAAATAAGAAATAACAATAACATATGCTAAGTGCTGTTGTAGGGAAAATAAACCACTTATGGGAGCCTATTAACAGGAGCACATAATAGAGATTATAAAGAATCAGTGAAGTTTACTTTGAGGAAATAACATTTAAGTTGTAGCCTCATGGCTAAGTAGGAATTAACCAAGGGGAAACAAGGAGGAAGAAAGAGTGCTTCTGACAGAGAGAGGGGGAAAAAGCTAGGAGAAAAGGAAGTAGCTTAGGAGGAAGAGGGAGTTTGAAGCATTGAAGGAAGGAACTATCTCCAGCTCATAGTTGGCTGGAGTGGACTTATTTTAGGAAGTATTGATGCAAAAACTTGAACTGGAGAGGCCAACCGTGCTCATGGTGAGTAGTGGCCCTCGGCAGCGTTCTTCTAGCTGGCCATTTCCACCGTGTCTGTTATCTGCATTTCAGAAGTACTTTCCAGTGCTTCCAGACCGCAGTGCTGGTATTGACATTGGTTTTTCAGGCGACAACCAAAGGGAAAGAGGACTGAATTGAGAAAGCAGCAAACCTACATCTAGTACTGACTCTACCACTCAGGGCTTAGAAGGCCTTGGATGAGTTGTTTAACCTCTCAATGTCAGTATTGTTACTGTAAATGGAAAGAATTAAGTGAGATGATTCTTCAGATCCTTCTAACTAAACAGTTTATAACTGTTACTGTTATTACAGGCTAGATATGCACGTATTCAACATGCACCATATTGATAGTAAAAGCCAAGTGTTGACAAATTATTCAAAAGCTGTTTACCCATGCCTCTACATCTGTGATACATGAGCGGCATCATTGGTAAAAGCTGTTAGACTGGTATGATAAAACATTGCCTCCTGTATTTTGAGAGGTAATACGCAGTGCTGGCTTGCCCTGGGGAACAGAGCTGGTACCTTTTGCCATTTCTGGTTACTTTCATTAAAACAGTTGAAGAAAAATAATATCTTAATGGTGTCCTCAAGTAGGTTTCCTGACAAAATACTGCCTGTGGGGAAAAACGGATGCTGCTTTGGGACAGGTGATTTATGAAAAATCTATGTATTTACTGTTAACGGTTATCATTAACTGGTTCAACATTTATTTCAATGCTCAAATGCAAAATTGTTGGTACCATGTCATGCTTTGAAAAATAGTATGATAACATTCTGCTTTAGTGGTAGTAATGTATAAGAAAAAAATAATAAGAAGGAAAGGAAGATTAGCAAAGGAGGCATATGAGTAACAAGGTTTTGTGTACATTGATTTGGCCTCCATTATAGTCAAATCCAATCTCCTCTTGACCCTGTTATCTTTCATGTTCCACAGTTAAATGGAACCAGTGGAACTCCACTGATGAGGAATATTTATGCTGTTTATTAAATGATTTACCTCATTGTACCCAGATTCAATTGTCAACCAAGTCAGGACCAGAGCTATATATGAGAGATGCTTAGTAATTAAAGGTGATATTTAAATGCCTTTATATCACAATTTCATATAGATACCACATAACTTAAACCCTTTCATACAGACGAAAAGAAAGCCATAGAATATTGCCAATACAAATTTAAAGGTAAGGATCATGAATGTAAGAATATTGAATAATCTTGAACTAAACTATATATTAAAAGAATAATAAAAGGAACCAATTGAAACAACCCAAAATATAAAGAGTATTTTAAAATAAATTTATTGATATCATGCACTGTATGAGGAGATTACAGAGAAAGACTGTATGGTTCTTTTAGACAATGCCAAAAAGCTTTTGACGAACTAACTTCCACAATGACTTAAAAAATAACAACAACAATAAAAACAAAACAGCTTAGGAGAATTTAGTTACATGGCTACCTCCTTGACAACCTACTTATTACCAGCATCAAGAAGAGTAATGATTCGGGGTGCCAGGGTGGCTCAGTTGGTTAAGCAGCTGACTCTTGAATTTGGCTCAGCTCATGATCTCACTGTTGGTGAGTTTGAGCCCTGAATCGGGCTTTGTGCTCACTGCGCAGAGCCTGCTTCGGATCCTCTGCCTCCCTTTTTTTCTGGCCCTCTCCTCCTCGTGTGCACTCTTTCTCTCTCTCAAAAATTAATAAACACTAAAAAAAAAGAAGAATGGTTCAATGGAAACATTTTTAGTTAATTTAGGGGAAAATAATCTAAAAGACATCATGTTCACTATTAATATTCTTCTAGAAGATACGGTCAATGTAATTAGGAAAGAGAAAGAAAGGCATACATGCATTAATCATCTATAATATGACTTTCCCTGAGAATCCAATAGATTATATCGAATAAATATTTATACTTTTCAGTTCATTATATTTTTAAACTCATTGTTTTCCTATAGAAAGCCCTTGGAAGTTTTAATATTAATTTTAATTCCTTTTTAAATCTGTTAATATTTCTTTAAAACAACATATGTAGAATTTAATTACCAAAGAACCAGCAAGAACTATGTTCAAAACCTAAAAACCCTGCTATGGGATATAAACAAATTGTGGATGTGGAGTGGTCCAGACAGGGAAATGGTCAGGAGATGGTTTCATAAAGAAATTTTTGAAAGAAAGAGTAGACAAATGAGTGGACAAGCAGAGTTCCCTGATTGATAGTGTAGCTTAGAAAGACTTACAAAACATGGTGGTCCTGAGAAAGTACTAGTTGTCCACTTCATGACTGTGGCATCCTTGGACAATGTTTCTGACAAGGTGCAGGTCAGTTTATCTGTGGTTACATGGAATCCAATTTACGGGCTCTAGAGGCTGGGTAAATGCATTGATTAAAGGCTCATAGGTGACTGTCATGGGCTCTCTGGTTAAGAGCTATTGAATGGAGGGATCACTGACCTAGGGGAGAAGGCAGGGATTCTAATTTGATTCTCATATTAGCGGCCTCAATAGCCTCAGTATCCTTCTCAAGAAAGCTAAAGCCATTGTTATTCCTTTATTACATCAAGTTTGCATTAGGATTGTTTTGAAAATGATTTTCACCTTCCCCTCACCCTTCCATTGATGTTTTGATGAAAAAGCAGATTGGGATGGTGCCTTACTCTTGGGAGCTTTTTCTTAAATCTTGTGCTGGTCATCTACTCCTTCCTGTGAGCCAATATTATATTTTTATATTCCTTTTTGACTCTTTAATTATTTTAAGATGGGTCCTGCCTAACATTGTATCAATGAATCCTTAGCTAAAACAGCCTTATCTGTATAATTTGTTTTTCCTTTCCCTTCAGATATTCTTAAAAGAAATTGAAGGGAGAATGGTTTAATAATTCTATATGAATAGATGAGCAGAGGAAGGAATTAAGTGAAATTTTGGAATTCCAAAGACTTGCCCTTTGGTCAAGGTTTGCACTCTTTTGTCTTTGCTGTGTTTATGACTTTCAACTCCTGGTTTGGAGTGAAATTTCATCATTATTACTTTGTGTCATGTTGATTTTATGTGTACTATGTAAAATGGGTTTAAGGAGAATAGCGGTATGCTGATATGTTTAAATATTGGGTAAGATATAATAGGACTAAAGATTTAGAAAAGTAGCAAGTGAATTTTAAGAAATAAAGATGTCCATAATTTACACCATTTAAATTGTTAATTTTTAATTATAAATGTACATATTTCAACAGATTTTTAAAAATTGGGTTTAGTGCAGGCCAAAATTAGTCTGTTATTAAGTCATGTATTGATATTAATTTTTCAGTAAATTATTTAGTGACAATGTACTTTGAGACTTAAAACTTTTGAGCATACCTCAATATATTTGGTTATTGATAAATTATATGCATGGATTAAAGCATATGCAAAACAGAAATAAAAAATAATGATATTAAAAAAATAAATATGTAAAGAAGTTCTGCCACCTCCCCAGTAGATTATCTTCTACATTTCCTGAGAAGAATAAAGTTGATATTGTAGACCAATATTCTATTACATCAAATCTGAAAATGTTATTTTAAGTCTAAATTTCAGAATATTTTTTTCTCAACAAAACAAAAACAGAAGTATTTTATGTTAATCAATGTGTCATTTCTCTATGCCCACTGGACTCAAATATAAGACATAAACCAGAATTTTTCCTTTAAAAACATAAAGAAATGATATTTTGGTGTTTATAATCTGCCATTTTATGTACTTGCTTATAGCAGCATGGGTAGAGTTCTCTTTTATGTGACTTTACTTTCTCCTGTCAATACATGGAAAAGTAAATTTTGCTGATATAGTTTCAGTGTTAGCATACTTTTCGGAAACTTGTCTGTTTCCTATATTGACAAAAAAATGCATGAACACAACCATATTGCACTACTAACTTCAGGATATCCTTGTTAAGTTACGTGACAAGTAAGAAAATACAGAGCAAACCATTTGTGTACCAATCGTGCCATTTGAAACAGGTACAGTTTGGCTTTTTGTTGGCTCTGGCAGTTTTGTAAAACCACGGGCAGATTCTTTACGACTATCCGTGGACAGAGACTGCTTGGCAGTGAGAGATGTTGGGAGGAGTGGGAGGTGGTGAGGACACTTTTGAACGCCCAGCCATTGAGCTTCATCTGCCCCTTGGGGCCTCCTCTTAATTTCTGCTGCCACTAACATTCTGGATTCAGGGCATTTCTCTCTCTCTTTTTTAGCACTTTAGTCCACACAGGGTTTTATGATGCTTACCTAGAGGTATCATAGCTCCCTGAGGCCTTGTTGTGTTTCACTGAAGATTCTGTTCCTTATTAGAGTCCTTTTTAGATGGTATGCTGAGAAGAAATATGGAGAAACGTGGAGTGTCCTCAAATAGTAAGCCTGTGTGGCAAACACTCTTCCATGTTTTGATTTTTCCCTCTTTTGTTAAAAAATGTATTTATCTTGAGAGAGAGTGTTTGTGGGGTAAGAGGGCAAGAGGGGGCGGGGCAGAGAGAGAGAGAGAGAGAGAGAGAGAGAGAGAGAGAGAGAGAATCCTAAGCAGGTTCTGCATTGATAGTACAGAGCCCCATTCGGGGCTCCATCTCACAAAATGTGAGATCCGGACCTGAGCTGGAATCAAGAGTCAGATGCTCAACTGACTGAGCCACCCAGGTGCCCCTGTTTTTATCCCTCTTTATCACCCAATGCAATGTCCCCTTTTACGGGGAAATAGCAGTTGTTCCTCTTGGGACTGTTAGTTAGTGAGGTTCCAGAAGATTCCTGCCTGGAACTTTATGAGGTTGTTTTTTACCTTGAGGATGCTTCCTTGCTCCTTTGTGAGAACAATACAGTGGGCAGTTCATCCCCTCAAAACTTTCATAAAAGTTTCAAAAAGTTCTTTGATGTTCTAAAATCTGTTGAAATATTTCCAGAAGGGTGTTGTTGCCTTGCCCATGCAATACACTAAATCAGTTCTGCCCAATAGAAATGTGAGCTACTTAGCTAATTTTAAACATTCTAGTAGCTATATTAAAAATTAAAAAACTAAAACAAATTAAATGAATTTCACTATGTTTTTAATGCAATTATATCCAAAATATTATTATTTGGACATATAACCAATAAAAATTATTGAGGTAGTTTTGTGTTTTTTTGTACATTGCTTTGGTTTTAAAATTTTAAAATGTGTCTGTAGCCAGTGGCTAGTACCTAGTGCCTATCATAATGGACAGTGGAGCTTTGGACCAGTAATTCACCCTGTATCTGTTCCCTTCGTAGCTGTGTTATCAATGCAAATCCAGCACGTAGGATTATATGATGTCCCTCAAATAAAAAAAGCATCATATTCCAAGCAGAACATTGCAAAATCTTTTCATATTGCTCCCTACAATGTGGAAACTTTTCCATTCCGAGGCAATCCTTTGTTTCCAACAAATTACAAAAATGATTCTCCCATCATTCTCCCATTTTAGGTCAGAACACTGAAATTTCAGAATTATGTACTAAAGTCTCTCTATGCTCTCCTTTTTTTTTTTTTTTTTTCTAACTTGAGCAATTTAGAAGAGTTTTACTTAGGTCACTTTCAGAGCCTGAGTCATTTCTTCAGGTATGTCCTACAGTAATTTTATGTAACTTCTGCAGTACTTCTAAGTTCAGATTTTCCAATCCTTAGGTCTCTTATGCTTCCCATCACTTCACAGCCCTAGAGAGTTAGCAACCTACGTTAAGATATGGCACCACCAATATTGCAACATATCCAGATCTCAGGATCAAACATGGCCACTGAAGCAGTTTATGACCCAACACTATACAGTGGGATTTACTACACAGTAGATACGTTTCACAATCCATTACAAATTTTATATTTTAGACTCATGTTGTGAAACTTAGTGTTACCTAGAGGATCAGGTAAAGAGCAATATCAGAACAGCCAAAAATATAGGCTTTAGGATTTTATTTGGAGTGGTGATGGTTTAAAAAATATGAAACCAGAAGGAGGAAGAGATTTATAGGTCAATGATGACAGTTTGTGTTTGCCCTTCCTGATCTTTTTTTTTTTTAAGTATTTTTTAACCATTTTGTATGCCATATGTAGAATTTCAGGCATATGTAACCGGCACTATCACCTTACTCATTGAAGACACTCAGTACATTTTTGGGAATTCAGTGTAATCAATAGCACTGGTGGCAATGTTATTCAATATTCTTCAAATACCACCACCTCAGATATCATTGCATGAGTGTTAATTTCTCAAAACAAAAGCAAAAGTGTCTTTCTGAGAATTCATTGGAACTGATTGTGATGGTAACAGGCTATTATTATACTTGAAAGGTAAATTTGTTGAAGATTATTCTATGCATCACTAGTCTTAACACACAGTGCAGGCTTGGTAACCAACCGTAAATTCATTCTATGTCAAATCTGCTGTCCAAAGATTAGCCAACTTTATAACATATTCCTTAGTAATAGTTATAATTACCCTTATGGTTCACAAAGGTACTTATGTATTATATTTAAAATATAGATGAGTATTTTCTTTTTTTAAATTTTTTTTTTTCAACGTTTATTTATTTTTGGGACAGAGAGAGAGACAGAGCATGAACGGGGGAGGGGCAGAGAGAGAGGGAGACACAGAATCGGAAACAGGCTCCAGGCTCTGAGCCATCAGCCCAGAGCCCGACGCGGGGCTCGAACTCACGGACCGCGAGATCGTGACCTGGCTGAAGTCGGACGCTTAACCGACTGCGCCACCCAGGCGCCCCTTTTTTTTTTTTTTTTTTTTTAAATTTTTTTTTTCAACGTTTATTTATTTTTGGGACAGAGAGAGAGACAGAGCATGAACGGGGGAGGGGCAGAGAGAGAGGGAGACACAGAATCGGAAACAGGCTCCAGGCTCTGAGCCATCAGCCCAGAGCCCGACAAGTATTTTCAAAATAACCAATGCATCTGCATGGAGCTCAATTTCAGCTGTGGTAGGTCAGGAGAGAGAAAAGGGTGATACATGTTAGTTTCCAGTCTGCTCCTTTCGGAGGGTATCTGTGAGTCCCTTGATTAGAATCTTCCTAAAGCTTAGATGAATTTCATTGGAACAGCACACCTGGGTGTAGACATAAATCTGGAGGCTTTGGGACTTCATCTGAATAGCCTGAATAAAGTATTCATAATTACAGGGATTTGAAGAAAATACTCCTAATCATAGTGACAAATTAGATATATAGGGGAAATAATTCAAGGTAATTAGTATTGAGCTACTGAGCTTTTCAATGATTTTTGCTCATAATCAAAATTCCAAATGTTAAAACATAAGAATTGAACATCTTGGTTTTACTTTAGTGGCTTAAGAATAATTAATTTGTAATGCATATGTTCTTTTTCCTAAAGCAGATTTATTTCACTCCTTTTTGAAACTGTATAGTATAATTAAGATGTTCTAACTTTACTAATATTAAGTATACAGAAAAACAATCTCAAAACAATTTTTTTTACATTTATTTATTTATTTATTGAGAGGCAGAGAGAGACAGAGCACAAGTAGGGGAGGGGCAGAGAAAGAAGGAGACACAGAATCCGAAGCAGGCTCCAGGCTCTGAGCTGTCAGCACAGAGCCCGAGGCGGGGCTTGAACTCATAAACCATGAGATCATGACCTGAGCCGAAGTCGGACGCCCAACCGACCGAGCCATCCAGGCGCCCCAGAAAAACAATCTTTTATGGTGAAAATTTCATAATGTGAAAAAAGGTTTACACAATAATAAAGATATTTGTTTTAGTTAGTATGTTAGTATTAAACTTCTGTGATGTGTACAGACAGTTGAGTTTTTATTTAATATTATTTTTTTAATGTGGAAGTAGAAAGAATGAGACTTGACCTAATTAACATTTAATTAATTTAACCAATGCAGAAGAATTAATTAATCTTACAGGGATTATCATATTTATACTTTAGAGATGAGGGGTGTTAACTTCTCTTCAGCAACAGGTAATTACCAACCACTAAATAGTATTAGGTAAATCATGTGACTCAGAATGACTGTTTTGTATATTTCCTTTCATGGCATAAGATGTCGATTGATGAAGCAAGAGATTTTGGTACTGCAAATCTTATACATTTAAAGGAAATTTAAAAAATACTTCTTTGAAATCACAGGTAACTAATTTTTGTTTTCATTATCAGGGTAGTTCTCTGGAATTTTCTGAGAGACTGAGCTGAACATTTGAATAAATACAAAGGCAGTGCGTCTGCACACAGGAAGCAGAGAATTACTTTCATATTTTAGTTAAGCTTCTGTTAGAGACGGGAGAATTATTCCCAAGGGAAATGAGTAACACTTGAGACCAAAGATGCAGCAGACCACAGAATATTGGCAGAATATTCAAACACATACACGCACATGCACACACATAAACACTTTAGCACACCTATGAACACACACACTGTACACATACATGCACACACATACATTCATACTTTTAGGGATATAAGAACCTGAACACTGCTAGCAGTGTAAGCAATGCTTTTGTGTGTGTGTGTATGTATGCGTGTGGTAGGCACCACACTGTTGTCATTGTTTCTTAAAATAATCTTCATGCCTTGATGCTCTGCATCCACTTCTATGAATTTTAAAATTTATTTGCATGTAATTTTAACTTTTTAAACTGCTTAATTTTAAATGTTAAAAGACCTGGGTTACACTAGCCTTAAGAAAAGTTGTATGTACTAGATCTCAAAATATGATTTGAGGGGCGGCTGAGTGGCTCAGTCAGTTAAGCATCTGACTTCGGCTCAGGTCATGATCTCTCTGTTCATGAGTTTGAGCCCTGTGTCGGGCTCTGTGCTGATGGCTCAGAGCCTGGAGCCTGCTTCGGATTCTGTGTTTCCCATTCTCTCTGCCCCAACCCTGACTCATGCTCTGTCTCTCTCTCTCTCTCTCTCTCTCTCAAAAATAAACATTAAAAAATTTTTAAAAATGATTTGAGGTGACAACTAGAGAATGGGAATATCTGTGATATCTTTACAGCCCTGTTATTTGCAAAAGAACTGATAGGGCTATTAGTTGATTATACAAAGGTTGGGCATGAGGACATCAGATTCATAGCTTCTAGAAATATGAGGATAGTTCCTATCATGCCTAAGAAGAAAATGAACACTGCTATGTATTTTTTAAGTGTACACAATGACATTATTCATGATATTGGAGAACATTGTTCCCGGGGATTGTTACTCTGAGTATTAACCATCCCTCATGGTGCAGTTTATTAGACCCAACTCAGATATTTTGATATTAAGTAATACTTGACAAGAACTGAATAGGATGAAAGGGATTCTGAAAAGAATATCTTTATTGGAACTGAAGTCCTTTTTCAAAACCTCTTCCCTAACCAAGGGTTATCTATCTTAGTCTTAAAAAGATATTAAAGAAAGGCATACCATAACTATATAGTCTTATTCTATAATTCAGTATCAATTAATAAGTATTTTTATTTCAGATAATCTCACATTTATTTAATATATCTATCATAAGTACTTCTCTTATTTTTAATTATTATCTATAGCTCATTTGATCCTTATCTAGACTCACACAAAATAATGAGATTAACCTACAATTTTGATCCTCATAATTCCTTTTCAGAAAAGGTACTATAAGGCTAAATTATTTATATTCCTATCTATTTTAGATGTTTGAATTTACCTCCACTATCTTGTCTGGGTAACCATTGCTTTAATTATGGTGACCTTTATTGTTCTTTACTCCTTAATGTGATTCTCTCTCTAGAAGACAATACTCTTTTGAGGGTAGATCAGAAATTGGGCAATAATGAATATGCCTTTGTGTGCTTATTCAGGATACTTTTTAAGTTTAATTATTTTGTGGGGGGGGGGGGAGGGGCAGAGAGAGAGAGACTCCCAAGCAGGCTCTACACTGTCAGCGCAGAGCCTGACATGGGGCTCGAACTAAGGAACTGAGAGGTCATGACCTGAGCCAAAATCAAGAGTCAGAAGCTTAACTGACTGAGCCACCCAGGTGCCCCCAGGACACTTTAAAGAAAGTTTTAGGGATGTATTGTTTCATCTTATCTTTTTCACCCCTGTTCAGGAATGTTCTTGGTGGTGGTGTTAGTTGCTCTGATTATTTACTTTTACTCCAGGCTGGCCTTAAATATCTCTTTTTTTTTGGTATGATTCTTTTGTCACCTAACACCTGGAGATACAGCAGGTATTAATTCCCTTGCCTTCTTGAGGAGCACAGATGAAGGAGTCTACTCAGACTCATTTGCCTTTTACAGAGTCAGAATTTAATGACTACAGATTGAAACTTTTGCATTTGGGTCGTGCATCTGCTGGAATCTGTTTTTAAGTGAACTTACATGTCGTCTGTTGTTTCATTCAGGCAGTTATTTTTCCATACATTTATTCAACACATTTCTTTTTAGCATCTGCTCTGTGCCAAGAAAATTACTGGGTACTAGAGTTATAAATTTAAATAAGACAGAGTCTCTGTCCTCAAGGACTTTCCACCTTCTGTTGGTTAAAGCAGGTAAAGGTTCACACTCACAGTTCAGTATTAAGTGCTAGCCTGGAGGGAAGCCCCGGGGGTTTCAGGAGCCCAGAGGGAACTAATTGCAGAAGCAGTGCTTGAAAAACCAGTGTTTGCCAAGTGAAGATGCGGAAGAAAGGAGAGATCCAAGAAGAAGGGTGGGAGCAATATGTATAAAGGCATAAATGTGACGGAACATTTGACATGTTTAGGGACATGCAAGGAGCTGATAATGTCTGTAGACAGACTTAGGTATTAGAGATGGGTGAAAAATAAAATATAGAATTGGTGAAGTAATCAGAAACCAATCACAAAGAGTGGTATAAAACACACCTAAAGGTTCGAGTAATAATTGAAAGATCATAATCCCTCCCTTACAAATATCCTTAAATCCTGCATTTCTTCCTTCATTGTACTCATGAGGCAGGCCTCTAGCTCTGTGTAAACTCAGCAGTCATAGATCCTGTCCTTGCACTCAAGCAGCTGAACACTGCTGGAAATAAAACACAAATTTGATGATTGGTCACTGTGACAAATCTGAGACACCCTACGCTGCTGAATATTCTACTGCCCTTCCACAGTATGCTTGCTTCATACCTTCTTCTTTTTTTTTTTTTTTTTTTTAAACATATTTATTTATTTTTGAGACAGAGAGAGACAGAGCATGAATGGGGGAGGGGCAGAGAGAGAAGGAGACACAGAATCGGAAGCAGGCTCCAGGCTCCGAGCCATCAGCCCAGAGCCCGACGCGGGGCTCGAACCCACGGACCATGAGATCGTGACCTGAGCTGAAGTCGGACGCTCAACCGACTGAGCCACCCAGGTGCCCCCATACCTTCTTCTTAATTCCATAAAATTACTTCTCTCAAAGGTCAATCCATCTGGGATTTTATATATGTAATGCCATTAGAACAGTGTTTAGCATACAGAAAGGGGTTAATAAATGTTAACAAAGTTGTTGATAACGAAAGTAACAGTATGACAACAAGGATTTTGATAATGGTCATGCTTTGTCCTGTCCTATCATATTATCAAGGACATTGATTCCGCAATTATTCCTTCTCTACTTTTGTAACATTAGTTTCTCCTCCAGCTAATCATTTCCATTGGCATAAACGTTATTTTACATATGTGTGTGTGTGTGTATATATATATATATATATATATGTGTGTGTGTGTGTGTGTGTATATATATGTGTGTGTGTGTGTGTGTGTATATATATATATATATATATATATATGTTTTTCTTTTTCTGTATGTATTCTTACCATTCCCTTACCACACATTCTATAACACTCTAATAGCCAATCAGATGTCTATGCCAGCTATCCTGGGGCACCTGGATAGCTCAGTCGGTCAAGCATCCAGCTTTTGGTTTCGTCTCAGGTCATGATCTCACGGTTGGTGAGTTCGAGCCCTGTGCATCAGGCTCTATGCTGACAGTGCAGAGCCTTCTTGGGAGTCTCTCTCTGTGTCCCTCTCTCTCTGCCCCTCCCCTGCTCTCTCTCTCTCTCTCTCTTTATCTCTCAAAAAAATAAACTAAATTTTTTTAAATAAAAAACCTGCTCATTTTTGCAAAGAATCCCAATAATATCTGTTACCAGGTCCAACTGGTTGTGGCTTTTACTTGACTTCCCTCCAACCCTAGCACTTTCTCCTCTTTGTTTCTGTGGCTCAGCCCTGTCATGGATTTCCTCTTACTGCTTCTTGCTCTCCTTCCTGGCCTTTTTGATGACTTCTCTTTACATTCGTCAGCATCAAGAATCTTTGCTAATGACACTTCATTTGATTACTGAGTTCTTTCCTGGAAGAAAATAACAATGTTTATTATAGAGTTTTTGCTCTATTAAATTATTAAGGGGAAAAATTGACTTTTGAAGATGCCAATGAACAGTTTCTAGTATTTGTATGCACCCATCAACAATTATATATGGAATTTTAAATGTTGGAACCAGAAACAGTATTTTACAGGTTCAAACCTCTGTAAATCTATAAAATGTTTAAAAACACATGTTCATTTCAACCGTTCTAATTAGGAAACTATCATATTGGTATGTGGCCATTTGTTTTATTTAATTCATTCAATTTAATTTGTAGCTAGAATGTAGAGCTAGTGCCATTTCGTATCAGAATTTATGCATTATAATTCACTGTGTGAAAGATTAGCCCAGAGCAAAATGTCATAGTCCTCAAATGGGTGAGCTCAGAGAATTCAGGACCAGTCCCTCATCAAAGCTAGGCTCTCTAGTATTTAGCTATTCAAATCAAGAGAGACACTTTTTTTTCTGGAATGATTTATTTCAAGTCAGCCTAGTAACAGTGGCTGAGCTCTAGAGTTACATTACAATTCTATTTCATTCGATTTGTCTAAAATTATAGAATCATAGGGCTTTGACTCTTACAGGCTCTGGGGAAGTAATCTTGAGGTCAGATAGTCTAAGCTTCTTTTCAGTATCCGTGACATGTTCACTTCTGGTGAGCACTGCTCCCTTTACTGCGTGCTTAGAAAACATGTGCACTAGAATTTCACTAGCAATCAATGCTCATTGGTCTACAGTTTTGAAAATTCATCTTCTGCCAACCTTTTCAACATAGGTATCACAATTGTTTGCCTCTAGGTCTTGGCTGATTTCCTGCTCCTCGTGACAATACAAATATCCACCATGGTCATGTGATTCATATTTACCTGCAGATTATTCCAAATAAATTCCATTTATTGCACATACATGTATATGCAATATATATTATATATATGATATATGATAGTAATTATTATTCTGTTCCTCAGAAGACAATTATCTTGGGTTAAAGATAAATATAGTGAGTTCTTGGTCTTACCTCTTCTATCTCGGGGCTTCAATTTCTCTTACTCAAGTTTGTCTTATCATTCTTGTTTACAGTGGTCCTCCTTCCTAGAGAAGTAGAAACAAAGTAGAATTCAAATCCTTTGGGTCTTCCACATGTGTTTCAAGCACTAAGCTTTATACCTCATCATTCGTCTTACTCGGGTATGACTTAAAAACATGTTCTCCTTGACCAAGTTCAGAAGATAGTGGGGACAATGATAATAATGTCACTGACAATGATGATGATGACACGGTGCTAATAATAACGACAGTGCTACTCCTAGCATGGCAGCCCTGTGTTGGGAACAGTGTCGGTAACTACCTACTACTAATATGACACTGACCGTTACACTCGTGCACACACAGGCCCATGCACACATACACCTACATGCATGTTTAACTGAGTATTTAATATATGCCACGAACGGTGCCGAGCACTTGATACACACTTTCTCATTTAGTTTCCATGAAAACTTTATGAGTTAGGTGTCATCTCCATCTAGTAGGTGGACGAGTTAAGAACTTAAATATCTCTTAGGTTGCTGAGCTAGTGTTCAAATCCAGCTTTTTCTAGACCTGCAGCCCATTTATATAAATAACCATGATACGATACATTAGATACACATTTTATGTATAAACTGACTTTTCTGTTATCTAGCAAGTTCCTGTGTGTTTGCTTTGTGGCTACCCCTCTTACCACTTCACTTTTAATCCAACATTTGTTGTTGTGGTGGTTCAGGACTCTCAATTTTGAGGTCTTTTCTATTGTAGCATTTGTATCTATGGGGTCCTACTAAAATTTTTATTGGAAACATTGAGAATCAACTCCTGAGATCTGAATTCTTGACTGACAATGCCTGATGCACCACTATTAGCTCATATATAAATAATTTTCTGTCAAGATCCTTCTTGTACACACTTCACCAAAACATGTTGTTGTTTTGTTTAGTCAGAGTCAGATCTAGAGAAGAAACTCTTACATTTACTTCTCTTAGGGAAGAATGGGGAAAAGTCCATCAGGGGTCAAGAGTCTATCAGTATTCTTCCATAGTAAATGAGAATTCCAATAGGTCATAAGTAGTTGAAGCTTCTCATAAGTGTTCTCTTTTCTGTCAGTTTTATAAGTTACCATTTCCTTCTTCTGTTTGATAGCCTTGGTATTCTCCTCCATAGAATATGTTTTCCCGCATTCTTTCTATAGTAAGCTCTATTGGGATTTAAACTATATCCTAAGTCCAAATCAATTGTGCCTCTTTTACTTTAGTCTTGTTCGTATTTTATATTCTAGCAAATGCCAGAACCTGGCATAGAGGTAAATTAAGGTATATATACCTACTTATTTATCTTCCATATAGTTGTTGTAATATCTGCAACTTGCTTGGATTCTGATTCAAATAAGCCAACTCTGTCTAGGTTCTCTGGTAGGAAGACGATTAGTTATGTAAATTAAATCAAGTTTGATGAATGTTGAAAGAGATACTAGCAGACTATGAAGGCACTAAATAAACAGCTTTAGCTTATCTAGGACTTTAAGGAAACATCTCAAAGGAAATGACAATTGGTTTACTACCCAGGTAAATGAATAGAGTTGCCTTTGGGGGTTCATTTTGTGCAAAGACATTTTATAGGCTTAGGCCAGGCATTTATTAATTCAATAACCACTTAATCCCTATCTCTTTTACTTACTACAAGGAACTTCTCTGATTTTGTGTCCTTATCTACAAAATGTGTGTAATAGATTTTGTAAATATTCAATGAGATACCTATAACTGTTTTTGTAAAGTATTCATTGACTTCCAAATCATTTCTCTTATCGTGCTTCTAATTATATGGCAGATACTGTATGGGTTGCAGTGGGAACACAATAATTGTAGGGTGTATTCCCTGATTCCTGCACAGGTTACCCAGTCTTCCTTATTTTTCTCCCTGGTATTTATAGAAGTGATCTGATAAATTTTAGAGGCAATTTGGAAGTGGAATTGTAGCATTAGATGTCCTAAATTTATTAAAGCTATTTTATTGATTGGATGACTTGGGTTTGGTCTTTGGATTCCTACTTGAGAGCTATGACATTTTAATACATGTTTGTAATAATAATTGTAATATTATGTGTATGTGTGTGTGTGTGTGTGTGTGTGTGTGTGTGTGTATAGCCATGACATTCCAAAAGGTTTGAACTGCTTAAATGTGAACATGAGCCCATCAATTTAGTCCCATAACAGCAGTGTTAGAAGGTGCTATATACTTGATTGTAATTAAAGGAAATAAGAGGTAAAGACTTTTTAATGCTCGAACCTAATATGATGGTCTAGTATCAGTGAACAAGTGAAACGGATATGCATTATAAAAGAATGGCTTGTGAAATGAACTCGTATGATGTCTAGTTTCTCTTTAAATTCTACCTAACAGCTGTTCCATTTCAAATGAGTCTCCATCAGGAGTAATAGTTACATTTTTTAATAGTTTGTAAAGCAGAGCAATGACCAGTGGTATGGATGCCATTCCAAGAGCTGGGTCAGGATCCAGGAGATCCATCTGGTTAACACTTTAGTTGCTGGATCATTGATTATTTGAAGGGATTGATTAGGGTGTGGCTGTGTATGAAGTTGGATGGAAGATGTTCTGTTATGAGTCAGGCTATACTAGCACATTCTAGCTGATCATCAGCCCTGGTCTCAGTCTCAGTTTGTTTTGCTTGATCATATGTTTTATGTTTCTGAGTGCATATGTTATAGTTCTCATCTCTTTTCTGTCTCCCTACTTCATCCCTGAGATAGGTCCCTACAAGATCCCTACAAGACCCTTGTTCGCTTCTGTCATGGCTCACCCTGGATGCTCTGTGATAGTGTTTCCTTATAGGGAGGGCACTTGTTCTTTTGTTCTTTTGAATATTTAGGCTGTTGAGGGGCACCTGGTTGTGTCCGACTTCGGCTCAGGTCACGATCTTGCAGTTTGTGAGTACAAGCCCCACGTTGGGCTCTGTGCTGATAGCTCAGAGCCTGGGGCCTGCTTCAGATTCTGTGTCTCCCTCTCTCTCTGCCCCTTCTCCACTTGTGCTCTGTCTCTCTGTCTCCCAAAAATAAACATTAAAAAAAACTTGAAAAATATTTAGGCTGTTCATAGTGAAAGATAGTGGTGGTGTCTGTCACAGGGTCAAAGCAGCTTGGGCTTAGATGCCTTAGATCAAGCCCCTTTGGGGGCTGCAGAAAAAGCCTGAATGACCATTCTGACAGCGAGTTGCATTGTCACATCAAATTGGTCAAATCTTCACATCTGACAGCAACACCTAAGTGATTTCAAATGTTATCATGATCCACTGATAACTGATTAATACTATTTTCCATGAAACAAAGTTTAAAAATTACTAAACGTAAAAATACCTTGACACGTTACCAATTTGTCCTGCTCTTTTTGTGGTCTATTCTGTAAACTCTGGGAGGATCTCTCCACTGTCAGCAAGTATGGTGGTTTCTGGTTGCCTGTTACGAACAACCCAGTTCTTCAGCCTCTTACACTTGGGGGACTCTGCATAGATTGTACATCCCAGGGCCCTATGAGAAACTTAGCCTGCATTTGTATCAGGGATGCAGCTAAGAAGCATGGCTGGCGGTCAATGCTTTCAGTGTGGGGCTGTCACTCTGGGAATGGAGAGAATGAAAGAATGTTAAGAGAGAACATTAGTAAACAAAAAACCAAGGAGTGGGGAGCTGGGAAAGAAATGAGAGAAATACCTATTGACAGGAGAACGGGCACGAATAATGCATTTACATTGATGCCCATAATATGGACAGGAAGGGAAATAAAAACATTCGCTTGAAGTCCAGATGCTTGGAGATGAGACCAATGATTTTGTAACCGATTTCTGAGGAAGAGAAGTTGAACTAGTATGACCCCCTCCCCCACTCCTTTAGACCAAAGCAGGCTCTGTTTTATCTCATTTGTGTACTAGAGTTCCTATAAAGATTTTATTTGGCATGGGGGGTGGAGGAGGGGGGAGAGTTGTCTGGGGAAAAAAAAAAAGACTTAGTGCAAATTATAGAACTAGACTACATGCTCCTTATGGTTGTGTGTATAGGCATGATTGTTGAATAGATGAATGAATTCATTTTTGGTGGAAACTCTGTTGAAGATCCTAGTATATTTTGCAGGGCTCTCTATTTCATACACATAAAACCTTATTTAACTGTATCATTTTTCTATGTACACCATATTAAAAACTGCAGTTTCCTTCCTTTGCTGTGTTTATTTACACTAGAATATAAAGATAATTCAGTTATAAGTGTCACTGAATAAAAATGTAGTGTGAATTTTAGAACCAGTTATAAAATTTTTCTTTAGTATGTTCCTCTTAATTTCTATATTTTCAGCTTTTTCTTTATTTGTTAATAAACTGTGATGAGCTTACAAAATTTGACCATACTGAATATAATATAGCCTAAATTTCCTCATGAGTTTTCCTTTCAGTATTTAGGAGTAACATCATTTCACCATGTGCTATGTGTGATAATTCTGCAAACCCTTCAATTTTAACATAGAGAGGAAAATTTGCAACTCACCCCGGGGAGGCATTCTTTTTCCTTCATTCAGTGAGTATTTATTAAGTGCTTGCTACTTACCAGGTGTTGTGCTGGCTATATAGAAGAAAGGCAGGTGTGGTTCTTAGCCTACAAAAGCTCACAGTCTGGTGTGAGGAGGCAGGAGCATTAAGTTCAAGGGTGTTATGTCAGCAGGCTCTTTTGAGTATTGTATTGTCAGGGCACAGAGATCTCACAGCGAATGGCAGTCAGGCTTGGGTAGAAGAAAGTGCTTAAAATCCGAAGTGAAAAGATTTAGTTTTAAGACTTGGTCCCTACTAACACTATATCTTGGGCAAGTTATTGAACCCTTTAGATTCTGCTCAGTTTTCTGAGCTGTAAAATGGCAGTGGATCACCCCAACATTTTATAAGAATCAAATGGTCATGCTTTCTAAAGGGTGCGTGATGCCATAAATTTCTGAAGAAAAGAACGTCTTTCTCTCTAGGTCCTTCTATATAAAATGTTCACAATATTTGTAGGCAGGTATCAGGTAGCACAGTGTGGAATGACTAAGAATGATATCTTAGTTTCCCGCAAATGCCGTTTGAATTAGCACTCATCACTTAAGCATCTTTGTTCTGTGTGCATATGCATTTCCTGTGTTCTCCTGCTTTGGGGACTATTTTAGAATGGTATTAGATTGTTAACTAATGTGACCAGTTTCTGTGAGGAAATGTATAAAGTAAAGGTTTTCAGGAGTCATGAAATAGCTATTTAAAGGTAATTGCCACTGATTCAGTGTGATTGAAATCCAAATGACAAAATTGGTTAGAAAAAGATTGCAATATGTTCCCTTTTTCATGCTCTAGGGCCTCCCGTTCAAAAAAAAAAATGAGCAGTTGCTCACCTGGGGTAGGCACATTTCTTTTTATGTTTCTACAAGCTACTAAGTAGGTGATCTCTCAGAGAGCATTAAGTGGACTGTAGCACGATGAGGAAATTTCCGCCAAGTTGAGAAATGCTCATTTTACCATAGTAGGAGGGCACTTAGGAAAATGAGGTGTCAGATGAGTGGAAATATGATGCCATACAAAGAGCCCTGGATAAGGTGGCAGGAGACCTGACTCTTAGGTAATCATGTGACCATTTTACTATGCTGTCAGATCTATAAAATGATCAATTCATACTAAGTGATCTCCCAAATTTCTGACAACACTGATTTTATAAAAAGTTATTTAATCCCAACTTGAAGGTCACTTCTTTATCAACTAAAGAACGTTTGTCAAAGAATAACATATTCACTAATAATTAGTTGTTATTAGTATGATGGATATAAACAGTTATAGATGGCAGGGAAGCAAAGACTTCCATTCAGTCTACTAGTTCCCAACAAGAAGGTTGGAGAGAATTTGGAAATGAGTAGAGGTGTTTGTTCGTCATAATAATGGGGACATCCCTAGCATTTGGGGGGAGTCAGAGGTGCTAAAGGTCTTACAGTGTTGGGAATGATCCTACATAATGAATTGTCCCTCACAGAATGCCAGTGGTGCCCCACTGAGAAATACCACTAGAGCAAGTTTTCATTTTACATGAGAAGGTGATTCTAACAGGTCAAGAGCGATGGTCCTAAACTCTGAGCAATTGGTGACAGATCTAGGATTCCTCTGGTTCCCCCAGGTCATCCAACTCCATTTCTTTGTTCTCCTAAAGCTCCAGTTGTCAGTGTAGATTTGCTTTTACCTGTTTTGGAAAACTCCACCACCATAGTCTTGGGTTACATGAAAATTATCTAAAATATAGTGTCTGTTGTCAGCTTTTTGTTCTGGTTATATCACTTGCTTCCCAAGCATGCATCTCCCTGTAGTCATGGATTAGTGAAATATTATATTCTTAAAGAACAAAGATGAGATGATCTCAGGGCCTCATGCAATTTCTGGCTTACACAGTATTGCAAATGCCTAAAACTTTAAATGAAAAAATCCAGAATGGATTTGGAGTCAAAAAACTGTAGTGGAGACCAAGTCGCAACTAAATTAATGGTCCTGTGAACTTATATAGCCACTTGACCTCCTCATAATTCAGTGTCTTTATCTGAATGATGAAAATGATAATTTCCATCCTGACCTTGTCCACCTGAGAACTGAGTTTGAGGATTGGTAGGAATGAATGCATCAGGCGCATTGATTATATTCAAATGAAACTTTTTCTGTAGTAAACTTGAAGGATACGGCTTACAGCAAACAACATAAGTAGTATCAAATAGGGAATATTTGATTAGTTTAGTTTCATGGTTCCCTAATTCCTTCATGGTCGACATTCTTGGAGAGGTGTAATGGTAAGCCAATACAAGATAGTGCCCTGCCAAGTCATTAGAAGCTCTCAGGCCTTTCTCACCCTGATATCTGAAACTGTAGCATGATTTTCTTTGTATGCTTGTTTAAACTATCTACAGTTTAGGTTTGGGGCACTATTTTTGCAACATCCTCTATTATTGTTATACATGTTTATCCATCACATAAGGGCAGTATACCACTACTTTGTAATGATGACTAGTCAGTATCATGGTAGTTATGTATGTGCTGTGTCCAAGTCTGAGCATGGTGGGCCTGGCGATGGCCTGAGTCATGTCCCAAAGAAATGTTCTGAGAATTGAGATAATTGTCTGCATGTGCCTGGCACTGAGGTGTTTGGTTCATGTTGATCCTTCCTAGTGTTTAAAAAAAAATGTTTTTTTAATGTTTATTTATTTTTGAGAGAGAGATTGACAGAGCATGAGCAGGGGAGGGTCAGAGAGAGAGAGGGAGACACAGAATCCGAAGCAGGCTCCAGGCTCTGAGCTGTCAGCACAGAGCCCGACGCGGGGCTCGAACCCAGGAACTGTGAGATCATGACCTGAGCCGAAGTCAGACGCTCAGTCCACTGAGCCACCCAGGTGCCCCCGATCCTTCCTAGTGTTTATGTTTCTAATATTTAAAACATGAAGGGGCGCCTGGGTGGCTCAGTCGGTTGAGCGTCTGACTTCAGCTCAGGTCATGATCTCATGGTCTGTAAGTTCGAGCCCCGCATTGGGCTCTGTGCTGACAGCTCGGAGCCTGGAGCCTGTTTCAGATTCTGTGTCTCCCTCTCTCTCTGTCCCTCCCCTGCTCATGCTCTGTCTCTCTCTGTCTCAAAAATAAATAAAAACATTAAAAAATTTAAAAAAAAAATGCAGAAAATTTGTAAATGATCAAATATGTGGACTGTTATTTCTGCTAAATAGTTATTAGCTGTTTTCCTATGTCTAGCATGGACCTAAGATGGTAGATACGTGTGTGTGTGTGTGTGTGTGTGTGTGTGTGTGTGTGTGTGTAACCTTGTATATATACAAACACGTATATGACATATGTATGTATGTAAATGTATATAAATTTATATATGTATATGTAACATTTTTGTAGGAGTTTGTAGCAGAAGAGTGTTTCAGTCATAAATATTACACATTTTTAGAGAATTTCTAAGTACCAGCTCCTGATTATGGGGTGTTATTGGTTGAATTGTGTCCTTGAAAATTCTTATGTGGAAATTCTAGAACCTCAGAATGTGACCTTATGTAAAGATAGAGTCTTTACGGAGGTAATCCAGTTAAAGTAAAATCACGAGTGTGGGCCAAAATTCGGTATGATTGGTGTCTTTATAAAAAGGGGAAATGTAGACACAGAGACATACTTAGACCGGAAATGATATGAAGACACATAAAGAGAAGCTGGCCATGTGCAAACAAAGGTGAGAAGCATGGAACAGGTTCAACCCTTAGCCTTCAGAAGGAACTAGCCCTGGCAGCACCTTGATTTTGAACTTCTAGCCTCCAGAACTGTGAGAGAATAAATTTGTTGTTCAAGCCACCCAGCTTGTGGTACTTTGTTACTTCGGCCCAAGCACGCTAACACCCAGGGTGGGTGGGGAATTTGTCCTCATACAGCCCCTCTATGCAATAGCTCTCCCATAATTTAAGCCCTGCCTTAAGGAATTATTCCAGAACAATTTATGTATGCTGTGATATATTTGAGAGGATAAATGTCTTTGGAAAATTGAAGTCAGTGTCGCTTAAGATGTCTAAAAAGGAAAAAAAAAGCAATTGAATTGTTTTTTTTCTGGAAATTGCAGCTTTCCCTGTGTTGCATTTGTTTTTGAACATATTTGTTGGGATAATGGAAAATGACTTTATTCCAATGCATGGAGCAGAGAGTCTTGATTCTCACAATTGATTTTCTATATTTGTAATTTATACAGAAGTGTGGTAGCAAAGCCACTGGTATATAGGCAGTCCTCTTGAATTCAAAAACTTTAACTTGCTCCAAAATTGCCAATTACCTGAAAAGAAGGTTTTAAAAACAGAGTTTAGAATGCTTACAAAGCCCAAAGAAATTCAGAAACCTGAAAAGGAAACAGCCAACAGCCTATATGACTGCCACTGTATTGACGGAAGCCAACAATCCTGAACATGTGGATTCTGCTGAGTAGTAAGCAGTTCTTCCAGCAAGGAGCCTCAAGGTGTGTACTTTCTGCCTAATGGATGCACAAGCAGTAAAGCGTAAGTGGGTAGTTTAACTTCCGTTTCTGCCGAAATTCCAGAAAATGCTTTAGAGTTTTATGAAATGTAATATTGGTAGACAGTCCATATTACCGTGCCAACCTCGTGGAAATCCTTGAGAATCCAATCAAATCCAAGCACCACCTGCAAATCTACAATGAAGGTATTGCAACAATTTTTATATTTTCTTGCTTTAATAAATGTGGACATACTTCTGTTGCTTCAGTCAAGCCTGTTATGTGGCCCTGACCTGAAAAACACCTGGCAGTCTTCTGTGGCACCATATTCAAGTAAATTTTATTATTTATTAATTTTATTTATAGCTTTTATTTTTCTGTTTATAATACATCTCACTGCTACGCATAGTCTTCATTGTTTATGTTATAATTTCATTTGTTTGTTTTTTGCCTTTGATGAGAGTGGAGCTTTGATTTGAATTGACTCAGAAACTGGAGCTTTGGCTTGAACTGGGTCTTTGGGTCCCAAGCATTGAAATTCCCTTGTTCCGGCCCCATGCTCAGCACTGGACAATGCAAACAGGGAGACAGTACTTTGTCTTAAGGAGCTCATAATCTTTAGAGGTTGCTTTCATACTACCTAAGTAATCTCAACCAGGTTACTTTTGAAATCTTAAATTATTTATAACTTTACATGTTTGCTTTGTGAATTAAATAATATAATGTGTCTGTTATGCTTGGTATAGTGCTCAATGCATAGGATACGCTTAGTAAATATTAGTTCTCTTATTCTTCTTCCATCTATGGATAGTCGTGTGTGTGTGTGTGTGTGTGTGTGTGTGTGTGTGTGGTTATAGTTATGGGTGTATAGACATAGATATATAGAGAGATTCATGATTCCCTTCGCCTGATATATCTTTTTGCCCAGTGGTTTGTAGAGAGTCTGATTTGGAGGAGTTTTAATTGAGTTGTCGGGTGGAAAACCTATCCTGACTAGTGAAGTACAGAGAAGTATTGATTATATTATCAAGTATGGTAGGTGAAAAATGACCGACAGGATAGGCATTCAGGAGATTGTAGTTTAGAGGTATAATGCTGTTATAAATTGTAGAGGTTTTTTTTCTTCATAAAATTGTAGCAGGGACTGTATTTTTCTGGGATGGAGAATATGACTGTCCATGTGACATAATATTTGAATCATAGTTGGCATATTTGTCTCCTAAATGTTTTCTAACTTTAGTAAACTAAATATCCAAAATCCATACAGATCTAACCCATTGTTTGTAACTACACAGATTGTTTATAGTGATGTCTTTGAGACTGAGGGGAATGATTAAATTAGAATCAATATGTTCTGCTTAATAAGACAGGGAAATATATACTATATTTGAGGCATCTTTCAGCACTTGAAAATGCAATATACTGCCTTGACTGTGCAGGATGGACTGAAATGGGCTGTGAGGGTGCCCGAGCACAAGGTGTTTGTTGAGGTGCATTACTTATCTGAGATCACCAGTGTAGGAATTAGCCATTTAGTGTGTTGGAGGCTGTAAACCAACAATGTGCTTTAAATGGGGATAATTTCCTCTTAGGGCACTTAGATATCGAATTCTGCTTCAGGTGTTAAAGTGTCTGCTAACTGAGGAACATGACAGAATTCATTAATGAAACACGAGGATTTTTTTAGTTCTGTAGCTATGTTTATATTTATATATACTCTTTTTCTTAATTTTTAATCTGTACTGTAGCTGCGAAGTCTCATCTGACTGTCATTGTTTGAAATGTAGATTTTTTTTCCTCTAATAGTTTTGGTCTGGGTTCTATGGCTTTCCTTCTTGGGAGAAGTAGAACAGATCTGTCTTTTGGATTTTATTTGTAAATTAATTATGTCCTTTAAGATCTTAGGCTATGGAGAGATGATATCCTGTTTTTATTGGTTATATGAATGCTCATTTAGGGCTGTACAAAGTAGAAACAAGAAATCACTATATACTTATTTTAGCAACCTATTCAGAGGCTTTCAGTAATTGACTTAGAAAACAAATATAAACCTTTTGGTGAATAAGTTAGATGAATTGATGATGTCTTAGGTGTCAAGAAAAATAGGTCTTTTACTTTTATTACATTTTAATATGTTACTTTGTTTTGCAAAAACAAACATGCACTCATTAAATATGAGTGTTTTGTGAGAAATATTTCATATGAATGACCATACAGATAAAAACTTGTACTCTTCTTTCGCAAAGCAATAAAACAGTATTATAGAAATGTGGAAAAATAAAACAAAGGTGAAAAAATGAAATGTAATATTTATCACTTCAAGTATTCTTAATGGTCTGTTTCTTTTAATGATATCACTGTGGGCCCGGTTTTTCCGCATCTTTGTAGTATACATTTTTTCCGCATATATCTGTTCACTTCAATTGGTCAACCCAGTTAAACTACCTTCAGTGGTAGCAATAAATAAATCTTTTGGATACAGAACAAGAAGATAACAATTGAGTTACTTATTGGATTATGACTTGTTCACATCGGTTTACCAGAATGACTGAAATTTAAGGAATCCGGCTTGAGTTAGATTGTTTCTGTTTTCATGGACAAATATCAATGGGTAAGGTGTACAAATACCAATGATCCGGTAATAGCTGGAGCTAGGGGACAGGACTTACAGGTACCATAAACATTTGTGCCTTTCCTAAAATAATCTTCATCATGATCAGTATTTTTCATGTCTGCATGGTTTTTGATGGAGTCAATGTTCCATTATTAACATAGTTATTTATAATCCTAATTGATGGAATTTTTTTTCTATTATAAATAGTAATAAGATGGATCTCTCTGTATATATCGCCTTTCACTATTTTTAATTATTTGTCTGGGATTTGATGGATTTATTCTCCAAAGTACTATCACTACTTTAGATTATGGTAGTAGATGTGTTACTGTTAGTAGGACTGTAACAATTTAAAATGCCTTCAGCTGTATACGAACTGCTTCC
Organism: Puma concolor; assembly: GCF_028749965.1. Classification (NCBI taxonomy): domain Eukaryota; kingdom Metazoa; phylum Chordata; class Mammalia; order Carnivora; family Felidae; genus Puma; species Puma concolor. Next base: position 48,103,776 of record NC_141684.1, read on the forward strand.
TTATCACTATATGAACATTATCATTTTCACTTTTGTTCTTTAAAATCAATACACTTGTGAGCTTTTGGTTCAATCATTATTTTATATTCTCTTTGAGACATTTTTGTTGAGAAACCATCTAATTTCTTAGATGAACCTGTTTTTTTCCCCAAAGCTATCACTTTGGGTTGGCAGAAAGTATCCAGATAGTTACTTAAATGCTATATGTAGAGAGCATCGATAGATGGCCCCCTAAAGATCCTGGCTCTGGGGTTAGACAGACATAAGTTGAAAGAACAATTCAGCTGCTAGATAAGGTATTTAATCTCTTTGTGCCTCAAGTCTTCATTTTCTTCATGTATAAATGCAGATGATGAATGGTGGAAGGTAGGGGGCATATCTCTTCATGTAGCTACCACTTGAAGTTCTTTGGACCTCCATGACGGTTTCCAAAATTATCACATTGTTCTAAGTGGGGGAAAAAATCTCTGAATCATAGCTATGCAACTTATATAAATTAGGTAGAACCCAATCAAGTATTATGATTTTAAATTATTTTCTATCAGCTAGAGGTATTTTTTTCTTTTGTTCTGCAGTATCCTAGCATTGTACTATGCCTCCTTTCTATAAAAAACTAAAATAAAAATTAAAAAATAACAGAATTTCTAAGTTGTTGATAAGAGAACAAAGTAACATGATTCATTTTGTCCAGGTTAGAAATGAAAGTATTTTTGGAGTTATAAGCCTTTACTCTTCCCACTTAGTGTAAATAGTTGTTTAACATTCACCATGCACCAGGTGTTGGGGAAATGACAGGATAAAATTTTGTTCAAAAGGCTTACTTTTTATACATAAGGTTTTATTTAGTCTTTCTTTTTAAAGTGATTTTGTTTGTTTTAAAACGAAGGGCTACTAAGGAGGGGGAGATTTGAGGAAGGAGAATGAGGGCTTAGTCAGACAGTGGTTTTTCAAGTCAGGGAGAGACCTGATGTGCTGTTAGACAGAAATTAGTATGCTTTACAGCCAACTCACTGGAAACTCACTCTGGTAAGCTATTCATAGTTTTTGAAATTGAAAACCTATTTTAGCTACTGATCTTAAGTATAGGCTTCTGACTGCAGAACTAGGTGCATTTTAATCATCTTTCTTCTTGAAGACAGGCATGAGAGGAAATTATATTAACCCAGCAGAGGTGTTAACGCATGCAGCCTAGACAAAGCGATGGAGAAGGAGAAGATGTGAAGCAAGTCCTGGGCAAGAGAAACATACTGAACTGTGACTTTCCTAGCTTCAGGCAGTGAAGTTTGGTACCTTTCCAATGTGTTAGACTCTTCCTCCTCACCAGCCTACCCTTTTATTCCTGGAAAATATGTTTCTTTCAAAGAGTTGAGAAGTAATATCACTGACTAATATTTTCTTCTATTTGATTGTAAACTTTGTTAAGACAGGTTTAGGTGTGAACGTTTTTGGATCACATTTAATGGGAGAGTGAGACCGAGTGTATCCAATAGGCAATGCACTCTATAAATATTTATAAAAATGAAATACCAAGGTATTCGTTCATTTAGTTAGTTTAAAAAATATTTATTCAGTGTATAATATGAATCAAGCACTGTTCTTAATGCATATTATGCATTGGTGAGCAAAAGAAACAAACAACCTGTGTCCCCATGGGTTTATATTCTAGTGGAATTCATGGCAATAAATTATAAATAAAATTAGAACAAGCTTTACTGTTAGAGATATTAAGCCCCACAAGTGGTAGATTCCTTAGATGGAATTAATCTATTTAGAAAGATTTGATATTTACTAGATGCGTGAAATATGCCAACAACAGTTGAAAGTAGTTATAAACTATATTTAACTTTTCATGTTTGTATTTTTGTCTCCTCATTAGCTACACTTTTTTTGCACATACATAATTCTGCATAAACATGACCTCTAGTAAATCTTCTAGATTCTTGGAAGGTGACTTCTTCCTTCGTTCTCTTCCTTTTATAGGTTTCTAGAGTGTTTTGTCTGTAGGTATTTACTATTGTATATACAGGGCTGTCATCCTAAGACATTCTGGGCTCTTTAAGAGCAAAGACTATCTTGTGTGTTTGTTGAACGAATGAAGATCCTTAAGTTTAGGTGTAAGCGACTTTTATATGTGTAGATTCACTGGATCAATTGAAATAAAATAAAATTCATCCTCAGTAAGTGTTGTAAGAAGAACTGTTAAAAGCATGCAAGGTGCAACTAGTTATAAAACTTAAGAAAATTAAATTTGAATTTGAAATATAAGAAGGTTAGAAAAGACATTGTACAGAAAGCAGTGGTCATTCTTATTGAGGGTAGAACAAAAGGAATTTAGCAGAATTATAATGAATTGTAATGAATCCATGGTCCTTATTTTTGAAAACTCTCATATTGTTATGTTTAGAATTGCTTAAATAGGTTCTAAAATAAAGGAAGAGGAAAAAACACTGAGCTGTGGTGACCTAATGAAAGCTTGTGGCAAAGAAAACCATGGTCATAAAATGTGGACATTTATATTTCTGCTAGGAAGGTTATAAACCAGTGGCCCTGAGTTAGGAGTGTGTTGCCCCCTCCTGGGTTGTGTGTGTGTGTGTGTGTGTGTGTGTGTGTGTGTGTGTGTGTGTGATAGGATGCTTAGGGGAAGGATGGCGTGGGAAGGGAGAAGGGAAGAAGGCAAGGTGATGACAGATAAAATGACATACATGTGCTTACTTCTGTGGTTTGACTTTCTTCTTAGAATGGGCTGTAAGAATTGGCTATAAAGTAAACTAGGTTTCTTTTCTGAGAGTAAATTGGTGCTTAGTCCCAGGCAGGAAACCAAGAACTCACATATGCTTATAGGGTAGAGGAGAAGAGGGACTGAGGCAAGCAGCGTGCCATCACCTTGTGCAAGCCAAACCCTGGCCCTGGTTTCACTGGTGTGATTTTCCTGATGTTATGGGAGAAGCCAAGAAAAGGTCCAAAGCCCTAGAATATTGAATACCTTTCAAGAACAAAAAAGAAGGCAGGAGCTCAGAGCAGTTTTTGATTATAGGAGATATTCAAACTATGTGTATTTGTCTAAAGCTTATCTCACTTTAGAGTTTACTAAAGTTAAAAAGTAATGATATTCTGTAAATGACAGTATGTAGTTATTTTCATAAATATGCTAGAAAGTGTATGTTCAGTGTGGTTGCCTCCAAATCCTCTCATGTTATGATTGGCATCTAGAACATTTTCCTACAAATAGAAGGCGTTCACAATTGGTTGATTAAACATGTTTGCACAAAAAGGAATTCATATGTTGGGAGGAAAATTTTCCATGCATCAATCACTGTTAATTTTGGGAAACACTTGCCAAATTCTTTGGATGTACTTTAAAATCAGATTGATCCTCATTAATCACAGATACTTTAAGACTCCTTCATGTAGAGAGGAAAGCAAATTCTGTTTCAAGGCTTTACCTTTCTTCAAAAAACTTTTTTTCTTATTCTGCACAGAAATGTTTATTAGAAGGAGAGAACATGGTGAAAATAGCACTTGTCTTACAGTCAGGAGACCTGGGTTCCTATCTTAGGCTCTTTAGCTTTGTAACACTAGGCAAGTTGTCTAACTTCTGTGCAAGCCAGTTTCATTGCCTATAAAATGAGACCTTTTGAACTAGAATAGTTGACATCCAAAATAGTAATTCTATTCAAGTAGCCATAAATGAGTCTTTTGAAAATATTTAATATTTGATGATATTAAATATCATTGGCAAAAATTTTGCAAGGATTTCTCTGAAAGCTAAGATTGTGGTCAAGTGGAAGAAACTGATTCAATTTCTCCAACCTAGCACTCCTCCAGTAAGTCAGTGAATGGATAGAGTCTTCTAGGGATTCTGTGCCATTTCAGAATTACCTTGAATCACCAAATGATAGATTTGACTCCAACAGTTCTTGGCAAACCTTTAAAGAAACTGCACGAATCGGTTTTACTACTCACCAACAGTAAACCTTTGTGTTTCTATGTAGGAACCTCCAGGAAGCAGCCGAGTGGGAGCACAGAAAAAGCCTGAAGTCAGAGAAATCAGGAGATTCTGTTTCATTAGCATTATTCCTGTGTTGCTTCTTGCCTTCATTCATGAAAACAGCATTATTTGAAGGGAAATGTGCACTAGCATCTCTGTGACGTTAGAGGCCGGCTGGAGTGTCAGAAAGGACACCAGTATGAGATTTGTTAATATGAAAGCCCTGTTTATGTATCTGATTTAAACAGTACTCTGACAGTGGAACCAAAATGATGGCAGTTAAATATAGCTGCACCAAAGGGTTATCAACTTTATTTCAAAAGCCCTTTTCCTGGTTGAGTTGAATGTTCTTTAATTTTTAACTTTAGATGTAGCTATTTTCTATAATGCCAGCCTTCTGTGATCTTTGAACAGTGTAACATTATTCAAGAGGGAAAAAAAAGCATCTTTAGAAATCTGCCAACTTCATATCACGATCTTCTCTAAGGTTTTTTCTGCTCTTGAATCCCATAGGTCATTTTCGAGTTGTTAGCAGCAGTTGTTAGCAAATCGAAATTAAACCAAAATGTAATTCTTTTATATGCTCACTTTCTGGGATGGTCTTCACATTTCAGTTTTAGTTCCTATACTGAAAGAGTTCAGCAGTTCGATAAAACCTTATGAATGTTCTACCTGGGGATAAAAGGATGCTTAAGCCATGCTCCCACCCTGGGGGACTAGTGAGTGCCTGGGAATTATTCACAAAAGGAGAATATTTCAAAATGATGGAGTAAGGAAGATTCTGTGCTTGACCAAACTTGAGTCAGGCTCCTGAACCTTCTCTTAGGCCCATCTGTCATTTCCCTGTAAAATATAGTTGTAGCAAGAACCCTGCTAAGTCAGTTTAACCAGAACCTTCCCTTCACACCTTTGATATCTGATCGGGCCCCTCATCCTTCACCATCTTACAAGTGATGTATGATCACTCTGGCTTGTCAGTAAAAATCCCGTTAGGTTGATTTAGCCAAAACTCCCCTTACTCTTGATGGTTCTTCTTAGTATTTTCCATCCACTGCCTCCCACCCCCCGCTTCCTTAGACCTTGCTCTTTGCTATGTATTTGGAATTTAGCCCAATTCTATACTGAGGTCTCTTATTCCTCATTGCAGTATTGCTGAGTAAAATCTGGTTTTACTGCATTAGCCACTGTCCAGCTGGTTTTTCTTCGACAGTTATAGTGTCACGACTCAGATCAGATAGAATCAGGTTCATCATTGCACCCCCTGACCACTCACCCAGGCCAGTAAGTACTTTTGAACCTTTTGTTTTCACTGTTGATTGACTGATTGGGGATCCATTGGTGAATCTCATTCCTAAACCCTTGCTTTGTTCAAACATCTAATGAAGCTAATAGGGACAGATTTTGATTCTAAGACTGAGAATACTCTAGAAGCTGGGTTAAAGTCCTACATAGAGACTGGGTTAGAGTCCTAGGCTTCTCAGTTTGTGAGAGGCTTGTCTCTGTGAGCAAGTGAAGCTGTGTTAGCATTATTGTGGTATTTGGATGCTTTTGTAAAAGTGCTTCCTCTAAGGAGAAATTCATGCAAATGACTCTGATAAGTAGAGGTTTCTGATAACCTTAAAATCATACCACTGAACTGATTGGGAGCCTGGCTGGCTCGGTGGGTACAACTTGCAACTCTTGACCTTGAGGTTGTAAGTTCAAGCCCCACATTGGGTACAGAGATTACTTGAAAGATAAAATCTTTAAAATCATACCATTGAACTGAATAAAAATTTTCAGTTATAGGAAAACTGGATTCCATAAAACTTCTCTCCCAAGATCAAGCAAACCGAGAATTAAGTATTTGGAATTAAATAAACTGACAAAGATGACTACATTTTAATGATTTTTTTTATTTGAAATATTGCTGGTTCTTTCATCTTGTTTTCCAGACTTAAGGAAACCTTTTTTCTCTTAAGCTTTGTGTAACTTACAACAGTTTGCTAGATTATACCTTTATAGACAGGATTGAAACATTTCTTTTACTCCTTATCTGATCCCTCTGGAATTTAGGAACTTTTATTGGGTGTTCGTATTTTCATGGGAATATAGTTATTTGCATAAGTTTAGTAAGAATTTGTTGTTCTTACAACAGGACACAATTGGAGACATTGGTTATAATACCAATGAAACCTCATATTTGTGAAAAATGTGTATATACTTTAATATAACCAGAAGCTTTAAGGAGCTATGGTTGACTTCATGGAGTCAACAAAGCCCCGCTTTGAAAAACTGCCTGGTATCTTGCTTGTAAAGCCCAGCTTTACAGATTAGTAAGGAAGGTCACTTCCTGGCAGGCCCAGGAACCTCAGGATATTTGGAGGACCTCAAGAAGAAAGGAATTCATTTAAATATGTAGGTATTACAGGCAGAGTCTGGTGGTGACTCCTTTGCATGGATTCCTAGACTTGAGAGGCTTTTAAAGCCCAATCTGAAAGTTTAAGCAGAGCAAACTCAAAAGACCTGTGTAATCAATCACTATTCTTGCTACATTTATGTAAATAATCAGGCCATGTTTAGTGAAAATAGACTTATTTTCCAAACAAATTAATCTTACTTTGATTCTCTTTTATATAAATGGGAGGTACTGTAGAGAGAAAAATTACATTTCAGTGGAAAATTTAGCATACCTTTAAACTCTAGTCCTATTCATTGTCTTAAGGTTTTGTTATCTACCTGTAAACTAGACTGGATCTTGAATTCTAGTTTCCTCCCATATTGGACTACATCTCTCCAAATTAATGCCATTTTTTTCTCCCTTTTGACTTGGAATCGTTGAGAACTAAAACTGTCTTTTCCCAAAGCCTTGCAAGCTGAAATTGGATGATTTGCAAGAGACTTTCAAGGAAGTCATCATAACAGATCATGTATGGGTAACCTTTGTGCCCACTGCTGTATGGGGCACTCAGAAGGTTCACCAACACACCCATACCATCACGAGAGACATTCAGACTGCAAACTGAGTAATCTGTTGGGTTGTCAGAACTGTCCTCACCCCACCATCTAATGTTACTTCAAGTCCAACACCTAGATCTTGACTGGTTAACCTCTGGAGTTTGAAATGGAATTTTTAACTGTTAAGGTTTGTTTTTCTTTTACTTTCATATAAACGCCCTTTGTTAAATGCCTGAATTCTACCATCATCAACAAAATGCCTTTTACTACCAAGTCACAACAGATGATCAACCGACCTTAGTGAACAGAAGGCAACTAAATGACAAACAAACTTGTATTCTTCTTTTCTTCAAAGGAAATAATGTCTCTTCTTTCCTTTGAACAAGAATGAAGACTGACAAAGATTCTTTGCTTGACCAAACTTTAGCCGGGATCTTAAATCTCTTCCCAGGCCCTTCCTAGGCTCTTCTGTGCATTTCCTTGACTCCTAGGTCAGTTTAACCAGAATCTCCCCACCCTTGATTTGAATACCCTCAATATCTGGTGATCAGGTTCTTTATCCTCCACCAGCCCCCAGATATTATCTGATCACATTGGCTGGTCTTTGGCAAGAATCCCTTTCATCCAACCCTTTCATTCCATTTTCCCTATGGTTCCTCTTAGTAATTTTCCATCCACTGACCCTGCCTCTGCTCATTGGCTCTAAATTCCCATTTGCTCAGGCTATATTTTAAATCGAGCTCAGTTCTCTATTAAGGTCTCTTCCTCTATTGCATGGTCCTGAATAAGATCTGTTTTTTCCTGCTTTAACTACTGTCCAGCTCTGGTTTTTCCATGACAAAGTGAAGAGATAAAAGGCAGGGTTGGGAATGCAAAACTCAGAAATCAAAGAAGCTGATTTCATTGCATCACAGCCTGGTTTGATATGCCTCACAGTGTTGCTCTGCTTCCCACCTTCCCAAGCACTAGCAGGGCTAAGAACTTTCCCTTTCCACCAATATCTTGGCACACTAGTGGTCTGGACTCTGCCCCTGTGCTCTGTTTGCAGATCTCCGCCCCAAGGGTTTCTGAAACTGTTTCCTCAGATGTCGATCACTTGTCCATGGAGCAGTTGCTATATGGGATGAACATGGGCATCAGGGTCAGTGACTCTTGCAGGTCGCTGAGTTGTCAGAGAGGACTCATGAAGGCACAGATTGCTGCTGGGCACTGAGGGTCTTCAGTAGTAGTGACAGCAGTATCTTTTTGGCTGCTGTTATTGCTGTGTGGCTATGCTGGTCCAGTGGCTAATATTTAGAATTGGTGAGTGCGGGTATATAAAAGTTGGGGTTTGATTCAGGAACAAGTTTATTATATTCTAAATGTCTTAGGACTCTCCTCTCTAGGGTGGGAAGGGGGTCAAAATTCTACCTCAGACAAGGCTTTATTTAAAAGAGAAAACAGGGACGCTTGGGTGGCTCAGTCAGTTAAGTGGCCAACTTCAGCTCAGGTCATGATCTTGTGGTCCGTGAGTTCCAGCCTTGCATCAGGCTCTGTACTGACAGCTCAGAGCCTGGAGCCTGCTGTGGATTCTGTGTCTCCCTCTCTGTCTGTCCTTGCCCCACTAATTGTCTGGTCTCTCTCTCTCAAAAATAAAATACAAACAGTAAAAAAAAATTTTTTTAAAGAGAAAACAAAGCATTAGGTTACATGCCCATGTATTTAGATCATTCAGCATTGGAGCATTCAGCATTGTTATGGGAAATCCTTTTGACCATTCAGTTTTTCACTTTGGAAAGAAACAACATTTGCCCACTTATCTAGCTGAAAAGATTGTTTCTCATTAGATACAGGCTAACTGTAAGTTAATAAAACTGTTTTTTACAAATAAAACTTAGTAATTGTGTTAGGTCCTGTCATTGATGAATAAAATGATAGAAGCATTTTTCCTTTATTTTGTAAGTATTTAGAACATTATTTATGATAATGTGGTTTGGCTTAGAAAATATTCAACTATACAAGATAGAATTGGTGAATAAAGAATAAATGGGTTAAAAATACTGCCTAGAAAAATCACAAGCTGAAAACAGGAGATGAGCTGTTTTAATAAGATTAGGGACACCAGGTGCAGAGACATTACAAAGATAAGCTGGGACAACCTTGAGGTTCAACCAAGAGGAGAGATAAGAATGACCTCTGGATAAATGAAAAGATAGAGTTGGAGAAAATGAAACTAGTATCTGCAGAAAAGTTCCCTAAAGCCATCACTGCAGAAATTGGGATCTAAATGATTGTATTCCACCATTAAAAACAAAAACAAAAAAACCCACGACCCAAAAACAAACACACACACAAAAAACTGCCCAAGCTGTATGCTTTACTATGGCAAAATTAGACTCTTGCTCAACTGAGTAGAGGAGTGTTCTGTGTTTGATGCACAGATATTAAAAATTACAATTAACCCTTCTCTTCCTGCTCATCTGTTGGCAATAAATGTCTATTATTTTTAACTTAACTGGATGTATCAAATTTATTTACCATGAATGCTGTTCAAAGAGAAATGTAGTTATATTAGAGGAAAGCTTCATTTTCGGGTTTGAAAATCCACGCTTAGTTCGAATTAAGCCTCCACCAATGTTCTAGACAGATCACTGGATCTCAGAGAAGCTGTTTTCTAACTGTAATGTAGGTTGTGTGTGTGTGTGTGCACGCGCGCATGTGCATATGCATGTGCATGTGTGTGGGTGTTAGAATTCTTCCCTCTGTTTTTTTTTTCTAATAAAATTTGTATTTTAAAACAAATTTAGGGGGCGCCTGGGTGGCTCAGTCGGTTAAACATCCAACTTCGGCTCAGGTCATGATCTCGTGGTTTGTGAGTTTGAGCCCTGTGTTGGGCTCTGTGCTGACAGTTCACAGCCTGGATGGAGCCTGCTTTGGATTCTGTGTCTCCCCCTCTCTCTGCCCCTCGCGTGCTCACACTCTGTCTCTCTCTGTCTCTCAATAATAAATAAATGTTAGTAAATAAATAAATAGATAGATAGATAGATAAATAAATAATAAATAAAATAAAATAAATTTAGACTTATCACATTACAGTTAGTTGTCATATCACCTTAGCTTCTCTCTACTATAATGACAGTTTCTCAGATTTTCCTTGTTTTTTGTGACCTTGACACTTTTGTGGTGTATCAGTCAGATGTTTTTGTAGAAAGACCCTTAATTGGAATTTGCCTCATGTTTTTCCTCATGATTAGACTGAGGTTATGAGTATTAAGAGGAAGACCACAGGAGCGCCTGGGTGACTCAGTTGGTTAAGCGTCTGACTCTTGATTTCAGCTCAGGTCATGATCTCACAGTTCATGGGATTGAGCCCTGCATCAGGCTATGTGCTGATTGTGTAGAACATGCTGGGATTCTCTCTCTCCCTCTCTCTCTGCCCCTCCCCTGCTCTCTTTTTCTCTCCCAAAATAAATATAATAAACATTAAAAAAAAAGAAAAAAGCCACAGTGGAAAAGTACCATGTTCATTATATGGTATTAACAATACTGTCAATATGACTTACCTCTGTTGATGCCTGTCTTGAACATTTGTCTGAGATAGTGTTTTTCAGGGTTCTGTGCTGTAAAGTTACTCTTTTCCCTCTTCCCTGTTGTACTCTTTGGAAAGAAGTTATTATGCAGAGCCACGCTTAAGAAGTGGGGGATTATGTTCTACCTCCAGGAAGATCCAATTTTATAAGGGATATTGTGACAACTAAATGTATACAAATGCATATAAAACTAAATGTATATAAAAGGATTGAAAAAACATACGGTGTCATTTAAATGAATATTATTAGTGACAGTCATAGTACTGAGAGTGTCAAATGGCTGCTGGGTGTGCTGTTTAACCAGGATTTCTACAAATAACTGACAAGTATATTATAAAATTGAGGGGGTAGATGGAAAGAAAGAAAATGAATTTTAATTAAGGAAGCAACTGTCTTCCTAAAGAACTGCCGTATCAGAATTTCATTTCCACTCTTTACAAGTATTCTGCAGTAGTTCACAGACATGTGCTCATTTATTTTTCAAATCTATTACTCAGTTAGCAAATGTTTTTTTTTTTTTTTTTTTTTTCAAATCTGTTTGTCTTGAACCAGATAAATCAAGTTGCCTAATTTGCATTATCATTTTAGGTACCAAATTTTTACAGACTCCACCTTTACAATCAGTCGATTTATAACCAACTTATATATTTTGCTAAGTAGGCTTCATGCCTAACACAGAGCCCAGTACAGGGCTTGAACTCATGACCCTGAGATCAAGACCTGAGCTGAGGTCAAGAGTCAGACCCTTCACCGACTGAGCCACCCAACCGTCCCTAACCAGTCAACTTTTTAGTGTGAGGTAGAATGATAACGAAAATATGGAGAGAATGCAACCCAATTATGATATTTTTAGATGCACCCATTGGATATGAAAAAAAGAACAAGAATGAAAAGCCATTCTTTTTTTAAAATGTTTATTTTGAGATCGAGAGAGAGCACGAGCAAGGGAGAGGGGCAGAGAGAAAGGTAGAGAGAATCCAAAGCAGGCTCCACACTTAGCATGGAGCCCAATGCGGGGCTTGATCTCACAACCCTGAGATCATGACCTGAGCTGAAATCAAGAGTCAGTCACTTTACCAACTGAGCCACCCAGGCACCCCGGGAAAGCCATTCTTATATAGCAAGAATGAGTGACAGCAACCATCTAGATTATATATATATATCCTGAAATTTCATTCCAAAGTAAATATCCATGGAAAATTGCTTTTGGTGCACAAGTGTACTCAATGTTCATTCAACAAAAACTATAAAAAATATTACAAGAAAACAGTGGCGTTTTAATTCCTTATTTACGTAAGACAATAGGGAGAATTGTCAGAAAAGAACTGGTAGTATACTTTTGGGAAAAATGCAATGAGTGGAAAACAATGATAAAAGTTAGAATTGTAGGGGCTCCTGGGTGGCTTACTCGGTTAATTGTTCATCTCTTGATTTAGGTTCAGGTCATGATCTCAAAGTTCATGAGTTCTATGATCTCAAAGTTCCATGTCCAGCTCTGCGCTGACAGTGCAGAGCATGCTTGGGATTCTCTCTCTCTCCCTCTCTCTGTCCCTCCCCTGCTCATGCGTTCTCTCTTTCTCTCTCGCTCGCTCTCCCTCTCTCTCAGAATAAATAAATAAACTTAAAAAAAAGCTAAAATTGTAGGGGCACCTGGGTGGCTTAGTTGGTTAAGTGCTCTTCTTTGGCTTAGGTCGTGATCTCATGGTTTGTGAGTTCAAGCCCCAAATCAGGCTCTCTGCTGTCAATACAGAGGCTGCTTTGAATCTTCTCTCTCTCTCTCTCTCTCTCTCTGCACCTCCTTTGCTTGCACCCTCTCTCTCTGTCTCTCAAAAATAAACTTTTTAGGGGCGCCTGGGTGGCGCAGTCGGTTAAGCGTCCGACTTCAGCCAGGTCACGATCTCGCGGTCCGTGAGTTCGAGCCCCGCGTCAGGCTCTGGGCTGATGGCTCAGAGCCTGGAGCCTGTTTCCGATTCTGTGTCTCCCTCTCTCTCTGCCCCTCCCCCGTTCATGCTCTGTCTCTCTCTGTCCCAAAAATAAATAAACGTTGAAAAAAAAATTAAAAAAAAAAAATAAACTTTTTAAAAACACCTTAAAATTGTAAGTGGTCAATACTTAGGAATGGAATTTGGCTACTAAATGTATATATAGATATTTACATGAAATGTAGGAAGGAAGGAAGTCCTGTATTTTTTATTTATATTCTTTTTTTTTTTTTTTTTTTTTGAGAGAGAGAGAGAGTGAGTGCACGCATGTGCAGAAGTAAGTGGGGGGTGGGGTGGGCAGAGGGAGAAAGAATCCTAAGCAGGCTTCATGCCCAGCGTGGAACCTGACACAGGGCTCAATCCCATCACCTTGAGATCATGACCTGAGCCAAAATCAAGAGTCAGATGCTTAACCGACTGAGTTACTCAGATGCCCTAAGAAGGCCTGTATTTTTATTCATTCCTTATTTTACGTAGAAATGTATGTATAAAATCAACAAAAATCAGTGGTCCATACCGTTTGTCAAATGTTTTCATTCAGAGTCTTTCAGCAATTAACTTAGAGCCTGGGAATTACAAATTTGCCATAGGGCCATGATTAGTTTTGAAATTCAAGGTCAGTTTTAAGAAGAATTCCTTCAAATCCAAAATAAGAGTACTGGCAATCCCGGTGCGGCCCTTGCTATTGAAAGGAAGCAAGAGGTAGTGTGAAGACAGATTTGGTTGTGAATCCCAGATCATTCGTTTATTAGCTGTGTGGTTTTCAAAAAACCGCTCAGCCAGTCTGTGCCTGTTTTGTATGTGCAGAGGCCTAAAGACGGTGTTTGTGAAGTGACCAGTACATGGTAAGTGCTCATTGAAGAGAGTCTATTATTGGAATTTATGTTTGATACTGACTTCTGGTTTATATGACTGCTACTTCACCTTATCTTCTTTTGAGAAAGTAATTGAAAAATGCTTTGTTCTTATTTTGGGAAAGTAGGTATTAAAAATTGCCAGATTTCTCAGGCTAGAAGTACATACACCACTCAAGGAAATTAATGTTATAATTGGATAATCAATTATATTGCTTTGACTGGACCAAAGTATTAAGACTGGATATCCTGAGGAGAATTTTAAGTTCACTTAATTTTTATTATGCACTTAAAATTGTGTGGGGAGTGTAATTAAAAATTCTGGAAGATAATGTAAACTATATTTTAAATTCCTGCACCTATGTTAAATTTTGTTACATTGTATTCTTTTCTCTAAGAAGCAGAAAAACACTTTTTTCCCTGAAACTTCCGTATTAAAAATGCTATTCAACTTTAATTTTACCTCCATCTTGATATTAGATTTTGGAACTTTATTTCTTCATTCTTTGTGTTTGACAGCTAGAGTATTGGTTTGTTTTTAATGAAGCTGGGAGAATAGTTGAAAGGGGAAATAAGTAAAATGCCTTTGCTGTTCGAGAACTGAGAGTGTAGGCAATAATGAAAATCTTCCTATTAACTGTAGTGATTGAGAAATCAGTTGGAGTGCTGTAATTGTCCATTAAGATAATGAGCACCATGAGCTGGAAACAGCATGTGTGGAAGAGGGACTAGTACGATGCCCCATAGGGAAACTGCAACTATCAGAGCGTCGTAAAAACCAAAGCAGTATAAAATTACATCAAAGAGTTACAGACACTGGGGCTACTTTGATAAATTTCAGGGACCTCTTAATGACACTCTTAAACATGTTTAATATGAATTTTAGGAGATAAAATATTTTCATCATTTATCAATTATTTTTTTGCATATTTTATATTAAGTTGGCTATATTGTTAATAATTTGGTCATTGCTCTACAAAACAATCTGATTTAATAGTTGAGCTCCCTTTGGGATTTCCCAAGGAAAAATAAAATTGCTCACATTTGATTAAGTGGTTGCAAAATAAAATTAATAGTAGCAGTGTCACCTTTAAACTTTTATGGCTTTTTATTTAAGGAAATGAAAAGTTTGGAACTTTTTAACCTTCTTAATATTAGTACTTAATAGAAGAATTATTTAGAGTGTCTTCCTTATGCTGCCATTATATCAGGTGCTTGGAATTGAAAACTAAGAAAGATATGATACCTATGCTCAGTTTATAATAAAAAATACACACACACACACTCTTGTGCAATATGTTCTATATAGTTGAGCTTTATACAGAGCTTTGCAAAATTTCTGGTTAGGGAGCCATTAAGTATTAATGATTTCTGAAGTTGTATCATGAAAATGCAATACAAATTTGAGAGGCAGAGTGGAGCATTTGATCACTGAAAATATATGTTTAACCAAGATATTAAGACATGAAATAATTTAGGAATGGGATTGTTGTTCTCTATAGCTAGAGCCTATTTTCAATGATGGGGGTAATAGAAGCAGCTGATAGAAAAGTAGGTAAGATGGTTACAAAGGTGAATATTTGCTTATATAACTAGACTATTAATGTGTGCAAATAGCATCAAAACAAAAGAAGTAAAATATATTAGGAACATGATATTTAATTTATGTAAGCACTTTAGTACTTGTTGAAAAACAATCTTAAAATCTGCTTCCTAGCTGAGCTGTCTTGCTTTGGAATATTAGAAACATACTTTGTTGGACAGAGACACAATTCCATGTTTATGCCAACCCTTCTGCTCCCTTTTCTGATTTTTCTCTACCCTAGCAGCTGGACTCTGGTGCAGGGTTGTACAACGACAAGGGTTCTTGCTTCCTTTCCTCTTAAAGTCACTGCCTGGGGGAGATGTTGGCTGAGGAAAGGGGAATGACACTCCAGAGAAATACTTGTCTGGCCAGGAGGAAGGACGTTCTCAGGTGTTGGTCAGCAGAATGTGGCTTCTGTTCCTGAATCAGTCCAAGTTAAAGGTCCCTCTTGACATAAGGATGTTAAAATGGGGAGAATACCCCAGGAATCAGAAAGGGTAGGTGTTCTCTTAATGATTAGGAGATACATCTCTTTTTTAGGCTGGGAATGTGATATAATTAGAATATCTGAAAAGTCTTTATTACTTTTTTTTTTTTTTTTTTTTTTTCATCTCTACTGCATTTCACCAATTCATCAGTCCTCTGCTGGACCTAAAGGCAGTGACTAAGAACTGTTTAAGTCCTAGGCAGTTGTTCAGCACTCCACAAAAGTGCCTTTTTCTGATCAGGGCCCACTATGTTCATTCTTGCCTCTCTGACTTCCACATTTGGCTCTTAAGTCGATCTCAGTCCCCATCAGGTTGACCCTCTTTCTGTTGACCTTCCTCTACCCCAGGTATTTCAAATGACGTTGTGAACCTTGACTTATATAGCTTGTGGTTTTATCTGCTTTTGCCCACTGATGTCCACTGTTGTCTCTAAGGATTACTAAATTGCTGGTTCCAGGCTTTGCTGAAAATCTCTAAACTTTGGTCTATACCAGCCAGCTTATTTAAAGAGATGTGTTGCTAATAGGCTTTTTTTCTCTTTTTAACAGATCAAATATGAGATTTTCCTCCAAATCCTAACAAGTGGCATTTCAGATTTAATTTGATGAAACTACTCTTAAGTCCTGGATATTGGCCAATAGGGGAAACACACTTAAAGTTTATTTTTAACTATGTCCAACACAACACTGGGAACAAAAGTATTTCCATCAACTTCTGCCTGAGGGTCACTTCTCTTTCTCCTGTTCTCAATTCAAAAATCTACATGCTACCACATTACACCAAGCAAGTCCTTCTGTGTATATTGTGATGAGCAGATGTGTGAGCAACTATTGTCTTTGGAAATCCGGAACTGAAATACTGGAAAGCCTGGAAGCCGTGGGGCTTAATCCAGGAGGATTAAGGGAATAGATGTACTCCAATAATGAGGCAGAGGGGCACCTGTGAGAATGTATGCTTTTAATGGACACTTTAGCTTTTTTCTCCCTGCCTCTATCTTCTATATCTCTGAAATTTTTCTTTACATTTTCTATTTATTCCTACCTAATGCTTTGTGGGAACACTCCTTAATCTATATTGCCAGTTCACTAATTCATTCTTCACCCCAAACCATTATACTCTTCAACAAATATTTTGAGTTTATTATTTCTAGTTATATTTTGTGCACCCAGTATCTCCAGTTGTGTTTTTTTTGTTTTACCTTCTTATGCCTGCTGAAATATTCACATTTTTCTCTTATCCTTTAATGATACTCTATACACTTATTTAAATATTTGTCCTGCTTTGATTAATTAATTCTACATCATATGGTACAGATGGTTTTGTACATGGTCTTTCTTCTACAAAGGTTGTGCTGTAGGTGGGTGAAATCTCCGGAGGTTATCAGCTAATGAAGCCCCATTCTCAGTTTGTGTCTCCGTCTTTGGAAGTTGTGTGTGTGGATGGAGGTAGAACCTCAGGGTAGCGAGTGTTATAATGTGGAGAGATTTTTAAAATATCCATGCTTTGGTGAGTCTTTCCCTCTCCCCTGATTCTAATTCTGATTCAGTTGGTCTGGTATGCAGCCCAAGCTTTTTCAAAGCTGCCTTGGTAAAGTCAATGTGCAGCCACATTTGAGAACCCCAGAGTCCTAAGCATTGTGGTGAGACATGGTCGTGGGAGGAAATGCTTGGGGACAGCTGGGTACACATACTCTGTCATGTGTTCCCATGACTTTATTACTGCAGCTGGGAACGGTAATGAAGTGATTAACGATCTGTCCATAGCAATGTGGGGAGAAGAGATAACCGATATAACCTGAGCCTGTCCTCCACCCATGACCCAGGACTTGACTCTTCTCTGGACTGCTGCATTTGGAATTGCCCCAGGGATTTCCCACCTTTTATTATCAGTCTGCCTCTCCTTTTATGCACCCTCTCCTGGATGGGTGGGAAAATCTTCTTGTTGGGAAGCACAATGTTGAGTTCCCTAGTATGTTAGCCTTGCCCTACGAACAGTGGCAGAAAATGCATAGGAACAGCCACTGCTGTGCAAGGGAAGACTCCGGTATCATGTGTTTCCCGATGGCTGTCACTTCTTTATACCCCTCCAGGGACCTTATCATCTGTTTCTGAAGACTAATATAATGATAACAATTTACATTAAAGTGAGAAAATTCTAAATATGACAAGATTTAAAAGTGCCTTATAGTAGGAAATATTCTTGTATAATATTTACACTGGAAATATTCCAATAAATCTTTTAAATTTTTCCTATCATATTAAACAATGTCTTCTGAGTACATTTTAAACATTTAGTGAAGAGTTAAGGTAATCATAGTGAGTATTACTGACTTTGCCCCATTATGCCTTTGTAGTTCTTGGAGCTGTATGATGGTTTTATCCTCCATTAGTTGGTTATTATTATTTCGTATGGCCTTCGGAACTGCTCTCCGATTCTCTATTTTATTCCGTAATAGTTTACATAAAGGGATATCCATTCTACTTAGAATCATATAAAAAAGAGTAAATACATGCAGACTGAGACTTAATTTGAGGAATGAAACTCAGTGCCCAATTTTGTGAAATTTATTTTCATGCTTTTGGGAAACAATGTTTGCCATATTTCTTGTTATAGAATTATGTTCAGATAGTTGAATTTACTGGATTTAAATACCCACTGGAAGAGATAGATGGTTACTCTAATTAAACTGTACCACATGTGTCCTGATGGACTATTTCTTTAAACAACAGTAGGATTAAATCCCCCAATCCACACTACACTGCATATAAGCACATCACCAATCCTTTAACATATTCTGGTCCCATCAAACATTTCCATAAGAATTCTGCTGGCTATTGAGGTAAAAACTGGGCTGGGTGGTGTTTATCATTCAGTAGGTTTTTATAGGAACTCTATGTACAGATGATATGATACTAAACTGAAATTTTCTTTTCGACTATCTTAATAGTTATCGTGAGATAGCTACACAGTCTTAAAGGTGACCAGATTGGTCACTGTCTCATTATTTGACCTGTCACACAGAGGCATTCATATACTCTGTTCCTTAGGTGTGGTGTACAAGGTGTATGTAGGTGTATGTTAGTGAATTGGATATGACCAAATTGTTTGATGGATTCCATTTTCTAGATATAAAAAAGGGTTTATGAAAACATTTGGTCTGCAACTGAATAAGTCACCTGAATGATAAACATTAAATTAGAATATAAAATATATTCTTATACAAATGACATCAAAATCAAAATCTAGATATCTTTATGATTTCCTCACTTTTCTTTTTTCAACTTGTATGCCATTAAACTGAAATAAAGCAGGAACACTTCACATAGATACTTGATTAAAATAGGTCATTGGAACACCCTGCAATATTTTTTGCAATGCATGGTTTACACAGAAGAACTTATTTGTGTTATGGAATGTGATGTTTTGCAGTCATACCTTCCAATAGGATAATTTAATGCCCACGAGGCAAATGAAATGTACCATTAAATATAAATATATTCTTACTGAAAATGGCCAGTTTACCCTCTGATTACTCGAAATTTTGGCAAGGCAAATATAAGCACTATTTTAGTCAGAATGGTAATAGTTTGCTTTATACTAGTGCTTATCAAAAGATCTTTTAAAATGTCATCTGACTTTGAAATCCTTTTCACTATATGTACCGTTAGAGGCAGAGCACTAGTAGAACAGAGAAAATCGAGAGTAGAAGCATAAAGTAACCCATACCATGAAATCTTTACAGTTTTTTCCTGAACCGTGTAGATATCATTACGTTGCCTTGAAAATACTGTATTAATGTTGTCAAGGAGGTTTAAATACCCAAGATAGGCCATCTTTTATATCTATTTAATTTTATTTAACATTTTTTGAATGCTTATTTTTGAGAGAGAGAGAGAGAGAGAGAGAGAGAGAGAGAGAAGAGTGTGAGCAGGGGAGGGGCAGAGAGAGAGGGAGACACAGCATCCAAAGCAGGCTCCAGACTCTGAGCTGTCAGCACAGGGCCCGATGCAAGGCCTGGACTCACCAATTAATTGTGAGATCATGACCTGAGCCGAAGTTGGACACTCAACCGACTGAGCCACCCAGGCACCCTAATAGGCCATCTTTTAAATAAAATGTAACTAATACTATTTTATTTTATTTTAATTTTTTTTTAACATTTATTCATTTTTGAGAGAAAGAGAGAGACAGAATATGAGTGGGGGAGGGGCAGAGAGAGAGGGAGACATAGAACCTGAAGCAGACTCCAGGTTCTGAGCTGTCAGCGCAGAGCCCGAAGCAGGGCACTCACGGACCGCGAAGATCATGACCTGAGCTGAAGTCTGACGTTGAACCAACTGAGCCACCCAGGTGCCCCTAATACTATTTTAAATATTACTCAAAATATATCATGAAATCACTGATTGCTCTTATGTTTGATAGTTAACACACTGCAAAATATCTAATTTTAGGTAACTATGTAGCCACTGTGGACTTTTTCTACTGAGAAAAGGTGGATTGAATTTTGTCTCTGGTGTTAGCTCTACAATGTTTCATTAAAGCTTCAATGTGATCAGTCTGTTTTTGACCAAAATTGAGTTTCTCCCTGTAAAAAGTGCTGCCCACGTTACAGAAAAGCTGTAAAAGATGCCATCTTCAGACTACACTAAACAAATCAGAACTCTCCAGTTGCTTATCTGAAAAAAGAATGATTTTTTCCCAGTCTTATTGCATCCTTGACCTTATCATTTTGGTGGACTCGGCTGAGAATCTTTTAGCTTACTCCATGTCATGCCGATGTGATCTTCTGTATTTCTCTTATAATCTTTCCAGAGAAATACAATATTCCAGCTGTTCGTTCTTCCTTTGAGGCAGTTCCAGTGGTAAAGGATTTCTCTTTGCCTTATGCAGGGTCTGCCTGAGAGAGGCCAGCTCAGCTGTCAAAATAGTTGATTTCTGTGCCTGTCAGAGAGTGCATCCATACTACTGCCAAACTCAGTGTCTGATATTTTAGGGACTCCTAAGGTCATCTACTTATACTACCCTCTGACTTTTCACAGTGAGACGTAGCTTGTGTAGTTATTGGTTCCCAAGCAGGGAGGACCTTGTATGGTAGAAAGTGTGATATAGGTACGTAGGTGTATATGTGTGTGTGTGTGTGTGTGTGTGTGTGTGTGTGTGTGTACACATATATACGTATACACATATATTGAACCAGAAGGATTTCTATTCGAATACTTGTACTATATTGGGAACCACACCTGTTAGGCATAATTGGCAAAATAGAAAATTGCAAGGTTGAAAGGAAAAAGGTCGTGTAAAACATATGGCAAAGATAGAGTAAAGATTTTGTATTCAAAGCTCAAGGAAGAAAAACAAAGTGAAATTAAATCAGTCTGGGTCTTAAACTCTACATTCCAGTTTGTATTGGTGTGGAAGGAAGGAGCAGAGAGATATTTCATTTGAGCCGAGGACATATGTTTGGCCTGAGGTTTATTGACAGCCTTAGGAGCATAAATCCCTGGGTATTGGAGACACATCTGAGTAATATCTACTGAGGCTAGGAGGGATAATAATTGAGTAATAGCACAAATATGTTCAAAACCTTTCTGGCACATAATTTTGTTCATGTCTGTGAAAGTAATGAAAATGAAGAGAAATGTTAAAACAGTTAAGAGCCAAAACTCTGAGTACCACTGCTTGTGTTCAAACTCTGGGTCTCGCTTTTATCAGCTGGGTGACTCTTGACAGGTTTTAACCTCTCTGTGTCTCAGCTTTCTCATATTGGAATGTAGGCAAAAGGCTATGGTTAGATCAATTAAGTTAATGAATATAAAGTTACAACAGCGCTTGGTAAATAAAAATAATGCTCAATATATGTTAAGCACAAACTAAAAACAAACAAACAAACATTGGAGTAACTATGATATTTATTGTAAAGAAAAGGAATGATGTGCCACAAGGGAAATTGGACCTGTTTTTTACCACTTAGCCTTAAAGTACTCTTCTCCAAGTAGTTTTCAGAACCTCATCCCCAGAATTTGATGTAGCTTTTGTATTCAGGTCCATAAACCTTTTTCAGCACATTTAAAATCCTGGAAGTACTATGATATAGTTCTGTAAATTCACAAAATAATAGCAGTATTTTAAACTTTTTCATGTATACAATTTATGTGGGTTTTTTTCTTTTGTGAGATAGATAAGGCAGATACACTCTACAGATCAGAAAAGTGAGTCTGCCTACAAGTTTGCCTTTATGAGCTTGTAATTTGATAGAATACAATGCTGGCCTCAGGCCAAAGAAACATTTATGATTAGAATGGTAATCAGCTGTTGCCTTGAGCAAAGGAAACATCATCAACTTAATTCTAAAGGTTTTTTATGAGGAGCTTTTACTGGGTAAATAAAAAAAAAAAACTCATTCTCACCTTTAATAAAAAAAAAATTCTGGTAACTAATTTACCTTTGTAAAATACTAAATTGCAGCTGTTTTTTTTCCTTTTGTGCTTCCCTCTTGTTTAATACTTTGGCTCAAATGAATGGCTGTAAGGGTAAACTCTAGCAACCTGAGCTTTACATTATCTTCAACTGGCAACCCGAGGACTATTACCTAGAAAGCAGTTCATTATTCATTTCTTTTGAGCAGTTGCCCAAGTGAAACAATGGTATCATACATTATATTAACATGCAGCACAAAAGATCTCTGCTTACTAAACAGTTCTGAGCTCGGGGAAGTCTTGGGCCTTCTTCCAACTATTAACGTAAAAAACTTCCTTACATCAGCAGAAAGCAAGTATTTAATGCAACTCCATGATAAATCTGAAAACTCTTGCCCTATATACAGCTTTTTTAGCATCTACTATCTTACTCTGTCTTCCTCCACATTCTGCCGCTGCATTTCCCTAGTGAAATCATGCTGACTAGAAATAAAATTAGGAAGACCTATGTGACAGGAAATAAATATCTTTAGTCTCAAGAATGGCCAGCCAGGGCTGCTGTCACCCATAATTACAAATGGAGCCTTGGATCCTGTGAAGTGAGAAACAGGTGTTGGGCTTTGCCTAGCATATCAACACTCTGATGAGTCTTCGCCTCTAGCTTTCCTATGGCTCCTGTGGGTGAAAGTATGAGCAAAATACATCTTCTGCCTTCTTAAATCATGCCAGACAATGATTTCTAATGGCACTGTATCCGAAAAGTAAGCCTCAACAAATATATATGACTTTAGGAATATTTTTATATTTTCGCTCTAAAACTTCTTGACAAGCGTGACTCTCATTTGGGGGAACCATTTAAGCTTGACGTGGAGGCTGGAAGGATTATGATAGCTTATTGAAAGGACTGAGAACTTACCTTCTTGAGAAAAATGCAGGATCCAGAAAAGCATGTTTGCAAGTATAGTTAACTTCAGCTTCTGAGATCAGAGGGCATTTGCTTTCAGGTATGACCAAGATGTATATAGATTTACTGTCACTTTCCAACCAAATGACGTACCTTAGCCAACTGAAGGCCATTGGAAGAAAAAAAAAAAGAATACTTGGGTAATATATGTAAACAACACTCTTCTCTAACATTTTTTTTTTTTTTTTTTTTTTTTTTTACTGACCATAGGGATGTGAGGATTAATGAGCTGTCCTCTGGCTAACCTGAAGAAAGCTAAAAGGTCAAGATTTTTAGTCATTGTACTTAAACTATGACTATCCAGGCCTTTATTATGGTGACTTGTGTTGCCTGTGATAGAGTTCTTCTGTATTTACAGTTTCAGAGTACTGTTTTTACTTTAGAATGGATGCAAACCACCAGTTTCGGCCTGCATGTGGCTTTCCGGTTGGGAGTTCACCCTATCTGAGTGGAAGTTCTATGGACAGCTTGGTAAGAGTGCATTTCTGTGGTACCATCTCCTCTACAATTTATGAGTCTTCGGTTGGGATCCAGGTTTTTGTATTTCTGGGCCCACACAACTTTATTGCAAAGTATCATTTGGCTTAAAATATAGCCTCTTCCACTCTAATCTTTGTCTGGAAATATCCAGAAAGTATGTTGTTGTTGATAAGGCAGGGTAAATGTCTAGCCATTTGACAATTGACTTAGAAGTTTTTGTGCAGATTTTTAACTACAAATTTTGAGATACAAATATTAGGAAACAAAAGTAAAAAGGAAACCAAGTGATATATCTATTTTTCATCTTTAAATATGACTAAGTACAATTGTGCGCTCTATTTCTGTTACCATTAAATGGGAAAAATATATGTTTTATTATCTTCTTTTCAAGATCTTGACTTGAGCTGGTTCCATAGCTTTCTTTTTTATTTTCTTTCCAAGTCTAAAATATTATATATTTTACCCTATAGCTTAAATAGATATTGTGTTTTTCCTAATAACTTCATTTATTTTTTCAGCTTTACTGAGATATACTTGACACATACAACTATAATTAAAGTGTACAGGTGGTGACTTGATATACATTGCAAAAATATTCCCACAATTGAAATAATTAACATAACCATCACATTGCATATTTACTTTTTGTGTGTGTGAGAACACTTAAATTCTACTCTCCTAGTAAATTTCAATTAAATAATACAGTATTATCAACTAATAATCACCATGTTATACATTAGAACCAAAGACCTTATTCATCTTAAAACTGAAAGCTTGTACCCTTTTACCATCCTTTCCCAGTTTCCCTCACCCCCAGCCCATGGCAACCACTATCCTACTGTTTCTATGAGTGTGATTTATTTTTTAAAATTCTACATACAAGTGATAGCATGCATATTTATCTTTCTCTGTTTAGCTTATTTCACTTAGCATAATGCCCTCCAGGTTCATTCATATTGTCACAAATGTTAGCATTTCCTTCTTTGTAAGGCTGAATAATATTCTATCATATATGTACATATTCACACATCTTCTTTATTCATTCCTCTGTTGGTAGACACTCAGGTTGTTTCCATACCTTGGCTGTTGTGAGTAAGACTATAATAAACATGGCAGTACAGCTATCTTTTTAAGATATTTTATTTCCTTTGGATGTACACCCAGAAGTGGGATTGCTGGATCGTATGGTAGTTCTATTTTTAATTTCATGAAGAACCTCCATACTGTTTCCCATAGTAGCTATACTAGTTTACATTCCCACTAACAGTACTGTTCAAGGGTTCCCTTTTCTATATAGCCTCACTGTCAATTTGTTATCCCTAGTCTCATTGATAAATAGATATCCAAACAGGTGTAAGGTGATATCTCATTAAGATTTTGATTTGCATTCCCATAATTATTAGTGATGTTAATAAGCACCTTTTCATGTCCCTGTTGGCCATTTCTATGTTTTCCTTGGAAAACAGTTTATTCAGGCCCTTTACCATTTTTATATTTTATATTTTATTTTATTTTATGTTATTTTATTAATGTTTATTCATTTTTGAGAGACAGAGCAGGAGCGGGGGAGGGGTAGAGAGAGAGGAAGACACAGAATCTGAAGCAGGCTCCCTTCTCTGAGCTATTAGCACAGAGCCCAATGAAGGGCTCGAACCCACAAACTGCAAGATCATGACCTGAGCTGAAGTCGGACTCTTAACTGACTGAGCCACCCAGGTGTCCTGCCTTTTCCATTTTTAATTGGATTATTTGTTTTTATGCTATTGAGGTAAATGAATTCCGTGTATATTTTGAGTATTAAACTCTTTTTTTTTTTTTTCAACGTTTATTTATTTTTGGGACAAAGAGAGACAGAGCATGAACGGGGAAGGGGCAGAGAGAGAGGGAGACACAGAATCGGAAACAGGCTCCAGGCTCTGAGCCATCAGCCCAGAGCCTGATGCGGGGCTGGAACTCACGGACCGCGAGATCGTGACCTGGCTGAAGTCGGACGCTTAACCGACTGCGCCACCCAGGCGCCCCTTAAACTCTTATCAGATATAGGTTCTGTAAATATTTTCTCCCATCCCATAGGTTGCCTTTTCATTTAATTGATGGTTTCCTTTAATGTGCATACAATTTTTAGTTTGCTACAATTTTACTTATTTTTCCTTTTGTTGTCTTCGCTTTTATATCAAATCCCCTCCCCCCCCCCAAAAAAAAAAAATCCTTGCCAAGAACAGTATTAAGGAGCTTACCCTCTTTGTTTTCTTCTGTGAATTTTATGGTTTCAGTTCTTATGTTTATGTCTTCAATCTTTTGAGTTGATTTTTGTGTATGGTGTAGAATAGTGATCTAATTTCATTCTTTTGCAAGTGGATATCCAGTTTTCTCAGCCCCATTTATTGAAGGACTATACTTTCCCCATTATGTATTCTTGGCTCCTTTGTTGAAAATTAATAAACCATTCATATGTGGGTTTATTTCTATACTCTCTTTTTAAAAAAAATTTTGTTTTCAACGTTTATTTATTTTTGAGAGAGAGAGAGAGAGAGAGAGAGAGAGAGAGAGAGAGAGAGAATGAGTGGGGGAGGGGCAGAGAGAGAGAGGGACGCATAGAATCTGAAGCAGGCTCCAGGCTCTGAACTGTCAGCACAGAACCCCACCCAGGGCTCAAACTCAAGAGCTGTGAGATCATGACCTGAGCCTAAGTTGGTTGCTTAACCCACTGAGCATCCAACTGCCCCCTAGGCTCTCTATTCTACTCCATTGGTCTAAGTATCTGTTTTTATGTCAGTACCAAACTGCTGTGATTACTGTAGCTTTGTAATGTAGTTTGAAATCAGGAAACTTGATGCCTCCAGCTTTGTTCTTCTTTCTCAGCTTTGCTTTGGACTATTTGAGGTCTTTTGTGGTTCCATATGAATTTTAGGATTTAAAACAAAATTCTATAAACAATGAAAGTTTGATAGGTATTGCATTATATCTCTAGAGGGCTTTGGGTAGTATGGAAATGTTAACAGTATTCTTCCAATTCATGAACACAGATTATTTTTCCATTTATTTGTGTCTTCAATTTCATTCATCAAAGTTTTATAGTATTCAGTGTGTAGATCTTTCACCTCTCTGGTTAATTTTATTCTTTTTAAAAAATTTTTTAAGGGGCGCCTGGGTGGCGCAGTCGGTTAAGCGTCCGACTTCAGCCAGGTCACGATCTCGCGGCCCGTGGGTTCGAGCCCCACATCGGGCTCTGGGCTGATGGCTCAGAGCCTGGAGCCTGTTTCCGATTCTGTGTCTCCCTCTCTCTCTGCCCCTCCCCCGTTCATGCTCTGTCTCTCTCTGTCCCAAAAATAAATAAACGTTGAAAAAAAAAAATTAAAAAAAAAAAAAAAAGAGTTGATAAAAAAAAAAAAAAAAATTTTTAAATATTTATTTATTTTTGAGAGAGAGAGAGAGAGAAAGTGTGAGTGGAGGAGGGTCAGAAGGAGAGAGAGACAGAATCCAAAGCCGGCTCTAGGCTCTGAGCTGTCAGCACAGAACCTCAGGTGGGACTCGAACTCACCAACTGCAAGATCATGACCTGAGCTGAACTCGGATGCTCAACTGACTAAGCCACCCAGGCGCCCCAGGTTAATTTTATTCTTAGGTACTTTAATCTTTTTGATGGTATTGTAAATGGGAATGTTTTCTTAATTTCTCTTTTTGGATAGTTTGTTGTTAATACATAGTTTCATAAATTCGTATCCTGCAAACTTACTGAATTTACACTATTTTGGTGGACTTGTTAAGGTTTTCTATATATAATACTATGTCATCTGCAAATATAGATAGTTTTACTTCTTCCTTTCTAATTTGATTGTCTTTGATTTCTTTTTCTTGCCTAATTGCTCTGGCTAGAGCTGCCAATATTATGTTGCATGAAAGTTGTGAAAGTGGAATCTTTGTGTTGTTCTTGATCTTAGAAGAAAAGCTTTTAGCTTTTCTCTAATGATTATGATGTTAGCAGTGGGCTTGTCATATATGGCCTTTATTATATTGAGGTACATTCTTTCTGTACCCAATTTGTTTAGTTTTTATCATGTATGTTTTAATTTGCCAAATGATTTTTCTGCCTCTATTAAGATGGTCATTCTTTTCCTTCGTTTTGTTAATATGGTATATCACATTTCTTGATTTGCATATGTTGAACCATATGCAGTTTTGATTACTGATTTCATCTCCTTTCTAGTAATTGGTGTAGTGAGATTTTGTTTCTTCATTATTCAGTCTTGGTAAGTTGTATGTTTCTAGAAATTTATCTATTTCTTCTACATTATCTAATTTGTTGGCATATAATTGTTTATAGTAGTTTCTAACAATCCTTAGTACTTTTATGTTATCATTTGTAATGTCTCCTATTTCTCATTTGACTTCATTTATTTAAGTCTTTTATCTCTTTTACTTATTTACCTAAAGGTTTGTCAATTTTATCTTTCAAAAAATAGATTTTAGTTTCATTGATTTTTTTCTATTGTCTTTCTAGTCTCTATTTCTATATTCCATATAGAATATTCTATATTCTATTTTTCTGTATTCTATTCTGATCCTTGTTATTTCCTATCTTCTACTAACTTTGGGCTTAATTTATTCTTCTTTTTCTAGTTCCTTGAGATAAAAGTTCAGTTCTTCATTTATTCTTCTTTTTCTAGTTCCTTGAGATAAAAGTTCAGTTCTTCAAGTTTTTTTTTTTTTTGAATGTAGGTATTTATTGCTATGAACATTTCTCTTACAACTATTTTTGCTTTATTCCTTAAGTTTTGTATGTTATATTTCCACTTCCATTTGTCTCAAGATATTTTTATTTCCCTTTTGATTTCTTCTATTACCCATTTATTGTTCAGCAGCATGTTGTTTAATCTCCACATAGTTGTGAATCTTGCAGTTTTCATCTTGTAATTGATTTCCAGTTTCACACTGTTGTGGTTGGAAAAGATGCTTGATATGATTTCAGCCTTCTTAAGTTTATGAACATATGGTCTAACATATGGTCTCTCTTGAGAATGTTCCTCCATGTATGCTTGAGAAGAATGTAAATTCTGATGCTATTGGATGAAATGTTCTGTAGCTGTCTGTTGGGTCTGTCTGGTCTAATACGTATTTTCAAACCAATATTTCTTTATTGATTTTCCATCTGAATGATATATCCATTGTTGGAAGGTGACTCTTAAAGTAAACTACTATTATGGTATTGCTGCTTATCTCTTCTTTCAGGTCTGTTAATATTTACTTTATATATTTAGGTGCTCCAATGTTGTGGTTCATACATATTTATAGTTGATATATGCTCTTGATAAATTGATGGCTTTTTATTATATAATGTCCTTCTTTGTCTTTTATTATGGCTTCTGGCTTAAAGTATTTAGTCTAATATAAATATAGCTATCCCTGCCTTCTTTGGTTTCCATTTGCATGGAATACCTTTTTCCATCCCTTCATTTTAACCTATCTGTGTCCTTAAAACTCAAGTGAGTCTGTTGTATGCAGCACATAGTTGAGTACTGTTTTTTGTCCATTCAATACTCTGCATCTTTTGATTAGAGGATTTAGTCCATTTATATTTAAAGTAATTATTATTTAAAAAAAATTTTTTTAACATTTATTTATTATTGAGAGACAGAGAGACAGAGAGCAGGGGAGGGTAGAGAAAGGGGGAGGCACAGAATCTGAAGTAGGCTCCAGGTTTGAGCTGTCAGCACAGAGCTCGACGCGAGGCTTGAACTCACAAACCATGAGATCGTGACCTGAGCCGAAGTCAGTCGCTCAACCAACTGAGCCACCCAGGCACCCCTAAAGTAATTATTGATAGGTATGTACTTACTGTTGTTTCTTGTTAATTGTTTTGTTTTTTGGCTGTTTTGTAGTTCTTTGGTTTCTTTCTTCTCTTGCAATTTGATGAGGTTTTTTTGGTAGTGTAGCCTTTGATTTCTTTCCATATTTTTTGTGTATCTACAGTAACTTTTTGCTCTGTGCTTTTCATGAAGCTTACATCTTATAGTTATAGTAGTCTACTTTAATAACAACTTAACTCCAAATGCACAAAATACTACATTTTTACACTCTCCCCCCAAATTTTGTTTTTGATGTCACAGTTTCCATATTTTTATGTTGTGTATCCATTAACAAATTGTTTTGTTATTATTTTGAATACTTTTGTCTTTTAACCTTTATACCAGCATTAAATGTTATTTACCCACCACTATATTTGCCATATTAGAGTATTCCGAATTAAGCTGTATATTTACCTTGACCAGTGAGTTTTACGCTTTGTTATATTTTCATGTTGCTAATTAATATTCTTTCATTTCAGTTTGAATAACTCCCTTTAACATTTCTTGTAAAGTCAATTTAGTTGTGATGATCTCTTGTAGCTTTTGTTTTTCTGGAAAACTCTTTATCTCTCCGTCACTTTTTAAAAGACAACTTTCCCATGTATTCTTGGTTGACAGGTTTATTTTTTTCCAGCACTTTGAATATAACATCCCACTGCCTTCTGGCCTGCAAGATTTCTGCTAAAAAATCTGCTCATACTCTTCAGGGTGTTTCTTCCATGTAACACATTTCTTTACTTTTGCTGCTTTTAAGATTTTCTCTTTGACTTTAACTTTTGACATTTTAATTAAAATGTACCTCAGTGTAGGTTTCTTTAGATTTGCCATTATTTAGGCTTCTTAGATCTGGATGTCTGCTCCTTTCCCAGGCTTAGGGGATTTTTCAGCCATTATTTCTTTGAATAAGCTTTTTACTCCTTTCTCTGTCTCTTCTCCTTCTGTATAATGCAAATATGTTCTGCTTGATGTTGTCCAATGAGTCTTTTAAGCTATCTTCTCTCTTTTCATTCTTTTTTCTTTTTGCTCCTCTAATTAGATCAGTCCCACTGTCTTTGAGTTTGCTGATCCTTTCTTCCACTTAATCTAGTCTGCAGATGAACCCCACTATTGAATATTTCAGTTTAATGAGAACAAACTGAGGGTTGATGCGGGGTGGGAGAGGGGGGTGGGTGATGGGTATTGAGGAGGGCACCTTTTGGGATGAGCACTGGGTGTTGTATGGAAACCAATTTGACAATAAACTTCATATATTGAAAAAAAAAGGAATATTTCAGTTTAGTTATTGCATTTCAGATCTATGACTTCTATTTATTATTTTTAAATATTTTATATCCCTTTATTGAAATTCTCACTTGTTCATGCTTTGCATTTTTGACTTTGGCCATCATCTTTCTGACTGTTACTTTTAATTCTACTGAATAAATCACTTATCTCTATTTTATTGAGATCAGTTTCTGGAGATTTATTTTGTTCCCTTGTTTCTTGGTTTTCCTTGGTTCTGTGTTAGTTTCTGCCCATTGGCTGAAACAGCCACCTTTTCTTATCTTTATAGACTGTCTCATGAAGGAGATGAACTTGTCAATAAGCATAGCCCAAGAAGCCTAGTTGCTTCTCAACCTTTTGTAATTGTCTAAGGCATTGTCTTTATTTTTAGTGGCTGCCAGTAGTTAAGGGTATGCTAAGACCCATCAGTGTCCCAGTGGGGAAGATTGCAGTCAGTGCCTAGGTGCAGGCTGATTAGAAGCAGGACTTTCACACATCAGCTGGACATATATGCAGTTGAGTACGTACCTCTTCCAGGAGAAACCAGGAAATGGTTGTTTTGGCCTGCTCCTTCTGCATTAAGTTCTAGTGGTGTGGTGAGTACTCATGTGCCCACTAACAACTGCTTCTTTGTTTGTTATAGTCCTGTGTGACTCATGAATGTAAGTCGCACTGACTACAAGAGCTAAATGAATTGGGCGCCCATCCTTCGAGTGGCAGCTATTGTAAAAGTTGGAGTGCTGGATGTGTATATCATCTTATTCCAGAGAGATACTGGCAACTTGGTTTTAGTCTCTTGTGACATGGTTGTATCATTGGAATGAGACTGAGGGAAAATACAGGGGAGTGCCCGCCGACCCCCCCCACCGCCCCCGTCTCCAAAGAGGATTACAGCAGCACTAGATGTGTGCTCATTAGAAGCTGGATTCTCAGGCAGCAACTTGTAAAGCCACAGTCAGTCCTCTTCAGGGAAGGACTGGGAGATAGTAGTTTTTGCCTACTGCTGCTGTGCTCACCCTTGGTGGAACAGCCATGGCAAATGCTTGTGCTCCTGTGAAGAACTGCCTCTTTGTTTGCTATAATACTGTGGGACTCTAAGCCCTGTTGACTTTCTGAGCACAGAATTTGGGGGACCTATCCCTCAGGTGGAAGCCTTAATTATCTGCAGTGTTAGATGTATGGTCCAAACCCTTCACTCCTCAGAAAGAAGCTGTGAACTGGGGGTTCCCTCACAATTGTATGGCACTGTGCTAAGGGTGGAGTTTGGCAAGAGTGTGTCTCAGCCTTTCCTACCAATTTAGGTGTGTGTATTTTCTCACTTGCCGAATGTGTAGGAGTCATTCAGCTAGTTTCTGGATTTCTCTGGAGGGAATTACTCCCTGTGTAGCTGTGTACATTCAGTACACATCTGTGGGAGCATCTGTGGGAGAAGGGAAATTTAAGAATATCCTGTGTCATTATTTTGGTCCTGCCCCTTAATATCTCATTTATATACTTACAGTTGTTCAAGTAAATTGTACATTAACTCTTTAATTCTTATATTTAAGGCCACAGCAAAAACAAGTATTCTAAAATATCATTTTTGAGATATTGACATATTATGTAAATCATATTGCCCTTGGTATCTTTGCATATCCATCTTAGCTGAAAAGAGTACCTAATGATGAAATTTTTTCTGTAGATTTAGAATTGTCTCCTTGAGTTAAAAATAACATAAAATTAATGCTGACCATGCCTGTTACTTTTTCGTAAGCATTTTTTTTTCTGAAAATAAGTTGAATATCATACCTCTAGGGTGATATTATTCACCACCCTTTGCTTATAGTTTTAAATTTCTCTTGTATCATATCTGTATGAAATACAAAGCATTTTTTCCAAGTTTTATTTAGTAGATGTTGATGTGTTAAAGGAAATATCTGGTTCTTTGCAATGTCATTAAAAAAGGGTGTAGGCTGTATGCCAAAAAGAAACCTTGGTTTGTATTGTGGCTGGTCATCAGCCTGGCAGAAAGTTCTGTTTCACTAGGCTTACAGTATTAGACTTTGACTACATTTCTATTTTCTAAAGGGCAATATAATGTTTAATGTATTTCTTTGAGATTGGTCCTTTAAAAAAAATTCCTGGTGGGAAATTGAGAAGCAAAATTAGTTCTTGTAGGTTGTTTCAATGAGTAGAGAAACGTGATAAAGAAAGGAAGCGTTTCCTTAGGCATATTTCTTCTAGGTCAGAATGACTGCTGATGAAATATTTTTCCACATAGCAAAGTACACTTCTCTAGTGATTCGATTACATGTGCACAATCTTACAGCTTCTCCTAGTGTTGGTCAGACATATGAACTATTTCCTTACTGAGAAAATCCTTCTGTTTACTTCAGGTTTGTCCATGTGCTAGTAATTATATATAATTTTCATGTAAGCAGAGATTTTTGTGTGATTTCGTCACTTGTGAGACTCAGAATAGTGACTGGTAAGTAGTGACCGGTACATAGTAGATATTTAGTAAGTATGTATAAATGGCTGGGTGGCTGACTGACTGCATGACTGAGTGAATTAAAGGGTGTAACTGATCCAAGCTAAACAGAGCCATGAATTAAGTTTTTTTTGTTGTTGTTGAAGGCAGTCATGTTTTTCCTCATTTTAGGTTAGAGGGTACCTCACTATTCCTACCTACAATGGAGCATATAGAAAAAATCCATAAACTGTCCTGTCATTAAAAAAACAAAAACAAAAACAAAAACATTCCTTTTGATGACATTTTGTTCCGTATTGGAAAATGTCTTTTATTTAATGCAATCATTATTTAGTTGAACATTTTGTATAATTTTTTGTGCAGAGAGTCTCTGTGTATTAAAGAATTTATTAATCTTACATAATTAACTTGATAGTATAAACTTTTTCTTCTAATGAAATTAGGTATAAGCGATTCTATCATGTTTCTCATAACATAATCAAGTTGTAGAATTGATTAATCTTCCTCTAATATGTTTTCATTTGGGGCTTAAACAAAACTCATTGACTCATTTAATCCAAATTCATATTTGAGTCATTATGCTAAGGGAAACAAATGTAGTATCTGAGATATCCCTGACTTTGGACCTTCACAGTCTAACAGGGGAAAGAATAACCATGGTTAGGGAGTTAAGTGATCTGTCAAGGCACTATGGGAGCATGTAGGAGAGGCATCAAAACCAAATTAGAGAAATCTTAGAACTTTACTCCAGGAGTTGATGAGCTAGCTGATTTTTTAAGAAATAAGTCCATGCTATTTGAGGAAGAAAAGTGGTTGCTATGGAACAATGGTGGCAGGTGTTTAAAAACAGCAAAGAGAATCTGTGAAAGTACAGAAAAGTACAACAGACATAATAAATAGGCATGTATGGCTGATGGTAATACATGTATGTCAGGAACTCTGAAACATACAGCAAATATTTGTATGATAGAAGGAGTAATAATATGGCCTTTCGTCCCCTTTTTACCATATGAAACTCTCTACCTAGGTAATTTCATCCACTCCCAAGGGAAATGTGTATACTTATCGAAACTACATGGGAAGTTATTAAAAACTGTTTGTGGACTCTAAAGTTAGCTTTAACTTATTAAAAAAATGTTTGATGCAGAATCCATTTTCCTCCAATATAGCAAGTTGACAGTAAAACATTAAAAGTAAAAAGAACCACCATTGAAAATTCAAAAGCATTCTTTAAACAGCTCAGAGCTTAAAGAAGAAATCATGATACAAATTACAAAATATGAGCTGAATGGAAACAACCACCACATTTCAGTACACAATGTAAAACAAATGCATAGCCCAAATACTATATTAGAGAGAATAACCATTTAGAATGCATTAGTTAAGCATTTAATTTAGAAGTTAGAAAAAAAATAGCTGGATGTACCCAAAGAATGTAGGAAGAAGCAATAGTGAAAATAAGATCATAAATTCTTGAAGTAGAAAAATAGGTATATGAAACAGTAAACATATAATACAGTGGGTCCACAAACTCACATTGGTCCTTTGAAAGGCTAATAAAAATGGACAGACCTCTGGTAGGATTAATAACTTAAAAAGAGAAGGCACAGGGGTACCTGGGTGGCTCAGTTAGTTAAGCATTTAGGCATCCAACCTTCATTGGGCTCTGAGCTGATAGCATGGATCCTGCCTGGGATTCTCTCTTTCCCTCTCTCTCTGCCCCTCTCCCGCTTGCTCACTCTCTCTCAAAATAAACAAACTTTAAAGAACATAAATAATAAACAAAAAGAGAAGGCACGATACACTGGAAATGGAAATGTAACTGTCAATACTACAGAGATTAAACCTCTAATAAGAGAGTAGTATGAAGAACCTCATGTCAATAAGTTCAGAAGACTGAGATGGACGGACACAATTCCTAGATCACTGCGGTGGCCTCATAATCAGTCCTTGACACTTGGTTCTTACCTATCCCCAGTTCCTTATCCACACAGCACAGTGATCAGTTTACAAAGCAAATCTAATCATGCTATTCTTCTGCTTAGATATAAGCCATAAGTGACTTCCTACTAGTTTAAGGAGAAGGTATGAAATCCTTAATGTTTCCTGCCAGAGATGCCATCTTACTCCCGACTCTCCATTTTCATCCCTCCCTACCCTGTCCTTGTGTACTGCTGTCCTGCCACAGTATTCTCCTTTTCCGATGTTCCTAAAATGTGCTGAATTCTTTCTGTCTCAGACCCTCCACCCTTGTTGTTCTCTCCACTGATGGCACATCCTTTCATCACATTCTCCTGGATAATTCTTACTTACCTTCCAGATCTCAGCTAAATGTTACTTCTTCCATGAGAGCTTTCCAGACACTGTAATCTCATATTAGGTGGCCCTGGGATAGCCTTTCCTATTATTCTGTGCTTTTCTTAGACGAATCCAGTCTCATTTAGGCATGATTATATTTAACTTATTTTGTATTATTTACTGCATATATGTTTACATTTTATAATGGGAGGAATTACATCTGTTGAATTGACTGCTTTAATCCCCCCAGTGCCAGCCTAGGATCTGCCCCATTGTAAATTTTCAGTTCACTTTCTCACTTATTCAGGAAAAATGTTTTTTGCACACATTTTATGTAATTAGTTCTCTCAGGAGTTATAGAAACTCAGCACTGAACAAAACAGACCAGGGCACCTGGGTGACTTAGCAGGTTAAGCGTCCGACTCTTGATTTCAGCTCAGGTCATGATCTCATGGTTTGTGAATTCAAGCCCCACATCGGACTGTGCACTGACAGCATGGAGCCTACTTCGGATTCTCTCTTCCTCCTCTGTGCCTCCCATGCTTGTACTCTCTCTCTCTCAAAATAAATAAGTAAACTTAAAAAAAAAAAAACAGATAATTGCTGGTTTTGTAGAGTTTAATTTAATGTATGTGTATGGGGAGGTATGGATGTCAAACAAAACAAATGAGTAAAATGCTGTCAGAGGATGATGATGAACACTATGGAGAAAATATGTAGAGGGATAGGACTATACTTTTAAATAGTATGGACAGGAAAGACTTCATGGAGAAATTGATATTTGAATGATTCTTTGAAAGAGCCTTCTATAATAATTCCAGAAAAAAAGATAATTCCTCCTTCCCCAGGCTTTTAAAAGTTGTATTTGTAATAAGTTCACTATAATTTGTTGTTTATTTCATGTCTCTTGCCAGATTTGATTGTGGGAGCCTTAAGGTCATAGTAACTTATCCTTTCAGTTCCCATCATGCCTGTCTTGTCCAGTTAGTGCTTTTAAATATTAAAGAATACCTGAATGAATACAGATATTTAAAAGTATATTGCAATGTACTTATTTTGCAGAGAGCTTTTAAAAAACTTTATTGAGGTATAATTGACTTACAAGTAGCTGTACATGTTTAAAGTATACAATTTGATAAGTCTTTTATAATTTTTAATGTTTATTTTTGAGAGACAGAGAGAGACAGAGAGAGAGAGAGAGAGAGAGAGAGAGAGAGCGAGCAGGTAAGGGGTAGAGAGAGAGAGACGGGAACACAGAATCCAAAGCAGGCTTCCAGGGTCTGAGCTGCCAGCCCAGAGCCCGACTTGGGGCTCAAACTCACAAACTGCGAGATCCTGACCTGAGCTGAAATTGGATGCTTAACTGACTGAGCCACCCAAGTGCCCCAATTTAGTAAGTTTTGATGTTCACATACGCTAGTTTTGTAAACCCTTCTTTCTGCCTCCCGCCACTCCCAAAGCAACAATAGACCTGCTTTTTGTCACTATAGATTAGTTTCCATTTTATTAAGTTACAGATACATATATATATGTATGTATACATATATGTATACATACATATATGTATGTATGTATATGTATGTATACACACACACACGCACACACATACATATATATATACCTCTATATGGTGTGCTTTTATATAAACTCTTTTGTTTCTGGTCTCTTTCACTTAGCATGCCATTTTAGGATTTATGCATGTTGTATGTGTCAGTACTTCATCCCTTTTTATTGGTGAGTAGTATTCCATCATTTGGATATAACAGAATCTGTTTATATTTTCCCTGTTCATGGATTTATACAGGGTTTTAACTGTTTGTATGCAATTTTCCTCCCCATAGAAATAGTAGTAGTGTTAAAATAAATAATTTTGATCCTTTCCCACAGTGACTTTTCCCTTGTCACTGTATCCTAGATACTACCTCTATATTGAAAATAACAACATGAAGATAAAGAAAAGGGACAACATTCTCTCAATGATAATTCATTAATAACTAATGTTTATCTACCTTAGAGAGCACTGTACATATGTTATCTCTTTTAATAATTCTAAAAAAATTGGGAAATGACCCTGTTTTACAGAGTAGCCGACTGCACACACACATACACACAGCAGAGGAGAAGAGAGATTTTTAAAAACTTTTATTATTTATTTTTTTATTATTATTTTTTAATTTACTTTTTAAGTAATCTCTATACCCAGTGTAGGGCTCAAACTCACAGTCTCGAGATTAAGACTTACATGCTCTATCGACTGAACCAGCCACTCACCCCATGTGAGAGAGATTTTGAAGGAATTGGTTTAAGGGATTGTGGAGGCTGGCAAAGCCAAAGTCTCCAGAGGAGGCGTATATGCTGGAGACCCAGGGAAAAGCTGATGTTGTAGTTCAAATCTGAAGGCAGTCAAGTAGCAGACTTTTCTCTTCCTTGGGAGAGGACTGTTTTTTTTCTCTTAAGGCATTCAGCTGATTGGATGGGATCTACCTACATTATGGAGAGTAATCTGCTTTACGTAAAGTCTACTGATTTAAATGCTACTCCCATCTGAAAAATAGCTTCACAGCATAAATCATTAAAAAAAAAAAATCTAGACTTGGGGCGCCTGGGTGGCGCAGTCGGTTAAGCATCCGACTTCAGCCAGGTCACGATCTCACGGTCCATGAGTTCGAGCCCCGCGTCAGGCTCTGGGCTGATGGCTCAGAGCCTGGAGCCTGTTTCGGATTCTGTGTCTCCCTCTCTCTCTGCCCCTCCCCCGTTCATGCTCTGTCTCTCTCTGTCCCAAAAATAAATAAACGTTGAAAAAAAAAAAAGTAAAAAAAAAAAAAAATCTAGACTAGTGTTTGACTAAGTATCTGGGTACCATGGCCTGGCCAACTTGACACATCTGATTAGTGATTAGTTGACCCTTTAGAACCCCAGGATACAGTTTGGGGGTCACTTCTGTCCATTTCCCATGTTTCTCATTTGATGTTGCATAATGGATACCTTTCAAGAACTCTTCCTCACATTAGGTGAATGTGACTATGAGCACACAGGCAGGATGGGTCTTATATAGCCTTGTGAACAGAATCTCTAAGCCTGCAGTACTGAAAGATGGAGAGTTTTTTGTAGATCACCTAAGTTAACTTTGCAAAATAAGGAATTTCTTAATAAATCCCCCAACATAGGTTTATTCATGCTTTGAAATATGCGTGAAAGTTGACTAGTTTTTCTTTATGTTATTTAGTATATATTTTATATATTTGATTTTTGGAGGAAAATTATAATCTCTTCTACTCAGTGTTAATTTTTTCTTCTTTCCAACTGAATGAAAAAAGCAAAAACAAAAAAGAGTTTTCACGATTAAAATAGCTTCAATTAAAGATGCATGCTGTATCATCATCTAATTTGCCCTTTTCATCAAAAGTATGTTTGAGGGGCACCTGGGTGGTTCAGTTGGTTAAGCATCCAACTCAAGAGCATGATCTCACGGTTCATGGGTTTGAGCCCTGCATTGGGCTATGCACTGAGAGTGCAGGACCTGCTTGGGATTGTCTCTCACCCTCTCTCTCTGCTCCTTGCCTACTGGCTCTCTCTCTCTCTCTCTCTCTCTCTCTCTCACACACAAAATTAAATAAACTAAGAAAATAAAAAGTTATGTGTTTGAAAAATGATAGACACTTTAGAGGAAATTCTCAACATTTTAGTAATCAGGTAAAGGTTTTGTTCACATGTGTGGATACAATGAGATTTTTCTTTTAAGTGCTCCACCTACATTTTCTTTTCTTTCTTTTTTTCTTTTAATACTCCACTGTTTTCAGAGAACATATACTAGATGCTTAAATAATGGTTTGCATTTTTAACAATGTATATCAAATCATTTCTTCATTGACAGGTAAACATAAGTAATATTTGGTTTAATAGATAGACAGCAATGATATAAATTAAAATGCGAAATTATCCTATGCTGACCTTTTTAGAAAAGTAAACAAACCAATCAAAAGGAAAAAGAAGTATTCTAATCTCTTTTTGGAATTTTAATTTTTTTTTCTTTCACAATATTTTCTCACTGGCTAAAGACATATCATAAATTTCTTAACCTCAAAATTACTATAGAAGTAATACAGACATGTGATATGAAAAATACTGATGAATAGAATACAAAAAGTAAAAGCCTCCTACATTATCTCTTTGATGTGTGGGTTGTTTCTTACAGGTGACAGAAATGATCTAGATCTTTGTCTACTCCAGGGTTTGGAGGCTGGCAGGATGCTGGCAAGATGGCCACATAGGATGGGTTCACCATGGTCCATCTCTGAAACAATTCATCACATTATAATTAATTTCTGTCTCTAAGGCTGGAGGGAGTACGTGTTGTTTTGAAGTCCTTCCTGGCAACTTTAGGTTGACTTATACCTCAGTTTCCTTTGAGAATGAATGGGTATAGTGTTTTCTGTGCTGTTACTTATAGTAACTAATATGTACTGTATGAGTCCTTTCAAAGAAGTATGATTGGTCATAATAATAGACTAATATGCCCCCGGTACCAAGGCACTCATTTTCAGTCTTTGAGAACAAATACACAGAGATCAACCTCTAGCCAACACTTTGTTTTAGATATGTACAGTAGCTGAGATACAATTAAGAAAAGCTGAATTCAGGAAAGTGAATTTGAGTCAGCGCTATTTGAACAAAAACGTGTAATGTCCATAACTTTGTTTCTTCATCTATAAAATAAGATCATTGAACTAAGAGAGTTTAAGGTCCTTGCACCTCTAAAATTCTTGTGAGAATTTCTAT
The DNA here is from genome assembly GCF_028749965.1 of Puma concolor. Lineage (NCBI taxonomy): Eukaryota > Metazoa > Chordata > Mammalia > Carnivora > Felidae > Puma > Puma concolor. Next base: position 48,143,695 of record NC_141684.1, read on the forward strand.
GAAAAATGTTACAGAACATTTTCCTGGTCTTATCAGGAAAATGGAGTTACTAAAATTTAGGAAGATTAGTAATTACTGGTCTGGTGCTTATATGCTCGTTTAAAATTAATTTCAAAAAATTTTTAATGTTATTTATTTTTTTTTATTTTTTTTTTCAACGTTTATTTATTTTTGGGACAGAGAGAGACAGAGCATGAACGGGGGAGGGGCAGAGAGAGAGGGAGACACAGAATCAGAAACAGGCTCCAGGCTCTGAGCCATCAGCCCAGAGCCCGACGCGGGGCTCGAACTCACGGACCGCGAGATCGTGACCTGGCTGAAGTCGGACGCTTAACCAACTGCGCCACCCAGGCGCCCCCAATGTTATTTATTTTTGAGAGAGAGAGAGAGAGAGAGCACATGGTCAAGGGAGGGGTAGAGAGAGAGAGAGAGACACAATCTGAATCGGGTTCCAGGCTGTGAGCTGTCAGCACAGAGCCCGATGCGGGGCTCGAACCCGTTCCTGCGAGATCATGACCTGAGCCCACATCGGATGCTTAACCAACTGAGCCACCCAGGCACCCCTAAAATTAATTTATATAATACTTTGAACAGTCTTTGATATAAAATTTCCATCTGTAAAAGTGGGAATATTTATAACCTGGCCTGACTTGTCTACATCACAGGAACTGTGAAGTATTACATCAAAATATAATTTTATTTTTATTACTACTAATATTAATGTTGCCTAAAGTACTATATAGTGTGAAAAATCTTGAAAGGGATAGCTGAAGAGTAAGCGCTGGAGCAATGAGATCAGTGGTGGCCCAGATCTGAAAATTGAGTCATAAAAGGAAAAAGAAAGTGAACAGCCTCTGTCCTGGGGTTGGCTTTAAATACTAATGTTCATGGGGCACCTGGGTGGCTCAGTCGGCTGAGCATCTGACTTCAGCTCAGGTCATGATCTCACAGTTCATGAGTTTGAGCTCTGCGTCAGGATCTGTGCTGACAGCTTGGAGCCTGGAGCCTGCTTTGGATTCTGTGTCTCCCTCTGCCCCTCCCCCGCTTGTGCTCTGTCCCTGTCTCTGTCTCTCTCAAGAATAAATAAAAATTAAAAAACAAATACTAATGTTCATGTTAGGTGTAACCTTCTTTCATCTTGATTATTGCCACCAGCAGCTAATGTCATCAGCAGTTAAGTAGTACTTATTGTATGCCAGGCACTGTTCTAAGCATATTACACTTAACCCAATTGGATACATATTTGGGGGCCACACCACTAACTAGAAAATGATAGATTTAGATTCCCTTTCAGATTGTCTGACTCCAGGATATGTGCTCACAGCCATTCTGCCAATTCCAGTGTGCTCTAATGGCTCTGCTCTGTTTCCTTTGCTTTACGTGCTCTTTGCATGCTTTCCAACTCTAATTTCCATTTCCATGCACAAATTTTCACTTTATGAAACTCCTCTGTTTCCAATAAATCATCAGTTTCAAGGTTAGAAGTTGGTGGTTTAGTTTATTCCCAGGTGCATTCTTTCTACGAAGTCTAGTTATTCAATTGAAGACACCTATGCCCATGTGCTAGGAATTATATTCTGGTTGTCTGACTTGAATGTTGTGGATTTTGAAGATAACACATATAAAACGTTTTTAAAGAGTCATTTGGATGTAATTGAATCTTTGTTTTAACACCTACCTTGTTATTCTGTGTCTGTGATTCTTAACATTTTGGGTGATATAGACTCCTCCAAGAAGTTAATGACATTATGAAATCTCTGTGCGGAAAAAAAAGAAATGTGCATAAACACAAAATTTTCGTACCCTTCAAGGAAGTTGGATCACCTGAAGCCTTTCCTGGGCCACAGGTTAAGAACCTCTGACCCATAGTGTAAGCTTTCTTTACCCATACATGGTAACTTCAGTAATGCCCTAAACTTATTATATTACTTTCTGAAAGACATTTAAACAATGAGTGAGTAAATGGAATGACGGGCAATATATACTTTGGGGTTTTAAAAGGCCACCTAGCATCTTTCCTCCATTAGTCTTTGACCTTTCTTTACTGCCCTTCTTTACAGCAGGTCTGCTTTCACTGAGTCACCAGAGTTAAAATGGCCCAGCTCTAATTGTGTCTGTAAGTAAAGGTCAGAGCCTAACCCCGAATTTGCTGTATTCATCCTAATGTCTTTTGAAGGAAACAAAAGATCTGCTGCAGTTAAAGAAGGGTCAAGGAAGAAAAGTTAGTTAAATGATTAAATCAGAAAGCAGTCATTAATTTTAAAATAATTGCTGGGGAGACCCCATGGAACCCTGAGCCATTAAAGCAGAACAGGCTTGGATATATCAGTCCTGAGGCTAAATCTGTTCCTGGAATGGCTGGTAAGGAAAGTAATTGTGTTCACTTGATTTGAATTACATCATACTCTTGCCAAAGTACTTTAACTTTTATTAAACTCAGGGACACATGAATACCATAATTTTGACCTGCAGCATACCCAAAGTTCTAGTTTACATTTTAGATGAAGTTAGGGCTGCAAGATGACAGACTCATAGGTGTGAGCCTATTTGGTTAATTAAATGAGTTTCTAAGTTACCTATATTCTATTGGGTAATATGAGCACAACTCCACTTTATGTTGTTTCAGCAAGGATAGGTGGCTTAATATGTGTTCTGTCCCTAAAAAATGAGCATAAACCTGTATTTCTGGGAGATTTATCAAAACTTACAATGCAACTAGACTTACCTCCTTAAAGTTGTGCCTAATATGTGTCAGTTTGCTTGTTTGGCCATAAAATAGAATTATCACTGTGCAGTAACTAACTTTGACACCCGTTTTGGGGATCTTTCAAGTAACAATATTGGAAAGCCCAGTGCTTTTGTATCCTGTGCATTAAATATTTGTTCAAATGTGAACCAACTTTGCTATGTAAGTTCCCATGGGACAGGGACAGTTGTGTTCTGATACGTCTTTTGTTCAGTCTGTTAATTCGTCATTCATTCAGCCTTTATTTCAATCTTGCTTTGTGAAGACAGTATGCTGGCAGCTTTGGCCATCAAAATGAGAGAAAAGCCCAGTTTTTGACAGTGAAGAGCTCAAATTTGCTAGCAGGTGTGCTCTTGGAATTAGAAACAGAGACTCCATGTCTGGTCAGGGGATAAAAGTTGTATCATGCGAGAGGCAGCACTTGGATTTGACCATTGAGGAACTGAACTTGAAAGGGGGATTGGGGATGAGAAGGATATTTGAGGCCAATCATAGGAACTACCCAAACACATAGGGGTAGGACATTATAAGGACACAGAGGGATAGGATATTATAAAGAGAATGTAGAGGGTACATTATCTTGTTTGGCTGCAACATGGATTGGCAATAAGGGAGTGTTATAATAGAAATCTAGAACAATAGTCTGTGCCATGAAGTAAAAGGGTATCAATTTCTGGTTTGCCTCATAGTTTATCTGATAGTCAACTTGAAAGGCCTTTATTTATGATGGGAGGGATAGAATTAAAACAACATCTCACATTTATTGAACATTTACTATGTGCTGAGTATTCTGGTAAGAATTTTTATATTTTATTTAAGCCTTATGGAAAATTTAAAAGTAGATACATTGTTATTGTCTCTATTCAACAGATAAATAATCTGTGGCTTAGGAACATTAAGTAAGCTGCCCCTACTCACTTAGGTGATATAATAATAAGTGACAGGGCCAGGACTCAGTGTCTGATTCCCTTGACTTCACAGTCTAACCTCCTTATTCACTATAACATGATCTGACTTGGGCCTTAGGATAATTCCAGAAACACTGTATAGCTTAGATCACTGAGAGAAGACACTAGGAATGTAAAAAAAAAAAAAAAAAGAAAAGAAAAAAAGTGAGAAGACATGAAAATAAGGTACTTTTATTAGGAATGCATGGGTGGAATGGGCATTAGCATCAATGCAAAGACCAAAGCAGGGAACTTGGCCCAGATGTTACTGCTTCTTCAAGAGGGATCTTCCTTTTTAACCAGAGGACACTTAGATGATACCTTCAATCCATATGATCCACGGTATTTACATATGTTATATGTTATTGGCCAGCACTAATCCTTGCTTTTTCTCAAGTTGTTCTGTGTTTGAGAATGTTTTATTTTTCTAGGTAGACTCTAAATTCACTGAAAGCAAGAATTGCCTCTGTTATGGTATCTTTCCGCATTGCCTTACCTGGATGGTAAATATAGTTGTTGCTTAAAGAGAAATTGTCAATTTATATTGAAAGTCCATTCGCTGTTTCCCTTGACAGTATTTGATTCATTTCACTATGCAAGACAGGTATTGCTGACTTGCATGTGCTCTGTTTCCAGGGAAAGTATGTTTGCACAGTAATCATATATTTAATATTAGAGGTGCAGGAGACTTGTGTACTGTTTCTTAAAACTAAAACTATTTAGGAAACTTTAGAATATGCTGTGACTGTGTGTGCCTGTGAGGGGTCTCACAGTAGGAACCATATGTGGATCATTCAGTACATGAGCCCATTCCTTAAGTGGCCCTGTGGCATTTCTATTGAGAAAGATCCAGAGAAATGATCTGATACATAATAATGAGAACATCACAAATATATAGTTTGTTTAATATGCAGTAAATATAGTGCTGTGGAATTTGGAAACTATTTGACTAAACAATCTAAGAAGTGTCTTTTTCTGCATTCCTGATTCATTGGGTCATTGCTTCAGTTTTCGCATCTGTAAAATGGTTTTCTGTGTAGTATATGGTTAAGTCAATGCAATTAAAGAAGTAAAGCATATTTTCTTATAAAATCACTTTGAAATCTGAGATGAAAGCTATTTCAGAAGTTCAAATTGGCATGAAATATCTATCAAGGTTTAAATTGATGATAGGGACCACTTCTTTTCTTGGCTGTATGTGAACTTTGATCTTAGATAAAAGTCTCAGAAGTAAATTCTTGATTATCTCTAGGTTTCTTCCCCACTCCATTCCCTCTTTTTGTGGTTTGATGTCTGTGCAGCAAAATAAACCCAGAATTTTAAAATATCTTGATCTAAGAAGTATCATTAGCACTGTTTCATGTTAGAATCTTGAATGTTTTAATATAATTTAGATAAGATGATGAATCAGAATATGATATTTTCAAGGTATAATCTAAAACTACATATGTATATCGCATTAAAAATATTTAGAGGGGTACCTGGGTGGCTCAGTCGGTGAAGTGTCTGACTTTGGCTCAGGTTGTGATCTCACAGTTTGTGGGTTCAAGCCCTGGGTCCGGCTCTGTGCTGACAGCTCAGAGCCTGATGCCTGCCTCAGATTCTGTGTGTCTCTCTCTCTGCCATTCCCCACCTTGTGTGTGCTCTCTCTTTCTCTCTCTCTCTAAAAAGTAAACATTAAAAAATATTTTGAGAAAGTTTTTTAAATGGTCACATCCTAATACGAAACTTGTTTGAATTTTAACATAATTTAAAATAAACAAGTTAGGATCATTTTGGTGAAGTTGATATAGAAGAGAGGGAACAAGCCAATTATTTTCACTGGTGTTACTTAAGCTGTATGAGACTTGGGAACATTTAATATTTACAAGCTGATCACCTGGGTGGCCTCGCAGTGATCTTCTATGGCTCTCTTGAGCTTTGCTTGGAGAAAAGAGCTGCATGGTTTAGGTGTGACATGTGCAATGATTGTTGCTTTCTGCTACCACTGGACTTTCATATCTAGACTTAGTGGAAGGTGTACTCCAATCCAAGTACTTTCCAGAGTTTCTGGTTACAGAGAAGCTGGATAATTTTAGATTCTTTCAGTTGATTCTGGGGGAGATATGCATATATACCTCATCAAATGACGGCAGCACATGCTGGAAATCCCATATTGACTCCAGAACTAATAGTGTTAAGACTATAATGGGTTAAGTAAATGGCTTAGTTTTGAGTTGGATGAACAAGTTATTTCAGTGAATCATGATAGAATCTACTCTTACTGGTTGTTGATTCCACTTTCTTACCTCAGATCCATCATAGATAAAAAGAAGGATCAAAAAGGGAATTTTATACCTGTTTTCAACATGATATTGTAGAAATTTCAAGCAAAATATCTAAATAATGTTTATTAAGATCCTTCTTTATGTTGGCTAACTAATTCAGCAATGTTTTCAAGATGGAAATTTTCACTCCCATTTTATCAATAATTATACTGAGATTTGAAAAGGTTACATGACTTTCTATATCTGCACAGGTAGTAAATGGCACAGATCTTTCACTACATGTCTTGGAGTGACTTGATTTCTGAGTTCTAGGATTTTATAATACATGCAACTTCATATGACTCCCAGAATCACCATAGATACTAGATATGCAAGTAGCAAATTTGTGAATAAGAAAAACTGGGTAACGTGTTTATCCACAATTATAAAACTGCATAGGAATCGAATAAAACATGATCACATTTCTTAGAAGATATTACTGTTGCTTTTTATTATGGATATTGTTATTGAAAAACACAAACTTGAAGTAGCTCACGCATAGTAAGATTTTCTACTCTTTTACCCCATAAGCTAGCCTATTATGTATCCAGAATCAATAGAGTAAAGGGAAAATTTAGTTATTAACAATTTTTCTGTTGCTTTCATTTCTGTCCCTCACTAACAACATAATTTGATCTAGTGACTATCTAGTGGTAATTATTTAGGCTTAGTTTGAAACTATAGGCGAGGTTCTCTGGACATCGGTTTTTGATGCCTAAGCAATGAAACATCACATGTTCAAATTGCCATTTTGCCTTTCCAGTGAAGGCCTTACGTGGGGTCTATTCCAGACTTATCTTCTGAGACATTAGCTCTGACAATAATATTTAACTTCCCCTCAGGTACTTAAAATAGTTTGTCTTTACTGTTCCTAGGGTAATGTGGTTTCAGGGCAGTGGTTCTCCACTTGTGGTCCCAAGACCAGCAACATCTGCATCACCTGGGACCTTGTTAGAGATGAAAATTCCTGGTCCCACTCCAGCTTCCTGATTCAGAAACTTGAGGGTAGAATCCAGCAATCTGTGTTTTTTAAAAAGCCCTCTGGATGATTCTAAGGCACTCTAAAGTTTGAGAATCCTTGCCCTATGCCAAATGATATATCAAAATGATGATGAATGTTTACACATAGGTATTTCCTTGTTCTATGAGACTTAATTTCTTTTTCCATGTGAAATTGTCAGATTACATTTTGTTTCTGAAAATTTACTTCTGTTGGGAAAGGGGTATGTATTTTTGCCAGACTACTTTTACCTGAGGATGAACAGACACAACTACTCTGTGAAAGAGGGAGAAATAAGACAAACGATTAAAATATGTTGGATATTCTAACCACATCATAAATTCACCATTCTCTCCACCCCATGTCCCTGTATTCCTTAAATGCAGAATTATTTATTCTCAAAGTCATTTTAGACTTGTACACACATCTGCAAGACACTTTCATCTTCCTTGTTACCCACATCAGTTAGTCTTTAAATTTAGCAATTCTACTTTCACAATTTACTCAAGTCCATTCTTCTCTTTTTTTCCCTCACAATCACCAGGTCATTAGGTCATTGCTCTGGCCCCTTAATTGATCAGGTACTTTAACTTAATGTATTATGTATAGATAAAGGTCATTAAAATACTGCTTTTACTCTGTCATTCTTCTGCAAATAAAAACCAAATTAAACAAAACAAATTATTGTTTACCTCATGAAAGCCAAGTCTCTTATTCTAGCTAAGACTTCTCTGTAGCTCAGTTATGACCGGTCTTTTCTGCCCTATTGCCTCTCCTTTTTTTCTCATGTATTCTAAACCAAATTAAGGTTTGAGAGCATGCTGTATTTTATGTTTTTTATTTCTTTTTTTGACATTGTTTTTTTATTTAATTTAGTATAGAACATGTATTCTCACAGAATGTGGTCATCTAGTAGAACTGTAAACCTCATTCACATTTTTAACTTTATTGAGATAAAACTGACAAATAAAATGTATATATATTTAATGTGTAAAACATGATGATTTGATACACATATATGTTGTGATGTGAAACCGCAATCAAGCTAGTTAACTCATCAATAGCCTTACATAGTTACCATTTTTTTTGTGAGAGAATACTTAAAATCAGTAAATTTCAAGTATACAATACAATATTATTAACTATAATCACCATGCTGTATGTTAGATTCCCAGAACTTATTAATTTTATAACTGACAGTTTGTATCCTTTGGCCAATATCAACCTTTTTTTTAAATATGGAAAGAGTTACACATATCCAATCTAGAAAACTCAATATATGTAAAATATACAGGTACAAATAACAGTACAATCTTATGTCACTTCAACCTTATCACTTCTATATTAATCATTCTATTATTTATCTTCTTCATGTTTTCCCTTAGTTGTAACATTATTGTGTATTCAGGTTTTTTTTAAGGCTGTTTTTTACATTCACAGCAAAACTTAGGAGAAGGTACAGCGATTTCCTATATAATCCCTACTCCCATTCATGCACAGTCTCTTCATTATCGTTATCCCCTATGAGAGGACACATTTGTTGTAATTGATGAACTTACATTGGGGCATCATAATTACCCAAAGTCCATAGTTTCCATCAAGGTCCACTTTTGGTGTTGTGCATTCTGTGAGGTTAGACAGCTATATTATGACATACATCCATCATTGTAGTATCATACAGAGTATTTTTTCTATCCTAAAAATCCTCTGTGCTCCATGTATTCATCTTTTCTCTCCTCAGCCCCTAACAACCATTTTTGTTTTTACTGCCTCCATAGTTTTATCCTTTCTAGAATGTCATGTAGTTGGAGTTATACCACATGTAGCCTCTTCAGATTGCTTCTTTCACTTAGTAATATGCATTTGGGGTTCCTCTATGTCTTTGCATGAATTGACAGCTCATTTGTTTTTAGTGCAAAATAATATTCTATTATCTGGATGAACCGCAACTTATTTATCCATTCACCTGCTGAAGGACATCTAGGTTGTTTCCAAGTTTGGGCAGTTATGAATAAAGTTGCTATAAATATCTATGTGTGAGTTTTTGTGTGGGCATAGTTTTCAGCTCTTTTGGGTAAATACCAAAGAGTGTGATTGCTGGATCTTCTGGCTAAGAGTATATTTAGTTTTATAAGACATCACCAAACTGTCTTCTAAAGTGGCTATACCATTCTGCATTTGCATTAGCAAAGAATAACAGTTCCTATTTTTCCACATTCTGACCAGCATTTGGTGTTACTGGTGTTCTGGACTGCAATCATTTTAATAGGCATAGATGGTATCTCATTATTGTTTTAATTTACATTTCCCTGAAGTCATATGATGTGGAACAGTTCTTCATATGCATATTTGCCATCTTTGGTGAGGTGACTGTTAAAGGACTTTCACCCATATTTTCATTGAGGTATTTTCTTTTTTGTTTTGTAAGTATTTGTTGTGTATTTTGGATAAATAGTCCTTTGTAAATGTTTTGTCTCAGTTTGTGATTCATCTTCTCATTCTCTTGAAGTGTTCAGTTTTATGTAGTGTTTTTCATAAAAAAACTTTTAACTATTAAGTTTTTGCTTGTAAATATAATTTCATTGATTTCACAGTAGCATAGTAGGAATGTTCCATAGGTTATTTAATAGTTGCCTTGTGATTGGACATGCAGGCTATTTCATGGAGAGAGGAGTGGCTGTTATAAATATTGGCCTAAAGAACATCTTTGAATATCTCCAATTTACCCATATTTTCGGTGCTAAGATAGATTGTCAAAAGTGAAGTTACTACATTTCATGTTATAAATATGTAAATAAAAATCACTCATAATGCATCACTTATAGGGAGCTACACATTATATTTTAATAAATGTACTTTAGTCCTTTCTTTGGCAATCATTTTTTATATGTAGTTGGAGCCATACAAATTATTTCTTGATATTTTTCTATTAATATTTAACATAAATATTTTACCACATGTCATAAGAGTTCATAAAAATAATTTTAATGGCTGTGTAGTATTTCATTTAGAAGTTTTCAGTATTTAATCATTTTCATTGCTTGTACTTAGTTATTTTGATATGTCTATTAAAATAGTTCTTCAGGAAAATTTTTGTACAAATGTGTCTTTCTGGTTCCTCGTTATTTTCTTATGATGATTTCCTAAAATTTCATCAAAGGGTAAAATCATAAATACCCTTGAAACATCTTGCCAAAATTGTTTCCAAAATGCTTTGCCAATTTATACCATTAACAGTTTAGGAGATTGCTTGATTCAATGCTCGCTTTTTAGCATTGAAGATGATAATGTTTTAATCATTGCTAAGTTTATAAGGGAAAACAGTATTTTGTTTTAATTTGCATTTCTTTGATTAGTTGTGTTTGAATATTCTCGTGTTCATTAGTCATTTGTATTTCTTCTAGGAATTTTCTGTATGTAGTCGCTGCCAATTTCTAAATTGTGGCTTATGATTTAACATTTGCTATTAAAGATATTAACTCTGTCGATTAAGGTCATTTAAAAATAATATGACAATTATTTTTTAAGTTTCTGCATATTTTAAGGGGTTTCCTCTTCAAAGTTAGATTAAACAGAGTGATTATTGTGCTTCAGATCTGAAGTGTCTGCTTATGAAGCAATTGTAGGCTGCAGAGCAGAAATTAGTTTTTTTTCTATAGACATTGCAGAGTCTTTTAATTTTTTTTTGAGCAAGAGTAGAAAACACAATCAGCTTTATACATGAGAAAGAACACACATAGAACCTAGGAAAAGTATACTAGAGAGGGGCAAGGCTGAAAACAACCTGGAAGTTGACTTACAGTGTGTGTAAGATTTCCATCACCTGACCTTAGGTAGGAAGGAAGTGAGAGTGATACATCTTTGTCAAATTTCTGCAACAGGGGAACTTGGCTTGGTAAGATTTCTTTATATTTATGTTTATAATTTTCTGTACCTCTTGTTGGGTTTGGGAGTTACAAATTTGATGTTATAAATATCTACCACTATTTCTGTGGCAGTTTTCCGTTTCTTTTACACATGGAAATTCTCTCCCTGGTGAGATATTAAATAAGCATTCCTTATTACATTATAAAAATGTAATTTAATGCTTTATATTTGATGCTTTAAATATCTTGGCATTAATTATGCTATATGTGTATTGTATGAATTTGGATTGTTTTCTTTTTTCTTCAAGAGTCAACCAGTTGTCTCAGAGCAGAGACACTTAACTGCCTTTGTGAGACAAACTGTGATCTGACCGATTATACCTAAATATTATTCATTTTAATTTTCTTGCCCATTTTTTACAGGATGTTTTCCTTATGGGATATAGTTGACTGATTTGTTTATTCTCTCTATATTTCACATATTTGTACGTAGGAGGAAGACGGAACAAACTGGATATTAAATCTCTAGTTATTGTTATCGTGTTCCTAAATATTTCCATCTATTTATTTCTAAGAAAGTTAAAAAAACACTAGGCCTTTTGAATATCTCTTGCTTTAGTGTGTTTCAGGAAATAAATTTCTCCTAAATGTTTTACATAGGAAGTGGGTTTTTTAAAGCTCCAATTTGTTACTTGCCACGAACACAGTTGAAAGGCAAATGTTTTTAACTTGTATGAAAAAGTTTTCAAACTTTAATATATTGGAAAAACTAATATGAGAGAAATGGGGGACCTACCAATAGAAAAATGGATAGAATATGAATGTGCAATTGCCACATTGACAACTACACACACACGCACACACACACACACACACACACACACACACACACACACACACACATGCACAGAGTCCAATCTTCCTAATATCCTAATAAATATAATACAATAAGATACATTTTTTTGACAAAAGCAACTATAATTCAGAGTGTTACCAAGAATGTGGAGAAATGGAGGACCTCAAACATTGGTTATGGAAGAACTGAAAAATAATGCAATTTGCTAGAATGTGATGTGGCACTGTGAAACTTTAAAATATTTACACATGTTGATGTTAACTTGGCACTCCTAGGAATTTTCACCTGAGAAAAATCAGAGTTGTGCACAAACCTTCTTTTAAAGTGATATGTGTAATAATGACTGATTTGATACAATCTAAATTTCTAGCAGTAGGGATGGTTTAACTGAGTGGTTAACTTACATCTAATAATCCTACGTAACCATTACACTTCCTGTTTTAAAGGATTGATGAACAGAAAAATATTCGTGAGAGAGATTGAAAAGATGAAAATAATCCTACATGCAGCCTGAGCCCAGTGCATAATTATGTCTGAACATTTGTATGTTTGTTGGGGGGGGGGGGTGTGCGTGCGTGTGTGTGTGTGTGTGTGTGTGTGTGTGTGTTTGCAGTGTAGGTGCGTATGGTGGAGAACATAAAAGTTAGTAGGTATGTTAGTGGGTCTGTTTGTGGATTTGGGGCAATTGTGAGAATATGGAAATGTGTGTGTTTGGGGTGTGTATATGGGTTTGTAGATACGTATTCCTGCTTATGAGTGTGTGAATGTGTCAGCAAATATTCAAAAATGAAAAATCCAAGGCAAGTACATTGAAATGATCATCATAACTATAGTTGCATAGGCAGGATTAATTTTCTTAATTATATTTTTTCTCCAGTGGATGTATTTTCAAGTATTTGTATGTATTCATGTATTTCATTATACTTAGAGAAAGAGTGTTACCATTAATTAAAACAAAAATATATTCAGCAATTCTAAAGAAGCATCTCTAAGGATTATAAACAACCCCTAAATTCCAATAAATATGGTAACAAATTTTACTTAACTTGGATACAGTGATAAAGTGGATGAATTTTAAGAACAGAAAATGGACAAGTAACAATTTTATACATTTTTGCTGTACCATGGAAGCATTTCATGTGTGAAGTGTGAAGTTTTAATTTGAACTAAATAATGTCAGTTGAGCTATTCTGTTTCTCTCACTGCATTCTTATCTGTTCCAAACACATAACATATCTTATGGATGTTTCACATTAAAGATAGTTAAGTGGTAAATTATATGGTTTCAGAATGTATTTTTGATTTTAAAAAGATCCTTTATGCCTCAGTGTAAAATGAAAGTTATTATTTCAAATATTGAAACAGGTGGTACTTGTTCATAAATGATTTGAAGTGTTAGTCAGGATTTATTTAACACCTCACTCCGGAAACATAACAGAAAAGATCAGAGGTTAATCTAATCCTTTAGGCCAGAGACACTCTCAAATTATGTTCAGAAATGTTAGTGGGTATCCTGGAAAAAATATATAAATTAAAGGTTGTGTGGTCAAATAAGGTTGGGAAATGCTGTCTACTCTAATCCTCTCCTGTTGATTTTCAGTTCATATTAACTCTCTCAAGTCCCTCAGAAAGAAACCTATTTAACTATGTTGAATTCATCATTTACCACATAAATTTGACTATGGAATTTTATTTTTTCTTTTTCATGGGTTTCCCGTTAACATGTCATGAAAGTAGAGTTCTATAATTTGAGAAATGGTGTGCTAAATTCTTCAGTTCAAGCATAGTGACATTTATTTTAAAGTCAAAATAATTGTTTCCAATAGTTTTGCATGGCTAATCTATTCAGATCATTCTAAAAATAAGAACAAAATAAGATATTAAATAGTAATTTAGGATGAAGCCATCAAAGTTTATTTCTAAGCATTTGATGTATAACAAATGACATAGTTGATCATTTGCATAAACTGCCTCAATAACTCCTTTGCAAGCAGTAAACGTGCATATTAGGAAAGGTAACTGTTGATGGAGAAAAATTAACCAAAAAAATCTCAAGGCGCCTGGGTGGTTCAGTCAGTTAAGCATCTGACTTCAACTCAGGTCATGATCTCACAGTTTGTGAGATCGAGCCCTGGGTCAGACTCTGTGCTGACAGTTTAGAGCCTAGAGCCCGCTTCAGATTCTGTGTCTCCCTCTCTCTCTGCCCCTCCCCCACTCATGCTTGCTCTCTCTCTCTCTCTCTCTCTCTCAAAAATAAGTAAGTAAACATTAACATAATTTTATGTTTATAGGCCTTTCACTTTATAGGTCTTAGTGACACATTGGATGAAAGTATCAAAAATAAGTAAAACTCCTCTTACACATTCTGGGTTTTGATAGTAGGAGTTAAAATTTTTTAATTTATCCCTTGTTGCTTTAATATTGCCTGTTATTTTCATTCATTTGATTGTTCATTTTGGGGAGAAATTTCTATTCATTCTGTCTGCTTATTATATTTTATTATAGTTTGGCAGTAATATTTTTTTTTTATTTCCTAAGGGACTTTATTTTTCTCTTATTTTTTGTATTTGTATATGAATTATCTTCTCTCTGAGGACATAAGAATTTTATGTTATTTAAAAAAAAATTTAATCTTTATTTTTGGGAGAGAGAGACAAGAGTGCGAGTGGGGGAGGAACAGAGAGAGAGGGAGACACAGAATCTGAAGCAGGCTTCAGACTCCAGGCTCCAAGCAATCAGCACAGAGCCCGACACGGGGCCCCAACTCACAAACCGTGAGATGGTGACCTGAGCTGAAGTCGGACACCCAACCGACTGAGCCACCCAGATGCCCCGAGGATTTTATGTTATTACTGAAGTATAGTTGCCAGGCGATGTTACATTAGTTTCAGGTGCACAACATAGTCACTTGACAATGCTGTACATTACTCAGTGCCCACTTTGATAAGTGTAGTCACCAAATGTTACCATACATTATTACAATATTATTGACTATATTCCTTATGCTATACTTTTCATTTCTGTGATTTACTTACTTTATAACTGGCAGTTTGTACCTTTTTTTTGTTTTTTGTTTTTTTGTTTTGTTTTGTTTTTTTGATGGGGTGGAGGGGCAGACAGAGAGGGAGAGAGAATCTTCAGGAGGCTCCACGGCCAGCTCATAGCCTGACATGACGCAGGGCTCTACCTCACATCTGTGAAATCATGATCTGAGCCAAAGTCAAGAGTCGGACACTCAAGCGCCTGAGCCACCCAGGCGCCCCTGAAAGTTGGTATCTCTGAATCCCCTTCACAGATCTCACCCACAACCCCCCTCCCCAAACCACATCCCCTCCAGCAACCATCAGTTTTCTGTATTTAAGAGTCTGTTGCTTTTTGTTTGTTTATTTGTTTTGTCTTTTAGACTCCACACATAAATGAAATCATATGATATTTGTCTTTCTCTGTCTGACTTATTTTGGTTGCACAATTCCCTGTTGTTGCAAATAGCAAAATTTCACTCTTTTATTTGACATTTTCTTTGAGTCTGGTTTCTCTGTGATTCTTTTATAATGTTATATATGTACTTTTTTTTAAAATTCTGAGTTTGGAGTCTTTCTTCAATTATCTGGTGAACTTTAGCTATCAGTCCCTATATATATAAGACCAAGGCACTAAAAACTTATTGACTCTCAAGGCTGGGCTTGCCAATTAGGGGCTTTAGCATCGATAGTCGTATAGCAGTCTGGCCTCCCAGCTTTCACTGTTTATATGGAGTCTTCTTTTGGCATCTGATTTTTCTTGAGAAGTACTCCTGCCTGAGCAAATAAGCCTGGCTGCCAGCCTGAGGCCCAGGTGGGGAAAGGACAGGGAGTCTCAACACTTAATATGCGGACTATCATTCATCCAGACCTCCTTCCCCCAACACTAGTCATTCCAGGGTCTAATCTCCGTGCTTCACCCTCAACTTCTACTATGTCTCCCATCCCTGAGTTCTGCGGCTCTTTGGTTAAAGTTTCCGAGAAACTAATCCTCATCTGGTTGTAGGATAGTCATCTGGGTGCACAGCTGACCCAGACTATATTCTTGAGATTCTCGCTGATTCTTCTATGACTTTTAGACAATCCTTTGTGGGGTTTTTTCTAATTACTAGAATTTCAGGAGAGTGCAAGATACATGCATACACTCAATCTGCTAAGTTTATCCAGAAATCTTAAATATCCCCTTTATACATATGCAAAACATTAGTACTATATGTTATTGGACATACTTTTGATATGACAGCGCATGAAAAGCAAATTTGTTTGTAGCAACTACCTCATGTTGACCTCACCTAAGTGAGTTTTCTTTCTTTTGCTGTTATCACTTTTCTTTGATCCTTACAGTGCATATAATTATGCACTGTAAGAGTGCATAAAGACCTTGCAAATCCTAATGAAAAAATTTACGTAGGCAACAATTATCAATGGCTGATTAGATACATATTGATGGTACACAACACTACCTATGAAGTATTCTGGCTGAAAATACGCAAAATCTGTTCTTTAGCTCTAACAACTACGAGGATACAAAAGGGATTGCAGACCATGATAAATGTCACCATAAAGATGCGGTCAGTAGAATATAGACGTCTAGATTGAGAGAATCTATAGAACAATCTGGTTCATTCAACAACTACAGCAACAACTACAAAATTCCAAGAAAAGAAAAAGAAAGATGAACTGGGGAACTTAGAAACTGAAATATAACAACTTAAAAGACATAATCACAATGCATGGGACTTATTTGGATTCTGGTGAAAGCAAACTATAAAAAGAAATTACAAAATAACTGGGGTAATAAGGAAAATGTATATTTGAAGATAATGCTATTGTGGTTATTTCAAATAATTCATATCTATTAAAAGTTGGTAGAAAATAAATTATTAGTGAAATAATATGCCTGGTGATGTTTTAGTTTTGCTTTATAATCTGGGTGGAGGAGTGGGCTAAGGTATAGGTAAACAAGACTGGGAATGTACTGATAATTGTTGAGGGGGTATGAGTGCATTAGGTTCATTTACCATTCTCTCTACTTTGGACTTGTTTGAAAATTTACACAATAAGTAAAAAAAAATTAAAAGGCTGTTTTGACTCCTTCCAAAAGCTGAGTGTTATCTGCTTCTGAAAAATTCAACTCAGAATTCAAAGCACTTCTAATTTAAAATAAGAAAATGGTATTAAGGATGCTGGCCTATGGGTCTCCTGAGTGGCTTCGTCGGTTACACATCTGACTTTGGCTCAGGTCATGATCTCATGACTGGTGAGTTCAAGCCCCACAAGGCTCTCTCCTCTCAGCGTGGAGCTCACTTCAGATCCTCTGTCTCCCTTTCTGTCTGCCTCTTCGCCACTCTCTCTCAAAAATAAATAAAACATTTATTTAAAAAAAAACAAATGCTGCCTACAGTTTAGAATACAAAGCTCTGCATTTGAGGCTACAGTGGAGAACTGAAACAGACTTACAGATCAGAGCTAAATATTGGAATAGTCATAAATAACCCTGGAATATTTTGAAGTTTTGTTTTATTTTATTCCAGTGAACATTTGTCATTGTATAAAATATTCCATTAAGTGGCTTTTTATTCTATAGCCCACTGCATCTCTAGGTTTTTCAGTGTACCAGAGGGCTCAATGAATCCCTAAAATGAATGAGATTCTGATCTCAAAAGGCTACTTACAAAGAAAAAATTCTTATGGGATAATAAAGCCATAGCCTTTCCTTTTTATGTGTATATCACTTCTGTGCTCATCCCTCTCTAGTGGTCCATGATCTCATGCAGAGGAAAAGCCAAAGACCTTAAAACAGGCTGCATGGTCTAACATTTCTTGGCTCTGGGGAATTTTTTTGACTCATCTCCTATTTCTCTGCCCTCTCTCACTTCATTCCAGCTCCAAATGCTCCATTGCCTCTTGACTTATGTCCTTTACAATTGCTGATATTCTGCCTAGAAGCTCTCCCCTAATATATATGCATACCTCACTCCTACACCTTCGTCCAGGCTTCCTCAGAATGTCAACTTCATAGTGAGGTTGTGCTTGCCTATCATATCACTAACTTGCCCTTCCCAATCCTCCTCTCTTGCTTTATTTTTTTCCCTATGGCTCTTATCTTTATATTATATTCTGTATGTTGACCTTCTCATCATCGTATTTATTTATTGTTATTGTCTTTCTCATTTCACCTCATTGGGAGCTATATGAGGACCAAGATTTTTGTCTTTTTTATCGTCTGTTCCAATGCTAGAGTGCCTTGCACGTGGTTGGTGCTCCATAAAAACTAAGTCATTGAATTTAATGAATTATCTGGCAACTATAGGCTACATACTAAAATGTCACTTATTTTTTAAGAGTTTCTAAAATTTAATAATCGTAAACAATTATTGGTCCTTGTCTGCAGTTTACTTGGGATGTTAATTCAATATCATACTATGAAGTTTAACTGACGTGCGATGTTCCTCCTGACATTCTATCAATTTTCTGGTAGGATGTACTTGGTGGGCATCAAGGCACTCTTACTGTTTACTAGATTTGGTGAACATTTTCAACTGCTGGAATTCTTGCTTTAGATTTAAATTGTCCTAATGTAGATTATTGAGATTTTCTTAACTTCCTGTGCGTCATACACTATGCATACTTGCAAACGGTGTTTTTAGTTTATGTTTACTCAAAATTAAACTGAGAGATAAGAATGTATTATGACCTAAATATTAATAATTTATGGGGCGCCTGGGTGGTTCAGTCAGTTAAGCGTCAAGCTTCGCCTCAGGTCGTGATCTCATGGTTCAGTTTGTGAGTTTGAGCCCCATGATGCAACTGCAACTTCTTAGAGAAATGACTGATTCCAGGACTCTGACCAGGAAAGTAAGACATGACCCTAGAATCTCTTATTTTGCTAGAATGCAGGAAAATCCTAAAAGACTTATGGAACATGTCAAAAGGACACAGATAAAGCTTGAAGACCCTCCTACAATTAAAACATCAAACTAAATAATGATAGCAATTGTTTGTAACTCATTGAATAAAATGGCAAACCATGAGTCCATACAGACATAAATACATAAGTAAATAATTTGGAATTTTACAAGGAAGAGGATATTTATATAGTTTTAACACGTTCCATAACTTTACAATGGAGAAACCTGGCAAATACCACTTAATCAAATGATCAAAGTAAACATTATCATTAACAGAGCAAATTGAAATAATGCACCACCTGATGGATGTTCACTGTATCACCTTGAGACATTCCTGTCAAAGATACATAACCAAATCTAATTATGAGACAGTGTTAGGAAAATCAAAGCTGATGCACATTCTCAAAAATAACTGGTTGGTAATCTTCCAAAGTGTCAGTATCATGAAAGTGAAGAAAAGATTGAGGTGATATTCCAGACTAAGGAGACGAAGGTGAGGTTGTCAAGCAACTCATGCTTTTAAACTGTATTGTAGCCTTTGCTATTAAAAGTATTATTGAGACAACTGGATAACTACGAATGGGATCTGATGATTAAATTATAATGTTTCAATGTGAATTTCCTGACATTGATGATTTTATTTAGTTATTTAGGAAAATGTTCGTATTTATAATAGAGTTTTCAGGGTGTTGTAGCATCATTTTGTTGGTAGCTTATTCTAAATAGTTCAAAAATATGAAAAGCTCTGGACTGCACCTGCCATTTTTTTACTAGTGTGATTATTTCAAAACTAAAAAAGAAATCTGTGATAATAAACCAGTTTCAAAATTTTACATCTACAATGGATCAGTACTTTTGTAGAATGCAGTAAAAATATTACATAATATCAACATGCCATAATAGCTATTAAAAGTTATTAATAGTTATTAATAAGAGCTTACTCTTATTTTGTGTACTTTCTCTTGTCACAGATAATCCAGAAACAGTCATGACTTCAGATTTGTACCAGTCTGTAGACTATGAAGAGTGCCACTCTAGATTATATACTATCTTTTGTGATATAATATGTATTCATTATTGTATAAAAATGGTTTTCAGGTGACACAAATGTGTCATAACAAATACTTTTGAACAGTCACAGACATTATCTAATGATTTCCTAAAAGGCTATCAAGATGGAATATAAAGGTAATTCTGTATTGCTGCTTTTTTTCTGTTCATGGAATAACCCCAACTTGGTATATGCATTAGTCATTCTTGTTAGTCAGTATCCTGGCAGGAAAAGGTGGTGCACTCTGAAGTGTTTAACCAAAAAGAGTTTGTGAGGGCACCATCTCCTGAGATTTAGGGAGGGTTAAGGGAACCTACAGGAGGATGGTGAGGTGTATTGAGATTACTAACATCTGGAAGTTATTAGTATTTTTAGGACTAGGAAAGCAAAAGGGGAATGATTCCATTTTCAGAGCCTGATGAGATCTGGAGTCAGATTCTGAAAGAAAAAAATGTCCAACAGATGTGTAGCCATAGGGAAATGCACTGAGGGTAGTTGAAGGGGCATGAATAGCTCAGCTTCCCCTTCCTTCTGTTCTCTGTCGTTTACTCTTAGAGCTTTTTATTTGCTCAATCCAACTGGAAGTGAAACAGCAAGGGAGCCCCAATGATGCAGCCCATTGAGGTCAGCCTCCCAAGGTCCAGAGTAGAGGGGGGATAGAAAACACACTGTAACAAGGCAGATGGAAGCTAAACCATTTTTTATAACTTAGATTCCATCGTTATTGCTTTCTTTTCTCTTCAGTCATGACACTGTCTCCAATTTATTATCTGTGTGTTTCTTTTCACATTTACAGATTAGAATGATAGTTCATTCATTGAATGAGTCCAGATGAATCCTGCCCACTTATTCTAAGCTCTCTTCTTCAAGTACTTGAAAAATTTCTGGCTAAAGATGATCACACTAGTGCTAGATAGGGAGGGGATCCAAGAGTAGTGGCAGGGAGTTATGTTAGGAGGTCATTACCACTTTTCAGTGTTAAAGTTTGAAGCCTAATCTAAGACTAAGAGTGGAGAATGAAGATGAATCTTAGATGTATTCACGGTGTGGTCAGTGTGTTCACTAGTTGACTGGTTGAGAGAGAAAATGTGTTGAAGGGAACCTCCAGATTTGGAATTTGGATGCCAGGAAGTACCATTTACCTATATAAATAAAATAAAACTAGGCCACGTTTGCCTACCCTGGGAGCCAGATGAGCAGTGATGAAAGGCTCAGTTTTAAAGATGGTGCCTGTGAGGTGCCCATGAAGACATCTAGATGCAGATGGTTAGCAGAAAATGTGATACACATTTCTTCAGCTCTGGAGAGGCCTCATCTGAAATTATAATTAGAGGAATCATCAGTATTTAGGTATTGATTAAAGACATTATTACGTCTTTATACAATATCCTCCATGTAGAAAAACCACAATATGCCTGGTGCTTGGTCGAATCAGTAGTTCTGTAAGTTGCTTCCTTAGGAAAACAGTAGTTCTATACATGTAGAAAAATTGGAATAGACAGGTTAGTCTCAAACTTTTGGAATATCATTCGGGGGTGAGGAGAATAGGAAGGAAGAAGCCTCAGCAAATAGAGAAAGAATAATCTGATTTCTTTTCCAACTTGATATATGTTGTTGGTGTTTACTATTTTAAATGATGGCTGCTTTTCTTTGATCTGTTATTACGAGGCTAATGTATAGCCTCAGGGTCACAGGGTCACAAAGCTCCTGAGAGAAATGGGACTTAGGATTAGGAGTAGAGAACAAAAACATGCTCCCTCTAAAGCAATGTTGAGACTGTCATAATTGATCTTGTAACTGGTCATTTTTCTGTCTCTGCTCTGAATTTTAGGGAACTCAGAGTTAGGTGAACGGCACCCATACAGGCTATTGTAGAGTAGACGTAATCAGTATTAATTTTTGCACTGGCATGTTGTCTATCTTATTGTCTATTCTTTTCCCCCTAAACGTCAGTGTTACCTCTTCTAATCCCATTTAATAGATTTTTGTGAGCAATATCATATACTGAATGAGGTGGAATATTTTTTTAAATGAATCTAAATGTAATCATGTAATTTTGTTTCACAGGGAAGTTTTCTCATTCCCCAACAGTTTGGAATTGCAGGGTGGACCCATTTCAAATTCTAATTCACAGTATTTATCAAGTCAAAAAAACATGTTAAATTAACACAAATGAGTAACATATAAGAATCAGTGTGGAAGATCTTAACATAATGTTTACCAGATTAGTGTCTAATGATATTGCTACAGAAATACAGAGCTCATTATGTTTAATCAGTACAAGTACGGTCCCTGAAATCCATTTAAAGTACATTGTTTTAGGCAATCTTTGAACATTATGTGGGACATCATCTGTTATACACAGAAAGGATTGCTTTTAACCAGACTTTGCCTATGATTTTTCGTTTATTTAATAGTTCTTTTTAAAGCATAATCATACCACAGTTAAATAATAAAAGTTAAAAGTTACATGGAGTCTTCTGTTTCAACCCTTTACCCACAAACCCCAGTCATAAGACGTAAACATCCTTAATGATTTCTTGTGTAAATATGGAGAAGTTTTCTCTGCACATGGAAGCAGTGTGTTTTCACTTACTAATAGTTTACCTCTTCCTACCTGTTCACATGGGTCTGATTCTTCTGGTTCTTCTTTATGAGTGTATAATATTCAGTTATAATCATTTGTTCATTCAGTGTTTATAGAGTACCTACTCCATGCCAGGAACTGTTCTATATGTGGTTTAATAAGACACACATACGTC
The DNA here is from genome assembly GCF_028749965.1 of Puma concolor. Lineage (NCBI taxonomy): Eukaryota > Metazoa > Chordata > Mammalia > Carnivora > Felidae > Puma > Puma concolor. The sequence goes on from NC_141684.1 coordinate 48,166,160, forward strand.
GTGCCCTCATGGAGCCCAGAGTCCAGAAGGTTGAGAGACAAACAAGTAAAATAAATATCTATTTTGGAAATTACTTTAGAGAAATTAAACAAGTTTTGCAAATATAATAGGAGAGGTCTCCTTTTTTAGGATGACTTGGAAAGACTGCTCTCTGAGGAGGTACCATTTGAGCTGAGACCTGGAGTATTGAAAGGAAGCAATGAGACATCAAGAGAAGGTCATAGTGTCTTCCCCACACTATTATATAGCACACCCTCCCATGAAATATTATACCACAATTTATTTATCCATTCCATTCTCTAGTTAGAAGGTTTCCTTTCAATTTTTGTTTTGTTCCATTCGGTTTGCACATAAGTCTCCTGGTGCGCGTGTGCAAGAATTTCTCTAAATAATATAACCACAAATAAATTTGCAGGGCCATAGAATATTTACATCTACTTTAATACATTCCACATTGTTTCCCAACATTTGTTTTCGCATCAGTATTGTGGAAGGGGGCCTGTTGCTCTACAGCTTTGCCAGTGCTTTAAAATGCTAAGTTTTGAGGGGAGCTCTTTCCTAAGTTTTATCAGTCTTGATGGGTGTGACCTGAAATAATCCTCTGTCAGTTTCCAGGAGACCTCTGATTCTTTGGTGTCTCCATTGTGTCTTTTGCTGGTCTCTTTTCTTGAACACTCCTTAACTGTTGGTGTTTCATTTTTCTCTTTTGTGTTCTCTCTCTCTTAACTTCTTAACTCCTTCTTGGTTCCTACTATCGTCCTCAAATAGCACAGGCCTTATAATTTTGTCAGTCTTGCTATCTCAGTGTTTATACCATCAGGGAGCATAAGATGGCAAAGATGTAGCTTATCTGCCTTGTGACCAGAGAGAAGCCAATTAAAGGTGAGGGAAAGCAGAAGGTCCACTGATGCATATAAGTAACACTCGGTCCCCTAGGATAAGTTAAGCCAGAGTTTGTACAATTGGTATAATTCATAGAATTAGGCAAAGGTATAACTAGGCAAATTTTATATGGATAAATTAAGCACAGTGTATATAGATCAATACAGTTCGGGACATGTTCTCAGAAAGAAAGAGGAAAAACTAACATGGGTGTCTGTGCCAGACTTTGAGCTAGTCTCTTAAGAATACTGTTACTATGAATTGCAGGACAGGACAGGAGACTGAGAGGAACCCAGAAAGAAGTAGAAGACAGGATTTATGGTAGAGAGAGGAGACAGCTCAGAGGACCTAACCCTGAGAGGATAAGATCCCAGAGGCTCATGGGATATTCATCAGTAATGATGTGTGGTAGCAGAGGGAAAGTTTTTGTTTAATTTTGTGGTTTCTTCTCAGTGAGTGTAGAGATCATAGATATTTTTGACAGGAATGTAACAAATCTGTTACCTAAAATTGTCATGTATTCTTCAGGGATTTTGGAAATATAATTATGTTATATAAAGAATTGTAACATATACAAATGTATATATTTTTTGTTCACTATCGCTGAACTGTTTTGTGCCATACTCTATGATAAGCACTTTTGTTGGGATATTTTATGGAGTCCTCACTACAATCCTTACATAGTGATACTATTTTCATTTCATAGGTGTACAAACTGAGACTTACAGAGGCCATGTGCTTTGTTCAAAACCATAACTTGTAGGTGTGTGATCCAGGCTTGAACCTGTATCCTCCTGACTCAAAAGCTGTGCCCATACCTACCATATATTATGTCCTGTCACATGATGACTTATTAAGTGCTCAATGAGCTGCCTGCACACTAAATACTAGAGAGGGATATAAGGAAATATAAAGAAGGATGACTGGGACATGATCGGCCAAGACATATTGGCATATGCAGGATAATGATGGAATGGGGCTGGTAGGAACTTTAGGAAATTTTGGGAAACACATTCTGTGGTCCATAAATCAGTTTAGATAATCTTCAGTTAGTATACATGTTTTTAAAGAGAACCGAGTTTGCAGAAGTAGATAATGTTACGAACTTTTGGAGCTTATTGAATGCAAGGAAAAGAATTTTAAACCAGTTCAGGAAGTAAATGATAGCAATCATAGTGTCTTGAGCAGGAAAGTTAAAAAAAGGAAATGATATTTTAGGATAATTAATCTTTCAGTACTAAGTAGGATGGATCAAAATGGAAAGAATATGGAACCAGGGAAATGAATTAGGCAATTAGGAAAGTGTTGCAATATTCAAGTACAAGTAAAGGAGAGGCTGGTCTGGGGAGGTGACCTTGAAGATGGAAAGAGGACAGAAGAGCCTTTTTACAAACTCAGATTTAAATGTCTTGAAATGCTTTTTAACGTGTGTCTAAGTTCTGTTACTATCACTCCAAATCTCTACCCTTTGAGGTTTGGGTGACCTATCCAGGTGCACCTGTGGTACTCATATAATCTTTCATCAGAATGTCTGCCTGTTTCTGGGGTACCTGGGTGACTCGGTTGAGGGTCCGACTTCGGCTCAGGTCATGAGCTTGCAGTTCGGGAGTTCAAGCCCCACATTGGGTTTGCTGCTGTCAGCCTGTCAGCACAAAGCCTGCTTTGGATCCTCTGTCCCCACTTGCTCTGCCCCACCCCTGCTTGTACTCTCCTCCCACCAAAAAAAAAAGAATGCTTGTTTCTTTGACAACTTGACTATGAACTTGATGGCAAACACTGTGACATTTCTCTGTATCAAGGTGCCTAGCGTTCTACCCAAAAAACATTGTGTACCAACCTCAAGTGGTATAACAATAGTAAATGTAATAACGACTACTGCAACATACATTATAACTTACAAAGTGATATCTACCTCTCAAAAGTATCATGAAATCATCGGCTTCTCCATCTTCCCAGCTACTGTCAGAATTGCCTTTACTTCCTAACTTCTCCACTTTATTCAAATTCCCTCTAATTAATTACGCACACAGTAGCCAGAATGATACTTTTCTAACTCAAGTCTGATTGTATCACTGAGATGTTTAGGACCCTTCTCTGCTTTCCATGTTATGCTCACACATATAAAATCCTGTAAGTTATTGCATGACTTGATCATGTAACTCTTTCCTAGACTTGCTTCCTCTTAGCCAAACTGGCTTTCTTGCAGTTCCTTGAAAATTCAAATCTCTTTCATGCTATTCCAGTTATCTGTTGCTGTGAAACAAGTAGTCCCAATGCTTAGTGGGTTAAAACAATAACAGCATTCATTTTACTGACAAATCTGCTGGGCAAGGCTCAGCAAGGGTAGCCTGGGTGCTGGGCAAGCCTCAGCAAGGGTGCTTTCTGTAAGCACTACTTACAGGCTGGGAGCTAGAAGCGTGTGAATGCATATTATTCCCTTGTCTGGCAGTTGACTCTGGCTCATTGGCTAGGATTTCACATGCTGCTGTCAGAGGGAATCTACGTGTGGCGTCTGCATGTGGCCTGGGTTTCCATACAGTGTGAAGGCTGGGTTCCCAGGGTGACTTTCCTGAGAGAAAGCCAGGCAGAAAATTTTTCTAACATAGCCTCAAAAGTTGGGCAGCCTCTCTTCCTTTCATCATACTCTGTTAATCAAAAGCAAGTACTGAGACTAGCTCATAACCGTGGGGAAGGGAACTGAATCTCCTCCTTCTGGTGGGACAAGTGTCAAAGAATTTGTACACCTGTTTTAAGTTTTTTTAATATTTATTATTTTTTTTCAACACTTATTTATTTTTGAGAGACCGAGAGAGAGCACAAGCAGGAAAGAAACAGAGAGAGGGAGACACAGAATCTGAAGCAGGCTCCAGGCTCAGAGCTGTCAGCACAGGGCTTGACATGGGGCTCGAACTCACAAACTGTTCAGATCATGACCTGAGCCAAAGTCAGACACGCAACCTACTGAGCCACCCGTGCGCCCCTGTATACCTGCGATAAACCCACCACCCATGCCTCTGGGCGTATGCGCCTGCCCATCTCCTGCTTTAGTGTGAGCTTCCTTCTTTTTTCTCCTCTGCTTTTTCTTACATTTCAAGTTTCAGTTTAACTATCAGTTTCTGTGTCTTCTTATCTTCTAAATCTAAATTAGATCCTTCAGTTAGGTTTTCACAGCACTCTGTTCTCTTTAAAGCATTTGTTACAATCTGAAATGACATATGTATTTGGAGATAGCTGCTTTAATGTTAGTTTTCCAAACCATCAGTCTGAAAGCTCCAGGAGACTGAGGGCTACTTCTGTATTGTTCACTGTGGTGACCCTGACACCTAGCCAAGAACTTCTACATAATTGGTTTTCAGTAAATAGTTGTTGAATTAGTGCACCATGTAAGAGATTTTTTGCTCATTTGTTTTTTAAGTCCCTTCTTCCTTAGAATAATCTGGAATACTTCTTTTCCTTGAGAAACTTTACTTTCCACTCATTAATCCTAAAGCATATATATTTTTAAAACACAGATATCTCTCTTGGGAAAAAAAGAAACTTCTTAATGTCAAAAAGCATTTATTCTTTTAATTATTGTAATTATAATGTCAAACACTGCCAAATTTTATACTATGTCATTCCCTTAAAAAAAGTTTTGGGGCACCTGGGTGGCTCAGTCAGTCAAACATCCGACTTCGGCTCAGGTCATGATCTCTCAGCTCATGAGTTCAAGCCACACATTTGGCTCTCTGCTGTCAGCACAGAGCCCGCTTAGGATCCTCTGCCCCCCTCTCTCTCTACCCTTCCCTTGCTTGCTCTCTCTCTTTCCTTCTTTCTCTCCCTCAAAAATAAATAAACATTTAAAAAGTTTCACATGTACAAGAACTATATGCCCTCTGGGGCAAAGGAAGCTTTCAAGATTTTTAAGCACAAGATTTTCCCTGAAGATAGAAAGCTGATTGGTGAGTACTGAAAGTGGAATAAATGTGATTTTGTTGTTGTTTTTAAATATTCTTTCATTATTTAGTCTATTCTGGAAGCTTGTGAGGAGAATCTGTCCCTATTAAAATTGTCCTCCCTTACTGCAAATTAAGTGAAAAATTTGGTGCTTCCAAAATCTCAGTATACTAATTAATCAGTAAAATCAAACGTCTTTTTCTTACCATTTGGTGGTAATTAGAAAGAGATGGGAGCTCATTTCTCCTTTGCTTTCAGAGGGCTATTCTGTTTTGAAGGAAATAAAAGTTTTACCTTTAGGGGCACCTGGGTGACTCAGTCGGTTAAACTTCTGACTTTGGCTCAGATTATGATCTTGCAGTTCATGAGTTTGAGCCCTGCGCTGGGCTCTGTGATGACAGCTCGGAGCCTTCTTCGGATTCTGTGTCTCCCTCTCTCTCTTCCTCCCCCACTTGCACTCGGTCTCTCTCTCTCTCTCTCTCAAAAATAAATAAAAATTTAAAAAAAGTTTTACTGTTAGAGAATTGTAGCACTTTGCAGTCTTTTGAGAGCTCCTTAACTCTTCCTTTCACTTTACCAGCTGGAAACAAGGGGTTCTGGACAGATAGGTGATAATTTCCTTCAGTTGTTATGTTTTGTTTTGTTTTGTTTTGTTTTCAGCAAAATGGCCCAGCTGCCCACCCATGAGATTCTGCTGTGTGTAATAAGACAGCTGATTTCTGACCTAGAATGGCCTGTTTAATCTTACATGGCCATGTTAATCTTGCATCCTAAGGGCTAGTTTATCAGGCACTCACTCTTCTTGGCTTCTTAGCAATTGTCAAGAACAAGAGCCATTTTAGAATCACACTGAGACTTGTAGGCCTGAATGTCCCCTCCTTGCTCTGTAGCCCTGTGCAAGTTGATTAACCCTTCTCAACCTGTTTCCTCATCTGTAAAATGAAGATAATAATACCAACCTCACAGGCTTGTCGTGATAATTATATGAGCTAATGTATTAAGGAGATTAACACAGTGCCAACGTAATAAATGTTAGCTCTTGGTGTGTTGTTTACACCAAATATCAGTACTTTCCTGAAGCCAATTTTCAAGGAGTAGAAACAATTCCACATTGATTTTTATCTCCAGGTGTGGGGATGGAAGTTGAATCTGAAAAGGCGAAGATAAAAACTGCTAAGTGCTTTTCCAGCATCGACCCAAACTGTCGCTTATTTTTTACCTTTCTTTATATTTCCTAGAATTATTCTGAGGCATCTTACTAATCTTTGATGTGTATGCAATGAACTGAGATTTATTGTTCACATTTGGGGCCCAGTTGTATATGTGTATTTGGGGTGAAGGAGGGAATGAACAATTGGGTAGTTAACCCAGTGTGCAGAAAACAGCAAAGCATCATGGTCTGGTTTCAATTGTGATATCAATTAGGCAACAATACATGGGTTCTCCACTTATCTAGCCCTTGTAATTCCATTACTCAAACTTAGAAAATGTGCCAGAAAATATTGTGCCTATCATGTTGAATGAGATATATGAAGATAAAAAACAAACACTTCAACAATGTAGCGATCATGATAAGTGCAGTGAGGGACCTAAGATAGGATGCTTAAACAGGATGCTACCTGGTGTTGGTGATAGGAATAAAACATAAAAGACTTATAAATATGGAGAACAGGGTTACTGGAGGCGGGTGTGGGAGGGGGGATGAGCTAAATGGGTAAGGGGCATTAAGGAATCTACTGAAATCATTATTGCACTATATGCTAACTAATTTGGATGTAAATTAAAAAATAAATAAATAAAAGTAAAAGTAAAAAAAAAAAGTCGTGTCAGGGAAGGTTTCTTTGAAGAAGTCTGATTTGAACTACATTTTAAAGGATAGAGATAATTGTATTTTTGTATTTTGAACATGGGAAAAGTAAATGCAGTACCCCAAAGCAAGAAAGAATTTAGCCGGTTCTAAGAAGAGGAAAAAAAAAGACTATATGCCTGGAATATCAAAAGGGAGTACAATGAAAAGAAGTTAAGGATTCAACAATGCATGGACTTGTAGGCCACAGTAAGAAATCTGAAGTTTACATTAAATCACTGGCAAACTGCTGAAGGATCATAATTCAGTGACTGATATTCCTTGATCTACATTTGAAAAGACAACCCATACCACTTTATACCCATTAGCGTCACTTTTATATAAAAAAAAATACACACACACACACAGAAAATTATAAGTGTTGGTGAGGAAGTAGAGAAATAGGACCCCTTCTGCATTACTGATGGGAATGTAAAATGCGAAGCATCTGAAGAAGAGTAAGGTGGTTCCTCAAAAAGTTATGTGTAGATTTACCATAAAATCCAGCAATTCCAGGGACACCTACATGGCTCAGGCAATTGGGCGACTGATTCTTGATTTCAGCTCAGGTCATGATCTCACTGTCATGGGATCACATACACTGAGCTGAATGTGGAGGCTGCTTGGGAATCTCTCTTTTCTCCTCTCTCTCTACCCCCCCCACCCCTGCTTGTGTGCTCTCTCTCTCTCTCAAAATAAATAATAAATAAACAAATCCAGGAATTCCACTTCTTAATATATACGCCAAAAAACTGAAAGCGGGGATTCAAAAAGATATCTGTAGACCAATGTTTATAACAGACTTATTACAATAGCCAAAAGATGGAAACAACTCAAATGCTGGATCAATGGATAAACAAAATGAACACTGGGTGTTGTATGGAAACCAATTTGACAATAAATTTCATATTTAAAAAAAAAAAGAATAAATAAACATTTGAAAATTAAAAAAAAGGTGCATATACATACAATATAATAGTATTCATCTTTAAAAATATTGCATACTACAAGTTGTAGCCAGATGAACCTTGAGAACATCCTAGATGAAATAAACCAGATGCGAAAGGATGCATACTGCGTGATTCCACCTTTATTAGTTACCTAGAATAGATTCATAGACAGAAAGTAGAATAGTGGTTACCAAGGGCTGGGAGAAGAGGCCAATTGGTGAGTTATTGTTTAATGCATATAGAATTTCAGTTTGGAATGATGAAACAGTTCTGGAGATGGATGGGGTGATGGGTACATAACAATGTGAATGTACTCAATGCTGCTGAATTGTACACTTGAAAATGGTTAAAATGGTAAATTTAGGTTATGTGTTTTTATGAAAGAAAGAAAGGAAAGAAAAAAAGAAAGAAGGAAAGAAAAGAAAGAAAGAAAAGAAAGAAAGAAAGAAAGAAAGAAAGAAAGAAAGAAAGGGAAAGAAAAAGAAAGAAAAGAAAGAAAGAAAGAAAGAAAGAAAGAAAGAAAGAAAGAAAGAAAGAAAGAGAAAGAAAGGAAGAAAGAAAGAATACAACTCTCACTATTTGGATGAGGAGAGAGAGGTAGCAGTATGAAAACAGAGGCCACTTGAAGAATCTTGTAATTTTTGGTGGTAAATAATGGTGCCCTTGACAAAGAGGTGTCAGAAGAAATAAGAATTTGCGTTCAAGGTAAAATTGGAGCTAAGTTGTGATAGTGGGTTCGATACAGATGATGAGGAAAAAGCACAGTAAAGGGTAATTCTGTATTTTTGGTTTAAACAGCAGTGTGACAGCAGTCTGGGCATGAGGGCAAGGTCAGGGTTAGAGGGTTCAATTGGTCTTTCATCAGCACATGAATGGTATTTTAAGGATTAATTTTAGAAGAGATAACCAAGGAAAGTGTAGATACAGTTGACCAGCAACATCAAGGCTATAATAAGGAAAGTGCTGAGAAAGAATTAATGAAGAAAGGGAGGTCTCTGGCAAAGAGTTTCAGTGTTTTTTTGTTTTTTGTTTTTTTAACTGTAAAACTGAATGACCGTAAATGAAATATTCTAGCATGGAAATCGGAATATTAATTGGACTGGGCAGATTGGACTGTGGAAGGCTATTTTGCATTGGCAATTAGAGAAGCCCTTGGAGTTAGGAGTGAGTGTTATACCCAGAACATATGCAACCATAATACGGTGTGTTTTCATGATGTAAAATGGGATGGTTTGTTTGCATAAAAACTGCACTCAGTTACTGTAGTTTAGATATGTTTTCAGATGGTCTACCTTCTCATTTTGAAATGTGAATAGGTCTCCTAGGATTTCTCTGGATACAGAGAGGCAGCTGGGTCTCTTTCATGTCTAAGAGGCAGCCTAGAATTACAGAGAGAGCCAAGCATGGGTATCAGTCAGATCTCTGAATACTGATTATTCCTCTCAAATTGCTGAATCCTTGGGCAAGTTATTTAATCATTCTAGGGTGTTATTCTGTCATTTATAAAACAGAGATAATAGTGCTATACTCACATACTTGTTATGAGGGATAAAGATAATTTGTATAAATTGTCTGGTACATAGTGGGCAGTAAAGGAATGGTTGCTGTTCTTATCAGTGTTGGGAGTGGGAGTCAAATTTCAATGTGACCAAAAAATTCCATGGAGCAAAGTAATAAAAGGCACACTTTGTCACAGTCAGAATATAATATATAGATATTGATAAACTGTCTTCTCATCCCTTAGGGAGAGTAGATCACATTGGAGAGTATTTAAGGAAGTAGCTTCATTTTTAAGGATAGTTTCTATCAGATCAGTGATTTCCACACTTTTGATAGCATATTTCCATCAATCTACTTTTTTTTTTTTAACATTTACCCTCTCTTATTTATAATTCTATTCCGGAACTGATGTACTAAACCTGAATATGTTATGAAATATACTCAGAAACATGCAGATGAGCTAAGGGTGTCATAAAATTTAAAAATATTTTTTGTTTTACTTATTAATTGTATTTACATTGTTTCATTCTTATGAAGACTATCATTATCTTGGACGATCATTATCATTATTATCTTGGACAATTCCGTGACTGATTATGCCTCATTATTTTAAAAATATTGATTTACAATACTTTGAAATACAGCAATCTCAAGACCCATTTAAAATTACCATGGCCAAAAAAGATACCTCACAAGGAAACGCACACGCAACTGAAAAGTCACATCATTATCTGGTTACAACTCATGAGCCACATTTTGTAATCAGACCCATCAATTATGCAGAAGTTTTTTTAGTAAAATTCTGACAGTGAATCTTCCTCTTCCCTGATGTCTATCAGTTGTTCCTGAAAACTAATGAGGTGTTACATTTTCATATTTTTAACAAACGGGCTTACACCTCATTAAAATTATTCTATTTTAGCAGATTATTTTACAGGTGGAAAACTCTGTTGCTGGAATTTTAAAGTAGGAAATTAAGATAGAGATTTTGTTTTGTTTTAAGAGGGAGTATTAGTAGGTAAAGTATTTATATTTTTTTGAGCTCAAAGTCATGTTATAAGGGGAACATTTCTAAACACGCATCTTTAACATACTTTTTACATGGCATACCTTTCTTTCAAAACAGTCTTATATTGCTAAAACATCACTTTTATCTTAATGAGACAGATGACTCTCAATGTACCTATTGAGTAGCATACTACTTGCAGCTACTTCTCTTTACCTAAAAAGACAACACTATTGTCTTTTTGTAAAAGACATACATAATTAAGTTGGACAACTCTCTAAAATAGTTTTTCATAAGACAACGAGGAAACATATATATGGTACAGAATATTTTCTTGGTCATTCCCCACCTTATCACAAGGTATTATACAATTTCTACTTTTAAGACGATATCATCCATAAATCTATTTCATCTGTCACAGAAAAAATAATGGTATGTTGTAATGTGCTAGGATCAAGCTAACTATTGAAAGTGAAACCATTAGCCCATCCACACTGTGGAACTCTACCTCCTCCCTCAGGACACCCAATGGAACATCGGTGACAAATGAATGTCCAAGTGAGGGAGTGAGGGCCCCAGTATCACTCTGAACATTAAATAAAAGTGAAGTTTATTTCTTGCAATTCTATAGGTAGGTGTGTCCACGCATGAATGTGTGGATCCGCATATTGTATAAAATGCTCTGGCATTTTGAGTCCATGGGACATTTCATACTCCTACTTTGAAGACCCTGAGATTAATCTCCTCATCAGTTTTTGGTATTGGTGAGATTGAATCTGCCCCCAGAAAATAAAGGCGAGTTGAGTTGATCATCTACCTGACTCAGGCTCAAGTACATGCCTTTTAGATAATTCACAGAATGCACTTGCTCGACACTTGATCCAACTAGTGTAAAGAAGCACAGATTTGAGGAGAATTTTACGCTATTTAGATTTGTGAGGTGATTTTGATATAAAGTAGAATCATGTTAATGATTACTGTAAGTACTTTTTTGGTAATTATTTCTGTCCGCCTAAGAAACTGGGGATGGTAAGGTGATATAATGCCTTGCTGTTGTTCATTGTTGGTTCAGTTTTGTCTTTTTGAGTATTTTTGGTCTTGTTTTGTCAGTGTGTATGTGTGTGTGCATGCACATTATATATCCATCTTTAAAAATGTAAAACACACTTAGGAAAAACCATGAAAGACACATAAGGAGACGGGTATATCATAGTACTCCAGCTTTTCGGTAAAATGGCTAGGATATGATGGGAATCCCAATTAAAAACTACTGTTAGTTTTGTTTGTGTTTTTTGTTTGTTCTTAGTTTGGTGGGTTTTTTGTTTTCGTTTTTATATGTTTGTTTGATTACTGCAGCTCAGCCATTACTATTTGAGGGGATTTGTTTCCATAGCTACTAAGTAGGAAGTGTAGTTCATTCACTCTTAGGTGGAATGGAAAATCTCTCCCTAACCTTTATATCCTAAGTTTTTCATTTCTGTCATATATTAGAGAATTTCATGTTACGGTGAAATATATGGTTATCATGATCATTATAATTTTACTAATGGCCCAGCTGTTTTCCATCTCCTTGTCCAAGTGACAGTTGTCTCTTGATTGCTAAGATGTTCAATGGCGTAACTTTTGGTCCTTCCACTGTTTGATTTCCATTTAAGAAGCCATTTAAATAGACAGTAAAATTCTAAAGGAATTGAATTCTATATGTGCAATTTCATACACTGATTCATTCTTGGTAAGGAAGAGATGATGATTTAGAGCCCATTTAGATTTTTGAATGAACAGAAAGGCTAATTTCTGCCTCATTAACTTATCCTATGAATTTTCAATTCGACCAATTCTGAATGACTACTCCCACATCAGTTTAGGTTTTTGGTTAATAGGTAGTTATAATTCATATTTATAGCCACTTTTCACACTAGAAAATTTTGCCCCTAAATTCTGCCCATCTTTATAACTGTTAAATATATGCTATTTTAGAGGAAAATGTCCTTAAGCCTTTGTTAACTCTGTGGATCATACCACAAAATAGGGGATGACGCTTTTTAGTTTATTTTAGTTAATAACAGAATTTAACAGATATGATTAGAAGCCTCATACTGGAAAACATGAAATAATTTAAAATATTGAAAATTTAATTATTAAAAAATCATTCCTTCAGTTCGTTTTATTTAAAAAGTCAGTTAATTTTATCAGGACAGATGTTAACTATTGCATATTTAAATATTTTTGTTAGTAAATATGTTAAAATTTAACATGAATTCAATAATGTAAAAAATTCACATCCCAAAATGATAAAAAAAATATATAATTATATAAATTGAAGTGACTATTATTAAACAAATACCATAAAATACTTTAAATACTGTAAATAAAATATTCTCACCTTTGCCCTTTTCCTACCTTACTGAGTTCCATAATTTTGATCACTGGGTACATGGACCTTGCATTTGACCATCCCACAAATTAGCTGACATGAGCTATACCAAAAAACTGGCTCAATCATAAATAGATGTTGTGGTCCAGCAAAGTGATTTTTCAAATTAAATAAAATTTAAACCCAACCTCCAATAATTTCTGTAATTTCTAAGATAGATCCCTTCCTGCCCTAATAAATTCATTAGGTTAATCATTTTAAAAAAATTTTGGAAGGATATCTAAGCATCATTTCTTTTTAAAAATTTTTTTTTCAACGTTTATTTATTTTTGGGACAGAGAGAGACAGAGCATGAACGGGGGAGGGGCAGAGAGAGAGGGAGACACAGAATCGGAAACAGGCTCCAGGCTCCGAGCCATCAGCCCAGAGCCTGACGCGGGGCTCAAACTCACGGACCGCGAGATCGTGACCTGGCTGAAGTCGGACGCTTAACCGACTGCGCCACCCAGGCGCCCCTCTAAGCATCATTTCAAGACGTTCTCTCTATATGTCGGGTCCTGCCAGTGATAGAATTTTAATATGGTTCTTGCATTTGTGATTCACCTGAGTAAATGAATAGGAGCATCTTAATTGTATATTAAGGCATCGATAACTTTATTAACTTTAACAACTGGATGAAAATTTACTTCTCATGATTTTAGTACTGGTCTGAAATAAAAATATATACTCTAAAAATCCTCTGTTTAGGCGTGCCTGGGTGACTCAGTTGGTTAAGCGTCTGACTCTTAGTTTTAGCTCAGGTCATGAACTCATGGTTCATGAGTTCAGGTCCCGCACTGGGCTCCATGCTGGAAGTGAGGGGCCTACCTAGGATTCTCTCTCTCCCCCTTTTCCTGTGCCCCTCCTCTGCTCTCTCTGTCTCTCAAAATAAATAAACTTAAAATACATTTAAAAGTAATATATTAAAAAATATAAATAAATAAATAAATAATAAATAAATAAATAAATAAATATCCTCTGTTTATATTTGCCATTAGTCATGAGAACTGCTAAGGTCTCCTTTTTGTTGTTGGTTATCATCTTTAATGATACCACACTGATATGTGGGTACTGACAGTGGAGTTGATTAATACAGGTATTCCCAGTATGGTTACATGGAATATTAGTGACAAAGATATTCTTTCTTAATGGATTTAATAAACTTTATGGGCCTGCTACTCCTATTTATACAACAGTCTGGTAAAGACAATATCTTTTGGCCCAGAATTTCATATTTAAATGTTTACCTTTTTTTGCTTGATAAGTCTCTTGCTCTACAGAGAACAGCACTCTTCTGGTTGCTCCTCCATTTGAATAATTACTAAGTGCAGGAAATTGGTTGTGTCTCCAAGATAGCAAGATAATTTGAATATGTTAGTAACAGAGGGAAGGTATTCAAGGTTAGACTTTTTGCTGCATTTGAGGTTCTGTGGTTATTTGTTCTAGTGATAATGACACAGGCTAACTCTCAGACAGTAAAAGAAGTCAGATTTTGCCTTCAAAGAAACTTGTTTCTTGATGGTTTTCCAGTGCTCTCAAATGCACGTGTCAATCCACTAAGCAAAAGAAAACAAACTAAAAGCAAATTGTCTTTCCTCACAACTCTGACTACTTACATCTCACCTGCGTTTCTGTCTTGCCTCATTCCAAGGATGAATCTTAACCTGAGCGGGAGCAATTTCAAGAACTCAGAGCAATTAGTAAGCATAAAATAATAATATGATGGACTGAGCAAGAGATATGCTGCTGGCTTTATGTATTATCAATCCTCACATCAAACCTCAAATTCAGCATCATTTCCCCCAAATGCATACATTAGGAAATTATTCCTTAACTCTCCATTATGTGCATTTGAGAGCATTGAAAAAAATATCAAGAGATAAGCCATCTCAGGAGGCAAATGTATTTCCTATCATCCGGGAGAAATATTTTAAAACAACATCTAAAACCAGGATATAGTCCATGAGGATGGAGTCTGTGTGTATAGTTTTTAAGGGATAGTATGTAACTTCAGATATTACTTTGCATATTTAACTTTCTATCAAATAAAATATTGTAAGTTTGTAATTTAGTAGGAAAAAAAAGAGAAAGGTTTTCCTGTATGTCACTTATGTCAAACTTCAATTGTTAAAATTTCCTGCTTATTACTCTAGAATGAGCACCACACCTAGAATGATGCGGTGCTAAGGCTACCACCTTGCTCTATTTATATGAACAAAAGGGTTTTGTTCTATAGAAATAGGATAAGGTTACTTATACCAGAGGATCCTGTATTCTATGATGATTATGGACCAGTGTTTGAATCTGATCCTCACTGTTTGTACCTGATCTTCATTCACTGGTAATTTAAGAGTCAGTGTTTACAAAGCACTATAGATTTTGGCCATCATGGTTTCTACCACTGATGCTGACTGCATGGTCCACCTTGTATTTGGTCAGTTTTATATCACCATGTTGCCCAACTTCGTCTCCTCCAAGGAGCATTAGCATCTTACTTGGTACAGATTTTTTTCTCTATCATACCAAACATGATCAGATCCTCAGAATTCTGTGGACAGCTTAAAGGAAATAGTATCAGACCAAACCTAACTCAAGAGACTGTACTCTGCGTGATTAAAAGATTGTTTAAGCAAGTATTTGTTTTCACGTGCAGTTTCCATATTGAGTATTATGAACATAAAGAAACACTGTGAATCAAATTAATACTGTAAGTCATTGTAGGTATAATTACTTGCTTTTTATATCCACTAGAGTAAAATTGTCCACAGCAGTTTTAATAAGAAATGCTATTGAAGGCTTGCTGGTTTCATACTCTAACATGACACCAATATGCTTGATTTTCCACTGTTTTGTGGAAGGATGGATTGCAGGTTTCCATTGAGAATTATTCCTGGTCAATTAAAAAAAAATTTTAATGTTTCTATTATTTTTGAGAGAGAGAGAGAGAGAGAGAGAGAGAGAGAGAGAGAGAGACATGGCATGAGTGGGGGAGGGGCAGAGAGAGAGGGAGATACAGAGTCTGAAGCAGGCTCCAGGCTCTGAGCTGTCAGCACAGAGGCCAACTCAGGGCTTGAACCCACGAACAATGAAATCATGACCTGAGCCAAAGTCAAACGCTTAACCCGCTGAGCCACCCAGGCACCCCCTAGTCAATTCTTGATGATGTCAGAGAAGATTTCTTGATTAACAAATGACAATGATACGTGTATATTGCTGTTAATGATGGTAAACTAAATGACATTGAGTTATCAAACAAAAAAAAATAAATAAACTTTGACTATAAAATGGTGGGTCCCATAGATTTTCTGATATCTTATAATTAAAAAGAATTATTCACTTCTCAGTCATTTAGAAAAACTTGACTTTCATGATAAATGACATAATATAAAAGAATTTGAAGAAAAGTCACAATTTTTATTATTCTAACTCATTTGTTTGAGAGGGTAAGGCATAAATCAATATGTATTTTTATAACACGATATTTTTCTCATTATCCATTTCAAATTTATATATTTTTATAGTTTTTCTATTTCTATATAAATCATAGGGTTTATTATTAACAGTTTTCTTTTTGCTATCGCCATAAACGTGGTTGTCAGTAGCTTAGCACCCATGAGTAACCTAGCAACAAGTCAGCTTTCTAGCAAGTAAGAAATAAATGCAAACAAAGTATTATGGAAAAAAGCAGTTCAGTTTCAGAATATTAGTGCATGTATACTGTTAACAATCAAGATGAAATCTTCTAATTTGGGGAAAATTGCGTGACAATAGGTATTGAGTTTTCTAGTAAATAATAACAATGTCAGTGAAATCTCGTCTCCTTCATTCAGAAAAAAAAAAAAATGGAATCTATTTCAGACTGCAACACTGTTGACTAGGTAACTGAATATATGTGTCTTCCCTGGAAGCCTATTCATTACAGATTAGATGAGAGGAGTGTCTTGGCATGTTTTCACTATGTGGTAGATGAGTTTACTAGATGGAGTTTCAACAATAAACCTTCCTGACAGTGATGTATTGTTAATCTCTTAAATAGGTTTAGAATAAATGTTTTATTTTATTTTGAAAGGGTTGTGCTTATAGTACTGAACTTTTGGAGGGATCTTTTTCTTGGAAATACTGTAAAACATTCCACCTTGTGTTTTACATGCTGAGACTTTGGTATATTTAATATCAGTTTCTTTTGGTGAAATTTAACTTATATAATTACTGTTTATTTTCATTCAGAAAATAGCTCTTCTGTGTTTAGTTGTCAGGTCATAAAGGAAGTATATCAGGTATTGGAGAAAAGCTGTAGCTTTATAGGATCATCATTTGCATGATGAATAGACCCAGGTAGGGAAGGAAATACATACTGGTGAATACCTTCCATTAAATAGCACAGCTTCTATTCTGTGCCACAGGCAGAATTACTTGGTCTTTCTCAATCTGACGGGCAGTTCACTGCACTTCAAGAAATCTTAGTGCCCCATGGAAGATTTAGGTAAGGGACAGAAGGATAGGATATGAGCTGAACATACGATTGTGCATTTAAAATGAATGCATAGAATTGTAGAACTAGAAAGCATCTTCTCTCTGGCGAAGATTACTTTTCCCCAAATCCCTCAAGTTTTAGGTTATTTTTAAAATATAACCTTAAATGACTGAATTGTTTGTTACTATAATCACGATTGGGATATGAGCTCAACTCTGACATCTTTCCCTCAGTAGCCACACAAATCTCTCTTCTTTGGGGAAGAGGAGAATAAAAATCATGAGATCCTTAAAGAGAGAGCCAAACCAGATGGTCTGACTTCATCTATATGTGAGACCTTTGGTCACTTACATTATTTGGATTGGAGTGAGTCACCTTAAATAAAGGAAAGAATATTCTTTACATGAGAAACATTTACCTACCCTTGAAGACATCTGACTACATTGAATAGATCAATTGCATGAATTTATATCCAAAATGTCTTGACAGAATAATATGGTCTATATTGATGATGCTACTCATGATGGCTGTAGTCCTTGGTCAGTTGTTCAGAAAAGTGACATTTTAGACGTGACATATGCACATTAACTTCCCCTTCCAGCATAGATGTTCACTGGGATCATGTTGTTGAAAAAATATCATCCTTTATTTTGGGAAGTTGAATTCCTAGAGGGCAGAGGTGATCTTATTTTTTATCCAGTGTGTAGTATAGTTCCTTATAAGCAATAAGCTTTAAACAGATGATTATTTTTTTGTAGATGTGTTACAAAGACCCATTACAGTCACTGAAAGTATATTAAAACAAACTACAAAATATGTGTTAGAAAGTGATGAAACACTTAAATAATATATGCCCTTGTAGAGGAAATAAAGCTTAAGGATCCACTAGGGACATAAGTTAATTACCATAAAATATTGTTACATTGTGAAGTTGATCTAAAAGGAACTGTACTTGTTGTTGCAGGTTTGGTTACAAAAGTACGGCTACCTTCCACCAACTGACCCCAGAATGTCGGTGCTGCGCTCTGCGGAGACCATGCAGGCCGCCTTAGCTGCCATGCAGCAGTTCTATGGCATTAACATGACAGGAAAAGTGGACAGAAACACAATTGAGTAAGTAATGGCATCCACACTCTCACTTTTTTTGGTCCTTGAGCCAAACTAAGTAGTCGGATAAAGTTTAAGTGAATTCCACCAACCACGAGTGTAGCAATTTGTCTCATGTCTCTTTTCCTTGGAATTTGAACTGTGTTAACTCTACTCCCCTATGATGTCAGGTTTGTCAAAGCCCAATTTACTCGCCTGACTTTTGCAGCACAGTTTCAAAATAGGGGGGAAGAAAGTAAAAAAAAAACAATGAGAGTCAAAGTCAATGTACAGTTGAAGCCATTACAAGAGCTACAGGCACTGTTGTGTTGGAACTGGCTTGTGCTGTTGTTATTGTACACATCTCTTCCCTGTTAAGTAACATCATCTCAGTAGCTTGAAATTGACCAAAGTAGAAATATTGACACTAAGGAAAATGGGAAACAATACAAATAAGGGCTTTTTTTGGAGGAAGAGGGGTAAGGGTGTCAGAGAACCAGTTAACAGTTTATTAGCTTCCTATCAGTGGCAATTCTCTCCACATGAGTTAAATCAAGGAGAGGTTTACCGCAAGTCTTTTCCTTCAGTTTTTTACTAGCAAATGGCTTGTTTTTAACTCCTTAATGGGATTTGTTATTTTATTGACTGAGTCATCAGTCATTTGTTAATTTATTTATCCAACCAATAACTCATTAGTGTAGCTAGACATAACCACAGATTATCTTACCACAGGTACACTGTGAGTTCTGTAACATTATGAAACAGCATTATTGTTTTTTGGACAGCAAAGGAGGAAGTGATTAATTCTTTCAGTGCAGGGAAGAATCATTTGTGTTTATTGAGTCCTTGATACTCACAAAGTAAATCTACTTCATCATTTAATATGATCATCATACATCAGCCCTCCACAGTAGGGAAGACAAGGATACATTTTTTTTCTCTCTCTACTTTTTCAAATAAGGAAACAGAAAGTCAAAGGCTAGGTGAAATCCAGAGTAGTTACAGAATCCAGACCTTTTAATGTTTGGTTGGAGGGCTTTCTACTATTCCATGCTGTGGACCTTGAGAAATGACACATTTATTTTTCTTTTTAAACCTTAAATACCTGAAATGTCTGTGCTCAGGTATGTATAATTTTCACATATTAAACTAATTAAATATATGATTTAAAAATTATTTTGGCCTTCTAATACTTACATCATTATATTAGTCATACTATTTCTATTTCATCAAGACCGGGAAAGCACATAATAAAAGGCTTGAAGATTAAATGTCAAAGCAGTTTGGAAAAATAAATGTATTACCTCTGCTAGCATTTTAAGAGATACATAAATATTAACTTTGGTATACATCTGGGAAAATAGAACCAAGAATTAATGTAGTGCATTCTGTAAGAATGAGAATCTTGTTATCAATATTGGGAATAGACTTGGATATTTTGAACCTGCTGCCCTCTGTTCATTGCAATTCTCCCTTAATAGTGTCCTAAATAAATACAGATTTAAATTAATTTTAATTAAAGTTGTAAATTAATTTTAAATATAGCCTATTATATTAATAAGCAAAACCAGCAAATCCTGCATTTTATTGCTGTGTATAGTAGAGAATTCCATTTAAATTATATTTTTAATCCCAACATTTTACAAAGTGCCCTGGACAGCTTTTTTGCTCCCTCACGCAGGGCTGTTGTCTTCTGATCCACTTTCCTGGAATGGATGACACAGTTTTTAAAAACACAATAAATTGATGGGGCACCTGGGTGGTTCGGTCATTTAAGCCTCAGACTCTTGGTTTCACTCAGGTCATGATCTCACTGTTGTGAGATGGATCACCTCTTGGGTCCATGCTGGGCCTGGGGCCTGCTTGGGATTCTCTCTGCCCCTCTCCTGCTAGCATGTGTATGTACTCTTGTCTCTCGCAAAATAAATAAACTTTAAAAAAATAACAATAAATTGAGAACTTGGGAAACAAACTCCTTTGATTCTGCTTACTACTAGATATTAAAATTCAGAAAGTAGGAGCACCTGGGTGGCTCTATCAGTTAAGCGTCTGACTCTTGATTTCTGTTCAGGTCATGATCTTGTGGTTCGTGGGTGTGAGCCCCGCATCGGGCTCTGTGCTGACAGCCCAGAGCCTGGAGCCTGCTTCGGATTCTCTGTCTTCCTCTCTCTCTCTGCCCCTCCCTGCTCACATTCTGTCTCACTCTGTCTCTCAAAAATAATAAACGTTAAAAATTTTTTTTAATAAAATAAAACAAAATTCAGAAAACAGAGTTCCACGGAAGGTGGCATCCGTGTTTCCTGTGAGTTTTGAGAGCTCCTGCTGGTCATTGGAAGGACTCACGATAGATAGGTTTGATTTCCTAAATCAAACCTGAGATAGCTGGGAAAAAAGTCTTTGTCAGGAGATTTTGGAAGAAGAATGTGTGCAGGATTTATTTTGGCCCCTTATGTTAAAAGGATCTGAACAGTTTTCAGTTGATCTTTGGCAGGACAACGCAAAATGCAAGGGTGGAGAGAAGGACAGTGGTCTTTTTCTGCCACACAGTGGCTTAAATTCCAGACCAGGAGAAATAATTGTGTCAATGTGTAGGAGTTACAGTAGCATTTCTGTGAATTATAGCATTGTAGAGAAAAGATCAACTCTATAGGTAACCCTTAACTTAAACACAACCAGTGTTTTGGTCTGTTTTCTTTAACCAAACTTTGTTCTAATTTAGTTTTTTCTTCTTTTTTTTTTGAATCGGAACTGCATCTTTTCCTTTACATAGAGTGTTATTCCTAGGTGAGTCCACTAAAGCCTCGTTAAACCCTCATCATCGTCCCTTCCTAGACTGCCATGCTTCTTTTGTCCTTTATGGCACTTTCATTGTCACTCAGACTAGAAACCCTGTGGCTTCATTGGCCTCCTGGCTGGTTTTGTTCCACTGATGTATCTCCACTCGTGACATGTTGTTGCTCAGGGTACTCAGCTCAAATAATGTACTATTTTTGTAAGTATAAACCCTATAATCATGCTACTTAAGCAATTGTCTGTGCTTCTGTAATCTCAAATGAATGTGTAATAACAATCCATGCTGAAATTGTACTCTGTTATTTTACATGGTCAAATTATAAAGTATGAATTTTTATCTAAACCTTATTACGTAAAATATGGACTACAATTATAGACCTAAAATTACTCCTCAGTATTAAAATAATGTCTTAGGATTCATTTTCAGATGCTATAAACTTTTATCTAATTTTAGGCTCTTGTCAAGATCAATTGTTTTAAATTAAATAATTATGTCCTCCTTTGTCAGACATCATTTGGTGTATTCAATCTAGAATTCATGGTTAATTAAAAGTAAAGATACAATTGTGGTAATCCCTATATTATGTTGAAGGAATTAACCATTTTTAAGCAACAGATTTAAGTATTACCTAAATGGCATATTGCTTTTATGTTAGTTGTCATTGGTGTTGGAGAGATAGTAATGAATACTTATTCCCCCACCCCAAAATGAGCTCATAATCGTATGTTGCAATGGTTCTTTTAAATTTTGGGTTGCTTAGCTAATTTTTGTAAGCAAACTCACTTAAATTCCTTAGTAAGTGAAGCAATTTATGTTATGCGTAAAAAAAGATTATATTAAGCAAGGAAAGAAAAAGCTAGCAAGGCAATAATGAAAATGAGTCTAATGTGTTTTTACAATATTAATGGTAGGTATTTTTAAATTTTAATTCATCTTTATGTGTGCACAGTATCATCATGCATTGAAGTATGCTTAATGAAGTATGATTTTAAGGTGATCTTTTTTATTTCTCTCCACATATATGCATACACATATATACACACATATATGAACACACACACACATATATATACATATATACATGAATACATAAATATTAGATGATCTGAGTAATTCTAATT
Organism: Puma concolor; assembly: GCF_028749965.1. Classification (NCBI taxonomy): domain Eukaryota; kingdom Metazoa; phylum Chordata; class Mammalia; order Carnivora; family Felidae; genus Puma; species Puma concolor. The sequence continues at coordinate 48,188,168 of NC_141684.1, forward strand.
TATTTAAATCATGCAAAGAAAGGCATCTTAATTAAAATGAATTTAAGACTGAATATGTAGCTTTTTTCAAATAATTTTTATGAAACTACAGTGGTATTTGAATTCTCCTAATTTGAGAATTGAAATGTTTATTTAGATATGTCAAGAAACATAAGCTTTGGGGCTTAATTTTCAATATGTTTCATGATTTTTACTCATTTGTCTAAATTATCAAGTTAAGACTCCCTTTCAATCTACATATACAAGATAGGTTCATCAGTAATTAAATTTCTTTTTCTTTATTTCTGAATATAACAATGGTACTCAATCAGTATAACTTTATAAGATGGACCAATCCCTTTTTTGGTAACTCCCTAAGGATAGTTGGTAGCTAAATCAGCATACCTACATTTTGAACCCTAAGTTAATTTACTTTTAAAAAAATCTTAACAATTCCTGGACTTGGTTGTATGAGGACAAACAAAATCTAAGGAATTTTAAAGTAATAAAAATAAGGGGCGTCTGGGTGTCTCAGTCTGATTAAGTGCCTGACTTTGGCTCAGGTCATGATCTCAGTTCTGAGTTCAAGCCCTGCGTCGGGCTCTGTGCTGACAGCTCAGAGCCTGGAACCTGTTTTGGAGTCTGTGTCTCCCTTGCTTTCTGCCCCTTCCCTGTTCACTCTCTGTCGCTCTCTCTCAAAAATAAATAAGCATTAAAAACACTTTTTTTAAATAAATAAACTAATAAAAATAAGCGTATTTAAAAATATGTAAAATGATCTTTTGAGGACAACCAACCATAAATAGTAGATACTACTCTTACCTTTCTTTCGAACATGGAAAAGCCTGGAACCGAAAACTGTTAACTATATGATGCGGATGAACCTTGTTCTTACATTACTAATTCGTAAGTCACAAAATATAATTTTGTGAGTGGCTTCTCTTCTCATGGTAAGAGTAAATATGTGTGCACAGTCACTGTGTGGTACAAATCCCTACTCCAAGGGACACCATTCCAATTGTATGTATTTTATTGAAGTGCCATCTTCCTGCAGCCCCACTACAGGGCCACAAGTTGTGTGGATTAAACTTGAAGGCATCATTTAGAGTCATGTGGGTGGCCCTATATATTCAAGTCATGTGGGTGACTTGAATACCCAACTCATTGAAAAAAAATTACTGAAACCAGTGAAGCAGTGAACACTGTCTCATATATAGTGACTCTTATTACTGCAAATTTGTTTAGAAGTTTGTGGCTACTTTATTTTCATAAAATAAAGTATCTGTTGGTATCTGTATTATCAAAACACCAGGATATCCCTGTTTTGAATAACAAAGTATGTTAACACATAGGTTAAGGCGAACTGAAACATGTTGATATCAGTTGACTGCTACTGCTGTTGCTTCAACAAGTACAGCCACTTCCTGATATTTGTAAAATAATAATTATTATAAGTTAATAATCATAGCAGTTACTATTTGCCAGGCACTGTTCTAAGTGTTTTACATGATTTAACTAATTTAATCCTCACATTTACTCAATAATATTATCACTTCCAGTTTGTAGATGATGAAATGGAGAAATAGAAACAGTAGTCTGACCAATGTCATGGGGCAGGTGAGTTGGTGGAGGTAAGGTAGGAACCGTAGCAGTCTAGCTCTAGGATCTCTGCTCCTCACTTTTACAATATAGCTCCTTTTCTTTTCTTTTCTTGTCTTTTCTTTTTTTTTTCTTTTCTTTTCTTTTTTTCTCTTTTTTCTTTTCTTTCTTTCTTTTCTTTTCTTTCTTTCTTTCTTTCTTTCTTTCTTTCTTTCTTTCTTTCTTTCAGAGAGAGAGACAGCAAGCAGGGGAGAGGGGCAGAGGGAAAGAGAGAGAAGACAGTCTTAAGCAGGCCCCATGCCCAGCTGCAGAGCCCGACACAGGGCTCATTCCCACGACCCTGGGGTCATGACCTGACCTGAAATCAAGAGTCAGGTGCTCAACCCACTGAACCATCCAGGCGCCCCTATAACTCCTTTCAAGAGCACTGATTTTAGATATTTTTTCCTTTTTAAGTTAAGCTAATTTAAATAAAGCCATTAATGACCTATGCAACTAATTGAAAAATGTTCTCGGTTCTAAACAATTAAATCAATACTGAAAATCAATATTATATTTATGAAAACTGAGGAGGTACTATTATTTACACCTTGTAAGTGCCAAATAACTTTCTTGTGGCTCCCTCTCTCCCCCAGTACCCATTCTCATGTCTTTGCTTTGGAATACCAACTTAAAATTTTTAGCAAATGAGTCAGTAATGAAGCACATGTGTATGAGCTGTGTGTTGACACACAGAAAAAATAAGTATGTTTTAGCAATGGCACTTTCACCAAAAAAAGCACTGTTTGAAAATAGCATGCACGTGTGTTTGCATACACATAGGCTCTCTTCAACCCATGTTTCTTTCTTGTGATATAGCTGTTACCTTACGTGAAACTATCAATCCAATCCGTTCTACTTGTACGTTTAGAGTTTTGCATTCTCATGTTATTATGGGGTTTATCAAATTCATATATGAATGCATCTAACACTTGGTACATGATATATAGAATTAAATCCCAGTGCCAGTCTCGACCTGAATAACAATATTAACATGCCAATTTTACCATTAGTATTAGACATTTAATTTCTTGGTGAGTACTGTTAAATGTTAATCGTTATTTTTATCCACAAAGAACTTTAAAAATTGTAGTAGAAAGAACCTGACTGCTTATGAGATTAAAGAATAATTTAAATGTTTGGAGTCATATAAGAAACCTGAAGACCGATTTAGCTGAGATACTGTGTGTCTTATTCAGTGGCTTGATGTGCTTCAATCATATTTGGGAGATTTTACATATTTTAATATATAATACTTGCCAATATCTCTTTGCTAGAATATTTGGATACAAATATTGATGAAGTTAACATACAGTGTTCTCAACCTGACCAACCTTTATTAGGACTTCTTTGCATTAAATTACTGATTGGTATTAGATCATTCCTGTTCTTATGTTTATTTCTTACACTTAAGTTATCTACTTTATGATTTGGTTTTATATAAAAGTATGTACACAATGTCCATGCAGTAAGCATTTGCTCAAGGCACAGACCTGGAAAGAGTTACAAAGTCTTCAAGCAACCTGGATAGTAGGGAGATCACCATGTGCAAAAAAGATATGCAGACTCAATCTATTTGCTTCATGTTCCTTATTGGAGACTTTACTGCGTATTGGCCCCGTACCTGGCTCTCTGCCCTGACTCAGGCCGGCGGACAATAGAGACACAAATCAGAATACAGAGTATAATGCATGCTGTGTTGCGATGGTAAACTGTACCTATATGAGTTGCATAATGAAGGATGTTTAGGATTCTCAGTGTGAAAAGAGAGAAAAAGTTATCCCAGACAGACGTCACTACATAGAAAGGTAGAAAGAGGTTTACTTCTTTAGTAACCTGAATGGATCTTGGGAAGTAGGGGGACAGGGTATCCTCCCTAAGTAGGCCTGAATCAGATTCTTTCCATATAAGCGTTTCATGCCCAGAGCATGTAGAAAAAACATCTGTGCTCTGGAAAGATTTATCTTTAGGAGCAAGAAGGAAAGCATTTAGACAGCGAGAGGGAAAGAAATTTGGAAACAAAAGAGACAGCCTCCTGATTGATTAGAGGAGACTGAGAAAAGAGCAGTGGTGGATATTACCTAGGTATTAGCTTGGGCATTAGAAGGAGGTTAAGACTTTTGGCTGAAATAAGGCATCAGAGGAATTGGTACAGATCTGGGGTAAGAAAATTGTAATTTTTTATTACATGTAAAATTAGAAATAATGACAGGGTATCTTGGAAGAGATGTGACAGCTCTTAGCCCATTATATAGTATTTTTTTTTTAATCATGGATGTCCTTCCTATAGACTGTAAACTCAACAAGGGCCTTTTGCCTTGTTTATCTTTTCAGCCACACTTTTTCTTTATATCTCATAACATGTTGTGAAAGCTGAAAAATATTATAAGATGAATGAATAAGGATGGAATGAGTAAATAAATGTAACTAGTAGTTGGAACATAAGAAAAAATATATATTTAATGGGCAAAGGCCTAAGAAACATATAAAGAATTCAGAGATATCTTTCAGCACAAAAATTTAATACTCATCCATAAAAACCCTATCCTTTGGAAGATGCAATGCTTCACTGAGAAAAAATTTACTAGATCCAACATATGAATAACTTAAAATGGAAATTTATATCAGTAAATTTAATTTTCTTTTCAATTGTTAACTTCATGTTTTAATTTTATTGATTATTAATTTTAAACAATATATCCTCATTGACAATACATTTTATCCTGATAATAGGTAACACCGTTTTGTGAAATTTTATCCCCTTATCCATTTCAAAATTATTTCTCTTCCCAGAGTGAGAACTTAAATATTTTTCTTAGCAAAATGTAAATGTAACCACTTCCCACATCTGGTAAATTTACTCATATTTAATAATTATATATTGTTTATTCTGTTAGTACTTTCAGTGAGATAAGTAAGCATAAATACCTGCCTTAGGAATATTATAATTTTTGCTGAGAGTATAATTAATGAAATATCCATATGTAAAAGCCACTTATCATAATAAACCCACCATTAATGCTTAATATTTCCATGTTAAATCTATATCTATGCCTTATAATATGTAATAAAAATTAATAACTTTTCATTAAAAATTACAAAGTTTCCCTATCCATTTATTCATTAAATATCTTTTATATTCCAGGGTTTGTAGCAGGTACCAGGATTATACAGATGCCCTGCCCTTGAGTGTTTTACAGGCTAGTGAAATGTGTCTCAAAAAAAACTGGTTTAGGAATGTTCTGGGAATAGTATTTAAAAATAGAAGATCTCCATTCTCAACTCTACAGAGTTTGATCCCTAAGGGCCATATCACCTCTTAGGAGTTTGGAAACTTTAATAAAGGGAAAGAGACATTTCTGAAGTAACTCCACGATGCATTTTAGACTAGGATGGAATTTGTGAAGTCTGATAATTGCAATGTCTACATTATTACTAGGAAAAAAAAGAGAGAGAGAGGGAAACTTTTTTCAGTGCTTACTGGAAAATTGTCATCTTTCTTAAAAAGCAAAATTCATGATTTCATTGTTGCATGAGGTCATTATTATAAGCACTGATTAGCTGATTTATCCATGTAACATGTAAACTATTCTTTCATTTTCCCCAAATGGACATCTTTTGATAGTCATCTCTACAGTCAATTATTTTCCATTTAAAGAGTATAGAAATTATAAAGTATTTGGTGAAATACAACGAAAATTGATTCTTTTCTCATTTCTACTTGCTGAAGCATGTAGCACCGTGAACTCTGCATTAGCTTTGCAATTGATAAATTAAATGTGTTAATGAATGGTAAAGGCATTTTTTGAGTCACTAAAGAAACACTTCTCAAAATCATGATAATCTTTCTTTTTAGGTAAGAAGCAAGACTACATAGAAAACAGGACAATGGTAAAAAGAGACTTAGAAAAGTTACACAACTGTATCTTGTATAAGTGTTAAAAAATTAGTAAATCAAAAAGCATGTCATTTTCCTAAGATAACGATGTTAAACCTTATTTGTGTGATATTAAACCTCATATCCAGAAAAAAAAATTAATCATTGAATTTAGTTATTACTAATTTAAAGCAAATGGATGTTGCTTAGAAATTGGGGTAATGAGCAAAGTAAAAAGAAGAAAAATTGGAGAAATGCAAATGTTATTTAAACAGTTTACTTCTATGTAAGCTAGAAGAGAGAATAGCATATACCTTCTTGAATCCTGAAATTTAAGGTTATTTAATAGATTTTAAAAATTGTTGAATGTTCAAGTTGGAAGACACCTTAGTGAAAATTTATTTTTTAAAGTCTCATTCTATGAATGAGACTAGGGATTAATGACTTGCCCAAGATCACAGATCTTGTTAAAAACAGATTCTAGTTAGAAGCTTAAGAGGACTTCAGTCTATAGTAAGCTCAAAGTAAATTAGAGAGACAACGAATATCTAAGAGAGCTGAGTTCAAAACGAACGATTCTTGATCATTCAGGGGAAAAAATAATGCTTTCTACTTGGGTTCAAACTGCATGAAAATTGACAATTTTCTTCTTTAGGTTTTCCCATTTTCATCATCACTGTCATTGGTTAACTTCCCAACTGACTTCCTTTTGAAATGAATGATTAGAGTTGTTGGTAACTAACCGGAAAACCCTGCTTTTTGCAGCTGGATGAAGAAGCCTAGATGTGGCGTACCTGACCAGACAAGAGGTAGCTCCAAATTTAATATTCGTCGAAAGCGATATGCATTAACAGGACAGAAGTGGCAGCACAAACACATCACTTACAGGTATGAGAACTAATGAGGAATTACTGTTTTTTCCATTTTTTCACAACCATTTATTTTGACATTTTGTTGGCCATCTTATGCACATTGACCACATGGTAACATATAGGAATATGATGTTGACATAGGGAACTGAGACCTGCAATCAAGAAGAGAATAAATTGACCATTTGCAGTCCTTGTAAACATTTCTTAAATTCTAGATCTTTTTTGTAAACTATATCTTCAAGCTTCTTGAAAGTACCAAATCCTGAGCGATTCTGAGATGAATATTTTACACATTGACATTCTTTAATAAGGATTCATAATCTAAAAAGTAATCAAATAATAAAGTTTACAAATAATTGTCTTTGAAGCAAAATGCCTTTGACTCTATTAATTAACTTTTAGTATCAGTCCAAACATTTTACTTTCTATCTTTTTGGGAACAGTGGAGTTGGATCATTGTTTCTTGTTTTGTCTCTACTGAAGGACGCCGAAGGGATGCCAGTGTCTTCCATCCTGGAGTGACCACTGCTGCTAACGGAGATGTTTCTAGTTATTCATTAATTCATTGAATAACTGTCTATTGGGTCTCTGTTTGAACAAAAACAATTCCAGGCCCTGTGGTTATAGAAATAAGTAGAACACGGGTCTCCATTCGTTCTTTTGGAATTTGCAGTCCTGTGGATAAGTTCATCAATCATATAAATGTGATGCCTGTTATGAAAGGGAAGGAAGAGAAACTTACAAAAACAGGGCCGTCTAACCCATTCTAGAAAACCAGGAAAGGTCTTCCTAAAGAAATGGCCTTTCAGCTAACCACCACAGGAAGAGAAAGAACTTGTTAGACTAAAGGGCAAGGAAGGGCAGGACACTTCAAGGGGAGGGTAGGATGCCAGGAGTTACATGAATAAAAGAAAGAAATTTATAATTCTCATTCTTTGTATAAATAACCCTTCTCGAGGGGCGCCTGGGTGGCGCAGTCAGTTAAGCGTCCGACTTCAGCCAGGTCACGATCTCACGGTCCGTGAGTTCGAGCCCCGCGTCAGGCTCTGGGCTGATGGCTCAGAGCCTGGAGCCTGTTTCCGATTCTGTGTGTCTCTCTCTCTCTCTCTGCCCCTCCCCCGTTCATGCTCTGTCTCTCTCTGTCCCAAAAATAAAAAAAATAAAAGAAAAGAAAAAAAACGTTGAAATAACCCTTCTCGTGCACTTAAAGATAAAATTTAAGCCTCAGTATATAGATTTTCTACCGATACATCTGGTTTGTGCCATTTGAACTTATTTTAGTTATTTTGAGAACACTTTTCAGTGTTATTTTATATTCTTTCACTAATCCTCCCAGATAGCATGCTCCTAGAATTTTGTGCAACCTATTCCAGTTACTTCTGCAGATAAGAGAAATCAAGGAGGAAGCAGTCTTAAGTCAAGCCCATGTAGTAAATGTGAAGTGTTAGAAGAGTTCCTTAAAGGACAACAACAACAGAAATACCTGCTACCTCTGCATCTAACAACATTGCACAGCTACTTAAAGTTGTAATGAAATAAAAGATACAAGAATTTGTAAAGAAATAAAACTATTGTTATAGTTTATATCAGTTCCTATATAGAAAGCACTGAATAAACCCTAGACAATTTTCAGAAATACCTAAAGAATATGGTTAACTTAAAAAATAATACATTTCATGTTTAGATAAATTTTAGGTTTACAAAAACGTTGAGCAGATAATACAAGTAGTTCCCATATACTACATTGCCCACCACCACCTCATGTAAACACTCATAGTCTCTCCTTCTATTAAGATCTTGCATTAGTGGGATCTGTTTGATACAATAGCTGTGCCAGTGTTGGTATGTTAATTCTAACTAAAGTGCACACTTACAATAGGGTGCACTCTTTGTGCTGTAGTTTTATGGGTTTGACAAATGCATGATGTCAAGCAGCATTACAGTATCATCAGAATAGTTTTATTCTATTATATTGTATTCTAAAAATATTGTGTTATACTTCATCATCCCTCTTCTCCTCCATAACCCCCAGAAACTACTGATCATTCTAATTTCTTTGTAATTTTGCTTTTCTGGAGTGTCATAGAGTTGGAACCATACCATACGTATATAGCCATTTCAAACTGCCTTCTTGCACTTAGCGATGTGCATTTAAGGTTCCTCCATCTTGTTGCATGCCTTGATGGCTCATTTCTTTCTTTACTGAGTAATATTCTGTGTATGTATGGGCCACTGTGTGTCTACCCATTCACCTATTGGAGCCTTATTGGTTGCATACAGTTTGGAGCAGTTATGAATAAGGATGGTATAAAAATTCATGGGCATGTTTCTATGTGGGCAAAGATTTTCAATTCATTTGGATAAGTACCCAGGAGTATAATCGCTGATCATATGGTGAGACCATAGTTAGTTTTGTAAGAAACTGCCGAACTGTCCTTATCCTTGGCATTACTCCCGGTAATTATTTAAAGTTCCTGTTGCTCTCCAACCTCACCAGCATTTAGTGTTGTCAGTATTTTGGATTGTAACCATTCTAATAGATGTGTAGTGGGATCTGATCACTGTTTTAATTTGCAATTCCCTAATGATACGTTATACTGATTATATTTTCATATGCTATTTGCCATCTGTACATCTTCTTTGGTGAGATGTCTGTTTGGATCTTTCGACTAATGTTTTTGTTTTTTTTTTTTAATCTTTTTAATATTTATTTATTTTTGAGAGAGACAGAGCATCAGTGGGGGAGGGGCAGAGTTAGGGGGACACAGAGAATCTGAAGCAGGCTCCGAGCTCTCAGCACAGAGCCCAACACAGAGCACGAACTCACAGACCACGAGGTCATGACCTGAACCGAAGTCAGAAGCCCAACCGACTGAACCACCTAGACGCCCTGTTTTGACTAACTTTTAATTGAGTTGCTGTTTTAAGAGCTTTTTTTATAAAGAGTTCTTTATATATTTTAGATACAAGTCTTTTATCAGATATGTTTTCCAGTATGTTCTCCTAGTCTGTGACTTGTCTTCTTATTCTTTTTACAGTGTCTTTTGCAGAGCAAAGTTTTAATTTTAATAAAGTCCAATTTATCAATTATTTTTTTTTCTTTTATTGTGCTTTTGGTGTTGTATCAGAAATATCATTTCCAGGGGAACCTGGGTGGCTCAGTTGATTAAGCATCTGACTGTGGTTCAGGTCACGATCTCCTAGTCTGTGAGTTTGAGCCCTGCGTCGGGCTGTGCTGACAGCTCAGAGCCTGGAACCTGCTTCAGATTCTGTGTCTCCCTCTCTCTCTGCCCCTCCCCCACTCACACTCTGTCTCTCTCTCTCTCTCTCTCTGTCTCTCAAAAACAAATAAAAACTAACTAACTAAATAAATAAATAAATAAAATTTCTAAACCCAGGATCACTTAGTTTTCCTTCTATGTTATCTTCTAAAAGTTTAATAATTTTCCATTTTCAATTAGGTCTATGATCAATTTTGAGTTAGTTTTTATTAAAAGTGTAAAGTCAGTGTCTAGATTCACTTTATTTGCATGTGGAAGTTCAGTTCCAGCACCGTTTGATGAAAAGACCATTTTTTTCTTCATTGCCTTTGCTCTTTGCCAAAGATCAGTTGACTTATATGTGTGGGTCAATTTCTAGGCTCTTTATTCTGTTTCACTGTCCTTTCTTTTTATTTGTAAACCAATATCACACTGTCTTGATTACTGAAGTTTTATACTAAGTCTTGATATCAGATAGTGCCAGTTTTCTGACTTTATTCTTCTTCAGTTTTGTGTTTTCAGGGTCTCTTACTCTTCCATACAAAGTTTAGAATTAGTTTGCCCGTTCCTTCAAAAGAAATTGGTAGGATTTTGATTGTGATGGTGTTGAATCTACAGATCATTTGGGAAGAACTAATATGTTAACACCATCGAGTCTTAATATTCATGAACATGAAACTCTCATCATTTATTTAGGTCTTTGATTTCTTTAATCCCAGTTAGGTTTTTGTTTGTTTGTTTGTTTTTACTTTTACTCATATAGATCTTAGGCATAAACTGTAGTCCAAGTGAGAGGCTATAACAACATACCATAGATTGAGTGGCTTATAAGCAGCAGAAAATTACAGCTCACAGTTCTGGAGACTGGAAGTCTGAGATCATGGAGTCAGTATGGTTTGGTGAGTCACAGACTTCGCATGTATCTTCACATGGCAAAAGGGCTAAGATCTCTGTGGGATACTGATCCCATTTGTGAAGGCACCACCCTCATGACCTCAAGCACCTCCCAAAGGCCTCATCTTCTATTACCATCATTTTTGGGGGTTAGGATTTTAATATATGAATTATAGGGGGAGATAAATACTCAGACCATAGTCATATATCTTAATAGATTTAGTCCTAAATATTCCTTTTATTTTTGGTACTGTTTATGATATTGTGTTTTTAATTCCAAATTCCAAATGTTTGTAACTGATATATAGGAAAACAATTGACTTTTGTATACTAGCTTTGTATCTTCCAGTTTTGCTATAATCACTCATTAGTCCAGGATTACTTTGTTAATTCTTTGATATTTTATACAGAGAATAATATCACCTGAAAGAAAAGAGTTATATTTTTCCTTCCCAATCGGTGTGTCTTTTATTTCCTTTTCTTGTCTTAAAACTGAGACTGTCAGTCTAATGTTGACAAGGAGTGCTGAAGGCAAACATGATTGCCTTTTCCCCAGTCTTTAGGAGAAAAGCATCTAGTTCCTCATCAGTAAGTATGATGTTAGCTGTAAGCTTTTTTCTAGATGTTTATCAAATTGAAGAAGTTCCCTCTATTCCTAGTTTGCTGGAAGTTTTTATTATGAATGAGTGTTGGATTTTATGAACTGCTTTTCTTTGCTTTTTCTGCACCTATTGATATGATCATATGATTTTTCTTTAGCCTTTTAATATGAAGGATTACATTAAGTGATTTTCAGTGGAACCAGCTTCTCATGCCTGTAGGGTAAATCCCACTTTGTCGTAGTGAATAATTCTTCTTACACATTGTTGGATTTTATTTGCTAAATTTTTTGTTGAGGATTTCTACATGTATGTTCATGAGTAACACTGATATGTAGTTTTTCTGTCTTGTAAAGTCTTTATCTGGGTTACTTAATTCCATGAGTACTAGCCTCATGGAATGGGTTAGAAAGTGTTTCTCTACTTCAGTTTTCTGGAAGAGATTGTAGAGAATTGGTATGACTTCTAACGAAATGTTTAATAGACCCAATACAACCATTTGGGTCTCGTTCTTTTTTTTCATGTTTTTAAGGTTATTAATTTTTTTTATTAAATCTGCTTAATAGATGTAGTCCTGTTCAGATTATCTGTTTTTCTTTGTGTAAGTTTTTACAGATTGTGTCTTTCAAAGGAGTTGGTCCATTAAATCTGTGTTAGTCTGCTCAGGCTGCCATCACAAAATACCACAGCCTGGATAGTTTAAGCAACAGAAATTTAATTTCCCCAAATCTGGAGCCTGGAAGTCCAAGATTAACATGCTGTCGAGGTTAGTTTTTGGTGAAGTTTCTCTTTCTGGCTTTCAGACAGCCACCTTCTCATTGTGTCCTCCTCTTACCTCTCCTGTGCATGTGTGGAGAGACAAGGAGATTTCTGCTATTTTTTTGTTTTGTTTTGTTTTTTGTTTTTCTTTTCTTATAAGGATGTCAGTCAAACCAAATTAGGACCCCATCTTGTGACTTCATTTAACCTTAATTACCTCTTTAAAGGCCTATCTATAAATATAATTGGGGGTTGTGGCTTCAATTTATTTATGTCAGAGAAGACCTTGTAGATCATTAGGGAAAGAACGGGCTATTTTACTTGTTAAGTTTTTCTGTAATAAGTTGTTATCCATATGGAAAACAATGAAATAAGATTCTTACCCCAGACCATATAAAATTAGTAAATATTAATTGGATTAATGTGCATAATCAACTTTAGAACTACAAAACACACAACTCTGCCTACTGATATTTACTGCTTTCATTTCAAGTAGTGTCCTTTTTCTCATCTCATTTCCAAACTTAACAGTGTACCTGTTTACTGTCTGTGCGTACTTAGGTACTGACTTACACCATTCGTTTAAGAAAGAAAGAAAGAAAGAAACTTAAGAGCCATCATGTTAAGAACTAATCATAATTCCGTTTATGCTATGTCCCTATACTGACAACTGTGTCAGCCAGTTTTGAATACTAAAATAATTATGTGTCTATCCCTGTAAACTTCTAGGTTATTGATAAACTCATCATGTGGTTATGAGTTCTATTTTGGAGTAAGAAAGATCTAGATTTGAATCCTGGCTCTGATACTTGCTACCTGTAAGACCAGGGTCAAACTACTTTACCTTCTAAGTTTCATTCTCCCTGTGTGCAAAATGAGTATTGTAACACTACCGACCTCATAAAACCTAGGAGATAATTAAGTCAGATGATGGTGGGGAAAACTCCCAAAAAAACAGACAAACAAACAAAAGAACCCACTTCAGGACAGTGCTTGAAACATAGTGCTTAGGAAATGCCAACTATCATCTTAACTTTTTTTTTAAGTTTATTTATTTTGATGAAGAGAGAGTGCATGCACATGAGTGAGCAATGGAGAGACAGAGAGAGAGAGTGAGAGAGAGAGAATCCCAAGCAGGCTCCACGCTGTCAGTGTAGAGTCCGACTCAGGGCTCAAACTCACAAACAGTGAGATCATGACCTGAGCTGAAATCCAAGAGTCAGTTGCTCAACTGACTAAGCCAGCCTGGCGCTCCATCTTAACTTGTTTTAATTCACCAGACAACAGAAATTGTTGAGAGTATTCTAATAGAATTACAGAAAGTTGAGGGTGAGAGCTAAGGATTTTAAAATTTAAAGTTAGGGGCGCCTGGGTGGCGCAGTCGGTTAGGCGTCCGACTTCAGCCAGGTCACGATCTCGCGGTCCGTGAGTTCGAGCCCCGCGTCGGGCTCTGGGCTGATGGCTCGGAGCCTGGAGCCTGTTTCCGATTCTGTGTCTCCCTCTCTCTCTGCCCCTCCCCCGTTCATGCTCTGTCTCTCTCTGTCCCAATAAACGTTGAAAAAAAAAAAAATTAAAAAAAAAATTTAAAGTTAGTATATGTAGGGTGTTAAGTTGCCTTGTGTAAAGTAAGTACCGTATAAACATTTACTACTACTTTTATTCCTATATTTAGAAAAATAAATACAAGATATTCTATTAAGGGAAAAAAATTACTCTTTAAAAGGATAGTTGAAATGTGCCCTTGCAGAATGCAGCCAGCAGTTGGAGTGGGGGTGGTTGAAGTAGGTTTTATTTGATGGCAAACTCGTTATGAGCCGACAGCATCATATGGCTCAAAAAAGAATTGAAATGAACAGATTAGATTGATAGAAAGCAAAGTGTCCAAAGCAGTGATGATGCCAATTTTTCTCTTTGCTTTGCTGGCCAACCTTTACCTGATGTATCCTTTTTCTCTTTGGTCCACCACATTTCCAGCTGCTTCTTGGCAAATTAAAGTACACCTTTAAAAAGGAAATCAAAATGCTAAGAGATCTTGAAAACAGGCTGCATGAGAAAGAGCTCAATATTAGAGCCAAGGATTCTCAACATGATGGAAAAAATTATTTAAAGGAGAAAATTCCAGTTATTTTCAAATACTTAAAGGCTTTCGGAAGAACCTAATATTTTGAGCTGTTGGAAAATTAAATCATTCAACCTAAGTCTTCATCATCAGAAGCATATAAACCAAACAACTTATTCACTTGTCAGGGAAATTTGAGACCATTTGTGGAATGGTTGGAAAGTTAGATTATATAACTTTAAAATCTCTTCCTATCTTTAAAATGTGGAATTGGAAACAGCCTTCTATAATTACTCCACTTAAAGGGAATGTCTAGGCTCCCAGGCTTTCCACTTTAATGACCTCAGTGCAGGATACCTAGAAATGGGAACTTCTGAGATCGTACCAGAAGATCACATAAGTATTCTTAGAGGTCTGTGTAACTTTGGCTGATGCATAATTTACATGCTGGTAATAATTGTTATATAAATACTGGTGGCCATTCATGTCTTACTTGCATCTTTATGATCAATTTTCTTTTGGCACATTTTGCTTCTTGGGTAATTAGGTGTTGTTCATTCAATGAGTGGTTATTGAGCAGCATTATGTGACAGCACTGGCAATAGATGAGTTAAGTAAGACCCCCGCTCTCATGGAACACATAGTTGAATGTGGGAGACAGGTATTTAAGTGAATAATTGCAAAATAGTATATTTTATGTGACATCAAGACCTTACAGCATTTATTACATCAGAGACCATATCCATGTTATGCTCCCCAGAACCTAGAGTGGCTGCTGTGTATAATGCTCTCATTACATAGTTGTTGAATAAATTAATGAATTGTGTGTTTTATTCGAAACAATAGTAGGAATTTAATGAATAACCTTATTTTTTATCAATATAGCTTTATTTCCCAAGTTTATTAAATATGGTATAATATATGCTTAGCCTAAATTCTTTTTCTTTATAAAATCTAAACTCCAAAATAATATTTTATGTAGTAAGTGTCCCAGGAGTAGGTACTTAAACTGCCAGATCCAGCTGTTTTTTAAATTGTGTTATACTAACAAGGATTCATAATAATTAATGTGATACTATTATGTTATATTAATTAGTGTTGACTCTCTTTGTATTTTCTCCCTTAGTTAACCTTGATTTTAAATAAATGTTTTTGTGACTCCTGAAGTTACACACTGGAAGTTATTGTTTTACTTTAATAATATATGCAGAAAAAAGAAACCTAAAAGTTTTGAGCAATAATCAGTTCCTCCCCAGAAACATTTGTCATTATTCTCTTTAAACCCAATGAGGTCACTGAATTTGATGATGCTCTTGACTGCATAGAGAATTCAGGTTGTGTGTCTAGAGGATACACGACAGGCTGTGTAACAGACACTATTTAATAAAACCCGAAGTAATATGTACTTTAGTCTGCCTTGCCTGAGAAACTAGCGTCTTGGGAAATAGCAAAATATTTAATGTAAGCTTTTCTAGAGGGAGAGACTCCATATTCAGTCTCTATTCTCTAACCATTTCTTCTACTTAAAGTAAAGCTGCATCAAGATACAAACATTATATGAATGAAAGTAAATTAGTCTATTTAGTTCTCTCTTGATAGAATATCATAATACATTCTGGATATGGATCTGACAATGATTTAACTATGTCAATTATGTTGATTATTTTTACTCTGTTATACTCCTAGCAATTGTCTACTTTCTCAGTTACAATACATTCCATTTAGTTGCTAATCGTTTTTCGTAAAATGTTAGTATGAATGTTAGTGTGCTTTTCTGACCAACTAATTTTTGTCTGTTGAATTGACTAAAGGCTATTTAGCTTTGTCCATATAAAAATAATTTTGACATAAGTACACACACACACACACACACACACACACACACACACACAACTTCTGTAACTTAACGAGATGCTGAAGTATTCAGTTTTATTTATTTCAAAATTAGAGATAAAACATTACCCTAAATTTGAAAAAGGTTTATCACTCTCAAAATTTAAAGGGGAAATAATTACTAATATGTAGAGTTGTTATTAATTAAATTGGTATGGATCTAGTGATGTTAAAACTAGAGAATCCTTGAGGAGCCTGTGGGTGGCTCAGTCAGTTAAGCGCTGACTTCGGCTCAGGTCAGGATCTTATGGTCGGTGAGTTCGAGCCCTGCATAAATCTCTGTGCTGACAGCTCAGAGCCTGGAACCTGTTTCGGATTCTGTGTCTCCCTCTCTCTCTCTGCCCCTCCCCCATTCATGCTTTGTCTCTCTCAGTCTCAAAAATAAATAAACGTTACAAAAAAAACAACTGGATAATCCTGACTTTACATGGTAATCTTTAGGCACTGGGTAATATTTACTGTGTCACTCAAGTAACTAATTACAGAGTTTACTTCATTTGAAAGGCAAAAACCTTTCGCAAGGGCTTTGTTTCACATTTCTTATAACATCTATTCAAAAGAACAAATGTTTTATATTTTTACAGTTTACATTTATCTATTTTATAGAACTAATGAAGCAAAATAATTCCTACAGTGTTATCAATAAAGAAAACACACATATATTTTTCAGTAGGGTTTTGTTAGTAAAGACCTCATTTTCTCAAAATTTGCTATTTCTCTGAATATCAAATTCTCACACTTTTAAAAAAATTATCCTAAAGGAAATATAGTGAACTTAACATCTGACTTATCATTGTAAGATTTATGTTTCTATTGAGAAATATAAGGCAGAGTACAAGTTTCTTTTAATACACAATACAAATACCAAAATATATAGGTTTTTTTTCTTATTTTCATATTAGAGATAAAATGATGCTCTAACTTTGGAAAAGATTTATTACTCTATGAAAACACTGAAGGGAAGTACTCCATGATTAGTATGTAGAATTGTTATTAAATGAATTGGCATGGATTCAGTGCAGTTAAAGCTAGGGAATCCTGACTTGACACAGTTATCTTATAAGTCAATTGACATGTTTCACTACCAATTGTTCTGATGAATAAAGAGGTGAAAAAATGCCCATTTGATCAGTTTTATTATAGTATTTTATAAGGCATGGTCATTAAAGATAACATTTATTAATTTTTTTAGGTAAAAGTTTCAAAATTTAGCAACATGAAAGTTTAAAAGAATCAGTGAAATGGCATAATGAAAAAAACTGATAAAGCCTTCCAAAAAATGAAATCAGTTGTCTTATTAGAATGAAAAATATGTTCGGGGCGCCTGGGTGGCTCAGTCGGTTAAGTCTCTGACTTGAGATTAGGTCGTGAGTTCACAGTTCCTGAGTTGGAGCTCCACATAGGGCCCTGTTTTGATAGTGCAGAGACTGCTTGGGATTCTCTCTCTTCCTCTGTCTCTGCCCTTCCCTGACTTGTGCACACACACACACACACACACACACACACACACATTCTCTCTCTCTCTTTCTTTCTCTCTCTCTCTCTCTCAAAATAAATATTTAAAAAGACCAAAAAAACAAAAAAGTATGTTCATTATAACTATTCTATTCACAGAAAAGCAAAGTAAAAACATTTTAAAATTAAATTAGCTTTATTAAGTTTTTCAAGCATAACCTTCATTTTATAGCATTTTTTGTTTTGCAAATATGTATCTTAATAATTTTGAGCATCGTTAGAACTACTAAGAATGACCGTCTTATTATTGTTGATATCATATATCTGTGTTCATTATTATTTCATATTAGTAAGTACAAACTACATCTCAATGGCATAAAAATTCCAAATTTTTTTTTTTTGTTTGTGCATTGTTCGGAACTCTTTGAAGTGCACTCATGTGTCTTGTATTTGTTAGTGGCATCACAAATATTGTGGTTCAGTATATTTTGGACGCCAATCAGGGCATAGCTTTGACACACAGTGATGTGTTTACAAATCAAATGACACTTCACATTTATTATTCTTTACTATGTCGCTTCATTTTTCTCAGAACCATTATGTACTTATATACATATCATACTAATGATTTTTTTTCTTTTTTAAAACAAAATAATTTCTCCATTACACGCTGAATAAAACACCAATTCCCACTAACAGTACTCTCAGAACTTTCACTGAAATAGTGTAATTCTTCCTATCTCCATGACTACCATTCTAGTACAATGTTCTGTATTCCTTTGCTTGAACTTCTGAAATGTTGCCTTGCTTCCATTCTTGTCTTCTTATCCATTTTTCATTAGACATAGTGGTCTTTGTAAACTAGAATAATACCAGGATACTTCTCTGCTTCTCCTTTCACAGAATATAACCCACTTCCTGCCAGTTTTCTTTCATCTCATACCACTGTCCTGAGTGTTCATTTTACGCCAATTCACAGAGCACTCCCGTTCTTTGAACTGGCCAAGTGTGTGGGGGCTGCTCACTATTCCTTGTGGCTGGAAACTGTGTGCTCGCTAAGCAAGTCATTGAATTCGCATTTATTATCTACTGACCTGACCTCACCTCCTCAACTTTCACTTGCTACCATCTGTAATTATCTTTTTGATGTTGTTGGGGGTTTTTTTGTTTGTTTATCTCTTATCACTGAAGCAGACTCTTCTTCAAAGCTGTATCTCTGGCACATAGAACAGTAGCCATATATGTAGTGTGTTCTTTCAAAGAATGTGTCATAAAAAGACTTCCCCACTAATGAGGGTCTTCTGAGACCCTGTAGGTTGGGAATAAGATAGAAGACTACTAGGAAAATTAACTTAGATAAAATTCAGAGTTACGACATTAATCTGAACGTTCTTCAGCCATCAGGCAGGAAATTTAGAGACTAACAAGCCAGACAGAAGCAGCACCACATATCTTAATCTAGAAATTTACCCTTTCTCAAAATGGAGTTCAGATCATCACACTGAAGGGATGTAAAGTTAAAACAAACAAGTAAGGCAACAACAAAATACTGTATAACATTCTCCCTGAACAGGCTTGAATTGTTTTATTCTATCCGGCCTGTGGTTCAGTTCAGAAAACATGGCGTCTTGCTTGGCACCTCCTTTTCTTTCACGGCCTGTGTCCAGCCATCAGTGTATCTTGGAATGCGTGTCCTCAAAATTTGTCCCAAATCCATCTACTTCTCAGAATCTCCACCTGCAGTCCCCTGGCCTCCACTTTCACCTCCATCTTTCACCTGAAGTTTTGCAGGAGTTTCCAGCGGGTCTCCCTGCTTCAACTCTTGCTCTGTTTCAATAGATTTTTGACACGATGCTGAATCATTTACTTAAAAAAAGTGTAATTCAAATGTTACTTAGCTCATGATGTCCCACTTCTTCCCCTCTCACTTGGAGCAAAAACCAAACTCCTTACAGTGGCCAAAACCTTTGATCTTCTGGCCTCCTCTCTAGCCGTGGCCACCTCACCATTCTTGGTACTTTCCAAGACTGTCTCCAGCTTCAAGCCCTTCCACTTGTCATCTCCTGTCTGGAATGCTCTCTGGTCCCATTCTATTTCCACCTGGTTTGCTTCCTCATGTTTTTGTTTTTTGTATTTTTTTTTAATACAGTGAAATTTACCATCAAATAGTCAATATAAATATGTATTAGAAAATAGTGAAAACCTTGTCTTAGATGTGAGGTCCAGCTTAGAATAGAAGACAGTACATTCTTGAGCAGAATGTTTAAGTGGAAACACCAGCTCTGCCACTCTAAATTTTCTCTGAAGTTTTCTGAATCTTAGCTTCTTTCTTTGTAAAACAGGTATAAACACCCATCTCTTTGGGTTGCTCAGGGCGTTAAATCAGATACTGTGAAATGCTTGGCTGGCTCAGAGTAAATGCTCAGTTAATACCATTATTATTGTTTCAGCATGATATCTGCCTCACATTTGTAATTATTGAGACATACCTACAAGTGGGCTAAAAATATAATCTGTATATTATTTTCCACCAGAAAGTATATCTTAATTTTTTTCTATGCTGCTAAATAGCCTTAAAGTAGAAAAAAATAACTTTGAGTACTATGTATATTATGATATATAATAGAGACACCATAATTTTACTACTGCTATATCATTGTAAATGTTTAGCCTTCAGCTCTCTTTTATTACTGCGTTGCAATAAACATTTACTTAAATATTATAGTCTCTTTTATGTATTAAGGTTTTTTTTTGCTTAAATATATGGACTCATGGATGTAAGATTGTTGATGGAAGTATCCATTTGTTATTGGACTCAAGAAAAGTAGACTAAATAATGTCCAAGTTACTGGGGTGCCTGGGTGTCTCAGTTGGTTAAGCATCCAGCTTCTGCTCAGGTCATGATCTAGTGGTCAGTGAGTTCGAGCCCCATGTCGGGCTCTGTGCTGATGGCTCAAAGCCTATAGTCTGCTTTGGATTCTGTCTCCCTCTCTCTCTGCCCCTCCCCAGATCATGCTCTGTTCTCTCTATCAAAAGTGAATAAACGTCAAAAAAATTAAAATAATGTCCAAGTTACTTCTTTAAATTAATATAATTGTGAAATATTTGTATTAAAAAGCTATTCACTCACATAGCTTTTTTTATCATATCTATTTATTTTTTTTCAATATATGAAGTTTATTGTCAAATTGGTTTCCATACAACACCCAGTGCTTCACATTGCTTTTTATAATTAGAAAGAATTAATGTACTATAAGAAAACAATAGAAACTGTAATAACCTTTCCTTTAAAAACTAAGAAATAACTTTGCATCTGCTGAATTGGTGTTTGTAGATAAAAAATAACATAAGGACATTGTTTGGAAGTAACATGTGTGCACACCATGATGTGCCCTTAAAAGTAATGATAGCCAGAAAGAAATTGAATTTTTAATTTCAGCTCGAAACTGTTGCACCTGTTTGGTCATTTGGCAAAGCTGCCTTTCTGTTGTTCAGGAGGCAAAGTGACTGATTGATCTAATTACTCCCCTGTTAAGCATTCTGCAGAGAAGAACTTCTCACTTTTCGCCTTGGTGGATGGATACTATATTATTGAGAATTAAATGACTTCAGTGTGGTGAAATCTAGCTATAAAGACATGAGACATTCATTAATTTTTTTCTTATTTAATATGACTGTTTTTCTAGTATTTTACTCAACTGAATAGACTGAAATCTGTAATAAGTTGAACTATATATTAAAAAGCCATACTCATTATTCTCTTCTCTAAATTTCAGTATAAAGAACGTCACTCCAAAAGTTGGAGACCCTGAAACCCGGAAAGCTATTCGCCGTGCCTTTGATGTGTGGCAGAATGTGACTCCTCTGACATTTGAAGAAGTTCCTTACAGTGAATTAGAAAATGGCAAACGCGATGTGGATATAACCATCATTTTCGCCTCTGGTTTTCATGGAGACAGTTCTCCCTTTGATGGAGAGGGAGGGTTTTTGGCGCATGCCTACTTCCCTGGACCTGGAATTGGGGGAGATACTCATTTTGACTCAGATGAGCCATGGACACTAGGAAATCCTAATCATGATGGTAAGTGCGTGGCTTTTTTCATTGCAAATATTTCTCTTTTTATTTTTGTTTTTGGAATGCCCAAGTAATTGACTGATTTACAAACTTTTTTTAATGTTTATTTATTTTGAGAGAGAGTGCAAGCCGGGGGTGTGGGCGGAATGGTGGTGCAAAGAGAATCCCAAGTAGGAGGAGACCTATCAGCACAGACCTTGTCACCAGGCATGATCTCAGGAACCATGAGATAATGACCTGAGCTGAAATTGAGAGTCAGTAGCTTAACCAACTGAGCCACCCAGGTGCCCAATTTAACCAGTGTTTAAGGTGTCAATTCTAAATTCATTTTTAAAAATATAAAACACTATGTGAGCCTTTTTAATAACATTTTAGAATAAGAATTTGTATGGGTCATTAGACAATGCTAGTTTTTCATATGGTCTGTTGCTTGGAGATTAGAACTTTACACTGTGTTCTGTAAACAGACTGAATTTTGTTTTCTCTAAAATGTCACTTAACAGCTTAAGGAAACTCTGCTATTTTTTTCCCACACTTTAGTCCACTGTTTCCATTGGAAACTTAACTTAATTGACATTTGTGGCATAGTTTCTGCCATTTTTTTCTGTTATTCTCTTTTCTGTTTCACCTCTTGAGTTTGTAAAATGTTGCTTCTTGTCTTTCATCTCTATATCCATATGTGGTCTCCCAATATGATATGACAACATAATTTATTATTTTTATATTATATCTTTACTTTTATCAAAACCACTTTTTGCAAATCTATTCCAACAAGTCTATCAGTTTTCTTATCTTTATAATTATTCTCATATGCAAAAATAAATTTAAAATAACTTGATAACTAAAAGGAAAGCTACTTCAGATAAGAAGTCTGTGTTTCTTCCTAGACAATAATCCATACTTTAATTTTATGTTTCAAAAATATTCATATAGGATCCTAGATTTATAAGATTCATAAGCAGCCATGTCTTGGAATTCTTATAACCAAAACTTAAATGTTTTTCTTTCTCACAGTAGTAGAATGCTGTTGAAAATACAGCATGTAGGGTCACCTGGGTGGCTCAGTCAGTTGAGTGCCGACTTCGGCTTAGGTCATGATCTCATGGTTTGTGAGTTTGAGCCCCGCGTCAGGCTCTGTGCTGACAGCTCAGAACCTGGAGCCTGCTTCAGGTCCTGTGTCTCCCTCTCCCTCTCTCTCTCTGCCCCTCCCCACACCCCTCTCTCAAAAAAAAATAAAAAACATAAAAAAAATTTAAAAAGATACAGCATGCATTGTTTTAATGGCAGCTAATCAGCTAATAAAACTCTTAATTCCCTCTTGATGAGTTAAGCCCAGCCATCAAATTAAGCTTTGTTAGTTCACCAGAATGTTTAGTTAGCTGGATTAGCGTAACAGCCTTGCATTTTGAGAACATGCAGGATTCAAACATACTATGGATAGCATGAATTAAGGCGAGTTAAATTTACAATAGCATCAATTTTCAAAGAAAGAAAATATGATAAATAACTCTTCCTGTCTTATAAAAGAAAATAAAATATCTAGTGTTACACAAAGTGACCTTTGGCATTGTTTTTAATAGGTATATTGACTATATTAAATTATTACTTCATTTTTAAGAACTGATTTGGAGATGAATGGCAAGTTTGTTGGGAGATTTCACTATATAGTCATGGAATGAAAAGCCAAAAACTTTGAGGTTGAGCAGACCTGCATCTAATTCCTGGCTAACTGATCATTAGCTAAAGAAGCTTCTAACATTGTCATATGCTTATTTTCACTCTGTATGTTGTATTGCAGGGCTGGGACATTGCAAGGAGAGGTGCTTTCTGTTCAGGCGTGTTTAGTCTATACCTGAGCACCCAATAATAAAATATCTGTAATGTGATAGTACCCACATTGGTTTGATACTTAAATCATTTAAAATTAAATATTTTTATCTTATTTTTATCAAAATCACACCGACATTCTACTAGAGTAGTTCAGGCATCTTCCAGTCAATTGTTAATATACATGTTTGCAGTCCAGATAACTGAGAATAGCACTTATAATGGTAGAATCTTGCTGACAGAGGCAAAACTGCATTTGCTTCCAGGGAAAGACTTCTTCTAAAATTATAAACAGAGAAAATTATATTTTATATCAATCATTATAATTCTAAGATTATATTTTATTCTGATAATAGATATAATTGCTAAGGCTACTTTGAATCTAGCTAGCTCTGAAGTCATGTTAATTTGGGGGATGGTGCCTATCAAATGGCCTATTTTTCTCTTAAAATATTGAAATCCTCAAAAAGCTGCACAGATTTTTTAGATGCTTCCTCTATTAGCTGGTATTTTTAAGCATCAACAAATACTTTTTGAAAATAAACAATAAGCCCAAATCCTAGAAGAGTCCATCCAAGGTGAATGGAACCAGAGAAATTAGGCTAAGAAAAATAAGTAAGGCAACAATCTCTTTGACCTAGGCCATAGCAATTTTTTACTTGACATGTCTCTGGAGGCAAGGGAAACAAAAGCAAAAATGAACTATTGGGACCTCACCAAGATAAAAAACCTCTGCACAGCAAATGAAACAATCAAGAAGACTAAAAGGCAACCAACAGAATAGGAGAAATATTTGCAAATGACATATCTGATAAAGGGTTAGTATCCAAAATCTATGAAGAACTTACCACACTCAACACCCAAAAAACAAATAATCTAGTGAAGAAAGGCAAAAGACATGAATAGACACTTTTCCAAAAAAGACATCCAGATGGCTAACAGACACATGAAATGATGCTCATCACTCATCAGGGAAATACAAATCAAAACCACAATAAGATACCACCTCACACCTGTCAGAATGGCTAACACAAACAACTCAGGCAACAACAGATGTTGGTGAGGATGCAGAGAAAGGGGAACACTTTGGCACTGCTGGTGGGAATGCAAACTGGTATAGCCACTCTGGAGAACATAACAATATGGAGGTTCCTCAAAAACTTAAAAACAGAACTATCTCACAACACAGCAATTGCACTACTAGGTATTTATCCAAAGGATACAGGAGTCCTGATTCAAAGGGGCACATGCACCCCAATGTTTATAACAATGCTATCAACAGTAGCTAAATTTTGGAAAGAGCCCAAATGTCCATCAATGGGTGAACAGGTAAAGAAGATGTGGTGTCTCACACACACACACACACACACACACACACACACACACACACACACACTAGAATATTACTTGGCGACCAAAAAAGAATGAAATCTTGCCATTTGCAACAACGTGGATGGAACTAGAGTGTATTATGCTAAGCAAAATAAGTCAAAGAAAGACGAATATATGATTTCACTCATGTGGAATTTAAGAAACAAAACAGATGAACATAGGGTAAGGGAAGCAAAAATAAGATAAAAACAGAGAGGGAGGTAAACCATAAGAGACTCTTAAATACAGAGAAAAAACTGAGGGTTGCTGGCAGGGTGTTGGGAAGGGGGATGGGCTAAATGGGAATGGGCATTAAGGAGGCACTTGTTCGGATGAGTACTGGGTGTTATATGTAAGTGATGAATCACTAAATTCTACTCCTGAAATCAGTATTGCACTATATGTTAACTAACTGGGATTTAAATAAAAAATTAATTAAAAATAATAATAAAAAAAGAAAATAAGCAAAAAGCTTTACGAAAACATCTATAGGGACATTTGAGATAACGTAAGAAATGAGAATGTTTACTCTGATTTAAGTGTGATCATTGTTATGAATGCTTCTGTGTTTTGCATGACTTAAGAGGTTTCCCAAGGAATATATATGTGGAAAGAATTGAAACAGAACATATGAGCTAAGGATGCAATCACATCAGTAGACTTTTGACTCAGATTATGTATTAATACATTTGATTGCCTCTTAATTTTTACTGCAGAAGTATAATATTTTTGTGCCTAAGTATACTATTAAACAAAATGACTATTTAATATTTAGTGTTTCATTTGGAAGAGAATATTTCTTTACTGGTCAAATAAATATTATTTTTCTTTTGAGTGAGCTTAAAGAAAATGACTACAAAATAATAGCGTTTCAGAATTCTAGGGGATTCGGGAGAAGTTGACTCTCTGTTCTAGATGTAATACCATACAGATTTACTGCTTAATTGAAATTCAGACTTTTAACCAGCAACAGCAGGACAGCTAGGGTAGTGTCGTGCTGAAGTATTGATCATTTATCAAAAGAACAGCCTCTAGCTTTGCTGTGGTACTGGTGAATGTGCGGAGAATTAATGCATTTGTACGTCCCAGATCCTGTCTGTTAGATTATTTTTTTGTATCACATATATACAAGGCCCAATTCTGACATCTTCATTGATAAACTTTTTCTTTTCTTTACTCCATCCCTCAAATGCCCCCAAGCTTACTTAACTGAAAAATTGTCTTTCTTTCCTATTCACAGTTCTTAAGCACCTAGAAAACAGAGCAGCTTGATAATTTAGCAAAAATGCAAATGAAAGAGTCTCTTGATAAGTACCCAGCTCATTTTCCTCAGCATATTGCTCAGCTAATGAAGGCAATTTGAATTCTGTCTACCTCAAAAGAGATAAACAGTGTCTTAGGCTGCCAGTAACCTTTAATTCATTGTTATCCACTTTCCTATCAATTTGCTTATAGTCACGATACCTTTCAAAAACTCATGCTAAAGCCCATTAAGTAAATTACACAATAATTATAAATAAATAAATAAATAAATAAACAAATAAATAAATAAAATGCCCCACACATACCCCTACCTAATAAAAATAATGCTGCTTTTACCCCCATGGAGTGGATAAGCAAAATATGTGCATAGCAATTCTAATTAGAAAATGTTACTAAAATGATACGGTTTTTGAAACGTATACATTGCCTGAGTACGAGTTGGAAAATTTAACTCTAGCAAAATGTTAAGATTCATTTTGAGCATCATTGTCATATTATTTCCTTGACTATGGTATAAAGCTTGAATGGCACTATCAATGTAAACACAAACTTATCACAAAAATTCTAATTAGACAAATATGTCCCACAGTAAGCAAAAAGGTTACCTATTAAAATGTTATCTAAAACTACAACAGAAAAATATCTAGAAGTCTTATACTATATAGTTGCAAGTCTATTAACAAGAAAAATGCATTGCAGTGCTGCTGTTTGCTGTCAAAAAAGTTACTGCCTTAAAGTGAGAAGATATCAGGACTTGCTCAGGGCTGTCGTGGTAAAATATGATTTCTGGATGTCTGTGAGGGTGTTTCTGGAAGAGATTAGCATTTGATTCAGTAAACTGAGTAAAGATCTTCCCTTACCAACAGCCAATCCACTGGGGGCCAGAATAGAAAGAAAGAAAAAGGAAGGAGGAGTTTTCTCTCTCTTCTTGAGCTGGGACATACTGCTTTTCCTACACTCAGACACTGGAACTCCTGGTTCTTGGGCTTTCAGTCTCTGACTGAATTATACCATTGGTTTTCTAGGTTCTCCAGTTTGCAGATGGCAAGAGCAAATTCTCGGCTTCCATAACCTTTTGAGCTAACTCCTGTAACAAATCCCCTCTAATATACCTGTATATATCCTATTGGTTCTGTTTCCCTGGAGAATCCTGACTAATATAACCATTAAATGTGCTACAGTCACATTCCACATGTAAGCCAGCTCATTCTCTGAGTAAATCTGGTTTAAGTTAAAAGTCTTCATGATATGATGCCAAAGTCAATGGACTTGATTTATGTCGACGAGGCAGAGTTAACTTTCTGTGTGAGATATTTTGTCATCGGTGTACTAGAGGAGCATTGGTGCCAACAGGTAAACGTAGGCCTTAACCAGCTGCCTACCACCTCCCAACATTGTCTGCTCATTTCGAAGCTGTAACGGCTATATAATATTTTTCAGATGCTTACAGGGTTTTGACTTTTTGATCTTTGAGGACAGGAAAAGTTGAATTTTGCAAAACAGATATTTACCAAGAGGCCTGAAGTGAAGTCTGTAGGAGTATTGTCCAGATCAGTCTATCCTGTGCTTTGTGAAGATAAGGGAAGGACTTGATATGACTGGGCAGTCCAGGATCTTAATCGATCTTTAAACCCAGAGTACTTTTTGAGATTTTAAATATAAAGATATTAGCCCTCTACCAAATCGTTCTTACTTTACCATGTTTTACCAAAAGTTGGAAGCTCTCTCAAACTAATTTACCTTTCAAAACTATAATAAAATTTTTTTGTTTGTTTTTAAAAACATGACTTCTTTCCTTCCTGACTTCCATCCTGGAATAAACTTAATTTCACTGAGTTTATTTTATTTCAGTACACTGGTGACTTTAATAGTCTTGAGTTTTTCAAAATCTCTGTTACATAGCTTCACATCATTGCTATGTACTATCTATTTATGTGTTAGATCCTGTGTACAGTTAGAAAAAACAGATGAATTAGTGTCCTCATACTCAAAACATTATTTCATTATATCAGTTTTAATGAAGTATATAGATGGATCATGGACATTAAAATATATATAATAAAGAACTCTTAGTAAATGAAACAGATAAAACTAGACCTTTCAATGGCTTAACACAACAGAATTTTATTTCTTGCTCATGTCGTGGAGCAGATGGACTATCCACTCACTCAGTCAGAGACCCAGAATAATAGAGGCTTGGCCATCATCAATACATGATTTCCGAAGTTGCCTTAGGCTTTAACCTCCAGACGGTAGCTGGGAGAACTGGGATAGATTTGCTCGTGGAGTGATGTTATGTGCCAGACCTGCAAGTGGTAAAGAACATTCCTGACAACTTCCGCTAACTAGAGTTGGAGTCCACGGCCACACCTAATCACAAAAAAGGCTGGATGAAGGTGATGGATTTGATGAGCAACTAGTCAGTGTCTGCCACATCAGTATGTTAGGAGGTAAAAACAATACTAGTTTGACATTAGGTACACTCTGCATCTGTGAATAAGTTGCTTAACTGTAATTTGCCTTAATACAGATTTTGACCTATTGACCACTATTTAGCTTCTATTATTCCTCTCCTCATATACTGTTTGTAGGAATTTTCGTTGTAATTTATCTTGATATAGGTTATTTATCCTTTACCCTAGGTGGTCATCAACAAGGCAAAATAGGGTAGAAATTTCAAATGTACCCCTGAGTTTATCAGTATAAAAAAACTAATGTCTTTGAGTGTTTAAGAAAATCCAACTGATTGAAATTAATAATTTTATAATTTTTATTGATTAAGTTATTAAGATTAGTAATTAATTCATACTTTGGTTTTGTGCAGTGATTTTTTGCAGAATTACAACCATACTATTACAAAACCTGGCATAGCGCCATTTTAATTTCCTTACAGTTTAAGCACAACAAAACTATCCACTACTTATTCTCACATTTTAATTTATAACTTGCTTCTTCATTTGAAATCAAATGTTGCCACAACTCACCTCCTCCCCAGTGTATTGACTGCATATCAAGGCAGCAGCAGAAATAGCTGTTGGTGCAATCCACACTGGAAATTGTAGTTTGCCATTGATTTAATGCATCAGAGAACAAGACCACCTTCGGCTTTGAGGAAGATTACACCTCTCTCAGGCAAGGCTATACTAGATGTGTGTGTACTAAAAAATGGAGATTGACCTAAGATCATGGGAAATCAAGAACCTAAGAAAATAGGGAAATCAAGAGGTAATTAAAAGACTCTCTGCTGGTTTATCATCAGTCTCACTCACAATTTCATAAAGCCAAATTTAATTGAGTGAGTAGTATGTCTCATACTATTTTAAATTCATTGTGTGTACTTAACTCATTTAGTCCTCACAACAAACTTATAAAATAGATAGTGGAATTACTTCCATTTTGCAAGAAAATTGAGGCACAGAAAGTTTGGTGACTGGTCCAAGATTCCCTACGTGGTAACAACAAAATGAAACCACTAAAGGGATACTAAAGAACCAAGGAAAGGGAGTATCTACTTGAAGACTCAGGAGAAGAAAAGCCTATCACTGAAAATATTTTATCAAGTGAACAAAAAAAAACAGTATTGGAAACAACTCCGAATACCCATAAGGTCTCATGGAACAGGAAAAGAAACCTATTATTACTGTAAAAACTGAATCTGTCATGTGGAAGGAAATCGTGGTAAGCATTTTCAGAAAAACACAATAAAATAAAATGATGTGGAATACAAGGATAGATATAGAAGACCTGGTAGATAGCTCCAGCTTAAGAATTATAGATTCTCCTAAAGGGGAGAAGAGTGGGAAATTAAAGCAAATGAAATATGCAAGCACATATTAGCAAAAATGTCATATTCTAAAATAAGAGAGTGTGCAATTCAAAAAGAGTCATTGCATTCATTGCAAAATTTACAAAAACAGGTCCATAAATAAATCCATCCTGCAAGTAAATGAAAAGTTTCCATTAACCATGACACTGTCTATCTCGTTTGAGGTGAAGATTTCAAAACTTACATGGAGAAGTTCTGTATACATTAATGACATCATCTCTGGCCTCTGTCCATAAATGCCAGTAAGGAACCCCAATTGTAAACAAACACAAATTTCTTCCAAAAAAATGTCTTGTCTTTGCCAACTGTCCACTTGGGCAAAGTCCCCCTGGCCCGTGAACCATTGGTCTAGATGAGAGGACAATTAAGAGTGAATAGTAGTGGGGCGCCTGGGTGGCTCATTGGTTAGGCGTCCAACTTCGGCTCAGGTCATGATCTCACAGCTCGTCAGTTCGAGCCCCACGTCGGGCTCTGTGCTGAGAGCCTGGAGCCTACCTCTCGTTCTGCCCCTCCCCCACTTGTACTCTGTCTCTCTCTGTCTCTCAAAAATGAATAAATGTAAAAAAAATTTAATAAAAAATAAAAAAAGGAGTGAATAGTAGTAATAACTAAAACTAGAAAAGTTGGTTTTATCTAATTTGTTGAAATTATTTAGTGACCTGCTGATGAGACCGAATTCTCTTATGACCCGTTAGAATTCACCAAACTCTTTTGAACAAGGGAATAAAATGAACATACCGATGATTTAGAAAATTTTGTTCAGGTTGCAAAATATAAACTATATCTAAACTATCTCAGAAGGAGGAAAATAGGAAGAGTCAAATATGCATCTGTTCACAGTTAATTTCTCTGTTGAAATTGTTGTGTAGCCTCTTTTCAATATTCTCTTCTATACCATCATTTCATTTAAAATATGTACTAGAGGGGCGCCTGGGTGGCGCAGTCGGTTAAGCGTCCGACTTCAGCCAGGTCACGATCTCGCAGTCCGTGAGTTCGAGCCCCGCGTCGGGCTCTGGGCTGATGGCTCAGAGCCTGGAGCCTGTTTCCGATTCTGTGTCTCCCTCTCTCTCTGCCCCTCGCCCGTTCATGCTCTGTCTCTCTCTGTCCCAAAAATAAATAAACGTTGAAAAAAAAAATTTGAAATATGTACTAGAGAATTACAGAGTATTAAAAATGGGCTAGTGTTCGAAAACACACCAAGGCAATATAGTAGATTTCATTTAAATGAGAACATATAATTATAGGTAAGAAACAACTTAATTTTTAACTGTAAAGTCTGACTTACTTGAATGTAAAAATTCTGGTGACTTCACTGTACTCAAGAGCAAGAGACTGATTACTTCTCTGTGGGGCAGTTCTAGTTCAAATGTATTTAAGTCATATTTACAGGGCTTTTTTTTTTTTTAATTCTCATCAGAGTCTCAGACTATGTCTAAGCTATATTTCTAAATTTTCTCCTGCTTAAGAGTAAATATTTGTTTCTGATTAACACTGAGGTATTCAATTTCAGAGTTAGAAATGTCATCTCAAGTAGTATGTTATTATATAAGCATTTTAAGAATAGTAACTTATTACCTATTTACTGCAGCTTCTTTTTACACATATGAAATGGGACTTCTCTCTCAGATTATCCCATATTATATTAATGCAAATTACCCAGTCTAAATTCCCTTTTCTGACTTTTTTATCTTAGCTTTTTAAATCAAACTTTATCATTCTTTTTTCTATTTTATAGCATGTTTCCAAAGTGTGGTGTGTGTGTGTGTGTGTGTGTGTGTGTGTGTGTGTGTGTGCGCGCGCGCATGTGCACACACACGTGTGGTACATTCAGGCTATTTTCTTAGAGCAAAATTGGTGCTTTGTTAGAACTTTCCTACACTTGCCAAGATTTGCTTTTTTAGAGCCACTTGATATTTTAATTTAATTTAATTATATTTTAATTGTATTTTTTATTTTTTAAAATTTACCTCCAAATTAGTTAGCATATAGTGAAACAATGAGTTCAGTAGATTCCTTCATGCCCCTTACCCATTTAGCCCATCCCCCCTCCCACTACCCCCTCCAGTAACCCTCAGTTTGTTCTCCATATTTATGAGTCTCTTCTGTTTTATCCCCCTCCCTGTTTTTATATTATTTTTGTTTCTCTTCCCTTATGTTCATCCGTTTTGTCTCTTAAAGTCCTCATATGAGTGAAGTCATATGATTTTTGTCTTTCTCTGACTAATTTCACTTAGCATAATACCCTCCAGTTCCATCCATGTAGTTGCAAATGGCAAGATTTCATGCTTTTTGATTGCCAAGTAATACTCCATTGTATATATATATACCACATTTTCTTTATCTATTCATCCATCAATGGACATTTGGGCTCTTTCCATACTTTGGCTATTGTTGATAGTGCTGCTATAAACATGGGGGTGCATGTGTCCCTTCAAAACAGCACACCTGTAGCCCTTGGATAAATGCCTAGTAGTGCAGTTGCTGGGTCATAGGGTAGTTCTATTTTTAGTTTTTTGAGGAACCTCCATACTGTTTTCCAGAGTGGCTGCACCAGCTTGCATTCCAAGATCCTTTTAATTTTATTATTAAATTATGTGCATATTGGATAGAATATGAGATCAAGGAAACTGATACTCATTTAGTTCTAGTAGATTTACCCGTCTAGGACAGGGTCAAAGAAGAAAATACTAACAAGAAAATACATTTTATGGTATATTAAACATGTTTTTAGCATTATGTATGAAACAAGTGGCGAATAAGCCCAGTTTAAAATAAAAGTTTTTTACCTAGTGAAACTTTTCATTAGAGTCCTTTTGGAGAGAGTCATTTTATGAACAAAAATTTTAGATAGGTGAGTGGTATTAATGTTCTTTTTTAACCTAATAGAAACATGCTGAGGAAATGTTCACTTCTCTTTTGCAGTTTCTTTGCAAGATGATCCCGAAAAATTAAATCAGCTGTAATGTTTAAGCCTTTAAACTTCCAACCAAATTCCCTTCCCTTGACAGATAACCATGCATCCTTTATTGAAATTAGTTTCCATATTTATAGTCACACTTCTCCTTCTACCTCTACTTTGACATTCACCCATTTCACCCATTGTTTCTTCCTGAATTTCTGGGGAAAAATGGCTACATTTTATGTCCACCACCCCCTCCATCATAAAATCCTACTTAGTCCTCAAGACCCTTCCCTTATCTGATCAGCCTACTATACTTTGTCCTCATCAGTTCCTCCTTCATTTGTAACTTTTTGATCAACAAAATATACAGCACATTTCCTTCACTATTTTAAAATGACAGGGAATTCTTATAGAATAAATGAAATCAAACTAAAGATAGGGTATCTTACAAAATAAATCTCTAGGCAAAATAGATAATACATTTTTCATTTGCTTAATATATTTAAAGTAATCATTTTAGTCAAGTAATAGAAGGACTTCAAAGTAGAATACTTCAGCCTGAGGTCAGCTAGCCCAAGTCACCAGGAGGAAATAAGTGAACTTTCTTTGAGAAAGCTTTGGGATAGTTACCATTGCCTGTGTTTATATCAACTCATATGAGTTAAAATCAAACTAACCTAACTCACCCTGATTTATTTTCACACACACACACTCTCCAAACCCAGGAATATTCCTGAGCATATTCCTAAATATTCCTAAATATTATCTCTTTGATACTGGAGACTGGGGGAGTTCTTGGGCCCTGAGACCTCAACCACCAACACCAGCCGGGGCCAAGTTCTTGACTTCACCAGAGAAAGAATTCAAGGACCAAGTAGCCTGAAGTATCAGTAGAAGCTTTATTGCAAAGTACAAGTACACACTGCAATGGAGGGAAAGTGTGGACATTCCCAGATAGAGGACATTGTCAGATAGAGGACCTGACTCAGGAAAGGTAGATGTGGCCCAAGGGTGCTTCATCTTTATGGGCAGTTGTAATCAAGGGGTAAAATATTCATGTAGAAATAGAGACTTCCAGGAAGACAAATACCATTGCGCATGCCCTTTGCAAGTTTCTATGCACCGGCGCAGTCTGATTTTTTTTTGCATATACTCTAAATAAACTTTGAATGTACAATTGGTCCTCTAGTGCCTCTGGTGCAAGGGTCATTCCCCGTCATTTGTAAGCTAACGGTCTTTGCGTGCATGCCCTCCATGGGCTTGAGCAACAGCAGGATACTTGTGGCCCTGAGAAACCACAGAGCTATCACAGGGTTTATTCAGTTGTCAAACACTTTGTCAGGTGTCAGACTCAGTTCCCTGTCTTTTGTTCTCTTGAAATTACCCAGCCTTTCTCTATTCTACCTGCCTCATCTTCAATTCAAGACATAGGGTTTGGTGCAATGATGGAAGGAAGGATATCAGTATCATTACATCTTTCACTTAAGTCAAATGCTCTGTTCATCTCTATTCAGGATCCCATGGGTTTATACCCAGAAAATATGCATGAACTTTGGTGTAAGTAGATCTCAAATGATAAGGTTCAAAACAGCATATCTAAAATTGAGTGAAATTTTCTTCGTTTTTTGAAAGAAACTTCAACCTTTTCCTTATTTTCATGGCACTGATCTGGGAGTAACCACACTTCTTATTCAGAATGTCCTAGTGATATTAACTTACCTAGCGTTTTTTCATTCTGCTTCCTGCTTTGCCTCTCTTAGATTTGACCTAATGAGTTCCATTAAATCCTTTTTTTCCTTTAAAAGTGCCAACATAGGCATATGCCCACTCTGAAATATCTGTATATCTCCATGTCTTATAAATAAAGAACAAAATGATTATTGACCTTCAGATAAAGATGGGCTATTTTTCTCAATGCCTGTATTGAATTGAGATAATCCCACTGTATTTAGCAATCTCTTTTAAGTTTTTGTTTTTCTATTTGTAATATGGGCAGAGGACGTGATTAAAAAGTTTATAATCACCATTTGAATATACTAAACATGTCAATACAGCTTCTTCAATGCCTGGCCCCTAATAATTTAACAAAATAAATATATAAACAATGGTTTCCTTTCTGATAGCTATAGTGTTGACTGCATATTTTGATTTAATATTGAACCCCTAATTTCCAATAACTCTTTAACTGTGATTAGTTTATAATATGATTAATCATGTGTATGAATTCGCAGAGTAAAATTTAATAAAATCCAGAAGTTAAAAAAAATCATTAAAATCATTTTCAACGCTTCCACTCAAAGACAACCATTGCAAGGTCTGAGAGATTTAATATCCTAATGTATTGATTGCTAGATAAAGTAGAGTTATAAATCTGGACAGATATATATATATAATTATTATATCATATATGATTTTACAATATTTACATTTTCCACTGCACATTATTTGCCCATCATTTTTCTGAAATCACTGAAACAACTTTTATTCATTCATTTTTTTTTTTTGACAGACAGTGAGTGTGAGCAGGGGAGGGGCACAGAGAGAGGGAGAAAGAGAATCTTTAGCAGGCTTCATGCCCAACGGAGCCCATTGTGGAGCTCAGTCCCACATCCCTAGGATCATGACCTGAACCAAAATCAAGAGTTGGATGCCTAACCATCTGAGCCACCCAGACACTCCAAACTCACTAAAGCATCTTAAATATTTTCCAGTATCCTGTCATATGATTGAATATAATTTATGGAGGTTATACCAATGGACAAAAACTTAGGTTATTTCCAATTTTAATTGTTAGTTATACTGTAATGTAAATATTTTTACACATACAGTTTTGTTGACACCTGGCTGTGTGTTTTTTTCCTAGTTATTTCTCAAGAATAGAGTCACGTGATTATTTGGCCAAGGAACATACACTCTTTAAAGGAACTTGACATATTATTAGGTTATTTTTTTTTTGATGCAGAGCTAGCTTACACTGCTACACTACTGTGTGTGAGAGTGCACAATCTCCTGACCATGAGCATAACAATAACTATGATGTAGTGGTAAAAGTAGGAATAATAAGCAATGATATTAGTAGCTGGTAGACATTGAGCACTGTTAGGTGCCATAGATGAATTTTCATTTAGTCCCCACTGCAATTCTGTTATGTAGATTCTGCTATTATCCCAAGATTAGAGATGAGGAAAGTGAAATACAAAGGGTTAAGTAATGTGTCCAATGTAGGTGAGGATGCAGGTCACATACCCGTATAGGATAACTGCACAGCATGCAAATTCAAGCACCCAAAGCCCCCCACCTGAATGGACCTCTAATAATATCTAATTTTTCACCTGGAACAATTTGAATAACAGTTTGATGTCACCCATTTCCATTTTTTGTTCCAATCATTCCATAATAATGATTGGCACGTATTTTTGTATATGTATCACTTGTATGTGTTTGGTGAATGTTTGCTAGCTATTTCTCACCTTTGCTCCTATTGGAGTTATTTTCATCAATTTGTAAGGGATCTTTAAAGTTATTTTTTTTAATTTTTATTTTAACATTTATTTATTATTGAGAGACAGAGAGACACAGAGCATGAGCAGGGGAGTGGCCGAGAGATGGAGGGACACAGAATGTGAAGCAGGCTCCAGGCTCCGAGCTATTAGCACAGAGCCCGACTCAGGGCTAGAACTCACCGTGAGATCATGACCTGAGCCAAAATCGGACGCTCAACCGACTGAGCCACCCAGGCACCCCTGTAAGGGATCTTTTAATAGAAAAGATAATATTAGTTTATCTCATTTTCTCCCACTTGGTCATTTTCAGGAAGTAGGAGAGAGCAAAACTGCCTTATTTCATGAGGAAGAATGAGGAGGCTACTACCTCTATTTGATTTGCCAATGGGGAATATCCTTCTTTTATTTGGACTGACATTAATAGATTATTCCCCTCATTATATTGCGTTTTTTCTGTTCCATGACAGATATTTTATTGATAAGTTGGATGAGGCCCATGTTAGTATTCGATATTAACAATGGTATTTTAACTTTCATAACTCTTCAAATGGTATATCCTTTTGTCTTTTTGGAGTTTAAAAATTCCCCCTATTGTAATATGCAGAGTATATTTCTTAGTGTCTTCAAACATAGAATGTGGTTTATCGGATGGTATTTTATCCATTTTCTGTTTTAAATTTTTGATGTGAAATAATTGGTTTGTGAGTTCTTGTAGGCAACAGTGCTTTCTAATCAAAATGTTATGAAATGCACTCAGTAAGGTTATTAAGACTGTTGAAAAATATGTAAAAACATTATAAAGAACTTTGTTATATATTTAGAATCTTACAAAAATCTAATTCAGTAGAATTTTATTCACGTCAACAGTGGAAACCAGATTAATTTTATCTTTCCTGTTTCCATAATTGGATAAATTATGATTTGAGTTTAAGGCACGTGTAGCTATTGTTATGCTTTCAAAATATGTCCACAAATTCTTAGACACTTGTTCCTTTGAAACATGGAGCTTAATTCTCTCAGTGAACAGGGGCCACTTAGTGAATAACTTCTAAAGAATAGAATATGGGAGAAGTGATGCTGTGTCACTTCTAAGTCTAGGTCATGGAAAGGATACAACTTCTGCTTAGAGCTAGTGAGATTTCTCTCTCTCTTTCTCTATGTCTCTCTCTCCCACCCCCACCCACTCCTTTCTTTCCCCCCTCCCTCCCTTCCTTTCTTCCTGTTCTCTCTCTAGATATTGCGGGCTTTACACAAATCCAGACCATATGGAGAGACCCAGGTGGAGATGGACCTCCACCAGTAACCAACACCAGTTTGCAGGGTATGTGAGTGTGCCGCTTCACAAGTGGGCCCTCCAGTGTCAGCTAACTTTTCAGGAAGATACACATCCAGCATACATGTAATTGCCACCTCATGAGCGATACCAGGTCACAACTCCCCAGCCAAGCTTCTTACAGGTTTCTAGCCCACAAAATCCATTAGAGACAATGAAGGACTATTGTTGTTTAAAAAATGTGGTTTTTTAAATATTTATTTTTGAGAGAGAGAGAGCACGAGCAGGGGAGGGACAGGGAGAGAGGGAGACACAGAACCCAAAGCAGGCTCCAGGCTCTGAGCTGTCAGCACTGATCCTGACACGGGGCTCAAACCCATGAACCATGAGATCATGACTTGAGCTGAAAACAGAAGCTTAACCAACTGAGCCACCCAGGCACGCCCCCTTTTTTTAAAAATTTTTTTTAATGTTGAATTATTGTTGCTTAAAAGCACTCCATTTTGTGGAGATAACTGATGCAGCACAAAATTATTAACACAACTTTATACAAAGGCAAAGAAGGATATTTATGAAATTACCTAGAAAATTCAAGACAAACAGAGCAATATTTTGTAGGTAATAAATACAGGAAAAATAGAGAAAATGAATACAAATTACTAATTGAAATGTGGCCAGTTTTTCTAAGGGTCTTAATCTTACTTCCATTCACTAATGAATACGTAAAACAACAGAATGCTATTAACTTTTATTCTTCTGTTCACATCAGAAAATATAAAGGGTAGGGAACTGGCAATAATTCCTGCTTTTTTCCATATTTTTTGGAAGGAAAGTCAGTAATTATGTGGACAAAGAATAGAAAAGATGCCCAAATATACAAAGATGAATCTTTTTTTCCAGAGGATTTTACTAGAGTCTTAAGCCAAAGTTTATGTAATACACATGTGTGAACTACTGTGAGTTTAAATAGAGTAACCTACAGGGAAGATGTAAAATATGTGGAAATAACTACACATCTGACAAGAAAATGCTTAATAATGAGGTACTCTGAGAATAAGTTCTATGACCAGTGATTTCATAAATTACTTAAAGAAGAGAATGCATTGAGAAGCACTTGACTTTTTAAGAACCCTAAACACAATCAAGAAAAATGCTGAGGTAGTCAGAAAAGCTAAAAGGGAACTCACAGAAACATGATTGGGCATAAAATTGGAAGATGTGCTTATTATGAGAATGTGTAGGAATTTATCTGTAGAAAAATAATTCAAATGAGATGTACAAAATGTCAAAATCTGAACAATCAGCTGGAAGTGAAGAACTTATTTGGTGCCAAAATAGCTTAGAGATAATTTAGGGGGGAATTTTTTTTTTATGTCCAAAGAAGTATGCTTAGAATTTAAATTATCAGAAGCATTTAAAAATGTCTTTATTGCTATGGGTCGACTGCGTGGCTCAGTCAGTTGAGCATCCAACTGCGGCTCAGGTCAAGATCTCACAGCTCTGAGTTCAAGCCCCACATTGGGCTCTGTGCTCACCGCTCAGAGCCTGGAGCCTGCTTTGGATTCTGTGTCTCCCTCTCTATCTCTGCCCCTCCCCTACCCATGCTCTGTCTCTGTCTCTCTGTCTCAAAAATAAACAAACGTTAAAATTTTTTTTTAAATATGTTAGTTGCTCACTGGCAAAGTCAAAAGAGTAGTTGAATGTACCTTAAAAACATAAATAGCAGAGCCTATGGCAGAGCTTATGGGAAAAGGACGATCCTGTTGAGATTAAAAATAATAATAAAATAAAATAAAGTGTGTGTGTGTGTGTGCGTGTATGTGTTTAAGATCTCAAATTGCTGTCAAGAAATCCAGGACTTGAGATATGAAGATCCTAATGGAGGAACAACAACAACAACAACAACAAAAAACAGTCAAAGAAAGAAAAGTGAACCTATATACTAGGTAATCCTGAGGCATTTTGCAGTTCTGGCTGGGGCATCAGGCAGAGTTGCTATTATGATGCAGAGAACCCAGAAGAGCTTTTAAGAATCTTATGAAGATGAAGAGACAAAAAGTAGTTAGAGTTTGAGGTCATCCAGGAAGCCAGGATTGAGGGGCCATGCTTCCTAAGAGGGAAACACTGGAAGGTAAGCCTCAATACTTTGTTGTACCCTTCAGGTTTTTGCCAAGTTTATAAACTTCACAGGATGAAAGACTGAGACAAGCAAAAAACCACTGAAGCACCAAGTAGAGTTTTTAGTTGAATCGTGGTGGTGAGGATAAAAAAATTAGAGTTTAAGATCTGTTGAGGATGATGGATTCTGGGAAATGTCACACCTTCCAGCTGGCACATGTAGAGAGCTACATCTCAGGAGCAGCATCTCAGTGGGAATATAAATCAGAGTCACTCAGTCTCTCATAAGGTTCAAGGGATCTACCCCCATTTTGAGGTTCCTAGCAGAGGATATGATGAATATTCTCTGGATGAAAATGCAGTCATCCAGAATCAGCTGATTTCTTACATACAATGCTTGTCAATCAGTAAAAAATTATTAGGCAACCCAAAAAACTGGACCCAGAGATAAACACATACATGCATGTGCATGTACACATATACACAAGAGAGACACACATGCTCCAAATATTGGGATTATCGTTCACAGACTTTAAAATAACTGTGATGACTATGTCTGAGCAATAGATTCGAAGATGGGGAGGGGGTTAAGCAATTAAATGGAATCTATTACAAAGGTCAAAAGGAAACGAACTAAATAACTGAAATTAAGAACTTAATAAATGTGTTCAATGGAAGATCAGGCATAGTAGAAGAGATGATGTATTAATTGGAAGATAGATCAATAGAAACTATCTGGATGAATCAGAGAAATCAAGAACGGTCTTGTTTTAATAGAGAACAAATCAGAGGTATACAAATAGGTCACCCTGAAAAAGATTTCGTGTGTAGAAATTCAGATCCAGTGAAATTCAGAAAGGGAGAAAATAGAATAAAAAGGAAAAAGGCAATATTTAAAGAGAAGATGGCAGGAAAGTTTCCAAAACAAATAAAAGATATTTTGTTTGAATTACAGAATCGTTAGAACCCCAATAAGATGAAACACAAAGAAAATTACTCGAAGATGCATTGTGGTGAAACTACAAAAATCGCAGGAGAAAATCTGAAAAGCAGAAGCATGAGGAAAAGGAGGGAGGCAATTTTCCTTAAGGGT
The DNA here is from genome assembly GCF_028749965.1 of Puma concolor. NCBI lineage: Eukaryota > Metazoa > Chordata > Mammalia > Carnivora > Felidae > Puma > Puma concolor. The sequence goes on from NC_141684.1 coordinate 48,228,704, forward strand.
AAAACAATAGCACTGACCTCTGACTTCAGCATTAACATCAGAGGATAGAAAGAATAACATATTTTTTAACGTGTTTATAAAGAAGATAACAGCTAACCTAAAACCCCATTTCTGCAAAAATATATTTCAAAAATGAATGCAAAATAACTTCCCAGTCAAAGAAAACCCAAATTAACTTGTTGGTAACAGATCCACAGTAGAATAAATTCTAAAGGATTTCAGGCAGATGGTAATGCAAAGGTCCAAGAATAGCCTTAAAGTAGGAAAATTCCCCATGGAGGACTCGTACTACCAGATATCAAGAGTTAATAGAGCTACCATAGTAACCAGAGCAATATAGTGGCATCAGGATAGATAAGGGGGCTTTATTAATGAAACACATCCAGGAATATATCTTTACATGTGTAATCCATTGTTGAATGACACTAATTATTTAGCAGTATAGTAGAGAAAGGATGGCCTTTTTGATAAATAGTTCTAGTTTGACTAGATATCCATATGGATACAAAAAGTTGAACACTGACAGCTGACTCCACACTATACATTTTAATGTGAAATGTAGAACTATTAAGTTTATAAGGCTATTATAGGAAAATATTCTCAGAACTATGTATAGGAATTTCTTTAAATAAGATACATTTTTAAAAATTGACCATAAATTAGACTTCATTATAATTAGGAACATTTTTTCATTAAAAGAAAAGCATAGTTACGAGTATGAAAAGACAAGTTATTTATTTGGAGTAGGTAATTGTAATACATATGTGTAAAGGAACCATATGGAGAATATATTGTTGGAATAGAATTCTTTATAGATTTCCTGCATTTCTTTACATTTTACAAGTGAAGTACTAAACTACTCATTTTTTCCTGGGGTATATTTTCACAAAGTCTGTATAGCAGACAGCCTGGAAAGGTGGCCAATGGTGTACTCTTCTGGAGCAAAGAGCAGTCATACTTACCATCGAATGTAATAATATAATACCTTCCTATAGGACAAAGAGTAGGGACACTTAGTGCCCATTATTTCAAAACAAAACAAAACAAAACAGTACCCGAAAGAAGAGCTTCTCTTCTTTAATACATCATATTGAATGTGCAGAAATATATCCAGACCTATACACGTCACCCCCATAGGACTTCGGATAAAGGAAAACTAATGAAAATGTACTGATGCTCATGATGCAAGATTAGCCATAAGTAGTAAGATCCTCTGTCTCTGAACCAGGTGTCTCATGTCTTCTTCCAGCCTGAAATCATGGCAGGCTAACTTCTTACCTCTCAAATAAGGCAAAATCTCAGACCCTTCACAGCCCTTGATGTGTATAAAGAATACTGCCAAGTCAAAAATAAATAGGTAACCTAATGATAAAATGAGCAAAGGCCTCGAAGAAGTATTTTGCAAAAAGGACTAGCCATATGAAAATTTCTCAACATTATTAGTCTCCTTGGAAAAACCACAGTGAGATACCACTCATCCTGCAGAACAGCTAGTAGAAAAGACTGACTACAACAGTTGTCCACGAGAATGTGAAAGAATTGTAGCTTCATACAGTGCTGGATGAGGTGAAAATTGATACATTTTAGGAAAGTATTTGTCACTTTTTAAGCTGAATGCATGTGCTGCCCAATGAATAGGCATTTTGTGGGGTGTGCACACCTGTGCGTGCAGCATGGTGCAGTGTGTACGAAGAGACATGTAGTAGGATGTTCAAAGTCAGCACTATTTTTAATAGCCCCAAACTGGAATGACTCCAGTGTATAAGAACAATGCAATAGATAATTAATCTATGGTACTATTTATTCAGTAGAATACTATATAGGATGAGAATAAACAATATATAAAACCATGGATGAATCTCATAATATGTTTTTAAAAGTTCACAGAATACAATATACCATTTATTTGCATCTTTAGAGTTCAAAAACATGGAAATCAATCTTTGGTGACAGGAATCTGGCAACAGTTACTCAGGGATGTAGTGACCAGTAAGGTGTCACAAGGAGATGGATTGTAGCAATATTGTTCTTAATCTGGGGATCGATTACATGTTTTGTTTTGTTTGTTAATTTGTAAAGATAAATTTTACTGTACATTTCGGATCTGTGAGATTTTGTAATATGTATATTTTACATTAATAAAGTTTACTAAAAAAAATTTAACATAACCAAAACTGAGGATGACATGGAAACCCACGAGGTATGGCGGTGTTCTCCACTTCACACCCAAGCTCCTAGAGTGCTTTATATCCATACTACTTCACTTCCCCTTCACTCTTTCAACTTCAACCCACCTTCCCTCTCTCAGAAATCATCACCACTTCTTAGTGGTGGATCGCTTTCAGGTCGTGTCTTTCTTGCCATCTGGTTTTATTTAACATCTGCTTTCTTAAAACAGCTTCATTCAACTTCCCACCAGGCTGCTTTATGTTCTACTGTTTGAACTACTCCAAGTTACTTCTTCATGATTTTTTCTTCTTCCACCCTCTAGATATGAACCATGGATTTTATTTTGGTTTAATTTGTTTTCTTTCTATACCCTTTCTCTGCCTCCTTATTTACTACCATGCCTTAAACTACTTATATAATAAAGACTTGGAAAAGCATAATACTAAGCCACTTTTTCTTCTGAGTTCCAAACTCAGAATTTCACTGCCACATAGGAATCTCAAATGAATATATGCAAAAGTTACCTTATCGTGCCTCCAAACTTGCTGCTCTTTTCTTACTGTCTATTTTGGTTAATGTATTAACATCCATCTAACTTTCTAAACCACGAACCTGGTATTCTGTGGTTTTTTGGTGGTGTTTGTGTTTTATCTTACTGTCCGTGTTAACCCCGTCATGATATTACTATTTAAACTCTGTTTATTGATACTATTATTGAGACTCTGTTTGGCTGTATTGCCCTTGCCATCCATGCTGCTTGTGCCTTGGTTCAGACTTTCATTGTTTCTGTATGTGCATTTTTTAAAGTTTATTTATTTATTTTGAGAGAGAGAGAGAGAGAGAGAGAGAGAGAGGTTACGGGGGAGGGCAGAGAGAAAGGGAGACAGAATCCCAAGCAGGCTCTGTGCTGTCAAACTCACAAACCGCAAGATCATGACCTGAGCCAAAACCTAGAGTCAGACGCTTAACCAGCTGAGCCACCAGGCACCCCTCATATATGCATTTTGATTAGAGCGTAACTGGTCGCCATACCTCCGGTTTTAAACTCCAAGACTTAGTCCCACAACATGATCATAATAGAACTGTTCATTCATTTTCTGAGATTTCACTAGTCTATACGTACCTCTATCTTAGCACCTGTAACACTTGTATAACTTTCTTGTACTTGCTAATATATCAACCTGACAATCTTGGACTGAGACCAGGACTTTATCTTACTGGTCTCTGAAGCCCCTATGCTGGCATCACTTTATATGCTAAACATATGGTTATTGAATGAATTGATATCTCTGTGATTTTAGCTGTTGGTATTTTTCTGTTTATTTATCAGTCCTCTCTATCAGACTAAGCTAATTGGGAGTCAGGCCTGTGTGCTTAATCCAATACTCAATAAGTGTTTGCTTAATGAATAAATGCATGTAGTGGAATTAGGTTTGGCTGAAATAAACTTTGATTAGGGACTTGTAAGAGACTAAAAAATCAATAACTAAGCCTTCAAATAGTTTAAAGGAAGAGAATGCATAAAGAATCAGTGCAATGATTTTGAGATAGTGAATTCATTATGGAAATAGGAAAGTTATCTCTTTTTTTGATGGAAAGCTTATTGGTGAAAGTTCTATTCATATAGTTTTCCATAAACAAACAGATTGGAGAATAACAAATCAAATAGCTGTCAGTCTTATGATATTTTAGGACAAGTCACCAAAATAACCCTAAATATATCAGTGGAAACAGATTCAGGTGTTTTATAGGGTGGGACAGATATATATAATCAGGCATTTTGGAAGGAAAGAATAAGGGTGAAGATAATAAAGGGCAGATACAAGGAACATTTTTTTAAAAATAAGCTACTAGAGAAAAAGCAGTATTGTCGCTAAAAAGGGTAATACCTACTAATTAATTGGGATGTGTTGAGAAGATATTTAAAGGAGATAGAAGAGATACATGGATTAAAATTATTTAGATTGTCAGAACTCTTTGACAATGCATGCCTAATCCTAAAGACCATAAAACAGGTGACTGTATTCAAATTAAGGTATCTTTATCAAGAAAAGGAAAATGGCTTGCAAATAGAAAATGAAATGTGTGGAAAACACAAACACTTCACTGTGTGAAAATAGTGTTTCTTAGGAATATCTGTTCTACATACATAATTTGGAGAAATTTGAGTACCTTTAATTTGATTTAAACTCTCCTGGATATTGAATATTCAAATATAAAGCAATAAAACACAAATCTCTTTATTTGTGTGAATGTGAAAAAAAGACACTTTTAGCAATCTATGAGCTATGTGTCTTTAATAGTTTATTGGCCCAAAGGAAACTAGAGTTTTTAAAGTTATTGGATGTGGTTAATACTTTTTGTTAGAACTGGCAACATATTGTTGGCATTTTCTGATTAGCTGAGTAAGAAGTATATGTTATAAAATAATTTTAAATTATGTATTTATGTGTACATTTTTACACAGGTGTTTTACATTTTTATTCAGTAGGGTCTTGCTTTTTTAAGCTTTTGATCCTCAAAAGAGGCTCTGACTTTTCTTTGTTTTCTTCATTCCATTTTCTATATAACAGACAGTTATGTTAATGATCTGCATGCTGATGATGAATTACAATCACTTCCTTTCCTTTTATTTTTCACATAGTTAAACATGATATCACAAGATGAAGGTTAGCGAGATACAAAAATGACAAAGAGTGAACATAATGAACATGTTCAGTGAAGATTTGACAGTTGTAATAGGAACTATGATAATTACAGAAAAACGTAGTGAGATTTTTGTATTAACTTTTGCAATAATATTTGTGACATTGTTAATTCAGATTCCAAGTGTTACATTTAATTCTGCATCATTATTTTCAGATCTATTTATATATGGGGGAAAAGCATGAAGGATGTTCCCAAGAAACACTATCGCCACCCAACGAAGTGGTTGTGTTTTCCACACATTTCATTTTCTATTTCTAAGCCATTTTCCTTTTCTTGATAAAGATACATTAATTTGATAACAAAACTTGGCTGCTGAACCTTAAGAGTCACTAATCTGAAAATATAACCTCATAAGCTCTTTACTGTAGATACAGAGGGAGGACTCTTGATTGCTCATTATTATAACATACGGAGATTTTGACTACTGTGGCAGAATTAAATGGAAAGTATATCCTTCATAAATCAACAGATATCATAACTCATTCAGTAAAGTTCAGTTTAGCCACCACCAGCTCTTTTTTTTATCATTTGTCCCTGATTACTGAGGAGGGCTCATGTAAACTCCCCGGGTGCAGATAAAGATGAAGAAGCCCCTATATTTCTGCATGATTCTTGCGAGAACAATTCTAAGCTCAAACATTTCATTTCAGAATTTAGCAAGTTGGATCTTCTCTACATCTATTTAAGAGTTATTTTGAAAAGAGCCGATTTTGACAGTTATGATTTTCCCCCAGAACCAATTTATTAAAATTAACAGCAGGATGATCTGATAGGATTCTTATTCCCTCTATGCTTAAGCAACATGAATTCCCAAAACAGTGTGTGAAATAAAATTCATCATAATTTAGATCATTTATCATTGTTATTGTAGAAAATAAAGAAGGCACAGTGTTAAAGGGGAGAAAAATTGCTCACTTTGAGGACAAACAGACCTGAAATCGAATTCTGGTTCTGCCAGTTACCAGTAATATTCCTTGTTACTTCTTTAACAATCCTAGCTATCCAGTTTCCTCATAGGGAAAATACAGATGGGAAAACCTCCCTTCCATAGTTACTGTAACTAGTACAATATCTGAAAATGGTAGCAAAATGGCTGCATTCACTATTATTACTGATATTGGAGTAGCCAGCCCCCAAGATGGCTGCCAGTGATCTACTTTTTAGCAATTAACCCCCTGTGTAATGCCCTCCCCCTGTCCAGCTATGGGAGCTGGACATGACTTACATCTAATGAATAGAACATAGAGGAAGCAAATCACTTCTAAGACTAGATTGTAAATGAGTGCGGGTTCTATGCTAGACGATCCTTCTGTCTCTCTCATCAGTCACTGTAGAGTAAGCCAGAGAGCATATCTTGGGAACATTTAGGCAACATATGAAAAGTCCATGTGATGAGAACCGTGTCTCTACCAACAGCTAGCAGGAGCCATGGTATGGCCACAGTTGCTTGATTGAGCTTTGAAGCAGGGTTGTACCAGTCAAAATTTGACAGCCCCGGCAACAGCATTGCTACAACCTCATGAAAAATCTTTTTTTTTTTTTAACGTTTATTTATTCTTGAGACAGAGAGAGACAGAGCATGAACGGGGGGAGGGTCAGAGAGAGAGGGAGACGCAGAAGCTGAAACAGGCTCCAGGCTCTGAGCCATCAGCACAGAGCCTGACATGGGGCTTGAACTCGTGAACCGCGAGATCATGACCTGAGCCGAAGACGGACGCCCAACCAACTGAGCCACCCAGGTGCCCCTAGAAAAATCTTGAGCACTTAAACCACTCTGCGATTCCTGACCCACAGGAATTGTGAGATAACTAATGACTTGTTTTAAACTGCTCATTTGTTGTGTAGCAATGAATAAAATTATGTTATCATTATGGAAGTTACTTACAAATAATGGAAAATAATATTTTAAGGTTTTTTCCAAGACGTTTCAATTACTAAAACTTACTCCTGTATATACACAAAATATTTAATTTCCACTGTTTTACGGAAGATATATTAATAACTTTAGTACAAAACTTTATACAATTTAGTACAATAATTTTATGCAGAATTTTTGTGTCCCCACAGCTAAAAATAGCTTTTGGTAAATATCACTTTGTTGTTAGGATAACTAAAGAAACAGAGCAGAACCAGGCCACAGGGAGTGTATGAAAATAGTCAAGGTAGCTTCAAAGGGAAATTCTATTTCTGAAGAAGGCATATCCCTTGCAGCAATAAGTGATGTGATGGAATAAATGGAATCATTCACATGTAGCTCAATTTTCATTTCTTAACATTGACTGTCAAAGGTTGTTTAATCACAGTACAGCAGATACGAAAATTTTAAACAATGAGAGAAATGTAGTTAATGCTTTATAGCATTTGTGTATGGGGAAAAAGCATGAAAAAAGTGAGAGGAGTAAATAATATAGTTAGGAGGAATGTTAAGAATTAAAAACTATGTATTGACAAACGGTGGCAGATGGGTTGGATCGGAAAAATTGAACCTGATTATGGAGGGTAGTATTTAATGGCTTAATTGAACCGTAATTAGCAAGGAAGTATTTTAATATTTTGAGCAATAGTGGAGTAATGCGATGATAGTGATGTTTTATTAACACCCCTTCGTATGGCATAGCATGGTAGATATTCTCTAGAAGAGTATAGATAAGTTCCTCAGAGACTTCTGTATCTCTTATGAATGGCATCTGTCACTGGTTGGGCATGGAGTGGACATTAAATTCTTACCGTATGTTATTAAAGCTCATGGAACCTAACAGTTCATGAGCACACACTGGAAGAATTGATATTATTTTCGGTGTCAACATTGTTTCTCTTTCCTTTGTGTCATAAGGTTACATGAATTAGTCTTGTATGTTTGTTTCAGTGATGAAGTTTATTTAAGACAAGTTTGTGTGTGTGGTGGAATCAGGGGTGATAAATTAATTGAGAGTCCTATTCAGCACGGGGAAGAAACTGGGTTCAAACATACCTGGGTACAGACTTGCCTGTGACACTTAACCAGCTTTTAAGTTATTCACTCCAAACCTTTGTTTCTTCAGCTATTATTTTGGGGTGATTGTGCCTACCTCAAGGGTTGTTGTGAGGCTTTCTGGGCCCTAGTGAATATTCCATGGATGTTAATTTTCATTCCCCTTTAGTAAATGAGGAAACTACTTCCCAGTTAATTAGGTCTTTTGCAATTGAAAGATAATTAGTAGTACAAGAAATCTCAAAATCAGGAATTTACATGCCTAACCTTTTTTTTAAGTCCATGTTTCTAAGACATTTTTAAGTCTTCCTGTCTACTGGAAAAAATTCCCAAGACTGCATTGAAGTTGTTGTGTGAATTTATTTTTGTAGTCTTTGAAAATCAGGAAATATAGGTGCTTTATTCTTTGCTTTACTTGTAATACGCACACACACACATGCACGCACGCACGCACATCCTTTTGTCAAGACGTTTAGGTTATGGTTTCCTTCCAAGTCATGTATACCAGGAAAACAAAAACAAAAACATTCTTCAGAACATTTGAAATTCATAAGCACATTGCCAACAGAATATTCTCCCAATTTCAAGCTTTCCCTGGCCTTTCAAATATCTGTTTACTAAATGAAATGAAACAAGCTGTTCTGCTGCACCCATGGCGAAATAATTAAAATGAGAGTTATAATTACAGAATAGAATAGATCACAGCCAGATGAAAAGCATTTCTACTATTAAAAAAAAAGAGATTTCCTTTTATTTTTGTTTTCATTTTCATTCTCTAGTTTGGTTTCACCTCTCTAAAAGCAAATTTAAAAGATAAGTAGATAGGAGGACACTTAGGTGACATTACATCCTTTTGAAAAATCCAGAAATATTTTTCAAAATTTGCTGTGTGAGCACCAGGCCAACCATGAGTCTTCTGGTTTTCTTCATATTTGCCATATTAATGTGTATCTTTAAGTCCACTGCTTGATTTAAATATTTTTATGAACCAGTTCACTTAACACTCAGTGTTGATTGCACAAATAATTATCAAATTTGTTTGATTCTATGTTTTAATTCTTTATAGATGAAGGCTAATTTGTTACCCAAATAAAATTATGCATTTATCACTCTCAGAACACAAATGTGAGCTCAGATAATTACTCTAAAATGAGAATTGCAGAAAGCCAAACACATTCACCTTTTCTCATTGGAATCAATGAGAAAATCATTGGCTATAACTATAAAAAATTCATGTTTCATATATTATATGTTTTATAAATTATTCTTATAGAATTTATATTATATATAATTCAGATTATATATAATACATAATTCATACTATATATATTCATACTATATACTATATGTATATACATACTATATATATAATATGTACATATATATGTACATATATATATAGTATGTACATATATATATATATACATACTGTGCATACTATATATATATGAAAGATTCCTTATAAAAACTAATATTAAAAAAAACCCACCTTGTTGAGCAAAAACAGGTTATTTTAGGGAAATGATTCAATTAGGGAAAGGCAAGAAAAAACATCAGGAGTTCTGAGTGAGTCATTAAGTCATTATGACTTCTTTACTGCATTTGTAGTAGTTTGATTTATATATTAATGTTTTATAAAAACACATCTGTTTGTTATCCATTAATACATGTCTATACAAATACTTGAGTTTAGAGGATTGTTTTTATTTATCTTTGTTTTTGCCTTTTTTTTTTTCTGAAACCAGAAAATTATCCATCCGTAAATGGCTAGGTCTGTAATACCACAAAAATTAATTATCAGGTGGAAATGAACTAGAAAAGGCAAAATTCAAAAAACAACTGAAATTTTATCCTCCCCCCCACACAACTTTTAAATTCTGCAATTCTTTAATCTGCTCCTACCTGTCAGAAAAAGCAAGCAGTTGTACTTGAATTGAGTCAGTTGCTTCTACCCATGTAAACGTATCCAGGTGCAAAGAAACATGTTGTATGGGTTTACGATTAGGGCAATACACACTCACCCACCCACAACTTAATCTATTCAAGTCTTTTGGTAACATCCTTTCACTTGTCATCCTGTTAATTCCCTCTTGCTACCTAATTCCCTTTGTACACCCCTTCTGTGAGGAACTGTATTCTAGACCTCAAGAACTGGTAATTTTAACCTGTTGTTTAATTTTTGTTTTCCTTCAGGAAGTAGAAATGAATCAGGTAACTACCTGGTCTGTCCGGGTACCCAGATGTGCCCCCACCCCCCTTGCCAACTCCCTTAGGCTTCTTGTCCATTCTAAAATAAGGTCCCCCAACATCTTTCTTGGGATACATACTCATGCATGGCTTACTAAATGTAAGGAGGAGATTCTCCAAGGTAAAACAAAACAAAAACAAAACATAACAAAAAACAAGCTCCTGTTGCCCAAACATTAGGCTGGAAACCAGGAAGGTATTAATTACTTTGCAAATCATTCTTTTCCAATGTAAGGATGTACTGGATTCCAGCCTTATGAAGGTTTTGATAGAAAGGCTGATAGGAAACAGGCATTTCTCACTGCGTGCACATTAAGATTGACCTTGAGCTTGCAGCTGTGTATGCTATTTAGAGGCCATGCCTTTTCCAAATCTGCCTCTTTGCATCAAAGTAAGCCCAAAGCTCTTACTCAAAAAAAGCTAGCCTATCTCATCATCGTGAGCCAGCCCTTCTGTATTAGTCGTTCTGTATAGCAGTGGTGTGACAGTAATAAGCCTTTCAAGCACCTCAGTCATAGGATAAACATATGTCAATTAAGAAGTGCTTAAAGCCAAGTACGTATAGGAATTATAGTCTGAATATGCTGATACAAGCAAGTGCATGAAACCTTTTACATATTTTTTTTTTACCATTTCTTGCTAATTATTCTTCATCTGGTTCAAAAATTATAGCAAAAATCCAATTTTAATTGCTACATGAAAATTATATATATGAATATTTATATTTATATAAAAGTCTTATATGGACATATTTATGTAAATGAAATATTTATATAAAGGTCTTAAGTGGACAGCATTTAAGATCATAACCATTTAATATACTTCAGAAATTAAAATCAGAATCTAGGTTCAACTTTGCTCTCCTTAACAATAATGATAGTAAAATATGTGACAGTTTTTACATGGATTTTGGTGCTTAAGGGGTTATGATGAATTCTAACTTCATAATGGGAAATAGCATAACTCAAAGAGTTATTTCATTCTGTTACCCAAGTATTTTCCTTTCCTGCTTCAGAGACTCCTACTTTCTATTCCCTTCATCACTGCCTACATTTAGGTTTTCATCACCTAATCTTGCCTATTGAAGGAGTCTTCTACCTACTTTGTTAGCTTTTAGCCACGTCCTCACTCCAATCAGACCTGCAAACTGATGCCAGATGACCCAAAGCAATATCGTTTTGATATTAGCTTTTCATAGTACTCTATTGTCTCCTTCATAATGATCAAACTCTTAAACCTAGCATTTAAAACTCTCTAAAACTTAATCTTAACATGTTTTCCAACCTTGTCACTCACATACATTTGTGGCAACACCGTGTTTAACCAGTTGGTACACAGCTTTGGTGAAGTCAGAACTGATATTTTCAAATTCCTATTCTGACACTTAATAGGTTTCTTACTGGATAAGCCAATCAATGTAAAATGATGAATTTAGTATCTAACTCACAAGTCTGTGAAGTCTATTAATTATAGAAATAGGAGTAGTAATAGTAGTATAGTAATACTTCTTTACTGCCACTCTTTAAGCACTAACCTATGTCATAGATACTGTGAAAAATGTATTTTATATATGATGGTATTCAACCCATCAACATCCCTATGATTAGGTGATGTTAGACCAACTTTACAAATAAAGAAACCTGATGACAGGGAGGTTAGTAATTTATTAAATTTTACACAGACAGTAGCTGAGTTAGGATTTTCAATCTGGTTTATCTTAAAGGACTTAAGTGGAGTAAAACTAACTTCAAAATCACATACAATACCATGCAAATGCATTCATTTTTCTTGGGAGAATTTGCATACTCAGATTCTCTGAGGAGCTTATGAGCCCAAAAGAACTCAGGATCACTGAACTAAACTCAGTTTCTTAATTAAAAACACAGGATTTGGATAATTTATCTTAGAGACCCTTAGGATGAATTCTTTATCAATAGTTCAGTAATTCTATCAATAGTTCCTTGCACACAGTAGATAATTAGTAATTTTTTAAAGAATATATGTCACATAGTGGCTGCTGGTCTGGAGACTGTAGCACTTAATACCAGGATTGCATACTTAGAATGATGACTGGGTAAATACTACTTACAGTTTGCATACAGTAAAGGGGGATATAATTCAAATTAGTTGCTGAAAAGTGGCATTGCAATTTATTATATGATTACTTTTGTTTAAACAGTCACTAAAATTGATCTCTTTTGCACTAGTGCAGAGAGAGGGACGTAAGCCTCCCGAAACATTCTGACCTTCAAATTGAGCTGCCCAAGGGAAAAGTATAGCACAGATAAGGCACACATGAATAACATACATGGGACATAACTGAAAATGTTCTTAGACTCCTATCTAGGCTCAACAGGAGATGGGGGAAGAATTCTTGTTAATATCATGGGGCAAATAGCCACATCCAACCTTGATTTTTTGAGCAAGACTTTTCTGAATGTAATAAAGGCATGTCTAATTCATTAAACAGTAGCCTGAAGGAATAGAACATATGCTTTCTGAGTATAACATAGAGATCTGAGTTGTTTTAATTATATCAGTTGATTCTAAAATGCTTATTAAATTAAAAACCGTAAATGTTTGGTAATAGTATATCTTTGAAAATGTCTTCGCTGATTTTTGGAAGACCTACTACATGGCCATTTGTTCTCCTTTTATCTAAGTGCCTGGTGGTTAATTCTGCCTTAGTGGCATATACTAGTGGTGTGCTTGAACTCTAACCACGTTCACATAGGCAATCCTGTAACATTCCCAGCAAATCCTCTTCAGCTGCTGAAGAAATGTCTTGAAATAAAATTTAAAATTCGAAAGTCCATGTAGCAGTGGTACTGTTTCCTTTTCTTTTAAGAATATTTTCTTTGCTACGAGGCTTTTAGACTTCATTAAAAACTAGAATGAAAATGATTAAAACTTTCTGGGCAGCCGGGGTTGTACTGAGGAAATACATTATTTTATTTTATTTTTAGGAAATACATTTTAAAAAATGAGGCTTAGCATGCGTTCAAGGGAGAAAAGATATAGCAACAACTGTTGCATACTCCTGGAAAGAGGTCTCACACGGCGGTTGTCCTTTGATGCACAGTCTGAAACCCTGAGAAGATGTTTCGAGCTGAGGAAAAGAGAAATCCCTTCCCTCTGTGCACTCAGTTTAGGGTTGTGAGCCTAGACTGTATGGGGGCTTAACTCCATTCCTGCCACTTACTGAGTAACTGGCCATCACCCAGTCTGTGGAAATCTTCATTTACCGATCTGTAAAATGGCGATAGTAAAAACAGAACTAACATGGTGAGACATAGATAAAGTAATACATGTAAAGTATGTGCGATATTTCTTGCTGTTGCTTTTATAATACTCTATAAAAATGTTTTGTTGCCTTTAGGTCTTTTAGTGTGAGGGCATCGTTAATAGTACTGTGTACAAGAAAACAGTTTAAAGATTTGAGCATATGTGAAAGCAAATTGGGTTTGTCATTAAATAAAACTCAATAAAATTGATCTGACACACATATAAGTGCCAGTTGTAACTGTAATTTCGTTGCATTATATTTGCCCGTATATGATAAGCACTAATACATGACTACAGTAATCAGCTGTCTTCCTAGTCAGACCGTGTCTGACTCGATTGGGAGAAAGCAGTTAGAGGAGGAGTCAGGGGATCATTCTGAAGTTTGAGGCCCTTGGGGAACAGCCATGTCTGGGTGAAGTGTGGAAGACAGGGACAGCGGTGCGGGGGGAAGACAAGAGCAGGACACCAAGCCTTTGAGGACCTGGAGACTTGACGGAAGAGTAAAAGTGGCAGAAAGAGATGTGAGAAAATCTGCCCCAAATCAGCCTCTGTCAGCTTCTATCTTTCAGAGCACAGCTGTCTGGAGCTGGGCAGCCAGCATGGAAAATACAGCCCAACTCTCCCCAGTGCGAGCTGCCTGACTGAGCGAGTTGTATTGCCTCTGAAAGCATTCTTAGAAAAGGACGGTAAGCAGGTATAGGTCATGAAGATTCGATGACAAGTTCAGTGACATAGTTCTGGTTCATAATAGATGTTCAATAAATACTCTTTCATTCTCGTTCTTCTTTCACCCCAACGGTTTTCTGGCTGTCCGGCAGGGAGCACGGGTTTTGCCAGCCACCGAGGGAGTGGCCCTCTCTTCAGTGATGTGCAAAGAAAGTGGTAATAGACATGCGACCAAGGGATCAGGGTTTACGCAACTCAAAGAACATATGAGGCAGGGAAGTAGCTGATACTTCCATCTCTGGTAATTTTCAGTCGCAGACTTTGTTTCAGACAGCGTTACTGCCAAACCTTTGGGTTTCTGCAGAGATAGTTGGACCGGACAATATGTAACAGCCATTGTCATCTCAGGATTATTGTCGAAGTACTCGGATGCCCCAGAGTGGCTTCCTTTTCTACTCGGTTCTTCTTCTCCTTCTCCTTCTCCTTCTCCTTCTCCTTCTCCTTCTCCTTCTCCTTCTCCTTCTCCTTCTCCTTCTCCTTCTCCTTCTCCTCCTCCTACTTCTCCTTCTCCTTCTCCTTCTTCTCCTCCTCCTCCTCCTCCTCCTCCTCCTCCCCTCCTCCTCCTCCTCCTCCTTCTCTTCTCCTTCTTTCCTATCTCCTGATCCTAATCAAATGGAGAAGAGTTAGTGTGCTGAACCATCCTATATTATCTATTATCTATTGCTGCATAAAAAAATCACCCCAAAACTCAGCAACTTCGAACAACAAACTATTATCTCACACAGTTCTGAGCGTCAGGAATCTAAGAGCAGCTTAGCCGGGTGACTTTGGTCCAAAGTATGTCATGAATGTGCAGTGAAATAATTGGGAGGGGCTGCAGTTATCTGACTGGACTGGAGAATCAGCTTTCCAGCGCACTCCCATGGCTGTTAGCAGGAAGCCTCAGCTCTTCTCCATAGGCCTCTCCTCAGGTCTGTTTACACAACATGGCAGCTGGCTTGTCCGCAGTGAGTCATTAGAGAATGAGATAGAGGGAGAGGGAGAGGGACAGGGCAAGGGAGAGGAGAGAGAGAAAGAGAACACTAAGTAGAAATCATGGTGTATTTTATGACCTACCATTAGAAGTCAAATAGCATCACTTCTACCAGTTTCTGCTACAACAAGCTGATACCGAATGGAAGCAAATACCAGGAGGTGGGTCTTATTGGGCCGTTCGTGGAGGCTGACTCCATATCTCCCTCTAGTTTCTCAACTGTCAAAACATGTTCTATGGAAAGTCTGGGAGGACTGAGATTTAAGATGGTCTATCTTACGAGGCACTGGGGAAATTTATACTAATCAAAGAACTGATTCTAATTTCTGAATATTTTTTCTGCACATGGATTTAAATATTTTAAGTTTAAATGTTTAAATATTTAAAATTACAAATCTGCTTAAATTTGTTCCATCAGTCTTTTAACTTACAAGTAAATATTAAGAGCTTCTGTGCATCAGAAACTGTCAGGACAATTTGGTATGTGTTATGACCTAGTTATTTTTATAAAAGGCCAAGGATACACAAAGACAGAGGAATGAAATTTACCTGGGGAGGTGGAGAAGGCTTCACAAAGGAGGTCATTTTGAGTTCTGTTTTAAAGGATTAGTAAGATTTTGGAAGACTGAATAAGAGATAAGCAAAAAGATAAATAAAATTAAAAAATGCTGTGTTTCAACAAGTTTCAGGAGACAACATGCAGAATGATACCATCTTTATGAAGCTATAAGTTATTTAAACATACATATTTGATAAAAACATCAAAATACAAGCAAGGGAATGAGAAATTCAAAATTCACATTAGTGATTACCCTTGGAGGGAGTGGGACAGCCAAAATATGAGAGAAGAGAGAAACCAGAGAGAGATTCAGTGGTGATGGTGATATTCTAGTGTTTGCTCAGGTTGGTAGGATTATAAATGTTAGAAATATGTATGACAACTTTTTTATATATGAAATATTATATAGTCATTTTTAACATTCATGATATGTTGTCAGCAGAGGGAATAGCATATGAAAATGCATGGAGGGATGAAACAGCTTGGAATAAAATATAAAGACATAATTATGACAAGGAAATTATAAATAATGCATTATCTTTCATAATATACAGTTCAGTGTTCTGAAATTGTATTGGAGTATACAAAGGAAAGAAGATTAGAGATACAATTGAAAGCAACAAACTCAAAACTCAAAATCTTTACAAAAGGAGCAAGTCCTATTTCTGTATTAAGAATCAGGAGGCTGATTTATCCTTTCTTGCCTGCCTGGTGATAAGATCAAGGCATATTACAATTAGGAATCTCAAATAATGTGAATTAATGATAAGTTACAGAAGCAGTTATTATTTTCATCATTAGGAAAGAGGTCTGGTGCATTTTAATTGTCTAAACCTCATCATATGCCAATAACTTTTGTTCCTAGTGGAATTCAAATCACAGGGTGGTACTTTATTTAACAACTTACCCTTTTAAACTATTGTGAAGCTGCAAGTAAGATTTAATTATATTATTGCCAATCATCTGAAGAATGGCAATTACTTGGAACTCTTGGCCAGTATTTCTGATTAAAAGTGCTATGGTGTACTGAACAGGTCATAAGTTCACATCCTGATCCTATTAATTTTCTTCTTATTCTTTAGACAAGGAATGACTCCGCCCTTGGCCTTGGAAATGGTGCTTAGGAAAAATTTGATTGATCTGAAAAGAACAGATACATGAAATGAAATGACTTTTGCTCCTTTGTTTTCCTTCATGGTATACTGTGTTTCTTTCATTAAGAGAAGAAAAAAGAAAGAAATTGTGACTAAAAGAGTATTTTCCTGGGAGAAATTTGAAGTGCTTTTAATGATTCAACAAAGTTAGAGAAGCTGATGCATGACTTAAAGCAATACTTATCTGCCAGAAAGGAGAGGATGGGTTCCTACATATTTGTTCAGGAATAAGGTTTGGTCGGGGCATTTTTTTCTGGGGAGGGGGATGTGATACTGAAGGAGGAATGTTGTAAGGTTGGGTGTTGTTGTTGTTGTTGTTGTTGTTGTTGTTGTTGTTGAAAAATAGAAACAAAACATAATCCCTGTAAGGCTACATTGGAACTTTCTGGCCAAGAAATTGTATCTGTTTTGCCCCAAAAAGGCCAAGGGTGTCTGAAGGTATTTTCTGAACCAGCACTACCTTGCTGAGCTGGGTTGTCACTGTGCTATTATTCCAGGTAAATTTGAGTGCCAACTCCTTCTGCTCTTGGTTCAACTGCCTTGGTTCTTCTAGGTCCTCTGGCTCCTTGCTAGATCTTTTTTTTTTTTTTTTTTGGTCATTAGGTCTGCTCTTGTTGAGATAACTCTTTCACTTTTTGCCCACTGATAATACATTCCAGCCAAATTGTACCCATATTTTCTGGGTGTGGACATGGCCAGAAGTAAACATACACCTGTCCTTCTGTCCCTTTACATGTTATTTGCTGTTGAGACGTCTCCTCAAGATCAGGTTTATATCTAAACAAAGGTGACTCTGACTTGGACTCACAAAGGAGTTCATTGAGAGTTGGTGTTAGGTGTTTGGTATCTAAAAATGCCTGCAGCTCCTTTTCTTTCTCATTCTTATCTCACCTGAGATTACCCTCTGACACATCATCCTCGGAATATTCTCCTTGTTTTACATACTTGTAAACACTCTCATATTTCCTGCATCTCTTCATAAATGTCTCCTTCCTTCCTTTTGTTTTTTTTTTTTTTTTTTAGCTCTGCCTGTGACTAGAACATGCTCTAGATGGTCCCCAATAGACATGTTTCCTTAGTTTTTGTTCCAAGCGGCATCTTTGGAAAACATTTTCCTGTTTTCCAGTAACACTGAACTTCTGTGCCTTTTGATTTTCCACTGTCTGACCTTTTTACCTTCTCCTCTCACTCCTTACTCCCTCCAATCATTTTAATTCCTCCTCCATAAAAGTTAATAAAATCAAGCTTGTTCTGCATTCCCTAGCAATTTCCTCTAGATCGTGTCCTCTTTTCATTAGCTGTGAGCACATGTAGTTGCTGACCTTTCAGCAATGAGTGGCTTGACAGTGTTGGGTACTTTAGTTCCATTGTCTGAAAGATGTAAGAATAGTGGCCTCCTCAGTCATATCTGATCTCATTCTCTTTCCATTCTAATTCTTGGCATGATAGTCAGAAAACAAACTTTGGGGGTGGGGGGGAATAGGGAGAGGTGGGTCAAAGGGCATATAAACTTTCAGTTATAAGATGAATAAGGCTGAGCTCCTAATGTAGAACATGGTGACTATAGTTGATAATGTTCTTGTATAATTGAAGTTTGATAAGAGAGGAGAAATTAAATGTTCCCACCTAAAAGGAAAAAAGAAAGTTAAATATGTTAGGTGATGGATATGTTAATTAACTCAGTGGGGAGGAATCCTTACAAAATGTATAGCTATATCAAATCACCATGATGTATACTTTAAGTATCTTACAATTTTATTTTTTAGTTATACCTCAATAAAGCTAGGGAAAATAAAGAAAAAAGTTCCGAGCCACATTTAGGCTGAAATAGTATTATATTCTTTACCACCCAAATTCATATTAGTCCTCCAGTTCTTGGAAACTAATCCATTCATCCAACTGATATAAAGATTAGTCATCTACTATGTGCCAGGCAATGTCTTTGAACTAGAGACACAAGATAAATGATGCACAATTTTGGTCTTTACAGAATACAAAAGAGGGGTGCCTGGGTGGCTCAGTCGATTCAGCGTCCGACTTCAGCTCATGTCATGATCTCATGGTGCGGGGGTTCGAGCCCCGCATCAGTCTCTGTGCTGACAGCTTGGAGCCTGGAGCCTGCTTCGGATTCTGTGTCTCCCTCTCTCTCTGCCCCTTCCCTGCTCATGCTCTGTCTCTCTCTGTCTCTCAAAATAAATAAATGCAAAAAAAAATTTTTTTTAAAGAATACAAAAGATATTGGGAAGATTTACCAAAAGATGATGACAATACAGTGCAATTGCTATGATAGGGGCTGCACAAGGGTCTGTGGGAACCTCAAGAAGAGAGCATGTAGGAACAGCACCCCTTGGGGAAAAGACTTCCTAGAGAAGGTAACATTTGGGCAGTCACATCAAGTCTGCCTCATGTAGATCTAGCATGGGGGCAAGGGTGGACACGAGGGATTCTAGAAACAAGACAGCTAATGCAGAGACCTTACGGATGGAACAAGCACATTTTTCTAAGACTAGAAAGAAGGTTACGCCAGGAAACTAAATGCAGGGAAATAATGTTGGAAAGGAAAGGCAAGGACTTATATATGAAGGGTCTTGATTATCTTGATGAGGAATGTGAAAATCTGTTGTAGGCAGTGGAAAAAAACAACAAAAATTTAAGCAAAGACAATTATGGGAAATTGTCCTTTCAACCACTGTACATTTTTTTCCCTTGCATCCCCTCTAATTTCACTCCCTGTCTACTCTTAAGTCATGTTCTTAAATTCCTTTAAACATTCTCAAGTGGTAATAATCTCTTATACTCGATATGTTGAAATCTGAGGTCTAATTTGATTAGGACCCTTACCTCCACTCATTTATCACCATAGGAAGCACAGAAGACACGCCTCAACCCTGGGACTCTAATTCCCATGACTTCTACATTGCTGTCTCTACCTCCATCTCCTTCCCTTCTCTATCTTCTGTATCTGTTTACTTTAGAGAAGTTTTAGGTCAATCATTAGCTAAATTCCCTTAATAATTAACTTACTTTGAAAATATTCCTTTAGGGGCACCTGGGTATCTCAGTTCGTTCGGCATCCGACTCTTGATTTCATGTCAGGATATCATAATTGTGAGGTCAAGCTCCGCATCAGACTCCGCGATGGGCATGGAGTCTGCTTAAGATTAAAGTCTCTCCCTTTCCCTCTCCCCCCACACTCTCTCAATAAACAAACAAATGAATAAACATGTAAAAAAGAAAACCAAACCTGGAGGCATCACAATTCCCGATTTCAAGATGTATTACAAAGCTGTAATCATCAAGACAGTATGGTACTGACAATAAAACAGACATATAGGTCAATGGAACAGAATGGAGAACCCAGAAATGGACCTACAAGTATATGGCCAACTAATCTTTGATAAAGCAGGAAAGAATATCCAGTGGGAAAAAGACAGTGTCTTCAGCAAGTGGTGTTGGGAAAACTGGACAGCAACATGCAGAAGAATGAACCTGGACCACTTTCTTACACCATATGCAAACATAAACTCAAAATGGATGAAAGACCTAAATGTAAGACAGGAAACCATCAAAATCCTAGAGGAGAAAAGAGGCAACAACCACCTCTTTGACCTCAGCCATAGCAACTTCTTACTAGACATGTCTCTGGAGGCAAAGAAAACAAAAGCAAAAATGAACTATTGAGACCTTACCAAGATAAAAAACTGCACAGCATATGAAAACATCAAGGAGACTAAAAGGCAACCAATGGAATGGGAGAAGATTTTTGCAAATGACATATCTGATAAAGAGTTAGTATCCAAAATCTATAAAGAGCTTATGAAACTCAACACCCAAAAAACAAATAATCTAGTGAAGAAATGGACAAAAGAAATGAACAGACACTTCTTGAAAGAAGACATCCTGATGGATAACAGACACATGAAAAGATGCCCAACATTACTCATCATCAGGGAAATACAAATCAAAATCACAATGAGGTAACACTTCACACCTTCAGAATGGCTAAAATTAACTACTCAGGCAGCAACAGATGTTGGCAAGGATGCAGAGAAAGGGGAACCTTTTTGCACTGCTGGTGGGAATGCAAACTGGTGCAGCCACTCTGGAAAACAGTATGGAGGTTCTTCAAAAAATTAAAAATAGAACTACCCTACAACCCAGCAATTACACTACTAGATATTTACCCAAAGGATACAGGAGTATTTATTCAAAGGGGTACATGCACCCCAATGTTTATGGCAACACTATTGACAATAGCTAAATTATGGAAAGAGCCCAAATGTCCACCAACTAATGAATGGATAAAAAAGAAGTGGTATATATATACAATGGCATATTACTTGGCAATCAAAAAGAATGAAATCTTGCCATTTGCAACAGCGTGGATGGAGTTAGAGTGAATTATGCTAAGTGAAATAAGTCAGTCAGAGAAACATAAATATCATATGATTTCACAAATGTGGAATTTAAGAAACAAAGATAAACATAGGGGAAGGGAAGGAAAAACAGAGAGGGAGGCAAACCTTAAGAAACTCTTAAATTCAGAGAACAAACTGAGGGTTGTGGAGGGGTGTTGGGTGGGTTCATGGCTAAGTGGGTGATGGTTATTAAGGAAGGCACTTGTTGAGATGAGCACTGGGTGTAAGTGATGAATCACTAAATTCTACCTCTGATACCATTATTACACTATATGTTAACTAACTTGGATTTAAATAAAATTTTTAAGAAAGGTGATGTAACAGGTGAACATGGGGGAAAAAAGAGAGAGAGGCAAACCATAAAATAGACTCTTACCTATAGTGCGCAAACTGAGGGTTCCTAGAGGGGAAGTGGGGGGAGATGGGTACTAAGGAGGGCACTTGTTATGATCAGCATTGGGTGATGTATGTAAGTCATGAATCACTAAATTCTATATCTGAAACTATTATTACATTGTATGTTAACTAACTGGAATTTAAACAAAATCATGAAACTAAAATAAAGAAAAAAAAGAAAATATTCCCTTTACATTTCTTTACGTAACTAACACTGGTCTCTCTATTGATTATACTCTTTCCCTTACATTCCTTCTGATTTCTCCTTCATATTCCTTCTACTGTAAAGGCTGGGGTCATGGTATATGCCCTGCCTTTTTTCTTTTTAATGCTACTTCAGATTATTCTCCTATCCAACTCCATAGAAACTTCAAGTTTTGACTGGGATTTTATCAAACTGTTCCATCCACTATCTTTCCTTGCAATAATCATGTACTAAGTCTCAAGTCATTGTCCCTGTTCTCTAATGATTTTATCTCCTGGTTCAGTCCTACTCCCTTCAATGCCACCTTTGTTTTAATTCTTGGTAATCTCAACATTCACATAGACAATTTTTCCATTTTTCTGGGCTCTTAGTTATTGAATCTCCTCTCCAATTTCATATTCCATCCTAATTCCGAGACTCACTTCCATGGATGTACACTGACATTGCTCGTATAAATCCAATTTCAAATCTCTACTGTGATGATCATGGAGTATTTTCCTAGCTTACTGCTTATACTATCATGACTGAAAAAAAAAAAGACCACAAAACCCTTTGACCACTATAGAATTTAATAGTTGATCTTCAATTGATCTTATCACCTTATCTTGTCACAGCCCTTCCTCATCCCATAATGTTATTCCTTCCTTCTTTCCATGACATAAATACCATGGCAAAGTTAAAAATCACTCTTACATATATTCACAGTTCCTTTGCCTTTCTGCTTTTCATATCTACCTAGAGATACCAAAATTCTGGTGGAATCAATACTGGTACTTTGCTACCTGCATACACACAGCCAAATAATCCTGAAGAAGGAAGACCTACCACAAATAAAACCAATCCCATTTTAAATTCATAGTCATGAATACTGCCTGACAATTATTCTATACTTCCCTACTCCACCCTTTACAACTGAACTATTCAAATGTTTCCTACATTCTTGTCTCTTGTTCCTTTCTGTTATTCTCTCAGTTGATGAATCCTCTTGTTTCACTAAGCAAATTAAAGCATTCAGAAGAAAGCTGTCTTAATCTTCCATCACTATTTCTACCCATTTACCAGAATCTGTGCTATTGTATTCTATCCTCATTTCTGTTACTGCAGTTGAGCTACCCATGCTTCTAATTGGGGCCAACTTTATCCTAGCCCAAATATATACTTCTAGCCCACAACGACCTACGAAGTCCATATGCATATGTCCAACTGGATTTGAATATCCAATTGAATATTTAAAAGGCATCTCTAACTTCACACTCAAAAAAAAAAAAAAAAAGTTAGAAACTCCTGGTAATGCTACCCACCTCTCAGCCTCACCAACAAAAAACACCAACAAGAACTAGTTCCTCCTGTGGTTTTCTCCATCTCAGTGAATGTCAATGTAAGTTCTTCTAGGTGCAGGGCCAGAAGATGTGTTTCTTTGCTCACACCTTGCATCTTGGGTTTTTTTTTTTTTTTTTTTTTTAATGTTTATTTATTTTTGAGAAAGAGACAAAGTATGAGCAGGGAGGAGGGAAAGAGAGAGAGGGAGACACAGAATTTGAAGCAGGCTCCAGGCTCTGAGCTGTCAGCACAGATCCTGACGTGGGGCTCGAACTCATGAACCGCAAGATCATTACCTGAGCCGAAGTGGGACACTTAACTGACTGAGCCACCCAGGCGCCCCGCATCTTGTTCTTTAAGAAACCCTGTGATTCTCCTTTTAAAATATATCAAGAATTTTACTCCTTCCCTCTACCTCCATTACTTCCACTTTGGTCCAGGTCACTAGCCTCTTTGCCTGGGTTATTGTACTAACTTCAGAGACTGAGTCATGCTCCTTCCCTTATCCACTGTACCTGATTCTCAAGAGCAGTCACCAGAGTGATCCTGTAATTCAGATTATGTCCCTCCTTTACTCAAAAACTCACAACTATCCCCACCACAGTCAGACTAGAAGCCCAAACCATTACTATTATTTAAAATCCATACATGTTTTAGGTTCCATTTCTTGTCTGACCTCATCTTTTCTCTGCCTTACTATTTCTCTTTATCATTTATCACTACGTAACATTCTGTACATTTTACTTTTCTATCTTGTTTCTTTTCAGTGCCCATTAAAATGTAAATGGTATAAGGGTGGGGATTTTTTTTTTTTTTGTATATTTTGTTCACTACTGTATTACCAGAGCCTACATCAGTGCCTAACTCATAGAAGGCATACAGTAAAAGGTATTGGAATGAATGGATGGTTTAATGAATGAAATTGTTTTCGCATGACTACATTATCTAATTTGTTGTGCATGCTAATACTTTTTTATAGCTGTGTGATTTCCTGTAGTAATTCAAAGGATGACCTCTAATCAGACTGAGAGAAATTTGAATTTCATCTGCACCTTGCCATGTGGATTTGCAAATTGTATTCAGTGTCTCCAAGTCTTGTTTTCACATTTTAAAAATGGACATAATAATAGTGACTGACTCAAAGGATAATTGTGAGAATTAAATGAAAAACTGCAGGTAAAATGATCAGAATGCAAAGTGAGTAAAGTCCAGAGCAAAGTTAGTAAACTTTTAATCTAGTTAATATTTTTTAGTTAAATCTAATATATATTATTTTTCTTTTTGTGTCTTGATTTGTACATTTAAGTAATTTTGTAAGAGGAGAAGATAAACTCTTTGAGGTTGGAAATGTGAACTTCTATTTCATTTTAAACCCTTCTGACTTGTTTCATACCAGTATTTAATCAATTATTCTTTGAGAGTCAGGTAGATTCCTGAAGTGTTTCAAATGGCTCATTTTCAGTATGGTAATGTCATATGATAAATTAGCCCCATAGTTTCATCCATTTTTCTATGACAGACTACTCCAGAGTAGAAAAAAAAAATATTTGTTATGTACTTGACTTTTGTGTAAAGGAAGGAGAAACAAAAACAAAAACCTCTCTGAAGGGAATTATCACAGTGCATTATAAAAAATGCTTAGAGGAGAGTTTTCCTAAAACTGACACTTAGGAAGTTCATTGAAATCATTTGGAAGTGATCTATGCAAACTTTACATTTTATGTTCGATCATTTTTTTTTTCACTTAGGAGCATAACCTTTAGAAGTATAATAGTCCCAACTGCTTGATGCTCACATAGTTAACTAAATTTTTAGAATTAACAAATATGCATGTAGGACTGGCTCTTTTGCTCATGAGTTTAATTATGATGATCCAGGAGGGGGTAACATGTAGGAGTCATCAGCAGGGGGTTGATTGCACAAGGTTTCTCTGAGAGTCTGCACTAAATAGACATCACTGTACAAGTTTGCCACGGGTGGGAGAGATGTTTGTTTTTATTATTATTATTATTATTATTATTATTATTATTATTATTATTTTCTGTGAGAAACGGGCACTCTAAATAAATATATTTTGTTCAGATTGCCTGAACAATCTCCAGAGTCGATTAGAATTTGTAGGGGCGCCTGGGTGGCGCAGTCGGTTAAGCGTCCGACTTCAGCCAGGTCACGATCTCGCGGTCTGTGAGTTCGAGCCCCGCGTCAGGCTCTGGGCGGATGGCTCAGAGCCTGGAGCCTGTTTCCGATTCTGTGTCTGCCTCTCTCTCTACCCCTCCCCCGTTCATGCTCTGTCTCTCTCTGTCCCCAAAAAAATAAATAAACGTTGAAAAAAAAAAAGAATTTGTATTCATAGAGCTAGGTCTAGAATCCTAGTTATTATAACTGCTAGCCTATGACTTTTACTTTACACTTCTGTATGCTTATATTCTAGACTGGTAAAAAAGAAAAGGCTTCATCTAGGAGTTAAAATAATTTTCAGTTCTAATCACAGGTCTGTAAATGCAAAGATTTGCTGTTGTTGACAAGACTTGTCACCTCTATGCCTTAATTTACCCACCTGCATAAAAGTAGGGATTGTATCTGCCCTATGTTTTTTTACCGACTTATCGTTAACATTATGTTCAATGTGAAGATTATAAAAGTGAGATGTTGTATATTACATGGTTTCTAATTGGGAGGATATTTCAAGAGCAGTTGTAACAATCTCTGATGTTGTTGCTCTTCAACTTCTGTTATTTTTCTTTCCATTCAGTTTCTAAATTTCTGTAACTATATTATGATCACCTCCTACCCCCCACCTTTTTAAAAATAGCATATCGGATTTTGCCAGTAGAAATCCAATGGTAAAATCATACTGATAGTTGAAATGAAGGGTTCCTCCTGTTTTTCTTGGGTAACATTTTGATAACACCAAATTGTGCTTTTCAGTTCTGTACTTGGATATTAGTTGCAATAGCATATTTTCTTCTCATTTTCACAGGAAATGACTTATTTCTTGTAGCAGTTCATGAACTGGGACATGCTCTGGGATTAGAGCATTCCAATGACCCCACTGCCATCATGGCCCCATTTTACCAGTACATGGAAACTGACAACTTCAAACTACCTAATGATGATTTGCAAGGCATCCAGAAGATTTATGGTAGGTTACCACTGTTTCTGTTTGGTTAACCCGACAGTGAAGTCCAGAGTTCCTGCTGTTTCCTTCTTTGAGATAGATGCTCTAAGTATTGAGAAAAATAAATACGGAAAAAAGAAAACAAAAAATTCTAGCCTATGGGCAGAAGTCTTCTATCAATTAAGTCTGACAGTCCCAGATATCTCAGTATACAGATTATGGTAAAATCTATACACTGATAAAATTTTCTTATTGAGTTTAATTGAAACCTGCAGTTACAGCAAAGAACTTATGACTTTAGTATTTAATATTCAGATAAAAATGTAATAAATGAATATAACCAATAAAAGCAGTGAGAAATATAAAGACTCTCTTGTAAGGTAGTGAGATTTTGGTAAAAACTGACAGATTGACCCTCAGTTTATATTTGATGTTAGATAGTACCTAGATAAATCACTTGTGAGGTTACAGAAAATACTTGTGTGATGCATACAATAAAATGACCCCAAAAGCATGTGATTACTAAGAATGAAAGCTAACAAACATGGGAGTGAAAGTTAATGAATGGCAAAATTTACTTACACATAATTCAAAATAAATTTCTAATATGCTAGTATTATTTTTATTTATGGGGTTCAGTCAGTGAGTGCAAATTAAGACCAAAGGGAGAAAGACTGTTATACATATTTACTATAATCCTAACTCCCTCAACAGAACCATTGACCTTTATAAAGACATTTATTTCACACATAATTAAGAACTCGACATTTATAATTTACATATAGAGAATATGCTTTCCTAAATTAGTGAAGTGAAGCTTTCATTTTACAACACAAAGGCAAATGCATGTTATCTGTATGTTAATATCCAGTATTCAGAAGACGTCATTTGCATTTTTAAATAGCATAGTTTAAGTTCACTAATTTGTTTTGCATTCATTAGTTTTTCAATTTCGGTATCTCAGTGGTAACCATTCTCTCAGGGTTAAAATAAGATTTGAAAAAAAATAGTCAACTTTTGTGCTACTCTTTATTAAGGGGATACTGAGAAAAGGGAAATGTCTCAGTCAAAACTAAATAGCACATATATTGAATGTGCTGTCTATACCTAGTTTGTGCCATCAGAAATTCCTCCTAAGTGGTTAGCTGAAAGAAGGCTCTTTCTCATGACCTCATGAATTAGTAGTCTAGACTGAAGGTCTGCAAAAGAATATTCTTTCCATATCTAAATATTAAGTGTGAACAGCTCTGTATTTCTTTTAAAAAAATAAATCTCTGGAGGAATGATGCTTTACATCTGCAACAAATTATATGTGTAAACTTTGGCTTAATTTAGAAACCTCTTTTTAGAAATACTTCTTCACATTAATATTTTACTAGTGGTGTTTTAATCAATAGGTGTTTTAGATGCAGTATTCAAATGAAACACTCATCTAGCAATTTGTCAAAACGTCATTAGAAGAAAATAATCAAAGTCAAGAAATGGTGATAAATACAGCTGGAGACATAGAGTAGAATAAACCTCGGTTCGTTAATGTTTATCTTTTAGAAATATTTGCATTGAATCATTGTCTATCAAAATCTAGGATTAACTTTGGTGGAGCTTACATGCATGGCTCCAGTATTCATTTTCATTTATTTATTATTTATACACCACCTACTTCCAAAAAAGATTTGAAAGCAGCTTTTCCAATAAGGACTGTGGTGAAGCTATAAAAAATGTCATTAAAAATTAACAAAGAAAGTTTAGTTACTTGGATTCAGAATTTAGCATGATAAGGACTTTCTGATAGACTTGGCAATGGTTTGTTGGGTAAGACGGTTTGTTTTTTCAGAAAACATTTAGTCTTAAAGACGTCTTAGCTCACTTAGTCCGTGCCCTCCCATCCTGAGTGATTGTAGTCTGTGCATATCATCCAGCACTATTCCAGTTTTAAGTGAACCAAGCGCTTTCCTCATATTTTCAAAGGTCCACCTGACAAGATTCCTCCACCGACAAGACCTCTACCGACAGTGCCCCCACACCGGTCCATTCCTCCCGCTGACCCGAGGAAGAATGACAGGCCCAAACCTCCCAGGCCTCCCACTGGCAGACCTTCTTATCCTGGAGCCAAACCCAACATCTGCGATGGGAACTTTAACACTCTAGCTATTCTTCGCCGTGAGATGTTTGTTTTCAAGGTAGGAGGCTGTGATTTTTTTTTTTTAACGGTGGATCAAGTGTCTACGGTGTCGCTTTAGAAAACAAGTTCTCATTCATTCTAACACTACCTTCCCAGACCTCTCACAGTTAGAAGTTTCAAAAAAGCATCTTAGAAAATAAACGCACAAATGGGCTTAAATGTCTAGCAGAAGATTGCTGTAACATTCTATTTGGGGAAGGCATTTATGTCAGCAGAAGCTAAAATGCCTAGAAATGTAAGGGTGAGAAAATGCTGCATGTTATGAACAGATAAAAAAGCATAATTGAAATCATGAATAGGAGCTAATCGGGATGATTGGCTTGGGAGCTTAGCCACTTCCAGGCACACGAAAGCTATTCTCTCTTTGATTTGCACATCTTTATGAGATCCCTGTGATTTCACTTGACAATTAAAGCATTGTTTTTTAAGAGTGCTGGTGATCATTTTGTTTTGGATCTACTGATAGAAATTTTAGTAAAATCTCCTCTATGAGACCATCCTTTTTATTTTACATGCACATGTTATTGTTTTCGATAGCCAGGCATTTATATCTACCTAATTTATATTTTTAAAAAGGTTACAGATAAAACTGATTTTACATTTTGGTAAGTATGCCTTTGAATGCCATTGGGTTCTCAGACAACACTGATAAACAGTGTATCAAAGTAAGTTACATAATGAACTTACAAAGCAAGTTCAACATAATGTTGAAAAGTATAGTATAATACTGAAAAATAATTTCTCCCTCAATATCTGCAAACTAATGTGAAAAATTAATGAAAAGTATGTTTTATGTTGGCATTAGAATATTAAAGTAACCACATTTTACCAGTACCATCCATTTAAAAGTAAAATAATATGCTCTCTTTTTTAGTAGATGTGAATCGATAAATAATGAAATATCATCCTACTTATACAGTTTCCTATCTACCAGAGGCTACACTTTAAAAATATAGATTTCATATAATTTTTAATAGACAAAGTACTCTGTCTCCTTTATTGGAAAATAAGATTTGGATTTGATATGCATAAGAGCATCGTACTTACCAGGAAAAATCAATGCTTTTGTTCAAACACATGAATAGATTTTTGAGTTCTATAAATGCTTGGCAATACTTAATTAGATATCTCCGATTCAATTTAAGTAGATTAATAAATTTAGATTCAAGGAGAAAAAAAATGAAAGCTCTTTCTCTTTATATACAGCTACTCGTTGTGGCTAAGCTCACAGCAACTACTTGAAATGAAAACAAAATGCAGTCATTTGTTTATTCTATAAGACACCAAATGATATCTGAGGATTTTTTCTTCTCTCTGTTTTGGCCAAATTTCAACATCCCAGCTTTATACCTTGATATCAATGTAATATCTGAGAATATAATGTGAAATTGACTCTGAGTGCATTCTTTCCATCCTTCCTGTCTAATCAGATCGTCGGTCTGAGAAAAGAGTGGTTTCTTCATATGTAATGATCATTTTCACCAGCCTTGCTGCTCTGCACACTGGAAGTATTCTTGATTGACAAAATAAGGTCTTGTGATCACTGGTTCCTGGAATCAGGAGTGAATAAAAAGCAAATAGACCAATTCTCAGGTAGAATGCAGTAGCCACTGTGATTAATGTCAAATCAGGTGTATGAAAAACATGAGTAAGGCCTGATACTCTAAACTTTCATCATACCTTGGATTCCTTAATCAAAACTCTCCACAGGACAGAGTTCCTAAACTCTGTCTGAATTTAATTTCTTTTTTCCACTGGTCCCTGCCCTCTTTCTAAGAATAATTACTGTTGAGGATACCTTCTGATAGGCATTGTATTCTTTTTGATCTCCACTGAGTGGATTATGTGTCACATCACTTGATAATTTTCATAATTATCTCTTTCATATAATCAGTGAGTATGCCCAGCATAGTTTAGTAGGCACCAGGGATGTATGAATAGAAGGTAGCACCTCTGTCTTTATAGAGCTTATATTCCAGGAGTGAAGACAAACATGAACTCAAGAACTTTTAAAATATGGGAGTAAAAGGTATGACATTGATATGAAGAGAAAATACTGAAGTCTAGTTGAATCGATCAAGAAAACTTGACCGAGAAAAAGCTTATGCTGAATTTTGAGAGAGAAATTTCTTAGGCACATTAAAGAAATTGATATTTGGTTTACTAAAAAGCATATTGAGAGAGAGAAGATAGACATATTTAACTTAGTGAAAAGTGACAAATAATATAAATCAGAAATAAACACAATTTGATCGAAGCAAAGAAAGCATGATTGAATGATACCTGCTCCTTAATTAATAGCTGCCGTGGATTGGGTAACTAATATGTGCCTGAATGTACGCTAGGCACTTAATCTCTAAGCCTTATAATAGTACTGCAAGATGGATAGGATTCTCAGTTTTACAAAGGGGAATACTGAGAATCAGAAAAGTAGTTAGTCTGAGTTACCAGGTCAGTAAGTAGTAGTCAGTAGTTGAGCTCAGGTCTACTTGATTCTGAAATCTGTGTTAAACTTTCCCTTACCTGAGAGTAAAGGAAAAGCTTCAAAACAAAGGTGGCAGACTTTAAACTATATTTTAAAATATGAAATATGCAAGAAATCTTTGCTGAGCTCTTAATGTGAGATGCTGTTTTAGGCACTGGCAATGTGGTAGTTAAAGAAAGAGAAGAGAAGAGAAGAGAAGAGAAGAGAAGAGAAGAGAAGAGAAGAGAAGAGAAGAGAAGAGAAGAGAAGAGAAGAGAAGAGAAGAGAAGAGAAGAGAAGAGAAGAGAAGAGAAGAGAAAAGAAAAGAAGAAAAGAAAAGGAAAAAGAAAAAACAGCTAGACCCTGGCTTCTTGGAGCTTATATTTTAGCTTTCTTCACACAGAAGTTCCCCATGGGTCACTGAAGGATGTGGGAAAGCATCCATAAATTCTGTTTTCCTTTATTAATAACTGCTGGCCCCCTAAGTTATCCCTCTATACCTAAATAGGCTAGCCTAACTTTATGCCAGATTAATGTCATTTTCCCCCATATCTGTTCTACCTGCCTGAAATTACTCTCTGCCAGCTCTCTTGTGCATGCCTGCCTTTTAAATTTTCTTTTAATGTACTCATCATTAATTTTCATAGTCTGCTCCTTCGAGTGTACTTTAGGATCACCCACTCTTTGATCTCACTTTTACTAATGTAACTTGATTCTCTACTTTTCTTCACTACAGGTTCTCTATACAAATTGGAAACCTTTATCTCCTCAACCCTTCTTTACCCAACAATCATTTCCCTTCAGTTTCAATGTCCCAGGCTTCTTTGCAAGCCTCTGCTTATCTAAAACTTCCCTCCTCAGTGTCTTCTACATGTCCCAGCCGCTCTGACTATTCTTCAACTGCAGACATCCTTCTAGCGATTTGTATATTTATCCTCTACATTCGACTAGTATGCTTTTAATTTCCATCTTCTCTATTTCTCGTTGTAATGCATCCCTTAACTAGACTACAAACTTCTTCAAAGCAGAGATTGGTTCATATGGGCTTCATAGTGCTCAAGCTAATGAATAAGAATCCTGATATAATAATTATTTAATGAAAATATAGCTACTATCGTGTTTATACAATAGTAGTCAACCAATATGACATTACTGAAAGTATTTCATCCTGGTAGTTTATTATCACTTGTCCAACAGTTTCCATGACTTAGGTTCTGTGTATATGTCTTTTTAAATAAAAAGTAAGAAAATCTAGATAAAAGGAAAAGGTTAATATCATCAGATAATTTTGTTTTCTTATTAGAAAGGAACTTTTCGTTAGAATGGTAGTTTTAGCATAATTCTTTTGGGAAGCAAACTTTCTCTTCAGAGATTTGATTTACACTGAGCTTTCTAAGCACTCATTTATTTTAAGTGAGTTCACCTGGATATGTTTCTATATGGAAATATAATAAACATTATATATATATATAATATACAACATTACAACATGTATTTGAATTTTATAAATATACATACATAAAATATATATTTTGTATATTGGTAAAGAGGAAATAAAGGTTATTTATTATTTATATGTAAGTATAATTATATATATATATATATATATATATATATAATTCCATCCTGTCCTATAGCTAAAATTCTGAATATATATCGATGTCTGTCTATCTCTATATCTACAGAGATATAGAGAGATATAGTTAGAGATATCTGCCTGAGAAAGTTAAGCCTTCCATGCAGCTTTATAATCTTTGGGGAATGCAAACCACCTAAAGCAAGAAATGAAAATCAAAACAAAATGCCAAGGAGCAGAGAAACAAAATAGCAATACAAAAGAAGCTTTGTCCTTACTCTAGAGAGGTGATTTTTAAGAGTGTTCCCTGAAGAGCATAAGCTGTGTGTATCACATGATGCTGCTGTTGTGACTGAGTCAACAATAGGAAAATCTGATTGTTCAAATGAGTCTTCAGATTTCTTTTGGACTACAAAATAAAAACATGGAATATTTAGTTATTTTGTGGTGTGAAAGAAAACAGAATTAGCCAGACATGTATAGGATATGTTTCAGCCCACAATACTTTGTTATATAAGAAAGAAAGCACTAGAAACTGTTCTTCCTGAAGTTGGAAGACAGGAAGAAAAACTGTATCCACACCTGGAACTCTTTTAGCATACAGCACATGCATGCACACACACACACACACACACACACACACACACACACACACAGAAGGTTTCATTTGGCAATTGACCAGTTCTTTATATCGAGGGGGACAAACACAGGCCAGTGCTTTATAGTAGAGCTAGAAAGGATAGGGTTAAAAGGCAAAGCTGTCATGGAGCAGCATTCACAGCAGTATAGTGAAATGTCTTCCCTATTAGTACAGAAGAGCAAGTCTTAAGGCTACTATTTGAGATGATGGATATGTTTATTATTTTGATTGTGGTAACCATTTCCCAATATATACTTATAACAGATCATCAAGTTGTATACCTTAACTATATGCTATTTTTATTTGTCAATAGTACCTCAGTAAAGTTGGGGCAAAGGCTAAGGTTCTTTCAGTTGCCCACAAGGCTGTGTGATCACTGCATTTTGCTCTGCCTTTCTGATCTCACCTCCTCTTTCTTATTCTGGTCACTTTTACTCTCTCAATGCCACCCACACTTGTCTCCCTGCTGTTTTTTGAACTTGCCGGACACACCTGGTTTCGCAGGTTTTTCTCTGTCAAATACCAAATATTTCCGTATCTTCCAGATTTCTGTGGCCATTTGTACAGCAGCAGAAGTCTGTCTCTGATCTCTATTCCTGTCCATATTGTCTGCTATTACATGGGTCTGCATGGAGCTAGGTTTATGAAAGGAAACAACAATATTTGTAGAAATTCACAAGAGCTTATTGTGGGTTACATAAATACTGTGCCATTTTTATGACTCCAAAGAACAGATTTGCCATTTGCAATTGGAAGAATTCTCTTCCATCTCTCAACCTAATGATGTCACTCATTTTGGTTGCATACTTGTATGTCCTCGTTTATATCAGTGTAGGATAAAACTTAAACTTCTAGACATTAACAATAGACTTGGAGTCAGATGCCATTTCACATAGGCTCTAGACAAAGACTGTAACTACTCCTCTATTTACCTGTGGATCTCACAGTGCCATGAACATAGCAGACAGTAAATTTTTTTAAAAATATTTCTGACCTTACTTTCCTCATCTGTACAATAGCTAATAAATTCCATCATAGGTGTATAGTAAACTCAGGAAATGGTAGGTTTTATATAGCAAGAAAGACTTGGCATTTTGAGTTGTTCATTCGACTCATTAACTCAAATTCCTATGCTGTTTGAAGTTACTTTAAAAATAACTTTTAGCTGAGTAAAAATCTCAGAAAATAGCTCTAATTTGTATGTTATAAGGGAAAGGAATGGAATGGTTTGTGATTGTTGTTGTTCATATCACTTTACTCAATGAAATAATTACAAATACTCTGTGGTCAAAGAATCCAAAAAATGTTTTATGAACAAAATACTTAAAGAAATTACACAACAGAGGGTAATATAAAATTACTCTGAGTCACAGCTTAATCCTGTACTGCCAGGAAGTATTACCTGATATTAATACTATGTTGTAATCAGGACTAGATTCACTTTAGACCAATGGGAACAATCGCCAAGATACTGCAGAGCATTAATTAAATTCTTATAGTACGAAATCATAGTTCAAATATTTTAGATAAGTCAACATTTTAGGAAGCAACTGGAATTATGTGTAATACTGAATTTTGATGTAAATATTAATTGGTTTTCAAAATATTTGTATTCTATTATGGCTTAAGATTTACTCCTTGAAATATTTCAATTCTTTACTGACACATCCTGTCTGCTTAAGCCACTGGGACAAGTGTCTAAGTACTCAGCAGGGTGGATTCACAGTCATCTGAGTTTCTAATATTCTCTCTAGTCACTTTATTTTGGGGTGACTTTAAACATTTTAAGCATACATTTGGATACTTGTTTTGGATACAGTAAAAATATTTTTATTAATAATATAAAATATAACAATATATGCTTACAAACAGACCCATAAATACAGAGAACAAACTGGTGTTTGACAAAGGGGAGAGCAGTAGAGGATGGGCAAAATGAGTGAAAAGGGGACGGAGGTATGGGTGTCCAATTACAGAATGAATGAGTCACAAGGATGAAAGTACAACATAGAGAATATAGTCAGTGGTATTGTAATAGTGTTGCATGGTGACAGATGGTAGCTACACTTGTGATGAGTACAGCATAAATGCAAACTGGTGCAGCCTCTGTGAAAAACAGTATGGAGGTTCCTCAAAAAGTTAAAAGTAGAGCTGATCTACAATCCAGCAACTACACTACTAGGTATTTACCCAAAGGATACAAAGGTACTAATTCAAAGGGATACATGCACCCCACTGTTTATAGAAGCATTATCTACAATAGCCAAACTATGGAAACAGCCCAAGGGTCCCTGGACTGATGAATGGATAAAGAAGATGTATGCAATAGACTATTACTCAGCCATAAAAAAGAATGAAATCTTACCATGTGCAATGACATGGTAGGAGCCACAGAGTATTATGCTAACTGAAATAAGTCAGCCAGAGAAAGACAAATGCCATATGATTTCACTAATATGTGGAGTTTAAGAAACAAAACAAACAAGCAAAGGGGGAAAAAAGAGAGAGGCAAACTAAGAAACAGACTTTTAACTATAGAGAACAAATTGATGGTTACCAGAGGGGAGACGGAGGTGAAATAGGTGATGGGGATTAAGGAGAGCACTTGTTGTGATGAGCACCAGGTGCTGTATGGAAGTGTTGAATCACTAAATTGTACACGTAAAACTAATATTACACTATGTGTTAACTAATTTGAGTTTAAATAAGAAAATAAAAATCACTATGTTGCACACCTGAAACTAATATAACATTGTGTGTCAACTATATTTCAATGGAAAGATGTTTAAAAAAAAAGGAATAAAATATCTGTTTGCAATGCGTTTAATGGAAATTAAAATATTGTTTTATCATGTAAAATCATTATATATGATATGATATATTGATATGATATGATATGATCATAATATTATATATATCTATATATATATTATATCATGTTATATCATTTTGATATAAATTTAGAATACGAATAGAAAAATTCCATATACTCATGTTAAAATGATTTCTGAAAGGATATCGTGAGCTAATTTGAAAAACTCGCTTCAAGCATTATTAATCTTCCTGTTCTACAATCATGAATAAGTCTTTTCAGTGCCAAAAATATTTTTTATTCCATGTTTGTCATAATCTATAGCTCTATATTGAGATTTTTGCGAAGAAAGTGCTCACATTCACAAGTAATTGTTCAGATGCAAGATTAATAAGCAAAGTTTGTTTGTTTATTCATTTATGTATTTTAATAAGCAAAGTTTAGTTCAAGATTTATACTGTATAGGGGTGCCTGGGAGGCTCATTCGGTTGAGCATCCAACTCCTGATTTTGGATCATGATCTCATGGTCTTGGGATCCATCCACACTTCAGTGCAGAGTTCACTTGGGATTCTCTTTCACCTCTCTCTCTCAAATAAATATTTTTTTAAATAAAATTTAAAAAAAATTTAGATTATACATAAAAAGGTAGGTTTTCCTTTGTGTTAGAAGTTTTGAAAATAACACTTATCCAGTTTTTTCTTCCATATTTGGCATTTGTGACTATTCCACTTCTGACCTCTTATATTTCTGTAAAGCAAAAGTGAGACTTTATTTTTTCCATTCCCTTTTTAAACTTTCACTTAACAATGTTGTGATTATCATTGTGTTTTCTGGATTATGTGAAGTTATTTAAACATTCAGCCAGCTCTTCAGGATCTCTTAGAAGCACTTGTTTATTTTATCTTTTGCATGTGGAAATATATATAACACCTATAGAAATAGATAAAATAAAGTAGAGGCCAAAGCTATCATTATTTGCAAAGTATGTGACCATCTACCTGAAAAATTCCTTGAAAATCAATATGGGATGGGGGTGGGGACTATTACCAGTGCTAAGAAGGATATCTTGAACCATAGTAAAACACTGACGTATAGCTTTCCTAATAAGCAC
This sequence comes from Puma concolor, assembly GCF_028749965.1. NCBI lineage: Eukaryota > Metazoa > Chordata > Mammalia > Carnivora > Felidae > Puma > Puma concolor. The sequence continues at coordinate 48,265,741 of NC_141684.1, forward strand.
TTTGACTATATAATTGAAAAGTATTTTTCTTGACATAAAAAAGCAACTCACAGAATTAAACTTAACTAGCAGTACTTATCCCATTGGCAGTATCAATAAATATTTATTAAATGAACAATATTTTTACTTCTAACCCTGTATCTTTCCTGCATTTAACTTCCATGAGGGAGGTTCTTGACTATTTTGTTCATTCTTCTATGTGCTTCTTATGATACTTTTAAGTTTCAGAGCATTATAGTATGTTTATTTACATGACTATTTTGAAGAAGGCATAATTATTATCAATAGCAAATGAGTAAGGCTGGCAAAAACCCTCAAGTTTAAACTGTGTATATATTAGTATACGTATCTTACAATAAAAAGGGAAATGTGCATAGTTTCCAAATTAGTAATCCCCTGCATGGTAATTCATCCTGAAATAATGAAGTAAATCTAAAATGAACAATTATATTCATCACAGCTTTCTTGCCAGTAGGAGAAAATTTTGTAAGCAACGCAAATTGTCCAGTAATGTGGTAGTGGTGTAGCAAATTAATAGTATATCGACTCAATGAAATATAGTGTAATCTTTAAAAAGTTATGGAGGATGTGTGAAACTACAAGACATGATTATAATGTGCATACAAGTATAAAATAGTAAAATTTGAAACATTACATATCATGAATTGCATTATTTGAAATATATGTGTAGACAAAGCATGGAAATTATAGAAAAATGATGTCAGACAAATCTCAGAATTATGGAATTGTGAGCAGCTTTTTAAAATCTGTAGTGTGGTAATGTTGCTTAGATATTTAGTAGCTCAAAATATAGTGGCATAAAAAAAGCTTGATAACTGTGAAGGTTGTAATATGTTAAGTGATAGTGAAGCCATATCATTTTCAAAACATGTAGATCGGCAAAAGCTATTAAAGTATTCATTCAATGGACTTTTACCTTGAACTGTGACTAGAAATGTCCTTGTTCAAAATTACAGTGACAACTTTCAGTAATATAATTCAACCTGGCTAGAAAAGATATCCAGTGAGACGAGGATCTGTGCCCACCATTCATCAATCTTGAATAACATGAGCCTCCGGGGAATCAAGATAACTAAATATTTTGTTTACCTACAGTTTTGCCATCTTGTAGGCTCGATGGTGAAAATTTATTCAGCTTGCTATAGAAATACTTTAAAACCATGCAAAGTGACATGATATTTGGCAATTAATCCAGAAAGTACTGTCAATTTATGCAATGTGAGGACTGCCATACAGCAAGGCTCGTCAGTTCAGCAAACACTGGTGAATTGTAAGCTGCGTAAGGCACGGAGCACAGAGACTGGTACATAGCAAGTGCTCAAGTAATTTCAGCAACTGCTATTATTGTTGTAAGAGTTGTTGATGATGTTATTATTATTACCACCACTGTTAGTGTTGTGAAAAGCTGTGTGGCTGACCTTACAGAGTTGCAAAGGAGTCTATGACAACATTCCTTTCTCTTAAGAAACTAACTCTACTCTACTCTTTTATTTTCTTTATTTATTTATTTTTTTTTTTTACTCTTTAATTCAGTGAAGTTTTGACTGACTACCAAGGAATAGCTAGACATTGGGAATGACAGGAGATAGAGGAGATATCACTAACGAGAGCATCATAATGCATCGTGATGTGCTGTAATAGGCTAATGCACAAAGTGTGATGGGGACACTTTGGAAGGCCACATAAACTGGGAAAGGCTTCTCATAAGGTATATCTGATCTATGTCCATAAAAAAAAAAATGTCAAATTATCTTACTTCCAGGTAAGAAGGAGTATGGTGCAGTAAGAAGCTAAGAAAGTGTGTTATAAAAACCGAAGCGGGGGCGGGGGGGGCGCCTGGGTGGCTTAGTCGGTTAAGCGTCCGACTTCGGCTCAGGTCATGATCTCGCAGTTCATGGGTTTGAGCCCCGCGTAGGGCTGTATGCTGACCGCTCAGAGCCTCGAGCCTGTTTCAGATTCTGTGTCTCCCTCTCTGTCCCTCCCTCACTCGTGCTCTGTCTTTGTCTCTGTCTCTCTCTCTCTCTCAAAAATAAACATTAAAAAAATGAAAAATAAATTTTGGGATTAGAATTCTGACCACTATTGAAGAAATCATACAGTTTTCTAAATATACATGTAAGGACAATTCATCTATTCCCCTCTTGGGTTTATATGGGAGATTTTCTTTTCCTTGCATAAATATATGATATGGGAAATGGTTTATGTAGGAAAATATGGGACACAGTTATTGATATATAGTCATATTTAATTAATGTATTTATTAGATAATCTGCATTGAGCCCCTATCGTGTTTAAGAAAATATACTAGGATATGGTAAAAATGGAAAAGCCCAGGCTTGCATGATGAGGATTCCACAACCGAGCCAGAGTTTCATCTCTAACATAAACATCTTTGTCTCCAATGCCACCTGCTTAAAGAGCTTACTATTCATTGTGGGAAATAGACATTAATCACGGAATCAGAAGACAAGTAAAATTGTACCTGTAGTAAGTTCAAAGGAAAGAAAGTATTTGGTGCAATAAACACATATAAATATTTGTTTTGTTCTAGTTTTTAAAACCTAATGCGCAATGTCAGCGAAGGCTTTTCTGAGAAAGAGATGGGTGAACTAACAATGAGCTATCCGTCCTCCCCTCCCCCCCCATTTCATTTGAAGAAAAACTATACATTCTGTTGAAAAGATACTTAGGCTAAAAGTCAGGAGGCATGGGTTATGGGTTCTGGTGCCAGGATATTGTCAACATGATGAGAATTTCCTTTTTGGACTACGTATTTCAGAGATATCAAATAAGACAGTGATAGCTGGATAATCCATCTCACAATGAGGTAAGATATGTGAAGTGTATTCAAATGTTTGGAAGAGCTGCACTAATGAGAGACATTGTCATCATTGCCTTAAATTTTAGAATGGATTTTCTAATGCTTAACACCAATATGTCAGTTTTACAGTTTTAAATGTCTTTAAGTCGGTATATGTTATATTGGAAGCTTCAGGTGTCTTAAAGGCTAGGTCTCTAAAGAGTGCAGTTACCAAAGTAATAGTTATCAGAAGTGCTGGGAAGCCTGAAAAGTATGACAAATTTAAGTAAAGGTTGGGAAGTAAAGTTTTAATTAAATACCACCCATCTTCCTCATCCTCTTTGGCTTTATTTAAATAATTCTGTTTTTCCATAGTGAATAAATTGATTCTTATATTCTTGGAATATGTATATAGAGTGGCTACTGTGAAGCATTCAGTAAGTTAGATTTTGTGTAAATAATTCAATTTGAACATATCCCTTATTACAGCATATCTAAGAAAAAAATGATGTTATAATAACAGGGTAAATTATTTTGCTGTCATTATGGTGATTAAGGTAAACAGTTCATCATAAAGAACCCACATATTTATTATTCACAGAATGAGTGCAAAATAATGGTCATATAATTTTGTTGAACATCCAAAAATTTTCACAAGTTTTCACAATTTTCAAAATTTCACAATTTTCGTTACAAATTTATAGTCTTGGTCACTTATTCTGGTTTTATTTTTTATATTGGTAAATTGACTTTCATAATATAGTACTTGGATTTACTTTCACATGTGTCAAACTAGAGCTGGGGCATGATGATACTGGGCGCTAAAGTTGTTCTCTACTTTTCTTTCCCTTCCGTAAAAGTCATTTTCAACTAAGTGTTTGGCTTCAGGGTTTTTGTTTTTGTTTTTAAATTTGTAATTATGTTCTTGACCCTTGAATTAAATACTTGCTATATTATAAAGAGTTGGTCTAGGCCATAAGCAGGTCTGGCCTTTTGCCCTTGGCTTTGTGGAGGTATTCAATGTCATACTTAATAACATTGTCTTCGTTTAGGGTGGGGGCTGGCTACACCAGTAAAACCTGTCATGTGATTTAGGGTAGGTTATGTGGTATCAGTTGACCTAGATACTGAATCCAACCATGGGGGCAGTCAATCAGTCTGACATGCCTACAAAATAAAGCACTGATAAAAACTCTAGACACTGAAGCTTAGGTACCCTTCCCTATGTAGCAGTACCCCGTGGATGTTGTCACACTCTGATGCCAGGATGGTAAAGCATCCCTAGGACAGTAGAAGCTTCTCAGATGCCACTTTTTGAATCAGTTCCTTAGAACTGAAACCTTGAAATATACTAGTTTCCAGTGAGGTTTTTTTGGTTTTGTTGTTGTTGTTGTTGTTGTTGTTGTTGTTGTTGTTGTTTGAGTCTTCAAATCTTAGATTGTTGTTGGGAACCCCAGAACTTGCAGTTGGTGTGAGAAGTGAGGATGGTCCTGTGAGGACTTTTCCCTCTAACGTTATAGTTGGACACTACATCCTTGCAGTTGGGGTTAGAAGTCTTGGGCAGTCTTGGCAATCTGGAGGACTATGCTCTTAATTTCACAGTTTGGCTAATTCTAGGAATTTGACAATACCCAAATCCCCAAAATTTCTTAAACTCAGTGACATTCTTCAGTTTAAATTCACTTTTTGGAAAATGAAATAGCTTGTAATGTGTGATTACATTTTCCTTTTCTACTAGTAATGCCTCCTTGAATCTGAATGTAGCTTTGTAATTCTTTACCAGAATGATTTGTAGATTTCCTTATGATGAATTTTCATCTACAGATTGGAAGGATGGGGAGTTCTCATGTTCCAAACCCCAGTCTTTTTCTATTCCTAAAGTTTGAATAGAATGTTTGAGTAGCATGAATCATACATAGAAACAATCCTTGGCAACTTATTTACTAAGGAAAATATAGATCATATTCTGATTTAACTTAAAAATAAGTTATTGTTCTTTCTTTCAAGTACTAAAAAGTTTCAACTACAACCATAAAACATTTTCCCCAATTTGGTATATCAAAACTCATATTAAAAGTTAACTCAAGAAAAGTTAGACTGGGTGGCTCATTCGGTTAAGCGTCCAACTTCAGCTCAGGTGATGATCTCACTGCTCCTGAGTTTGAACCCCGCGTCGGGCTCTGTGCTGACAGCTCAGAGCTTGGAGCCTGCTTCAGATTCTGTGACTTGCTCTCTCTCTGCCCTTCCCCTGCTCATGCTCTGTGTCTCTCTATCTCTCAAAAAATAAATAAATGTTAAAAAAAAAAGTTAGAAGAGCTCATTTCCCAATAGAGAGCACTAAAAGCGCTGTGGCAGGTGACCACAAATATTTAAAACATAATGAAGTGCAAAACACTATTTTGTGTGTGTGAAGAGGTAGAACTAGAACGAACATTAGGAAAGTGTATTTTGCCTCCATAATGCCATACCTCACACTGAAATTCTCACTGCTGGGGGCATATGCTCAAATATCAGAGACCAAGGTAAAACTGCTCTACTGAACCTAATAAATATCACTTTCAGTCTTTTCAGTGTTAGAACTTATAAAATATTAGGTCGTTTCTCATGTTTCTAATGATGAATGAGTCTGAGAAATTAAAGAAATCAAGAGACAGATACAGTCACACAACTCCATATTTGATGGTACTTACTACGGGAGGGTGTGACTTTCATGTAAGGGTTGAATAGTTTCTGAATTCCATCAGCCTTCACATTGCCTGCTGGGAAGGCTTCTAATCGATCTTCTTGACAGGGGCTATCTCTGGACATAACACTTGGTCCAGTAGTAAATTATATACCTAAGGCCTCAGACAAGACCAAGAACTTAAGTTCCTTGTTTTTTAAACTAGTTCTGTTTATCTTGTTTATTTTTAAAACACCAAAAGATAACAAAAGCACTGATCCTTTGAAGAAACAAGAAAGCAGAAAATAAAATTCTAAATTTGGATCAAAATGACATTTTAATGGCATTTGAATTTGAAATAAAGACACTGGAGAATTGATTTTATTTTAATATAATGTGGCCAAATATGACTTTTCTTACAGTTTTTTTTTATTAATAATTCAGTGTTTTAAACATTTCTTCCATAATACTTATACGGGATCTAGGGAAATAACCCATAATCAAACTCAGTATTGCTTCATTGAAACTTATAAATAGCCCCAAGAAACCAGACTTAAAAGTCTCTAAAAAGTCTCATATCAGTTCACATCAGGTTCTCTGCCAAATAAATTTGTTCCAAACTCATGAAAAACTTTCTTTTTTCAAGCTGTCTGAATCTTTTTTTTTTTTTTTTTAATTTTTTTTTTTTCAACGTTTATTTATTTTTGGGATAGAGAGAGACAGAGCATGAACGGGGGAGGGGCAGAGAGAGAGGGAGACACAGAATCGGAAACAGGCTCCAGGCTCTGAGCCATCAGCCCAGAGCCTGACGCGGGGCTCGAACTCACGGACCGCGAGATCGTGACCTGGCTGAAGTCGGACGCTTAACCGACTGCGCCACCCAGGCGCCCCAAGCTGTCTGAATCTTAAAATCATGAATAAGAGATTGTAGACATATACAATGAATATTCTACAACAATGTAAATAAACAGTATTTTGACTATTTTGTCCTTTAATGATGCTTCAGGAATAGCATCATTTTCTGTTTTAAAACTTTATGAGGTGCAAATAGTAAGTAAAGTTGTTGTGTGCTTAAAGTTTAACAAGTTACAGTTGGCTTTTTTTATACCACTCTCTTATTTACTGCTCTATTCCCAATGCTTAGCAAAGCACCAGGCTTTTGGAGGTGAAAAATAGGTCATTATTAAATGAATGAATACTTGATAATCAGTGATTTGAAAAGTCTTGAATGCTCAGCTAATAATTTGACAATGTTATTCAAGAAGATACTTTCAGGGACACCCTTACATTTTCATAGAATCATTAGATAATCAGGAATAGATTCATGTTTAAGGGATGTACTCAGTTCTGAAGTGTGTTTCATGAGAGCAGAAAATAATTGTAGAGACAATACTCACTAATTCATCAAGAGGGGTTTTTGTTGTTGTTCATCTTTTAAATATTTGTAAATAGGATAGCCACTCCTATGAATTTTCCTATAAGTTTAACAGAGTTGGAAACTTGTCAGTAATCCCCATTTTCCCTACAACTTTATGCCTAAACTGAAAGAGGAAGTCAAATATCCTTTCTGTAAGGTGTGTGTGGCATGTATCTCTATGACCTGAGATCACAGAGATAAGTGACTTGCCCTGATGTACAGAAGACCAAAGCCAGAGGCTAGAATCAAAGCCAGAACCCAATGTATAACCTACTATGCTATTTGGCTTTGTTTCCAGTGGCCAAAGAAGAAAAAACAAAACAAAACAAAACAAAACAACCCTGTGGACATTTCAGTCTATCTGTAATTGTAATAATTACAATAAACTTGCAAAAGATTTAGGGCAATTTTCAAGGCAAAATTAATAGATATTTTTTAAATGCCTTTCAGCAAATTGTTGCCTTCTTTTCTGCTCCACCACTAGCCATTGCCAGCAGTGAAATATTAACATACTGTAAAATCTGTGAAGCTCTGCCTTTTATTTTTGTACCTAATCAACTCTCTCTATAATTTTGTAACCATGTAGCCCACCCCGAATTACAGTTGCAAGCTACATGCGTTAATAATATGGAAACTACAGGAATGGAATGAAATGAACCTTTGAAAGTGGTTAGGGAGGCCAAAGAAAGAAAACTGAAATCCTTTTGACAAGCAGTTTCTGAAGCTGCTGACATTCCTTTAAAGGCCCTTTTCATGTTGGCACACAGAGAGGCTTTGCATACCACACCAAGTAAAACCTATTAACTGCCACTCCGGTACAAGGAACTAATAGTTTTCCATGAGACCTGGAAAGAAAATGGACAAACTTTCCTACTGCTGACCTTTCAGTTTGAAATTATGTTTTTGAAGTGTTGGACGAGGGAAAGAAAGACATAACTTCTTTTGGGATGTGTTGCTGGTCAATATCTACCTCTTTCATTTCCTTGAGAGCTGTGTATTGCAACGTCATAAATATTTTATAAATTATAAAAATAAAGGGGCATTGTGAACCCTGGGTCTGTGCTACATAAACTAAAGAATCGTCGGAACATAACAGGAGAGGAAAATGTAGTATTTCTTTTGGGTACCTTACGTTTTACAATTTGGGTCAATAAAAATATTTGAAAATAAAGCAGTAACTAACCTCTCTTACTTGGCATTAAAAATAATGTTAATGTGAAGTAAAAAAAATTAGTTAACAATATCATTATATGATACTCTTTTCACTCTTCTAATTCTATCAATAATTCTCAGATAATTCTATCTTTTTATAAATTAGTCCACAAATCAATAATAGCACAAAAATAATAAATCATTTTGGAAGTAATAATATTTGTCAATAGAATCTGTGGTGTTTTGCATGTATTTGTTATTTGAAAGGATTCTGTTTGGTTATGTAGGGGAAACCAACACAGAATAGTTATTTTAGAGCTAAAGCATGTTTGGGGAAAAGAAATGAATATAATTATCCTACATTAAAAATATACTATAGTGCTGCCCCAAGAACCCACAATATGTGGTTATGTCGTACATGAAATAAAGAGCTCTTTCTGTTATTTCCAGTAACATACTCTGCTCTGGTCTAGGCCCAAGACAGACCCACCTTATGCTAAATAAATGTCATGGTACTTCATATTAAAGTGAGAATTTAGTGTGGGTTTTGGGCAGAGACTGATACAGCATCTACAGATTGTTTTCTTAAAGATCTTTAATTATGCATTTCAAACATGAAACATATATAGCATCATTGAAATTGCTAGTATATACATGAAAATCAAAGGGAAAAACACTGGTAAAAGTTGAATTTTGTGTTCAACTGTAACCCAGACACTCCTGAAACAAGGTATAAAACTTAAGCATTTGTAATCTGCCTATCCAGGTAAGACCTAAGGTGATGTCACTTCTGATTTTAAAAATGCTATTTGGGGGTTATTTTAAACCATCAACAATTTGCTGTGTTATTTTTTTAACTTTTGAAAAACTTTTATATTAAATTTCATTTGTAAAAAATGGAAAGAACAACCAAACTCTGGATATAGAAAAAAATTAAGGTAGCATAAATCAGAATTATGGTACTTGGAGATGCTAAAAATGTCTAGGATGGAGGCCAACTGTTATTCAGTGGTGAAAGTCACTGTTTCAAGGTCAAGTCCTTGAGTTTATGGGCAGGCTGCCTCAGTGGTTCAGGCTCTAAAGTTAACAAATTAAAGTCACTAAAGACTGGCTGATGCATGATCAAAAATTATAACTTACCAATTTACAACGATAATTATAACTATCATGAAGAAAAATATGAATTATTTGTGCTCAAGAAAATTTTGTGTTATAAGCCATATTATAATCAGAAGGCTGTTTGTGAATCAGTTGGACAATCTGAATGGTGTCCCTGGAGCCATCATTTTTTGATAGGCTGATACTCCTGGTGTTACTGCTAGCACATAGTTCAAATTGTACATGGTCACGTCTGTTAAGTTTTCCAGACATACCTCCCCTAGTATTGAGTCCCTCTCACCAAAATCTGCCTATTTGTACCCGCTTTTCTAGACAATGTACAGTCAGAGTCACCCATTTTTAAAACTTCCACTTATAGAGGATTTCGTTAGAACAGTTAGGACCTGAGACTTACATACCCTAGTCATTCTTCAATAGATTTGAATCCCCAGGCTCCCCAAGAAGTACCCTCCATTTCCTGAGTGGGTTATTGTTCCAGATGGCCAGTCTCATCTATTACAGGCTAACTTCTTACTTAACTTCCATAAAGGAAAATTTTGTGTATAAAGTATGACTTTGGAGTTACTACATTTCAAAATAAAGTTTGGAAAATATTAATAATAAAGATTAAATTGGGGAAAAAGGGCAAATGTATTTTTTATTTGGAAAAAAAAATGCCTTTATATTTTACAAAAGCACATTTCCACTGTAGATAACTTTAATCTCCATCTCTTGTCCAATGCATCCATTGATTTATTTGTGTGATAAATATTTATAAGCTCCTGCTCTTGCCTGGAAGCCTTCTAGGATCTGCGATATTGCAGTGAACATCACAAAATCCTTCTCCTGCAACAAGCTTTATTTGAATAGAGGAGGATACAATCAAAATCAAATAAATATACATAAGTATAGAAGCAATCAGTAAATTCAGTGGTGAAAATGAAACAGAGCGATATGATAGATGTTAGGCATTGGGGCAGGTGGGAAGGGGATACTGTAGTTTGAAGGATCTTCTGAAGAGGTGACATTTTCATTCAGGCTTAAACAGCAAGAGTGACTAGCGATGCAAAGATACGAGGAAATAACATTTCAGTTAGACCCGCTTCTAAATAACATTAAGGCTTTATGGCTGAAAGTTGTAGTCATGGCACCTCTACTTAGGATACCACAATTCTCATTTCAGCTGACTCTACCAGCAAAGCTGTAGAAAGATTCCAAGTTCTTGATCAATAGTCATAGTGTTTCTGCTAAAGATTGGCTCTAGAAATACTGGGGCCTTAGGATTGTCTCACTCAACATTTTCGTATAGTTTTGGACCACTACTGCATTTAAGAATTTATTTTATTGGCAATACCAAAGCCTTGAAACAAATCAGTATGTGGGGGGAAAAAATTACAATGTTCATCAAGGACTGAAGCAGCACTGTTCAATAAAACTTGTTACAATGATGAAAATGCTTTATGTAGATATGGGGTCCAGAACAGTAGCCGCTAGTTACATGTTGCTATTAGGCACTTCAAATGTAACTAGTGCAAGTGAGGAACTGATTTTTAAATTATACTTAATTTAATTTAAATGTAAATAGTAACATGCGGCTAATGGCTACCATATTGACAAAGCAGGTCTAGAGAATTAATCTTCAATAATTTATCCGTGTTTCGGACCATACAAATTAATTAATTCCTTAAAATTCTGAAGCCACATCTTTGGGAGTATAAGAGGTAAAAATGAAGCATTTATATCTTAATTTATACTTTATTGGTTAAAAGCATGTCGCAAACACAACATGTTTATAATGAATTTAGTCATTTTGCTGCCACCACACTTCCCATTTGTTTTTCCTTTGGCACAGGCTGAAATATAGTTTACTCGCTTTGACTTTGGAGGTAATGGTGCAATACTCTACATAGGGAAGAAGTGAACCAGAACAATGTACAAAAGGCTATTAAATTGAAAAGCATTAGTCTCTGTTCCTCTGATGTGTTTTGTGTTCACGGTCATAATTTCCGCTATTTCTGACTAGTAAGAAAAAAGTAGTGATGGAATCTGATTGAGGAAGAAAAAATCTGAAAAGATCTTTGGAATAAAAAGTAGGTATTACTGTGTTAAACCCCCTCCAAAGGAAGGAAGGAAGGAAGGAAGGAAGGAAGGAAGGAAGGAAGGAAGGAAGGAAGGAAGGAAGGGAGAAAAAGAAAAAGAAATCATGAACAAGAATGAATGAATGATAGCATAAAAATATTGCAAAGCAATAATCTATATTATTTTTTGGTCATTAGCAGCAGAAAATATCTCATTTTTATCATACTAATGAATATTTTATGTAATTATGATTATTACTAATCTTAAAAAATAATGCTATAGAAATCAGCTATGAAAGTAAAAGTAATAATGTCCAAAAAAAAAGAAAGCAATAATGTTTACTGCCCCAAAGTGAAGTTACTGTAGGCGATAATGCATTTTGTAAGGTTAATAGAAAAGAAGAAAGACTTTCTCATTTCCAAGATTTTCCAGAAACAATATAGATTATGTTTTTTCTTCTAGCTTGGCAGACTGAACTCAAATATACATGCTTGAGAATGGCATTTGGTAGTCATATTAGTTTTATATAAACTAGATCATATGACACCTATTCAAACCACTAAAGCTAGTAATATTTAAAATATTACCCAAAGCCATCTTTTTTTTTTCTACTTGTCAACTTTGGCTTTGGAATTGAATGAAGCAATGCATATTTTGTAAAGTTCTATAAAAATGTATCTTGTGAATGCATTTTTACTTATAACAGGAATATGCAAGTAATTTTTGTTATCAAATAATGGATAATTTCTACTAATGAGGTTGAGGACTAAAAGATACATGAGCTGGACCATATATCACCAACTCACTCACTTCATGCAGAAGATAGCTCGCTAACTCAGTTTTCCTTTCAGAAAATAATGCTCTAAATATTGCCTGATACAAAATATAAGGCACAAATGTCTAACATTTAGAAACACTGTATCAATAACAATGGCTTTATATTGTTTTTATTTAATTTTGGATAGAGTATAAGATTTAACAAAAATGATTCTTTTCTTTAACATCATTCACTTAAATATTAAACCCTTTTAGTTCTATTAAAATGGTGTTTTCTTCACAAAATAATCAATAACCAAATTTTCAGGAATAAATATGTAGCAGAAAGTGAGATTCATCTATATTCATTATGTCTGTAAAACTAATTACAATTGCAAATTCATTTTGAACCACACAATAAAATTCAAGAAAAGTTGAAAAGCTCTGAAACCTTGCATAAAAGATAAATAGGAATTTATTTTGGTCTTCATATATAAGCAAAAAACAGAAAAAAATTAATTTGCTCAACTAAATAATCAGGTTGCTCACCTAAACAGGTTTTGCTCCTTACTTCCATGTCAGTTTGAATCCTCATGAAGAAATACAGGCAGGATTACGTACTCTTAATTATCCTGGAACTTTCATCAATATGCCCCAACAGACAAATTTTAAATGGGCATAGCATAAATGTGCACTTGAAACACAGGCTATATTGAGCAGGGAGGGATTTTTTCACATAAGTATTTTACATAAACCCATCTTCTCTTTTTTGACACTTGTATTTTTATCAGTCTTTAACACCTAATTTATTTATTTATTATCTGCAATATTGTTTTGTTCACTTCATAATCCTCACTCGGGAATGTGTGTTTCCTTATTTACCAATTACTGTTTTATCTAACTAAAGTTCCTTCTTTTCTCCAGACACTGCCAAGGTGCTTCCCTCCTGACATCCTAGTAATGCTTTCTTTTCTAACCCTCCCCAGCTATAGCACAATCTCTGTGACGCTTCTAATTCTACATTTCTTTTCACTTCATTTCCTCCTTATTTTAGTCCATCATTTCTATGTCTGTCTTCCTATATATTCTATTTTATTGATTTGGCATTGGATGCCCCATCAAGCTGCTGTTTTCTTTTTTTTTTTTTTTAATTTTTTTTTTTTTATTTTCAACGATTATTTATTTTTGGGACAGAGAGAGACTGAGCATGAACGGGGGAGGGGCAGAGAGAGAGAGGGAGACACAGAATCGGAAACAGGCTCCAGGCTCTGAGCCATCAGCCCAGAGCCCGACGCGGGGCTCGAACTCCCGGACCGCGAGATCGTGACCTGGCTGAAGTCGGACGCTCAACCGACTGCGCCACCCAGGCGCCCCAAGCTGCTGTTTTCATATTGCATTCTGTGCAGTTCATTCTAGAATTACCACTCTTAGTTACCATCCCACCCCTCCTAGAGCACCCACCCACCCTCATGTGCCACTTACACTTCTGGTGTTCAAACCTCATTTCCTCTTCTCCCCAGAAGATATGTCCTCTCTTGCCCATCATCACCATTAACCTGATGGGACATAGACTATTTTGTACTCTCCTTTGGTATGATGTGTGCTAACTTCCTTTTCCATACCACCCCTAAAGTTTTCCTGTGAAAGCCCAGTCAACACATCCTTCTTCACTTCTTCACTGTCAGAAGCTTCTGAAATTTCTCTCAATTTACAAATCTTCCAGCCAAGTGAGAGACATTTTATCTCTTTTATGCAAAAATATTACCATGTTAAACTTCTTTATTTTGTCAAAACATCAAATCTTATATACTATATTTAATCTTCTGTCATGAGACTCCTTATTACTTAGAATAATTTTCAAAAATTATTTGGCTTCATAGTAGTTGTTCAAGGCTCCATTATTTGGCGGAGTGATTTGGAAAGTTATTTACTTATTTTTATTTGGGAGAATTTTCTCCTTTTTTTCCCCCTCAACAGTAAGCAAATAGTGCTTATTCATATTTGTTTCACTTGATAGAAATGAACCAGTAGCATAGTGCTTTCCATTTGTTAATGATTGTGATAATCTGATTTCCCACCAACTGCCTGAGAACTCCATCACTATTTTATGGCACATCAGGTTGTTTGTTGAGGATTTCCTTTGAGTTTAAGGAAGGGCAGTTACCTTTTGACCTTTATTTTCAAGTAAATAAACCACAGCAAAACATTGGCAACAGAAGGAATGTTTTCAGGAGTATATTAGCATAAAGTAATTAGGCAATGGTAATGAGGATCAGTCTCTCCTGTTATGGCAACAAGTGCTCCTGAACCCTGAAACAAAGTCACTTAGGAATCTTTCAGGGTTTTTTGCTCTGTAATTTCTTGGGAGTTCTCTGCCCAATCTACCCTTATCTCTTAGGAGCAAACCTCTAATTCAACATAGGCCTTAAACACCTAATTTGTTGACAACTAACTGTGTCCCTTTGAAAGGAGAAAGACGTTTCCCTCTGGCACATTCTCTCCTGGGCATCAGCTGCCCTTCCTTGCCCCCCACCCCCACCCCCCCTACACACCCCAAGCCTCTGCACTTGCTCAGAGCTTTTTTTTTTTTTTAATTTTTTTTTTTTAACATTTATTTATTTTTGAGACAGAGAGAGAGACAGAGCATGAACGGGGGAGGGTCAGAGAGAGGGAGACACAGAATCTGAAACAGGCTCCAGGCTCTGAGCTGTCAGCACAGAGCCCGACGCGGGGCTAGAACCCACGGACCGTGAGATCATGACCTGAGCCGAAGTCGGCCGCCCAACCGACTGAGCCACCCAGGCGCCCCAGAGCTTTTTAGTGGAGTCTGTTGATGACTCTTTGCTTCTGCCCAGTGCATTATTTTTATTGCTGATTGTCCCCACTACCCACATTCTTTGAGCTCAGTGAGTTTCCTTTTGTGTTTGAAGAAGAAGCCAAAGATAATAATACTCCACAGCAGTAGCTCAACCCTCTGATTATACCTATGTGATATCATGAACCGTCTCTTTCCTACCCTCCATGGCATGACCATGTCCTGGCATACTGACCACCCCTGCTCTACAAAATGCAATGAGAATAAACAGAAAGGTTACCTAAAGGGCAGGAATAGTCCTTGGAGAATAGAGGCTTTCTTTTAAGTAAATATCCCCCAAGGTAGTAAAGCTTGCTTGAATTAAGTCTAAGAGAGAGAGAGAGAGAGAGAGAGAGAGAGAGAGAAAGCAAAGAATGATAATGATACTCATGGGAAGGAGAGTAACACCTAGAAACAAACTGGCAGATGGATAATTTCCATGCAATAGTCTAAGTATGCTGGTAGATGTGCGATGCTTAGAGGGGTAGTAAAGAGGGCCTGAGAAAGCCTTTCCGTGGGGGATGCTTAAACTAAATATTGACCAACCAGTCCCCCTGCATCCAGACTGAGGAAAAGACTTGCTGATATGTCTTCTGTCTTCCACTGCCTGGTTTTCTCTATCTTTGAACACTTATTCAGCACCCCATGCTGGCTCCTGTTCCAGGGCTGAGGAATACAATGTTTGAATAAGATAGATGAGGTGCATACTCTGATGAGAGACAGGTGAGCAAACAAATAAAGATGATTTCAGAGAACAAATAGGTATTGTGAAGCAAATAAAACATGATGAGTTGAGAGAAAAAAAATTGAGGAAAGACCACTTTAGATTGGGTAGTTAAAAACTGAATTGAATACACCGCCCTATGTACCTTGAGTAAAAATAGCCATATACTTGATTCAGCAGGAACATAGTTTTTATTGCAAATGAAACATCTTTCTTCAGGTCAAAACTAAAGTGATGGTAATTCTTGATAGGTGTGCTAATGACACAGCTGTTTTCCGGCTCATTATATTCACTAAGTGGTAGTTTCTGTTTCATAGAGGCAGCAGTAACAGCATTTCACAGTCTTTTGAAATTAGTTGTTTGCCTCTGCTCCCCTCTAGATTGAATGTACATTCTTAAAGAGTTCATATTTTTGGAAGCTAAAGCTGCTAGTGCAGTGGGAGGAATGAAACCTTTTCTATTTTTCAACACTTAATTATATGATATGTGAACTGAAATTTAGATCTGTCCGCCAATATTCATGATCCTTAGATCCCAAGGGAGGTGTGTGTTGGGGGAAGGGGGGGTTGTGGAGCAAGGAAGCAAAAGGTCCTAGCACTGTGTGGTGCAATTACATATGGAATTTGAGGCTCCTTACCTTAAATGCAGTGTAGTGATGAAACATTTTTTAGTACACTGTTCTTCTCTGCATCATAACCATCGCAAAGTGGTTTCTGAACAAGAGTAAATGCAAG
Organism: Puma concolor; assembly: GCF_028749965.1. NCBI lineage: Eukaryota > Metazoa > Chordata > Mammalia > Carnivora > Felidae > Puma > Puma concolor. The sequence goes on from NC_141684.1 coordinate 48,282,038, forward strand.
AAGAAACAAGTACAAAGGCGTAAGGACCTAAAAAGAAAGCAGGGTCAACATACACACACACATCTTTCTCTCTCCCCTCGGAGCTTTCTGTTCTAGGACCAAACCACATTTGTGGCACACGAACGTTTCTTTGCCATTCATTATTCACATGTATAAATGGATTAAAAGCTGTAAATATTTATGTTACTATATGTTCTATTATGGATGAATAATTATGAATTTTTAAGTTTTAAAAATTAGTATTCTTTATGTCAGGACTTAAGAAATACTAATTAACAAAAGAGTGACCCATAGCTGACATATCATGTAACCTTTGGGTGTCTAGATTTTTCAGTATGAATTAATCTAAAAACAAAGGATTTTTTTTTTTTAACATTTGGAGACTATAAAAGGTGTTGTCTACATTTAGCACAAGTAGTAAACAAAATATTCCGCAAATGCCATATCTCCTTTCCTTTGAAACACAAATATATTTTATTTATTAAAATAATTTACATTTCTAAATCCAGATGCTAATTCTCACAGATTCCTCTCTGAAAATAGTCCAAGACATTAAGGAATATTCCAGAATTGTGAATTTTGAAATGATTTAGAAGAGTCACCTGTTAATATGTTACTTCCTTCCCCTATCATAGTGAGTCTGTATTTTGAACATTTTTAAAATGCAGACACTATCCAAAGTGATTTGACCCATAGAGGTGGAAGAATTTTCCTTTTTTCCCTGTAGGTTCTTTGGTTCGTCTGATAATTAAATTGACATAAGACTGGGGCGCCTGGGTGGCGCAGTCGGTTAAGCGTCCGACTTCAGCCAGGTCAGGATCTCGCGGTCCATGAGTTCGAGCCCCGCGTCAGGCTCTGGGCTGATGGCTCAGAGCCTGGAGCCTGTTTCTGATTCTGTGTCTCCCTCTCTCTCTGCCCCTCCCCCGTTCATGCTCTGTCTCTCTCTGTCCCAAAAATAAATAAAACGTTGGGAAAAAAAATTAAAAAAAAATAAATTGACATAAGACAGATTAACAGGAGGAAAAAAAAAAATTCTATATGTATAGAGCTCCATGAAAATAAGAGACCTCTTCAAAGGGGACGAGGGACATTCACAGGACATAAGAAAAGCAGATATTTGGTAATTAGATGTTTGCCCTGCCATATGTGTTGGTTGTTCAGATAAAAAGTTTTCTCTGGTAATATCTCTCCTTTTGCACCAGGCCCCCTATCTAAATTCTTTTAGGTAGTTAAGAGAGAGGTGAATTTTTGTCTTGAATCTGCTGGGTCTTGATTGCCTTCAGCTGAAAATATCCGCATGCCGAAGTGGCACGTTTGGGGATAGCATATTCTGCCCCTCTTCAGACATGTCAAGATGTGCTGCTGCATTATTTCTCCCAGAATCACATCTGGTTCATCTTTGCCTGATGAGCCCTGAAAATTGTGCTTGCAAAATCATTGCAGAAATTCATGCCTGCCTTGGCGAAAAAGTGCATTTTAGTGGTTGCTTTGAACAGGTTTTCTCCTAAGGTTTATAGACCAAAATCCGGTTTGTGTCAGCTCTTGTGATAAGATAATGAAAACTTCTCAGAATGGCATTGTCTTTGCCAGATACATCTATTAAGCATCCCTTAGATTTTTTTTCCTCCAATTTTCTTTCCCAATGTTGAAAAAGAAATATAGCTAATTAAATGTAAATGGCCTTGTTCTCTTTCTTTAAATACTACAATACCTTTTACAATTCTCAGTACAGGCAGTAAATTTGAATACAATAGTTTAGTGTGAAATCAAATTAATGACTTTATAATACATTTTTATGGTTTTATAAGGTGAGATTTTTACATTTCTAGTTCACATATGTTACTGTTGAATGGAGCATGAATTGCAATTAAATGGCACGGAACATAGTTTTGTTTCTTTTTTAAAGCATATACGTGTTGGTTGCAGTATTATTTACAGTAGCAAATTTAAATGGCTAGAATGGAGCCTTACTAATCTTACATTTGCTAGCCAGAATGCTATTTAGCCATCACAAATACTTATGAAGATAATATAATAATGTTTTATCATAAGGGAATTGCCTATGTATTTTCAGGTTTTTTAAATGAGTGTATATTCTAAACTTTTTGTTATGAAAAATTTCAAAAACAGAAAAGTTGGAAGAATGAATACATGCACACTTAACATCTAAATTTAAGAACAGTTAGTGTTTGCCTGTATCTTCTGTGTGTATGTGAGCCATGCAACATGACTGCCCAAGCTTTTGGTTAAACCTTTGAAGGAAAGTTGTTGATATCATCAAACTTCATCTTTAACTATAGTATCTAAGTTTTGGTGGCTCAATCAGTTGAGTGTCTGACATCGGCTCAGGTCAAGATCTCACAGTTCATGAGTTCAAGTCCTGCATCAGGCTCTCTGCTGTCAGTGGGGAGCCTGCTCTGGATCCTCTGGATCTCTCTCTCTCTCTCTCTCTCTCTCTCTCTCTCTCTCTCTCTCTCCCCTCTCTCCTTCTTTCTTTCTCAAAAATAAATAAACATTTTAAAAAATATACAGGATCTAGGGATTACCCATGCATTGCATTTGGTTGTCAGGTCTATTTAGATATTTAACTAATCATTCTTCCCAGGCTTTTCCATGATTTTTTTTTTCTTGCTGAGACCAGGCCAGTTTTCCTGTAAACATGCCACATTCTAGAATGTGCTTGATTGCTTCCTTTAAATGTCATTTAACTTATTCCTTTATTCCTATAAACTGGAAGAAGTTAGGTGTAAAAGCTCAATTACATTCTATTTTAAACATGTTTGACTTCTATCTGTGTGTGCTTCATAAACGATTCTGTGCCTTTCAATGCCTCGCTACTCTATTATGTATCACATTAGGGGGCACATAATATCAAAGTTGCCTTCTGACTGATACAAATCTTGATCACTTGGCTAAGGTGGCAACTACCATATTTCTGTATTGTAATGATACACTTTCAATGCTAAAATAAACACAAATACACACATGTACACAGGAGTGCATGTGAAATTTTAATAATATTGGTGGATTGTATCAATCTCCAGTTTCCTAGCTTTGATGTTATGTAAGAGTTATCATTGGGGAAGGTTAGGCAAGAGTATAAGAAATCTGTTATTTGTTACAGCTGTCATGTGAATCTACAGTTACTTCAATATAATAAGCTTTTTAAAAAAAAACAGCAGCTAAGTTATGGGCTTATTTTTAGTAATATACATTGCTAACAGTGAATAAATTAACCTAATAATTGGCATTTATCATTATCAATTTTTATTCCGGTAGATTCAGTAATTATGTATGAGCTTGGTCAAGCATGTGGCATTATTAAACATGTTTAAATACTAAATTTTATAAGAAATTGTGATCATTTGCTTTCACTGTGTGCTTTTGAAGTGTATCTAAGGCAGTGGGTCAGTTGAATGGGGTACCTGTACCAAAGCATACTTTTCCTTTGTGTAACTCCAGAACGGCCATCAATTATCTTTTTCTCAAATTTCCATTTCATTTCTCTTGCCCCTTCAAACAAGCGGTGGCTTAGGATGGTAAACATTTGGATGTCTGTCTAAGGCTCAGAACTCATTGCTGGCTCCTTCTTGCCCAGATTCCATAATTTCCTATGCACTGCTCCCTCCCAACCTCCAGTCCTGTGAGACCACTTGGTAAGTCTGGCTAGCAAGGGTGGGTCCAGGGTTGAGAGCACTCACCTGGTGTCTCAGACATCTCATTCTGCCGTGAGAAGCAGTAGAAGGAAATACAGGCCTACCAACAGAGCAGAAGCCACTATCTCTTCCTCTCCCCTTTAAACATTCATATAAATTGCCCTTTCCCTTATTATTGCCATGACTTTGTCTCTCATTCACTATTACTACATGTCTGATTTTTTTTCATAGGTACCAGGTTCATTTTGGACATCAGATTTCCCAGACACTCTCTAGGCCACTCAGAAACAGTACATGATTGCTTGTAAACAAATCTATATGTATAGACAAACGTGTTTCTCTATCCCGCCCCCCCATAGCTGGTGAGTTTCCATGGTAAGAATATCATTTTAATAAATAGTCTGATACTCCTATTAAGAAGTTAGCTTGGTTTGAACAATCTCAGATATATGTTAGTCATCCTATGGTGGCTTGATGAAAAAATAGAGGAATTTGTTCTTTAAGCATGTGTGTAGGTCTCCTACAATATGCCAGACATAGCTCCCAAAGCTGATCATTCAGTGTTAAGGAAACATACTGCCCCTACTTGGGCATATAGCAGAGTGGAGCAGGGGGAAGACTGTACCACTTTAAAATTGATAATACAGCAACAGATTGTGTAAGTGCTGTGAAGTGAAATTACAGACTACTATGAAACAGTATAACAGGGTCACCTGATTTCAGTCAGCGGGCAGGTAAGACCTTTTTGTGCAAAGGAAATTTCAGCTGAAAATGAATAGATGATTCACACTTCATCGGATGAAGTGTGTGAGGAAGGGAAAGAACATTCTAAGTAGAGAAAACTGCATAGGAGAAGTCTTAAGGAAGAAAAGAGCTTTACTCTATCAGAAACTGAAACAATGCCGATGTCACTAAAACATCATGAGCACAAAAGGGACCTGCAGTGGTTGTGCACGGGCTGGAGGCAGGGACCCAGTCTGAATTCCATTTTGGATGCAGGAGGAGACAGACCGGGAGCTTTGAGTTGGCATCGCAGTCATCTCGTTGAAATACAGTGGCAGCTCAGAGTAGGATGGTGACAGCGAAGATGGCAAGGAATCAAGAGGTTTCAGATGCTATTTCAGAGGTGGGGAAGGCTGGAGGAAGCCCACAGTGGCAGGCGAGGGCTGAGGAACCAATGATGCCTTCTGTAATGTTCAGTTTAGACACGCGAGGCATTCATAGATTTACATCAAGTTGTTGGCTAAATAACGAATCTATGTATCAGAAGAGAGGTAAAAGTAGATCAGGTCTACTAATTGGTTTCGAAAAAGTCTGAAAATAGCACCCTCTTCAGACAGCAGGAGGATCCTTTTTCTCCATAGTTGTCAGCAAACAATATGCCTGTATTAAGACAGAGTTTTAGGGGCGCCTGGGTAGCTCAGATGGTTAAGCGTCTGACTCTTGATTTTGGCTCAGGTCATGATCTCATGGTTCATTAGATCGAGCCCCGCATCAGGTTCTGTGCTGAGAGCATGGGGCTTGCTTGGGATTCTCTCTCTGCCCCTCCCTGGTTCGTATGCTTTCTCTCTCTCTCTCTCTCTCTCTCTCTCTCTCTCTCTCTCAAAATAAATAAACATTTAAAAAAAAAACAAAGAGATATGGGGCTCCTGGGTGGCTCAGTCAGGTAAGCATTGGACTTCGGCTCAGGTCATGATGTCGGGGGAGGTGGGTTTGAGCCCCACATCTGGTTCTATGCTGAGGGCTCAGAGTCTGGAGCCTGCTTTCGATTCTGTGTCACCCTCTCTCTCTGCCCCTCCCCCATTCACGTTCTCTCTCTCTCTCTCTCTCTCTCTCTGTCCAAAATAAACATTAAAAAAAAAAAAACAGAATTTTAAAGGGAATTAAAAAAAAAAAAGCAAACCCAGTTCCTCATGTGTGTTATTGCTTCGTGGTATATAGCCTGCAGTACTCTGTGTATTTGTTATCTATGTGAACAAGGTGGTCTGCCTGGATCCCACGCTATACGGAACAAAAAAATCTGTGTAAACTTGTAGCTAACGTGTAATATTGGTGTTTAACTAGGAATTCCTCCTTGGTAATGTTTAAGTGCTTTTTTTTTTCTATAAGTTGACATTGCACATGTGCTAGTTTTGATTATTTTTAGAGTATTCTTCCACTCCTTCCAACCCCTTTTATAAGGGCTGTAGCCAAAAAAAGGCCAGTGGCAAGATAGAAACAACAGATTTAGAACTCGGTGATTCTTCTTTCTTTCCCCTTACACCAAAGACCAAAACAAAACGTACATTGTTTGGAAGGGTGAAACAGTTTGTTTCTCTCCTGCATGGTTCAAAGACCTTTGTATATCATACCTTTCTAAAAATAATGGAATATATACTAAACATCTGCCTATTGAAGTAGAACATTTGTATTCTTGTGACATCTGCATAGCTTTTGACTTCTAAAAGGATAACTTACCTTTACTTGGTCCTTTCCTCCATAAACGCGTTTTCTTTCGAGAAATATTTAGTAAGCTTCTGCCATGTGCAAGGCATTTTTGTGGAAACGGGAAACCACAAATGAACAAAGACAGATATCTTTGCCATCATGGAGTTTATATTCTAGTGGAGAGAGAATGAACAGCAAATACAACATGCATTGTGCTAAAACAGTGATCGACATGGTGCAGGAAAATAAAGGAGGGGAGTGAAATCACATGTGGGTGGGTGGAGTGTGAGAATTCAGTTTTAGGTAGTGTGGTGAGAGGAGGTTTCACTTAGAAGGGAAATTTGCATAGAGACTTAAATACCATTTTAAATATCCTCTTTCTACAAAATCGTTCGCAAGCCCCATTTCTGAAATGGCAACCTAGAGTGACTGTGACATGTTTACATCCTCTGTGACAGAATGCTTGGCAAATTACTTGTACCATTGCTTTCTACCACTCTGAGAAGACATGGATAAGTGGAATAGAAGCACAACGTGAATAACTGCAATTTATATAACTCTCTGCCAAGGCTGCTGTCAATGAGAAGTTGTTCTGAACTCACCTATGATTCCATATTACCTTCAGAATGTTTGCAAATGGACTATGCCTATCTTGAGGCAGAATTTACATTTTTTCCCCATAGTAGTGGCAAGTTGAGGCTACGTTCCTGTCTTCACACAGCAGCGTACGTCTGTCCCAAAGAGCCACGGCCGTGTCTCAGTACTGGGGAGATAGAACAATGTGAAGTGCTTGTCTGAGAAAAATTGGAATACAGTTCAGGCTTTTTCCCTGATGTTTTTCTGTCCTTCAGCTCAGAGAGGTTTGCATTTCATTGTTCCATAAATAACCATGGTCAGTTATTTCTTTATCTGAATCCAGTAGGTATTTAGCCATTTTTATTTATTATTTTAGGATAGATAGATAGATAGATAGATAGATAGATAGATAGATAGATATAATTTAAGAATAATTCATATGGAGATTGACATACTTTTAACACCCAGTTAAAAGCTCTTGTTGTAGTTAGATGAAAATGCTGGCTTTCTTTTAAATTATGAGAATATCTTCTGCTCACATACTGTTAGCAGTAAGCCCTGGACCTTCATGCCCACATATATGTCCCTGAATCAATCTTTTCATGGCCTAACTTTGTATTTTAAAGTCTGTTTAATCAAGATATGTATTAATTCCAGCCACCTGGCACCAAAAAATTATTAAGAAGAGGTTAAAAATATAAGAGGTTAATCTCTTATATTAACCTCTTAAATATAAGAGGTTAGTCTTTTTCCTGTTGGCAGGAAAGAGATGTGTGGCTAAAGCTATAATATGGCTGAAGTCTGAAGAAGAAACAAAGAGCAGGAACTAAAATTGTAAACAAAATTGTAAAGGAAAATAAGATAACTAGTTTCAATACAATTTTAACAATAATAAAAACCAATCTGCCAGGTCCTCAGAAAGTTCTTTATATTTAAAACAGTAATTATACTATGAGTCAATTATTAGTTTGTAATAACCCAATGACTAGTGTCTTGATCAGGATGACCATTGTTAAGAGACAAAGCAGGAATAGGATATGAACTTAGAGATGTTAATTAAACTAGTTCCTTCTTTATAAATCACAGCGTCTGTAGAGAAGACAGCCCAGGATAGCTAGAATGAAGTACAATTACCCAAAGATCCTAAGAAAATTTTTATATTTGGATTCATTTAGATGGGATGGGAAAACGTTCATTTTTATCATACCACCTGAAATCCAAGAATCCTCAGTTGATTGTGTGTGTGTGTGTGTGTGTGTGTGAATGACCATATGAATAACTGACAAATCCTAGAAAATCTAGTCAGGCTAAACAATTATTAGCCAAAAGATTGGGAAAGCCCTATAATAAATCACTTATTAATATCTAAGTAAGGGAAGGAGAGCAGAGAAGACTTGAGTTGGAAGTATTTTTGTAAAACATACTTATCTAAGTAGTATAAATATATAACTTCCAATTGAAATGTTGTCTGTAAATACAAATTTTTAAATAAAGTAAAATAACATAGTTTAGAATATCCTTAGTTTTTCCAATATTAAAGCACTTTGAATAGTCTTATTCTGAAATTTTCAATACAAAATATTTTAATGTAATCAAATATAGTATTTTTGAAAAATTTTTTGCCAGTAGTAAGAATTTATGGCAAAACATATTGTGTGCAAGCTAATGATTAATTCAACAACATTTATAAATACTTGCTATGGGGTAAGTCATGTATTTTCACTAGAGATAAGAGTAGACACTTTTTATTTTTTTTTTTTTAATTTTTTTTTCAACGTTTATTTATTTTTGGGACAGAGAGAGACAGAGCATGAATGGGGGAGGGGTAGAGAGAGAGGGAGACATAGAATCGGAAACAGGCTCCAGGCTCTGAGCCATCAGCCCAGAGCCTGACGCGGGGCTCGAACTCACAGACCGCGAGATCGTGACCTGGCTGAAGCCGGACGCTTAACCGACTGCGCCACCCAGGCGCCCCGACACTTTTTATATAAAATGACCAATGCTATGATTGAGTGAAGTCAGGATATTGTGAGAGTATATAGAAGAGGCAGTTGACCCAGATGGGAATCACTGTGATGATTTTTTTTTAAGATAACTTTGTTCATTTAGGGTCACCATATAATTTATCCTCCAAACCAGAACATATTTGAAGGTGAAAGAGGACTCTACTTATAATTACATGGGGGAATGTGTATAATGTAGGCATATCAAGAAGGATGGCCTCTTTATTCCATCTCCAGCATTTTAGGTGTGAGATCTTGTGTATGTCTATAAATGCATACATATCCATATGCTGCTCTCTTATTCAGGAAAACTGACTTAATTCACAAATCTGGCAGGGCCTTGTCTGTGCTACTTCTGGTTTTCCATCTAAAAGACCCCAGAGACAATGTAAAATGCTACAGTTAAATATTCTTATGTTATCTTTTAATCACACTGTGTGGATTAGAGATTTGGTGGTTAACTCCAAAAATAACTGTGATCACTGTAAGCAAGTTAATTAGATGCTTCTTTGCTTTGATGTGAGACAGTGAAAATGACACTAGTTTAGTTTTGGAAATGTTACACCATTGCACAGCGAAATGCCATGAAGGCCTGCATGTTTGTTGAGAGATGCTTTTTGCTTGCTTTGCAGGACCAGTGGTTTTGGCGAGTGAGAAACAACAGAGTGATGGATGGGTACCCCATGCAAATTACTTACTTCTGGCGGGGCTTGCCTCCTAGTATCGATGCAGTTTATGAAAACAGTGATGGGAATTTTGTCTTCTTTAAAGGTAAGGAATGTTTCCCATGTTTTGCTTTGCTGTGTTTTGGTCATTTTGTGCAGGGCCCTATAGCACGCATAGAAACAAATAAGTAAAACCTGTTGAATGAGGTTAGGTATCTTATTCAATATTCTGAAATGAACTGTATATATTGACTAGAAATATAAATGAAGTAAAATCAATGATCATGTTTAACTCTCTAATTTGTTTTCTTATAAGGCATTCTCATATATAAGTCAAATTTAGAAAGCATTGTGTGATTTCTTAAAATTTTTAGATTTGGCTTAAAAGCACCACAAGAAGTAAATTATGGGGGCTCCTGGGTGGCTCAGTTGGTCCAACTCAGAGTCCAACTTCAGCTCAGGTCATGATCTCGTGGTTTGTGAGTTCAAGCCCCAAGTCCAGCTCTGTGCTGACAGCTCAGAGCCTGGAGCTTGCTTCGGATTCTGTGTCTCCCTCTCTTTCTGCTCCTCCTCTGCTCATTCTCTCTCTCTCTCTCTCTCTCTCTCTCTCTCTCTCTCTCTCTCTCTCAAAAATAAAAAAAAAATTTAAACATTTAAAAAAGGTAAATTATGAATGAATCAATTGATTAATTACTAAAAAGCCCTTTTTTCCATTAACTAAAGAGTTTTGTGGGGTTTTTTTTCCTCTTTTAGAGTATTTGGAATTGCTTATTGTTTTTATAAAATGAAGTCTATTTTACTTCTTATTTTCATATACAGTATAATCTCTTTAGCTTTACTTGATTTAATAAGTGTGTTAAATAGTTTCCAGTAAACTAACAAATTGCTCATAAAGGCTAAGAAAACTCATGAGTAGGAAAATAAAATTCACCCAATTAATTTCGCCCAATAAAATGTATTGCTTGTTATTTATCTAAGTGACAAATTTTAATTGCACAAATACTAACTGCCTCCCATACAAAAGTGAGATTACCTGAGAAAGTGAACTTAGTCAAGTGCCTGGAATCCTATCCTCAAAACTTTCTAGCATCCAAAACAATAAATCATAAGTGTGTGAGGGGAACACAGGGAAAGAGATTGAGTTGGAGGATTGACAGAATTGTGAGAAAATATTTGATAGAACTACTCTACAACCCAGCAATTGCACTACTAGGTACTGACCCAAAGGTTGCAAAAATACTGATTCAAAGGGGCACGTGCACCCCTAAGTTTATATAACAGCGCTATCAATAATAGCCAAATAATGGAGAGAGCCCAAATGTCCATTGACTGATGAATAGATAAAGAAGATATGGAATATCTATACAATGGAAAATTACTCAGCCATAAAAATAATGAAATCTTGCCATTTGCAATGACATGGATGGAGCTAGAGTGTATTATGCTAAACAAAATAAATCAAAGAAAGACAAATGCCATATGACTTCACTCATGTATTTAATGAATTTAAGAAACAAAACAGATGAACATAGGGGAAAGAAAAAAAAAGAGGGAGGCAAACCATAAGAGACTCTTAATGATACAGAACAAACGGTTGCTGGAGGAGAGGTGGGTGGAGGATGGGCTGGATGGGTGATGGGCATTAAGGAGGGCATTTGTTGGGATGCTCACTGGGTGTTATGTAAGTGATGAATCACTAAATTCTACTCCTGAAACCAATATTACACTAAATGTTAACTAACTGGAGTTTAAATAAAATTTTGAAACAAACTAAAAAGATATTTGAGCTGAAACTGAGCAGAACATATCGATGGATTGCTGACTGATTGACTGATTGATTGAGTATATTAGCAAGAGCTTAAAGGACTGAAAAGAAGCTTAAACAGGGATGGAGGTAGAAGGGAAGAAAAGGGGATCTTAACACCCCCCCCCCAAGAAAAGTAATTATTCCCGGGATCAAACTAGGTGAATTTGTAGTAATAATGAGAATAATGAAAACCTAGGGTATAAGAAACACTTGTAATATTTTAAGGGAGATCCAAACTATCCATATAAAATGAAAGTTAATACCTGGAATTTATTTTCTCTTTACAGTTCGTTCCTGGAGAAAAGCGGGGTAGAATACATTAGTTATAAGTACATGAGGATTCTGCAGGCACACTGCCAATTTTTAACACTTACTAGCCGTATGAACCGGGCAAGTCTCTCTGTCTCAGTTTCTCTATCTGAAAAATGGGGTTAGCATTACTCCCCATCTCAGAATTAGTTTGAGGACTGAATTAATTACTACATGTGAGACACTTTCTCACTTGGCACACATAAGTGTTCGATAAATGTCAGCCATTACTCTTACTAGTATGATATTGGTAATCTTACTGCCCTCCTGCTATCCACAATAAGCATGTAAATGAAGTGGACGTGCAGGTACATTGCACCACTGTGGACAAAGAAAAGATAGCGGCAAAAGGTTCTGAATCTTCGGGGCATGATATTTTGGAAGGAAATTCCCCTCCCCTACACTTTTCTTTGGTCCTATGAGCAATGACAACAGAAAGAAAGGAGGAATAAGCCTGAGGTAGCTTTCAGCTTGAAGGCTGTCCCCAGAGGCCCTGTCTCACCACAGAATCATTAGTGCTCTCTGACAAAACTGCCTGAGCAGAACCGGGCCTAGTCATAAATCAGTGTTCTGACAGCTCTTTACTGCCTTAGGGCCTTCTCACCTTTATTCAGTTTGCTTCTCCTCACCCATTCACTTGTGGAATGGGCACCTCCTTTTCAGTTTCTCAACAGCCAACAGAAAAGGCACCTCCTCAGAATGTCCCTCTGTCCACCCTCTTTAAAGTCACGCCTTCCAGCTTGCACACAGTGTATGGAAAAAGTTGAAGTCACCTCTAGCATTCAAATGTAAATTACCTGAGAGATTTATCATATTTCCTTGCCACATTATTGTATTTTCAGTTCTTAGAACAGTGCTGGTGCATAGTAGGTGCTCTACGAACACTTGAATGAAAACAGTATAGGTGAATATGATGTGACTCAGTATGGTGTTTCTGATGTCACAACGCTAGCAATAGGAATAACTTTGCTTCGTGTCACAAATTTATTCAACTCCTGGCATGTTGTGTTTGCCAGTGATCTCTTCTGGTATATTGCCGGTTATCAAGAAATGTCTGATCTTAGAACTCTTGTCTGTCCACGGACCTTGTTGTGGTGCTTCCTTCCTCTAGTGTTCTCTCCACAGTACTTTCAGGGAAACCTTCTCCACACCCAGCCATGAATCTGCAGCTCCCCTGTTCCAATCATCACTGCTTTACCAGAGGGAGCCAAAAGCTCTGGGTAATGGCGGTAAGACCACCCCCTTCCCTAGTATTCACCTCCCCTCTGGCAGGAGAGCTAAGGCCCCAGAATTCTGGACTTCAGTTAATACACCACCCCCCTGTGCTACCCTCACCACAATAATCACAATCAAAGTGACCATTCCAGCTTGCCACCATCTCTTTATATCTTTGATCACCTCAAAAAGTCCAACTTTTCTGAGGGATCAAATCATTCCTCATCCCAAAACCATCCTCCTCGTTTTGCTCAGTGGGCCATGAAGCAGTCTACAGCTCATCCCTAGCATTCCAATCTCCCTCCCTGCTCTAATTCTCTACATACCATCTAGAAACTATACATTTAACTGATTTATTGCTCATAGGTATCCTTCCCGCTAGAATATCAGCTCCATAAGGGCAAGTTCTTCTCTCCCCAACTTTTTTTTTCTTTTTTCTTTTTTACTGTTATATTCCCTGTATCTTCAATCAGGGATTGACAGACTTTTTCAATAATGACCAAATAACGAATATTTTAGGCTTTGCTGCCCATGCCATCCCTATTACATATCCTTTCTTTTAACCTTTAAAAATGTAAAAAAAAAAAAAAAACAAAAAAAACTCTTCCTAGAGCATGGGCTGTACAAAGGCAGGCATTGGTCATAGTTCGCTGACCTCTGTTTTATTTTTTTTTTTAATTTTTTTTTCAACGTTTATTCATTTTTGGGACAGAGAGAGACAGAGCATGAACGGGGGAGGAGCAGAGAGAGAGGGAGACACAGAATCGGAAACAGGCTCCAGGCTCTGAGCCATCAGCCCAGAGCCTGATGCGGGGCTCGAACTCACGGACCGCGAGATCGTGACCTGGCTGAAGTCGGACGCTTAACCGACTGCGCCACCCAGGCACCCCCGCTGACCTCTGTTTTAAACAATACCTGGGATATAGTAAACAGTAAACAAAGATTTATAGAACAAATAAAGAACAAAGTTCAAATCCCAATCTCTGTCCGTATTCACAGCCCAAACTTTAGGCAAAATTATATGTATGCATATTTGTCATATGCAGTGAGAGTTGTCAGTACCTAAGTTATAAAATCATGCAAACAACAGCAACTTATTCTCTAAAACTGTGATTAACTTGATATTCTTAACAGAACCTTTGCTCTTTGGTATGTTAAAGTATAGTGTATCAAAATATATTGACGTGTCTCTGCTTCCAGCTGAGATGGAACAATAGGGATCAGATTTACCCTCCTACGTAAACTCACCAACAATTGGACAAAGTATTTAAACAATGATTTTCATGACACTGGACAGCAAGAAACAAAGGTTAGTGAACCTGAGAGTCAGGAAATAAAGAGAAATGATCCCGGATCCCAGTTTCCTGTTCGGGGAAAGTTTCCAGGCCATAGAACAAGTTGGGGTGGGGGGTGTCCAGGTGGTGTTCAGAAGACTGTCTCAGTTGAAGGTAACAGAGCAGAGAGTCAAAGCATAACAAGGTGGTTACAGTGCCCAGAACAAAGCAATGCCAAGGAGAGATGTGTACAGAGTGAGCATGCACACATCAGCAGAGGAACTCCCTAAAATATGGGAGAAGGAACTGGTCAGCATATGTATGTCGAGAAACTACTGAGGTGTAGAGTAAGAATCACTTCATAGGATGAAATAGAAGAGTTCCTGACTCTTACACAGAGCTAACAGTACTTATTCCCACCAGCCACCCCTCCATGGGCATCAGATAGAGTACTGAAAAAGGTCTTCTCTCAGAAGTGGGTAATGATTATCATAGAAGGAACATGTTCCACTCCTACCTAACAAATCTTGAAAGACCTGAAGCAATCAAATTGTTTCCAAGTAACATTCCTAGAGCAAAGATAAAGCATATTTATAAGGATACAAAAATATTCACCCGATGAGGTAAAACTTACAGCATCTAACCTCTCCCATAAGACTGGGAACAGACAAGGATGTCACACTTGTCCATTTTATTCAGTTTTGTACTGGAGATTTTATGTAGTGTAAAAAAAGGCAAGAGAGGAGCGCCTGGGTGGATCAGTCGATTGAGTGTCTGACTCATGATTTTGGCTCAGGTCATGATCTCATAGTTTGTGGCTTTGAGCCCCGTGCTGATATCACAAAACCTGCTTGGGATTCTCTCTCTCCCTCTCTGTCTGCCTCTCCCTCCCTCTCTCTCTCTCTCTCTCTCAAAATAAATAAACATTTTTTTAAAAGGCAAGAGAGGGGAACCTGAGTGGCTCAGTTGGTTAAGCATTGAGTTCAGCTCAGGCCATGATCTCATGGTCCATGAGTTTGAGCCCTGCATCAGATTCTGTGGTGACAGCTTGGAGCCTGGAGCCTACTTCAGTTCTGTGTCTCCCTCTCTCTCTCTGCACCCCTACCCCTCTTGCACTCTGTTTCTTTCTCAAAAATAAATATTTCAAAAAAATTTTTAAAGAAATATAATAAATAAAACTATATTCATGGACAACATGACTGTCTATGTTGAAAATCAGATGCAATCAACCAATTATCTATAATGAACAAGTGAATTTAATAAGTATACAGGATATAAGATCATTATACAAAAAGTAATTGTATTTCTATACAGGAACTGTGAGGGGTCTGATTTTTTTATCCTATTTGTAAGCTACCATGTTGGCCTGCCTCACTTTCATGGATATTGGTAGAAACACAAGATTCCTGAGTCAGAGAAAAAGAAAGAGACAAAAGTGTAGCCAGAGTATAGCCTTTGTATGACTCGCCTAAACCCCTGATTCTCAAAGGCTGATATGAAGAGGGCCAGGTGACACCTGTACGTGTAATCAGTTACATTGTAGGAAAGGAACCACAAGCTTAGAGAACCTAAATATTTCATAATGAGCAGTAAGCCTGCTTAAATTTTATCCCAAAGGGAAACATTTTCTATATTATACTGGACAATAAACAAATCTTTCCTTTGCTGTGGAGGAGGCACACTCTATAACCCAAGATTGTTTTTGTTATACAAATATATTTGTAAATATAGTCTAGAACAAAGACAGTCATTGCCTCTGCTCACCAGACATGCTGAAAATCAAGTGACCTATGGAGAATTATCTCCCATCACATAGAAGCAAACAGTCATGAATTGAAAATTTAAGAGAAAAAAATTACAATAGCATCAAAAAGTATCAAAGACTTAGGGATCAATCCAAAAGATACATGAATAATCTCTACACTGAAAACTATAAACTTTTGCTAAATGAAGTAAAGAAGACAAATAAATGGAAAAATATGTCTTATTGATGTGGAAGACTCAGTATTATTATAACTCTCACCAAATTTATCTGAACATTAAGTGCAGTCCCAATCAAAATCCCAGGAAGGCTTTTTGTAGAAATTATCATGCAGATTCCAAAATTCATGTGCAAATACAAAGGACCTAGTATAGACAAAACCACTTCTAGAACACTAATTAAGCACTGAAAGTCTTATTTTAGACCTATAGTAATCAGTGTGGCATTGTCATAAACAATTAAAAGAAATCTGTGTAATAGAATTGAGTCCAGAAACAGACTAAGAACAGATATACAAGTAATTCTGACAGAGGTACAAAGGAAATTCAGTGGAGAAAAGATAATCTTTTCAACAAATGGTGCTGAAAACATAGGATATCCATATGCAAAAAAATAAACTCTAATCCAAACTTTGCACCATATATAGAAATTATCTAAAAATGGTGCTAACATCTCTAAATGTAGAATCATAACTATAAAACAACTAGAAAAAAATAAGAGACAAATATATGTGACTTTGGTTTAGACAAAATTTCTTATGTTTGATGCCAAAATCACAATCCATAAAAGAAAACTTAATGAATTGGATTTCATCCAAATTAAAAATCTCTGCTCTTCAGGGCACCTGGGTGGCTCAGTTGGTTAAGCATCAGACTCCTGATTTTGGCTCAGGTCATGATCTTGCAGTTCATGGGTTCAAGCCCTGCATCAGGCTCTGCACTGACAGCATGGAACCTGCTTGGGGTTCTCTGTCTCCCCTGTCTCCCTCTCTCTCTGCCCATCTCCCAGTCATGAGCTCTCTCACTCTCTTTCTCAAAAGTAAACATTAAAAAAAATTCTGCTCTTCAAAGATACTTTGAAGAGAATAAAAGACATGCCAAAGACTAGATTTATGCAAACCATATATATGAAGGATTTGTATCCAGAATATATAAAGATGTCTCAAAACTGAAAAAGAAAATAAGCAACTCAATAAAAGTGAGTGAAGGATTTCAGTAGAAACTTCACCAGGGATGGTATATGGATGGCAAATGGCCACATAAAAAGATGCTTAACAGTATCAGTCATTAGGAAGATGTAAGTTAAAACCACAATGAGATACTACTGCATACTTGTTAGAATGGCCAAAATTAAAAAGACTGATCATGCCAAGTGTTGATAATTCCTTTAAAACATAAATACATAGCTACCGTATGAACCAGCCATTGCGCTCTTAGGTATTTTCTCAAGACAAATGAGAACATATGTCCAAAGATATCTACCCAAATATTCAAAACATAAGTATTTGTAATCACCTCAAATTAGAAATAATTCAAATATCCTCAACTGATGAATGGATGATGAAACTGATATGTCAATATAATGAAATACTACTTAGCAATACAAAAGGATGAATTACTAACTTACATTACAACATGGATGAACCTCAAAATAATTACGCTTAGTAAAATAATTCAGACAAAAAATAGTACTCATATTAAACTCTAGAAAATGCAAATTGATCTATAGTGACAGAAAGTTGCTGAGGACAGGTGAGAATTGAGCAGGAGGGAATACGGAGGAGCATGAGAAATTTTAGGGTGATCAGTATATTCACTATCTTGATTGTATTGATATTTTGACATATACATACATATGTGAAAACTTAACAAATTATGTACTGAAATAGGTGCTATTTATTGAATGTCAGTGGTACCACAGTACAGCTTTACTAAAAAACAGCTTTACTAAGCACATCAGTTTATGTTGGAATAGTTCAACTATTTCATAAATTTAAGTATTCTGGTGACTCTGGGTAGTAAAATTTTATTCCTTCAATGTTCCACAGTGTGTTAATTATAATCATCCAAATTAATACTATTCTGGTTTCAGTCCCTTACTTGAGCCCAGTGGTAATTAAGCAGAGTGTCCCCTTTATGAGCAGGGATGCCTCCTTCTCAGCAACCTCTCTTCTTGGTTACATTTCTAGTGTCATTGAGAATAGTAGATTGAGAAATTAACTAAGTCTTAATATAGTCTCGTTCCACTTACTGAAGATATATTTAAAACATTATATAATTTCAATTTAATCTTAGAATTTGCTGCTTATAATGATTAGAATGTATTTTCTAGTAAGTATTTTTATTGGAATGGCTATAAAATAGATTGATGCCCACATTTGAAATAATTTCATCATTGTTATTTTATTTTGCTTTTCTATATTATTTTTTCTCTGTATTATAATTTCCCTCTTCTTATTTTTATTTTTTAGTTATGTTTTACTGTGTTGTCACATATTTTTCCTTTAAGGGCCCTCAAATTTGTGTGTAATTAAACAGGTATAAGTAAGTAGGTAAATAGTTTAAGGGATTTTTTCATTCTACCTCACATATGTATGGGTGTGTTATTGTTTTTAAAAAGAACATAATGTCTCCCTTTACTAATCAAGGTACTCAGTGTAGCTGCTTGTATTAGAATGTGAGGCCAATGTACAAACCCCTCAATTTCAGCTGGTCAGCTATCTTAACATCATTCAGGTAAATTGAATATAATAGAGTAACATGTCATGAGTACAATCAAGCCAGATGTTTATATTCTCAATTACTAGTCATATTCAGGCTGAATGGTTATGGGATAATAATATCAAAAATCTATGTTGAAAATGGAGTTGGCGTAATTCTCTCAACTGAAAATAATTTTTAAAATGAAGTCTCCGGTGTTGTCAAAATCAGTAACAGTCAAAATCAAGTAGTTGAAAAGTCTCAAAATTCATATTGTTGCTATCACTTAGTAATTTTAAGCAGTACTTATTTGACAGCTTCATTTCAAGAGGCGAAAATCGCTTACAGAATTGGAAGTGAATTATCTAGGGTGTAAAAGAGCAGGATAATAAAGTTTGGGAATATGCAGTCATTCAAAACACGTGCATTAAAAAAGAAGAGGTGTCTAACACGTGGCACTGGAAGATGGCAAAGAAAATAGCCGTTTAAGAAATTATTTATGTAATTTACATTGTTACTTTATTTCAAATACTCCTGTAAACCAGCAATTTCTTAATGGTACTTACAAATCCTCACTCTTGAAAGGTTTAGGGAGTGCTAATGAAATTCATTTGAGGTAGAAATACACCTTTTCTTGCATAGTGCAATGAATAACTAAAAGATCTTTTACTATAAATAGATGATTACAATGATTATTTCCTTATGGGAGGTAATGGGAAATTTATGCCTAAAGAGCTACACCAGATTAAGAAATTTACATTCACTGGCCCTTGATACACATAAAAATAGATTCATAGCATGTGAATTGTGCTATTTTCTTGAATTCTAAATATTCAAAGAATTTTAATATTAATGTTTATGTTATATATTGACATGAAGTCATCATCTAAACCAAGGGACTAAACATATAATATTTGAAAACTCCCTTGATAATATACCTCTGCTTATTTATAACAATCCAAAAGTCTATGGTGTGTTTTTATTATTGCTGTGTTTGTTCCCATTTTAAACTACAATATTTTCCCATCAGTGAAACCTGTGTCTAATTTTTTTCTCATTATCCAAAATTTTAATCATATCCTTTTATTTACCATGTCAGTTTGAGTTCCCTGGGAAGCAAACAGTGAGATAAAGATCGAGGAAAGAAATAAACCTCTGAAGGCAAAGAGGGAAAAGGCAAGACTGGCCTAGAAAGCCTTGGACTGTGCTGTGGATGTGACAGAGTCTTGGAGAACCAAATGGGGAGCTCCATAGCAAAGACTGTCCGTTAGAGGAGTCTCAAGTAGGGCAGAAATGGCCAGGATCTAGGATGTGCCATGCTCTGTCACTGGCTGGAAGCTGCTGAAGAAGAGCATCATGGCTTTGGCCCCGCCAAAGCCACTTAGCTGACTTCTTGGCCCAATTATCAGATCCAAAGGCCTTCATATGATAGACCAGCTCACTTTCTTTCTTTCTTTCTTTCTTTCTTTCTTTCTTTCTTTCTTTCTTTCTTTCTTTCTTTCCCTTTCTTTCCCTTTCTTTCTCTTTTTCTTTCCATCTTTCTTTCATTCTTTCCATCTTTCTTTCTTTTTTTCTTTCAGATTTTGTTTTATTTTGAGAGAGAGAGAGAGAGAGAGAGGGAAAGTGAGAGGGGTCAGGGGCAGAGGGAGAGAAAGAGAATCTTAATTAGGCTCCACACTCAACATGGAGCCCCATGCGGGGCTCGATCTCACAACTGTAAGATCATGACCTGAGCCAAAATCAAGAGTTGTACGCTTAACCGACTGAACCACCCAGGTGCTCTCGGTTCTTTCTCGAAGAGAAATCTAATAAGCTACTAATGCAATGGCTGCCACATTTGCGGAAGTATTCAAAACTCTCTGCTTACTAGATGATGTTGTACAACCTGGAAAAATAAATGCTGGTGGCAAAAAGCCGTATGAACTCCAGAGTTGGCCATTTGTTCAAATTTCTTGAGTAACCAGCCTGTAAACAATACAGAAATTAAAACTTAATCCAAATAATTGGCACTAATGTAGATCTGTGTACTTAATCATGTATTATGGATATTATTTATTTGAATTGGTAGCAAGCAAATTCGAACGATGGAATATTGTGTTATACAATAAGTACCACTTATTGGGTACCATGATCTGGGTATGGCATGGATATATTATACATTTGATCCCTCATTATTTCAAGAGCTCTGGATGAGAGGTGTTAGTACCTTATGTGCACAATAGGAAAGGAAGATTCGGGTTTTACTTTTCCAAGATCTCCCAGCTAACAATTGGCAGGGCTATCACCCCTTAGTCCTATCTACTTTCGAGGCTGTTGAATGTTCCATTACACCACAGCATCTAATACGGAAAATATTAATTCTTCATGAGTTTTTTCCCCAAATACCTGAAGTATTCTCCAAGCATATATCAATGTTGCACAATAATTAGCCCAATGAACAATAGTTACTGAATAATCTAAGTGCAGCCTTCATTTATATGAAGAAAATCCAGGCTTTAAGGAATTAATGTTTTCATTTTTAATGTAAAAGGATGCAAAGCAAATACCTTTGACTTTGTGGATCATATGCTTTTCAATCATAACTACTAAACTTTCTCATTGTAGGGTGAAAGCATACTAGACAATATGTAATGAATAGGTGTGACTGCCTTCTGATAAAATTTTATTTACAAAAACAGGCAGCAGCTGGTGGCCCAAGTTTACTAACCATTGTTGTAATAGAAGATACAAAATATAAATGTGTAAGTAGAATTTTGTGGACTCTAATAAGACAA
This sequence comes from Puma concolor, assembly GCF_028749965.1. Taxonomy (NCBI): domain Eukaryota; kingdom Metazoa; phylum Chordata; class Mammalia; order Carnivora; family Felidae; genus Puma; species Puma concolor. The sequence continues at coordinate 48,303,205 of NC_141684.1, forward strand.
AAATATAGTTGATTTTTTTAGTTAATAAATTTTAAAGAGTATCTGATTACTGAGGATACAATGAACAAGGCATGAGCAGAATGCAGTGGATTAATTAATAAACACTTCCAATAATAAATGTGGAGTGATTACTTGATAAAGCAGGAAGGAAGGAAAAGATCATCAGCAATTCTGAAAGCCAGACAGAGTGTAAATGTGTACTATTAAGAGAGTCAATTTGGAATAGCAAGTTGAGTATTGAATTAAAATACCTGATCTGTTGTACAAATATATTAGCAACTGGTTGTGTGTTTTAAGAACATCACTTTTTTGGCCTGTAAAATAAATGTCTTAGGCTGGATTCTCAACCTTTTTCCTGATCTGATACATCTGAACAATAAAAATAGTGCACTCCCATTAGTAACAGTGCGCCAGTCCAAGGGTGTTAGAAAAGCAGGTATTAATTTGGCTTGATAAAAATGTTAAAAAATCATTAGACACTACAGTTTTCCTTTTAAGAATAAGCATGTAATTTAAAAATTCTTCATGGGATTATTTGTTTAGTGTCTATTTCCTCTGCTGGTCCATCAATTTTACAAGAGCAAGAATCTGTGTGTTTCCTTCATTGGTATCTATAGCTCCAAGTTCAGTGACTGGCTATAAGAGGCTCATAATAAACAGACATTGCATGGATGGATGGATGGATGGATGGATGGATGGATGGATGGATGAATCTCACTGAGGAATTACTGGAATAGATGGTCTGTAAAGTCATTTCCAACTGTAAACATTCTTTGAGGTTATTCTTTTTATTTATAAAGCTTCTCTGTCTTTAACTCAGACTTGTTGATATTTTCCCTTGCATTCTGCCAAGTACAATGTCAGTAAGGACCAGTTCTTTCCACTTGCTCCAGAATATGTCAACCTTGTAGGAAATCCAGTAAATGCCTTCATTCTGTCAAAGAGGCAATATTTTCCTTGAGAAGCAGAATGTCTGATCGTAAGGCAGTAAAAAATCTACCTCTCCAATGTAACAACAAAAAAAGAATTGAATATGAATCTCACATACTTAATCAAAACTCTTAAAAAGAGAAACAAAATTACTTCAGTGTTGTCGTGTGAAAATCTTACCTCATCAAGATACAAAAAGAATTGTATAATTGTATTTCCTTAATTAACACCTGGAGAATTAAATGTATAACTCATAATCATTGTTGAGTTATTTTCTTGAATTCTAAACCACAAATATTCAGCAGGCAAGGTGTTATTTTTAACATTTTTTGTGTTTAACTGCTGGGATCTCATAATGTAACCTTATAGCAAATATTTGCTGATGAGTTTTCTGTTTTGTTTTGTTTTTTGAAGGGACTATAAGTGCATTAAAAAAAAAATCCCCTGCTATGTTCCAAACGGAGGGGGGGAGGAGCACTTAATTGAAATCTTCTATACAAAGGCCTTGATTATTAAAAGTGAAAGGCTCATTGTTTCTCCTTTTTATTGACTGAAAACTCTTGACCACTAGTATAGGCAAGTACTTCTGAAACACATTTTTTAAGAGTTGTTTTACTTTAATAACAAGAATTTCCTGGAAGACTGTAACTGTTATTCTTTTTTCACACATTATTGCCTTCTGAGACACCCTGGAAAACATAAATTAGGCTTCTGTAAACACTCTCTCATGCTACATGCACCAGGGCATCCTGGGTATCTATGAACCTCTCGATATCACTACAAAGCCTGGAAAGAGTATGAAGAAATTTTCATGGATAGGATAGAGATAAGGAACTACAAACAGAAGTATTCTAAAGCATGCTAGAATGTTTCTGCTTAAAAGAACAGATAACCAATTGAGTATAGCTGATAACAGGTTTACTCTAAATAGCTAGCATGGGAGGCATTGGAACTGTATTATCCTTTCCCAATTAAAACTGAGACGACAGGAAAGAACGTAATAGTCACTGAGGTATAGGTAGCACACAGAGCAGGACTTTATTTTCATTGTATTGTTTCAAGACTTTCTATTTTAAATGACACATAGATATGACTAAAATATATAGCAAGCTGAGAAACAGCTGTCTGGATTTTCCATCTCCCTCATTCTGGCAAGGAAGTGATCTGGGCCCTTGGGATGTGTTTTTTCTTTATAAAATATTCAAATTAAACAATGGCTCAGGATAGGGGTATATTTTTATGATAGTATTTCCCAACACAGAGTTAAATATAAGTAATTAAATAACCCTTCAACATAATACAGGGGCATGCCTTTTTATTTTCTTAGACTTCTTAGTGGTTATAAAACTCATTTTTTTCTGCTCTACTAACAAGATTCAAGACAGGGCCCACAATGTAATTTATGTAGACTTTTTGTTTTTGTTTTGATCTTATCTTTGGTTGTTTGTGTATACTAAACATGGGTCTTTGAATTAATAATCATTTATTAAGCACCTACTAATTTTCAACCATTATACATAAGGTACTGCAGGAAGTGCCAGTTACAGTGTTTGTCCACATCAAGTTGTTCACAGCCTAGAGCAGGTGGCAGGCTTGTGATCCATTAATGCACTAAATTATATGTACTAAAAGTGCACTAAGTAATATGGTAAAGAAGAAGCCTGGGTACTCTGGCAATGTGAGAGGCCCACCTTACTCAGAAAGGAACTGCTTTCCAGAGAAATGATGTTAAGTGAAGTTTTGAAAGAGTCGTACCCATTTTCCAGAAACGGAAATAAATGGAATGTAGATGAAATAAGAGATTTATATTGAGAAGAACCCTGAAATGACATAGATGAATTTGGGTTTTATGCTGAATGCAATGACAAACCACTGAAAAGTTTAAACAAAAGAGAGATAAAATCAGGTATGCATTTTAGACAGATCCCTTTAGTGACCTTGTGGAAGACAGATAAAAGTGAGACTGGAGTCAAGGAGACAAAAAAAGAACTTATTGGGGTCCTGGGTGGCTCAGTCCATTGAGTGTCTGACTTCTGCTCAGGTCATGATCTCATGGTTCATGGTTTTGAGCCCCACATCGGGCTCATTGCTGTCAGCATAAAGCCTGCTTCAGATCTCTGCCCCCTCTCTCTCTCTCTGCCCCTCCCCTGCTCATGCTTTCTCTCTCAAAAATAAAAATAAACATTTATTTTTAAAAAAGAAAGTTATTGAAACGATGCAAGTTAGAACATTAAAATGTTGCTCTTAAGGCACATGGATGGAAGACAGCATGGTGCACTGGCTAAAACCCAGGACTTTGGCTAACAGACTTGAGCTTAAGCACATCAAATACCTTGTGTGGTGTTTGCATGGCTGAAATTTATACTGAATAATCTTACTCAGTTAAAAGAAAAAATAACCCAACAGGATTAATTGAGTTTAGGGTGGATGTGGGATGTGTGACAGTAATTCACTCAAGAACTGTTACACTTGCCATCTCTCTCATAGGCCTCCTGATCTCTCTCCTATGTGTACTTTTGCTCACTGCATCTATTCCATTCTGTTTTCTGTTTCAATTCACGTCTTTGGTTACCCAATTTATACATCCTCATAATGTCTGCTTGCCTATGGTCGTCATGGCTTCTCAAGCCTCAGACCATATAATGAATAGTCAATTCCCTCTGCTGAATGGGAATGTCTCTCAATATTCCCTGGGTCATGTTCCCAAGAAAGAAGAACAGATGGGTCTGCTCATCCCTGCCCATCTGCCTAGCCTATAATCCATAACTTTACAGAATTTTGACTGGCTCTAGGCTTGGATGGTAATGTATGGGGGAGATATGGAGTGTAATGAGACCTACTTCACAGCATGGGAGCAAGACAATCACCTTTAGAAGGGATAACTGAAAAGCTTACCTAGTACCAGTGGCAATATGAATGGACTGCAAGGGACAGGTTCAAGGAAGAGTTTAGTAATCAAATTAGCTAAATATAATGATCCATCAGGTATGAAAAACAATAAACAGGAAGCCTGCAGATGTTTACTACATTACTACCAACAGAATAATTAGTGTGTCATCCACCCAAATAGTTGAAACAAGAAGAAAGGTCCTTTGATGAGTTCAAATTTGAACTTGTGGGTCAACTTTATAGAAAACCCCAGTAGATACCTATATATACCATTTGGCTTTCAAGAGCTGTTAGGATTACAGATAGCCATTGATGGCCACTCTCTTTTTTGACTTCTAAGGTTTTCTTTTACTTTAGTCTTCCTCCCTGCCTCGTCTGCCTCCTTTGCATTTGTCTCCTCTTTGAGGGACATAGATTTCTAGAAGCCCAATTCTGGTTCCTCTTCACCTTTCCTCTATATATTCTCTATATATTATTTTATATATATTCTTCTCTCTCTCTCTCTCTCTCTCTCTCTCTCTCTCTCTCTCTCTCTATATATATATATATATATATATATACATATATATACATAAATCCTAAATTAGTAAACACCATATTTATGCTTGTGACTTTACAAATTGTTATCTTCAAACTCACATATCCAGTTGCTTCCTTGACTTCATTTCAATATTTCACTGACATCTCAAACTCTTGATTTGAGCCCCCTATAGCCCATCCACTGCAGTCTTCTTTGGCTTATTTTATATCACAATTCTTCTCTTGCTTACAAAAGTCAGAATTTGAGGATTATCCTTGATCCTATCTGTTTTTTAATTCCCCACAGCCAACCCAACAGCAATGCCTATCAATTCCATCTCCAAAATGTGTCATAAGTCCATTTTCTCCTTTCCATCAGTATTGCTGTCACCTGATGATAGGCTACTAGCAAAGATTTTTTTAATTTAACTATTTAGTGGCTTCCTATTTCACTTTAGAATGAAGTTCAAAATTTGATAAAGGCCACATGATCCTTACATCTACCCTTCCCATACATTCCAACAACATTGTATCCTAGCTCTCTAACAAGGTTCTTCCCATTAAGGCATTTGTCCTTGGTGTTTCCACCCCATCAAACCATCTTCACTGAGCTGGCTTTTTTGAATTATGTAAGTTACAAATCACGCCTCATTTGAATAAAGGGATCTTGCCCGTGTCTGATACAACCAATTCTTCCCATTCCATCACTTTTACATTAAGGCATTTTTTTTTTGTATTTTTATAGTATTTTTCTCTCCAAAATTACCTTTGTTTGCTTGTCTAAGTTCAGTTTTCCCATACCCATTGGGTAGAATCTAAGCTCCATAAAGCAGAGGTGGTGCCCTTGTTATTCAGTGCTGCATCTCTATGCCTAAAATAGTGCCTAGTAAGTGCACTAAAGTAAGTTTTGATGAAAGATTCAACTAATTAACTCTTGCAAAAGAGCATTAGCAGGTCTTCTCATTTCCATTCTTTGCCTTAGAATCTATTTTTCACAAAAGGCAAAAAAAAATCATCTTTTGAAAATACAAAACGGATCATATCCCTCCATTCATTCACTCTTCGATGGTTTCAGTGCGCTCAAAATAAGACTAAAACCCACCACATACGTTTTCAGTACCACTCTCTTTTTGTTCAGTACACTCCGCTGATCTGTTCATTTTTAATCCTACCAAACTCCTTTGCTTGGGATACTATTCTTGACATTCTTTGCATAGATAGCATCTTCTTCTCTTTCTTTAAATTTTGGTTTAAGTGTTATTTCTTCAGAGAAGCTTTCCTGATTGCTCTACTTGAAGGAGTTTCCCCCTTAGGATTTCTTTCTTCTCACCCCCTGATGTATTTCCTTCATAGCATTCAGTAGTTTTCAACTACTACAATTATATTTTTGTATCTTTGGTTTCATCTGCCTAATCCAGTAGAATGCAGGATGATTAGGATAGTGACCAGGTCTGTCTTCTTCTCTTTAGTACCCTTAGTACTTAACATGATAATTGAGACACTGAAGGTACTCAATAAATGTTGTTTTTTACATATGATAGCAAATGGCAATAGAAGCTCTTGGAGTAAATAAGATTACTCCTACTGGGGCATCTGGGTGGCTCAGTTGGTTAAGCATCTGACTTCGGCTCAGGTCATGATCTTGCAGTCAGTGAGTTCGAGCCCCACGTTGGGCTCTGTGCTGATGACAGTTCAGAGCCTGGAGCCTGCTTCAGATTCTGTGTCTCCCTCTCTCTCTCTGCCCCTCCCCCACTCACACTCTGTCTTAAAATTAAACATTAAAAAAATTTTTTTTGAAGATTACTCCTAGTTACAAACTAAAGACACCTAACTGAATCTAGCCTGAAGACATGTTTTTGTTTGTTTGTTTGTTTGTTTGTTTGTTTTTGTGGGGGGTTATTTTTTTGTTTTGTTTTGTTTTTGCTTTCTGTTGTGTTCAGGTTATCATAGTCCTCATCTAGGGGTAGTATTGAAATATTGTAACAAGTAAGTCTTACATCTATTAGAAGGAGCATAGGATACTTGGTCAGTGTATCCTATGTTGGTGTGGGGGGTAGATAGAACTTTAGGGCAATGTATATTTGCTGACTTTTATGGATGTGTCTCAGTATTTGGATACCTCATCCACTCTAGTCCTTAGCTCGCCCTTGAAAGTATTTAAGTGTGGGATCATCACTCCCAGCCCCTACTTCCGATTTAGAATTTAGAATAAGAGAAGAGGGCAGAAAAAAAAAGGCTTAGGAAATGTCAACATTTAAGAACTGGGAAGAAGGGGCGCCTGGGTGACTCAGTCGCATAAGCATTCAACTCTTGGTTTCAGCTCAGGTCATGATCTCACAGTTCATAGGTTTGAGCCCCGAGTTGAGCTCTGCATTATCAGTACAGAGCCTGCTTGAAATTCTTTCTCTCCCTCTCTCTCTGTTCCTCCCCCTCTTGTGCACCCTCTCTCTTTCTCTTTCTCAAAATTAAAATAATAATAATAATATTAATATAATAATAAAAAGAACTGAGAGGAAAAGTAAAACAGAAAGGAGGGGCATTTGGGTTCAGTCAGTTAAGCCACTGACTCTATTTCAGCTCAGGTCATGATCTCACAGTTCATGAGTTGGAGCCCTGCAATGGGCTCTGTGCTGACAGCATAGAGCCTGCTTGGAATTTTCTGTCTTCTTCACTCTCTCTGCCCCTCCCCTGCCAGCTCTCTCTCTCTCTCTTTCTCTCTCTCTCTCTCTCTCTCACACAAATAAACATTAATAAAAAACAGAAACACAACGGAGCAGCTTAAGAAAAAAGTACCCCCAACCACCAAAAAAAAAAAAAAAAATGTTTCTAGCAGCTTAGAGAGAAAAGTACTTTAAGTGGGCAACTGTGTCAGTAGATAGGGGTGGAGAATGATTTCCTTGGAAAGCATTGGTGACTCCAGAGCAAAAATTCTCAGGGGAAAGTTGGTATTAAGTCAACTTTCAGTGGAATGAGGAATGGTTGTAGACTTCTTCAGAGGCAGTACCAAAGAGAGAAGTGGTAAGCACATTTGGCCAGTGGTATAGGATGTGAGGAAGTATTGCCTATAGATAATTTCAAAACAGCAATAAAACTGACTAAAGTTTGTCTTCTTGTTAATATCGCCATGCTCTGGCAATTCCAAACAAGGTTAGAGTTAAAATTCTCTTCCCCTAGGCTACCACTCTTAAAGAGAGGGATAGAGCACATAGGGTGAAAGGAAAATGACTTTATAAGACCAAAGGACCTTGTGAATGTTTATAATAATAGGAAAAGAGCAGCCTAGAGGATGTGTTTCAATGGAGTACGGGTTATACTCAGTAAAGCAATCTGAAGATACACAGAATGCACAAAACACAGGAATGATTTAGCCTCAAAGAAAAAATAGAGCCTCCAATTCCTAGAGGAAAACTCCTGATTCTTGACTCAGAATTGTTGTATTATGGCAAGTTGTAGATCTTTTGCGTTTCTTGAGTTAATTCACAGATTCTGATTCCATTATTACATAGTTACTCATTTTATCCACTTTTGAAGACAGTCTTTCAACAATAACATCGAAGCGCCAAAAGTGACTACTACTTAGTTATTTTATGGATTTCATGTAAAATGATTTTAAATGCATTGTGTTAATAGATATAGTCTAATTTCTGACATTAAATGATTGTATTCTGCATTTGCACTTATTTCATACAGGTAACAAATATTGGGTGTTTAAGGATACAACCCTACAACCCGGTTATCCTCATGACTTGATTACTCTTGGGAGTGGAACTCCCCCGCATGGAATTGATTCAGCCATTTGGTGGGAAGACGTTGGGAAAACCTATTTCTTCAAGGGGGACAGGTCAGTACACATTTCACTTGGGAAAGACAGTTAACTAATGTTTACAGAAGCTAATATTTCTCCTCTATAGTGGATGTGTATTGTTGATTAAGAATCTGTGTGATATAAAGACAAGAATTAATGAAATCAAAAGTATTTTTAAACAACATTCAAGATAATATTCCTGTAATATACCCACATAATATGACCTTCTTAGGAATGTACATGTTCTTCCTCGTCTCCATCACTTATCATGCCTATAAATCTCTGTAGGCAGCGTATCTCTAATCCTGCAATGCATTTTCTTGACGTTTTACTTTATTTTAAAAGCACTTTATCGCACAGTCTGTTTTGTTTGCTTGTTTTCGTATTCAAAATTAAAGTTTTACACTCTGCATGTAATTAACTGTGAGCATTTTCAAATAATCCAGTTTAGTCATGGGTTCTAGTTCTTAAGAAGCTGATTGTTTAGGTACCTACAAACAGGTGTTATGAGCTATCACTTAGCTTAAAGTGTAATTAATATCCCTTCCCTGTAACTTTCTTCCTTTTCTTTTCCTTTCTTTTCATTTTCTTATATGGCATTAGTAAAAATTGAGTGAACTATACTAGTCTTATGACTCGTGGCATCTACTAGGCTCCACTCCTGTGCATTTTTGATATAAAGTGCACATAAAATGTAACTGGAAGTCTGTTTTTTATTGGTTTAATTTAGTATTAGGTAGAAGAAGTAATAGAGATGAAAAATAAATTTTTAATTACACTACTACTAGCTGGGTCAAATGTGACACTCAGTATAATTTTTTGTATGTAGAAGACTTAAGTATGCATTTTATAGTAAATTAAAAATACATAAATAGGAGTGCCTGGATGGCTGAGTCGGTTTAGCGTCTGACTTTGATTTCAGCTCAGGTCACAATCTCATGGTTCTTGGGATTGAGCCCAGCGTCGGACCCTGTGCTGACAGCCCAGAGCCTGCTTGGGATTCTCTCTCTCCCTGTCTGTCTGCCCCAACCCGGCTTTCTCTCTCTCTCTCAATAAATAAATAAACTTAAAAAAATACATACACATACACACAAACACACATAGGAACAACAGGCTTTAATGCGCAACACCTAGTATTGAGTTTGCCTTATAATCTTGGCACGGTTTAACCCTATAATATGTCTCCAACTTTAGTAGAAAAATATGTAAGGTATAAACTTTATTTTATATATAAGGTATATATAAGATATATAAGGTATTTTATATAAGATATAAACTTTATTTTACAATTTGTTTTTTTTAAACTTAAAATTTTTTTAATGTTGATTTATGTTTAATTAATTAATTTTAATTAATTTTATGGACATAGAGCATGAGCAGAGGAAGGAAAGAGAGAGAGGGAGACACAGAATCTGAAGCAGGCTCCAGGCCCTGAGCTGTCAGCACAGAGCCCGATGCGGGGCTCAAACTCACGAGCTGTGAGATCATGACCTGGGTCGAAGTCGGACGCTTAACCGACTGAACCACCCAGGTGCCCCTTTATTTTGCAATCTGTAATTTTTAATTGCAAATGATTTCAGACATGGAGCTTTATCTGTGAACAAAAAACTCCTATAATTTGTCTTCATGGATTAGAATATATACTTTTTAATTTATTCTGTTACTTGCTTTCTATACATTTGATTTGTGTATACTTCTATAGCAAAATGTTCATAAACTTGCAAGCAATATCATGACACTAAAGTTTTGCTAAGTGTTTCTTACCAAATCACAAAGCAAAAAAGGTCTATCAAACAAAAAATCTATTGAAGGAGAAGATGCTACTTATAGCCACAAAAAGTTGATTCTCAGCAAGGTATAAGTGGGTAGAGTATGAAAGAAGAAAGAAGAAATTGATGGCCACAGCATGGTGACCACTAATGAAAATAAATCTGCAGACTTATAACATATTCCTTAAAATAACAACCCTGAAGGTTGTTAGAGTTTAAGCCCCCAGCCAGTTTAATTGCTTGAATGTACCCTATCAGGACCAGGTTCAATAAGGAGTGTTTTGTTGGGTTTTTTGGGGGGTGGGGGATGGAGAAAGGCATAGAAACAAAAGGCTGACAAAACACACTTCTGCAGGACATTTCATGTAACAGTTTTAATGAGGATTTCCCAGATGGTAACAAAAACTGCCATTCTATGATCAGAAAGCCTGTTTTGTTTTGTTTTTTCACACATGCCGGTATTACTTTTAAAATGTTTCCAACCTAAAATTCAGCACTTACTGAAAAATTTAAGTTTAGAAACTAAATGTGCACTGTCTCAAATAAGTGAAATCAATGAAGGTTAGATACCAAATTCATACTAGAATGAAGGCCATAGTAAATGGGAAAAGGAGTTTTAGTTCATTTGTTTCCTACTTGAGACGCTTGCTACATGCAAATATAACAAAATATGGAGAAATATTTTGTTTTAAGCTCTGCCTAAATAACTGGTTTTATAGGTTTAAATAATATTTATAAGTTGGTGCTCCCAGTGGCTCAGTCAGTTAAGCATCTTACTTTGGCTCAGGTCACGATCTCAGGGTTCACAAGTTCTACAGCTCAGAGCCTGGAGCCTGCTTCAGATTTTGTGTCTCCCTCTCTCTCTGCCTCTCCCCCACTCCTGCTCTCTCTCTCTCTCTCAAAAATAAATAAACATTTTAAAAAATTGTTTTAATTTTATAAGCAAGAATCCAATTAATTTCCATGTGTGTAATCTTCTGTAAGATTTCATGAGTCATAGGTAGCTTATAAGCAGATTCCTTCATATTCATATAATTCTATAATTCCAAAATCACAATTTGTCAATACTTTCATTCTAGATTATAAGTAGATGGATAAGACATTAAACTACCTGACTGAAACATATAAACAACAATTTGGTTTGTCACTTTTACATAAGAATTCAGTGAGTCTTTCTTCCTTATAGACTGTATATTTTTAATACCTACCAATTTTTTTAACATTTTATTTATTTTCCGAGTATATTTTTGAGAGAAAACACTGAATATTGCTTTGTCCTTACTTACTTCTCCCTCTTCTCCTACTGCTCTTTCTGCTTAAGAAGGGTGGCAGGGGATGGATGATTGTTGATTAATTGGTTTCTATTTCTCTAAAGCTAAGAGAAGAAGGAGATTTTAGAGATCATCTAGTCCAGGTGTAAAAAACTCAACTGCCTTAAGGGGCCAAGCAAATAATGTATATACTGCCAGGTACAGCAATAGTATGTAAGGCAATAATAGTAGGTAGTGCAGTGAGTGGGAAAGTACAAATATACTAGAAGAGCACTCAAAATCAGAATCATTATTTAATTTTCTAGACATACAAAGCACAGATTTAAATTAGATTTGGTCCAAGTGCTACCATATGTCAGCCCCGCATCTTGTCCATGTCCTACCAGTGTGTAGACAAACTCAATTACACTCCACAGGAATTCATCCTTCTCTAACCCAACTGCCCATGCTGATAGTATGAATATGAGACAGACTTTTCAATTCTCAACAGCTCTAATTCCCACTTCCTTAAGGTTTCTATAGTACTCCGGGCACAGCCCTCATTCATTTATTCAAAAAAATATTTTGAGCACATATGATGTGACTGACATGTGTTCTCAAGAAAGGACCACAAGGCTTCTGCTTCCGTGGCATTTAGCTTCTATTAAAGGAGGCAATAGTAAGCAGGAAACAAGTAAATGAGCCTAATCTTTTAACACTGAGAAATGCTACAAAGAAATAAAGCAAAGTGATAATGTGATAGAGACTCATGGGTGGGAAGCAGTGTTTGGAAAATTGGTGTAGAAGTCAGAGCCCTTGCAGATGAAGGAGACACAAGAGTGGGGCCTTGGATGGGTGAAGTTTCAGCCACAGGAAGCTGTTTGGAACAATAGGTTGTAGGCAGATGACATAGTAGTGCAAAAGCAATAATACTGGAATATTTAAATCCGGTAAAACATTGTGGCTACAACATAGCCAGTTAAGTGGTAAAGGTAATCGGTAAGTCAAATAGGTAAGCATGGGCCAGATTATATGGAGCCCTATAGACCATGACAAATGTGTTGGATTTGATTCTAGTACAGTGAAAAAGTATGGAAGGTATTTTTAGCAGGAAAGCAAGATGATCTGATGTGTATTCACAGACAACACTGTGGCTTCTGAGTGAAGAATGGGCTTCAAGAGTGGAAGCAGAGGGTCACCGGAGGCTGTTGGAGTAGTACAGGAAGATACGATGGTAGAGGCGGAGATGGAGGAAAAGGAATGGGTACATGATATATTTTGAGTGTAATCAGAACAGTCTTTCTTATGGCTTGGATTTTAGGGGTGAGAAAAAAGCAAATTAAAGATAACTTCTAGGTTTTTCACCTCAAAAATGGAAACGGTGGTGCCCTTTCTGGAGATAGAGCAGACTGGGGAAGGAATATTGGGGAAAGGGGATTAAAAGATTGAAAAAAAATGTGCATATTTAGTTTGAGATGTCTGTTTCACACACCCAACTGGAGGAGTTAAGTGGGTACCTGGATAACTTGAGTTTGCCTCAGTGGAAAGGTCAGTCTCAGGTACACACTGGAGAATTATTGACATAAATTGTATTGATAGCAGGGGCCTACATCAAATCTCCTAAGTGTACAGATAGCTAAAGATGAATAGTTGAAATGATGGCGCTTTAAATAGATCTGTAAAGTCAGATTAAAATTTCCAGTATTTCACTATTTCACATACAGCCTGGAACTCACTTCCTCAGATTCCTACTTGCCCTTTTCTTAATACACTATAATTTGATACTTGGATACATTTTGATCCTCATGGCATTTAACTCTAAAAGGCTATGTTTCTAACTCATCTGTCTGCATCTTCTCACAGATACATTCCCTATGGCCATACTTCATTCTAAGCTTAACTTTTAACAAGTTTAAGATATGTTCAAAGAAAGACAAAATTTAGATCCACTTGTGTTTTTACTATTATCACCCTTAATAGTCAAACAGAAAAACATTTATTTCCTTCAGCTTAACTTGTGTGTTTATGAAGTAATTACTCAATATATGTGTTTTTAAGATCATTCAACACAGTGTAAATTGGTATCCCCAATTCTGTTGCATCACTAAGAATGTTTCTGAAGAGTGGGACTTTGTATAATTATTTGGGTATGAAAAAAGAAGGGGTGCTGTATTTTGTGTAACTTAACACAAGCGAGTAGTCTTGACTCTGGAGTACAGATAGGACAAAGTAAGATGAAGAAATGGCTGGGTCACGTGAAATTACCCTAGGAGCCATTTTTTGTTCAGTTCGAATTTGGTATGTATACCATTCCAGAATTTTCTATACCATTTTTTCTTAGCAGAGAAATTTAACAAAATGCTATATACCATTACATGGACAACTTTTGTCTCTTATGGATGTGACCCATGCTTAAGTCAAATTAAATGAATACATAAATCTCATTTCTAATCATAATTTATTTTGTTTTTTTTTATTTATATATGAAATTTATTGTCAAATTGGTTTCCATACAACACCCAGCGCTCATCCCAAAAGGTGCCCTCCTCAATACCCATCACCCACCCTCTCCTCCCTCCCACCCCCCATCAACCCTCAGTTTATTCTCAGTTCTCAACAGTCTCTTATGCTTTGGCTCTCTCCCACTCTAACCTCTTTTTTTTTTTTTTTTTTCTTCCCCTCCCCCATGGGTTCCTGTTAAGTTTCTCAGGATCCACATAAGAGTGAAACCATATGGTATCTGTCTTTCTCTGTATGGCTTATTTCACTTAGCATCACACTCTCCAGTTCCATCCACGTTGCTACAAAAGGCCATATTTCATTTATTCTCATTGCCACGTAGTACTCCATTGTGTATATAAACCACAATTTCTTTATCCATTCATCAGTTGATGGACATTTAGGCTCTTTCCATAATTTGGCTATTGTTGAGAGTGCTGCTATGAACATTGGGGTACAAGTGCCCCTATGCATCAGTACTCCTGTGTCCCTTGGATAAATTCCTAGCAGTGCTATTGCTGGGTCATAGGGTAGGTCTATTTTTAATTTTCTGAGGAACCTCCACACTGCTTTCCAGAGCGGCTGCACCAATTTGCATTCCCACCAACAGTGCAAGAGGGTTCCCGTTTCTCCACATCCTCTCCAGCATCTATAGTCTCCTGATTGGTTCATTTGGGCCACTCTGACTGGCGTGAGGTGATACCTGAGTGTGGTTTTGATTTGTATTTCCCTGATAAGCAGCGACGCTGAACATCTTTTCATGTGTCTGTTGACCATCCGGATGTCTTCTTTAGAGAAGTGTCTATTCATGTTTTCTGCCCATTTCTTCACTGGGTTATTTGCTTTTCGGGTGTGGAGTTTGGTCAGCTCTTTATAGATTTTGGATACTAGCCCTTTGTCCGATATGTCATTTGCAAATATCTTTTCCCATTCCGTTGGTTGCCTTTTAGTTTTGTTGGTTGTTTCCTTTGCTGTGCAGAAGCTTTTTATCTTCATAAGGTCCCAGTAATTCACTTTTGCTTTTAATTCCCTTGCCTTTGGGGATGTGTCGAGGAAGAGATTGCTACGGCTGAGGTCAGAGAGGTCTTTTCCTGCTTTCTCCTCTAAGGTTTTGATGGTTTCCTGTCTCACATTCAGGTCCTTTATCCATTTTGAGTTTATTTTTGTGAATGGTGTGAGAAAGTGGTCTAGTTTCAACCTTCTGCATGTTGCTGTCCAGTTCTCCCAGCACCATTTGTTAAAGAGACTGTCTTTTTTCCATTGGATGTTCTTTCCTGCTTTGTCAAAGATGAGTTGGCCATACGTTTGTGGGTCTAGTTCTGGGGTTTCTATTCTATTCCATTGGTCTATGTGTCTGTTTTTGTGCCAATACCATGCTGTCTTGATGATGACAGCTTTGTAGTAGAGGCTAAAGTCTGGGATTGTGATGCCTCCTGCTTTGGTCTTCTTCTTCAAAATTACTTTGGCTATTCGGGGCCTTTTGTGGTTCCATAGGAATTTTAGGATCGCTTGTTCTAGTTTTGAGAAGAATGCTGGTGCCATTTTGATTGGGATTGCATTGAATGTGTAGATAGCTTTGGGTAGTATTGACATTTTGACAATATTTATTCTTCCAATCCATGAGCAGGGAATGTCTTTCCATTTCTTTAAATCTTCTTCAATTACCTTCATAAGCTTTCTATAGTTTTCAGCATACAGATCCTTTACATCTTTGGTTAGATTTATTCCTAGGTATTTTATGCTTCTTGGTGCAATTGTGAATGGGATCAGTTTCTTTATTTGTCTTTCTGTTGCTTCATTGTTAGTGTATAAGAATGCAACTGATTTCTGTACATTGATTTTGTATCCTGCAACTTTGCTGAATTCATGTATCAGTTCTAGCAGACTTTTGGTGGAGTCTATCGGATTTTCCACGTATAATATCATGTCATCTGCAAAAAGCGAAAGCTTGACTTCATCTTTGCCAATTTTGATGCCTTTGATTTCCTTTTGCTGTCTGATTGCTGATGCTAGAACTTCCAGCACTATGTTAAACAACAGCGGTGAGAGTGGGCATCCCTGTCGTGTTCCTGATCTCAGGGAAAAAGCTCTCAGTTTTTCCCCGTTGAGGATGATGTTAGCTGTGGGCTTTTCATAAATGGCTTTTATGATCTTTAAGTATGTTCCTTCTATCCCGACTTTCTGAAGAGTTTTATTAAGAAAGGGTGCTGGATTTTGTCAAAGGCCTTTTCTGCATCGATTGACAGGATCATATGGTTCTTCTCTTTTTTTGTTGTTAATGTGATGTATCACGTTGATTGATTTGCGAATGTTGAACCAGCCCTGCATCCCAGGAATGAATCCCACTTGATCATGGTGAATAATTCTTTCTTTATGCCGTTGAATTCGATTTGCTAGTATCTTATTGAGAATTTTGGCATCCATATTCATCAGGGATATTGGCCTGTAGTTCTCTTTTTTTACTGGGTCTCTGTCTGGTTTAGGAATCAAAGTAATACTGGCTTCATAGAATGAGTCTGGAAGTTTTCCTTCCCTTTCTATTTCTTGGAATAGCTTGAGAAGGATAGGTATTATCTCTGCTTTAAACGTCTGGTAGAACTCCCCTGGGAAGCCATCTGGTCCTGGACTCTTATTTGTTGGGAGATTTTTGATAACCGATTCAATTTCTTCGCTGGTTATGGGTCTGTTCAAGCTTTCTATTTCCTCCTGATTGAGTTTTGGAAGAGTGTGGGTGTTCAGGAATTTGTCCATTTCTTCCAGGTTGTCCAATTTGTTGGCATATAATTTTTCATAGTATTCCCTGATAATTGTATGTATCTCTGAGGGATTGGTTGTAATAATTCCATGTTCATTCATGATTTTATCTATTTGGGTCATCTCCCTTTTCTTTTTGAGAAGCCTGGCTAGAGGTTTATCAATTTTGTTTATTTTTTCAAAAAACCAACTCTTGGTTTCATTGATCTGCTCTACAGTTTTTTTAGATTCTATATTGTTTATTTCTGCTCTGATCTTTATTATTTCTCTTCTTCTGCTGGGTTTAGGCTGCCTTTGCTGTTCTGCTTCTACTTCCTTTAGGTGTGCTGTGAGATTTTGTATTTGGGATTTTTCTTGTTTCTTGAGATAGGCCTGGATTGCAATGTATTTTCCTCTCAGGACTGCCTTCGCTGCGTCCCAAAGCGTTTGGATTGTTGTATTTTCATTTTCGTTTGTTTCCATATAGTTTTTAATTTCTTCTCTAATTGCCTGGTTGACCCACTCATTCGTTAGTAGGGTGTTCTTTAACCTCCATGTTTTTGGAGGTTTTCCAGACTTTTTTCTGTGGTTGATTTCAAGCTTCATAGCATTGTGGTCTGAAAGTATGCATGGTATGATTTCAATTCTTGTAAACTTATGAAGGGCTGTTTTGTGACCCAGTATATGATCTATCTTGGAGAATGTTCCATGTGCACTCGAGAAGAAAGTATATTCTGTTGCTTTGGGATGCAGAGTTCTAAATATATCTGTCAAGTCCATCTGATCCAATGTGTCATTCAGGGCCCTTGTTTCTTTATTGACCGTGTGTCTAGATGATCTATCCATTTCTGTAAGTGGGGTGTTAAAGTCCCCTGCAATGACCACATTCTTCTCAATAAGGTTGCTTATGTTTATGAGTAATTGTTTTATATATTTGGGCGCTCCGGTATTCGGCGCATAGACATTTATAATTGTTAGCTCTTCCTGATGGATAGACCCTGTCACTATTATATAATGTCCTTCTTCATCTCTTGTTACAGCCTTTAATTTAAAGTCTAGTTTGTCTGATAGAAGTATGGCTACTCCAGCTTTCTTTTGGCTTCCAGTTGCATGATAAATAGTTCTCCATCCCCTCACTCTCAATCTAAAGGTGTCCTCAGGTCTAAAATGAGTCTCTTGTAGACAGCAAATAGATGGGTCTTGTTTTTTTATCCATTCTGATACCCTATGTCTTTTGGTTGGCGCATTTAATCCATTTACATTCAGTGTTATTATAGAAAGATATGGGTTTAGAGTCATTGTGATGTCTGTATGTTTTATGCTTGTAGTGATGTCTCTGGTACTTTGTCTCACAGGGTCCCCCTTAGGATCTCTTGGAGGGCTGGTTTAGTGGTGACAAATTCCTTCAGTTTTTGTTTGTTTGGGAAGACCTTTATCTCTCCTTCTATTCTAAATGACAGACTTGCTGGATAAAGGATTCTCGGCTGCATATTTTTTCTGTCTAGCACACTGAAAATCTCGTGCCAATTCTTTCTGGCCTGCCAAGTTTCAGAAGAGAGATCAGTCACGAGTCTTATAGGTCTCCCTTTATATGTGAGGGCACGTTTACCCCTTGCTGCTTTCAGAATTTTCTCTTTATCCTTGTATTTTGCCAGTTTCACTATGATATGTCGTGCAGAAGATCGATTCAAGTTCCGTCTGAAGGGAGTTCTCTGTGCCTCTTGGATTTCAATGCCTTTTTCCTTCCCCAGTTCAGGGAAGTTCTCAGCTATTATTTCTTCAAGTACCCCTTCAGCACCTTTCCCTCTCTCTTCCTTCTCTGGGATACCAATTATGCGTATATTATTTCTTTTTAGTGTATCACTTAGTTCTCTAATTTTCCCCTCATACTCCTGGATTTTTTTCTCTCTCTTTTTCTCAGCTTCCTCTTTTTCCATAACTTTATCTTCTAGTTCACCTATTCTCTCCTCTGCCTCTTCAATCCGAGCCGTGGTGGTTTCCATTTTGTTATGCATTTCGTTTAAAGCGTTTTTCAGCTCCTCGTGACTGTTCCTTAGTCCCTTGATCTCTGTAGCAAGAGATTCTCTGCTGTCAGCTATACTGTTTTCAAGCCCAGTGATTAATTTTAGGACTATTATTCTAAATTCACTTTCTGTTATATTATTTAAATCCTTTTTGATCAGCTCATTAGCTGTTGTTATTTCCTGGAGATTCTTCTGAGGGGAATTCTTCCGCTTGGTCATTTTGATAGTCCCTGGCATGGTGAGGACCTGCAGGGCACTTCCCCTGTGCTGTGGTGTATAACTGGAGTTGGTGGGCGGAGCCGCAGTCAGACCTGATGTCTGCCCCCAGCCCACCGCTGGGGCCACAGTCAGACTGGTGTGTGCCTTGTCTTCCCCTCTCCTAGGGGCAGGATTCACTGTGGGGTGGGGTGGCCTGTCTGGGCTACTTGCACACTGCCAGGCTTGTGATGCTGGGGATCTGGCGTCTTAGCTGGGGTGGGTAGGCAACGTGCACAGGGGCAGGAGGGGCAGGCTTAGCTTGCTTCTCCTTAGGTGATCCACTTCAGGAGGGGCCCTGTGGCAGCAGGAGGGAGTCAGATCCGCTGCCAGAGGTTTGGCTCCGCAGAAGCGCAGAGTTGGGTGTTTGCGAGGAGGGAGCAAGTTCCCTGGCAGGAACTGGTGCTCTTTGGGATTTGGGCTGGGGGATGGGCAGGGGAGATGGCGCTGGCGAGTGCCTTTGTTCCCCACCAAACTGAGCTCTGTCGTCCGGGGGCTCAGCAGCTCTCCTTCCCTTTGTCCTCCAGCCTTCCCGCTTTCTGAGCAGAGCTGTTAACTTATGACCTCCCAGCCGCTAAGTCGCGCTTGCTGTCGGAACACAGTCCGTCAGGCCCCTCCGCTTTTTGCAAGCCAGACTCGGGGGCTCTGCTTGGCCGGCGAGCCGCCCCTCCGCCCCAGCTCCCTCCCGCCAGTCCGTGGAGCGCGCACCACCTCGCCGCCCTTCCTACCCTCTTCCGTGGGCCTCTCGTCTGCGCTTGGCTCCGGCGACTCCGTTCTGCTAATCCTCTGGCGGTTTTCTGGGTTATTTAGGCAGGTGTAGGTGGAATCTAAGTGATCAGTAGGACGCGCGGTGAGCCCAGCGTCCTCCTACGCCGCCATCTTCCCTCTCTCTCATAATTTATTTTGAAGCATTGATTTGCAGTGCTTTTCTCAAAGAATCAGCAATCTAAAGTCATAATTCTACATTAGAGATAACTGATATATTGGAAGGAAAAAAAAACTATAAATATCATTTATAATAGGTTTTATCATTTGCTGACCCTCCTGCACAAAATTCCATTTTTTTCCATTATAATATCTAAACTGTAAACCCCCAAATAGTTTATTTACCCAGGTTTCATCTGAATATGTTAATATGCTTCTCAGGGAACCCGTAAACTTATTTTTCAGGGAGAAAAACATCAGTGGGATGAGCTTTTTGTTCATTTTGAAATATGTTCAAATATGTTGGAAATTAAAATGCTAACTTGTATTTATGAATAAGCTTCAGCACCTCTTATAAGACAGCTCTGAATATAGTTAGATGATTCTAATCACATTCAAGTTTACTGGATATATATCAAAACTGCCACCTAGCAGATAACTGAGGGTCCAAGCCTACTGAGTGTTTCAAAAATTGTGAAATGATCCCAAATTATAATTTTGTGTTATCTGTCAGTGACGAAAGGGAGGAATGTTTTTACTCTGATAAATTCATACCAGAATTATGTTCCTACAAGAGAGTGTAATAGAATTCACATTCCATTAATATTTTCTTGAAATTGTGATCTCTATGAATCTTATGTGCTTGGCATATAATATAGGTGCTCAAAAAAGTGTTGGTGGGCAAATGACTGAACAGAAGGAGGGAAGAAGGAAAATTATACTTAAGTATGTTAAGAGGTTGAGAGAGAGTACTGAGAGTAAGAATGCTATGCCCAAGGGAAACAATAACACTAACATGCTAAACTATGAAGCTGAGAGTATTAGAGTTTCAACTCTGCAACTTTTCAAAAGAGTGAATGTGACTAAATCATTATCTTTTAACTGAGTTGAGTGACTATACATACTAAATCTATGGTTAGGACATCATCGTAGAAAGCATTGTAATATGCAATATAAAAGATTGTTGAGGGACTTAAATGAAATAAAATAAAATAATGTATGTGTATAATTTATTTATAGCTACAAAAGCCTATATAAATTACTGGTATTGTTATAAGAACATCGCTACAACTACTTCTCAGAGAACAAACCTGGTTTCTAAGAATGTAGTTAATCTTTCTTAAATCACATACAGGGTGTGATCCCATTGTCCCCAGGATTTGTAATTGTTCAAAACTTCTGACATAGCAATATTGAAAAGCTTACTTTAAGTTGTAGTTTATATCCAAAAATAACATTTATTATAAGTAAGTCATTATTTAATCTATCATGGAGGGAAAAACCCTACCAAGTAATCTTTGATACAGTATCTACTGTAAAGTACATTCTGATTTTAGAGATGTAAAATGCGAAAAAAAAGTTTTTCTTAGAAATCTGTGAAAGTAAGGCATTAAATATTTTCTCTCTGAGAGGTGTTCTTTTCTTTTCTTTTTTTAATGTTTATTTATTTTGAGAGAGAAAGAGTATGCTCATGAGCGGGGCAGGGGAGAGAGAGAAGGAGACAGAGAATTCCAAACGGCCTCTGCCCTGCCAGTATAGAGCCTGACATGGGGCTCGATCTCACAAACCCTGTGATAATGACGTGACCCAAAATCAAGAGTCGGACTCTTAACTGACTGAACCACCCAGGTGCCCCTGAGAGGCTTTCTTTATGGTCAAGTGCAGGAACCAGTTGACATGTATGTCTATTGTAAACACAAATGAAATATTTACTGAAGAGATGATATCTTGAAATTTAACCAGAGTAACCATTCTATATTCATCATAGAATGTTCTGTGAGAAAGAAATATTCAGAAATATTTTTAAGGCAGATGTTCCCATGAACTAAATGTGAAAGAAAATATACTTCAAAATTGGTAGAACATTACACTAATGATTCTGCCTTCTTGTCTTCAGAAAACAGGCCCAGTCACCATTATATTAGCTCAGTCTTCTCCATGAAGCTTTTCCTGATCTTTCCATCAGAACTGTTCTCATCTTCTTTTGATGAGAATCTGTGACAAATACCTGTAACAGGGTATTTCCCTCTTTGGATAAAATCTGCCTGGTGGCTTACTTATTGGAATACTTCATGAAACAATCTTTTTCTCTTTTCCATGTAAACATTGAGGATGGAGGAATTGCTAATATTCCAGATGTTACTTGAATGGATGTTTCTAGGAACTAGAGCAAAACCTTATGTACAAAACCCCAGAACTCAATAGATAAAGAATCTTCCATAGACCTAGAATAGGAAAATATCCAAAAAAGACCAGGAAATGCTTATTTTTTTTCTGATTTCAGCCAAAATACCTGAGATAATGAATTAAGTATGTCACTTCCCAAGCCTGTGTTGGTAAAACACTAGCTTTAGAAGATGGAAAGAGATGTTTAGTGGGAAAACAAGGCAAAAGGTTGTCAAATAAATTTAAATTTGGAAAACCGTATTTGGTGGGCACAGAGGAAAGAGGAAGGAATTTTAAAGTCAGACGAATTGCTTATAAATCTATCCCTTATTGTCCTCTTAGAAGTCTCCTCTCTTAAAAGGGGACAATGATGACTGTCTGATGGGTTTGTTGTGATTAAATGAGATGATGCACAGAGCATATGCCTGCCCTAAAGTGTCAGGAATACTGGGAACTGCCAATGGCTTCACCCCAGCTTTGTCATTCCTTTTGAATATTCAACACATAAACTTCTTTGACTCTTAGAACATATAAACAATCATGACTGATCCCCAGAAGGGCAGGTTAAAGTTTGTTTTTTGGATGTCTAGCAGTTCTGCGAAAGTGGCTGAAGGGCCACCATGTGAAGGCATGGGGATCTAGAGTTCTGACTCTTGGCGAGCTTTCCTTTTATCTGTTTTCCTATCTATACACTGAGGACTCCATTCAAGACCTGCCCTAAAGTCTACACTCATATACTCTTCAACAACTCCGCTTTGATGTCTAGCAGGTACCTGAATTTAACATGTCTAAAACCAAAATCGTGATTCTTCAAACCAGCCCAACTTACCTTCCCCCACTTCCCTATCTTACTGAATGGCAACATTATTCTTCCACATGTTCGGGCCCCAGATTCTTGAGTTGCACTCAACTTCCTTCTCTCACATCTTGCATTCAACTCATTAGTAAGCTCTTTGGGATTTCCCTTCAAAATATATCCCAATCCCTTGAATTACCATCAACTCTACAGTTTACATTCCAGTCCAAGGACTGTTGCAGTGACATCCTAATTGGGATTCCTGCTTCCATTTTACCTCCTTAAGTCTATTTAACTCACAGCACCCAGCATGTTCCTTTAAAAAATAAGCCAGATCTTGAAGCTCCTCTGCTCAAAATCTGTGTTGGCCTCACATATCCCTTAGAGAAAACCCAGAGGCTTTGCTGTAGCATAAAGGTCTATCTAATCTTAGATTCTGTTCCCACTCTGACCTTTTCTTTCACTTACCAGCTCAATTCTAGTCACCCTAGCCTTCTTGTGGATGCCTAAGTGCTCCAAGTTTGTGCCTGCCACAGTAACTTTCAATAACTAGTTCCTCTACCTGGAACTTCTTCTCCCAAAAGCTGTATGTGTTGCACCTCACTTCTTTCTGCTTTCTGCTCAAATGTCTGACACAGGAAGGACCTCTCTGTTCATTAAAATGGCTTTCCCATATGCCTAGCTAACTTTATCTGCTTGTTTTCTAAATCTTACCACCTCCTACCATAGTATGTACTTATTAATAAATTGTTTTATTGCCTGTACATATCCTAAAATTTAAAAAAGATGAGGGCTGGGCATGTCTGCTTTGTTCAAGGTTATATCTCTATAGTGTCTACAATATGCCAGGAACATAAAAGGTACTCAGTAAGTATTTGTTAAGTGAACAAATGAATGAAAAATGAATCAAGATTCTGCTTAAGATGATTCCAAAGAAATAAAAATAAAAATGTTCTGCTGCCTAAGAAAGATTTTTCAAAATTCATGAAAACCTCTTATTCATCCTTAGGTTGATGATACCCTTTTGAATTGAAAATATATTTAGGAAGTACAATATACTTAGCTAGAATTTTTAAATTAATTTTAACAGACAGAATATACAATAATAATACCCATTTTTAATATGTGCAAGACAGAAAACAGAATGAATGTTCTTTGTATCCAATGTCTTTCTAATGTTTTTAATCAGTTTTGTAAATCATTAACAGCATACAGCAAGGATTTAATGAATGTTAGCTATTACTGTGTATACATAATTTCCTTCTCTATGCATGTGTTTTGTTTTTTGTTGTTTTTGTTTATTATCCTTTTTAGATATTGGAGATATAGTGAAGAAATGAAGACCATGGATCCTGGCTATCCCAAACCAATCACCGTCTGGAAAGGTATCCCTGAATCTCCTCAGGGAGCCTTTGTGCACAAAGAAAATGGTATGCAGCATATGCATTATATATTTCATGAGTTTACGAAATATTTTAATAATGCATTCTAATTTTTCATTATGAGAGATTAAATCATTAGAAAATACCATACTAGGGCCATAATATATTTATGTGAACTTTCCTTCGTAAATTTATGCTTAATATTATGCTTCAGATGTTTTTTTTTTTTTTTACCTCAGCTTATTTTAGTTTATAAGAAAAAAATGAAGGTAGTGTTTTAAAATGAAGGGTGTGGATACCTTCGAAGTAACCTCGCCTATTTTTCTATTAAAATTACTAGAAAGTTAAGAGCAGACATATATAGGACAGGAGCTGGTCACAGGGAAGGTATGTTTTAAGTGTGGCCTGAGACACAAAGACATCCAGCAATTGTGCATGCTGAAGATGTTAATTTTTAATGCGCACTTTTGGCTTAGGGTGTCAGCAAACAGGGAAGATCCCAACTCAATACAGTCAGGCTAAGTGGCTGAATGATTGCTCAATAACAAGAAGCAGATCAGAGACCTGCCTGTGTTCCTTGCTCTCCATCTCAAGATTTGAGTTTCAGCCAGGTCCAAAGTAGAAAGTTAGCCAAGTGACGGAAAATCCATACACTCCTATCTGTTAGTATATGTAAAATCTGAACATTTCTCTCCTCATTCAGAGATTAGTAAATAGGAATAAACCATAATAATAATTAAATATTCCAGAAGAATACACAGTATTCCAGAACAAAGGAAAGAGAAATAATTCTGAAATACATAGAAAAAGCACACCGTAAGAAAATGATATACCATTTGGGTCCTCAATAGCATGAAAGCCTGTAACATATACGCAACAAGAACAAAATAAATATCACTTGCAGGAACAAAATTAAATGTGTCGGATGAGGAAAGAACAAAAAAGTTTACTGAAGAAATAGGAGGAAAATGAAAATCAACACCACCACTGAAAACTATAATTAATCATCAGCATATTGCCAGAGTTGAAGACAACTATACACTGAGTGTAACCCTGAAGGAACTGAGACCTGGAATGAATAAATACCAATGAGAAAAGTCTAAGTACATAAACTGTATTATGACCCTTGTTATATGAAGTGATATATTACATGCTCTATGAGAGTACCCCACAAGTAATATAGTGTAGGCAGAGACAAAGTCAGAAAGAACCTAGAAGCTCTGATCATATAACTTGTTGAGAATTACAGCGGTTTTTTGTATATTCTATTGGTTCATAGAATGAAAAGACCAAGTTAAGATAAAGCCAGTATGTGATAAAAGCAGAAATGCACAGGAAAGGGCAGATAGAAATGAAAACATATCTTTCAAAAGGTTATCAATAAAAAAATGAGGGAAGTAACAGTGCAGCCACATTGGAGGCTGTAAAATCAGATCAAAATAAGTTCAAAACCTCGAACTATACAGATGGATTTGAAAAGGACAAAGGAATGAAAGAAATAGGTGAAAAATGATCACATGGAGGCCAAAAATTGAGATTACCCCTACCAATTATAGGTATCACCGAGGAAGAAGCTAGAGGACAGGAGATTTCTTGAGGTTAAATTAAAGGGGTTTTATTAAAGCCCAGATAAAACCAACTCTAGGTAATATTTACAGAAGCCTTACCACTGCTCTAGACTGTCTTCAGTAAAGATTATCGCATAGTATACAAAAATATTGCAAAGAAAATTCAACCGAGATCTCACTGGTTATTACCTCTAGAAAGTTTGATAATAGTTTCTCGTTCCTTATCTTTGTTTTATTAACTTTCTAAACTGAGTCTACCTTTTATAATAAAAATAATTTTTAAAGTAAGTAGTAAATTGTTTCACAAGATTGAAAAAGTACACATAATCTTTTTTTTTAAGTTTATTTATTTTGAGACAGAAAGAGAGTGCAAGTGTGGGAAGGGCAGAGAGAGAGGGGAGAGAGAGAATCCCAAGCAGGCTCCGCACTATCACTGCAGAGCCCAACATGGGGCTCAAACTTATGAACCATGAGATCATGACCTGAGTTGAAGTCAAATGCTTAACTGACTGAGCCACCCAGGCACCCCTGAAAAAGTACACATTGTCTGAATTCCTTACCACATTAACTTTTCATTTTCCCTGCTTCTATTTACAAGGCCTCTAATATCTGAGATCTGATCAGAGTCTCTGGGGATAAATCATAATTATATTAAAAAAATCTTCTTGATGCCCCCTGTCCCATGGTTTTTCATATTCTTTTCCATCTGAATATTTAATCATATTCATTCTGTATAAATCAGTGAAATTGTGCTGAAGAGTATATTCTGAACTGAATTAACTCTTTCATAAATAGTTTCTGAACAAGTATGAAGCAACACATCAAAATTGTTTAAGTTAGAATACATAATTATATTCTTTTGGTTATATTAATACAATTAACAAAATACTATCAGTTTTCACCCCTGCCAAAATTCCTACTCAATTTTATGTGTCCTACAAAACAGGACTGAGACTACCAAGATCATATTCCTATGAGCATTTTCCCCACTCTCTACCCACCTCAAAGGTCAATTTCAGAAGGGGGAAAAAACAAGTTTTCTTCTATTCAGAATTTCGAGGCTTCTCTTTACATAGTAAAAAATAATTTTGTAAAATACTGACAAAGAACATGTTGGGAAAAATCAACGCTTACAAGTGACTAAAACCTACAGATGAAACTGCAATATATCTATGTTTTCTGGACCCCTCCTATCCAGTCCCCTCTTTGATTTGACTTCAACATTGCATCACTCTTCATCTTTCAGGCTCTCCTCCTTGAATGTCCTTTTTTGCTTACCCTATCCCTTGCACTCAAAATCGCATAATAATCAGCTTATAGGCTCATTATCCGCTCTGATGTAAACTCTTTGAAGACAGTCACATAGTAAACATTCAATAAATATTAGTTGTATAAATTAATTTTATGCCTCCCATTACTCTAAAAATTCACTGCCTGGAGGAGATATCTCATTTATCTGAAACACTTGTTCTGTACAATAGCAATACCAAACGATCTGGAAGGCCTTGGTCTGTCAACAGCAAAGTCTCCTCTTTTCATTATCTACAGATGTCATGCTTGTAGCTTCTTACCTTAAATTCACAGTTTACACAGTTTCTTCCCTTGGATTTGTGTATGAAAGATGAAAAGTTCAAATTATTAAGTAAACAAATTTGTATTTGTAGTTTGACTCAAAGTAATTCCCCATAAGTCTATGCGCATGGTATTTGATAGTCATAAAGTTAAAGATGATAGAACACTGA
Source organism: Puma concolor (assembly GCF_028749965.1). Lineage (NCBI taxonomy): Eukaryota > Metazoa > Chordata > Mammalia > Carnivora > Felidae > Puma > Puma concolor. Next base: position 48,330,456 of record NC_141684.1, read on the forward strand.
ATGTTTTCTCTGGTTTATCCTTCTGTCAATGTAGGAATTTGTTCCTTGGAATCGTCTCCTAGTGGTAATCTTTTAAAAAAAAAAAGTCTACAGATTCAGCAATTCAGCTATAGGTTTTTGAAGAGTGCGTTTTATATTATATGCCTCCCTATATACCTACTGGTATTAATTTTGCCATTTTTATCAATGAAATATGAATACTTGGTGCTATTTATTGAATGCCTATCATGTATCAGTTGTGCTACATAAATTCATTATCTAATTTAATTGTCCAACATAAATAACTTTATGTAATTATTACTTATTAATGAGGAAACTGGCATCAGCTAGTTTAAGTAACTTATTCATGATCATAAGAAAGGTAAGATTATATATTTGAGGTTTGAAACTAGAACATTCTAGCCCCACTGAATGTGCTATAATATACTATCTCCAAAGAGGAAAATTTAACACCATTCTCTACATTATATCATTAAGGTAACTGATTATCTGTCAAGTCTGGCTTAATTTTTCATCATGTCACGCTAGACAAATTTAGGCTTTCTCAGAATGTAGCTTCCTGAGCCATCATCCTCCTGGTTTTTGCCTGTAACCATCTAAACAGTTTTCTCATTGTCCTGTCTACTTTTAGTTTCTGAAAACACAGCAATATAAATGAGATTTGAGTCATAAAGAATATAGTGGAATGATTTCTTCTTAGCATTTATTATTTGACCATGTTTTAAGCAAGAACAAGTTTTTAACACGTACTAAAATTTTAGTGAAGAATCACCGAATTGCCTCTCCCTCAAATTGTTTCTATGTTAATTGCCATCAAGGCATACCACCTAGATATTCTATATTTTCTCCTTAGAAAGTGCACTTCTAAGGTAAATACAAGATTTTACTTTTAAACTGTTGCATTTCATTTTGCTGATTGCAGCCCTACTTTAGCCTGATTCTTGATTCTGTTGATTTGCTATAGTCCCTACTCCCCATCCTCACCCTGGGTTAAAATATACAAGTGAAATTCAAACACATATTTCCACAAGACTCAGTTTATTCATTCACATTTATTAAACATTAATTAACTTCTTACTAATAAATATATCAGAGTGGAAAACAGAGAACACATAGGCACTGTCATCCAGGAACATCTACTAAGTTAAAACAAGACAATTAGGGTGGACAATGTCTCATTACATTTTAGTATTAAGCAATAGAAAAGTCACCAGTAAAATCCAGTCAAATATGAGAGAAGAAAAAGCTGTCACATAATACATTACAGCCCCACTGAATTATTTCTCAGAATTTCTCAAAAAATGGTAATTCGGGTAAGAATTCATCTCAGGTTGCTATTCTTATTAGCATAACATCTACGACAGTGTAACATCAAAGCTACTCTCAAAAAGGAAGAAAAATGAGTGCATCAACATTTCTTCAACCAGGTGCTATTTCATAAGTGGGGAAACAAAACCAGACCTACATTATTGAGTGAGATGAATATTGTGGGATCAAGGTTTGACAGATTTCTATTACCATGATTTCAGGCCATTTCTTTTCAAGTATTTTTATTATTTAAATTCTATGGACTAGATATGTTACCTCATAACAAATATATTCAGTAAACTACAATCCTACTCCTTTATGTGGAGTGTGCTACTATAAAATTTGGCCTGTATAAATGTAAAAATGGAAACTTCTGAACTTTTGCATCGTGTCCAGTAGGTTCACAGTAATTAGCTTTGACTAAAAATCAAAGATGAGGACACTTCCAGCTGTTGGTTTCCAGTTTATAAATATAAGAAGTAAATTCACCTGTTTTGAAGGTCTGTTTAATTCTAAATCAATGCCATTATTCAACAGTGATTGTCTAATGTACTATTATCTGGCAAGTCTTCAACGTTTCTTCATCCAAGCTTGTTGAGTAATTACATTGGATTTCATTAGTGTGATCAAATACCAGCTCCCTGCTGAAATATTTGAATCTACATACACCTGCTTTCACTTGGCAAGTTACTCTGATTGCAAAACTGCCCTTCGAAACTAAAAGCACCAGCAGATTTTTATGGCATTGGACAGAATGATTTCCAAAATGAAGTGACCTGAAGTGCTGGTCTCTCCGAGATGAAATTTATGGAAAGGTGTCAGAGTTTTTTGTTGCATGGGTGTTACCTCTCACACCTGTGATGTTTAATCAAGAAGCATTTGTTAAAAGAGATCTCTAAAGGACACAGTTTTAGAAAAACCATTAAGTATTCAGGCTCCAGAACTAGATCAAGATTTAAATTCTGCTTTCACCAGGACTCGGACATATTATTTTATCTCTGAGCCTCGGTATCTTTGCCTGAAAAGTATAGGTGCATAATTCCACCTGACAGAATGGTTATGAGTATTAAAATATGTCATTTACTGAGTTTTAAACACAGTACTTCTTACGTAATAAGTGCTCAATAATACAGGTTAAAGAAAACCATCATAAATGATTATTAGGCCTACTATTCAAAACAGCTCCCAAAATAAAGTTTTTAATTATAGCATTAAAACATTTCTTCTTGGCTTCGTGAATTTTATCTCAAAGTAAGAATTAAGTCCAATGAGTGTGAGTGTAGTCACAAAGAAACTTGACATGAAGAAGCTCTGGATGAAAAGAGCTTTTTTTTTCCCCAATAAAAACAACAAAAATTGAGAGAACAGCCCTAAATACACACACACACACACACACACACACACACACACACACACACACCCCAGCTTTCAAAGTCTATTATCTGCATCCATAATGTTTTGGAACAGAAAGCATATGTACTGCTAGTTACATGAGCTTTCCACAGACCACCTCCTCCCCCATGAAATATGTTAGTTGGAAATATTAAAGATAGAATTGTAGATTGATAGATACTCTACTTTATTAATCCTTCACTACATAAGTAAATAAGAATGTTAAACGAAAAGGACAAAAGGAGAAGGAAGAAAATGGGCATGATGTAGAACCAGAAATAAAGTTAGTGCAGGAATACTCTAAATACTTATTTACTTGCTGAGATTCCCAACAGGCAAAGGAAAACATCCCTGTAGTGTTATGACTTACGAATCGTGATGATTTCTCTTCCAAATGACAAAAGCAAACCTATTGTTTAGGTACAACTGCTCCTGATACTAAGATGACTAGAAATTTCCCCTGAGGTGTTTCAGGGAGAGGCCTCCTCATCATGTATTGTACAATGTCCTGTCGACAGCGGTCAGCGGGCAAACAGTTCTTCAGTTTATAAGGCTGTTTCAGCATCTTTTAACATAGGTTGATATTATCACCCTGATGTGTAATTCTGAAACAGCAACCTTATAAGTGAAAAATAAGGTCAAGTTCTCTTTCCAGACTAGGAGTAGATGTGTACAGCATGATCTTTCAACATTCTGCTGTAGATACTTTGGCTCTTGGCTAAGCTTTCCATAGGCATTAGAGGGCACAATTCCTACAGCATATCGGCCAGATTCATTTCAACAGGTGGCTGAGCTGAAGATGTGTTCTTCCTACAAAAACTGAGGGGCCTTCACATACATCATTTACAAAGTAGCCTAATTAAAATGTAAATCTAACTGAACTAAAATTTCTATCCATATACACTTTCAAAATAAGTGGTACCCATCTGTGTGTGTTTCCCCCTCTAGGCTTTACGTATTTCTACAAAGGGAAGGAGTACTGGAAATTCAACAACCAGATACTCAAAGTAGAACCTGGATATCCCAGATCCATCCTCAAGGATTTTATGGGCTGTGATGGACCAACAGACAGAGATAAAGAAGGACACAGCCCACCAGACGATGTAGACATTGTCATCAAACTGGACAACACAGCCAGCACTGTGAAAGCCATAGCTATTGTCATTCCCTGCATCTTGGCCTTATGTCTCCTTGTATTGGTTTACACTGTGTTCCAGTTCAAGAGGAAAGGAACACCCCGCCACATACTGTACTGTAAACGCTCTATGCAAGAGTGGGTGTGATGTAGGGTTTTTTTTTTTCTTTCTTTCTTTTCCAGGAGTTTGTGGTAACTTGAGATTCAAGACAAGAGCTGTTATGCTGTTTCCTAGCTAGGAGCAGGCTTGTGGCAGCCTGATTCAGGGCTGACCTTTCAAACCCAGAGGGTTGCTGGTCCTGCACATGAGTGGAAATACACTCATGGGGAAGCTTCCATGATGCACAGTATCTGCCGTTCTTCAGTCCTTTGTCTTTCTTTGTCATTCAGTTCTAGGCCTTTCCTCTGCACGCTCAATGCCCAGTAAATTTTCAGGATTAACTAAAGAAGAGGAAAAAAAGAAGAAAAGATTTTTCTTAAAGGTTTCTAATATTATTTTCCTTCTGAAGTCTGAGCCCATATCTGGGGGAAAAAAAAAAGCAAAATGGAAAACCCATGAATTTTGCTTTAAAGCAAAGAAAAAAAAAAGTTAAACAAAAAACCCACAATTGAACTTTCAGGAAAGTGTGAAGACCCAAAACAGCTTTGTCTCCAAAGAAGATAGCTCTCTGACTGCTATGGATAGTCTCCTACACTTCATTTTTGTCAGGTGGGAGATCTGGAATATACATGCAGGACTTTAGACTGTTGGGACAGCCATTTTCCAACAAACAAGGGGCCAAAATATCTGCAATATAGTAACAGCCTTAATAATAATACATCCATTTTTCGTTTTATACAGCTGTTCTCAGCTATGTCCTCAATGTTTCATCACATTTATACTCATAGCTATATTCAAACAGGACCTTTTGATTGTTTTTGAAGTGTTTCTAATCCCCTTCCTGCCACCTGACCCCTGCATCATTGTGATAATCTCCCCAAGTTGTATTAGGCCATTGCCCCAGGCCTTCCATGGGTCTGTCAGAAATATTCATTATAAGCAGAGCAAGAAGCAGTATGTCTCCAAAGTGGTTTAAAGTGACAGTTATTTTACAAGGATATGTGACACTAGTAATACATTGGTGTAACCCTTTGAGAACTATCAGATCAGCTTTCAGAGTCTTAGGCTTGTCAGTCTTGCTGTCTGGTAACTTACAGAACTGGGCAATGGTAAACACAGGCACAGGTTCAAGAAGTTCAGGTTTTTAAAAAAGATATCCTATAACCCCATGTAATTTTTAAGAGATTTACGGTACTACATAAATGCATTTATAGCAAACAGAAATGATGTTACTTGCCAAAAAATTTTCTGGCAAATAAAAAGATATTTTATTAAGAAAATATAAGAGTGAAATTTTATTCAAAGAAGTGATTATGATAGCCTAAGTCTTTTTTTTATTTTTCTTAGACATATTGAATTTCTGTTTTAAGGTCCATTGCATGAAAATTCAATTTGCCTTGGTACATGCAGTTAGCATTGCCATTTTACAAATGATTTAAAATGATGACTCTGAGATTGCATGAATATCTCTAGTACATTACCTATTGCATGTCAACCATAGTTCTCAAAGGGTTAGTGTGGCTTCTGGCATTTAGCCATCCATTTGATCACTGACAGAGCCAAGAGACCACCAAAGCATTTCATTGTTGAGTGTAATTTGTCCTAACAGCAGTATTGTCATTTTCATGTGACCTGCAGAGCAGGTTTGTATCAATATTTTTTTCCTAGAGAAAAGTCAGCAACTGACAGACCTCTTTATTGATTTTTAGGAGCTGCTTCTTGCAGTGAAAGGCTTTACAGCCACTGGGCTGTGAACTTATTAGAGATGGTCAGAACGAACGCACCCCATGAGTCAGACATTGGCTTTGTGTGAAAGCCAGCTTTTGAGGGGATTAGCTTTTGAAACAATGAACAGCTTGCCTTGAACTTGATTATTGATCTGTTGACTGTCATTAACAACAACTTAAACATTGTCTTCTGTGAAAATTTTCCTTGAAGAGTCCTGTCTATGTCTTTGCCCTTTGACCTTTAACTTGCAAACTGGCACAAACTGAAGGAAATCTGGTATTGCTTCTCCTTTGGAGTGTTAATTGTACTCTAAAACCCTAGTAAGCATGAGCTGTTTCCTTAGAGTAGAGAGAGAGAAAGAGAGAGAGAGAGAGAGAAAGAGTGTCGATGGTGGTTCTGCAGATGGACACTTTGCAATTTACATGCACACTCGAAAAATGCCCTGTAGGTAGAAGTGACGTTTAATTTTCCTTTAATATAATTTCAAGTCTAAATTCATCATTTTAAGTACAAATATAAAACTATAGGGGATAAACAACAACAACAAAAAACTCTCAAAATACTTGAATGGCCAGTGTGGCTTTTATATAAAGCAAGAATTTTATACTAGTGAAAATTTCTTACTCATTTGCTAATAATACATATTTCCAGATGATTTTTAATGAGTGTAGGTACACACGTTCTTATTTGGAAATGGATAGTTTGGCTGCCTTGAATTTCTATTTATACTCAACATAGCATGAAAATTAGAATGTCTTTTGGTTAAACAACATGTTTATGATTTGGTTTGGGAAAATATTTTGTAATTCCGGGTGGCATGTTACAGAGCCTTGCAGGTTATTTCTTACAACCTGAACACATATAACGTAAGGCTAAGAAAAAAGAACAGTTAAAAAAGAGGAATGGCTTTACAGTAAAACAGTATGTAATGCAAACTGTATTTTGACAGGATATCGGAGATTATGTACATGAGGGCCAAGAAAGCATGGGGAGAGGACCAAAATCAGGCCTGTAGCTTCACTTCAGTGCTTCCATTCCAGATGATGCTGATATTATAAAGAGTTAGTCACTTATATTGAGCATAGAGGACTATCTACATAAGCTCATTGATATAGTGTTTGCTTATGAGAGGGTTTAATCCTTTTAGGACCTTGATGTCAAGAAAAAAGATGACTGGAAATTGTATTTTGCTAAACGTAGAAATGAGGACTAAGTCATTTGGGGACGTGAGTAAATCATTGAGGAATTCCATCAACCTGCATTGAACATTGATTTTTTTTTTTTTCTAAAATGAGAAAGAAACTGAAGAAACAATCTTTTGCCTCTTTACTCATTTGTCACAGTATCCTGATCCATCAGAAGACTGTAAGTATATAAGGGCTAGAAAATAACCATAGCATTAAGAAAGGAAGGACTCTGACATTATGCTTGAATTCTAGGAATGTCATGGCTAAGTGCTGGGTCATATTTACTTCAATGTGAGATGAGATTTGTGTGATAAGAAAAAAAAAACATATACAGCTTCTCTCTTTACTAGAACAGTTACAATTTCAGGTGTGAGACTACAAGAAATGAGAAAATATTAAGCTCAATATAACCACAAACCTCACGATTCTATTTGTTTATCGTACACAGGGCACTTTGTGGGAATGGTTGCTGACTCTTCTTCCATTTGGGGTTTGGAAAAAAATCTCGATCTTCTTGGATCTTCTTGGAATAGTGAAAGGGAGAGCGACCAATTGGTCTAGCACATCTAGAACAGTGATTCAAAAACATCGTGGAATAAATTTCCATGGGTCAACAACATAATGTACCAGTTCAGTATCAATAGAAACATGCAATCTATGAAATATTTTTCATCAGACCATCACTAATAGCATGGAAAGTTCTAACTTCGGGTTTCTCAAATTGCAATCAAAACACATTCATGATCACAAAACAAAATTCTCCTTCTGTTTGATTATTTCTCAATACTTTAATATAGACACAAATGTAAACAAGGTAATGTTCCTTACATAAATGAACTATATAGTTTATAATTTTAGCCAAATATTATTGTTCTGTATATTATTAACTGGACTGAAATGAAGTATTAAAATAGTCAATCAGACTGTATTCCCTGTAAAGCAGTAAATCCACATCAGACCGTAGAGGGGGTTGTGAATTTAACTATCAACCCCTTTTAGAACAAAGTGTCTACTGACATGGCAATCAGAACAGGTGAATACAGAGACTCTTTACAACTGCAGAGATACCATAGATAAATTAGAGAACATTATATGATACTAGCAAAGACAACTTCTGTTATAAATCAGAGGGCAAGGCTTTTCTGAATCAGATGTAATAAATTACTAAGTAATAATTTACAGAAAATAATTACTAAGTAATAAAGGATAGAGACTGATTTACTGAAATAAGCAAGTGTTACTTTTACTAGTCAGATTGCTTGTGATCTTTTTCTATTGACACAATTGGTTTCATATACGGTATACTTATTTTTATTCCCTTTCTGTGGGTGATTAAAAACTCAGTGCGGTGGATGAGAACATTGCCGAACTTCACCGGTAGTTCCAATATGTGGATGATGTGTATATACTGGATCCTAGGTATAGTAATATAATATTTCCAAGTTCTGCATATTATGCTGATATCTCTAGTATGATACAAATACATGCCCACACTTTGTGAATCTTACAGTAGAATAACAAATGTGTCCATATTGACTAAATTCAATGTGCTGATGAGAAATGGATGTTATAATCAAGTAGACTGAGTTAACACAAGAGTCATGAAAAGATCTTTTTTTTTTTTTTTTAAGTTTTGGAATTATTTCCAGAAACTAATAAAGGCGGTGATTTACAGATAGTATTGAGTCTGTGAGATTGTAACATATACTGAAACAACCTCGTGGATGGTGGTGAAATCTTTTTCAGTAAAACATAGCAAAGAGTTCATTTAATTTTTGATGCTCTCAGGAGCACATTCCAAAATATCACAGATGTCAAACGGAACATGCCGTCTGAAGCAAAAATGTTAAATTCAGATAAGCTATTTATAAATAGCTGTGAATACAATCTCAGCCAATATGTGATATCGCAGAAGGTTTCAAGTCGATAATAGAGGGTCTAACCATTTCGTTACATTTCATGCACCTTCATGATACTGACTTATTGTGACCACAGGTTATAACTGGCAGAGGATATGTATCTATGTTTTAGGTTACCTGTTGCCTAAGAGGAAATCATAGCTACATCAGAAAAGTTTTATAAGTTATATTTTAAAAATTAGTACTTTATATAATAAAGAAAACCGCAACCAGACATAGCACCACACCATAAATATTAAAATTAAATATTATATATATTAAATATAATGAAAATGGAGGAAAAGGAAAAATGAGTGTTTTGTAAAATATAAAAACATACTATAGCACTCCTTAATACAACTGGAAATCTTACTTTAGCAGGTATTAGAACTAGAGAAAAATGCAACTTCAAGCTCTCCATACTAGTCATGGGTATGTGACATATCAATGTATATAATGAACCAGTGGTCTTTAGATGTTACCCTGCATAAACACATCTCATACTAATGCACTGCCTTATAGGCTAAAAATGTCAAAAGTTAGGTGTTCAGTAACCTCAATTGGAAAGATTTAGAATGTTAGAATCTCCTGAGAAAAGCCACTTTTCTAGGATAGACATTTACCTCAGTAATCGTATAACACAAACACTTGGCATAGTAGCAAAGAGCTTGCCTTTGTGTTCTAATCGTAACCTTTGTCTTTCTGTCCTACTCAAATGATTTTTTTGCTTCCACTGGTGTCATTTTGAAATGATGCAGAGATATTTCAGGTCAATTGAATAACAGTTACAAATATCTCTTTCAATATGTTATACGTATATCTCCTTTGAAATTTAAACCAATAGTATCTAAAGCCTAAGAGTGAACGCTGATCTGAACAAATGCTGACAAATTCACAGAAATTGGGTGGAAGATAGATATTGTAAAATTTGTCAATTTTCTGGCGGAATACTAAAGTAGCAGCCTTCAATTTTTAAACAATTTGTGAGCTTATAAATGGACAGAGACATGCATCTTCTCTTTCGAACAATGCTAATTCTTTATATGGAGTAAGGGTATAAGATCATGAGTGCTGTAACAAAGCACGTCACAGACACTCAAAACTAAGCTCTTTAAGGAAAATGAGGGCATACCCAGTTAATTCATGGTCAGTGCATAAGAATAAAAAACATACGAAGGATATTTATTTATGAAGCTTTCTGAAGATTCTATGCCTTTTCAATTTAAAGAGCAGTGTGTCTTAAAATTTATCTTATGTTAACATTGGACTGGCGATAATATTCAAGTTTTCACTCAGTGTGTCTTTACATTCAAGGGCACACTGGGCATCGTAGGACAAATACATCATAAACTAGAATGTTGTGCTGATTACATAACTTTGCCATGTGCTCTTCTATAGAGCTGGATTTATATGCCCTTAAGAAGGGAGACGTTAAATAGAAAAATGACCATACGATAATTGTATCATGTGAGGCCACTTAGCTTCAGAGCAAGATGTTATTAACCCTCATTTCCACGTAGAAAAACCGGAAGAAGAGAATGGTGAACATGAATAAAATGATTAACTTTTGACTTATGAAGATGTTTCTTGAGTATTTTATCCACTTGTTTTTCTCCTTGAAAAAATATCACACAGAATACAGACATATCTGTAGCACTTCGTCTGTAGCTAGATTGGATCCCAGGCCTAACATTGTTTGACACAGGCCTTTTTATACATGCCTCATATACGATGAAGCTTTGGTGAGATGTGTCTGCATGGTAGAATGCTTTTTCCTAGGCTAGGATATGGTGCTGCTTATACTTGCCACCTTTTGTACGAATATATGTTTCTATGTTGGCCTGTCTTGCTGAGATATGGATGAATAAAGCCTGGTGTGAGCTGTCTATTTGCAAAGTCACTAGAATGCATGTTTCATTTGTTCTTTTGTAATGCCAGTTTGGACTTGCTCCCTCTCTATACATTGACAACCCAGTTGTGAAGGTAAAATGTAGTTTCCTTGAATGAATGAACGATTCAATCCTTAAACCAATGTCTTATTTTTGCTTACCACTGAAATACTATCACAGAGGCCACATTATTGCCTGTCTTCTCACAGCTCTTTAGTATTTACTATTGCCTGGGTAAAATTAGGTTTTTGCCTTTTTCGTCACTTCTTTTGTATCTGACGTGGAATACGTTATTCCTTTGTATGTTCATAAATACAAATTTTCACAATCTTAGTTACTTTGTTACTTCCAAACAAACCTGATTTCCAAACCAGGATGATTGCGTGTCTGGTTTTTCTGCTCCTCCAATCCTGAAATTATTTGTTTGCTTTCTGTGAACACACAGACGGTTGGGAGGGCTATACTATATTTTGTGTCGTCTTATGCAGACTGTGCCTATATTTGCATCCCTTCCCATTTCCACCTTGCCCTTCTTTTAGTTACAGATTTGATTTCCCCTTCCATCTATGAAAACCAGAATTGAGCAGCACTGTACATCAGACTTGGTGCCTGGAAACTCTGTCTTTGTTCCTCAGTAATTTCCTTCACAAGTTTCACGCAAAGACAGTCCCAGTCAATTTCACACACCTTCCAATCTCTTACGTTGGATGCTGACTTTTTAAGAGTTATTCCCCTGAGAAAAGTGAAATGCTGAGTATGAAGGCTGTTGTCTGTTGATAAGCCAGCTAAGGAAGTTTGCTTTTGGAGAACGTTTCTTAAATAATTATACAGGAAAGTAAATACCATAACAGAGTGTTCTGCTTAAGGTACATCATGAGGACAAAAATGCCTAAAACCTCAGTTCTTTGGTCTATTTACCTTTATGTGTAAATTACATAAATCACATGTATATTATAAAGAGTGAATAAGAGAATAAGGGGTATTACAGCGGCAGCATTTTGCTGCATTGGTTTTGACTGCATCAGCATTTCTATTGTGAACCTCTATTTTCAGGGGTTTTAGAGACTCACCCATAAAAATTTGCTTCAGGCTTAAAAGTCTTGAAAGATTTTTTTTTTTAGGTATATAATTTTAAACAAATATATCTTGTTTTTATATTAGAGGAAGGAAATAAATGGAGTTTACTAGTTCAAATTTACGCTACTATAACTTTTAATAAACTTAATTTTTTATCAAAAACATAAAATCTAATTAGTCCATAGTCTATTGATGGTTTTTAAAAGAATCAATTATTGATACTGAGAAAATTGCCTGCTTCGTCAGTGTAGTAACCTTTCTTCAAGATGTTTTAAAATCTGTATACTTGTATTAACATTATCTTGATTCCAGTAGTGGATCAGTATGATAATGAACAGAATTTATGCCATCCATATGAGCTATCTGGTAATACAGATTTGGAAGTATATAGTGTGTGTGTGTGTGTGTGTGTGTGTGTATATACATACATATACATACGCACAGTGTGTGTGTGTGTGTGTATGTATGTATGTGTGTGTGTATGCCCACATACACACACACATACATATTTAACAGAATAAGGGGAAAATGCTCCCATAAATTTAGTTTATCAAATAAATACCATATACTATATTAAAAAATAATTGCACATACATTTGTCTTTCAGAGCCAGAATGAGATGCAAGCAATTGCAAAGGAAAGTTGTCTGTTGGGTAAACAATAGACATTTTATAGCTTCTTATGAAAACCATTTTTCCTTTCTATATTGTGGTTATGGGAAATTAAAAGAATGTAATGCATATAATTAATGCAGACTTTATTTAAATAACATTAAAATATGAAGCAGAGAGAAACATTAGGAAATTAAATATTTAGGTTATTATCTTTTGGTTTGCTGACAATACTTTGCCTTTATTTTAATTCCCCATGATATTTTCAGTTCTGGAGAGGGTTTTAAAATCTAACTTTAAGCTTCTGGATTGTTCACATTACACTCAACACTACTTCATTAAGTTCTTGATAATATGTAGTCTTCTGTGTGCAAAGAAAGAAATAAATAACACATTTATTTGCTGAATGAGCTTTAAGATTTGCAAGTTGTTAGTGGTTTTTTGCCCACACAGGATTCTATACATTTATAACATCTTAAATCTGGCATATAGATATATATATATTTTTTCAGATAGCTTCTACTGACAAACACAAAGCTTGTTTGTGTGCAAATATAAGGCTAAATAAATGGTGCTAAAGTGTATTATGACTGTCAGATATAATCAGGCAAAATTTTGTGGTGCTTAAATTAATTTTTTCATTGATTTTATTGATCAATGCATTAAACAGTGTTTATTATTCACAAGTTGTCTTTTATTAGTAAAACAAGGCCTCATAGCACATTGTTAAATAAAATGGTTGACTAGTCTATGTAACAGCTCACCAAGCTACTATCTCTTCAACTCCTTATAATGTTGCGTCATTAAAGGTCAAGGGGTCATGCTATTAATCTCATCGCTGCAGACCATTAACATGACTGAACTTTTCCACAAAGTACTTATGTTTACAATGCTATAACCCTTTGACTGCTGCGGCAACCTTTAACCACACAAATGTCACAAGCTAGAATCATCAGCATGGTTCTTGCCATGGCAATCAAAGAGTTAAGGGCTGTGCAGTGATTTGTTTTGTATTTATTAATTTATATTTATTTTGTTTCCATTCAAGGAGGGGATTTTGGGTGGGGCAGTTTTTGTCTGCTGTAAGTGTCTTAACCTAGGGAAGGGTTAAATGGCTTTTTATACTATTGCATCTTCTGTATTTACCATCAATTCATTGTGTTGTAATTAAAAAAAAACTGTCAATAAATAAGAGAAAAGAAAACAGTTCATAGATATTGTGGTTTTACTCAATGAATGATATACATGCATTTATGACTAATATGGAGGCTGTGATGTATAGCAGCCTGCACTCTGTCTTCCTAATCGATATGAAACAAAATGACAACCCTAAAATAATTTAGGCCAAAATTTCCTGTGTGTTTGCCTGAATCATCAAGTATATTAAACTAGCCACATCAACTGGAGAATTATTTAACAACCAACTAGATGCGTGTGACTGGCCAAGGACAGGAGCAGGAAGAATCACTGCATCAGATATATTTCAGGCCAATACCCATGAACATAGGCTATGTTAAAATGTCATCACCACTTGACAAGAATAAAGATTACTTTTTGGATAGGTGAGTGTAATTTATTGTTTAAAGTCATACATCATGACTGTCTAGGTAAATCTAATCAAGGGTGTTAATTTTTATAGCAAAAATCTTTGGCAGAACCCCATTTAATACTATTTTTTAAATGGTAGGACATTTTAAAGGATGGTTATGAATAGCCATGAGTCAAGAACAGATGCCCAGAAAACAGAAGTAAAGATAAACATTTCCATATCTAGATTTTATTAAATTATCTTGAACAGAGGATCCACTATGAAATCTCTTGCAGTGTCAAAGACTTGCATGAAATCAGGTGCTAAAGTCAAAGTTTCCTGAAAATCAGATCTCATGTAATATCAATAGTCCCAAACAGTCATCTGAATTTTTGGAAGAATTAGGAATGCACTCTGGGACTGAAGAAAAATGTGTTCTGTCATACAAGAATCAAGATGCATCTGTGCACCAAGAAACTCATCTTAAATTTTAATCCAGACAAAAAAAGAGGAGCTCTTAAAAGGGGGAGCTCTGAAGCAAGGTAACTAACACAATCACAAGGGACTTAATTGTCTGAAGCAATAAACAGTAGACTAGAGGGACAGAAAACTGTTTGTGTTGTCTTTGAAATCTACTTCTAGGGTGAATCCCTGGGAATTTGGATATCTATCTCAAAGAGTTTAAAGGGAAACTGACAGATAAGAGTTGTTGGGCTTTTGAAACATGTCAGCACATAAGAACCTACAAGTTTAGCCAAGAAACAATATAGTGTATTTTTGCTTGTAGAAAGCTTTGTTTTTAATGTTTTATTTATTTTTGAGAGTGCAAGCGGGGGATCAGGGGGAGGCAAACAGAGGATCTGCGCCGACAGCAGCAAGTCCAACTTGGGGCTCCAACTCAAACCTCGAAATCACCACCTGAGCAGAAGTCAGATGCTCAACCTACTGAGCCACCCATGTGCATCTGTAGAAGGCTTTTAAACAAAAGAAAACCTTTATTTTTATAAGGCTGTCAACAATATGAAACCTTAAATAATCAGGCTGAATTAAAGAATAAATCTTCCTTGTTTTTATTATCAAAGAGAAATAAAAGGTAGAAATATCGATCTAACCTAGTATTTATTTTTCTTATGTACTTGAATTTTATTTATTTAGTATTAAAATACACTATTACATGACCTATCTTGCATGATTGATGCCACAATCAAGGACCAAATTAGAATGTTATATTGTGGAGAAAAGAAGAAATCCAGATAGGGTTATTGAGAACTCAAGAACACAACCAGAACACTATAGAAGCATAAATACCATGAAGTAAATGATAATGTTTGCACATTTTACATCCTTTTTTAAATTTTTTTAATGTTTTATTTATTTTTGAGAGAGAAAAAGAGAGAAAGCACAGGAGACAGAGAGAGAGAGGGAGACACAAAATCCAAAGACAGGCTCCAGGCTCTGAGCTGTCAGCACAGAGCCCAATGTGGGGCTCGAACCCATGAACTGCGAGATCATGACCTGAGCCGAAGTCAGATGCTTAGCCGACTGTGCCACCCAGGGCCCCTGTACATTTTACATCCTTTATGGCAAGTATTTGAATGGGCATAACTTCAACCCAGTTTGATACACTCTGCCACTTCCTCCATTTAGTTACCCAATGTGTCAATAGCTCTCCCGTCTTCTTTCCTTCTTCTTCTTCTTCCTTCTCCTTTTTACCTCCACCTCCCCTCTTTCTCTCTTCTACCCCCCTTAAGTGTTCTATTTTTGAAAGAAAAATGTATAGTTCACTCCTTTCATGTGTTCTTTATTCACTCATAATTTTGTGGCACTCATCACCACTATTTCTTCAAATTTAAATGATATATTTATAACTAAACCTAGTCTAATTCCCTTTCTTACTTGACTTCTTAAGAGTAGTTAATACTGGGAGTACCTAGGTGGCTCAATCGGTTAAGTGTCTGACTTCAGCTCAGCTCATGATCTCACGTTTCGTGAGTTTGAGCTCTACATTTGGCTCTGTGCTGACAGATCAGAGCCTGGAGCCTGCTTCGGATTCTGTGTCTTCCTCTCTCTGCCCTTTCCTGCTCATGCTCTGTCTGTCTCTGTCTCTCAAAAATAAATAAACATTAAAAAAAAAATTTACAGAGTATTTAATACTGATAGTTACTCTGACATTAATACTTTTGCTCCTTCAGACAAGACCTATTCATTTCTTATTCCTTTTTTATACCTAGAGCCTGCTATAGTACCTAGCTCATAGTCAGCCCTCAGGAAAATGTTGGCTTCTACATATTAGGGTTTAAAAATCTTTTTCTCTATCATATCTAACTTTTTAAATGAATTCTTGAAAATTTACATAAGTACCCCTATATGTTTGTGTGTGTGTATATAGATATAGATATAGATATAGATATAGATATAGATATAGATAATTTTTGAGACAGTACTAGCAGGGGAGGGGCAAAGAGAAAGAGGGACAGAGGATTTGAAGCAGGCTCTGTGCTGACAGCAGTGAACCTGATGCAGGATGTGATTTCAGGGTTCTCACCAGGAAATCATGACCTGAGCCAAAGTCAGATACTCAACCGACTGAGCCACCCAGGCACCCCCTATATGTTCTTAACCTTCTCTATTCTATACCCTCTCCTGGCCCTTCTGCACAAACATGTCTTTAGCTTTGTGGCTATGATGTCTCACAAAATCCATATTGACAATTTCCACCCACTTGCTGGACAAGCGAATCTGGATTTTTCTTCTTCCCAATTAATTTCGATCTACTAAATATAAAACATGAACATTCCTTTTGTCCCCCTCAAAGTAAGCATGTTTCCTCTTGAATTATCTAACCTCTTAATGCATTATATTTTCTTGGCTAACGATCCATGAAAAAGTTTTGTTCTTGGCCTTCCCCTTCTCCCTTTGCTTCTGATGTCCCCCTGCAGATATTTACTACTTTGACAATATTATTGGCATCTAATTTCTCCTTGACATTCTTGTCCTAGTTAGGGTTCCTTACTTCTTTCTTTCTGAATCTTCTTGCCTAATTCCACCTCTTTTTAGCTGATCTACACATTCCTGGCAGAACAATCCTGTCAAATTAGAGTTTGAATCATACCAATTCTTTATTAAAGATTTTATAGGAAGACCCTTCAAAATCTATTTTTTTAACTTGCATTTCAAATTTTCTCACCAGTATATATTTTTATACCTGAAGCCATCCAAATACTTGCCACCCCTCATCCATAGTTTGGCTCATGCTGTTCTCTGTACTTTGAATTTCCATGTTTCCCTTCTTCATCTTTCCCGATTTCACTGAATAAAGCTCCCCCAACTTTGAATTCTCATATTACCTCCTTGCATTTTGTTTTGTTGAGGATGACCCTAGTATAATTATTAATATTGCATCCCTCCTTTCCCTTCAAAAGTCTCTCAGTTTTAGTAATAAGTTACATGGTCATACTCATGCAACATTTTAAACAAAATCTATAATTTTATATGAACTTAAACCATTATTCCTTGTGAATGTCTAAGCTCCTGGGAAATGCATTCTTCCTGGTTTGTTTCGGTTTGGTTTGGGTCTGGTGTGTGTGTGTGTGTGTGTGTGTGTGTGTGTTGTTTGTTTTGTTTTGTTTTGTTTTTGTCCTTTCTGTAGTATCTATTTCAGTGCCTTGAATGAAGAAGCTCCAGAAATGTGTATTACACTAAATTAAATTGAATTTGTTATACTTTGTTATTACATTAGTTTTTGTTGTTGTTGTATATTCTCTAACCTATTTTCTAGGAGTCCTATGAATAAAGATAAAAGTATTTGTTTCCAAGATAAAAACTTTTAAGCAGTTAACTTTGATTTTTTTTCCAGGATGTAACTTATTTCCAAAGCTTTTAAAATATTTTTCATTAAATCATAAAGAAAGCCTCACATTTAGGCTAATCTTTTTTAGTATTTATCTTTTACTTCTAATAATCACCTTTTTAACCACAGGAAATTCTTCAGTAACAATAGCCAACTAAAATGGAAAGACCTGTGTTTGGGAGACACCAGTGAGTAGAGAACAATTATCAATATGTAAAATATTCAAAAAGTCAAATTCTGCTTACTTAAATATGTGCATAGACATAAGAGAAATGGTTATTCATTTTCTTACCATATTCCCTTACAAAGGAGAAATTGTGAAAAAAACTGTAGAATAGTATCATTCTGCCTATTCAGAGGGAAATGCATTTCAAATTCTTGCAGGGATAGTGTTGGGTCTACAGGACAGGATTGTCAACATAGTGCTCAATCTGAAAAATAAATAAGAAATTGGTGAGAGGTTCAAAAGGGAAAGAGTTAAGTCACAGACAAAAGGGACAACACAGATAAACAGTTCAACAGCAAGAAATAGATTTTTAACAAATTGTTTCTTGCTTAGATCAGTTATTATTGGGCCTTTAAAATCAGTGTTTCGAATTAGCTGTTTGTTACCTCATGTTAAACAGGAGTAGACAATTGAGGATTTCTAGCCATTTAAAGAAAATTTCAAACAAAGAGACAAACATATAAAAATAACAGGAAAGAAAAAAACATTATGTGGGGGTGGGGAGGGGAAACTTTTAAAACTACTATCAGAGAAAACATTTTAATGATTTGCATAGAAATTTAAAACTTGATAGGAACAATGAAAACCTCAACAGATTGGAAGACAGAGTTAAATTCTTTTTCTCGCTTTCCATTTCTCATCTATAAAATGTATTCTACTAAATAATGAGCAATCGAAGAAACACTGGATTCAGAAAAACAGAAGTTTCAACCAAAAGGAAGAAAGAAGTAAAGGGATTATCCAAAAGGGTGGTGAAGGACACTTGCAGGATTGTAACATTGCTCCAGTCATAAAAGCTAAGCAATTCAGATTGCATCAGCCAGAGAGAAAAAAAAGTTAAGGACTCATCCTCATTACTTCTGTCATTATGCCATCTTTTTTTAACCTGTGAAGCCACTGCAGAATGTGCTCTACCAAAACAAGAAAATAAATGAAGACTGCTAACACCTAAGAATAGGGAATGCATTTTGGAGAAATTTAAAGAAATTTCCTACAATAAGGCAAAGATAAATCCTGGAATTTCAGGCCTGGAGAGTGCTAGTCCAAATAGAAGGAGAATGAATGACTCGTGTGTGCATGTGTGTGTGTGTGTGTGTGTGTGTGTGTGTGATTCATACAGAAACACAAAGTGACACCAATAGGGGAGGGAATACTTATTTATAGTATTATTTTAGCATTTTTAATAGGATTTTTTACTATAGTAAAAAACTTATAGTATTTTTATAGTATTATTTTAGCATTAAATTATGCTTTAAAAGACTTAACTGTATTAATCTGATAATTAGTTTAAATTAAAGCACAAAAACTATCTGTGGTCAACGAGTCCAAAATCTGCAAGAACATAAGGGTGCCCTGACCATGACTCCACTGTTTTTCCTCTGTCTCTGGACGTTAATCATATTCATTCTATGGCTGTTTTCTTTTCACCCACTTCCCAACACAGTCCCCTTTGTCTTTGATCCTCCTTACATTCTCCACCCTTCTGTTACAGCACTTGTAGTCCCCTCACTTGGCAGAGAAAAATGGGACTAATGAAAATCTTGGCAACTGCTTTTCAAGGACACTTGACTCTTGCCTTAGGAAGATATCTGGTCAAATGTTTTTGGATGATGACAGTTTAGAAAAGGTAGATATTTCATTTTATTGAGTGTGAAAAATATTCTTCAAAGGAAGGGTCAGTGGGGTAAGTAACAGTCAGTAAAATTAAATTGGACCAGGATTTCAACCAACTCTAGGTCATCTGCCCTACCAGAAAGTAAGAATCCTGAAGAAATAGGTAAGATTTAAGATCTGACAGAAATTATTGTGGGCTCTAAAGAAATACATATAACTTTTTAACGTGTTATATGTCAATTTAATGGTATTTCAGTGAAATTATAAATTACTCTTTCTGAAAAAAAATGATTATTGGTTCATTTGTTCATTCAGTATTAAATCTTTACCACATTTTAAATATTACCTACGACAGGGGATAAGATGAGTAAAGTAGGGGAGTCAAATTTGCCTAAATTATTTTACCTCACTGTAGTTAACATATAGCATAATATACATAGCACAATGTAACATAACATAAAATATGATAGGTAATAGGAAAAATATTATAATATTATGGGTACAAAAAATCATGAGAGAACTAGATGGTGACTCTGCTTGGGGTTATCATGGAAGATTTTATAAAAAGAGTAATGCATGAAAAAAAGGTAGGTTAACAAGTAAACAACAGGAAAGTAGTATTTTAGGCAAATGTTAACAATTTATAGAAAGGAGCACAAGTGTTAAGAGAGCATAACACATTTGGGAAAATGAATTATTCTGGAACTGGAGCCCAATTTACATGAAGGAGAATTATAAAAGATAAGTTCAAAGATTTTGGCAAGTGCTAGATCATGAAGGGATTTGATGCCTCTAAATCTTTTTTGCCTAGCCTACCTGGTGATTCTATGAGCTACCCACTACCCTTTTAATGCATTTGTTTTTGGCTAAAAACAGGCAGCATTGTTTTATTTTTTCCATTCTTATTCAGTTTATTTAATCCAAAGCAAACAAACAAATGAAAAAAAAAACCAGTTCACCCATTTCTCCAACCCCTCACTCCCTGCCTCTTGCAACCACTAATTTGTTCTCTGTATCTATGAGCTTGTTTTTTTTAATTTGTTTGTTTTTCAGATTCCACAAATAAGAGAGATCATTTGATATTTGTCGTTTCCTATCCAACTTATTTCCCTTAGCATAACGCCTTTGAGGTCCATCCATGTCACAGATGTCAAGAGTTCATTCTTTTTTATGACTAATATTCCATAATGTATATGTGTGTGTGTGTGTGTGTGTGTGTGTACAAATTTTAAGATTATTCTATTTCCTTGGAAAATGTCATTAGAATTTCCATAGGGATTGCATTGGATCTGTAGTTTGCTTTGCGTAATACTGACACTTTAACAATATTAATTCTTACAATCCATGAGCACAGAATATATTTCCATTTATTTGTGCGTTCTTCAATTTATTTTATTAGTGTCTTCTGGTTTTCAATATGTATGTTTTTACATTGTTATATTGTCAGGATATTTTTTAATGCAATTGTATGGGATTATTTTCTTAATTTCTCTGATAGTTATTAGTGTAAACAAATGCAACAAATTTTTGTGAATTGGTTTTGTATCCTGCAACTTTACTCAATTTATTAGTTCCAATAGTTTTTTTTGATGGAGTCTTTATATATAGTATCATGTCATCTGCAAACAGTAACAGTTTTACTTCTTCCTTTCCAATTTGCATGTTTTTTCTTTTTCTTGTCTCATTGCTCTGGCTAGAACTTCCAATACCATATTAAAAAAAAATTGGCAACAGTGGACATTCTTGTCTTGTTCCTTATCTTAAAAGAAAATCTTTCAACTTTTCACCATTGAGTATGATGTTGACTGTGGGCTTGTCATACAAGCCTCTAATTATGTGAAGGTACATTTCCTCAACACCCATTTTTTGAAGAGTTTTTTTTTTTCATAAATGGATTTTGAATTTTGTCAAACACTTTTTCTGCTTTTATTGAAATTGTCATTTGATTTTTATCCTTTGTTTTTAATGTGGTGTATCATATTTATTTGCAGAAGTTAACCATTCTTGCCTCCCTGGAGTAAATTCCACTTCATTGTGGTGTATGATTCTTTTAATATGTACTGTGGAATTCACTTTGTAAATATTTTGTTGTGGATTTTTGCATCTGTGTTCATCAGTGATATTGGCCTATAATTTTTGTTTCTTTTTTCTTTTTTTTTTGTGGTGTCCTTGTCTAGTTCTGGTGTTAGGTTAATTCTAGACTCATAAAAATGTAATTGGAAGAGTTCCCCCACACCCATGCTTATTTTTTGAAATAGTTTGAGAAGAATTGGTATTATTTCTTTGAATGTTTGGTAGAACTAACCAGTGAAGCCATGGAGTCTGGTCCTGGACTTTTGTCTGTTCAGATTTTCTATTTTATAATGATTCAGTCTTGGTAGTTTCTATATTTCTAAACACATATCCATTTCTTCTAGATTGTCCAGTTTGTCTTTATATAATTATTTATTACAGTCTCTTATTTCTGTTGTATCAGTCATAATATCTCCTCTTTCATTTCTGATTTCATTTATCTGAGTTATTTCCTTTTCTTGATTTGTGTAGCTAAATGTCAATTTTGTTTTTCAAAGAACAGGCTCTTAGTTTCACTGATTTTTTTCTACTCTCTTTTTAGTCTCTATTTCATTTATTTCTGTTCTTTGTTATTCCCTTCTTTCTACTAACTTTGGGTTTCATTTGTTCTTCTTTTTCTAGTTCCTTCAGGTGTAAAGTTAAGTTGCTTATTCAAGACTTTTCTTGTTTTTTGACATAGGCATGAACTTCCCTCTTAAACTGTGTTTGCATTCCATAAATTTTGGTGTGTTAAATTTCCATTTTCATTTGTATCAGGAATATTTTTGAGTCCTCTTTGAATATCTTCTTTGGTCTATTTTGCTATTCGGTAGCATTTTTTTTTTATGTCTCTACATATTTGTGAATTTTCCAGTTTCTTCATATAATTAAGTTTTTGTTTCATACAATTGTGGTCAGAAGAGATGCTGGATATGATTTCAATCTTTTAAAATTTATTAAGACTTGATCTGTGCCCTAACATATAATCTTGAAAAACATTCCATGTGTACTTGAGAAGAATATCTATTCTGTTGCTTTTGGATGAAATGTTCTTTAAATGTCTGTTAAGTCCATCTGGTCTAACATGTCATTTAAGGCTGATGTTTTCTTATTGATTTTCTGTCTGGATGATCTGTACATTGATGTAAGTTGGGTATTAAAGTTCCCTCCTATTGTATTGCTGTTTATTTCTCTACAGTGGACTTCTTGGGCATGCAACTAAGACCTTTGACTAAAAAGTTGTCGGCAGTGGAAACTTAGTGAGAGAGAAGAATCAGAAATGATATATCTATCCTTATTAGACAATGAATGGTGAAAATTATTTTAAAGTGGTATATATTTGATACCTAATGGAAGATGGAGGCAAAACAATCAAATTATCACCTACGTCACCTGGAATAAAGTACAACTGAAGGCAAGGCTTCAGAAGACCCTGTTGCTACTGCTACCGCATAGTAGCAATGCATAAAGATATTATTTCTAATAACATGTGAAAACTTAAAGAAAATTATAAGTTAAATTCATATTTTCTTGGTTTAAGCATTTACTGAAAACTTAGGACTTCTTATGAACTTTTTAACTTTGCAACCACAGGTTTGAGTGAACTAAAATAAAACCTTTGTTTGATCCAGTATAATGCCAAATTTCAATATTCATTAATTCACAGCTTCATTAGATGTATTATATAAAATGGAGAGTCTGGGTTTTTGATAAAGAACAGAACTATAGTCATTGAAATTGGGTGATTTATGGTATTAAGAGTATTCATAAATTTCCAATCTATTATGAACTTAAGTATTTCCTTTCCCCCCTTAGTTGTCTCCAGTTCTAAAAGCATACCCTGAGGAAGAATGAATTATAAGGTCAAACACAGGAGGAAACAGCTTACATACCAATGCTACAAAATGTAATTTATGTCATCCAGGTTCTGTGGAATATGTATGAGAATGGATTCTGAAGTTCCCAGACCAAAAGGGATAACACATTTTTTAATTGGCTAACTTTAAACCAATATGGTTTAATTACTAGAGGTTCTGTAACAAATGAGCTAGGTCAAACAGCAGAGAATATTGTACAATTGTAATCAAAATTGGTTCACATAATTGATGATGAGATGCCAAAAATTCCTTTGTATGAAAAAGAAGAAGGATCCAAAGACTGAGTGAGATGGAATGTTCGGTGGATATATAACATGTAACTCACTCAGCCACACCCAACCAGACTCCTAGATAAAGGCCAAGAAGGCAGTCTCTGTGATGGGGAAAGGAGCATCATCCACTTTGAAAGAACTTTTTAGTGGTTGTTCTCTGCTAAGTGGGAAAGCTAGTAAGAGAAACTATAGATGAAAATCATTTACTATTTCAATGAGGATTCTATTATTATTTGAATGATAGTTTCCAAGAATAGAAAAGCACAAGTAACAATAACTGATCACTAGAAGCATCTAGAGTCAAAAGGGGTATGTGGTTACCATTACAATCAGTGGATCTTCAGAGGTAGGTATTTAGTCATAAAAGCCCCAGAGACCAAAATAAAGAGCATCCCATAAAGTTCTATCTGAATTGTAGAACTGATAAAAATAATAAATCTGGTAAACAGAGGCCTGAATAAAGCCTCACTAGAGATCTAGAGTTTTCTCAGTTGACCTGAATCAGCTATCAGACCTGAATCAGTTCAGAGTCAACATCTATTGCAATAAAAATGAAGCTCTCCTTTAAAAAAATGTTTATTAATTTTGAGAGACAAGAGGGCAGAGAGAGAAGGAGAAACAGAATCCCAAACAGGCTCTCTGCTGTCACCACGGAGACCAATGCAGGCCTTGATCTCATGAATCATAAAATCATGACCTGAGTCGAAATCAAAAGTTGGGCATTCAACCAGCTGAGCCACCCAGGCTCCCCAAAATGAATATCTGCTTACCCCTGAGGGAGAATTTTTCAATATTATCACAATTGTCACAGTGAATCTTTCCCTTTCCCTTTCATAAAGGCCATTTCTCAGGATAAACATGTTCTAGAGTAAGATAAATAGCCAGTCTTTTCATGGATATATATTTTTAATTTTTTTTAACATTTATTTATTTTTGAGACAGAGAGAGACAGAGCATGAACGGGGGAGGGTCAGAGAGAGGGAGACACAGGATCTAAAACAGGCTCCAGGCTCTAAGCTGCCAGCACAGAGCCCAACGCGGGGCTCGAACTCACAGACCGTGAGATCATGACCTGAGCCGAAGCCAGCCGCTCAACCGACTGAGCCACCCAGGCGCCCCTTTTCATGGATATTTTGACACTGATGTTGCTCTAACTCTAATTCCTAGTAACTCTGGTCTTCTAGGCAGGTGATGTATGGAGAGAGGTTTTGGTTCAAGGTAGTCCCAACAGGATCCCAACATATGCTATTGTTATTTACCTAATGAATTGGGAATATTCCCTTTAGTATCTAGTAGTCTTTTGTTGGGTATCCAAGTGAAGAGTGTAATAAGTAGAACCAGTGGAAACTCCCAGAGTTCCCTATTCATAGAAAATTTAAAATGACATCTTTGGAATAATTCATTAAAAAAACTAGAGCTGTCATCAAAGATTTGAAAAATTCAGACTGTTATTGCTACCACATAGCCATTCAATATTCTGCCTTAGCCATTGAAGCATATGAATGGGTTTTGGAGAATGATGGTGGATTGTCATAATGATAATCAGATGGTGATTTAAATTGCCATGGGTATTCCAGATGTAATCTCTCTACTGGAATAAACTGTATAGTCCCTGTCACTTAACTTGCGGCTACTGATCTAACAGATGATTGTTGTTTGTTTATTCCAATTAGTACAGAATATCAGATTCAGTTGTCCCACTTGGCCAGGATAGCAGCACACCTTTGCCATATTGCCACCATGTTACGTCAAATCTGTGTTATAATTTAGTTTGAAGGAAAATAAATCGTTCTTACCCTTACATAGAATTCTTGCTTGCCAACTGCACTGATGACAGCATGCTGATAGAACAGCCGGAAGATGCAAATGCATACATGTCAGCATACGGAACACAAAAATGGGACAAAGAGGTCTGCCCTACCCAAAGAAATTTCTAGATGTCTAATTACTCAGGGCACATCAGAATATTCTCTATAAATTAACAATGATAAATTATTAATAAGCTGCTCTACCTTATAGATACTACCAGCAAGAAAGAGGCACATGAACTATTTTGGATATGGCTCTTTAACTCATTTACTCGATAATCTAAGACAGCTAAATTTGAATGGGGCTCAGAGAAAGAGGTATTTGTCCACAGTATAAACAATTTGCTATCTGGCTATTATTACTCAGTGTACCTATGTATGTTCAAACTGTCTTTGGTAGGTTCAACATACAGCAATATGTGATAAGAGAAATCTTCAGAGCTCTCTTAACAAGAATCATGCACTTTTAACCAAATAAATTTTCTCATTTTGAAAAATAATTATTGACTTCTTACTGTGCTGTATTAGATATTAAACTGCCAACCACTAGTACTGGCTCTTTCCATGAACTGAAAATCTGATGCACCATGCCAAAAAGTTAAGCACACCAGTAAGGCTCCATTATCAGGTGGAAGTGGTAGGTACTGGATAAGGTCCAAGAAGGTCATGAATGCACAAGCTGCATGAAACAGTCATACACATTCCCACATTATCTATACCTGCTGCAAAGTCACCCCTGCCTCAAGTTATGGCAGTGAACAGGAGGAAAAATTTCCAGCTTGTCGTATTGGTTACTTGAAATGCTGACACCAACAGAAGGGGACAGTTGCAGTGTCAGAGTCCAACTCAGGAGTGGCTCTGAAGGAGTATGGGGAAAAGAAATTCTTCGAGTGATAAATTCTCACTTTGCTGGAAGAGGCTCTAAGGTGTCTACACTGATGCATAGATTGTGGCTAATAGTTTCACTGGATGATCTGGGAGTTGAAGGGGACAAGATTGGAATCACAATAACCAATTTATCAGTGGACATTCTTCATCGGCTCAGTTTTTGGAAACAGAGTAGCCATTTTCACAACAGTGCTTTCTCCTTACTAAAATGAGTATCCACTTAACTAATGACATTACTCATGGTTTGATTTTTTTTTTACTATAAAATATTATGATACTTTAGCTGTAAGAACTTTTTTTTTTCTTGAACAATGTAAGAGATGTAATGTCAGCTGGCTTCTCAGGAGATACCCACGTTTTTAAACTAGAAGCAAAGCTACTAAAATATTTGACCTAATCATACCCCTTTCATGTTTTCTCACTTTTCATTGAGAGAGGTAGCATAGTGTGGTGAGTAGAGCTGGATAGGAGTCCAGTGAATCACTAACTAAATTTTGGGAACCGGGCAAGTCATATCCCTGATCCTTTGGTTCTCCATCTATAAAAATTATTGTCTTACTAGTCCTTGTCTGTTCCAGGATTCTAGAGATGACTGAAATGAGAGGATTATTAAAATGACAAGGCTTCATGAAAAGACAAACATTTATATGATAACATGGATAAGAGCTGTTAATAAGCTGTTAATAAGACAGTTCCTTTGGGGGCCATTTTGGGGTAAAATAGTTTCATCTCTTAAATCACACATTCTAGAGATTGATTTCATATCAACTTTTCTTACAGTACAGCAGTGTTTCTCAAAAACTGTGAATTATCATGAACATTTAAGGTACTGAGTGGCCATAGAGATTCCTGACTTCCACCTCAGGCTTACTGAATTAAATTTAACAAACACTTCAAATATTTTTGATGTTTGGCCAAAGTTTAGATACATAGTCATTTGCTATTGCTGGCTAATCCTTTCCTGAGAATATTAATCGCTTAGCCAACACGAATCTTAACTTTCCTAGGAGCAGGGGTCATTTGACACAGTCCCATCATTTCCCATAATGCCAAGCCAATGTTTGGGGACACAATAGCTAGTACACCTGTGTGTACATATTTGGCAGGGTGTTTTTAATTTAATGAACAAGGATTGCAGAATGAAAAAGTGATCCAGAGTGTATTTTCTTCTAAGTAAGACTTTTTCTTATAGATTTGACAGCTGGAACTGTTCCAATTTGAATGTGTTTGTGGCTGTGAATTATTCAATACACTGACAGTGATGTTTGATTTGAAACTCATTCATTCCTTCACCAGTTGCATGCGAAACACCTCCTAAAGAGCATTTTTAATTGCCCAGATGTTTATGTGAAATTACTGCCATTAATCACAGTATTGATTATGCTTCTCCTGTTTTCCGGCAGTCTTCTATTTTTAAACAGTCCCCTGAAGTGACATACGGAAGCATCCTTGTTATCCATGACTTTCTAGTTTGCAATATAATTGATAGATGAAAAATTCATTGTGAACCATTTAAATCTGCTGCTTGTGTTGAAAGGTAGTTATTTTTGTCACTTCCTGTTTGCCACAAAGCATGTTTTATGCTGCAGTTTCAACAACGGGGCCACTTTTATTCCAGTCAGCATTTTCCTGCACATATTATTGGCCTTAGGCAAAACTGTCTAGTAGGCAAATTTTTTGGCTCTCCCCCAGCTCACTTGCCAGCACACCTCCTTATCCTGCCTTTCAAACCACAGGCTTACAGGTTGTATTCAGTTTCAAAGCTCTCAGCTATCAACCAGCTTAGCTTAAAATGCAGAAGTCTGTATATCTCCTGAACATGTCGGTATTTGGCTAATTGACACATATCCGACCTCAAAAACAGAACACGTGTATGAACCAAAAATTTTGAAAATCACTTTTTTGAAAATTTGAGCACTTATTAAGAGCTATTTTTCAGGCCAACTAAATTACTATTATCTTGGTGAAAGATAGGTTATCAGTTAGTATTGAATGATGTCATTCTGGGCCTTAGTTCCCCAACTGTAAAATAAAATTACTGAACTGGAATAGTCAAAGTCACTTTGGAGTAGCAGGAGGAGAATCAACACATGCATGCACCCCCATGATTGCCCAATTTCTCTTTTTATCCCCAGCTCTATCCTGCATCTCAAGGAGCCACACACCCAAGCTCCTTCCACCAGCCTCCAAACTGATGGCTACTTCTTATGTACTGTGATGACACATTCTACTCTAAAAAGGATAGACCCATACAAGCTACAGAAGCAGGTTCAGAACTTTGGGCAGAGAATTCCAGGTTCCAAGTGCCGGAGCATGTGATCGTGCCTTCTCTGGATGGACACCCCTGCTCAGTCCTGTGGACTCCACACTTTGTGAAGAAGAATACAGTCAGAAGAATTCAGAAAGCAGGAGCCTAGTGCACAGACCCTATTGCCCAGGTGGAAGAATAAGGCTGGAAACAACTAAAGGACCATTCCATGCCATCTGGACCTGAATGCTCTTACCCATTCACTATTGTGTTATTCTACATTGTCCACTGATCCAGTTCTCGGTTAATTCTGTGGTCATGATGGGTGTAACCAATAGTCTTTTCCTTATCTTAGAATTCTTAAGATCTCGGGGTGCCTGGGTGGCTCAGTTGGTTGAGCGTCCGACTTCGGCTTAGGTCATGATCTCGCAGCTTGTGAGTTCAAGCCCCGTGTCGGGCTCTGGGCTGACAGCTCAGAGCCTGGAGCCTGCTTCAGATTCTGTGTCTCCCTCTCTCTCTGCCCCTTCCCTGCTCATGCTCTCTGTCTCTCAAAAATGAATAAACGTTAAAAAAAATTTAAAAAAAAGAATTCTTAAGATCTCCCTCTTTCTCACCCTGTCTCCTTGCAAATGTTAGTAGTTTCTTCTTAAATATCTTGTATGTTTATCATTATTACTTTTCCTATTTTCTATCCTAAAGTTCCATGAGATGCTTGGGATGCAGATTCATAAGCTCTGTAAAATGCCTGCTTCAAGTCAGATCTCAGAATAATTTTTCTCTCTGTTGTTTATTGTGATGATGGGAAGGGTTTATATAAGAGTGCTCTAGCTTTAGGACTGGAAGAGAACAATGTCTGTGTTGTCTTTCAAGTAAAATTCTTCCCATGAAGAAATCATTGTCTGGTATATCTTGTGTTTCACAATCAGATGTTTTCCACCTTCTTTCTTTCTGTGGTTTTGCAATTTAACCATTCCAAGACCACGTGTATGAATTACATGAATAAATTAAACACTGCTGTTAATTACACTGTTAATGAAATTGTTGTCAAGGCTCTATCCACTCTGATCATATCATTTGCCTGGAACAAAAATATTTTTTAAGGAAAAATAACTAATACATTCTACAGAGGAGAGTATTTCTAGTCTCTAACTCAGGAGAAACTGATCTCTGACTCTCACGCCCATTCAGAAACCGTTCTTATTTTAAAAATTAAATTCCTTACAAATAACTTTAAAATTATTTTTAAAATTAGACTTTTAATCACAGACACAGAAACTAATAAAGCAGAAACTATTTTGGCTTATATTTTCATAGTATATTACATAGTATTACAATCAATGCTGAAAAGAAGAGCTATTGATATTTCAATCTCATGGACTTTGCTAAAACTAAGGAGTGGCCATACTTTTGATATCTGATATTATAAATATTGGAAATTTATTTAATTTTTCTCCATTGCTCACTGTGGGGATGGGAAGGGTTTATATATTATGCTGTAGCTTCATGACAGTGAACAAAACTATGCATTTCTTTCTTTAACAACCTTATTTAACCAGTTTCAACTTGACTTTTCTGTACTCATAGTCTTTATCTCCTCAGAGTTATTCTGGAAGGCTTTGCCAGTGTTGGACTCAAAAACACACTTGTAAGAAGCTCCTAAGCAAATAAGGCCAATAGTGATGAAAGGCTTCATCTGGATGCAAACACTGAGTCACATTGATAATTTGCACAATTAGGACAATATCAACAGGAAGATTCCAGGCACCTTAGAGAACCTCTGGAAGTTCCACAAATAATGTGCATGTGTTGGAAGGACACTATGATGAAAGTTTCATGTTTATTCCTGATTTTTTTTTCAGTCTTTCCAGGATTTAAAGAAACAGTAAGCCATAGATGCTGCTTCATTCAATTAGTCCAATGAAAGTTTTCTCAAAACAGGTATGGAAAAAAATTTCTGGTGTGCTGTAGATGAAATGAAAACAGGAGAAACAATGGGATGTCTATTTATTCTAGTTATATAGTTCATGTTTCAGAAAAGAACATATTTGGTCTACCGAAAGTAAAGGAAGTCACCAAATTAATATATGTGAAAAGGATGCTCTTGTAACATCACTTCAGAGTTGCGACAAGTTGACTGGAGAGAGAATCCAGTTCTGAATTTGCTAACTGTGCCTCTCATCAGGGCCAAAAAATGAATAAAAAAGTATATCGCAAGCCATTTTTCAAGATCTAGAAAATAACATGAACTGTAATCCTTTGTCAAATATGGATGCATAAAGTAAACTTTTTTAACCATCTCCTTAAGAAAGAATGAATAGTGATGGGGGAACATTCAATTTGTATAAGTGATTGGGGAGAAGAAAGTGGAAGTTGTATTTATAGAGTGGATGGGGCTTGAACAATAAGTTTAATTTCAGTGGGTTTGAATAAGATTTTTAGATCAGAGAAGTCTGGAATCCAGTTCAATATTCTTTAGTTAATAGCTGGCATCTCTGGAAAAAGAATGTGTGTGGGTGGTTAGATTAAGTTATGCACATAAATTCATGGTTTTTAATATAAAATTACAGATAGACATAGATGAAAATACATTTAGATATGAGGATATATATGTATATACATATACATATATCCTAGTTGTGTTAATTGAGAGGGCCTGAAATCAATGACCTGCTAGCAGCAATAAGCAAAAATACGGCACTCGAATCTTGGCTCTTAAATACCATTGTTCACTAAAATGAACCATGGCTCATTAGAGAGAAGGCTGATTCTGGGGAAGAGTCAGGGAAAATACAATACAAAAAGAACCTGGAATATCTTGGTGTGCCAGAAAGTAAGGAAGTGTTTCAAAAGAAATGGGGTCATGTCAAAAGGACAAAGGAATCATCTTGAAGGAGGGTTCAAGTGGTCAAGGTAGTCAAATCTGGAAAAATTTGTGTATCAAAGAATATATAGTAATGGGTCATATATAACACACTAAAATACAAATCTATGGGTTTATACTGATGTAAATATATAATGAATACATAAATGCGACAGAAGGGAACATTCTTCCCTATAGTATAATGATAGCCAATAAATATAGAAAGAGTTAGAAAATCATCAATGGATTAAAAAATTGATGGATTAAAGTTTTATGGATGCAAAATATTTATATAGTCTGAAGTTATCTCCTCACAAACTGCTTATTAATTACAAATGGAAAACAATAACTCTTGAGTGAAGAAACCTGGTGGATTCCACAATAACAAAATGATAAAGTTAACATTACCAACATCAGGAAAATATTGCATGCCATCTAATAGGTTGCACTAAGAAAGATGAGCATCACGGTATTTTTGCCAAAAATCCATAACCTGAATATAATGATGAGGAAATAACCAAAAACCCCAAACTGGGGGATCCTTTACAAAAATAATTGGTCGGCATTTGGCATTAATGTCAAGATCAAGCAAAACAAAGAAAAGCTAAAACCTCTGTCCAGTAAAAAAGACTAAATCGACATGACCACTAATTGCAGTGCCTAATCCTGGAGTAGAAAATAATAGCTATAAAGTATTTTACTGGGACATGTGACAAAATATGAGTATGAGCTATGGTTTACAGAAAAAAACATTTGGCATCATTTTTAGATTTCCTGGTTTTGATAATTTGTCAAAGAGAATATAATTTTAGTTAGAGAGTATATAATGAAGTACTTAGAAGTAAAGGGGCATGATGCTTCCACCTAACTCTCAAAAAGTTCAGAGACAGAAAGAGAGAGAAAGAGCAAAACAGAATTGACGGTCAAGCAAATGGGACAAAATATAAAAATTTGTGAATCTTGATAAAAGGTACATAGGTGTTCTTTATATTATTTTTGACTCTTTCCTACAAGTCTGAAATTATTAATATAATTAATATAAAATTATAATTTTAATAAATATAAGGGATATTTTTAAAAAGGAAGGGAAGAACAAGGGTGAGAGGGAGGGAGGTTGTTTGTGGCCTTCAGGTAGAATGGGTTTCTTCTGGCTTGGTAGTTTGCAATGTCTAGAATAACGGGGTAAGGGATGGATGGGTGGAACTTTTATATGAACATCCATCCAAATTTATTCTTGTGGGACCAGTTTCTGGATTTGATGGTACTCTGATGCTGCTGTTATACTCCTCACTTATGATGACCCTCAAAATACACACACACACACACACACACACACACACATATATGACTTCTGGGGTCATCAAGGAAATGTTAAATTGACTTGATTGTTCGTGTGTACTTACTATTTGTTGCTCTATTGAATTGGATGTCTGTTTATTGCAATATGTTATAATATTGCATATAATCTACATGTTTCAAGAACAAAGTAAAGAAGATATCAGAGCTAAAGTGTTTATAAAATATCTCTACCCACAGCTAACCTAGCAACTACCAATTTTGTAATCTGCTGTATGACTTGTTAGTTGAAACAATAATTATTCCTTTAAGAAGGGAGATTTCTTTTTACTGTTGAGAAAATTAAGTGATGATTATTCAAACAGTATAACATGAAAAGGATGTAATAGAACAAAGCCCCCAATGGCCTTTGAAAGTCTAAATTGGAAAATGCATTCTCAATGCAATTTTAATTAAAGCAATTGAATTTAAGTAGTTGAGATAAACAAGGAATTGGAAGCCCTAAACCTTAATTTATCACTTTGATAGGGCAGATTATAGAAACTGTACTTTAAATGTAGGTCTCCATTGGTTTGAGCTACAGAACTCCATCAGATACTGTGCTGCCAGGCACACTCCTGGTCTTTCATTTAATTGTCTTCTTGCCTAGTTGATTAAATAAAGATTAGTGTTTATTATCTTCGCAGTATTTTACAAGCTTTAGCAAATGAAGCTAAACAGCTTTTCTATGAGGTAGGCAAGCCACAGCTTTATTCTCATTTACAGCTAGATAAATAGAAGACTCAATGTTTCAAGCACCGCAGTAACAAGGAAAAGTAGATCATACATGGTAACTTCTCTCTAGTTCCCTGAAATATTTCCAGTATGTTCCATCTGTTGATCACAAAAAAACTTCAGATCTTTTAACAGATGTTGGGATTATATGACACTTGTGACGAAATTAAGCCTACTTAGGTTTTGTATTTAACAGTTCACAAAAGAAGGTGGAGAAAGGTTGTTTTGTAGTAACCACTTATATTAGTTTTCTATTACCACTGTAACAAATTACCATGAACAGTGGCTTAAAAAAACACACAAATTTATTTTCTTACGGTCCTGAAGGTCAGAATTCCTAAAATCAAGATGTCAGCTGGGTTGGTTCCTTTTAGAGGCTCTAAAGCAAAATTATTTGCTTCTGCAAGCTTCTAGAGGCTACCTGCCTCCCTTGGCTCATGACCCCTTCCTTCATCTTCAACATTAACATCTTAACATGGTCCTACCTCTTTCACTGATTCTCCTCCTGCTGTTTCCCTCTTGTAAGGGTTCTTGTGATTATCTGCTCCACTGTGATAGTTCAAGATATTCTCCCCCATCTAAAGATCCTTAACATATCACATCTGGAAATATACTTTTATTATATAAGGTAACACATTGACAGGTCCAGAGATTAGAATGTAGATATCTTTGGGTGGCCATTTTTCAGTCTACCATACCTCAGAAAACTTATGTGGACAAGAAGATAACCGATATACATGTTTTCTTCCCTTTATACTCTTTGGATTACACCATTTCACCAAATCTCCTGCACCTATTTTTTTTGCAAATTTATTTCATATTATCTCCTAAAACATATTTTCCTCTGGCCCAAGACATTCCCTGTTGATACATTACCCGAAATACATTGAAAAGTCACCAATATGGATTATGGACTCAGAGGAGAAAATATCCTCTTTACCTCTCTTTTCCCTCCCTCCTAAATGAAGCTTCTACTACTAGTCTTGACTTGGTCCTTTATGAATAGAGAGACTTTAGGCAAGCCATACAATGTTTTTGAGCCTCAATTTTCCTATTTCCAAAATGGGCACGATAATCCTTACCTCTGTTTGGGAGAAAATCTTTTCCTCTCCCCTTCAAAGTTCTTTTGATTGTTTTAAGAATTAAATTGACATGAGACCAACCAACAGAAGAAAATCTAATTTAATTCTGTACATGCAGGGGTTCCCAAAGAATATGAGGCCCATAGGCAGTCAGGCAATTGAGGCTTATATGAAATCTAGAGCTAAGGAGAAGAATATAGTAACCTGGGACTTCAAATGAAAGGAAGACAAAGCATGGGAAAATGAAAAAGAGTAAACGTTTGGTAAATAAATATTTACTGCACCAACAGAAATAATGGGACATAGAAAGGAATTTTAGTAGATTTTGTTAAGTTTCTCTCTGTAGACCACACCTACTTCATATTAACTATAGTTATATAGTTATATGAACTATATATATAGTTATATATATATATATATGTATATATATATATATAGT
Source organism: Puma concolor (assembly GCF_028749965.1). Classification (NCBI taxonomy): domain Eukaryota; kingdom Metazoa; phylum Chordata; class Mammalia; order Carnivora; family Felidae; genus Puma; species Puma concolor. The sequence continues at coordinate 48,365,595 of NC_141684.1, forward strand.
TATATATATGTGTGTGTGTGTGTGTATATATATATATATATATATATATATATATGATGATAGCTACCTTCCTGGAGCAAATCTTCTTTCTAAATTCTTTTAGGCAGCTAGGGGGAAGGCCAGTTTCTTCCTGAGCCTTTTGTTTCTTAAAAATAATCAGTCTAGGAGTCACCTGGGTGACTCAGTTGGTTAAGTGTCCAACTCTTGATTAAGACTCAGGTCATGATCTCACAGTTCATGGGATTGAGCCCCATGTTGGGCTCTGTGTTAACAAGAGTGGAGCCTGCTTGTGATTCTCTCTCTCCCTCTCTCTCTGCCCCTTCCCCACTTGTGCTCATGCTCTTTCTCTCTTTTTCTGCCTCAAAATAAATAAGTAAACTTAAAAAAGTAACAAGCAGCTTAAAATAATCCACAGGCCAAAGAGACATATTTTGGTGTGGCAAAATTTCCCCTACACTTCAGTAGAGTTTTCTGGGCTTTCGGTGAGATCATGCATGAAGACCATCTGGCACATATTAAATGGTAGGTAAAAAACATGGGGCGCCTGGGTGGCGCAGTCGGTTAAGCGTCCGACTTCAGCCAGGTCACGATCTCGCGGTCCGTGAGTTCGAGCCCCGCGTCAGGCTCTGGGCTGATGGCTCAGAGCCTGGAGCCTGTTTCGGATTCTGTGTCTCCCTCTCTCTCTGCCCCTCCCCCGTTCATGCTCTGTCTCTCTCTGTCCCAAAAATAAATAAAAACGTGGAAGAAAAAAAAAATTAAAAAAAAAAACAAAAATAAACCCAAACATTTTGGAATGTGTTCCTCTTAATAAACCCACTCCTCGGGGCGCCTGGGTGGCGCAGTCGGTTAAGCGTCCGACTTTAGCCAGGTCACGATCTCGCGGTCCGTGAGTTCGAGCCCCGCGTCGGGCTCTGGGCGGATGGCTCAGAGCCTGGAGCCTGTTTCCGATTCTGTGTCTCCCTCTCTCTCTGCCCCTCCCCCGTTCATGCTCCGTCTCTCTCTGTCCCAAAAATAAATAAAAAAACGTTGAAAAAAAAAATTAAAAAAAAAATAAACCCACTCCTCAAATTCCATTTTAAGCAAACACTTTTGCTAAAAATATGAGGAGTATATTACTATAGAACAAAAGGGGTAAGGATATAAAAACCTTCTCTCTTAATAAATAAATATACATTAAGATCTAACAATGTACTATAGTATAAGTACTAGGCACAATTCTCCAGATGTGCAGTTTCAGAGAAGATAAGTCACTACACATAACTTGAACAGTTCTATGATCAAGAGGAATAAATTGGTTATAAGTACACTGAACAGACATCCTCTTCTTTTTCCCATGCGTGGAATAAGGTGGTGAAAACAAATTGGATATCAGCACAAATGATACCAATTCCTCGCTAAGTAAACATACTTGACAAAGAACTTGTATCTTTGTTTTTAAGGCCCTAGGCAGATAAGAAAGAACTGCTTTTCAGACAAAGCCAGAAAAACTACAGGTAAAATACCATTCCAAAAAAATCAGCACAAAATCATTTTTATTCATCAAATTAGACCTACTTCCTGGTTGACTGCCCATGAAAACAGTAGTGTTTTTCTCAAAATAATTACACTGTTTCCTTACAAAGAGTGGTCTAAACTTTATCTGATTTCCTCTCTAAATGATAGTCCCTGCTCTAACCAAAATGCTCCATTCAGTACTTTGCTATTCAGTGGAAAGGATAAGGAGCCAATCCCTTGAAGTTAAGCCCTTTGTTCTTTATTTCCTCTGCTATCAAATATCAGTTGTCTCCACCTAGGTCCTCCCCACTCAAATATTCCACAACCTAGTCTAAGGAATCCCCAAACCACCACGAAAAAATCAGCCAAGAGAACAAACATTTAGAGGGGGAAAAATAGAGTAGAGTAGAAGTGTGTTGGGCTCTTTTGTTCCTAATGAGATTCAAGCATGTTCCATGTGTCACTTTCATATTCTATTAGTGCAGACTAGAATATGATTTATAGGCTTGTATTACTTTTAGTAAAATCCCATTGAGACAGGACAACTCAAGTGTCCTCCAGAGTTGTTTATAATAGGATTTTATCTCTATTAGAGAGAAAACAGCACTAGTTCCAGCTGTTCTTGCTTTGGATAAAAATTCACTTTTCATCAGTAAAATGTATAAAGTTTAGCTTGACAGCTGGCCTCATATAGTTAAATGCTATTTCATGTTATTTAGTTTAAATTTTCTCTCATAATGCTAGGAACAGATAAGATGAGACCCAGGTGCTGAATGGCATGTTTTTAGTTCTGATAGAACAGGCTTTGTCAACCAAGTCGGAAAAGTGAGAGAAGAATTAAAACGAACTAAGAAAGTTATTTGAATGAAATCTAAAGAATATAGCTTGGTATTTTCATGAGTTTTGCCAAAAGTCCAAATGAAAATAATAAAAGTTGGTTCTGTCAGCAGAACTGTATATTAGAGAAAATAACTACTAAAGAAAAACCACCACAAAATGAAAACGTAATTATTTGTGCTCTTTCCATGTCTCCTTTCCTATCATAATCTCTGAAAATAAAAACCAAAGAAACATGGCTAATCAGCATCCTTGACCTAGGAGATATAAACTAAGAGGTTTTGTAGAAGTTCACTGAATGCCAGTGGAGAAGATAACCAACTAATTATGTAGTCATCAAATAGTTGCTCATAGTAAAACAAACACCTAATTCTAGGACACTTCATTTGTGAACTAGACCACGATTTCAATACGATATGCAAGCAGAGGTATTAACGTTGCTTACTTTTTATTATAACAGCAGGTTGAAACATCTCCCACAAAAGTCATACAGTCAAGTGCACCATCATTAAAGATAGGAAATGGTGTATAGTTAGAGCGCTGGAATTGGAAAGTGTCCTAGGAACTCTTGTTAGCTCACCTGAGCGAGTAAGGCCATTGGCTATAGAGAAGTCGGGGTACAGGCAGCCAGCTCTCAAAGCCAAGCACACCATCAGCTGGGTCATAGGCTTGAAATAAATTTATCAGGCAGTACTTTTAAGCCCTAAAATTTTCATTATTTTTCCTGGCATGTTTAATTTCAAACCTCATCTATTTTCTCACCTCTTCATCCAGCACACTGAAAGTTGCCAAAATATCTCCCCCTAATATAGACATCCTGGAACGGGGAGGCAACTAGACATTGAATCATGTTTGGAAGCTCTCAGCTAACCTATGAAAGCAGCCTTTCACTATTTCTCCTCAGTAGTTATTGCCCATTTAATGTAGTCTAAATAGTGATGTGTACAAGGTGTGTGTATTATCATTTTAGTCTACTACCTTGGTCACAAACACTGAAGTGTGTTAGATAATTGAGAAAATTATCCAGGAAGATTCTAAAGTGTCATTAAGAAATTAAATAGTTAAATAAAATATTTTATACTTATAACAATAAATAGTCCCATGGTATCTACTATGTGCAAAGCTCTGTAAAAGGCAATGGAATACATGAAACTAACTGAAGCATCTTGTCGTAGAGATATCTGTAACCCAGCAAAGGTGGTGTTGGGTAGCAGGAGATATGGTCATATAAATAAAAGTAGACAGGCCGTAGTTAATAAGTAGCATAGCTAACGTTTAAAAAAATGTTTTATTTATTTTTGAGAGACAGAAAGAGAGCGGAAGCAGAGGAGGGGCAGAGAGAGAGAGGGAGACACAGAATCCGAAGCAGGCTCCAGGCTCTGAGCTGTCAGCACAGAGCCCAATGCGAGGGTTGGACCCACAAACTGTGAGATCATGACCTGAGATGAAGTCAGACTCTTAACAGACTGAGCCACCCAGGCGCCCTTCATAGTTAACATTTTAGGGCAATTACTGTGCGCTGGGCACTGGTATTACATATTTTACATTTATTTTCTCACTTTTTCTTCATACTTTCATAAGATAGGGTACAAGAAAACCACCTAGTTTTCCATCTCCCATGTCTTCCTTTTCTGTGTGTCTCCTTTACTTTCATATTACTACCACATGCACATAGGACACTTCTGGTTACTGAATGTGTGGAGGTTTCTCCCCCACAGCAAGCAACTCTCTGTGACACAGCTGGGTGGCATACAATTCAACACAATTCTGACACAATTTACCCAGAGGTAGTAGCCTCAGATCCCACAGGTTACAGGTTCAATCCCACAAACTTGTCCTCCCCTCCCCCAGCCCTTCTTCAACCTCAGATGCCAGTCTCAAGCCCTGGTTGTCCCCTGTGCTTCTGTCCAACCTACTACAGATGGTAGGTTCCAATGAGCCCCTTTTGTGTGTGATTGATTTGCTCGAGGGCTCACAGAACTCAGGGGAACACTTGGGTATACTAGTGCAGGATCATCTGTCCCTGTGGGGCTGCAGTGTGTCACCGTCCCTATGTGGATGAGTTTGCCAACCTGGAACCTCTCCAAATGCCCTACCATTGGGATTTTATATATGCTTCCTCACATAGGCACGATCAATTTATTAGTTTCATTTCCAGCTCCTCTCCCCTCTCTGGAGGATAGGAGGGGGAGCTGAAAATTCCAAGTTTCTACTCATGGCTTGGTCTTTCTGGTGTTCAGTCCCTACCCAGGTGCCACATAAGAGCCCACCCAGAGTTGCCTCAGTAGAACAAAAGATGCTCCTAGTGCTCTTGTCACTTAGGAATTTACTAGAGTTTTCAGAGCTCTGTGTCGAGAACTGGAGACAGAGACCTATATATATATATATATATATATATATATATATATTTCTTATTATTTCATTGATAGTTACTATTATTGTCCCTGTTTTATGTATAAGGAAACTGAAACCCAGAGTTAAAGGATTTGCCTAACTTCATACAACTGAAAGTGATTCATTCATTAAGTGATTCATCCATTCATTTATTTATCCAATCAACAAATATTTACTCTGTACTCAGTATGTGCCAAACACTTTCTAGGTACAAATGAGATAAAGCAATGGACATAACCTTCAAAATCCTTGCTCTGTGGAAGCTTACATTTTAGTAGGAATAGATAGGAAGACAAACAGAATACAAATTAGCTTTTACATATGTCAGGAGGCAAGAAATGTAAAGAAGATTGACACAGGACAAAGTCATAGACATAGTGATGCACTGGTGTTTTCAGGGCTGACCTGTCTGAGGAGGTAGCATTTGAACACTCATCATTTAGTTCAAAAATTCAGTAATGTTATAACATTTTTTCTTATGAAAACATTTTTTCTTATGCTGAGGAATATGTAGAAATACAAAAAAAAAAAAAAACATAAAAAAGAAAAGAAAAACTCGTCAAATAAAATCCAAAATGGAAAGTATCCATTATTCCACCACCCATCTGTAACTATTATTACTATTTTAGTGTTTGTCCTATGAGATAATCAGAACATTGAGATCATATTGCTTATGCAATATTAAACAGTGCTTTCTTTTCCTATTTTGGAAGAATATTTTTCAGTATCACTAAATATTCACATAACATATGATTTTAATACTTGCATGGAATTCAACTACATGAACCAGCGACAGTTTATTTAACCATTCTCTTGTATTTATCCTTTCTGTTGGATGTGTATATTACCTCAAAGTTTTCACTATTATAAATAATACCTGGAGGATGATTTTTGTACATAACTTGTAAGCTTCTCTTATTATTTGCTTAGAATAAATTCTTAGGTGCTTAATTCCAGGGGAAACCTGTGCAAAGCCAAATTTGCTTTCTAGAAAGCTCATAACTAATTTTCCCAACAACTTTGCATGAGTGCCAGTTTACACCACCCTTTCTAATTGAGATTATTACTTAATATGTATTTCAGCTAATTTTATAAATAAAATATATTGTTATAATTTATATTTGGGACATTGATCTTTTATTGAAAAACACCTTCTAAATTCAGATCCCCAAATCTGAATAATTGTTGAGCATCCAGGCTTGTCTGCTATAGGGAAAGCAGGTTAGTTGAAAAGGTTTCTTGCCAATTCTGATCTGTAGGAAAAGTGATGGCACAACTCATTTTTGGCTTAACTCTATCCTTTCATTCGTTGATTATGCAATTATAAAATATTTAGTGATAACTAGGTGACAAACAGTATTCTAAAGTCTGAGGGGCTAAAATTCTAATAAGTAAATATACAGTCACATTTTGATAACTGCTATAAAAAAAATGTAAGCTCCACCCACATACAGACTCCATGAGAACAGACTTCTTGCAATTTTTGTTGACCACTATATCCCTACTACTTAGAATAGTGCTTGGAACATGATAGATACACAACGAGTATTTGATGAATGCCATAATAAATAAACAGAAGAAGTAAAGCAGGTTAATAAGATAGAGAATGTTTAAAAAAAAAAGATAGAGAATGTTTGTTGGGTGGGTGTGCACTAATTAATATCAGATGGTTAGAGATAGGCTTACTGCCAACATGATGTCAGAAATGCCTTGGTCCATACAAGAACTGGTAAGAGGACCAGTGTGGGTGCTGTGCAGACAATGAAGAAGAGAGTAGAAGATGCATTGTGGAGGAGGAATGGTGAGATGGGATCATGTAAAGTCACATTTGGTCTGAGTGAGAAGAAAATCCATTGAAGTATTTTAAACAAAGGAGTTAGAAGATCCAACTTGCATATTAAGGGTCACTCCTTCTTTCAGATTCTAGAATCAGAGAACAGATCAAGGGTATCACTTAAGAGAGGCTATTGCAATAATCCATGATGTGGTAGCAATGGCATGGAACAGAATGTTAGCCTTGGAAACAACAAAAGTGGTAAAATTCTGTGTAGAGTTAAGAGAACAGAACCATCAGAAATTTCTGGTATTTAGGATGTGGTATGAGAAAAAATTTGAACCAAGAGTGATTCCAAGGATTCTGGCCCAAGCAACTGGGCCTTTATCTTTTACTGGTAAAAAGTTGTGTAAAGTTGTATAAAGAACATTAAAACATGTAAGAAGTTGTATATAACGTGTAAAAAATTGCATAAAGAACGTTAAGAAAAAAATGTTTTTAAACAGAATTTAGGAAATTGTTTTAATGATATGTTTAAATTGGATTTAACAACTTTGTGAAGCAATAAAAAGTATTTAATGTTATTGAAAATGCTTTAAACAAACTATCTACAATTCTCTAGGAATTAAAGTAGATAATAAGTGAAAAACAAATGAGTTTATTTTGAATTATTCAAAGTCATATGTATCTTTATAAAAAAGATGTTTTGTTTAAATTCAGAGTTAAGAACAGCATTGCCTTTGGAGCCCTCAAATTTAGTAACATACACAGGTGAGAGGGCAGTCTTTATTTTGCAGTAGAAAATGTAGCATCTTTGCTGTCTTGATAGGCTTTGTGTTAAAAATATGTCCAAGATGCTTGATACATAGGTCAGTGCCTTGAGAGCCCAGTTGTGTATTAACAGCACCTGGTGAGTGTTCTTTGCGAGCCCAGGCAAGACGATGTCTGAGTTATTACTGCTAATCTAACTTTATCATTATTCACAGAGCAGTAAGTGCTTGAAAATACCAATTACACAGTTTTTCAGTGTTGGAAATTTATACATGAATAATTTTAATTCTTATTATAAATTAGTGTCATCAGTTGAAATTTTATGAATATCTTTACACCTTGCAATAATTTCACTTTACATTCTACTCATAAATCTAATGTTAACAAATAATTTTCTAACAACTCTGTAAAATATTCAAAACATATTTCAATGCCTTCTTATAACAATGAAGATGTGGAAATGATTACTCAAAGGGAAATTCCTTATGTCTCAGCAACCCAAGGCATCTATATGCCATGATGCTATAGATCTTTCTCTGGGTTTCTCGAACTGTCAACAACTCTTTTAATTAAAAGGAACAAAACTAAAAGCCACAGTGATGGGTGTTGGAAAACACTGTAGGATAATATTTTGTGCCAATATGGAAGAAATACATACTGCAGCACTGAGGATGTATAGCTACCTCCAATGCAGAGGGTACTGGTCAAGTTCAACTAACAAAAGACATTAATAACAAAATTGGTTACAAATATACATACAAAATATACATATACACTTTTTTAAGCATTTATGTACAGTAAATTACTAACTGGATCAATTGAAGTATTCTAAAAAAGAAACAGTAAATTTCATTTTGAGAAAATTCACCCAAAATTAATTCCAAAGCTCATGGAGTCATCCTATTTTGTGGCTTACACTAAAAGCTTTTCCCTCTGATTTTTCTCTATTAATACAGAATCCCTCAGGGACCTAAACTCAGGAAGCCTCCGGCATGCATCATAAATTTTCTAGTGACATATTTAACCCAACTTCCTCTGTTGGAGCCTAGTGTATTAACAAATAACTCCTCTGACTTCCTAGAACACACACCTTTATTGAGTTACAAAATGACCGTTTTCAGGCCTATTGGAACACAAAACAAAGCTCTCCTTTTACCATAGGCCCATTGAAGGCTACTTTGATTCCTCCATCAACACTAGGAACTGCCAGAAAAATTTCATTTTTTTTCCCTGTGCCTGTTGGCAGTAGGAGAGAGGTTCTAATGAGTCCATTGTCAGCACTTTCTTGGATTGCAGATTGCTAAATTACAAATCAGTTGTGCTTTAGTCTCTGGATGTGAATGTGTCAGTGTTCTTCCTCTCCTGAAACTTTGCCAATTAGGAAGCAGATTCTCCTATCCTGTATTTCAAAGCCTTATTCACGAACTGACATTAGTGTTACAATTTCAGTAATGGACCCTAAAAAAGCATTACGGCTAAATAGTTCTAATTTCAATTACGAATGACACTGTACAGAGTGAATGCTTAGACAGATGCTTCAGACTCCCAACGAAATACACTATGTCCTAATTGCTTTGCAATCTTTCAATTCAAATAAAGTGAACACTTCAACCCTGTTGCTTCAGTCTCTCCAAGAAGGTAAACACTAGGCTTTAATGGGCTGTGCTAATAATAACTATGCAAAGCAGTTAGACAAAACTCTAATTCTTTTCAAGGTTGGCAATAAAAAGAAAGTTCTGAAAAGATTAGTGCTAAACTTGACAAAAAAAAAGTTTTGGAAACTTTGATAGCCTACTTAAAAAGATGGTCAAAGAACTCTGCGAAAATTTTTGTTTTGACGTATGAAGGCACAAAATGAAATTCCAGGTAGACTAGAGGAGTTCCCTTTTATTTCTTTCAATTCTTAGATCCTTGTCAGGGAATGGTCCCAACTAGCTCAGCAAATTTATTTAAATACCTGTTTTACTTGGATGTTTGCTGTATTTTAATCTCAGAGAGAATGATTTAAAAAATACTTTTTTCAACGCTATCTAGTTACCCATTTCTAAATATGAATCAAAAATAGGTCTGTGAGAAACAATTGGCAATAGAAAGCAGGACACAGCATGAGGCTAGTTGTGTGACAATAATTCCTTGCTTTCAAGGGGCGCCTGGGTGGCGAAGTCGGTTAAGCGTCGACTTCAGCCAGGTCACGATCTCGCGGTCCGTGAGTTCGAGCCCCGCGTTGGGCTCTGGGCTGATGGCTCAGAGCCTGGAGCCTGTTTCTGATTCTGTGTCTCCCTCTCTCTCTGCCCCTCCCCCGTTCATGCTCTGTCTCTCTCTGTCCCAAAAAAATAAATAAACGTTAAAAAAAAATTTTTTTTTAAAAAAAAATAATAATTCCTTGCTTTCTGAGAATTCTAAGAAAGAACTGAGGCATGAGGCCAGGGTGGAGATTAGAACAATAATTCCAGAGTTAGGGGAGACCTTGGAGGAATACTCATGATTCCTATTTTCTCTGAAATGTTTAATTTGGCATACAAATGAAACATATTCATATGATAAAACATTTAGGCACTTAATAATGTTTGCTGAACACATTTAGGAAGTGAAAAAGAAAAATGCAGAATTCATTACTTTATAATTATACATCCATAAGTCACTGTATGTTTACAAAGTACTTCCCAATCCTAGTCTTCACTTTAGAGCAAGAGAAATAGAATGAATTAGCATTAGCCATAATGACTCTCAGCTGAACAGCACTTTACAACTTTCCAATATATTATTTCATTGTTGGATGTTAAATGTCTTGTGTTACACCACTCCAAAGCATTCCGAAAGCAGCCCTCACTCCCTCCATACCCAGAGTGCGATGAGCTCATCAAGCCATTTTGCCACTTCATCAGCCCCTGCATCATTATCTAGAGAAACATGGTAAAAGAGCAAGTCTGAGTACAGTTATTTATGGGATACCGCTGAGGAGTATGATTATGGAGTCTCAAATCATTTACCATAACAGGATTTTGGGATGCTGTAATTTACCAGCTCTCATCAGTTAGAGAATTCCTACTAAAAATTCCAAATTGCAATGTTAGAACACAAAATAAGATGGACGAATCAGATCCGATAAGTTTCTGTTCACATTTTGTTCGCTCAAGAAACTCTCTCTCGAACTCCAGTTTGTCCAATGTATAGAGGCACACTGCTTGCTTTCTAAATATTTCAAATTATCTCATGTTCTTAAGTAATATGAATTTGTTTTAAACTAGTTTTGTGTGCCCTAAAAATAGGATGAGGTAAAAGAGTTGTGAAGCAATATGTTGTCAACAGATAAAACTTATTATCGTTATATACTGATCAGTTTGAATTCAACGTGAAGCCCAAAGTGGCACACTGTTTTTAACAATAAGAAGGAGTCACTGGATCAGATATGAGAAATAGGAGTCCTAATTACTGAGAGTTTAGGTTTACTATTTCCAGGTACTTTCACATATTTCTTTAATTAATGATTGCAAGTGAGATATTGTTGCACAATATTAAAGTTGGGAAAATTGAGGCTCAGAACATCTAAGAAAAACAGTACAGGACAGGGTAGCACATAATAGCATACTCTTTAGTGTCAATCCAATATGATTTTAGTACCAGAGTTTCCTCCCAACTTAAGCAATGTATTCAAACTTGCCAAGCCTCATTTCCTCATCTATAAATTGGGAATAATAACAATACCTACCTCATACAGTTGTAAGAATTAAATAAGACTATGCATATAATGTGTTTAAGCACAGTGCTTGTTGATGCCTGGTAAGTATTTGATAAATGTAAGCTATATGCGTTAATAATTTCTAATTTACCCAGGGATACTGGCCAAGAAGTGGCAGTGCTGATTTGGTGCTATGTGTGAGTCCAGATACTTGGCCCCTTAGCCATTACAGTCTACTGCCATCCGTTGTCTATAAAATGAGAGTATTCTAAATGTACCACATGATCTTCTAGTTCTGAAATATTGTGATATGGGGGCACGAAGGTGCTTGTTAATTCCTCAGTTTAGGTAGTCCATCTAAGTGTATATTGCTACTGTTAGCTCACAGAGATCACTTATTATAACAATGAATTTAATCTTTTCAAGAAAGTTAAGTGTTATTCCTTGCTTAGAATCAATTATCTACCCTTAAAATTTTGTCTTAAAATGAGGAATATATCTGCATAGCTCAGAGTACTTTATTTATAATAATGTAAGTTTGAAATAAGAAAAAAAAGTTCCTTGTTTGAATTCTGTAAATGGAATAGGCATCATCTCAACTATACATACAGCTCAAAATTTGGTTCTGCCCACAATGGACCCTTTTTATTATTATTATTCTTATTATTCTTATTATTATTATTATTTTAACTTTGAATCACAAGGCATATACAATTAGTAGGTTAAATTTTCTTTGCTTTCTTGGTGAAAGGAATTAGGTGAATCCCACCAGGGAACTGATTGAGTTTTTAAAGCGAAAATAATCCAAATACCTCCGTTAGACTGGCTTAAGTGAAACTATCTAGATTTTGAGTTATCATTTTGCATTGTCCCTTGCAAGAGTGCATTTTTTTGTGGAGGTATAGGCCATCAAAGGGAAGATTAAGTAAAGGGTGTGAGTATCTGTAGCTGTAGCCCTAATTATAGCTTCACGTAGAGAAGCTGGTTCAGCTCACAGCATATTATTTGACAATGGCTGAGCTTTATTTCCGCAAGAGGAGATCCGAAAATTATTTATGTTTGGGAGAAATGAGGTTTTGTCCACTGGCCTGAGTTCTTACTCATGACATACTCTATTTTTTCACTGACAACTATTTCTCCCATCCATTCACCAATGAGATGTTCATAGTCAAGGATAGGTCTTGACAGTGTGTAGCAAGGAACCAACACTCCTACCGAAAGAGAAGTGATTATTATGTACAAGTGTGTATTTAAGTTTACGTTTAGTATACTGAATGTTTCAAGATGAAACTTAATAGATGCATATTAATCATTTACTGAAAAAAATAAAATCCTAAATCTAACCAAATATCTATCGCATTGGAAAAATCTACTTTATATGAAGAGACACACAATTATCTGCTGATATAAATTGGTGTTGACTATGGAGTATCTAGAAAAACTGGTTGCCATTTCATTTATGGATAACATCATTAGGAAATAATAATTTCTTCAAGTCTGTTCTCTTTCACAAATTTTTAGGCTTTATATCAGTTGTGATTTTCCTTTGAGATTGCCATTTATTGGTTTCTGTTATCCTTTAGAAAATGGAAGAAAAGTAAATCTCTCCTTTGAAGATTGATTTATAAAGGTGGGAAAAAATATGAGAAAAGCTGTTTTAAGTTTCCATTAAAGTATAATGTCTCTGTGTGATGGGAAACCAGTATACAAGTGTAAGTGGAAAGGAATTTTTCATCAAAGAAATAAAAAAGGCAATGAGTTTGAGAGTCGCCAAGTTTTTCTTTCTTTCTCAAAACACGACAAAAAAAATATTTCAAAATATAGTATGAGGCTTTCATTCCTTGCTACCTTACTTCACAGCTACCTCATCATGTCAACTAACCTGGATGAAGAAGGACCAGAAATCTTTCAACCACAACCTGGTCCAGTGAGAGCACTTTATCTACATTCCGGTCATCAAAGATATATAGGGATCACCTGCTGTTATTATGGGCCTTGCAAAGTAAATTGGGAAATCAGACTTTCCATTGCCTATTGGATGGCTGGCCACGGAGCAAAGATATAAATGAAGGTCAGTGTGGCATAGCAGCAAGACACATGTTGACCACCATCCAGAAGAAGATGACTACTTCTGGATTGCTAATGGAAAGAACAAGAAAGAGTTGATTTTGTGCCTCTATCTAGTCCCCTGTAGTTCCTGGCCACACTCTTCATTCACAGTGTGAGCTATACTTCAGCTATACTTCAGAAAGATGAGTTTCCAAAGTATTGTGACCAGATTTCTAGTCTATAACTTACGATTTCCCCCAAAACAATCAGTGCATTGGGAATTGCCTTTTGTAAATCTAATAGATACATTGTGGACTTTAATGATTTTCTAAAGCCACCTTTTATAGAAGAAAAGAAGAATTCCAGTGTTTTCCGGCATATTTTTGGAATAAAAAGGCTCAATTTGCAATGCATTTTATCCAGGTGACTTACTTTGAGATTGCAATGATATCATCAATCCTAATTTTAGCTATGCCAATTGAAACCCTGTATTTTTGTGAAGGTAGAAAAATAATGCATCAAAGAGAACCAAGGATAACATGTACTTTGAAAAGAAGTCAAGGTGTATCTATTTATCCTCAGGATGGAACTACAGACTTAAAATAGTTCCCATATTATAGGGGTTAAAATCTGCAGGTGGGAGAACGGAGTCGCCAGAGCCAAGCGCAGACGAGAGGCCCATGGAAGAGGGTAGGAAGGGCGGCGAGGCGGTGCGCGCTCCACGGACTGGCTGGAGGGAGCCGGGGCGGAGGGGCGGCTCGCCGGCCAAGCAGAGCCCCCGAGTCTGGCTTGCAAAAAGCAGAGGAGCCTGACGGACTGTGTTCCGACAGCAAGCGCGACTTAGCGTCTGGGAGGTCATAAGATAACAGCTCTGCTCAGAAAGCGGGAAGGCTGGAGGGCAAAGGGAAGGAGAGCTGCTGAGCCCCCTGACGACAGAGCTCAGTTTGGTGGGGAACAAAGGCGCTCGCCAGTGCCATCTCCCCCGCCCATTCCCCAGCCAAAATCCCAAAGAGAACCAGTTCCTGCCAGGGAACTTGCTCGCTCCGCGCAAACACCCAACTCTGCGCTTCTGCAGAGCCAAACCGCGGCAGCGGATCTGACTCCCTCCTGCTGCCACAGGGCCCCTCCTGAAGTGGATCACCTAAGGAGAAGCAAGCTAAGCCTGCCCCTCCTGCCCCTGTGCACCTTGCCTACCCACCCCAGCTAAGACGCCAGATCCCCAGCATCACAAGCCTGGCAGTGTGCAAGTAGCCCAGATGGGCCACCCCACCCCACAGTGAATCCCGCCCCTAGGAGAGGGGAAGAGAAGGCACACACCAGTCTGACTGTGGACACAGCGGTGGGCTGGGGGCAGACATCAGGTCTGACTGCGGCTCCGCCCACCAACTCCAGTTATACACCACAGCACAGGGGAAGTGCCCTGCAGGTCCTCACCACGCCAGGGACTATCCAAAATGACCAAGCAGAAGAATTCCCCTCAGAAGAATCTCCAGGAAATAACAACAGCTAATGAGCTGATCAAAAAGGATTTAAATAATATAACAGAAAGTGAATTTAGAATAACAGTCCTAAAATTAATCGCTGGGCTTGAAAACAGTATAGCTGACAGCAGAGAATCTCTTGCTACAGAGATCAAGGGACTAAGGAACAGTCACGAGGAGCTGAAAAACGCTTTAAACGAAATGCATAACAAAATGGAAACCACCACGGCTCGGATTGAAGAGGCAGAGGAGAGAATAGGTGAACTAGAAGATAAAGTTATGGAAAAAGAGGAAGCTGAGAAAAAGAGAGAGAAAAAAATCCAGGAGTATGAGGGGAAAATTAGAGAACTAAGTGATACACTAAAAAGAAATAATATACGCATAATTGGTATCCCAGAGGAGGAAGAGAGAGGGAAAGGTGCTGAAGGGGTACTTGAAGAAATAATAGCTGAGAACTTCCCTGAACTGGGGAAGGAAAAAGGCATTGAGATCCAAGAGGCACAGAGAACTCCCTTCAGACGGAACTTGAATCGATCTTCTGCACGACATATCATAGTGAAACTGGCAAAATACAAGGATAAAGAGAAAATTCTGAAAGCAGCAAGGGGTAAACGTGCCCTCACATATAAAGGGAGACCTATAAGACTCGTGACTGATCTCTCTTCTGAAACTTGGCAGGCCAGAAAGAATTGGCACGAGATTTTCAGTGTGCTAGACAGAAAAAATATGCAGCCGAGAATCCTTTATCCAGCAAGTCTGTCATTTAGAATAGAAGGAGAGATAAAGGTCTTCCCAAACAAACAAAAACTGAAGGAATTTGTCACCACTAAACCAGCCCTCCAAGAGATCCTAAGGGGGACCCTGTGAGACAAAGTACCAGAGACATCACTACAAGCATAAAACACACAGACATCACAATGACTCTAAACCCATATCTCTCTATAATAACACTGAATGTAAATGGATTAAATGCGCCAACCAAAAGACATAGGGTATCAGAATGGATAAAAAAACAAGACCCATCTATTTGCTGTCTACAAGAGACTCATTTTAGACCTGAGGACACCTTTAGATTGAGAGTGAGGGGATGGAGAACTATTTATCATGCGACTGGAAGCCAAAAGAAAGCTGGAGTAGCCATACTTCTATCAGACAAACTAGACTTTAAATTAAAGGCTGTAACAAGAGATGAAGAAGGACATTATATAATAGTGACAGGGTCTATCCATCAGGAAGAGCTAACAATTATAAATGTCTATGCGCCGAATACCGGAGCGCCCAAATATATAAAACAATTACTCATAAACACAAGCAACCTTATTGATAAGAATGTGGTAATTGCAGGGGACTTTAACACCCCACTTACAGAAATGGATAGATCATCTAGACACACGGTCAATAAAGAAACAAGGGCCCTGAATGACACATTGGATCAGATGGACTTGACAGATATATTTAGAACTCTGCATCCCAAAGCAACAGAATATACTTTCTTCTCGAGTGCACATGGAACATTCTCCAAGATAGATCATATACTGGGTCACAAAACAGCCCTTCATAAGTTTACAAGAATTGAAATCATACCATGCATACTTTCAGACCACAATGCTATGAAGCTTGAAATCAACCACAGAAAAAAGTCTGGAAAACCTCCGAAAACATGGAGGTTAAAGAACACCCTACTAACGAATGAGTGGGTCAACCAGGCAATTAGAGAAGAAATTAAAAAATATATGGAAACAAACAAAAATGAAAATACAACAATCCAAACGCTTTGGGACGCAGCGAAGGCAGTCCTGAGAGGAAAATACATTGCAATCCAGGCCTATCTCAAGAAACAAGAAAAATCCCAAATACAAAATCTCACAGCACACCTAAAGGAAGTAGAAGCAGAACAGCAAAGGCAGCCTAAACCCAGCAGAAGAAGAGAAATAATAAAGATCAGAGCAGAAATAAACAATATAGAATCTAAAAAAACTGTAGAGCAGATCCACGAAACCAAGAGTTGGTTTTTTGAAAAAATAAACAAAATTGACAAACCTCTAGCCAGGCTTCTCAAAAAGAAAAGGGAGATGACCCAAATAGATAAAATCATGAATGAAAATGGAATTATTACAACCAATCCCTCAGAGATACATACAATTATCAGGGAATACTATGAAAAATTATATGCCAACAAATTGGACAACCTGGAAGAAATGGACAAATTCCTGAACACCCACACTCTTCCAAAACTCAATCAGGAGGAAATAGAAAGCTTGAACAGACCCATAACCAGCGAAGAAATTGAATCGGTTATCAAAAATCTCCCAACAAATAAGAGTCCAGGACCAGATGGCTTCCCAGGGGAGTTCTACCAGACGTTTAAAGCAGAGATAATACCTATCCTTCTCAAGCTTTTCCAAGAAATAGAAAGGGAAGGAAAACTTCCAGACTCATTCTATGAAGCCAGTATTACTTTGATTCCTAAACCAGACAGAGACCCAGTAAAAAAAGAGAACTACAGGCCAATATCCCTGATGAATATGGATGCCAAAATTCTCAATAAGATACTAGCAAATCGAATTCAACGGCACATAAAAAGAATTATTCACCATGATCAAGTGGGATTCATTCCTGGGATGCAGGGCTGGTTCAACATTCGCAAATCAATCAACGTGATACATCACATTAACAACAAAAAAAGAGAAGCACCATATGATCCTGTCAATCGATGCAGAAAAGGCCTTTGACAAAATCCAGCACCCTTTCTTAATAAAACCCTTCAGAAAGTCGGGATAGAAGGAACATACTTAAAGATCATAAAAGCCATTTATGAAAAGCCCACAGCTAACATCATCCTCAACGGGGAAAAACTGAGAGCTTTTTCCCTGAGATCAGGAACACGACAGGGATGCCCACTCTCACCACTGTTGTTTAACATAGTGCTGGAAGTTCTAGCATCAGCAATCAGACAGCAAAAGGAAATCAAAGGCATCAAAATTGGCAAAGATGAAGTCAAGCTTTCGCTTTTTGCAGATAACATGATATTATACGTGGAAAATCCGATAGACTCCACCAAAAGTCTGCTAGAACTGATACATGAATTCAGCAAAGTTGCAGGATACAAAATCAATGTACAGAAATCAGTTGCATTCTTATACACTAACAATGAAGCAACAGAAAGACAAATAAAGAAACTGATCCCATTCACAATTGCACCAAGAAGCATAAAATACCTAGGAATAAATCTAACCAAAGATGTAAAGGATCTGTATGCTGAAAACTATAGAAAGCTTAGGAAGGTAATTGAAGAAGATTTAAAGAAATGGAAAGACATTCCCTGCTCATGGATTGGAAGAATAAATATTGTCAAAATGTCAATACTACCCAAAGCTATCTACACATTCAATGCAATCCCAATCAAAATTGCACCAGCATTCTTCTCAAAACTAGAACAAGCGATCCTAAAATTCATATGGAACCACAAAAGGCCCCGAATAGCCAAAGTAATTTTGAAGAAGAAGACCAAAGCAGGAGGCATCACAATCCCAGACTTTAGCCTCTACTACAAAGCTGTCATCATCAAGACAGCATGGTATTGGCACAAAAACAGACACATAGACCAATGGAATAGAATAGAAACCCCAGAACTAGACCCACAAACGTATGGCCAACTCATCTTTGACAAAGCAGGAAAGAACATCCAATGGAAAAAAGACAGTCTCTTTAACAAATGGTGCTGGGAGAACTGGACAGCAACATGCAGAAGGTTGAAACTAGACCACTTTCTCACACCATTCACAAAAATAAACTCAAAATGGATAAAGGACCTGAATGTGAGACAGGAAACCATCAAAACCTTAGAGGAGAAAGCAGGAAAAGACCTCTCTGACCTCAGCCGTAGCAATCTCTTACTCGACACATCCCCAAAGGCAAGGGAATTAAAAGCAAAAGTGAATTACTGGGACCTTATGAAGATAAAAAGCTTCTGCACAGCAAAGGAAACAACCAACAAAACTAAAAGGCAACCAACGGAATGGGAAAAGATATTTGCCAATGACATATCGGACAAAGGGCTAGTATCCAAAATCTATAAAGAGCTGACCAAACTCCACACCCGAAAAGCAAATAACCCAGTGAAGAAATGGGCAGAAAACATGAATAGACACTTCTCTAAAGAAGACATCCGGATGGCCAACAGGCACATGAAAAGATGTTCAGCGTCGCTCCTTATCAGGGAAATACAAATCAAAACCACACTCAGGTATCACCTCACGCCAGTCAGAGTGGCCCAAATGAACCAATCAGGAGACTATAGATGCTGGAGAGGATGTGGAGAAACGGGAACCCTCTTGCACTGTTGGTGGGAATGCAAATTGGTGCAGCTGCTCTGGAAAGCAGTGTGGAGGTTCCTCAGAAAATTAAAAATAGACCTACCCTATGACCCAGCAATAGCACTGCTAGGAATTTATCCAAGGGACACAGGAGTACTGATGCATAGGGGCACTTGTACCCCAATGTTCATAGCAGCACTCTCAACAATAGCCAAATTATGGAAAGAGCCTAAATGTCCATCAACTGATGAATGGATAAAGAAATTGTGGTTTATATACACAATGGAATACTACGTGGCAATGAGAAAAAATGAAATATGGCCTTTTGTAGCAACGTGGATGGAACTGGAGAGTGTGATGCTAAGTGAAATAAGCCATACAGAGAAAGACAGATACCATATGGTTTCACTCTTATGTGGATCCTGAGAAACTTAACAGGAACCCATGGGGGAGGGGAAGGAAAAAAAAAAAAAAAGAGGTTAGAGTGGGAGAGAGCCAAAGCATAAGAGACTGTTGAGAACTGAGAACAAACTAAGGGTTGATGGGGGGTGGGAGGGAGGAGAGGGTGGGTGATGGGTATTGAGGAGGGCACCTTTTGGGATGAGCGCTGGGTGTTGTATGGAAACCAATTTGACAATAAATTTCATATATAAATTAAAAAAAAATCTGCAGGTGGTATATCCACATCTTGATGCTAACTGGCTGGTATCAGGATACAAGTTGACAGGATAGTGGAAGAGGAATGATTCACTTGATTAAAAAAAACAAAAGCAAAACAAAAAACAAAAAACAGGGTGACCATGACAATCTCTTAGGACAAGTAGCTTCAAGATCACAATGAATATTTAATAGGAGCAGAATATCTCTATAGATCAAATATTGTGTTGCCTGCCTTCATTTTCATATCAGCTGGATCTAACATTCTAATATATAAGACAACCTTGTAGAAAGCTAAGATTATAGGTGACACCTAGATATACATAATGGTGTGCTTCTAAAGCAATAATACCCTAATGTCCTCCTGTTGCCATATTGACTTTTTGGGCCAGTATACAGAAACCATGTTAGGAACCTGTAGATGTCCCACCAAGGTGGTCTTGCCCTGTTTTTAAATTGTTTTATTGCCAGGATTCTAAAACTATATATGCTATTTAAAAATTTTATGGATTTAATATTTATATTAACTGTCATAACTTGATGCCAATACAGTTTTAGGGATCAGTGGATGCAAGAAATAATGATACCTAACCAACAAGTGATTTTATAACAATGCAAGAAATATATTGCATAAAGACACCTAAAATTCTATATGAGAGGAGAAAAAACATGGGTTTGAAGAGTGAACAGATTGGTACATATAGAGATACAACAGTTCATATTCATACATACTTATATACATCTATGTGCATATACATTTACATGTATGTATATTTATATATATGCATATATAGTCAAATCTCAATTTTTGTGATAATTATGTTCTATAAAGTCACCAAAAACATTGAATTAGTGAATATTAAGTCATTGCACCTAGGGGAAATGAGAAATTAGGTTCCTGTGAGCTTCTGGTCACATTTTTGTCAAGTGATCAATATATAACTTTGTATTATGTCTGTTTCTGTTTAAAGATCCTTTACTGAATATACATTGTTGACTGACTGACACTGAAATCATGGTGAACAACACTACAGCCGGTGCCTGAACAAAGTTCATCTAAAATACTTATTTCTCCATAGGCATAGTGAAGCTATCTTGCACTTTGGAATACTAGATAGCACTTTAATATGACACTTGGGGGAATGTTAAATAGCAAAGTCATCAACAAAGAGCACAAAATGCAGAAACCATGGCTGCAAACAAGTCACCTGTTTACAGTATAACAACTGAAGCAAGAAGGCAGAGTGTCATCTTGTTTGATCTTAGCTGATAATGTATGCCTTGGGCAACTCAAATTTTTCACTGTTCAGTACATGTCCAAGAAGGACTGAAAAAACACCAGAAGTATTGGCTTTAGGATTGGCCTACAAATAAATTTTATGCATAAGTAAATTCACAAGTACAGAATATATGAATAATGAGAATCAACTATATATAGTATCTATACCTACACTGGATATTTCTTTTTAAATTTTCTAATTGCACAGGAACTATTTCCTTATTTTTTATGTGTGTATGTATTACTAGTATTTCAGTATATCACAGTCTTGGTGGAGTCTTAAGGATACATAAGAACGTACAAGTGAACATATTCATGAACATAGTTCATGTTGTGCTCATTTTCTAGTCAATTCACGTTCCTAATGTTATAATATATAAACAGCCCATTGTATGACTGCCCTGTTGATATTCTCTGTTCATAGAGATCTCAACTCCAACACTGTTACCAAGTATTCCATGCTGACATGGGCATGTGATAAAGGCAGAGTTTAGGGTTTTTTTGTGGTAAAATCATGATCATTCTTAGGAATATATTTGTTCCACTTTTAACAAAAGAATGATACTATATTATGATTCATGAGATTACACAAGAGTGCATGTTTTTTATTTTCAGGGAACACACAAACTAAAAAGAAAAAGTTCAGATTAACAATAGTACTGTCTTTAATTAAACTTTCTCAACATCAATATTAAGTTGAGCTTACATTATTTTATTTATTTATATCCAATAAGTTTTAATTAACAATATTTTCAAAATTTAGTTAAGAGTGGTCAGTTAGGAAGAACTCAATGGCCGAAACAGGGACCCAAATTATGACCATGATTTTACATCCATTGTGATGGAGTAAACTGAGATAATCAGTTATAAACAGCTGGAATACCAATTAGTGTATTTTAAATAGGAAGCCATAGATTAAAGCTTTTTTGGGGTTTTGAACTCACAAACTGTCTAACTGATGAGAAATGGTGTAATCAGAGGTATTTCTTGGTCACAGACACCAAATTCTATTTAATTGGATGGTGCATTTTTTATGGAGATGACTTTTAAGCAGAATCACAGAAGATGCAAAAAAAGTAGTTCTTGTGATGCAGAAAGAATTTCTTAAATTTGCTGAGAAAAGGTGAATGGATGAAGAAACACAGAAATTAGAGAAGGAGGCCAATATGGGGCTTCCCAGGGCCTGCACCTGAACTGTCAGTGAGGCTGTGAAGCACTGGGTCTAAGGTTCAGTGGTCAATTTTAAGCAGGCCATGGAAATACATAACCTCTCCAGGAATTCTTTCTCAAATGGTATGCTCATCGATTTTGGAACATCCCTGAAAAAGTACAGATTGAATTCCTCCCTGCCCCCTACCCCAGATATTGGATTCACAGAAGGTACTGATATCCCAGAGTTAGAAAGAAAAAAACAATCTGGATTTATGTACCTGGCTGGTTCTCCAAGACCTGTATTTCTGAAATTTGAAAGAATTCGTGTTCTTGAGGTTTCAGACAACCTGTTATATGGGCCTTGGGATTATCTTTAAAAACCTTTCTGTGGTTACTGAGATGTATCACCAGGGTAGATAGTAAAGGTTAATAGGAAAGAATTGGGCTGGACTGATGGTACAAACTCATGACCTATTGTGGAGAAATATGTACACATTTGCCACATTTGAGTGCAGGAATAGGGCCAGTTGTAAAGTTCTAAGTTTTCAAATCTAACACTGATACAGAAGAACACCAAGGAAGAATTTGGGGAAGACTCTGGCTTTTTTTTTTTTTTTATTTCCCTGGAATGTTCAACGTCCTTTTACAATGAATTCAGCTGTACATTTATTTGGAGGATATTTTAGTGAGTCTTTTGGTATTTTGTAGAATATAATAATAACTGATTTTATATATATGTAAGAGCAAGGGGAAAGCCTCACTTAAGATAGCTTTAAAAAAATAATTTCAGTTTTGGGGTGCCTGGGTGGCTCAGTCAGTTAAGCATCTGACTTCGGCCCAGGTCATGATCTCACTGCTTGGCTCGGCTCCTTGAGTTCAAGCCCTGCGTCTGGCTCTGTGCTGACAGCTTAGAGCCTGGAGCCTGCTTTGAATTCTGTGTCTCCCTCTCTCTCTGCCCCTCCCTCACTCATGCTCTGTCTCTCTCTGTCTCTCAAAAATAAACATTAAAAAATTAAAAAAAAAATAAGTTTGGTTTAGATATTCTCTATTAAATGCAAAGTTTTTTTATATAATAGGGAGTGTGGTTATTTGAATATGTATGTTTGTTCCTTTAAGTCTGAGAGGTGGATCACATTGGTTAGCAAGTGATCTAACCATTTAACTTCTTTTGCAAAATTTTTGGTTATTATTATCCTCCAAGATGGCAGATAGAATAGGGTTCAGAAGAGACATGCCTCCAATTTTCCCACATTGTGTAGAATATCTTACTTATTCAGGACAACATGAAATAAATGTACACTATAACCACATGCAAAATCACATTAAATTTTGCACATGACATTTGCAATATGGAAGGCTAGATGTGAATACCTTTTTTACAAACAAACTTTAAAAATTTTTTGACAACGCTTAAAAGGAGAATGTTTAAAGCAAAAAATTTACCCTGCTACTCTGTGTCATTAGAATACATTCACTGTTCTATTGTTTCAATATAATCTTTAAGACCCTCCTTGCTCAAATTCATATGTAATTTAAAATATTACATCGTATTTCCATAGTCTTCACAATTTTCATATTTTATTTTTTTAATCTGAGTATACTCTTTTTTAGTGCTATTTATTCTTGAAAGAGAGACAGACAGACACAAGCAGGGAAGAGGCAGAGAGGGAGACACAGAATCTGAAGCAGTCTCCAAGCTCTGTCAGGACAGAGTCCAATGTGGGGATTGAACCCACAAACCTCGAGATCATGACCTGAGCTGAAGTTGGACGCTTAACTGATTGAGCCACCCAGGTGCCCTACAACTTTCATATTTTAATGGCTGAAAACTATTACACTAAGTTGATGAAGATTTACTTACATGATTGATCTTCTGTTGCCAGATACTGTTTTCCTCCTCCCTTGCCCCTTCCCTGGCATGACAAAAAGAGAAGAAGGAGAAGAAGGAGAAGGAGGAGGAGAAGGAGAAGGAGAAGGAGGAGGAGGAGGAGGAGGAGGAGGAGGAGGAGGAGGAGGAGAAGGAGAAGGAGACGGAGAAGGAGAAGGAGACGGAGAAGGAGAAGGAGAAGAAGGAGGAGGAGGAGAAGGAGAAGGAGAAGGAGAAGGAGAAGGAGAAGGAGAAGGAGAAGGAGAAGAAAAAGCTTGTAATTTATGTAAATTATGCTTTCACTTTTTCCTTTTCCTTGTGAATACTTTCCTTAGGATGAATGTCTTGGAATTAAGTTTCCGGTCCACAATTTTAGTTTCATTGTTTCTTGCCATGTCTGCCCAGGGAGAAATCACATACTTAGTGTTCAAGTGTATTTGTTCATAAGTAAATTTTCCAGACTATTTTCGGTCAAAGGATGCCATATATTTAAATGGAAATATTAACAACAGGTCCCAGTGGCTATCATTTCTGAACACAAACTGGGAATAAACTCTATTTAACAAATTAGTATATTTAGAAGAGTACATTAGATAATAGAGCAAAACCACCCTCCGTATCAAGTATGCTTTGAAATTAGACACACCAGGGTTCAAATCTAGATGTTTCTACCTACTTGGTTATTTTTCTTTTCCTCACTGAGAAAAGAAAGGGTAATAATAATATGTATCTCCTATGGTTGCTGTTAGAATAAAATAAAATGATGAAGAAATTACTGAGGTCATTGACTGACAAGAGCAGGGGCTTAATAAATCCAAGGTCTTTGTTTTCTTTCTAGAGATGATGAAAAGTCACCCGGGGTCTATCTTAAATTCAGTATTAGTGGATTTCTTGGATTACAAAGTGTTTGGTCGTCCCATATCTTAAGGATAGCAAGCATATTCAAATGGGAAGAATGTCATTGCTATGATTGTCTAAAGATTACCAATTCCTGATTTACTTTGGTAGCAGAGATGAGACAATGTGTGCAGTTATGAACTGATGGGTACAGGTGTGAGATTGATCATAGTGTTTCTTTACATCTGGCCCTTCTTTAGGCTTTTGTGTACTTGTGTGTGCCTAGGCCTCTGGAAAACTATGTTCCTTTTCTGGACAAACGGACAAAATTATTTTACTGATCAAATTAAAGAAAAGGACTGCTCCGGATATTTGCAACCCCAAGTTTGACAAAAGAAGCCAGAAATATTTGCCAGTTTGAATAGCATGCCATGCTTAGGCTGGAGAGTGCTAAGTGGTAGATTATTTGATTATAGAAAAGCACAGACTGACCCCTAGGTAAGGTCACAGTTTATAAAGAACTTGCACAATTTGCCTGTGATGAGAACACATCCATTTCTCTGGTACCTGAAGGCTGAGAGGCAGGTCTGTGAAGAAATAGAAAACTCACAAAGACAAAGGATAGGAGATAGCAAACAAAGGAAAACGTTTGCACCTAGTTGTATATAATTTTTGCTATCCTTAAAATAAATAGTATTGTTAGGAACTAGTCTCTCCTGGAGGGAACATCGGCATCCTCTCACCAGACAATTTCCTGAAGGTTTGAAGGAAAGCCTAAGCTTAACAATTTCATGAGGAGTTGAAGAAACCATTTATTCTGGTCTTGCATGAAAATGATTTGAAAATGATTTTCATTAAGTCAACAGTGAGTTCTATGCACATTCTAAAGATATCCAGCTGCATTCTGCTGATAGTCACAAAGACAACTGTCAGAAATTCTATGTGTTACATGTACTTGTCTCATCTCTCCCTTGTTGCTTTTGTATTTCTTGCCCTATAATTTTATTAAGAATTTTTAAAAAGAGAGAAAAATCCCATAACTTCAAGTAACATTTCATCAAAGATCACAAAGAGGAAACCACCAAACAAACAGAAGCAGCCCAATAATCAGTCACATCAAGAGTTTCCACTATGAAACCCACAGAATTGACAAAGGCTTTGTTGAGCTGGCCAGATTTTTCATTTGTGTGAAGCAAAGCTGTCAGTTAGATGCTTTGTTATACATTTTGTTCAGGCAAAGTATGCTTATTTCACACATACCTGACTTTTCATTAAAACAACTGGAGGAGGGGCGCCTGGGTGGCTCAGTCGGTTAAGCGTCCGACTTCAGCTCAGGTCACGATCTCGTGGTCCATGAGTTCGAGCCCCGCGTCGGGCTCTGGGCTGATGGCTCAGAGCCTGGAGCCTGCTTCCGATTCTGTGTCTCCCTCTCTCTCTGCCCCTTCCCCGTTCATGCTCTGTCTCTCTCTCTCTGTCTCAAAAATAAATAAACGTTAAAAAAAAAAAGTTTTAAAAATAAAACAACTGGAGGAACACAAAATTTCTCAGGTCATAAGGAGAACAATTGAAAGAATGCAAAGACACAAAAGTTTGATGGATGTAACTCAAAATTTTATTTATTTGTCACCACAGATACTTTACTTTTAATTTTTTAATTGAACTTCCTGGAATCTCTAATCAGTTCAACTGGCAAAGAATAAGAAAAGGATGTTTATTTCTACTTCAACCTAAATAGAAATCTAGAAATTCTTAAATAAGAGTTAAGTCAATTTCTCCCTATAAGTCTAAAACAGCCAGATTTTAGAGGGATATATAGTTATTTATGTGAGGTCATCATTTAGACTTGTCTTTTGATGCCCTTCCATTATCAATGTGACTAAAGTGGAAAAAACCATATCTGGGGGCTTAGGGCGGAAAAAAGTTGAAAGCAATTCATACATCAGTTCCAGATAAAACATAATTGTGCCTGACAAAGAAAACCGTGAGTCACCTAAAGTAATAAACAATTTAAATACTTAAATCAGGTCTCCTCATCATGGACTGTGTTCCACTAGGTGCTGCTTGTACCTGATCCTCTCATGCCCAATCAGTTCCACTGTGGCTCGCACCATTAAGGAGCTCAGCTACTGAAGCCGGAATATATATGATCAGGAACACATCTGCCCCTAACAACCCACTCAAGCTGAGAGGGCTTTTCCTTAGGCACTCTTTCCTAACCCCATCCTGATAGAAGCCTTAAATTAACAGTCCTGCTCCTACATCTTTTCCAATCACTTGGTTGTGTCTACCCATGTATAACCTGTCCCTGAGAGCCCTTGGGGAGTCTGCATTATTTTAGAGAACTTAAATGTTTTTAAGTACTCTTTAGTTTGCAAAATTACTAATTTATTGTGTCACGTTAATGAACCATCCCAAAGCAGCTTTCCAAAAAGGAAAATGTTTCCAGAGAGTAGTTGATACACTGAACAGAATCTATTTAAAATTCACTCACATAAGACTTTGAAGACGTTAATCGGCTACATGACAATCTGGGTTTTCATATTTTAAACCTCAGAGCATCAGGGAAGTAGCCACTATTTAATCATTTCTCCAGAGGCATCCTGCTCTAGTGGCAAACGCAAGGACCAGGGAAGGAAAACAGGTTTTAAGTTGTACCTGACTCCAATTGATTGGTAATGGCTTCTTACAGTGCTGGGTAGAAAAGGATTCTGGGATGACATGGAAGAGAGAAGCAAAAGGGTATTCAAATTGATTAGCCATGTCTGTCACGCGCTCAGGAAAAGGCCATGGCAGTTTATGTGCCACAGATACGCAGCCTGCGTGGACTCTGGAGATAAAAAAAGTCCTAGGTTACAACCATGGCGTTCTAATTTTAAAGTTCTAGACCTTGTGTAACCAAAGCTTTCAGTTTCAGGTTCCTCATCAGTAAAGAAAGGAAGGACATACTTGCAGCTGTTTTATTCTCAAAAAGCAGAGGAGAGCAAGTTAAAACCAAAAACCCAACATACTTCTTTTTTTTTTAATATTTATTTATTTTTGAGAGAGAGACAGACAGAGGGTGAGTGGGGGAGGGGCAGAGAGAGGGGGAGACACAATCTGAAGCAGGCTTCAGGCTTCGACCTGTCAGCACAGAGCCCCACACCTGGCTGGAGCCCAGGAGCTCTGAGATCGTGAGGTGAGCCAAGGTCCTAAGCTTAATGATCTGAGCCAACCAGGTGCTCCTACCCAACATGCTTTTAAAGAAGTGTTTACTGGGGCCCCAGGGTGGCTCAGTGGGTTGAGCATCCGACATCGGCTCAGGTCATGATCTCACTGTTGGTGAGCTTGAGTCCCAAGTCGGGTTCTGTCCTGACAGCTCAGAGCCTGGAGCCTGCTTCGGATTCTGTGTTTCCCTCTCACTCTGCCCCTCCCCCGCTCACACTTTGTCTCTCTCTCTCAAAAATAAATGCTTAAAAATTAAAAAAAAAAAAAGTGTTTACTGTTTTTTTTTGTTTTATTTTGAGATCTTTTAAAGTACAATAAAAATACAGTTTTTTGTCCTAATATGAAACAAAGTTATTTTTAGTAATTGGGCACACACAGCAGTGCCCAAGCTCATTCTTGAGCCTCCTTACCACACAATAAGGCTAGCCATATAGAGCGCCTCGGAAAAGAACAAGGAGCACCATACTGTTGGACTTTCCCAGTAGCACCAGACCAGAATCCCTAGTGAGCTGGGTTCTCAGGGATCACATGCTTCAAGCCCAGGCCTAGGGCTTCCAGGACCCTGTGGTTGCTGCAAACAGAGATGGGGGGAGGGTGGCTGCTGCGGCCCAGTGGGCTGAGACTTTCCCCGGAAGAAAAAGCCCAGAGAAGACCAGCAAGGCCCATAAAAGGACCGGTTCTGTTGGCCATAACTGGGATCTCAGCCTTGAAAGTAAGTGTTCTCCAACTGTGTCTTGTGCTTCTAGTTAGGGAATCAAATTCCGACCTGGATTTATGGGGTGAGCAACCCTCTTGGAGAGCCTTGTGAGGATTTAACTACAGCAAAACCTTGGTTTGTGAGCATAATTCATTCTGGAAGCATGTTTGTAATCCAAAGCACTTGTATATGAAAGCGGATTCCAAGAACCATTGGCTCAGTTGTGATCATGTGACATTCAGCATCAGGCACTACCCGGATTGCAAGACATTGCTCATTTATCAAGTTAAAAATTTATTAGGAATGTTTGCTCATCTTGTGGAACATTTGCAGAACAAGTTACTGGCAATCCAAGGTTTCACTGTACATCTTCTTTTATTGTGGTTACTTAAAAGAAAAAAATTTTGTTGCAACCTCCTATAAAATCATATTTTACAAGTTATAAAATTGAAGACACAGAAGGCTGCCGCCAGTGAGTTAGGTATAGACACCAAATGTTTTGCTTCCTATCCTTTTGCTTTAGAGATGTGTGCAGACATATTTAGGTGTGAAGAAATATGTCTGGATTTTGCTTCAGAATAATGGAGTTATACATGATGTATGAAGGGTCATAAGTGATGTCTGTTGAAGCTGCATGGTAGTTCACACGATAGAAATTTTTCACAATACAACTTAATTTTTTTTGCCTAGTTTTTAAATTTTTTTCTCATTTTAAAATATTTTAAGTACATGAAAATTGAAAACTGCACAGATGAACATATGTTTTATTATAGTATCCCTATTATTTCAATTAGACCAAGACCTTAATTTAGTTGCCATTAGATTTATGAAGTGTCGAAAGCTTTTAAGAACATTTGCTTAAATGTAAATGCATCCTTTTTATTAATATTTGTTACTTACATGTAATGCCTTAAATATACTGCTAAACCTGTGCATAGAATATTATAAATTATGAAATAACAAATATTTTCAGATATCCAAATTGTTTTACATCACACTAATATAACTTAGGTTTTCAGTTTTAAGTAATGTTTTCATTATTGTAAGATACAGGTTCAGCAAGTACAGAACTAAAAATCCATTCTTTTCAGATTTAAAATGTTACAGTTAATTCTTCAGCTGATATATCTCAATGCATATTATTCATTTTCCCCTGTTAAAAGATAAACTGAGGCACATTAAAATTTACAAGAGTTGATCTGAGCAAACATTGATTAGAATCAGGCCGTGCCAAACAGATAGCGATTAAGGCCACTCTGCCAATAGGATTGAAGGGAAAGGTTTTTATAGAGAAAATGGGAAGCAAAGCAAGGAAATTATTCCATTGGCTGTAGCTTAAGTATTTGCTTTATTTGGAAAAGCCTGGGTGGCTGTTTGTGATTGGTTGTTCTTAAGTGTTTTGTTCTTAGCTTCCTGTGAATTAATTGTGGCTAAGGTTTTGCTTTGCTTACACAAGCTGCAAAGGCAGTAGAGCCAGATCAGTCGAATGGTCTTCTTATTTAATTACTTTAACAACTAATTTTGTTTCTAAAAGTTAGAGCTATATATTTATATTAGGCAAAGGATGTCTTTACTCAGTTTGCTACCTCTGCGTTCTGAGGACATCTTGCTAAAAATCTCTCTTAAGTATCTTGTAAAGTTGATTTGTTTATTCTTTGTAGTGGCAGCAGCTGGTAGATTTGAGAAGCAAAAAGGGTAATTACCAGTGACAGAGGAAAGAAAATTTAAACAGAAAATGACCACATTCCTTTCTTTGTAGTAGAAAAATAAGCCTTTCATAGAAAAGATTGTAGCTCTGTGAGTTGGTGTAAGAAACCCAAGGAACATGAACTAGTAATGTAATTAAATGTAGATACTATGCAAAAGTGTAAAGTGAAAAATAGTCAACCAGCTGTTTTGTCTATATGGTAGGGAAAAAAAGATGAGTTGAGGTTTCATTTATTTATTTTTTTGCATTTTCAGCTGAGTCAAATTTTCAACATTATATTAATTAGATATTTTGTTCTGTGGGGCACAATATTAGAAAACCTGCATAGTAATTTCAGAGGGGCAACCACATTAAAGTTCGCTAACTGTGGTTGTTGTTGGTTGGCTAATTGATTTAACATCAGGTAGTTTATCTTAAGTCTCAGGAGGAATATTTTTACAACTGAACAAGAAAGGCTTCCGGGGAGGAGGAGCCAAGATGGCAGAACAGCATGGAAGCTTTCTGTGTGTCTCTGTCCGTGAAATACAGCCAGACCAACACTAAACCATCCTACACACCTAGAAAACTGATTGGAGGATTAACACAACAATCTGCACAACCTGAACCACAGAATTTAGCAGGTATGCGGCGCAGAGAGGTGAATTTGGGCAGCCAGAGGCCGCAAAAGGTAGGGAAACACTTTTGCGGGTGGAGAGAGGACGGAGACTGGGGAGGGGGGGAGAATACGGGAAAAGCAGCCCTCCCTAAAAGTAGCTGGAGAGAGAGTGAAAAATTGGAAACAGCCACAGGGACTAAACTAAAAAGAGAGAAAGGAGAAAGGAAAGGGTTTAAATTCCATTAAGACTAAACAAGGGGAGCACAAAGGCTGCAACTCCACAGCTCAATACCTGGTGATGCTCTGGTGGGAAGGGCGAATCCCCAGGAGCAGAGTGGGGTCCGGGAGGCTCTCAGGCCACACGGGAAAAAACGGTTCCACTGCTGCAAGAACATTTGGTAGAGACTGTTGAAGCCACCTGGTCCCAGCAGACCCCAGAGAACTCCCACATTCGCTGGTGCTGGAACAAGGTCGTTAAGGGTGAAGCCTGGTGCCAGATGTGTGTTGTGATTTTCCATAATCCCTGAGATGCTGCTGCTGCATTGTCTCACGAACTTTTTCTGGGGCAGGCTGGCACCTGGCCACAGTCTTGGGGCACCGGCAGCAGTGGGGTCCAGCAAGCCTTCATGGGAGCAGCCGACATTAGGCCATTGCTCATTTGGTCACTGCTCAGTGAGACCCTCCTGCAGAGGGGTTGAACGGGTCAAAGCCGCACTCTTTTGGAAGTAAGAGGCCAGGGAAAACAGCCGCATCTGAGACAAAACCCAGGAGAGAGGTACTGCCTGGGGCCTGGTCACAGAGAGTGAAAAAGCGGGGAGTGGAGGAGAGCTGAAGACAGAGAACGGGTGCACGATTGCTGACTCAGGAGAACAGACTCAGGAGAACAGCTGCGTGGCGCCATTCTCACCAATCCCGCGCATGCACATATACACCTACGAGCACCGCGACAATCCACCCCAGTAGGCTAGCAGCGCCATCTAGTGGACAGCAGAGCTGTTACACTGAGCCCCACCCAATTGGGCCAACTTCGCTCTTCAAGAACACAAGTCTCACTCCCGGCTTAGTTTATGGGCGATAAGGAGCTACATAAACTGACTTCTAGGGGAAAACGAAGCAATTTCAGTCCTACTTCAATCTGTTAGCAGGTTCATTAATTCAATTTTCTTTCTTTTTTTTTCTTTTTTCTTTTTTATAATTATTTTCTTTTTCTTGAATACAGAAAGAGAAAAAATTCCTTTTTACTTTCAATTTTTATTAAAAATATTTTTCTTTAATTTTTATTACTATATTTTTTACTTTTGTGTAAATTTTTTCAAATTTTGTTTTACTTCCATCATTTTATTTTAGTCTACTTCAGTGTATTCACCTTTTCAAATTTTCAATTTCCTTTTTTTCTTTTTCTTTTTTTTCTTTTTCATTTCTTTTCTTTTTCTTGAATGCAGAAAGAGAAAAACTTTGTTTTCACTTTCAATTTCTATTAAAAATATTTTTATTTAATTTTTATTACTATATTTTTTTGCATTTATGTAAATTTTTTCAAATTCTATTTTACTTCCATCATTTTATTTTAGTCTACAACAGTGTGTTCACTTTTTCAAATTTTCAAACGATTTCTTTTTTCTTTTTCTCTTTTTCATTTCTTTTCTTTCTTCTTAAATACAGAAAAAGAAAAAAATTCATATTTATTTTTAATTTTTATTAAAAATATTTTTCTTTAATTTTTTTCTACTGTATTCTTTACCTTTGTGTATTTTTTCAAATTCTATTTTACCCCCATAATCTCATTTTAGTCTACTTCAGTGTATTCATTTTTTCAAATTCTCAATTTCCTTTTTTTTCTTCGCCCCCTTTGTTTCCCTAATTTGTCAAACCACTTTCAACACCCAGACCAAAACACACCTAGGATCTAGCATCATCTATTTGATTTTTGTGTGTGTGTATTTTTTATTTTTAATTTTAATATTTTTTTAATTTTAATTTTTTATTAATTTCAATTTTTCTACCTCATTAATTCCTTTTCTGCCTTCAAAATGACAAAACTAAGGAATTCACCCCAAAAGAAAGAGCACTAAGAAACGACAGCCAGGGATTTAACCAACACAGATACAAGCAAGATATCTGAACCAGAATTTAGAATCATGATAATAAGAATGCTAGCTGGAGCCTAAAATAGATTAGAATCCCTTTCTGCAGAGATAAAAGAAGTAAAAAATAGCCAGAGTGAAATTAAAAATGTTATAACTGATCTGCAATCACGGATGGATGCAGGGGCAGCAAGGATGGATGAGGCAGAACAGAGAATCAGTGATATAGAGGACAAACTTCTAGAGAATAATGAGGCAGAAAAAAAAAAAAAAGAGGGAGATTAAGGCAAAAGAGCATGATTTAAGAATTAGAGAAATCATGGGCGCCTGGGTGGCGCAGTCGGTTAAGCGTCCGACTTCAGCCAGGTCATGATCTCGCGGTCCGTGAGTTCGAGCCCCGCGTCAGGCTCTGGGCTGATGGCTTAGAGCCTGGAGCCTGTTTCCGATTCTGTGTCTCCCTCTCTCTATGCCCCTGCCCCGTTCATGCTCTGTCTCTCTCTGTCCCAAAAATAAATAAAAAACGTTGAAAAAAAAAAAATTAAAAAAAAAAAAAAAGAATTAGAGAAATCAGTGACTCACTAAAAAGGAACAACATGAGAATCATAGGGGTCCCAGAAGAGGAAGAGAGAGAAATAGGGGTAGAAGGTTATGTGAGAAACTCATAGCAGGAAACTTTCCTAACCTGAGGAAAGACACAGACATCAAAATCCAGGAAACACAGAGGACCCCCCATTAGATTCAACAAAAACTGACCATCAACAAGGCATATCATAGTCAAATTCACAAAATACTCAGGCAAGGAGAGAATCATGAAAGTAGTAAGGGAAAAAAAGTCCCTAACATACAAGGGAAGACACAGCAGGTTTGTAGAAGACCTATCCACAGAAACTTGGCAGGCCAGAAAGGAGTGGCAGCATATATTCAGTGTGCTGTATCAGAAAAATATGCAGCCAAAATTTTTTTTATCCAGCAAGTCTGTCATTCAAAATAGGAGATATAAAAAGTTTCCCAGACAAACAAAATTAAAGGAGTTTGTGACCACTAAGCCAGTCCTGCAAGAAATTTTAAAGGGGACTCTCTGAGGGGAGAAAAGATGAAAAAAAAAAAAAAAAAAAAAATATATATATATATATATACCAAAAGTAACAAAGATTAGAAAGGACCAGAGAACACCACCAGAAACTCCAACTCTACAAGCATCATAATGGCAATAAATTCATATCTTTCAGTACTCACTCTAAATGTCAATGGAATCAATGCTCCAATAAAAAGACATAGGGTAACAGAATGGATAAGAAAACAAGATCCATATGCATGCTGTTTACAAAAGACCCACTTTAGACCTAAAGACACCTTCAGATTGAAAATAAGGGGATGGAGAACCATCTATCACGCTAATGGTCAAAAAAAAAAAAAAAAAAAAAAAAAAAAAAGCCAGAGTAGCCATACTTATATCAGACAATCTAGACTTTAAAATAAAGACTGTATCAAGAGATGCAGAAGGGCATTATATCATAATCAAGAGGTCTATCCACCAAGAAGACCTAACAATTGTAAACATTTACGTGCCAAATGTGAGAGCATCCAAATATATAAATAAATTAATCACAAACATAAAGAAACTCATCAATAGTAATACCATAATAGTAGGAGACTTCAACACCCCACTCACAACAATGGACAGATCATCTAATCAAAAAATCAACAAGGAAACAATGACTTTGAATGACACACTGGACCAGATGGACTTAACAGATATATTCAGAACATTTCATCCTAAAGCAGTAGAGTATACATTCTTCTCCAGTGCACGTGGAACGTGCTCCAGATAGACCATATACAGGGACACAAATCAGCCCTAAGTAGGTACAAAAAGATCGAGATCATACCGTGTATATTTTCAGACCACAACCCTATGAAACTCAAAATCAACCACAAGAAAAAATTTGGAAAGGTAACAAACACTTAGAGACTGAAGAACATCTTACTAAACAATGAATGGGCTAACCAAGCATTAAAGAGGAAATTAAAAAGTATATGGAAGTCAATGAAAATGATAACACCACAACCCAAAACCTCTGGGACGCAGCAAAGGCGGTCATAAGAGGAAAGTATATAGCAATCCAGGCCTTCCTAAAGAAGAAAGAAAGATCTCAGATATACAACCTAACCTTACGCCTTAAGGAGCTGGAAAAAGAACAGCAAATAAAACCCAAAACGAGCAGAAGACAGGAAATAATAAAGATTAGAGCAGAAATTAATGCTATCGAAACCAAAAAAACAGAACAGATCAATGAAACCAGAAACTGGTTCTTTGAAAGAATTAACAAAATTGATAAACCACTAGCCAGTTTGATGAAAAAGAAAAAGGAAAGGAGCCAAATAAATAAAATCAAGAATGAAAGAGGAGCGATCACAACCAACACAACAGAAATAAAAACAATAATAAGAGAATATTATGAGCAATTATATGCCAATAAAATGGGTAATCTGGAAGAAATGGACAAATTCCTTGAAACATATACACTACCAAAACTGAAACAGGAAGAAGGAGAAAATTTGAACAGACCCATAACCAGTAAGGAAATCGAATTAGTAATCAAAAATCTGCCAAAAAACAAGAGTCCAGGGCCAGATGGCTTTTCAGAGGAACTCTACCAAACATTTAAGGAAGATTTAACACCTATTCTCCTGAAACTGTTCCAAAAAATAGAAATGGAAGAAAAACTTCCAAACTCTTTCTATGAAGCCAGCATTACCTTGATTCCAAAACCAGACAGAGACCACACTAAAAAGGAGAACTATAGACCAATTTCCCTGATGAACATGGATGCAAAAATCCTCCACAAGTTATTAGCCAACCAGATCCAATAATACATTAATAAAATTATTCACCACAACCAAGAGGGATTTACACCTGGGATGCAGGGCTGGTTCAATATCTGGAAAACAATTAACGTGATTCATCACATCAATAAAAGAAAGGACAAGAACCATACGATCCTCTCAATAGATGCAGAGAAAGCATTTGACAAAATACAGCATCCTTTCTTGATAAAAAACCCTCAAGAAAGTAGGCATAGAACGAGCATACCTCGAAATCATAAAAGCCATACATGAATGACCCAATGCTAATATCCTCAATGGGGAAAAACTGAGAGATTTCCCCCTAAGGTCAGGAACAAGACAGGGATGTCCACTCTCACCACTGTTATTCAACATAGTATTGGAAGTCTTAGCCTCTGCAATCAGACAACACAAAGAAATAAAAGGCATCCAAATTGGCCAGGAGGAGTTCAAACTTTCACTCTTTGGAGATGACATGATACTCTATATGGAAAACCCAAAAGATTCCACCAAAAACTGCTAGAACTGATTCATGAATTCAGCAAAGTTGCAGGATATAAAATCAAAGCACAGAAATCGGTTGCATTCCTATACACCAACAATGAAGTGACAGAAAGAGAAATCAGGTAATTGATCCAATTTACAGTTGCACAAAAAACCATAAAATACCTAGGAATAAATCTAACCAAAGAGGTGAAAAATCTATACACTGAACACTATAGAAAGCTTATGAAAGAAATTGAAGACACAAAAAAATGGAAAAAGATTCCATGCTCCTGGATAGGAAGAACAAATATTGTTAAAATGTCGACAGTATCCAAAGCAATCCACATATTCAATGAAATCCCTATCAAAATAACACGAGCATTTTTCACAGAGCTAGAACAAATAATCCTAAAATTTGTATGGAATCCAAAAAGACCCTAAATAGCCAAAGCAATCTTGAAAAAGAAAACCAAAGCAGGAGGCATCACAATCCCAGACTTCAAACTGTAATCATCAAGACAGTATGGTACTGGCACAAGAACACACTCTAAGATCAATGGAACAGAATAGAGAACCCAGAAATGGACCCACAAACGTATGGCCAACTAATCTTTGACAAAGCAGGAAAGAATATCCAATGGAATAAAGACAGTCTCTTCAGCAAGTGGTGCTGGGAAAACTGGACAGTGACATGCAGAAGAATGAACCTGGACCACTTTCTTACACCAGACACAAAAATAAACTCAAAATGGATGAAAGAGCTCAATATAAGACAGGAAGCCATCAAAATCCTTGAGGAGAAAGCAGGCAAAAACCTCTTTGATCTTGGCTGCAGCAACTTCTTACTCAACACATCTCTGGAGGCAAGGGAAACAAAAGCAAAAATAAACTATTGGGACCTCATCAAAATAAAACTTCTGCATAGCGAAGGAAACAATCAGCAAAACTAAAAGGCAACCGACAGAATGGGAGAAGATATTTGCAAGTGACATATCAGATGAAATCTCCAAAGAACTTATCAAACTCAATACCCAAAAAACAAATAATCCAGTGAAGAAATGGGCAAAAGACATGAATAGACACTTCTCCAAGGAAGACATCCAGATGGCCAACTGACACATGAAAAAATGCTCAACATCACTCATCATCAGGGACACAAATCAAAACCACCATGAGATACCACCTTACACCTGTCAGAATGGCTAACATTAACAACTCAGGCAACAGCAGATGTTGGAGAGGATGCAGAGAAAGAGGATCTCTTTTGCATTGTTGGTGGGAATGCAAGCTGGTGCAGCCACTCTGGAAAACAGTATGGAGATTCCTCAAAAAACTAAAAATAGAACTACCCTATGACCCAGCAATTGCACTACTAGGCATCTATCCACGGGATACAGGTGTGCTGTTTAGAAGGGACACATGTACCCCCATGTTTATAGCAGCACTATCAACAATAGCCAAAGTATGGAAAGAGCCCAAATGTCCATCAATGGATGAATGGATAAAGAAGAAGTGGTATATATATACAATGGAGTATTACTCAGCAATCAAAAAGAATGAAATCTTGCCATTTGCAACTATGTGGATGGATCTGGAGGGTATTAGGCTAAGTGAAATTAGAGAAAGACAAAAATCATATGACTTCACCCATATGAGGACTTTAAGAGACAAAACAGATGAACATAAGGGAAGGAAACAAAAATAATATAAAAACAGGGAGAGGGACAAAATAGAAGAGACTCATAAATGTGGAGAACAACCAGAGGGTTACTGGAGGGGTTGTGGGAGGGAGGATGGGCTGAATGGGTAAGGGGCACTAAGGAATCTACTCCTGAAATCATTGTTGCAGTATATGCTAACTAATTTGGATGTAAATTTTAAAAAATAAAAAATTAAATTAAAAAAATGAATAAAAATTAAAAAAGGCTTCCTTAGGAAGGTATATCCTTACGAGTTAATCAATTTTTAAAGCAAGCACTTCTTTTTTTCTTTCTATGTGGCACAGAATTTTAAATACTGAAAGCAAATTAGAAGATATAAACTGAGTTCATAGGTAAAATACAATTTCTTTTCAATTGAATGCATAAAAGGCAAAGGGAAAATTCTACACTTGATATATATCTCTTTAGTTATTTACTACATCATTCAACTCAGTGACTTTTCATTTATTGCTGCCTTCACTTAACTACTTCATTAAGAAAAATACTTCTAGGGCACCTGGGTGGCTCAGTCAGTTAAGTGTTTGACTTCGGCTCAGGTCATGGTCTCAGGGTTCATGGGTTCGAGCCTTGTGTCAAGCTCTGTGCTGACAGCTCAGAGCCTGCAGCCTGCTTCAGATTCTGTGTCTCCCTCTTTCTCTGCCCCTCCCCTCTGTCTCTGTCCCTGTCTCTCAAAAATGAATGTGTTAAAAAAAATTAAAAGAAAAAAGAAAAATACTTCCATGTAGAACTCAAAATTTTCCTCAAAAACATCAGCACTAGAAATCTAGAGACACCAAAAAGGGTTAAAAATTCTGAAGGAAAAATTTTATGTTTTATCTTACAATCTTGCACATTTTGCATTCTGCATCACGGAAACTCAAATTTGTTAAAAAAAAAAAAAAGATATTTTAATGATTTACTGGGAGACAAGGGATAAGAATCCACAAGAAATTCCTACCCAGATATAGAGGAGTGTTAAGTATGCTCAGTTTCTCTGGATGTAGGGTGCCTAGATTCAAGTCTCATTCTTCTTCCTACTGGTGTTCTTGACCAAGTTCCTTAGCCTTTCTATGCCTTAGTTTCATTATCTCAGAAATGGGAAGATCAATACCTCTTGAAGATTCAGTGTGAGAATTAAAAGCAAAAACATTTGTAGACTTCTTACACCAGTGACTGAACACATGATAAATATTGGGAAAACTTCGTTATTATTTGTACTGGCCCTCACATATAAGAAAATTTAAACTGTAAAGAGTTAACTGCCTATTGGGTATAGCATCCTTACACATTCTCTTTTCTGTTTTCATGTTACAATACTTTGAGGAACAGCACCCTTATAAATATAAGAATGAAACCACCTTTCAAAAATCAGCCCTTCGGGATATATTTATTAAGCATTTATCAAATATTCTATTAGACACCAGGAATACCTAGAATGCTAAAGAGGGTAGAATGTAATATTTTCTAGCTATTACTGGAATTTTGATAATCACAAATGCTATGCATTTTATGTTAATTCAGATTTTGCTAGTTTAAAATAGTATAAAATATTCATGAAATCATGTTTTATGAACCAAATTTTCAAAAGAATAATGCAAATGCTTATTTGCATTTATTTCAATGAGATACTTAGTCTTGGATTAGGTGACTTCACATAACACAGTGTCTTCAAGAATGCACGCTTCCCATAAAATTTTTATAGACTTACTATTTTTTTTCTTTGGCTAGGAAGTACAGTTACTTCTTTTAATAACAGACTGAAAGGTTTTCTAGTCAGTGGTTACCCTCTTTTGTCAAAAGACGTTAAAGAAAAACATTGATTAAAACATAACATACACATAGAAAAGTACACAAAGCAGAAGACTACATGTACTGTGATGAATTCATAAAAATTTAGAAAAAAATATAATTTAGGAAAATTCATGAATTTTTATATGTTCATCACACTATTTTAATCACCATACATGTCAGAATCAACATATTACCAGGAAATTAAGAAAACTTATCTTTTGCTTCCTGCCAGTGACTACCCACTACAAGGGTAACTTCTATCCTGACTTCAAACACTATTGATTGATTAGTTTTGCTTGTTTTTGTACTGTATATAAAAGAGCCATTCAGCATATATTCTTTTGTGTCTAACCCATTTCATGCACTATTATGTTTGATTTTTTTTCCTTCACACAAATGTATATGGGAATTCCCACTGGGATTGCAAATAAATATTGTATGTTTTCCATATGCTAGAGGCTGTATAACTACATTTAATGCATAATCTCATTTAATTACATTAAACTGAAAAATAGGTGGTGCTATTACTTGAATTTTATTGATATGAACTCTAAGCCTTAGAGGAGTGAGTACCCTATTTTCCCAGGATGTACATTTGT
This sequence comes from Puma concolor, assembly GCF_028749965.1. Classification (NCBI taxonomy): domain Eukaryota; kingdom Metazoa; phylum Chordata; class Mammalia; order Carnivora; family Felidae; genus Puma; species Puma concolor. The sequence continues at coordinate 48,405,893 of NC_141684.1, forward strand.
AAGTAATAAAACTGAGAGTCTAAACTCAAATCTGTCTAAATTCTAAGCCCAGAGAATCCTCAAACATCGTTATAGTTCTCATGTTAGAAATGTTATTTCACCAAGACCTTAGTTCATGTATGGGATACTTGATTTGGGGGAAGAGCCAATTTTACAATCTTAGGTTGCTGATAAACATGTTGGAAATGTATAAGGTAGTATTAACTAGAACAATTAATGGTGTGGCATGACATTTTATAAATCTGTAAAAGGAGCTACTTTTTTTCCCCTCTGCAGTTAAATAACCTAGGTATTAGTTACAATGTGATGAGTAATAACAGAATTTTTCTTTTCTTTTTTTTTAATGTTTTTATTTTATTTTTAAGATAGAAAGAGTGAGCAGGGGAGGCGCAGAGAGGAGGGACAGAGGATCTGAAGCAGGCTAGGTGCTCACAGCACAGAGCCTGATGTGGGGCTTAAACTCAGGAACCAAACCATGAGATCATGGCCTAAGCTGAAGTCAGACGCTTACCTGACTGAGCCGCCTGGGAACCCCCTAACAGAATTTTTCAATTTCAAAATCAGAAGTTACACGAAAATATGTCAGATATTCAGGAAAAACTCATTCATTGCAGCTCTCTCCTTGGCTTTGCAAATAGTTGCTATAATTCATATTCTGAGCAAATTCTAGATAAAATTCAACATATAATAGTAGGATTTTTTTTGTGTGTGTCTTAAATACATAACAAACATTCAACTTCCCTTAAGCTAAAAGATCAAATATTTGGTAGCAAGAATTAAAAATAAATCAATATTTTAAAGTAATAAAAAAGAGGATCCTTTTTCAAAGAATGGTTCATATAACAAGCTTTTAATAAGTACCTACTAACAAATTATTGGAAAACCAAAGAAAACTATAATCTGAAACTTTTTTCACCTTTACTTTTCTACTTTTAGAAATTCCATTTCTAAAGGTCATGGATTCTCTAAGTATATATACTTTTTGACTGGAGGAAATAAAACTAAGTGTTCTGTTTTAAGGGTTTAAAAAAAAAAGGAACTTGTGAAAAAGACTGACATTTTCCATCCAAAGTAGATGCTCTTCTTTGTCCATACTAATATAATTCCAAGGTGAGCGTATGACTTCCTAGCCAAACACTGCATTCCCCGGCATCCTTTGTATGTAGTTTTGGCTTTGTTACTAAATTTTGACCAGTGATATCTGTGACAGGAAATAGTATGAGCCACTTCTCAATTATGTTAAAGAAACATATTTTTTTTCTTTTTTCTTCTTTGTCCATGCTCTTTTCTGAAATGTGAATACAATATTGAGCCAGCTTATACTATGTGGGAAAAGACAACCCACTAGGAAAGGTGGAACAACAATCTAGAAAGATCTTGGGTCTCTCTGTGCTCTGGTAAAGTAGATCTGCTTTAGTAGCCCTGGACAGCCTATATCTAGATTCTTATTAAGAAAGAACATTTTGTCTTATTTAAGCACTTTTGAGTCTCTGTTATAAACAGCTGAAATATATATTAACCACAAAATTTGGCAGCTGAAAGTGATGTCATGACATACATATCTTGAAATGTGTAATATTTATTGGCTAAATTGTCAGTAAGTGGGCAGGGAAGACACAGATATACCTGGCTGAAAAAGCTGGAATGTTGTTAAAAAGTATTTGGTAGAATTTTGCTTCTAATATCTTGGATCTTGAAAACTAGACCAAATGCTGACTGGTACTACAACTCTAGGGAAATAGTTGAAAAGAAAAGTCCTGAATGCCAATATAAATTGGTACGTAATGATACTTTTAACAAATTCTGTAAAGGAAAAAATGAACTCAGGCTATTGCTAATCAACTTACAAGGAGAAATTTGAACATATACAGTGAGGATGAGGGGCATTCTCTACCTACACCCAGCAATCCAAGTTGGCTGAGTGGTAACTAGGAGCCTTGAAAATTAAACAAAAAAGAAAAACTGCTTTTCTACTTAACCTAAAACATTTATGTGAGGTGCCTCTGAAGCTGGCAAGAGATATGCCCCCCAAGTACTTCTCAAACACTTCCAATTTAAGATTTTTAGGCCAGAGAAAGGAAGCTGTCATAGTGGTAGAAATCTTATTAAGGGGATTATCTCTCTCACCTAAACCTATTATCTAGATTGCTTTAAGATGGTCTCTATTACGTTAAGAAGAGGGATGAGCAGAGACACTAGTGAATAAAAAAAGGTAAAGTCTTTAGGTTTAAAAAATATAGATAAATGAGAATTTTGGTGTTGGTTACATGAATGTGGAATTTGTTGTAAGCAAATATCCTAGAAATCTGTTATGTTTCTCGAGGGCTGTATTGACAAAGAAACTTCAAGCATCCATGCCAGAGCATGTGAGCTAGATAATAATGCCCATGTCCTCAGAAGAGCAGTAGCAAGAATAGGGCTGGGAAAGTTTTTTTCAGCCACCAAGAAGGGCCAGCTGTCCATTGTTCACTTTAGATGTAGTCATTAGGGATAAGGGACAGGAAGAACCTTCCAGAGGAAAATTCAGGGACAAATGGAGGACCATGTGTAAGGGTGATCCTCCAAGAGAACAGAATTAGGACTTTTGAGATGGAACAAACAGGAACTTACTTCACTGCCAAGGCAGGGACATATTTACAATTTCCAAAGAGTACGATTTGATACTTATAAATGGACATGGGTCTGTTGTGTATTTTCCATTCCCCCTTTTTCTGAATATAATTTTTAGTGACATTATCTTGTTTTGACTCCACAGTTATATATAAGTTATAAGGTGTGTGTGTGTGTGTGTGTGTGTGTGTGTGTGTGTGTGTGTGTGTTGGGGGGAGATTTAGATAACTTGTTTTTTGACTTAGAGGCCATCAGTCCCTCCTCCTCTACAAGGCTATCTGGACCTCATAAAGGTGAATGTATGTCATCATGATTCTATAGTTTGAGTTAAGTGCATTAACTCACTGGACATGTAGAATTCCATCATTTGGAAAACAGGTATGCTCTATGTGTACAAAGAAATGCACACAGAGATTTAGGTGATCAAAAGGGCCACCAGTAGAAAGACAACTAATTTCCCAGTCTTGGATTACTCTTCCATAATATCATTTGTTATAAAAATCAAGCCATTTCTTCAGTCATAGATTATATTCCCCAGGCTCCTGTGAAATCATGCCTATCTTTTACTAGTAATTTTTACTAAATTTTACTAACTTTAGCAATGGTGTGTAAAGATGTAGTGTGTTCCACTTTTAGGTTATACCCTTAAAAGAAAAGGGCATACCCTCCTTACCCTGTTCCTTCATCCAGCTTCCTGAAACATGAACTTGACGATGGGTTATCTCAGGTCATGTGCACAAAGAGACTACCTTAGGGTACCGATGCTACCTCTGGCCTGAGTTGCTGGCTGCCATATAAATCCTAGACCACCATCTTTTCTCCTAAGGGAAATAAACTACTGTCTTGTTTAATTCATTTTAATTTGATGGTGAACCACAAAATACTGATTTGCCACAAAACGGTTTCAAGTGTGCCAAGAAAATCTTCTCCTCAGCCCTTAGAATAGTCAGGCGGAGCCTGAAGCTGCTAGAACCATTAGGCTAGTTATCATCTTCTCAAAAGATCTTTTTTAAAAAAATACTGAAGTATAACTGACAAACAGTGTTATGTTAGTTTCATGTGTACAACATTCTGATTCAATAGTTCCATACGTTACTCAATTCTCAGCAAGGTAAGTGTAGTCACCATCTGTCACCATATAACATTATAATATTATTGACTATATTCCCTCTGCTGTACTTCCTTGTTTAATGCTTTTCTATGTACGTCATTACGTTAGAAACATTTGGAAGTACTGCCCTAATCAATACAGAGTCCTGTTATTTTAGGTTATGGGTAGCCTGCTGCACTGAAATCTCGAGAATGTCCAATGGAACAACAAGAAATACAACACAGAAGTAACTAGTCTAGGGATGCTTGACTGACTCAGTAGGAAGAGAATGGGACTCTTGATCTTGGGGTTATAAGTTCGAGCCCCACATTGGATGTAGAGTTTACTTAAAACCTTAAAAAACAGAAAGATGAATAAGCAAGTGTCAGACTGGGAGAAAATACTTGCAAATCTATCTGACAAAAGTATGAAATCCAGAATTATATAAGGAATCTCTGTAAATCAACAATAAAAGAACAACGTAATTTAAAAAGGAAAAAGAAAGAAAGAAAGAAAGAAAGAAAGAAAGAAAGAAAGAAGAAAAAGAAAGAAACTAGTCTTTGTAACTGGTGGCAAGCAGAATTTCGTTTTATGCTAATCTGATATGGCTCTCATCTGTAAGCCTTTAGTCTGAGAAAGTGTAAAATCAGCGTGCAGCTCTGGCCTGCATTCACCTGGTGTCCTGCTCAATTCATCTAGATTACTGAAAGGATCCAGGATGGGTGTGCCTATGTAAGAAACAGGAAGGCATCAGGGATCTGCATGCACTGACTCCACTACATATGCTTCATTGCCTGTGTTCTTAGCCCGACTTCCTAGCCAAAGCAATAAATCCCCCATGTGAAAGTAATCCCAGAAAATTCCAAGTTGTCATTTTTGCCTATCCTCAACAGACCTCAGCCTCGGTGGTCTGGCCTAGAATCCCTATTATTCTTTAGAATAATTTCATAGAAGCTTAATGTAAAAAATAAGCCTAGAGGGTAAAGTAGATCATGCCATTAACATTAACAAGAGTTGTAGATAAGCAATCCCTTGCAAAAATATTTAATATAACTCTTTGGACCACAAGCATGAGAAAATTTCCAGTTGCCTTTTGAATTTATACAGGATCAGAGATTCTTGGAGTCAGTCATAAACAAAGCTGATTTAATGACTCCTTGTTTGGAACACTAAACTATTCACAGATGTTAAGAAATAAAGTAAAAATGGGTTGGCAACTTGGATGATGAGGCCCTAGAGCCTCCACCCACCTAGTCACCTCCTCAAGGGAATGATAACTCAAAGTGTTACTTTTGACCACCCCATGCTTGCTAAGTCTCAGAGGTCTCCATTCATCTATGACTAATGGTTTCTTTTCTGTCTGGCGTTTAAATGTGAAACATTTTGAAGAGGACCACACCTTCCCTGTAGGCCTTTATTAATAGGAGGGGGAAAAAAATCAGTGTTCCTTCCAGCTGGGCAAGTGGGAAGTAGACTATAGAAGTAAATTATCTAATGACAGATTAAGTAATGTTATAGGACGTGGAACCAGAATACTCCTTTTCTGGAGCTGTCCATCTGACTCTAACCAATATTTATCTTCTTTTCTAAATAAAATCTTGACTGTGGCTTTTGCCATATGGCCAAATGTATGGTGTATGACATATGATGTAAGAGAAACCAAACATAGGCTAACCATTGACCTAGGATCTGTTGTCCAGACTGGAAAGGATAAAATAGGTCAATAGATCTCTTTTAAGAATCTGAAGGAAGAAGCAAATGAACTCCTTAACAATAGGAATTAAAGAAGCAAGGTCATGGTACAAACGGAGACCACTTCTTTGCCTAACAAACTCTTATCATACAAATTTCAGCATAAACTTGACTTTATGAGGAGGTCTTCCTTTACCTTTAGACTAGATTAAATCTCCTTGCCTGCAGTGTAATGAACTTGTCCTGCTTATACTCATCATAGTGACATATTTAAGGTCTTTTCCTTCTCATACTATAATACATGTGATTGCTCAAATGAGAAACCTGGTCATTCATGAACCCTCCCTCTCCTTTATTCCTCAAATGCAAACTATCAGTAAGCCCTGTAGTTTGTACTTCCAAAATATATTTCAAATCTGACTACTTTTTTCCCCATATCAATTGCCAGCATCTTACCCAATTTACCAAATTCTATCCACTAAACAACAAAAGCCTCCAACAGTCTAAGTGGTTTCCAATTTCTACTTTCACCTCCTTTCTATCCACTTTTTTACAAAGCTAACTGGATGATCTTTGTAAATTGTTCCAAATCACTTACTTACCTAAAATGATTCAGAAGCTTTCTGTTGTGCTTAGGAAAAAAATCCAAATTCTTTGACATAGACTATAAAGCATTCATGATCTTTTGCCTGCCTAGCCCTTGTAAAAAAACAAAATTCAGCTGAGTAAATTTGAAGATCTAATTGGCTTTTTTCAGCATTTCATGAATTGGGCAGCATCCCATCTAGCAAGTAGAGAGGAGCTAAAAGGAGCTGTACAAAACGAAATGGCTTTATAGACAGCAAGGGAGGAAAAAGCAAGCTTTCTAAGAAAGAGTGGATTGTTTCAGACTATGTCACCTATCTTTGGAGGAAGTTTGGGGTCTTTCATGCAGATTATCTCACTAGTGTTGGCCAGAAAGCTTCAGATTGACTGGTTAAAGGTCACATTCCTGGGAGAGGCAGAAACTTCAGTTAAGTCTTGGTTTGCTGTCCTGTGGGCAAGTGACTCCATTTTGGTTCCACTGTCTCTTGTTTAATATCCTGAAACCTCCTCTCATGCCACCACTCCCCTCACTCACTTGACTTCCCTTTCACCCCCTACTTTTCAGTTCTTCAAATGTACTAAGCTCTGTTCCACTTCAAAGCCATTATCAGAGCATCTTCTTGGCTATTCTCAGTTTTCAGAGAGCATGTCCTCAAAGGGTCTTCCTTACTGTCTGTTCTAAAAAAACCTTTTCTTGTTATTCCCCCTTAAAACAACTTTTAAAGTATTTCTCACATTTTGATAGCATGTATTTATTTTTCTAATTACTTTTCTCTCCCTGTGAACTGCCAGGTCCTTGTGGACAGGGGTCATATCTGCTTGGTTTAGCACACAGGATAGTGCTTAACTCATAATAGGTATCCAGTGCTTCTGTGCTGGATTAATTGGAGTGTAAACAAAGAATATTGGTTTGATGAATGAGGACAGATAGAAAGGAGATAGAAGGATAGGCAGATAGCCCTTCTGAGAGGGATAAGGCAATTGATTCTTGATATGAAGTGTTGGGGTTTGGGAGCAAATGGTCAAGAAAGAATTCTTGAGATATCTTTGGTACAGAAAGGTGGTTTTATTAAAGCACAGGGACAAGACCCGTGAGCAGAAAGAGCTGCACTGGAGTTGTGAGGAGTGACTGATTATATACTTTCAAGTTGGGAGAGGGGTAGGGGATAGAGTGAGTCTCTAAGGAATTTGGAAGCAAGGTTTCCAGGAACTTGAGGGTCTGGCTGTCATTAGGAAAAAGTCATTTACCACTGTCTTAGTAAAACCTGAGTCATGAGACCCTTCAGATGTATATTGGTGGGCCACATGCTTGGAGGATGATTGCTGTATCTTGGGTGGTAGAGATAAAGGAAATTTCCAAAAGGATTTTTACAGGATCCTGGAGGTCAGGCTAATGTCAAGCTAAGGTTGCCTTTGCCTCTAACAAAGAATTAACATGGAGGCAGCTAATCTCTTTGAGGAAGATCACTCTGCCTGTCTCAAGTACTTGTCAATGGGCTATAAATTATAAGGAAGTTTAATTTTTTTCTTTTGCCTTTGTTCTCCATATCAGTTCTTAGAGTTGCAGTGATTTGCAAAAGTCCCAGTTTTGTTCAACTTGTATCCTTTCAAAAGGAAGAAAATAAAACCAACAAAAATCTCTTTGAGTAATGAGTGATAATATATATGTGCCGCTTTGTTCTTTAGAATTAAAAAAAAAACTAGAATAGTATATTATGCTAAAGTGAATCTCTTTAACAGTATTGAAGAAGGAAAGAATGTATTTGCTGAAAACATAATTTGGCATTCCAAAGGAGAAAGGGATACCACTATCTTAGGTTATTTTTTAGATTATTTTTATCCATTTGTTGGCAGTTAACTTGTTGATTATCTGTCCCTCCCTGTTGAATGTCAGCTTCCTGATGGCAAGGCAAATCTTTTGCCTTTATTGTTCATTGGTATATCTCCAGCACCCCTAAAAAATAATAATTTTAATGTATAAAGAATATATGGATTTAAAAATTGCTGTTGAAGAGTAGCAGAGGATGTTGCTTGTGCAGAGAAATACAAATAACATTTAGGAGCTTGCCATATAAATTAGAACATATATCTCTTGGGGTTAGTTCCTGGCTCTTGGATACACTTTTGTCCAGGGACAAATTTGTTAAAATGATGAAACTTGCCTTATAAGTGAAACTTGTGTATTTCAACCACTGTTAAGGGAAAGAACTGAACATCTATTGTCCTAAATAGCAATTCTACTAGAAATATTGCAGTAGAAACCTTGTATTTGGGGAAGGATAATGTAATCAAGGCTCTTTACCAAAAAGATTACAGGATTCAGAAGGCAATTTCCTGGGTAGTACAACTTACATTCATTCCTGTTTTTGACTTATCCATCAAAAGAAATATCTTCTAGAAGTCTGAGAAGATTAGTTCTCTAATTCAAATGACCTAAATGTTTGGCTACCTTAAATCTACACTAAGGATGCCATCATATTTATGCAGCAGATTTACAAGGATGCCATATGTGGTTAAGTGTTTCTCAACAAAGTAGTTCCTTGAATACTGCCTTCATACATACTTGTTAATTCATTTAACACTTATCTATCATCAGTGATTGGGAAATTTTACAGAAATGAGTATCCACTGCATGAACCAATTATTTACAGTCCCTGTAGAGGTCCAATGAATGGACTAGATCATGCATTCTCAGCCTTAAGTTTACATTAGCATTGTCTGGGCAGTGTAAAAATGATCTATCTCTTGATTCCACCAAAGGAGAGCTCATTCCAATTAAATTTAAATTTCTGGTCAAAGGATCAGATACGGATTTTTTTTAAAGCTCCCATGAATAGCTGGGATTGCTGGATGAATTACTATTATTTGTTAATGAAGCAGCCATTCTTTCTTCATGCTCTTCTGAGTTGAGTTAATGTTCACTGAGCACAAAATGGGCCAGCGTAAGTGTCTGCCATTTTCTCCATTTGAGGCCATGACTACTAGGAGATTTTGCCTTTTTCACTTCTTTTCAGTCGACTTTGTATTAGCCTTGTTTGATTTGTAAATATCCTTTTCAGTAGAGAATAGATAGCAAGATGTTTTTCAGGTCTCTACATCCAGCTGTGTTGTCTGATAGGAAAACTTGTGGTAGAACTAGACACAGTCAATACTGGCTTCTTCTACACATAACTGAGAATCCAGTCAAACTCCACAAATCACTTATACATAATATGTCACCTTGAGTTTCCACAGATGAAAATAGTCTAATGAGTGAAATATTTCTTTTATTAAAAGACTGGTCTGACAAATTAAGAATCTAGCATTTTACAGAGTGAGAAAGTTGAGTACTAGTGGCCAGGATAAATAGACGCTTCAGGATATTTTCTTTCCATTTTATTGTTAAATTCCTTCTCGGGTCCATCTTGTCATAGTTTATCTATTACGGTATGTATCCCCAACATGATGAAACATTCCATAGTCGTGTGATTTTCAGCCGAAATGTTGCATAGAGACAGAAAATGAGACCTTTTCCCCCGGTTGTGTGAGTGGCGATATTAGACATTATCGGAAATGAGTGGAGTGTGTTAGAGTAAAGACAAGACAAAGACTGCCAGGAAAGCCATGTCAGTTCACGGTATTAATCTTGTCCTAAATGGCATTGAGCATGTGCCAGCATCTCTGGAACAAAGCCATTTATGTGGAAGCCAAGGAGAGGAAGAGCAGGTGGCCGGCAGAGGAGTCCAGCACTCACAAAGCTGCCCCTGTTCAGTGGCCCAGCCTTGAAAAGCTGCCCTGCTGGCAGAACTGAGTGAATGAATCCCAATGTGATTGACACACTGTGAGTGTCATGGGTGCTTCTGAGTCATGATTAGCATGCGCATGGAACCAGGAAATTGAAATGAATTGCCATAATCTTTGTACCTTTGTACACCAGCTCAAAATGCCAGTCTGTTAAAAGTCATTTCTTCTTTTCCAGTTAACTATATTTGGAGTAGATGGTTCACAATGCACATTTGGCCTGACAAATTAATGGGACTTCACCAATTCACTGGGCATAGTTGTTCTTTAGGGAAAAGAAATTAAGAAAGCAACAGCTAAGCGGATATTCAATCATGGCAGTTTTCTTTTAGTTGAGATCCCCATTAAAAGGAAATCTACTAATCCAATTCAGTATGGGTTAGTAAAAACATCCATTGGCTGTATTTTTATAGCATTAATTATTCTTTTTTGTATCTTGGCCAAATTCATGAATCATCTCTACTAATCATCATCTCCATGATGCCTAGTTTCTCTTTTCTAGCAAAAACCTTGGTGGACAATTTACATGGGCCTAGGAATAATGATGGAAGCATCATGAAAATTTCCAGAAACTAGAATGTATAAGCAAGAAATTTAAAGAAAAGTCACATACGCTCTGTGGACCCAGAGATATTAGATGATGACTTTGCTGCATGCAGTATTATCAGTTCCCATGAGGTTTAATATGCTGCTATTGAACATAACTTTTGAACAGAACAGGGTTGCTTGGTAAATAAATGTCTGTTTCACAAACAACACAGGAATAGGCACACAGATGGCTCTGGCCTTGCTTATCTTTCCCTTTATCTCTGGAACCTCCTAGGGCTGCTCAATGGGTGTCAGTATGTGAAAAACAACCAATTGCGCTGATAAAAATAATTTAAAAATAAATAAATAAATAAATAAATAAATAAATAAATAAATAAGACTGCAGTTTGGGAATAGGTGGTGATGATGATGATGATGATGATGATGATGATGGTGGTGGTGATGATTTGATTTGAAAAGCAGTAAGTATTTATGGTTCTAAGCCTAGGGGAAAGGTAGATATCCTGGCTCAATTAAAGATGATACTTGGTGCTCTTATCCAAGATTTGTCTCTGTCCTTGTATATGTTTTCCCCCTGTGTTGTACTATAAGTCTCTGAAAATCTGTCAATTAAAAATATTTTTGTGTACCTCTTTGTCCTCTTAATTGTGTAAATACAAATAGGATGAAGGAGCTAAGGGCCATTCATAGAGTCACGTAATTCAGTTCAGTAAATGAAGTCCTTTGTAATTCCTGGTTGCAACCAACTCTTGGAAAGAGTGAGGGATTTTATTAGGGTGAGATCATTTTGAACTATTGGGGGATACATCAGACTTTGGGGAGGTACTTCTTTGGGAATCTTTAGTGGGAGGCTTAATGCAGCACCAAGGCTCTGGATATTTGAGAATTAGAGAACAGGGCATAGAGGAAGTTAGGAAGGGATACAAAGAGAAATGCAGAAAAAATGTTATTAAAAAAAAAAAAATATATATATATATATATATATATTGTTTTTGTACACAATAGATCAGGCTTCCAGAGGTACATAATTTTGAAATGGCTTCAACAGGTCTTATTACCCGAAATGAAGAGGAAATTTTCTCACTTTTTTATTGCCTTCTTTTTTTCAGTATCTCTTCCCTTTTTTTCTCTTTTCTTGAGTTTCCTCCTTGTTAACAAAAAGACCATTTGTTGAGAGCCTAGCTTCAGAAGATATGTAAAAAAGCACATATTAAAGAGAATTATAGGAGTGCCTGGCTGGTTCAGTCAGTTGAGCATCCGACTCTTGGTTTTGGCTCAGGTCATGAATTTGTGGTGCTGGGAGTGAGCCCTTCATAGGGCTCAGTGCTGGGCATGGGGCCTGCTTAAGATTCTCTCTCTTCCCACCCCTCTGCCCCTCCCCTGTGCATGATCTTTCTCTCTCTATGGAAAAAAAAATTTTTGTGTGTGAAATGTTGATGTGAAGGTTATAGTGACAATGGCAAAAAAATGATATTAACATCAGGGTGTTAGTAAATCAATTCCAAGAATTTATCTTCCTAGATGAACCTTCTGATGTGAGAAAGGGTCTTTGTCTCTGCTTGAGACATCAGACACTGTGCTAGGGAGTTTACCAGCCTTGTTCGTTTAACCTTTAAAATAACCCTGTCGCAGGAGACAGAAGATCACAGATGTAAAGGAAATGGCCCAGGGTGACATAATGAAAAGTATTTTACCTAGAATTGAACATTATTCTAATGATTATGCATAACATTGTTTATGTGGGAAAATGTGACCTTACAAATAACATTTAAAAGTACAGTCTGATTATATATTGGGGATAACCTGCAACAAAACTGTTTTAAAAAAGGAGAAAAAATACTTTGAATCAATATTATATAATTTAGAACAACAAACTTTGTCACTTCCCTGCTTTTGAGAAAAGCATTTGCAACAAAGTAATATGATTTTGAAAGTTTATGTGCAGTTGTTCAGGTTGATCACTGTACAAAGGCAACTTGCTGAGGGGATGAGTGGAGTTAAGGTCCATCTTGTATTCATCCATTAGGCCTTAAGTTTAGAGTGTACTGTTTTCTAATTGTTCTCTCTCCCCAAAAAGAGACACATGTTTTTGATTTTTTTTTTCATTTTAAAAGGAGTTCCTTCTTCTATTTTTACAAGGGTGGGCAGTGCCTCTTTCCATGATTCTTTTCTCTCTTGATAGCAAAACTATATGTTATTGTGATAGCAGAGGGCTCAGTAAGAAAGTCCGCCAAACAGTGTCAACCCGATCTTAATATGAAACAGTTTTAAATGAAACAGTTTTAAAAGTTTAATCATGACACTGCCTATTAAATCAGTTCCCTCCTTGAAATAGAAACTAGTATGCACTCTCCCCAAGTTTTGTTGCAAATCATGCATAAAATACTAGCAAGCCATCCAAAAGAGGCTATTGTTAAGACAGAGCATGGCTGAGTTAACATTTTGGGTAAGAGGGACCATAAAACAGTTCTTTCAAATGCATATGATGCTGAAAAACAGAAATGCAGAAAAAAATGTAATTTGGATAATTCAAAATACTCAATTAAATAAAAAAAAATTAGAGCCTTTTAAAAATATGGTTGGTATAAGCTGAGAAAAGTATTTAGGGAATAGTAATTCAGGGTTTATTATTTTCCTACAAACATGGTGTAGCTTCTAAAACTTTTACACGAGAAATGAGGCAAAGATTTTGTTGTCTTTATGCAACTTTAATGTGGTTAATGCAAATTGATAGTGTGGCTAATTAAAATGACTGCATTTTTATCTAGATGGTTTTCTGGGTATAAAAACTACACTTAATTGTAATATTAATGAAGTGTTTAGAGATGTTTGTGTGGAATTTGTTTTGTGATAAGGTAACTTTATGATTATTACTTCTATTACATATATAAACATTTCCTCTATCTTAGCAATGAAAGCCCTTCCTTAAGTAATGAGAAACAGCAAAAACCTGAATATATTACCCACAAAGGAAAAGTATTTGAACATCATAAAATGAATACACAAAATCTCAAAATATAGAATTCCTTAAATAAAAGAAAATCTATTTTGTTTCAGTGGCCAGTAATGAACATTAAAGCTAGTAAACCAAAAAATCCTTTGTGACTATTTAAGTGAAGACAAATGGACAATTAAGGACTGCAAAGTACATTTGAGGCTGCCTCATTAATATTAATTTTAGATACATAGAAGTATCAACACATTGTAAGAAACACTATAAGATGTAAGTATTCAAGAAAAGGAAAAAAATAATTGGGCTATTTCTGCAAAAAATTTTATAAGTACAATTTAGAGAAGTGTAATTTACAGAAAAATGTTTGAACTTTTGGCAGATATTTTAAAATGGATTTTCATAGTTGGTGCATAAATTCAGTTAGAGATAAATTAAATCTATTAAATACAATGAATTCAAGAATAATACAATTGGATGTTTCAAATGTAGATATATGTATACGGTTCATTTGTTTTCACTTTTATTTTTCAGAGACTTCTAGTACATATGAGCCTCAGTCTATCATTGTTCATTATAAAAGTTATTCACGGTTAGATTCCAGCTCCCTGGACTCACTAGCTCTCTAAATTGTAATAAATAACTTCTCTGAGCTTCAGTACTTTCATCTGTACAATGGGACTCACTTTCAAGCTGTTGTACTGATTGAGATAATGCCTATGAATGCCCGCAGTACAAAGCAGAGATAGCACATATTTATTTAACTTCATTTAATATAGTTCAATTTAATATAAGTGGAGTACTATATAAAAGCTGCAATTCTTGGTGATTTACATTTTATAATGTTTATGACATTTTTATGAAATATGCATGAAACTTTTTTTAAGTTTTATTTATTTTGAAAGAGAGAGAGAGAGAGAGAGAGAGAGAGTGTGTGTGTGTGTGTGTGTGTGTGTGTGTGTTTGTGCACGCGCGCTGTGTACGTGCAAGAGAGAGAGAGAGAGCATGGGGGAGAGGCAGAGGGAGAGAGAATCCCAATGTGGGACTCAAACTCATGAGCTGTGAAATCATGACCTGAGTCGAAATGAAGAGTGGGAAGCTCAACCAACTGAGCCACCCAGGTGCCCTGAGATATTTTTCAAAATAGAAATAAGAGTTGTCAAATTGAATAAGATCTATCTGAAATCTCTTAGTCAGGAAGTGGTGGTATTGAGTTGATCTGACTCCAAAGCCTGTGCTGATCACTACATCATGCAATTTCATATGCATGAAGCATGATTCAAGTTAAAGTAAACTCTTTGAAGAGACATTTACTGTAAAATAGCCCCACTTGGATTCTTTCCTTTTTTTTTTTTTAATGTTTATTCATTTTTGAGAGAGAGACACAGAGCATGAGTGGGAGAGGGGCAGAGAAAGAGGGGGACACAGAGTCTGAAGCAGGCTCCAAGATCTGAGCTGTCAGCAGAGAGCCCAATGATGGACTCCAACTCATGAGCCTTGAGATCATGACCTGAGCCAAAGTTGGAGGCTTAACCAACTGAATCACCCAGGCACCACCACCCCCCCCCCTCAGATTCTTTCAATAGAATATTTGTGTTTAAAACACCAAAGGGACTTTGTTATAAAATAATTTCAGTACAAGCGGTGCTAGATATGATAACAATGATAGTAGACATAATGTCGTTAGTTTACATAGTCTATATGGTATAGAGAAATAGCCTAAAATAAGTTAGGATGGAATTGCCTCGGAAAATTCTTGGAAGGGGGCAGAGAAGGTTTAAAGAATTATTTGAAATGCTGAAAAGGTGAGAAAAAGAATTATAATCAAATTGGGTTGGAAGATAATGCTCAAATCAAGACTCCAATAGGATGCCTTGAACAGTGCTTAGTGATGCAAACATTTTTCAGCTAGGGATGCTTGTGACCAAAAGCCAAGAGGTAGTATAGCAAAGTGGACACGAGGCTTTTTGCCTCCTGCCTGAATCTATGTCCTGATTTCAGCGGTACTAATTGTGTTTTGGAGGGCAAATTACTCAACCCCTCTATACTTCAGTGTTGTTTTCTCATGTGTAAATTGGGAATAATGGTATTACTTCTGCATAGTTTTATTGTGAGGATTAAATCACCTAGTAGATGTAAAATGGTTGGAATAGTATTTGACATGCAGAAACTTCTCCTGAAAAATAGCATTTGATAAATGTTTGCTGTTCTTACTATTTTCATTATGAGATTCTTAGAGTTTCTGTATTCTTTCTCATTTTCATTTCGCTCTTAAAACCTGCCGCAGCCAGCCTTTTGTCGTCAGCCCTCCTTTAAGCTTTCTTTACAAGTTTACCAATAAACTCCCAGTTACAAAATCCAATAAAACGTTTTTAATACTTTTCTTTTTTGACCTCTCATTGGTATTTGCAAAGTTGATTTATTTCTTCTCTCTGACACTGTCTTCCCTTGGAAATCTATTAATAGGGTTTATGAGTTTTAAGAATGCCATGATACATATCAAACTCTTAACACTGTGTCTGGCACACAGACATACTATATGCTAGTATACAGTTGTATTATTATTATTATTATTCTGCCTGTGTTTATGTGGAGGTTCCATTCTTCTCATTGTCTTCTCAGTGATACTCTCATAAGTCGTACCTGTGTCATAGCAGATGCCATGTGTATTCAATTACCTACCACAGAGCTTGCCAGAGAGTAGGCACTGTTGATTCCATAAATATGCCATAAAAACCTGCATACAGATGCTTATAGCAGTTTTATTTATAATTGCCAAATGTCAGAGCAACCAAGACGTGTCTCCATAGGTGAGTGGACTCATAAATGGGTTCATCCAGACAGTGGAATATTATTCAGCACTAAAAATCAATGAGCTGTCAAGCCATGAAAAGATAGGGAGGAACCTTAAATGCAAATTACTAAGTGAAGAAAGCCAGTCTGAAAAGGCACTGTACTATATGATTCCAGCTGTATGGCATTCCGGAAAAGGTAAAATTATGGTGACGGTAAAAAGATCAGTGGTTTCCGGGAGTTTTGAGAAGGAGGAAGGAATGAATAGGTGAAGCACAGAAGATGTTTGGAACAGTGAAACCCTTCCATATGACGTTGCAGTCATGTGGAATAATTTCACTGCCAGTGTCATACACATCATTATTTATTTGTGAAAATCCATGGCATGCACAACACCAAGAATGAACCCTAATGTAAACTATGGGCTTTGGGTGATTATGATGTGTCAGTGTGTGCTTATTGATTATAACAGGGTACCGGTCTGGTGCAGCATGTTGATAGTGGAAGGAGTGTGTCTGAGGGGACAGGGAATGTATGGGAACTTTCTGCACTTTCTACTCAACTTTTTTGTGAATCTAAAACTGCTCTAAAAAAATAAAGTTTATTAAAAATAAACAGTCATGTCGTAAGGGGATAGATTGATCAGTGAAGATTTACCAGAGCAAATGAACTGGAGTTTGAAGCATTAAAAAACAGAATGCTAGGGAGACAAAAGAGAAGAAAACATCTCTGGCAGAGAGGACAGCCCACATCAGTGTTTGGAAGCTGGAGAAAGCATTTTGAGTTTAGAAGAGAAATAGCATAGGCAGATTGGTCAGATTAGTATTGCTGAAATATAATTTAGCTAAACAAATACCCCTAATTTTTAAAAAATGATATAATTTGTAAGTCTGTAATTCAAATTTAATCTTCTTAAATCAGTATCTTTCTATTATTTTTTCTTATCTGAATATAGTAGTCACCAATTACAAACATAAGGTAAAAATATTTTGACAAGCTGACAATTGATAAGCCTAAATGCTTCCGGCCTCAGTTGAGAAAAGGGTCCTTTTGATCTGTTCACAAGAAAACAAGGACCCTCTGACTCATACAGCTTCCTTTGTGTATCTGAAGACCATGGTTAACTAGTGTTTAATCCACTGAAAGAGACACTGTAGTTCACTAAAATGACATCCTGTGGCCTCAAAAGGAGATTTTGATTCAGTTCCTACAGGACATAAAGTGTTTTTACAGGCTTTACAAGAAAGCACTGTTCAAGTTCTAACACTAAGGTTTCTTTCATCCCAAAGAGGATAAAACTTTATGGCAAAAGAGTAGTTTACCCATCACCTGTCACAATAGTTACAGGGCAGGGCACCAAGAGATGGTAGTTTAGATGCCTTACTTGTAAGTGGAACTAATCCTGGTAAAATATTGTCCAAAGTAAAAGTAGTAAAGCACAAATAGTGAATCATTTTTTTTTTTTACAGACTGTTTTGGGGTTATTCAATGTTTTATGAATGTACCCATTGAGTTAAAATCCTTGAGTGAGAAAAGAATTTTAAAACATGAAATACTATGGAAAGTTTGTAATACCTAGTTTATGTGGGGGCGGGGAATGTTTTTAATGGGAAAAATCAAACTTTGAATAGCTTTTCATTCACTGTTTATTCATTGCTTCCTTCTTTCATAAAATGATTATTGAAAGACTCCACTGTGCAAAGCATTAGAGAGACGACCTTGACATTGGCTAGGGAATCTTCTCTCACATGCTTATAATTCAGAGGGAGCTTAAGTATGCTGGTTTTGTTGTTCTGTGCAAATGTGGGTGCATAGTCACTGCACATCATATATGACTGCATGTTAGTTACATATTATAAAGTTATCCAAATACACTTGTAAAGTGCTGTAAATGTCATTTATTGTGCTAATATGGCAGAGAAACAAACATTCAGAAATGAAGTACTTTTGAATGCTCAAAATCATTTGGAAACTCTTAATAAAGTCATTTGTTACTTTCTGTAAGTAGCTTTTTTATGATGATAAATCATATGTACAAGTAATTAAGATCGGCCATTTTTTTATTGTTCTTGATCTTCTGAAGGGGTATTGCATAAGAACTGATAGGCAGTTTAAAAATTCTAATCATCAGGGATTTACTTCTTGGTAGAAGGAAAAATAAACGAGGAATAGAAAGTGGTAAGAGGCACTGCTGAATATTGAAATAGAGAATGTTCTCACTGTGGATAATAATAATGTCCTTTTCTCTACAACTTTCAGAACCAGATCAGGAGGAGATTTTCTTAAGAGCTATGTGGTGGTTTAAATAAATAATGACACTTACTAGGGATATTGATGGGGTCTCTTTTTGTTTTGTTTATTCTAAAAAAAATTTTTTTAATGTTTATTTATTATTGAGAGACAGAGAGAGACAGAGCGTGAGCAGGGGAGGGGCAGAGGGAGAGGGAGAGGGAGACACAGAATCCGAAGCAGCCTCCAGACTCTGAGCTGTCAGCACAGAGCCTGACACAGGGCTCAAACTCACAAACCATGAGATCATGACCTGAGCCGAAGTCGGATGCTTAACCGACTGAGCCACCCAGGCGCCCCTGTTTTGTTTATTCTAAACATATGTTCATATTATACTTATTTCTTTTAAAAGTAAAATAGTTTACTGTATGGCAAATTTCAGCAATAACACACTTTTAAGATATCAGAGAAAATAATTTACTTTTTTCTTTCAAACAATTCCTAGAATAAATCATAATAATGAGTGAATTGAACATCTGAAGATGGTATCTATTTTGGATATGCAAACATCCCACAATTTTAAATACTGTAATATTTCATACCATCCTTCTCACAGAAACTATTAAGTAGCAATTTCCCATCTGCGTGTGCTGACAGGTCATACAGATGGTATTGATGTTTGCTCAAAAAATGTCTTTGAACATCTGTTGTATTGAGCATGACTTTTTTTTCCTTTTGATCAAAAATTGCCTTTTTGCCTTTGATATGCCATGGATAATCTAAAGAAATCCATACTAGAGAGCAGAAAACTACTGGCTTTTTTTGATGAGGGCCAGAGAGAGCAAATTATGAGTGCAAAAATTTAAAAAAGGAATCTATGAGTTTTATAAAATTGTGAAAATATGAATCCAAGATCAACTTTCTCTCTGTTTTTTTTTTTTAGATGTTAGAATTCAATGTTCAGGTCGAGCCAGTGGTATGCTGGTAAAATGGCTTTCTAGAAAGAAAGAAGCCCATGACTTTTTATAGTATTTGCCAATTTCCAAGGTATAAATATTGCCACCATGGTGATTTGAGGTTAACAGTGGTTCAACAATTTCTCACAAAATTATTGATTTTTTAAAAAGTTTATTTATTTATTTTGAGAGAGAGAGAATGTGCACACAAGCGGGAGAAGGGCAGAGAGGGAGAGAGAATCTCAAGCAGGGTCCATGCTGTTGGTGCAGAGCCTGATGCAGGGCTTGAACTCACAAACGGTGAGATCGTGACCTGAGCTGAAATCAAGAGTTGGATGCTTAACCAAGCAAGCCACCCATGCACCTGACAAAATTCCTGATTTTTAACAATTAGCAATTGTGAATCAGTAAGAGCTGACTCCAGAACGCCACTCATTGTATTCATGATAGAAATAACATATGCTCCTTCTCATAAAGGCTGCTATAAAGTCCAATTTGTTCTCCATAAACAGATGTTTCAGTTTACCTTTCATCTTGAGTATCCATTTTTAATTGTTATGGAATCTGCTATATAGGCAACATATACATTTGAGTAATGTGGTTACCCAATTGCTCCTCTTCTCCAAATTCCTCCAACAAATGTTTATTGCTTATTAATGGGATGTGGGTGATAGAATGTGTGGAGGGAGGTTGAATTTGAAGATTATAAAAAATGCTACAATATAGAGGCACCACTTGACCTATATCATTTGTATTTCAGCTGACTGTTTTTGAACTTGTACTGAAATATGACACCACTAACCCCATGATGTATCTTCATAAGGCCAGTATAATATCTTATTATTCTGTAATTCAAACCAGTCACTTCCTTTATTATATCACAGCCATGTTGTTATGACAGTCCATAAAAATTTTCATAAACTACAATATTGTGAATACTGAGCTATCAGTTACAGTTTATAAGAATTTTATGAAGACCCCGATCCTCATTTTATTTTTTTGAGGGGCTACTTCTTGGTGGTCCAAATGCTTATCTGAGCCTTGTTTGTTTTTTGTTTTTTTTTGCTTTTAATTTAATTTTTTAAATTTACATCCAAATTCCAAATTAGTTAGCATCTAGTGCAACAATGAGTTCAGGAGTAGATTTCTTAATGCCCCTTACCCATTTAGCCCATCCCCCCTCCCACAACCTTTCCAGTAACCCTCTGTTTGTTCTCCATATTTATGAGTCTCTTCTGTTTTGTCCCCTTCCCTGTTTTTATATTATTTTTGTTTCCCTTTCCTTATGTTCATCTGTTTTGTCTCTTAAAGTCCTCATATGAGTGAAGTCATGTGATATTTGTCTTTCCCTGACTGACTAATTTCACTTAGCCTAATACCCTCCAGTTCCATCCACGTAGTTGCAAATGGCAAGATTTCATTCTTTTTGATTGCTGAATATTACTTGATTCTGTGTATGTGTATGTATATATATATATATATATATATATATATATATATATATATATATATACCACATCTTCTTTATCCATTCATCTGTTGATGGACATTTGCTTTAGGTAGTGCTGCTTTAAACATTGGGGTGCATGTGTCCCTTTGAAACAGCACACCTGTATCCCTTGGATAAATACCTAGTAGAGCAACTGCTTGGTCGTGGGGTAGTTCTATTTTTAGTTTTTTGAAGAACTTCCATATTGTTTTCCAGAGTGGCTACACCAGCTTGCATTCCCATGTTTGTTTGTTTTTTAAATCAGATTGAATATATTAGTTGCAGAACATATTACTCTAAAGTTTATCGGCTTATAAGTCATAAGCATTTATCAGCTCACACAGTTCCTGTGGGTCACAAATTTAGGACAGGTTTAGCAGGGTGCTTCTAGCTTAGGGTCTCTCATGAAGTTGCAATCAAGATGTCTACCAGGGCTGCAGTCATCGAAGGTCTCACTAGGATTGTAGACTCTGCTTCCAATATGACTCGTCTGCGGCTGGCTAGTTGTTACTGGCAGTTGGCAGAAATCATAGTCCTGTTGCTACATGGGCCTCTTCAAAGGGCTACTTGACTGGTCCCACAACATGACAGCTTTCCTTTAGAGCAAGTGGTCCCAGGGATAGCAGGGTGGAAGTAGCAGTCTTTTGCGTGACCTACGCTCAGAATTCAAACACTGCAATTGCCATAACAGCCTAGTGGTTACACAGGTCAGCCCTGTGACAGAAGACCATACTAGAGGATGAGGATGAGAAGGTAAGAATCATTGGGGTTATCTTGGACCACATGGAGGTTTTGTTTTGATTTCACCAAGGTTTTTAGTAAGGTACCGTGGTAATTTGGATTTTTAGTCAGCTGAACCAATAGAGCAATAGGCTAAAAGCTTTCAGTGAATCTTCAGGGGCACTATTCAATTTACACTGTATGAAATATAAAAATTATTATGAAGTCTTTTTTTGTCTTGATGATAATTCTTTCTTTAAAAAATAAATGAGGATGTTGAATGATTGACGCAGAGGGTAGAAGCAGGGGTCCTGTTTAATTTGTGCAATACTACAGCAGAACAGCACAATCCCCCAAAATCAATATTCAAAACCCAGTTCTTCCACTCAGTAGCTGGGTGACCTTGAACAATTAAATAGCTCTCTGCCTTGGGATGGCTGAGTGGCTCAGTCGGTTAAGCATCTGTCTCTTGATTTTGGCTCAGGTCATGATCTCACGGGGCTCATGGGATGGAGTCCCATGTTGGGCTCTGTGCTGACAACATGGAGCCTGCTTAGGATTCTCTCCCTCCCTCTCTCTCTGCCCCTCCCTCACTCATACCCTCTTGTGCTCTCTCTCAAATTAAATAAACATTAAAAAAAAACATTAAAAAAAATAAATAGCTTAGGTCATCATCTCGTGGTTTGTGAGTTTGAGCCCCATGTCAGGTCTGTGCTGACAGCTCAGAGCCTGGAGCCCACTTCAGATTCTGTCTCCTCTCTCTCTTTGCCTCTCCCCTGTTCATGCTCTGTCTCTTTCTCTCTTAAAGATGAAAAAACCAGATTTACTTTGTTGTTCTGCATGTTCTGCATGCTGAGGGGATTTCTGGGGTTTAGCACTAAAAATGTTTAAAGATTTTGCCAGCAGATTTACATATTAGAACTTCAATTTTGCTAATTGTCCCATCTTACTGGTTAAATAGAATTACTTAGGATGCACCAAATTTTTTATTTGATTTCAATACTTTACTATCTACTCTCTGGCCCAAACTTGCTTTTCCAGTGCAATTTTGGTCTGAATATTTCTAAATAATTAAATGTTTACGTCAGTGATATTTTCCTCATGACCTTGATGGTGTGAGTTATTGATAATAATGTCATCACACACTCTAACATATCTAAAAGCATAACAACATTGATATTAAGAACAATATATGCCATTTACATTCATTTTTAATGTCTGAGTACTGGCTTTCAAATATTGGTTAACATTGTAGATGTTATATACAGAAAACATATATTAGATATAATATAGAATGAAATCTTTTTGTGCTTTGTATGATAAAATTCAATCCATTATATTAATTATAAGTTATATTTAATATCTCAAGATTGTAAAAAATTCTAATTTTGTAAAAACAGTTGTAAAGAAACTTCAAACAAGAGGGAAAACATCCACAGTTAATATGAGTATCAGAAGAGGGTCTATTATCTCAATCATTACATGAACATTTTTGAACAAGTACATGTTTATACAAATTAAATAATAATTTGAGGCTGAATAATAAAGATGAGGTTAGACTATAATTTTATTATTTATGTGATTGCTTGTTTCTAAGCTATATGTCTACTAAACATTAAATAATAACTATCATTCATAATATGAAACCACAAATTTAAGTAGTCTTTGGCTTTTTAATTATTTAATTTCATTAAGCCACAAGGCTTGCCAGTAAAAAAAAGTCTTATTTAAGAACTCTTCACTTCTTGTAAAGATGAAAGGAAAACCATCTAAAAATTACATGAAGAAGAAAAACTCCAAAATCATGTGTGACTATACCTACAATAAGATATCTTTGATTCAGACAGAATTGTTTGTATAAAAGTATAAAGGAAGTGAGAAAATATGTGAGAAAAAGATGTCCCCACTCCTAAAAAAATATTTTTAAAAAGCCGCATACAGTAGGCTGCATTTGAGATCCGTAGTTACTTACCAGATAATAAAAGGCATATTATTTTTCAATGCGGTAGCTGAAAATATCCGCTGAACACTGCTTTGAGGGTTCAGTCTCACGTCTGAGCAGTGACAGAGAAGCTTGCTCTCTTTATATGGGAGAATTGGCTGGGAATTCAAGAGTGTACTTGCAACTTTAACAAAAGTCCCTGGTTGAGAAGATGACCAAAATATGTACTTTAGGATTAGATGTAAAGGATAAATTATAACATCAGCAGAAATGGGATGCACTTTATTCTTCATCCAGGATCTACTTGTTTGGTGTGCTTCCTAAAATTTGTAATGCAAAGTGTAGGCGTTTCAACACTTCCCTGAAGAGATTATTTTATGTGCCAGTATGTACATTTTTTTCCTAATATTTAAGAATAAATCCTCTTTAAAAAAATGTTATCCAAGCAGTAATAAGTACTATTCAGGATTTAATGAGCCTGGTTTTCTCCCCCGTGGGGTGGAAAAGCTTGCCTGAATAAATGCTCTTTGGAGCTGCCAGCATTGATGCAAGGGAGGGAGAATGGAGAGGAAGGAGCTCAGCTTCTTTCCTGTGTTCGGCACCACAGGATTCTGCTGAGCCCTAGGAAGTAACTGTGCTCTCTCCCTGAAGGGGCAGTGGGAGTTGGGGAAAGGAAAAAAAAAAAAACAAAAAACAAAACACAAGAGAAAGGGAGAATGCACTATTTTCAGCAAACAGAGCACTGATTCAGCCAAACGATAGAAATCTAGGAAAAAAATTTGATGAATAAATTCTACATATAGTATTTTAAATAAATGGGAAAGGATGGAATATCAAAGGAAAATACATTCAAGAGTCAGTTACTACTACGTGAAATTTAGCTTTACTCTTAGTCACTGAATGATCTTGGATAAGTTGTCTAATTTCTAAGCCTTAATTGTCTAATCTATAAAAATTCAAATAATGCTTTCTGAAGATTGTTTTAACAGTGACATTTAAAAAAAAAGTGCTTCCCAATGATTGTTTTTTGCCCTTCAGTCTTTCTTCCCACCTATTTCTTTAGTGAAATATGAAAATAAAAATACCACAAGTTAAGAGCATGTTTTGAATACTCTTTTGCATCTTACTTATTCACTCAGTTTCATATTTATTTAATAAGCTTATCCTGGGAGGGGCGCCTGGGTGGCTCAGTCACTTAAGCACCAGACTTCAGCTTAGGTCTTGATCTCATGGTTTGTGGGTTCAAGCCTCATGTCGAGCTCTGTGCTGACAGCTGAGAACCCGGAGCCTGCTTTGGATTCTGTGACTCCTTCTCTCTCTGCCCCTCCCCCACTCATGCTCTATCTCTCTCTGTCTCCCAAAAATGAATAAAAACGTTAAAAAATTAAAAAAAAAAAAAGCTTGTCCTGGGAAGGGTTTATCATACAAAAATAAATAACACCTGCACACAAACACAATTTTATAAATGTGGTAAGCTCCACTGTAGAGGATATAGACATAGAGATGGTTCTAGAAGAACACAGAGAAAAGAAAAAGTCCATGTTAGGGAGTCAGGGTTACTGTGATAGGTATGAATCTTATTCCATAATGGCAATGAAATGTCACACTTGAAATTAAGTCAAATGCTTCTCAAGCATCCCACTGCACTGAAGGAAAATCCTATCTCAGTGGTTATTAGGAGGCCTGTGCCTTCATCAGATTTTACACATGACTTCAGTAGGCTCCTTTGCTACCTGTAAAATATGAGACAGGTGTTATCCGTCATTGTCTATGCCCATATATTACTTTATTTGGCAATTTGATGTTTTATGGTAAGCTGAATAATGGCCCCCAAAAGGGACCACCTCCCTAATCCCTCGACTCTGTGAATGTTACCTTATATAGCAAAAGGGACTTTGTGATTAGGTTATGGCTTTTGAAATGGGGAGATTATCCTGTATTATCCAGGTGGGCTCTAAATATAATGAAAAGGGTCTTCATAAGAGGGTGGTAAGAAGGTCAAAGGAATAAGTAGCAGATGTGATGATGGAAGCATGAATTTGAAATGTTTTCAGGACGGAGTCATGAGTCCTAAGAATGCAGGTTGCCTCCAGAAACTAGAAAAAACAAGGAAATGAATTCTTTTCTAGAACTTCTTGGAAGAACCAGCCTTGCTAACACATTGACTTTAACCTAGTGATACTGATTGCAGATTTCCAGCCCCCAGAATTGTAAGAAAATAAATTTGTATAATTTAAGCCAGAATGTTTGTGGTACATTGTTACTGCAACATTAAGAAATTAATACATGTTTCATGCCAAGATTGGGTCCCAGGAAATTTTGTCAAAGTTGGGGATGTAAATGTTTGGGACCCTGGTGCACCCTGTTCCAGAGAGTAGAATGGAGATCTCAACTGTTAGGTCATCAAGCCATTTTTTTTTTTTCAGAGTTTAGGTAAAAAAAAAATTTTTCTCTATGAATGCTACTGAAAGTGGTCAACTCTTTCCAGAATAATTTTCTGCTGGCCTTTAGGGAAAAGGTTATTAACTGGTGAATTTGTGGGTTGCAATTGGCCCATGGGTTTGGTTTTGATTAGTATATATTTGAATTTTTTTTTAAATTTTTTTTTCAATGTTTTTATTTATTTTTGGGACAGAGAGAGACAGAGCATGAACGGGGGAGGGGCAGAGAGAGAGGGAGACACAGAATCGGAAACAGGCTCCAGGCTCCGAGCCACCAGCCCAGAGCCCGACGCGGGGCTCGAACTCACGGACCGCGAGATCGTGACCTGGCTGAAGTCGGACGCTTAACCGACTGCGCCACCCAGGCGCCCCATTATATATTTGAATTTTTATTTAAAATTAAGGAGATTTGCCATTAAATAAATGCAGAGTTATACCTTATTTTGAAAAGTTGAAAAGTTGGAAAGTCTGGCAATATGGCACTCCCATGAGGAAACCGTTGTGTAGAGTTGTCTCCTTTAGTCAAGGTATACGCTTGCCATTGGAAGTCTAGTGATACTCCTTCAACTCATTTAGTTACTTACCTGGCTAACATAGACATTTGAGTTTGTGATCAATTCTTAATGCCATTAAATTCTAGAAAGAGAGTTATCTTTAGTCACCTGCTGCTTGGGAGGGACCTTGCAACCCAATCTCTCTCAGGAGGGAAAGCAGATAGGGTCTGGAGAGTTTGTAACAGGATGGGAATAAAAAAAGTATGAACAAAATCAACCATAAAATAAATAATGAATTATTTTTCCATAAAAGCTTCTTTGAAATCACATTTGAACTTGGGTCCTAAAGGGTGAAGACACATGAGTTAGTGACAAGATGGTAAATTATCATGGACTGTGTCTCTTTCCACTGATCCAAACCCTGAGATGTCTTAGAGGTATGAAGAGTAGTGGGAGCTGAAGAACTAAAGACAGGTTGCAGGTCCTGGAAGGGGCTGGAGGAAGGTTTGATTCTGGTGAAGATGGAAACAGGTTGGATGGTAGAAGGCTAGAGGCAGTGATTAAAGGATGAGTTGGAGAACAGGCTGTAAGAAGGATTTTGAGGTGTGTGTTTGTGTCTATTCCATTAACTGGATCATTGGTGATTATTGTCTGTGTCATCAGTGATGAGAGACAGAATCTGTTAAGGGAGATTGAGTTGGAGATCCATTTAGTTTGGATTTAATGTGGGATATGTGTTTGGTTTGTGGTTACTTCTCTGTACAGTTATTTGTAGCTGTCCTGATAAAAGAATGGCTACACTTAAAAGCTCAGAACTGTTTCTAGGTTATCTGTAATATGATATAGAATATCTTATCTTAGTCATAAATGTGCATTATCACAGCATCCTGGACCGGTGGGAAGGACCACAAAGTTCAAGAAATTGTAGAAAACAATAATAATCCTTATTCACCTAATTGATTCTCTATGTACAACCTGGTATGAATTAGGATATATTTTTAAAAGTCAGTCGAAAACAACAACAAAGAAGAGAGAACGATGAATTAGCGTTTATACTCACAGAGCTGCTTCTGGCCCATGTGGTAAATTAGAAAACAGAGTCCATTCCTGTGTAGGGACTAGCCCTGAGCTACATTGTAAGATTGGTGAGCATAGGGGAGTTTGGATCTTCACTTCCCGCATTGTCTGGTCGCCAGATCCTGTTGTCCAGGGCACAACATGCCAACTGTATGCAGTGACCCTGTAGGGAACAGACAGGTGGTGAAAGTAAAGTGTGGCAGAAAGAAGTACCAGTGGGAAACCTTAAATGTGTAGGAAGAGTTTTTGTTTGTTTGTTTGTTTAATTAAAATAAAAAATATTAGTCATTTTCATGAGAGTTCTTTAAAGCAGTGGCATTTTTACTCTCATTGGTGTATCAGTATCACCTGGGAAACTGGAAAAAAAAACCAAACCCCTGCTTGGGGCCCAAACCTGGAATTTAGATTTAAGTTGGTTGTGGGTGATTCTCCCAGGTGATGCTACTCTATGGCCCGGATATCTTAAAGTAGAACAATGGCATCATACGCCTTTGTAGATTTGAGGAAAAGTTCCTCAAACAAGATTCTCTACTAGGTATGGTATGGCCATGTTCTATTTCAGGGCCATATGAAAATTTTTGTAAATGATTAATATCTAAATGATTTTATTATTTACTAAATACAAAAAAAGGATAACAAGAATGGAATTTCATCAGTAGTATAGATTCTAATCTTCTAATCCACCAATCGATTATTATACCTTGGATAATACAGTAGAATAAATTTGTTTATACTCTGATTTTGGATTATATTTTCTGCATTCCCATCATTTGTTTTCTCAACTATCCTTACTTACTAAGGGTTGATCATACATTTTCCAACCGGGGGGGTTTTGTTGTTGGCATGATGGAAGCTAGGAGTATACAAATTTAATAGGAATTCCTGATATGTCCATAAAACTGTTGTAAATTCTTGTTTAAAAATTTTTTTATGTTTATTTTTGAGAGAGAGAGACACACACACAGAGAGTGCAAGCAGAGGAGGGGCAGAGAGAGAGGGAGATACAGAATCCGAAGCAGGCTCCAGGCTCTGAGCTGGAGTTGATCCCACGGGCTGTGAGATCATGACCTGACCTGAAGTCGGATGCTCAACCAACTGAGCCACCCAGGTGCTCCTGTTGTAAACTTTTAATTAAGAAATGGCCACTCACCTAGATTTATGGAAGCCCAGAGCAATTATTATAGTTGTTAAAATGGAAAAAAAATAAATTTAAAGCAAAAGTTTTGTGAATTCAAAGAAATTATTCTTTTGGTGGATAAAGTATAAAAAGGGAGACATACTGTTTCAGGAAGAAATGCCGAGCTGGTTGCTGGTGCACAAAGTGTCAGAACAGTACATTCTCATGGAGGAGGCCTTATTTTGTTCACACCGGATTGAAAAGTTTGTCCCATAGTACCACAGAGTTATAAATCTATTACAGAAATAAGTAGGAGTGTAGCAGATCATGGTTTAAATTACTGCTTTGTATAAAGTTATTTAAAAATAAATATTATAATAACTGTTATCTTTGGTCACCACCTTCTCTTTGATGTCACGTCTAAAACAAATAAAGGCATTTCAAATTGTTCTTAGGAAGGTGCTCCATTTCTTGTGAGATTTATTTTAAGATATCTGTCTACATGAACATGCCTGTTCTCTGCTCCAAATCAAACTAGGAAAGTATTTTTTTTAAGTATGAAAACAAACGCTTTTAGTTCTTTCTCTGTTTGTAGTGCAGTTCAGATTTCTATTTGGAGAGTGCATTAATTGTCCAGCAATGCTAAGGGAGAGTTAAGTGGAATGTGGAAATGATTTTCAATATCCTTTCTAGATCAGTGCCCTGTTTTAATATAGAACAGGTGCGTGTGACTTTACATGTAATTTAAAAAATAGATATAGCCATTTGTGTATTCAGACAAAGAAAAAAATCTGTCTGAAGCATCAAGAAGCAAAGAAAGCTGGAACATTCTGAAAATAGACTTTTCTCCTTATTTTTGGTCTTCTCAAAAATGACAATTATATGGAAATTTCTATACTTCAATAGAACACAAAACTTTTTGTTGTTGTTCTCCCCACACAATTTTGTTCAGATTTTATAGAGGTATGCAAGGTAAAGTTCTTATAAGAAAGAAACCCATAATAGGCAATATGTTATCTTCAAATATTACACATTTAGACATACACATATAGCTGTTGTCCTACTTGTTTCTTTTTAATTTAGATTGAGTCCAGTTCCCCGAGTTGATTGATGAGCCAGACACTGTAGTGATAATAACCGAGGAATGGAGTAAAAACACAGATACATCTCCAACTGGTCAGAGCTGAGGGCCGTAAACACCGACAGGATCCAACACAGAACTGGTTAAGGGAAAACACATTTCTGTTTGCAGCGTTTGAAAGAATCTTGCTTTCAGACTCATATTTTCGAACATTGTGATACTGCATGAACATTCACTAGGGCCTCTGTATATATTAGCTAGATTTGACTTTTCTGAGTAACATTCACTAGATGTGATAGGAAGTCTACAAGGGCAAATTTTCTAGAGTTAAAAGAACCAATTTTCTCTGTAGATATGATTGTTTTAAGTGTGTGTGGTGGCATTCATACAAGGAGATTTCATACCCTTTGAGACCAGAGGCCATCACAGAGTTCAGTCTGGGGAGATATATAAGAATGCTGTTGTGGTGAGTTTCTGTCAACTGTTTCATTTTTTAAGATACTGAATATGTCCATACAGGATATTTAAGAAACTTTCAAATAACTAGACCTGACATTTATGTTGGAAGATAATTACATTTAATGGAGGAGACAAAAGGTTATTTGCCATATGCTTTTGTTCGTATTCAGCCTTCAGTGCCCTTTCTCCCATTCTCCACAAGTCCAGCAATTACCCAAGCTTCAACGTCCAATTCAAATGCCACCTTTCTGCATGATGGTTTCACTGTTCTTACAGTGAAGGATTCAGCTAGAATGTGAATAGAATCTACCCCCGTACAACGTGATAAACACTAATCACACCGTCTTCCTTCTACTTTGTATAGCCAATTATGTGCTAGGAGCTCCCTGAGGACAGGAAACGTGTTTTATGTAGCATCGCTGAACGTTCTAAATGCTGAAAGGGTTGGTGACTGATGTTGGGGGAAAAAGAACCTTAGAATTAATCTCTAATTTTGCTTCTTGCATATCCCATGGAAATGGAATAAAATTAATAGGAACATAAAAGGGATTTTTATCTTTGCTCACTATTCAGAGGTTTTCTTGAGGGTCTCAGTCTTTTTCACTTTGTCTAAGAATGACCCCCAGACACACGCTCAAATTGCTTTCCTGGGGACAGGCAGATGTGAATGTATATCCTATTTCTGGGCTTTCTTAAACTAGAGGAAAGAAGCCAGTACCAGGCATCCTCTCACTCTGATACCATGCTCGAATCCAGACAGCAGTTGGGGAATGAATCACTGCCCAGAGCTGAAAGATGTGACGAATGCAAGGCAATTGCACAAAACATTCTGGATTTTCCAACAACTGTAATCCAGAGCCCTTCCTCTCTGCTGGCTGTTCTGCTTTATCTTGGGCTGCAAAAGTCAGTGACACTTTCTGTCAGCTCTCAGATCTTTATAATTGTTCCTTGGCAAGTTCTAGTGGTGTTGAGTGTATGCATCTGTGTAAACATGAGCATTATCTGTGCTTTAAAAATTAACCATAAACATATGTAAACAAGCAATGACTATGCATGTTTTCAAAGAGAGGTAGCAGAAACACACACACACACACATTTTTTAAGAAGTGAAGGAGGTGAAAGTTACTCTTAGGACTATAAAAGTTATAATGGGGAAGAATGGGAGTGGTGAAGGGCTATACCAACTAGGTAATTAGATGTGAGTGATGAATTTGAGCTTCATGGAAGAAGGAAGTCTTGAGCACAGTTTTGAAGACAAAATTAAATAAGACAAATGTGATTTATTTACCAGCCTGAGAGCAATCCACTGATAAAGGTGTATTTTTAATTAAATGTCTGTGATCTGGTATCGACATTTAATACTGTCATAGGGGAGGAAGATATTTTCCTTTTACCTTTCTAGGTTCTTTAGGGTCTAATAATTAAATTGACGTAAGATTAACAGGAGAAAAAAAATTTAATTTCATATGTATGGGAGCCCCATAAAAATATGAGACCAATGGTAAGTTGAGGCTTATATTCCGTTCTGAGCTAAGGAATGGGATCAGGGTCTGGGGCCTCAAAAGGAAGACAATTCACAGGAAGTCGGAAAGAGCAAATATTTTGTAAACAAATGTTTTTCATGCTATGCAAAGACAATGGGTCATGGAGAGGAGTTTGGACAAATGGGCCCTGCCAAGCTCACTATAGTTTACCATAAGTAGACTATGTATTTTGTAGCTATGTCTGGTGATAGCTCTCTTCCTAGACCAAGCCCTCTATCTCAATTCTTATAAACAGTTAAGTGGTAGGTAAAAAGTTCTTCCTGAGTCTTTGAGTCCATAATTGTCTTTAGCCCAATATAACCTGCATGCCAAAGTGGCATAGTCTGGGGTGGCATATTCTGTTCCCCTTCACCTTGTACTTGCTAAAAGCTGTGGTTGATTGAAATCAGCACTTGCACAAATCTGCTGGTGTTGCTATAGCTCAAGGAAGCAGGAAGCCCTAAAATGTGCACCTTGATTTTGTCAAGTAGATGGAGAAAGGACATTGTGGATAACCACAAGAAGAACCGGCCTTCAGTGCTTGTCACAGTTCCTTTTTCTGTCCCAAACTGTAAGACTATGCAGAGAGCATCTTTCTTTTGCAAATGTTCTCAGAAAATTGCTGTAGAAGCTAAACTTTGACATACCCTGCTAAATGGGCTTAGCAGGGCTCTTAGCAGGGAGGGTTTAATTTCTGTATATTGCCAGGGAGGATCCAAAAACCATTTCCTCCTGTGACCAAAGGGATTTCTGGATTTCTTAACTGAAAATTGAAAAGATTTAAAATTATGCAGAGGCTCTGGTGGGGCAGAATAGTTTTCCTGTCATTGAACTGTCTCCTGTATCATTAAATTAGCATTGCTTTGGAGTTTGAAAAGCAAAGGCCAATTGCCAAATAAAACAAACTATATGTGTTCTGATGTTAATGGTTGACTGGAAAATGTCTTTATCTTTCTCAATGACTGGTCATTTTTTTTTTCTCTAACCATATGGAAATATAATTCAGCTGGATTGCCCATTAGGAGTTATGAATTTCAAGTGTAAGAAAAAAACTCTACCTATATACTATGCTTCACTGACAAAGAAATATGGTTTGTTTTATCAATAAAAGAACTGGTAGAGAAAGAAAGCCACAAGAAGTAGAATAAAAAAAAAGTTGAATATTAAGGTAGTGGTCAGCATTAGATGTAACAAATTTTTCTCAGAAATAAATGATCCAAATGATTTGTTTTTTTCCATTAAATGTGACAAGAAATGTTTGAACAGTTGCTAGGAAAACTTCTTTATTAAAGGAACTTTGGAACATTGTGTTAAAACTTTGCTTTGTCCACAGCTTTCTCACCCTTTTCCTCGCCAATATCAAACTCACCCTCTGTTGTCTCCGTTTAAGGTTTTTTGTATTTGTTTGTTTGTTCATTTGTTTTTGGTCTGGTTTGATGAAAAATCCTCCTCATGATTTAACCTGCTCTTAGAACAGTTCATGATTCACCCTCTTGCCAGAGCAGGCCTAAGTGCAGATCTGAGCAGGCCACTCTTTTGTCAAAAAAAATTTTTTTTTGAGTCACATACAAACTCTTACCTCATTGAATTGATGTCAAATTTGTCACTTCAGATTCTGCCATTTCCTGTCTTACACATTTTGTTCAATCAACATGGTTATTTATTTAGCAAATAGATTTAGAGCACTTACTAAGTGCATCACCCCATTCTAAGCCATGTGGCTAAACAGACTCAATCTCTACTCTTGTTGGACTCACATTCCAAGGCCCTTTGTTCACAGAGCTTATGTTATTCTATGAATCCATGTCTTTCATTATGATAACTTCTTTGTTTTTCCCATCTTTATTTGGCCGAGTCCTCATTTTCTAAAGAGCCAACTCAATCTACATGTTTTTCAGGAAGTCTTTAGTGATGGCTCTATATACACTGTCAGTTTAACTGAGCTGGACTACGGTACCTAGAATTCCCTTCCCTGTGTGGTTCCAAGATAGAGTTGAGTACAAGGAAATTTTTCTGAGATTTGCAAGGTGAAAATGAAGCAGCAGCCATTTTTGGATTCTCAAAGTCAGTGGGGATGCTCAGCACTGTGGCTATGGATCTGTTTGCTCACCTGTTGGTATGGGTGACACCTGGACCTGCAGTTCTACCAGTTGCCACCAGCTCTTCTCCTTCAGCTTCTTCTTTATAATTTTTTTTAATGTTAATTCACTTTGAGAGTCAGACACAGAGCATGAATGGGGGAGGGGTAGAGAGAGAGGGAGACATAGAATCCAAAGCAGGCTCTGGGCTCCGAGCTGTCAGCACAGAGCCTGACACGGGGCTCGAACCCATGAACTGACAGATCATGACCTGAGCCGAAGTTAGACGCTTAACAGACTAATCCACCCAGGTGCCCCCTCCTTCAGCTTCTTAAAGCCCTGGGTGTGTGCATTTCTGTGGCAAAATACGAGAAATAAGGGAGATGATTCATTTTCAGAAATGCCAAATAAAAACTGTGCTGTCTAGTTAACAGTAGGTTTACAACTTATTGGGAATATGTACAACCCCCTCCACAATGGAGTCCCAAACGCTTAGAGATTTCACTTCCTGGTTCTTCTTCCCCTCTCCATTTTGTGGGCTTATTTTCATGGGCTTTGCAATGAACATGTGCCAAAGAACAAAGGGAGGAGGGACTGAAAGTCTGTGCATCACCTCAGGAAATGTACACTGGTTCCAGTCAGACTGCTTTTTTCCTTACATGGGAATAGGCAACGTCTGGGTAAGGCTATAACCTCTGTCATACTCAGCCAATGAGGAACTAGGGGAGGGACTTGCATACTAGGAGATAAATTGTCTGCTGTAACTGCCTCAAGTGTGCCTGTCTGCAGACACCCATTCTTGTAAGAACATTGATTAAAACCTTGTTTCTCTCTGCTCCTGAGTCTGTGCATCCCTCCTTTGATTGGGTCAATGGGCTTATTTCTAACACAAAATATGCCAGCTTCTTCTGCATATCTCCTGCATCATTGGGCTGGAAATGGTTCCAATTTCTCCTTTGGGGGTCCAGTTTCTTCTCATGGATTCTGTATTTTTCTGTGAGTTCCAATTTTTCTCATTGTTCTTCCTATCCTATGTCCATATTTTATTTCTGAATTGTGGCTTAGCTGACCTGTAGCCATCTCAAATCTGACACTAAATGCAGAAGCCAAAGTCTTGGGTAGACTTGTCTACCAGCAGCTAGAATTGTATAATTTTTATTTCTTGTACCAAATCACTTATTCAGTGTCACTCACAGTTATTCTACTTTCCTGATTGAAACCAGACTGCTTCAGAAGTTACCAGAAATGGGGCATTAGTAAGAAAACCCTAAGATATATGACATTAACTTTCAGACTAGGCAATGGGAGGACCAGGAAGGGCACTAAGGACATGATTAACAGAAGCCTGATGGGCCTCCAGGATACTGTTGGTGAAAGGTAAAGGCAAGTGGAAAAATGTTACTGGAAATTGGAAAAAAGGAGAATTTTGTTGTATCTTGGGGGAAAATTTAGTGAAACCATATTCTGCTATAATGTAGAAAATAGAAAATATACCTAACAAACTGATGGAACTGCTAAAAAGAATTTCCCTGCAGAATGCTTAAAGTATCAACTAGTTTCTTTTACCTAAATATCATTAGTTACAGGTTGAAAAAGATAAGCTGAGGAAAATATACAGTTTTTAAGCAGAAATTAAAAGTATATAAGTACCTAAGGTTTGCTGAATTTGATAAAACTACTTTCTTATCTTCCCTCTTCCAAACAAAATATGCTCCTCTGGGGGGGGGGGGGGTGGTGGTGGAAAAGCCTCAGGGCAAAGATCAAATCCAGGATGAAGTCAGGAAAATATAGCCTCTGGGCAGGTCATAGATGAGGTCAAGGATGTGACTGTAAACCCTTTGTTATGATTTAAGAAAGATTTAAATTGGTGGCTCATAGACCTTTTGACATAGATAAAAGACAGAGACCTTCTAAGGGTCTTCTGGATGTGCCTTTCATATCCTCTCCACTAAGTAATAAGGTTTTTAAGAATCCTGAGGGCATGGTCTCACAGCAGCCTCATGAAGACCCAAAGTAGAGAAAGGCTTATTTCAAAAATGTTGTAGCTGTGACTTTTGCCTAATGGAATGTAACATAACTTGGTGTATTTAAAAAGTTTTTTTATAGGAACGTTATTATCTTGGACTAAAAGGTATAGAGGCAAAATGAAATAAGACCTTGGGAATCCCAAATTTCTACAGATTGGAGTTAAACTGAGAACACCACTTATCCTAGAAACTAATTAGGTTTTGTAAACTGCTCTAACAAGGGCTGCATTTATGGAAAAGATGATTTAGATAGCAGAAGTAAAAGACCAGAGGGCAGAGCTAAGAACTATGGAATACAACTTCCAGGCACTTGGGAATTAACAACATGGACCCTGTGGTATATTAGAATTGTGGTAGACCAGTGACTGTGTTTTCTCTTTCCTTTTCTGCTTTCTTTTTTTAAATTTTTTTTAAATGTTTATTTATTTTTGAGACAGAGAGAGACAGAGCGTGAACAGGGGAGGGTCAGAGAGAGAGACACAGAATCTGAAACAGGCTCCGGGCTCTGAGCTGTCAGCACAGAGCCCAACGCAGGGCTCAAACTCTCGGACCGTGAGATCATGACCTGAGCCGAAGTCGGATGCTCAACCGACTGAGCCACCCAGGCGCTCCCCTTTTCTGCTTTCTGAATGGGAGGAGGGCTAGTCTCATGGATGTGTGAACCTAGCATTTGCTAAGGACCTTATGGTTAGAAAGGCCCTGAGCTAGTTTAATTCTCTGCTGTTAGCATCTTGAAATTCTTAATAATATTTGAATAGGGGCTTTGCATTCTAATTTTGCACTGGAACCCACAAATTATGCAGCTGGACCTATACTGGTGTGTTTATTGCAAGTAGTCTAGGACTCTCCTGTCATCT
Organism: Puma concolor; assembly: GCF_028749965.1. Lineage (NCBI taxonomy): Eukaryota > Metazoa > Chordata > Mammalia > Carnivora > Felidae > Puma > Puma concolor. Next base: position 48,442,432 of record NC_141684.1, read on the forward strand.
TATATTTTTGTGTGTGTGGTGGGGACAGATAACTTGCCTCTTATATCACTAGTCTTCAGACTGAAAAGAACCTATAGAACCATATCCAAAGAGCTTCATCTATGCCTGGATTGGATGATGAAATCCTATACCCAATTCACTATCTTCCTCTTTGAACAGAGTATCTGAAGCACCCTGAGCCTCATTTCCTCAGCTGTGAATGGGGATAAAAAGAATGTCTATCTAACTCATTGGGTTGTGGTTAGCAATTAAATGAGAAAATGCACCTAAGATATTTGGCACAGAGCAAAGATTAAGAAAATGTTGGCTACTATGCTCTCCGCACCAGTAGTCATGGGCTTTGCATCAGGTCTCTATTCAGCCTCTCTATACTTACTTCTAAAAATTGGGTTAATGCTTCTTTCCCAAGTCTCACTTCCTGTCTTTTGTCCTTGGTCCTTTAATATGGCCTTTTCCCTAGATCCTTCTTTTGCCCTAGTTGTTTTTCTTCTTTCTTATTTATTTCTTTGTTTCCTGGTAACCATATATCCACTGGTATCCTTCCGAGTACTGTGACTCGCACTGTAACTCCAACTTCTTCCACCAAGGTCTAGGAATCCTGCTCTGGATCACAGTCCTGAAGGTGTGGTTATTACCTGATGCTCAATCACCCTGATGGTACCATATTTGGAGTCCTTGGTCTCATGTATTTTATTTGATCCTAACATTATTTTTTTCTGCAGCCTATACCTCGCCTGCTAGCTACTGCCTGGTTTGATACTGGAGAGTGCCACACATTTTAAACTCCATCTCAACTGCCAGACTGAATCTTCTGAAAGAGAATTATCTTCCCCAAAATGTCTGTAAGTCCTCAGCCATGCTCGGTTGGATCCAGAGATAATGCAATATAAAGAATCTCTGAGTGGAGTCTGGAGAGACTTGTATATTGCCTGTCTCAGGCCAGGATTGCTTTTGGAAAAAGTGAAGAGGATTGAGCCTGTAGAAAGGGAACAGCTTCTCTCACCTAAGGGGTAGAAAAGTAAACATAGAGGCTTTGCTGGGAAACAATGGTTTGGTTAAGACAGTGAGAGTGGGAGTGTAAGAGGAAGAGAAATACTCAAGACACTAACCAGAAAAACTCATGACAGAAGGGCACGAAAGAACTTAATACAAAGACCAATTCAGGGGCATGAGGTAAATGGTGGCACCCCTATTAGAATAGGAAGTTGAAAAGAAAGGGAAGTGATTTGATTAATGATTCATTGTGAGAGATAGAATTTGAGGTCATGGCAGAATAACTTAGTAGAATTTTTTAGTAGGAAGCTGAAAATACATTACTAGAACTCATATAATGACTCAGGATAGGATTTAAGGTTTTGGAATCCAATGGCACATCAACAGAGTAGAAGCCGTATGAATGAGTGAGAAAAAGATATAAAGTGGGCACATGGGTGGGCTACATATGCCTAAGAGGAGCATGGGATGAACCAGTGGAAAAAAACTGAGAAGAAGATATTGAAGATTGAAGGAGAAGAGAGCTAATATATTAATAGGGATGCTGAAAGAAGTGGGTTTCAAGAAGAATGATCACTAGTAACAAATGGATAAGAAAGGTCAAGGAGGATGAAGTAGAGAAATAACTACTGAATTTTAAACAAGATCATTGGTGTCAGCCAGGAGAGCAGTTTCAGTACACCTATGTGGATGAAAGCCAGCTTTCATGTGATTAAGAAGGGTGGTGAAAAATTAAACAGTAAAAATTGTATTTCTAGCATCCTGAATCATTAATCTTAATGTACTCCCGCAGTTCACTGACTCTTGGAGTTGCTAGAAACCTTTGAGATCTCATAGTTCAACATCTTAGAGTTAAAAAAGTCTGGGGAGTTGGTAATAAAACCTCTACACTTTAACTTCCAGGAACTTTTTGGGAGCTCACTATCTCAGGACATAATGTATTCATTTGTTAAAAAGGTCCTTCTTACTAACTCATGAAATTATAATTTGAGTAGATATATGGTTCTCTTGGCATTGTTTTATCCATGTGTGCTCTGGGTATCTAAATAGCCATGGCTCTTTAGCTTCAGGCATTGACTTCTTCTTCTTGTTCTTCTTGTTCTTGTTCTTGTTCTTCTTTTCAAAATCCCATGACAGAGGCTTTATCGATGCTATTTTCAAAATAAATATTCAAAATACAATGGTTGATGAGCCTTGCTATCATTTACCTCCTGCATTCACAAAAGTTAGCAGGAGCTGTTGTCTACTCCACAAAAGGAAAAACAGATGATGTAAGAATTGCTGTTGGAAGCACTGCAGGCCAACTCATATCACATCTCACTCTCCCATAAATATTCAATTTTAAAAGAATAAGTCAAATTTACACAACCTTTGATCACATGTTGCTTTGGAATATTCCATGATTGTGTATGTGTGGTTTTCTTTGTTTCAGTCTTTCAGAAAACATAAGAGAGTTTGTAAGATGAGATTTTTAGTTGATTTGGAAGAGTACCTGACATTTCCAAAATTCATATTCCTTACTTGAATTCACTGAAGAAAGTAGAAATGTTCGTGTCTGATGACCTCATCAGAATTGTTTGGGAGGGGACTTATAATTAAGAATGTCACAATATTTTTAGATATTTTAGATATATACCTTCATAAGAACACCTACAGAAACAGATTATTTATAACCATCTTGCAGCTATGGAAAGCCTGATACAAAATATGAAGAAGGCGAAAACCCCTGACTCAGCCATATTGTCTCTCCTAAATTAGGTCCTTCTTATCACAACTTCTTCCCTACAATCTCCCTCTAGTTTAATAATGCTATCTCTCCAACCAAAAGAACAAACTAATACAGAACTTCCTGCTTTTTAGACAGCTTAACTTAGAGTGTATGAAAGGATTGAAGTGGACGTTGAATGCATATGACTCAAAGCAAGTCAAATATGCATCGAGAAGCAATGTGAAATGCCAAAGGAGCTATTTTAAGAGGTAGACAGAAATGCTAGAGAGGACAGAAGGGAACATTCAATACACATTGTTTTAGGGAAAACGCTATCATAATGAATAAAATTACGAAATTGGCTATATGATCTAATTTGGAATACATTTCCTCGTGTACAGTATAGCATCTTCCCTTACATGGCACAGTGTTAGTGTATCTTTCCAAATAGCTAACTATATCCAAATTGTAGCCCCCAAGTTTTCTATGGGATTATTGTGTGGGGTTGGAGATGGGGATCTACTGAAACCTATTATTAGTTAGAAACAATTTAACAGGATCTATAACATTCTCATATGGCTCATGAGTCCAGCTTCTAAGTGGGATCCTAATAAGAGGACCTGGCCCAGGTTAGGATACTAAGAATGCTATGCTAAAAATCCACTTTGGCAGTTTTAAGCAAAATAATCACTCTGTTTCTTTTCCTTTACCTTTTTGAATCTGCATTTCTTATCATTACCTCTATGATCCTTATACCTCTGTGTTGAATAATTTCATCTTTTATATTTCCCTATGATGGCAGAGGCATGGAAGATGATGGTGCTCAACATGTTTTAAAGACCTTGAAATAAGAGCTATAGGAAAGAATGGAGGTAGACACTGAAATTAATAATGTTGATAAATTTCAGAGTCTTTCCAAAGAGCCCTTATGAAAGGCAATGCCAACTTTGGAAATTTGTTTTATTGTTATGTTTTAGTATTTAGCAAAATGGAAGCATTCTTCTTAACTTATACAATTTCTACATGCCATTGTTATGCTTGTGTGTGATAAAGCATCACAAAACTTCTTTGTAGATACTGTGAAGGCTAGAGGAATATATTTTGTGGGATTTTCCCATGTTCATTAACAAATGACATTGTTTCTTTTTTTTTTAAAGAAGAAGTTTAAATTTTATTGTATATTTTAATAAATAACAAATATCCATGTGCATAAAAATAATTTATACTACTGTTTGGCATGACCAACAATAATCAACCATCTGTAACCTTATTCGGTACACATTGTTGAATTCAAACAACAAAAAAATTGGGTTTAAAATAAAAAAATATATATAACAAATGTTGTTAACCCTGGGGAGAAATTAGAACCCGTGGACATTTCTGGTAGGGATACAAAACTATTCAGCTGCTGTGGAAAGCAGTTTGATGGTTCCTTAAAAAGTTAAACACAAAATTACCATATGACCCAGCATTTCCACTCTTAGGTATGTAACCAAAAGAACTGAAAAAGGTTATCAAAGGAAAACCTGTACGCAAATGTTCATAGAATTCACAACAGCCCTTCACAATAGAGAGACAGTAGAAACGGCCCAAATGCCTGTGGATAGATGAATAAACAAATTTGGATCAGCAGTTAAAAGGAATGAATATATGTTCAGCAGTTAAAAGGAATGAAGTATTGATGAATGCTGCAGCATGGATGAACTTTAAAAAATTATGCTGGGGGGCGCCTGGGTGGCGCAGTCGGTTAGGCGTCCGACTTCAGCCAGGTCACGATCTCGCGGTCCGTGAGTTCGAGCCCTGCGTCAGGCTCTGGGCTGATGGCTCAGAGCCTAGAGCCTGTTTCCGATTCTGTGTCTCCCTCTCTCTCTGCCCCTCCCCCGTTCATGCTCTGTCTCTCTCTGTCCCAAAAATAAATAAAAACGTTGAAAAAAAAATTAAAAAAAAAATTATGCTGGGTGAAAGAAGACAGACACAAAAGGTTACATATTATATGATTCCATTTACATGAAATATACAAAATAGGTAAATCCATTAAAAAAGAAAGCAGATGGATGGTGGCCAGGAGCTGGCGGAGGGAAAAAGGATTGAGGAATAACTACTAAAAAGTACGGGGTTTTATGCTGCAGTGATGCAGTGTTTGGGGACTAGGTAGAGGTTGTGGTTGCACAGCATTGCGAATGTATGAAATGCCACTTAATTGTTCACTTTAAAATGGTTAATTTTACATCATGTGAATTTTATCTCAATGAACAAGTTTGTGTTTATATAAATAACTTTAATTTCAAGGTTTAGGCTGTTTTCCTTAGCATATTATATTGGGTGCAGTTTTATTTTCAGCTTTTAGAGTTAATTTCTACATCATTCTACATCACAAAGGAAAATGACACTTAGAAGTGAAGGTTTCTAATTCCTGCCTTAGGGACTTCTACCATAGGTGCGCCCTGCTTTAAACTGTATCTAGTAATTAAACAGAAGTTGGAAAACAGATTACTGGGCCCTTATTCACTTTCTAACGTATTTTTGCACTTCAAATTTTACTTCAGAATAAGTTTAAATATTGGATTGCTCCATTATTTAAAGTTGGAAGTTATTTTCTAAAATGTAACATACAGACATTTCTACAGACATTTCAGGAACATCTCTTTGCCATAAAAAACTCACAGCAGTCTTCCAGAAATTTAATTGCTTCCTTTATCATCCAACTGGAGAAGTAGTTTACCTGACTTGCTTGGCTCTATCAAGTATTGGAGGAAGGCACACTTGGGCTCCATCCGCTGGCGATGAGTGGCTGAGTGGAATATTATTACAATAAGCACAACGGATTCCTCATGCACCACTCACTTGGTTGCTCTGTTATTGGCAGAAACTATCTTGAGTTTGCCCCTGCACCAGTGCATACTATTATAGCTGGTTCCTATTAAATGTAATAATTTGGTTTTCGTCTTTGGGATATTTCTTCCTGAGGCCAAAATCTTTGGTAATGAGATTGGATTGGGACAAAGGGACAAATATAGATTGCTTTCCTCGAGTATCTTGTTTCTAATACAAGCACATGATTGAATCCTTTGTTTTATTTTAATTCTTCTATTTGATAGATATTTGATAGAATGAGAATAATTGCTATTGATGGCCCCATTAAATGAAATTTAATTGGTCTAGGAAGAAATATATTCTTCTTTTCCCTCATGATTTCAACTTCAGAGGCCATAGAAATCCTTAGTTAAATATTTCAGGATGTATTAGCAGATTGAAAGTATGGTCATATATGTCTTATGTCCATGCTACTTCTCATCAGAATAAACTTCCTTTACCCACTACTGAAATAGGGTGCATGTCCCCTGGCATCTAGAAAATGCTACCTAATGTTGCTACCATAGATATGTATATCATTTGAATTATAAAATAAGGCCATGTTATTATTTTTTTTAATTTTTTTAATGTTTATTCATTTTTGGGAGACAGAGAGACAGAGTGCAAGCAGGGGAGGGACAGAGAGAGACAGACAGACAGACAGAATCAGAAGCAGGCTCCAGGTTCTGAGCTGTCAGCACAGAGCTTGATGTGGGGCTCAAACCCACAAACTGTGAGATCATGACCTGAGCCGAAGTCAGACACTTAACTGACTAAGCCACCCAGGCACCCCAGCCATGTTTTTATTAATGACAATTATAGATTTATGCTCTTCTATTCAGAAATAACTTTACATATTTTATTTGTACAAATATGTACACTCAGCAAAGGCTCATCTTTCCATCTACTTCAGTTATAACTCAGTTTCTTAATATGGTGCTATTTCAGTAGGACAATATGTTAATTCAAAGACATAAATCCACTACAATTTTCAAATAGTAGCAGCAAATTACACGTAAATTGGAAGTGTAAAATTATAAACAAACCCTGTTTAAAATTTGAATGACAAACATTGCCTTAGAGATACAAAGAACACTGAAATACATTTGAACAACTCCAAAAATTTAGCTACTTATATGCGTAGTAAGTAACCCAAGAACCATGCTAAGACTTACAGATCTAAGGTTAAGAATAAGCCAGAAATTGAACATAAAACTGCGATATTTTTATTTTGAAGCACTTGAAAATAGAAGTATGGCATGGCAGCAGCAAATGCAGGACGTATCATTCATCTCACTGCCAGCATATTTAGCTCGGATCAGGAGTTTAATAGAGTATTAATTTTTATTATGGATACCACATGTTTCTGATCTTGATGAAGAATGAGACAATTTAAAATATATAATGGGAAAAATGGAAAGAAATTAATAAAACCTAATTTGGAAAAGAGAAAGATGAAGGGAGTCAATCATTTTTATTTTAATTTCTTAACTTATACAAAGTCTACTACAGGTTAGGATACAGTGTTCTCCCCTGCTAGGCACAATCAAGAACTTACTGCACTTCCTTCAAGATTAGTCAGTGTCTCTCTCTCCTTCTCTCTCTCACCTACCCTCACCCCCACTCCGTGTGTATGTGTGTTTGTGTGTGTAGGGGGAATGACTCAGGTATAAAAAATAACTGTAGTACAAGATGGAATTACATTTTAAGGAGATTTGGAGGAATCCGTTACAGCTGGTTGAAGAAAACCTTTCTGGAAGGGTAAGATTTGCATTTGGCAAATGACATTTAAAGAGAAGTAGGTTTGGAAGGCAAAACCTGTGTCTGTCTTATTCACTGCTGTAACCCAAATGATAACAAGTCCCTGGAACAAAGAAGTGCTCAAAACATACTTGTTTAATAAAAGAACAGTGGGCAAAAATTGGAGACAGGAGGAACAGCCTAAGAAAGTCTGTAGAACATAAAAGAAGAATTTGGGGAAACCGTGGTCCCTCAAGTTTTTTGGGAGGAATTTATGGATGTATGATAAAAATGGAAGCTAACATTTGTTTAGCACCCGATATTCCAGGTTTTGTATGTTATCTCTAACTCCCATTTTATACATGAGGAAACTAGGGGTTAAGTTAACTTACTCAAGGTTAAAACTTGGTAAGTGCTAGGCTCTACTTCTGGCGATGGTCAAATGAACTTCTATCAGACCAACCACTCCACAGATAACAATTATGAACTCGGAATAAAATGTGAAAAACAAATATATAGCGTAAGCAAAAGCAGGAACAGTTTGTTGACACTTAGAGAAAGGAAAGCAACTGGGTAAATTTCTCTTGTTAGGGAAGAGACTGGATAAATTTCTGTTGTTACTGTAGGAAGTAAAAAGAACTAGAAATGGTGAATGTATGGGGAAACAGTGTTTCCCTATGTTTTCCTATTAAGTTCTTTAAAATACATGACTATTTAAAGCAAAAATTGTAGCTTTAAATTGTAGCATTGTATTGTGGGGTTTGTAAAGTCTGATTGATATGATAGCTTAAGAGTAAATAGACCTATATAGCAGCAAGATTTCTAAATCTCACAGGCATTAGTACAATATTACTTCCTGCGTGATGTTCCTAACTTTTTTTAAAATTAAACTTATTATTTTGAGATATGTGTAGATGCACATGCAGTTGTAAGAAACAATACAGAGAAATGTCATGTGCACTTTATCCACTTCCCCCAAAGATATTACAAAACTGTGTAATATCACAAGAAGGATAATGACACTGACTCCTTACATTGTCCTTTTATAGCCACACTGACTCCTCCTCCACATTTAGTCCCTCGTTAACTCCTGGCAACCATTTGTCTGTTTTCCATTTCTAGAATTTTATCTTCTCAAGAATGCTATATAAATGAAATTATGCAGTATGTAATTTGAGGGTGTTGGCTTTTTTTTCACCAGCATTCTCTGGAGTTTCACCCAGAGTGTTGGGTTTATCACTTTGCTCAACAGTATCCAATGGCATGGACGTACCACATTTTATTTAACCATTCATCTGTTGCAGGACATGTGGGTTGTTTCCAGTTTAGAGCTATTACAAATAAAGCTAGACTAACCATTCATGTGCAGGTTTTGTGTGATCATACATCTTCATTTTACGGAGATGAATACCCAGGAGTGTAACTGCTAATTCCTATAGTAGTTACAGATTTGGTTTTTAAAGAAACTGATTTCCAGATCGGCTGTACAATTTAATATTTCCTCCAGCAATGCATGAGTAATCCAGTTTTTCCACATCCTTGCCAGCAATTAGTGGTGTCACTGTTTTTTATTTCAGCCATTCTGATAGGTATGCTATAATAACTTATGGTGGTTTTAATTTGCATTTCCCTAATGGCCAGTGAAGTTGAACATCTTTTCATGTGCTTATTTGCCATCTGCAATATTCTTTCCTATGGTGAAATGTCTCTTCATGCCTTTTGCATATTTTCTAATTGGGTTTTTTGTTTTTTACTATTGAGGGTTTTTTAAATTTTTTTAAATGTTTATTTTTGAGAGAGAGAGACAGAATGCGAGTGGGGAAAGGGCAGAGAGAGATAGGGAGACACAGCATCTGAAGCAGGCTCTAGGCTCTGAGCTTTCAGCACAGAGCCTGATGCAGGGTTTGAACTCACGAACTGTGAGATCATGACCTGAGCCGAAGGTAGATGCCTAACTGACTGAGATACCCAGGGGCCCCTTACTATTGAGTTTTGACAGTGTTACCCACTCCACCTTCCTGGAAGTGAAAGCCTACAATATTTGAAAAAACATCTTTGTTTACAATAAACTGTACATATTTAAAGCATACCGTTTGAAAAGTTTTTATTTACATATAAACCCGTTACATTGACAAACTGGTCTTAAAACTTACATGGATGTGGCAAGGACCTAAAATAGATAAGACGATTTTGAAAAATAACAGTTGGTGGACTTCCTGTCTTCAAGGCTAATTATAAAGATTTAGTAGTCAAAGTTCAGTTGTCAACATATTGAGGTATTGAAATAAGGATTCACAGATAGCTTGATGGAACAGGAGAGAGGACCTCAAAATAGACTCATGCTTATGGAGTCATTCCAGTCCATTACTGTGAGAACACAACAAAGCAATTGGAAAAGGAGAGTCTTTTCAATAAGTCATGCTGACCAAATGATGGCCCTATGGAAGATAGTAAACCTCAACTCTTACTTTACACCATACCTAAAGATTAATTCTAGATGGGTCATAGAATTCTATGAAATAGTGAAAATCAAATGAAACTGGAAGAGACTATTTTATCTAGAATATTTATAGGAGATTCTTTCAGTAGCTCAGGTGAAAGGTAATAAGGAATTGAAAACAGGGAGGACATTTGAGCATCTGTAGAGGGTGGATGGATTGAGAGGATTCCACAACTGGCTGTGGGACTAAGGAAGTGAAAGTTATTAAATGTAATGGTGACATTGCCCCTGGGTAGTGAAGCAGTTATGAACATCTCCATAGAAGTAAGGGATGAAAAACAGGTGTTCCCACCTGGATAGGTTATAAACACCTGAAATGTTCAGAAGGGCTGTGGCCAATTCTCTTCACATAACCACTGAAGAAAACTCCACAACTGGTACATTAGATTCAAGAGCAATGGAAGGCAGGGAGGGCTTGCCTCTATGGAGAGCTGTTTGACTAGTTAATGAATAGTCAAGCGGCTGTGGGATTCTCTTTTTCATCAGAGAAGATGTGCGTTGGGAATGAGTGATTGCCAACATCTGGTGAATTTTAGTTAAGACACTTTTCAGTGAGCCAAATTCTGTATTTTGTGTGTCTGTTTTTATGGGTCATCAGGTAGACAAATCAATGAGGTTACTGAATTAATAATTTTTGAAAGACTTTTTGAGTTTTTTAAGGATCATCTCTCATCTTGAGATGATGAAAATGTGGTTCTTCAGTCAGACTGCTTCTGCTCAGTGTTTTGAGGTCTTGCAGTCTATAAAATTTCACATCTGTTATTAAAGGACAAGTTTCATATACTCCATATACACATTAGCAATACAAAGGTACTTTATTATTAAGGTGGGCAGACCAGAGGAAAATACTTGTTTCTATCACAGAAAATTCTGAAGAAAACATTAAAACAAAAACAGAAGGAAGACTGAAAATGTTAATTTAAATGTTTTAAATTTGTATCTTTTAAAGGAAAATATAGATTTGGTTTATACAAACATCCAAAAACACTGTTTTATAATACATAACTGAAAAGGTATTTGTAATTTTACCAACTAATTCAATTTTGTTTGCTGATTTATTTGCTATATAAATGAGACAACTCTTTAATGAGATAATGAGATTTAACTTTCATTAATTTAAAATTATACATCTTTCAGGTATTGTTTTTAAGATTTTTTTAAAAGTTTTTTTTATTTATTTTGAGACAGAGAGAGAGAGAAAGAGAATGAGCAGAGGAGGGGCAGAGAAAGAGGGAGACAGAGGATCTGAAGCGACTCCATGCTGACAGCAGAGAGCCCAATGCTAGGCTGGAACTCAGGACCATGAGATCCTGACCTGAGCTGAAATCTGACACTTAACCAACTGAGCCACCCAGGCGCCCCCTTTCAGGTATTTTTTTTAACTAAACATTAAATTTTCTTTTGATTTCTGAAATCTAATTTCATCTTTAGATTATTTTTCATTGTCTTCTTGTAGGTCCTCCTTTCTTCATTCAATTCTGTACTAATAAATTTGGTTATTTTTTTTGAGAGAGAGAGAGAGAGAGAGAGAGAAAGCATGCACATGTGCAAGTGGAGGAGGGACAGAGGGAGAGGGAAAGAGAGAATCGTAAGCAGTCTCCACACTCCAGAGCAGAGCCTGATGCAGAGCTTGATTAAACAAGTGTGAGATCATGACCTAAGTTGAAATCAATAGTCAGATGCTCAACTGAAGGGTGCCACCCAGGCACCCCTAGATTGATGATTCTTGAAAGAAGGATTTATGTTTTATTAAGTTTAGTACTACAAAAAAGTCTAATGCAATGTCATATATAATAGACAAAGTAAATAAATGACTGAAAGATGCTTGAAACTCATATCAAGCATTTATGATTCTGTAATAGATTTTTTGTGATAGTATATTAATACTATTATGATTTTTAAGCAAATATTGTTATTCTTTGGTTTAACTAATGTGGAATTTGAGAAAAAATGTGTGTGAGAAGATAATGCTCTTTAATGATACAGTACTTAATGTGTGATTAATAATTTTCTGTTATTTAATCCAAAAAGAAATGGAAATCTGCTCATATAAAACAGAAATTTTCCTAAAGCCCTTTTGCTACAATTTCAAGTCATCTGGGCTAAGATCTTTCTTATAAAAACAAAACAAAACAAACAAACAAAAAATAACACCTACTAAGAGACTATAATAATGTGTGTTTTTTATATATTTATTTTAAATTTCTGCTAGATAGTTCCATGTTTGTCCTGCTAATACTTAATGACATTCTTGATCACTTGGAATTTAACATTTCAATAAACCTTAAACAGCAAGCGGAAGGATATAGGAAAAGACTTAAACCAAGGAGGCTAAATTTGTACTGGACATTTGGGTTATGCATGTCCTTTTGAAAGCTGAAGTTTAGGAAATATATATATATATATATATGTATATATATATATATAAAACATATATATGTGTGTGTTATATATATGTTATATATATTATGTATATATTATATATAAATATATGTATATATTATATATTACATATATAATATATACATTATTTATTTATTTGTTTGTTTGTTTGTTTATTTATTTATTTCTATTTCGCAGTTAGCTCAGGTTGCCATAACAAAATACCATAGACTGGGTGCCTTAAACAACAAGAATATATTTCTTATAGTTTTGGAGACTGAGAAGTCCAAGATCATGATGCCAACTGATCGAGTGAGGGCTCTTTCCAGGCTTGTAGATGGCAACCTTTTTACTGTGTCTTCATATGGTGGAGAGAAAGAAAGAGAGAGAGAGAGAGAGAGAGAGAGTGATCTCTGGTCTTCCTTCTTTGTATAGGGACACCAATTCCATCATGGGGACTCCATTCTCATGACCTCATCTAAATCTACTTACCTCCCAAAGGTTCCACCTCCACATACCGTCACATTGAGGGTGAGGGCTTTAGCATATGAATTCTGGGGGACACAAACATTTAGTCCATAATAACAGTATATACATACATATCACTTAATAGATTAAAAGATGTAATGGAAAGACACCAGAAGAGATAAAGATTCTGGGGTGGTATTTGCAGATATCATTTTGATAAGCATAAATTTAAGAACATCAAAAAGTGTATTATTAGTAAAAAAATAGTTTTATGAAAGGCAACTATCATTTGAAATCTCTATGCCATACATTGTTCCAGATTTATGCACATATGGTTAAAATATCTCCCTCTCTCTGTCTAAATATGACACACACACACACACACGCACACACGCACACACACATATTTAGAGAGAAAGGGCAAAAATGGGGGAGGGGCAGAGGGAGAGAGAGAGAGAGAGAGAGAGAGAGAGAGAGAGAATCTCAAGCAGGCTCCATGCACAGCTTGGAGCCCAATGCTGGTCTTGATCCCATGACCCTGGGATCATGACCTGAGCTGAAATCAAGAGTCAGACCCTCAACCGACTGAGCCACCCAGGTGCCCCCAAAATCTCTGTTTCTTAAAATGAGGAAATAGAGGGTCAAAAATGTAAGTGTGTTGCCCAAAGTTGCACAGCTAGAAAGTTATACATCTGGGATTTTACCTGGCACCCTGCGTCCCTATGCAGCCTTCATTCTATTCTACACACACAGGATCATGACTGGACTGCAGGCAGATGATACAATCTAAAAAGAGTGGCAGTTTACATTTTTGGAGAATAGACCATAATTACTCAAGGCTCATGGCCACTTAGCAAAGGAAGGTCCAAGACATTGAAAGCGAGAGCTGGTTTTGGCAGCCAGGTTTCCACTGGCTAAACTGGATTCAATTTGGTTTGGACCTTTGTATACAACATATACAGAATAAGTGCCTGCCAACTAATCAGGGACTCCTAGAAGACCACTTTCTCAGCTCTTCCCCAGAAAGCTAAGCAAGAGTAGCAGAAGCCTTAAATTAATAGGATTTTTAGGGATAATTTGCATTTCAGTGTATAGAGGGTCTTTTACACATTCTTTAATAAACCAACACATTAAAAATAAAACATACCCACATTATCACCACCTTTTAAAGAATTTGTTTTTCAGACAGATACTTTGTGGATAATTAAAATTCATGTTATATATAAATGATGATAAAACAGTGATGTTAATGATGAAATAGTACATTGCATTACTCAAGCCAGGAAAATTTACAGTGGTCACCATAAATTGTACATCCCACCATCAGTAATGTGGCATGACCCAAATGAAATTCCAGTGTTTAATTATGTTTGAATGTCTGAATTCCACCTTTCCATTTTGCAAGAATATTTATTGATATGTGAAGGATTATTGTACCTTTGAAAAATGTTTTTGGTTAATATTTCTTAAAGAAACATAACATAAACATACCCCACAGATTCTAAATTACACAGTCAATACTCTCTGTATATAGGATTTGTATGGTTGGATTGTTAATAGTACAGTAAACCATGATAATGTTATAATTTATTACAGTCTTATTTGCAGAACTACGTATCTTTATCTTCACTTCTGCTTTATTGTCTTATTGTTAAACCTGAAAAAGGAGGTAATTAACTTCACATTTGCCATGTGGAACAGCACAATGACCTTGAAATTCAAGTAACAAATGGGCCACTTTTTCTCTTTAGACTTTTTTTACTGCTGCCCCATGTTCCTTGAGGCATTCCAACATGCAGCACTCTGTTTTACTCACATAAAACTTAGATTTTGACATTCAATCCTATAACCTCATGGCTTTTCTACAAAGAGTATTTCATATTAACTCCCCTAGATGAACGTGATAACTCATTTTGTTGCACCCCAAACACCTGAACATTTAAACATTTGAAAAGCAGTTTTTTCATAAAAATCTTTATGGTAGGGTATTTTATTTATAATAGTTGTTGAAGCATCTGAAGTTTAATGTTCTATTACATATGCAATTTTTGTAGAGAGATAATATAAACCATCATGATTATGAATGATTTATTTCAGAATAATTATCTTCTTTAAGTCATAAAGATTCTTGAAAATATTTTGATTGTGTTAATAGCTTAATGATTATGGCCTAGACCTGAAGCAGGGGCCATTCTGCAACTGACTCCAAGGAGATATTATAACTAGTTGATTGGGTCAGTTCTTTTAAGCAACCGGTTATAAAGAAAAACAAATAAATAAAATAGATAACCAGATCAAATCAGATTCTTGGCAGTGCATATGAAACTAATTGGTTGAATATTTTAGTCTTAAATGGAAAATTTTTTGTAGACATAGCCTTAGGTGTATATAGAAGGCACAGATTACTTTATTTTTGTTTTGACTTGAAACTCTGCTCTAAGATTTCCACAGCCTTTGTCTTGAATGGTTATACTGGATCATTTCTCACAGAAGCTTAAAAGCTTGACTGTTTCTAAAACACAGCATTGTGTTTTCTTCAAGAAAATTATGACCTTTGTAAAGTGAGGTCATAAAGTAATGAGATGTTCTTTATATTTCAGGTAAGTTGGCAGTGAAGGTTAATTCTAAAACAGAAGTTCCAAAGGACATTTAGAATGAATGAAAGCTTTGTTGGAAAAAGCATTCAGCATCTGGATATGACCATCTTGAAGGACAACACTTGTTTTGTTATAGAAGTTCTGACATATCCTAGTTGCAGAACCAAACAGAACAATATAAAATCAATTGTGTCCTTTTAGTTTTCCCATCTACACCAATTGCTGTGAAGTTTTACAAAACTGAAGATAGTGTGTTTCGTGACAAGTTGCTTTGAATAAAGCGTTTCGGGGAACTTAGCTTGTTAAGTATAGTTTAGCCCACTTGTGAGATAAAAATGCTGTATACCAGAGAGAAACAACGAAATAGACGGTTGAAGAAGATGAACAAAAGAAAAAAAAAAAAAATGGTGAGGGAAAGAGCCAGTAGGGCCTAGCTCCTTAAATGTGACTCTAGCCTAGGTTTATGACATAGGGTTAGACGTGGGTCCTGAAGAGAACCTATGTGGTCCAGCTCAACTTCTGAAGGAGGGACAGAGAGACATGTTGTAGGCATGTGCCAGGCTTCCTGGCAAGTGCCAGGCTTCCTGGCATTCTCAGCGCCAAGCTGTTGGGTGAGTGTTACCAACACAGTAGCTAATATGGACTTAAGCATTTAACTCTGTTGCAATTTGTGATCATAGTTACTCTGTCAAGTTCATGTCAAATGGTCTGCTTTTTTCCTTTAAATCAGAGGAAAAATAGAGAAGAATGGCTGAGATTTTCTCCCAGGACTCCGTGTGAAAGTACTGGTGAATAGGGGAAAACAACATCAACAGTACCTATCTGACATTTCCCGATCCAGTCATTATTAGAACGAGTTCAATCTTCTATATTTGAAAAGAGCAACCCTTTACTAAATCAAGGGTTTTGCCTGATTCCTCGAACTGTTCTTTATCAGTTGAACGCCTCCTAGGGTAAGAAACCCTCATGAACTTAATCGCCTATTGAAGTGGTCTTGTTCCTCCTTCCTCGCTTTGTTGCCTGTTGCCTTTTTGCTGTGTATGAATCTGGGTAGAAGGTTACAGAAGTTGGGAAAGGGGTATGATTCAAAGGTGGCGGAATTGGTTCCTCACACAACACACAAATGTTCCATTGTTGTTCCTAAAGTCTCCCTTTGTATACTAATTAGATATCCCCCCCCCCACTCCTTTTCTTGAATCTGCATTCAAATCTCATTGTGAATGCGCCCCAAAGAGGTTATCCTAGACACTGGGACTCGACTCTTGTAGGAAGCATGTTCAGCTTAGTTGCTTAAAGCAAGCAAATGTGCTTTAAAATTCAGATTTTTTTTTTCCCCAGCAAGTTGTTCAGTTGACACATTAGCCAGGACTTGACACTTTTCTTACAGAAATGACACTAAAACTTCTCTGGGAGTGATGGGTGTGACCACCCCTCCCCCAGGATCATAGAGAGTCGCAACCTAGAGCTATACTTCCTTTGGTCTTGCAGAATTCCTACCTGGCTGGCGCAGAGGAATGAGGCTAAATACAGTGCAAACACTTAGCACACAGCAAATCAGAGGGGGATTTGTTGCACGGCCATCACCATCATCCACTTCCAGAACTTTTTCATCTTTCCAAACAGAGAAGGTTCTGGGGGACCACCTATGGCAGCATAAGGATAACTTGTTAAAACAAAATTGAACCAAAGATTAGCGTTATTACTGTGGCGTGTGAGATGTAAACCATCTTCTCCATCTTGGCCATAAAATCTTTTGTAAATTCAAAATCCAGGAGCTGCTTTGGACTATCTGGACTGCCCCACTCCCTTTTTTTACTCTTACAGGCACATTCACAGCAGCATTATTTACAATAGTCAAAAGGTGGAAACCACCGAGTATTCATTGACTGATGAATGGATAAATAAATGTGATATATACTACAATGCAGAATTATTCAGTCTGAAAAAGGAATCCTGATGAGGCACCTGGGTTGGTTAAGCATCTAACTCTTGATTTCAGTTCAGGTCATGATCACACGGTTTGAGTCCCACATCAGGCTCTGCACTGGCAGCTTGGGATTCTTTCTCTCTCTCCCAATCTCTCTCTCTACCCCTCCTCTGCTCACACACATGCACACCCTGTCTCTCTCTCTCTCTCTCTCTCTCTCTCTCTCTCTCTCTCTCTCAAAATAAATAAACATTAAAAAATTAAAGAAAAAAGAAGGAATCCTGATGTACACTACAACATGAATGAACCTTGGGGATATTCTGCTAAGTGAAATAACCTGTCACAAAAAGGACAAAAGCTGTGATTCCACTTACCTAGAGTAGTCTAGAGAATACCTAGAGTAACAGAAAGTAGAATGGTGATTTCCAGAGCCTGAGGGGAAGAGGGAAATGAGGAGTTATTGTTTAATAACTGGAAAGAGGAAAAAGTTCTGGAAATGTATGGTGGTGATGGACACACAACAATGTAAAAGTATTAATATCACTGAACTACATATTTGAAAATAGTTAAAATGGTAGATTTTACCAAAAGGTCCACACACACACCAGTTGACCCAAACTGAGAAAGATTCAGCCTGACTAGTTGAGGAGAGAGCCATCTTTACACAAAAGCAACAGACTAATTCACCTATTGCAAATTATTTTCCTATGATAGTAAGTAGACCAGAAACCAGTAGATCACTTTGAACCTAAACATTGGAGAAAATCCATAACATTGAAAATGATTTCATTGAATCACTATATTGTATACCCAAAGCTAATATAACACTGTATATTAACTATACTGGACTTAAAATAAAAACTTAATAAAAAAAGGAAGAAAATGATTTTACTATGGGTTGTTCTAGTTTTTTAATTTTGACATGACTTTATGCTTTAAACTCAATTTTAAATAAGTTGATATTACTGAAAATGCATAGTAAACAATACATATTTGAATTCTAGAATCCAGATTTTCTATAAGAAGCAGGTTGGGGTCTGACACTCAAGACTATGTTCTTTGACAGTTACTGGATTCAGTTGGACATTATTGACCTAATCTTTTGCACCTTGCTTCTTGTTGCTAAGCAACTCACTTGTTCAACAACCAAGTAAAATGTTCCCTCCCCTTTCTCTCCCTTCACAGAAGGTGGTGGAGCCTGAATATCCCATACATGGTTATTCATTTAGCTTGAAAGGAAACTAAAAAACAATTTTTTTTTAATTACAATTACCTGGAAAATATGGCACCTTTTTTTGAAGCATAATAAAATATTTGGAACACACATACCTGAAAATGATGCCAGTTTTACTTAGAAGTCCTCTTCCTGTATGTACTACATTGCTTTCACTAATTGACAGTGTTTCAAGAAATGATTACAGCATAGATTGAAGTGTTTGAAGCATATACTAAAGGTTAAACTATTAAAGAATACAGGTCTAAAGTGCCCAAAAATGATCATCTAACAGGCTTAACGTTGCATTTAACATGGCTAGTTATATGCAGTTCAGTCTTATACATTGCTATGTGTCACCCTGAGAAATATATTATGTTCCAATTCATAAAAGGACCTACCTCTTGAGTAGTATATTGAGAAAAAGAAAATAAAGTGTTAAAAGGTCCCAGTGGTATCCTAGCAACTTAGGGTCTTGGAAACAAGGACTTGTGCATTGAATCAATTCCAGGAATTTGTGGCACTAGCCAATGTTGAGATGGGGAAACTGCCAAGCCTGGGAAGAGAGGTGATAATTATTATATGCCAGGTGGTGTTTGTTATCAGTAGGCTAACTTCTTCCATTTTGTTCCCTCCAATGAACATAAGATTACTAGGGTTTTAGTTAGTGCTGTTTCTCAACAGAAAAGTCTGTTGTCACCCAAAATTAACAGAGTTGACAAACGTATAGTGAATATTTACTACCAAGCCTGAATAGTTACATAAGTTATGTTCTTTAAACCTTTCCATGGTCCTTGAAAGTAGCTATTATTACTCACATTTTACAGCTGTGGAAACTGATGCTCACTAAGGCACAGTGATTTACCCTAAATGGCATATCTAGTCACTAGCCTGACTGGGATTGGAACCCAGGCCTCTGGTATGTGTTAGAGCAAAAGAGCCGCTACTAAAGAGTAAAGATGAATGCAGTGTTTGCAATATACAGCACATCTATCTATCTCTGGGTTTGCAGGTCAACACAGAGCCCCAGGAGATTTCTGGACTGTTAATACACAATTCCTCTCCAAGCTTAAAGGATGCGTGTGCTTTGTTCAAACTTAGATTTACTTAGTTTTCAAGGTACGCTTTTACTGTTGCTGTCATATTACTGACATTCTCTCTCTCTCTCTCTCTCTCTCTCTCTCTCTCTCTCTCTCCTTGTACTTTATTTCTCAGGGTTGCTCTACTATTAGGACCTATGAACATATTTTTTCCAGACTCCTCTTTGATCTACAAGTACTTCTACATAAACAACAAGATTCCAGGGCAGAAATAATCTCTCTGGAGCTTTTGTATTGAAATGAATTGGTTTCAGCCTTTAATCTTTGAATGTAATGGTCAGTTGCCATGATTTCACATTTGTTTACTTAAATGCACAGACTTTTCTGTCTTGTGAAATCTGGTCTAGGTCAGCATGTACTGATAACCTACAAATCAAACCCCAGGATCCTGCATAGGAATAGCTCTATCTTTATTTGTCTTCCAATTAGAGTCTCTGCATACCATCAGGTTTGTAATGGATTCACTCCAAGTTTTTGGCCAGAAGTAATTTAAATTCTTGCCTCACTGACTTCCACTCAGCATCTCTTAAATTGGTAGAAGAGGCTCAGTGATAGTAACTCATGGCTGTTTGTTGTTTTCAAGATTAATTTGAAAAACACTATAGGAGAACTCACCTAAAGGTGTAAATTACAGTGAACAGATTTCAAAGAATTAAACATCTTTGAAAAATGGTGTTTTTACATGATATGACCAACAAGAAAGATTACCAGCTATCCCCTCCTCTTGGAGTTTATATTCCATCAGAAGCCAATGAAAACTGTTTACAAAAAACACAGATGTGCTAATATCTTTTACTTCCCCCTATTCTTTTCCCTAGAGTCCATTCTTTTGAAAAAAATGTAAAATGGTACATGCAGCATTAATGCTTTTCCAGAATGCATTTTTAATATTTTTTTCCAATGTGAGATTATCAGAGAGAAGAGCAAAAAGCCACAAATTATGCAAATCTTCCCACTGCGATTGAAAAATTTGGCTGCATATAAAAATTGTCACCGGTAATTGCAGAGTCAGAATGAATTGTGGCCTTAAGGCACTTGAACAGAAGGTCTAATGAACCTCGCATCTCACAAAACGGCATAACGTGTGGCCATTAAGTTAAAAACAAAGAATGTACAGCTTGCCACCATGGAGCCACCAGAGCAGTTGGATTATGGGTGGAACGTGACCTTGTAGGCTACATATGTTGCCTTATATCATTACTACACTGAATTTAGAAGGAAAAGCTCTTTATATAAAGTAAAGCGGCTAAGCTCCATTATAGATATTTATTTGGTACTATACTCTTTGTTTATATACCAGAGATCACACGTGTGTATTTGCTCTGCTTATTTTAAATTTAAATGACAATAATTTTTTTTCAAACCATTTTAAAGTATTGACTTCAACCTAACACCCTGCTTATCTAACATGTCATGTGGTTGCTGGTGATTCTGCTACATAAACACTGAAAAACAGCAAACACCAGTTACAGGCACACAGAGTAGTTTCATCCCACACCCTAAAGTTCAGGACCCTTAGAGTTGTTGAATCAGTGTTTATGCTTCTATGAGAAAGTTGGTTTTGGATGCAGTATGTACCCTTGTGGAAATTTCTTTATTTAACTAGATTAAGCACTAAGCAAAATAACATTTACTGACTGAACAGAATCACTGTGTAAAATTCCAGACAGCTTGCCACATTGGATTTTAGTTTCACAAAGCTGGGATCTTCAAGAGAGGGCACATAATATAGAATTGAGTCATCCCTCCCTCCCTTTGCAGATGCATCCTGCTTTTTGGAAAATGGTTGCCATGCATATTTCTACCGAATTTCATCGACTTAGAAGCAAGGGAGAAAGAAACACCCTAAAAATTATGGTTTCTGAGGAATAGGTAGAAGAGGTGTCGAAAATGAATGCTATTTTTCACTGCATAGATCTGCAAGGTCTAAAAAGGTAACAACCACAGACTAAAACCCAAGTTAAAAATAAAATGAAGAAAACACTGAATAGCAGTCTGACCATCCATATTAAAAGTACTGTTGCACTGACTGAGAAGCCAACTTATCTAAAGATATTTTTAGTATCTTTTAAAGCTTGAATCATTATGTTGAAAAAAATGTTACAGGTCATCATAAGATCATCTGTAGTTACTGTATATCCTCAGGGAATGAAACCGCTAACAGATGAAAAGACAAGAGATTAATGTTTATTATTGTAGAACGTAAAAATTTGTAGGCATCAAGTGCTTAATTGTTTTTAAAAAAAACTGATTACAATATCCTCTCAACTGGTAGTACTAGAAAGCAAGAAGTACTTTGCTGAGGGAAGATTAACCTGTCTGTGGTGTCTGATGCAGTTTTAATAGGACCTTGAGTATAACCCACATCTAAGTGAAGGAATATTACAGTATTGATTAAATATGAGTCTCCCCTGGAATAGTTGTGCTTGATTCCATTCAAATCACATACTTTCTAGGGTTTAAATTCAAGTATTATTTTGAAGTATTGATTTAACAAACCTTTTTGAAATGACGATTCGCTGTGATTCTGGATTTTATTTTACGTTTATTTTGCTGAGGGAATTTTAGTAAACCTGCAGTACATATGCTGCCTGGAGGATAAAAACTAGGGCAAGAATTCTGCATCTTAGCAGGATATAATCAGTTTTGCACAGAAATGGGTATATTATATGTGGTGTTTTAACTTACAAATATACTATGCATTTTGAACAGATGATGTCAGGGAAGTGTTCTATGCTCTTTATTCCCCCCCCCCATGTTTCCTTTTTAAAGGTGAAATGGGGGGAAAGGAGGGAAAGGTGGAGTGTGTCTGAGCAGAGAAAACAACACAACAATGACAAAGACTGAAGTGCAGTCTTTTTGTGGTCTTTCCCGTGACCGTTCTTACATGTAGTATTTTTCCGTGTCTATGTTTATTTAATCTTTTTATTTTTATCTTCATTTCTTAATGTATTATTTAATTTTGAGAAAGAAAAAGTGCAAGCAGGGGAGAGGCAGAGAGAGAAGAAGAATCTCAAGCAGGCTCTGTGCTGTTGGCTCAGAGCCTGATGTGGGGCTTGAACATACAAACTGTTGAGATCATGACCTGAGCTGAAATTAAGAGTCAGATGCTTAATGGACTGAGCCATCCAGGCATTCCTATGTTTCTTTGTTTTTTTAAGGAAATTAATGGATCCTCTTAAGAGTTGAAAGGATCATCTTAGTAAATGGACTGTGAGCCCCTATGATATATTTAATGTTGCTAATCTTCCCGACATCAGGAAACTACTGTATCAGACTTCTAAGTCAGCATGTGGGCCCCAGTGCACTGGCTCCTTCCAATTTAGCCTCCACACATAAGGCTATGCTCTTTCTAAAACATAAACAAAATCATGTCATTTTTATCTTTTCTATTAAAAATAAATCAAATAGCCGGCACCTGGGTGGCTCAGTCAGTTAAGCGTCCGACTTCGGCTGAGGTCATGATCTCGCAGTTGGTGAGTTCAAGCCCCATGTCGGCTCTGTGCTCAGAGCCTGGAGCCTGCTTTGGATTCTGTGTCTCCCTCTCTCTCTGCCCCTCCCCCATTCACACTCTGTCTCTCTCTCTCTCTCTCTCTCAAAAATAAATAAACATTAAAATAAATAAATAAATAAATAAATAAATAAATAAATAAAATAAAAACACCCTGGAAAGTACTGTTTTTGGAATATGGGCAGAAGAGAGGTCTAATATGAGTGCTATTTTTTATTTCATAGATCTGCCAGGTTCATAAGA
Source organism: Puma concolor (assembly GCF_028749965.1). Lineage (NCBI taxonomy): Eukaryota > Metazoa > Chordata > Mammalia > Carnivora > Felidae > Puma > Puma concolor. Next base: position 48,465,667 of record NC_141684.1, read on the forward strand.
TGAAACAATCACAGACTGTAAAACCCAAGTAACAGATAAAATGAAGTGCATGGAATAGCAGTCTGAGGCTCCATATTAAAAATACTGTTGCACTGACTGATGCTGAAAACTTTTAATATGGCCTCATCACATCAAAATTCCTTAGCTCGGTATAAAAGGCCGTAAGTGACGTGCTCCCTTTCAATTTCTGCAGCCTTATCTTTTTGCCACTCTCCTTGGGATATTCAGTATTGCAGCAAGACCAAATTACTTGGGAGTCACAGAGGAAGCCAGGTAGTGTTTGAATCCCTGTGCTTTTGTGAGTATACACCTCTACCTGGAAAGCTTACGTTTACCTGATGAACCCCTACTTTGTTTTTTAGTGTCCAGTCCAACTTCTTTAGGTTATCAGACTAGTTTGTACTTGGCTGGAAAAATTTGATTTAAAAAATGTGAGGGCAACAGAGGATCGCTGAAGTTTTATTTTTCCAAGTAAAGTTAGTAACATCAAATAAAACACAAGAACTGGCCATCAGCTGCAATCATATCATTTTGTAAAAGAGGAACATTTTAACATAAAAAAAGAATGTAAATAGATTCAATAAAAATAATAAATTAGGCTCTCAGAAATAACAGTTTATGCTTCTTGTCAATCTCATTTTATTCTCTACTGGCAAAAACTTCATTAGACAGACTCCACACTAGAGAACAGTGTTTTAGAAAACTTTCTGGGGCACAGCCAGGTAAGAACAATCACTTTCTACTCCAGGTGATTGTGAAAATTATTGTTCAGCACTGCAGCTCTTTTTTTTTTTGCATGCTGTTTCCCTTTCTAGAAAGTAAATTATTAATGGCATAAAGTAAGTTTTGTTCATCTTAGTATCATCTGCACCTAGTGGAGTGCCTAGCATATAATGTGAACACAGTGTTGGCTGAATGAGTGGAAGATTTAAAAAATGAAGACAATGCATGCCACTGTTGGACAGCTGTAGTTGTTAGAAAATTTCTTATGCTGAATTGAAATTCTTCCCTAGATCTCCCAGTTCTATTGCAAAGAACAACTCTATCCCTGCTCCCAAATAGCAAGCCTTTAAATACTCAAGCTGATCTTTTCTTTAGGCCACAAACCTCAGTTCCTTAAAATAATTCTAGTAGGAAGATGTTTAGACACTTTCCAATCCTCTGTTCCTTCTAAATTAACTCAACCAAGTTTCTTTTTTATCTTTCTTAAATTACAGCGATACTGTGGAGGCCTCGTGTAAACAGATTTGGATCCAAAAAGATCTGGATTCCTGTTCTTATTTAGCTGTTACTTAGCTCAGTTGAAAGTGCAATTTGGGATGATTGACTAAAATTTTCTGAGATTTGGTTTCATTATGTGTGAAATTGGGATGATAATGATGATAGAAAATAATGTATGAAGACTACACATGATCTGAAATAAAGCAAGTGCTCAATTAACTTCTGTAATAGACCTAATATATAATAGCACAACACAAAAGAAATATACGTGTCATTCACATAAATTGTCCAAACCATTTTCACATGGGTGGGGCGGCACTGGGGGGGCCTATGAACTGGATATTTTGTCCCCACAAAATTCGTATATTGAAACCTAATCCCCAGCATAATGATATTTGGAAGTTGGGGCCTTTAGCACCTGATTAGGTCATGAGGGTAGAATCCCCATGAATGGATTAGTCACCTTATAAAAGAGATCCCAGAGAGCTCCCTTCTCCATTCTGCATGTGAGTACACAGTGAGAAGATGGCCATCTATGAACCAAGAAGTTGGTTCTCACCAGACACAGAACCTGCTAGCACCTTGCTCTTGCACTTAGCCTCTAGAACTCTGGGGGGAAAAAAAAAGATTGTTGTTTAAGCCACTCAGTCTGACATTTTTGTGATAGCAGCCCAAATGTACTAAGACAGGGGCAAAACTTTAACAGTCTTTCAGGGATTCAGGTTGATGTAACCTCCGTTATCTTTAACATGTCTTCCAGGGTCACCATGGAGGATCTTCCCATCAGTGAAAAATGGGATAGAGTGGAATAGAGGAGCAAGAAAGGGAGGCTTTTATGTGCCAAACATGGAAGTGGCATATGCCATTTTGAGTCTTGTTGCTGGTTTAGGACTCCTAGGGTCATGCCAAAGTTTAAACAATATGGGAAATAAGGTTGAACCAAGTGAACCAGAGGAAGGGAGAATGCAATTTGATGAACCATACTAGACTATCCATTACAGCTCAAGAAAGTCTATTAAATTAGATTAAGATGGCTAATGTTATTTTGTAACCTCATTTTATTGTTGGATCACATTATATTTGTGGTCAGGTTCACAATTTGTGCGTTTTTAGATGTAAATTGCTATCTACTCTTCTATACATATGAGCAAGAATTTTTTTTTAAATTATTTTAAAAAAATAAATATTAAAAAATATTTATTTTTATCTAACTATAAAAGAAAAATACAGTGACTAATAATTTGGAAAATACATGAAAGTCTGAAAAAGAAAAGTAAAGGTTTTCCAATGTACATAAATGGGAATAATAATAAATATTTTTAAGCTATTATAAAGATAAGATTTTATATATATGACAACATATATTGGGCAAAGTGGCTTCCAGGGTTAACCACATTTGTTAACATTTGGCAGTATAAACATTAGTTATTTTCCTATGCAAATATATAGGTTTTTAACCCAAATTAGATTGGATTATTGTCTTTCATATTTTCTGTGGTTGGCTCTTGAAATTTATTATGAACTTGGGGCACCTGGGTAGTTCTGGCAGTTAAGCATCCAACTCTTGATTTCGATTCAGGTTGCGATCTCTCAGTTCATGAGATCAAGCCCCATATTGGGCTCTGCTCTGGCAGTGTGGAGCCTGCTTGGGATTCTCTCTGTCTCTCCCCCACTCATGCTTTCCCTCTCTCTCTGTCTAAAAATGAATAAATAAACTAAAAAAAAAAAAAATTATGAACTTGTTCTTTTGTAATTGTATTCATTTTCTATTCTGAGCCACAAATTACTACAACCTAGTGACTTGAAACAAAATGCTTTGTTTTTTTTGTTTTTTTGTGTTTTTTGTTTTGTTTTGTTGTTTTTGTCTTAACAGCTTTCATGTGTCAGGAATTCAGGCTCAGCATAACTGGGTTCTCTTCTCAGGGTCTCAGGCTGGATTCAAAGTACTAACTGGGCTGCATTCTTATCTGGAGTTCAGCCTCCTCTTCCAAACTCATTCAGGTTCTTAGGCAGCTGGGCTCCTACCAGGTATACAACTGAGGTCCCTATTTTTCTGCTGGCTCTTAGCTGGGAGCTGTGCTCACTCTGAGCTATAAGAGGCTGCCTGGGGTCCTAGCCACTTAGCTGCCTCTCATGGCAGCTTCCTTCTTTAAAGTCAGCAGAATAATAATTCTTAGGTTTTGAATCTCTTCTTTCAGGAAGCTCTCTGTCCCTTTGAAGGGCTAAATTGATTAAGTCAGGCCCAGCCAAGGTAATCTCCCTTTTGATTATTTCAAAGTCAATTGATTTGAGACCCTAATTACATCTACAGAATTTGTTGGTCATATAAAGTAACCTAATCACAGAAGTGAAATCCATTATACCCACAGGTTCAGGCAACACTCAAGGGGAGGGGATTATACAGGGCTTATTCCTGGGGGGAGGGCATGGGATATAGGAGTCTTGAGGGACATCTGAGAATTCTGCCAACCACAGTCATTGATTTTATTTCATGCAGTTTATAATATACATTAGTGCTGTTTGCCATACATTTGTGATTATCCACCTGTTGGGCACAGGGTATAATGACACTTTCCTGCCCCCCCTACAATTAAGGGTAGCTACATGACTTCCTTTGGCCAATGGATTGTGAGAAGAAGTGATATGTGTCACTTCTGAATGGAAGTCTTAAGAACCAGTGAAGGATTTAACAACTTTTACTTTCTTTCTTGCACAGCAACCAGAGATGGGGCTGTTTTGTCCTTAAACCTCAGTTACTCTGATGCACAGCGCCCTGTTGCCAACCATGATGGGCCTGGGCATGAGCAAGAAATCACCTATGTTGTTTGAAACCAGTAAGTTTCATGTCTGTGGTAACAGGAAAATGCCTCCTGTCATTTTAGAGATACATTATACTTTAGTTAATCTATAGATAAAATTTTACATATTTTCTGTACTGGTTTTACAAATTTTACAAATTTTACTGTACTGGTTTTGGTCCAGCTTTCCAGCCTTCCAAAATCATTCTGAATCTGATTCTGTAATCATCCTAGCAGTGCCTTTCAGTTTGGGATCACCTGAACATTTAATAAGTAGTCTTAGATATCTTAATCCAAATAATGAACACAAATGTTGATTATGACTGGTTCAATGATTGAGCCTTCTGCCATGTCCCTAAAGAGATCCTCCATATGACAAAGAACCATTAATCACCATTCCCGGGTGCTATTATTCAACAGAATTATATAAAAGACATGTCCATGATTTAGTGTTCAAAAAAATAATAGATTAAATAAGAGATGATATGATAAAATAGAAATGCAATAGTATGTTATGATTTTTAAGTTATTTTTTAACAGTTCTGTTAGGATATAATTTATAGGCCATGAAGTTCAGTCTTTGTAAGCATCTCTTTCAGTGATGCCCATTTCTCTTTTCCATTTCCTCCTTAAGACTTCTTTCAGAAGCTTGTGTTTCATCCCAGCACTGTCAAAGGTGTTCTATGCCTTTCTCACTTCCTCTGAAATGGATGTCCTTTACCTTTTCCCAGTAGGCTTTTCCACACTGGTTTTCTTCCAAAGTCTGTGCCTCCCGAGACATTTCCCCATGCCACACAATCTTGAACTTGAGGCTTCTCTAGCCTATATTGTGTACAACTTGCTTCTGTTTTCCAACCTCAACTACATAGGGTCATTATAGGTTTACTTTTTAAATTCATGCTGTATTTGTTCCCCAGCACCTAAAAATAATCAATCAAGTCCAGAAAGATAATATTCATGGAATTATCAAAATGCATTTATGTTCCTCCCTTTCAATGTACAGTAATACCTTGGATTGCGAATAACTTGTTCTACAAGTGTTCCACAAGATGAGCAAACATGTCTAATAAGTTTTCGCTTGATAAACAAGTGATATCTTGCAATATGAGTGGTATGTAATACTGAATGTCACATGATCACAACTGAGCCAATGGTTCTTCTCTCTCTCTTGCTATGGGATTGTGGGTGATCATCTCCCATGCTCAAATGTTCAGTCTCAGTCCATGGTGTTTGGAAGAAATCAGCAATTTTTCAGAATGCTGGAAGCTGCCAACAACTGGAACTGGTGGTTTTTTTTTGTCACTTCAAAGCACATGTGGACAGTCCTTTGCTTTTCCATACAAGAGTAAGCTTAGAAATGCTTTGCTTCATTCTAGGTCTGGCTCCTATAGATAAAGACCCTTTCCTCTGCTGGTTTATGGCCGGTTACATTAAATACAGTATATGACAAGAGTTTATTAATACTGTACTGTAGTTAACCTCCATGCGAACATATGCGATGACCCCCACGCAGAAAAAGATTCCATTAAGCCAACAGATAACAGTGATTCCATTAGTGATAGTGTAAATCATCTTACACAATAGCTCTCCTCTCTCTCATCTCTTGCACACCAGCCATGAAGGTTTTTAAAGGTAAGTACAGGTTAATTTATTTTTCTCTATATTTTGTATTTTTTAAAATTATTTTGTATTATATTAGGGTATTGTAATCATTTTTATATGAGTATTTCTGGGTTGTGGAACAAATCATCTGAGTTTCTGTTATTTCTTATGGGAAAATTCGCTTTGATATACAAGTGCTTTGGATTACAAGCATGTTTCTAGAACAAATTATGCTTGCAAATCAAGGTTTTACTGTGTATAAAAGTACATAGTTATGGTAATCCACAGAATCAGATTCTACCAAACAAGTGCATATAAACTGAATAACTTGGTTTCCACCCACACAGATTGTACATCTTGGTTGAAAGGGTAAGCGTATGTTCTAGTTTGCCCGGCACCAGGGTATTAATTATTCCTTCTTTCAGTCTCAAATAAAGCCTCTTTTGGATGACAAGTTATATGATCACCCTAATAGAGGACTTAGCTTTAAAACAAAACAAAACAAAACAAAACAAAACAAAACAAAACTTCTAGTACTAACTATAACACTAGTGTTCTAAAACACTATAAGAGTTCAATGAGTCCTTCACCATAGCTGCTCCCAAAGTTTGAAATTAGCAGGGAATAACTGTAATTTGCAAACCTGACAATGAACAAGCCGTTATGTAATAACAGAAACAAATAATGAAAGGTCATCACATTTTTCTTGTGCTTGTCATTCATTTGAGGATATACCAGGAAAACAAATATCAACATTTTACCATGCAGGCTAACTGATACCTGGTAGCTAAGAAAATGTCTGGAAAATTCACTAGTTTAGATTTCTGGAAGAATTTGTATCACCATTGCAACTTCCCAATCCATACATGCAGCAGCCCTAAGGTTGCTGACATTTGCCAGATAATTGACTCAAGTGCAGGTTATTAATTTAGATTATTTAGGAATCAGTGTTGTTTTTGTTGTTTTAATTTGTGAGTGGCATTTTCTAATTCATGAGATTGTTGTGTAAATTAAAAAACAATATAATCTGATAAAATATGTGAAGTACCTCTTGCAGAACCTAGCACAACAAACAGTCTTTATCTCTTGTGTGAATGCTTATTAATTTAAAGTGGCTGCCAAGAGAACCATTTGAGAGAGATGATGGGACCATCACTAGTTAGAGTGGGAATGAATGCTACTGTGGATAATGACATCTGTCATAAGCACAGGTAGAGGGAGGGAGTGGTCTTCAGTGCCCACTTGATACATTTCCCATCATATTTGTAGTTCTTACTTTAGTTTTTTTCTTAATATTTTTTTACTCCCAAGTAACTATTTTAACTGTTAATACTCCTAGATATTAAAGTTTAAAATTGTTGTTCTTACTTGAACACTTTAATGATATTGTTGAAGGAAATTATACATACATATGTGTGTGTATATATATATATATTTTTTTTTTCCTCTTTCACTTGAAGATATTTCCTCCTGCAGACACCAGGCGTTTGTAACAAGCCTGTGGTGTGTGAGCTTTTGGTGATGGCAAAGGAAAGAATGATGAGACAAATGCTGTTGAGTCCATGTCTGTTTTCTTTCAGACTTAATATGTTCAACTCTGAACTAAAAGTGTTATTCTTTTTTTTAAAAAGATTTTTTTAAATTTTTTTTTAATTTATTTTTGAGACAGAGAGAGACAGAGCATGAGCAGGGGAGGGGCAGAGAGAGAGGGAGACACAGAATCTGAAGCAGGCTCCAGGCTCTGAGCTGTCAGCACAGAGCCTGACGCAGGGCTCGAACTCACGGACCGCCAGATCATGACCTGAGCTGAAGTCGGACGCCCAACCGACTGAGCCACCCAGGCGCCCCTAAAAGTGTTATTCTTAACACATCAGTGCTCAGTTGGGGAATAAAAGGATGCTCCTTATTGGTTAAGAATAGGAAAGCGATTGGCAAAATGATAAAGTAGGTAAAGTTTGTCTTTGAAATTCTTTACTGCTCTGTTCAGTCCCCTCACCAACCATAATCCCAGTCTGATTATGTCTTCTAGTCTCCCACCCTCAACCCTGGCCTCAGCACTTTCATGATATAACTAAGAGGGCATTTGTAGAGTAATTTTCATTATTTGTTACTGTCTTTTTATTTTAATATTTTTATTTATTTTTGAGAGAGAGAGAGAGAGAGAGAGAGAGAGAGAGAGAGAATGCGAGCGAACAGGGGAGGGGCAGAGAGAGAGGGAGACACAGACTTCCAAGCAGGTTCCAGGCTCCAAACTGTCAGCACAGAGCCCAACACAGGGCTTGAACCCATGAACTGTTAGATCATGACCTGCATTGAAGTTGGATGCTCAACCAACTGAGCCACCCAGATGCGCCATTTGTTACTGTCTTAATGGTTTACCCTCCATGTCTTCACTCCCCAGGAATATTTGTATTTAAAAAGAAAAGAACATTAAATCCAAAGAAATATATTGTTAGGAGAATTTTAAGCATTTGTAATTTGTCTAAGAGAAGACAATTTTGACAAATAAGCCTTGATATCATCTCACAAATAAAATATTTTACACACACACACACAGACACACATGATTTCTTATTCCATCTCAAGATTGGCTGTGACTGGAACACTATATATAATCTTTTCATTGTGGTATTCATTTTACCCATCCTCCTTTATCATTTATCACTTTCTAAATTGAAGCTCTTGCTCCAAGAATTTTACTGTACTTTATGCTTAGTTTGTTCATTCTTATTACTATTTTTTCATGAATTTCAACTGTCGCCAATGACCTTCCTTCTCTATTCTATTTAAATTATTTTCATCCTTTAATATTCATATTGAACCCCTATTTTTTGCATCAATCAAGTATTCATTAAACTCATCATTATGAGTTAAATACTTAGAGACAGATATAGTGAATTATACTAATGAGTTCAAAGACAACATGAACTCATGAGAAAAGAAGAAAATGGAATATAGGTTTGAGTGGTTTGGTAGAGAGCAATATGCCTATGTTATAATTCTTGGAACCTGTGAATATGTTAGGTTATACAACAAAAGGAAATATAGATTGTAGGTAGAATTAAAGGTGCTAATCAAGATAGGGAGATTATCCTGGTTTATCTCTTTGGGTCCAATGTAGTCACAACAGTCCTTGCATGATAGAAGAGGAAGACAGAAGAATCAGAATAAGACAGATAGCATTGTGAGAAAGAGTTGAACAGCCTTTGCTGGCTTTGAAGATGGAAGAGAATTATGAGTCAAGGAATACTGGCAGCTTCTAGAAGCTGAAAAGGCAAGAATGGGTTCTTAGAGGTTCCAGAAAGGAAATGCAGCCATGCCTACAACTCGATTTAGATCAGTGAGACCCATTGAATACTTAACCTATAGAATTATTTAAAAAAATACATTTGTGTCATTTCAAGCCACTAGTTTTGTGATAAGGTGTTACAGCAGTAATAGGAAACCAATATAAACATGATGAAAGACTCAGGATTCAAATAAGATAGTGACAAGTAAGTACAAGAATGATTAAGAGTTCGAAAGTATGTCATGTTAAGAATAGCTGAAGAGAAATAAGTCATACAGAGCAAGATACCGTATGTTTTCACTCATATGTGGATCCTGAGAAACTTAACAGAAGACCATGGGGGAGGGGAAGGGGGAAAAAAAAGTTAGAGAGGGAGGGAGCCAAATCATAAAAGACTCTTAAAAACTGAGAACATTCTGAAGGTTGATGGGGGATGGGAGGGATGGGAGGGTGGGTGATGGGTATTGAGGAGTGCACCTGTTGGGATGAGCACTGGGTGTTGTATGGAAACCAATTTGACAATAAATTTCATATTAAAAATTAATAAAAAAAAGAATAGCTGAAGAAATTGGGAATAATATTAGGAAAATGGTAAACTGAGTTTGGTTTATAATAATAATTATTATATATTTTATAGACATGAAAAATAATTTAGCTGTTAATATTTTCAATACTGTATGCTAGGCTTTGCTTTAGGATCTTAATATTAATTTAATCTTCCAAACAATCATATGAGCTAGATTCTCTTATTATTTTCCGTAAAAAGTAAATTGAGGGGCGCCTGGGTGGCATCCAACTTCGGCTCAGGTCATGATCTTGCAATTCGTGGGTTTGAGCCCCGCGTTGGGCTCTGTTCTGACAGCTTGGAGCCTGGAGCCTGCATGGGATTCTGTGTCCCTCTCTTTCCACCCTTCCTCACTCACACACTCTCTCTCTCTCTCAAAAATAAACATTAATTTTTTTAAAGTAAATTGAAATGCAGAGAAGTTATATAACTTGTCCCAAGGTGTTACGGCTACGAAGGGGGTGATGAGATTTGAACAGACACAGTCTGATTCCAAAACCTTTTATTCCAACTACTATGCTATTCTGAGGGAGGGAACCCATCTATTCTGTGTGGTTTCAAAGGAAAGCTGGGATCTGAGATGTACAAATGACAATGACTTATACTAGCTCTGGTAAAAGAAGAAATTTTAAAGCACAAAGCTGTCAATAATTTGGTTGAGATGTGATGCAAATTGATTTGGTTGGGAAATGGTAGGGATGTGGTTGCGTAATGGCAGAGATTTATTGCTAGAAAAGGAACCACCTGTGTCCAGAGGAGAAAATCAGGTGAAAGTGAAGAAGGTAAGTAGTGAAAGTGCCTGATTCCCTTGAAGTAGAAAGGTAGTGGGGAAAAGATCTGGGATGCTTCAGTGTCTGGTGCTCTTTGCAGAAAAATACAGTATGATTGAAAGAACTCGAGACTTCCGAGAAAATGGGAAGAGGGAAAAGCTATAGAAAACTGATTATTAGCATAAATAGACACTTGTTATCCATACGTAATAGGTCAAAAGAGTAATTATATCACATATCCTTAGTTGGAACTTGAAGATTGATAAAGTTGCATTAATATATGGGGTAAAAACTTTGGCTTACGCTAAATCTTTATCCTGAAAGCATCTTGAGGTCAAAGGTGTATATTTTTATCTTCAATGCTTAATATTGACCCTGTAATTTGATGTGCTTATACCTGAAAATGTAGCTGTAAATAAGGAATAAGGAACAATCCTTTAACAAAATCAATTAAAATTACTTCCATCCTGTAACATTTATAGGCTACATGAAACATAGACAAACTTTATTGACACTGGAAATTGGCATCTTCCTGGATTTGGAGTTAAGCAAATGATTTTTCCATTTCAGTTTCTTCCTTTCGTGTAGGTTAAAATCTCCACTATGAGGCTTTTCCTTCCTCTTTGTTTGAAAAACTGACACATGTTAAGTATCAGGCAAGAGTAATGTTTTCTGTCAATTCAGTTGCAGTCCAAATATTATAGTGACTATGTTTACAAGATTTGGTGGTTTTGTTCTTACATCAAATAATAAATTTTCCCATTGGTATCCACAGTAGGTGGCTCAATATTTTGGTTGGCAGATTATTTTCACTTGGAGAACTATTGACATATTTAAAATTTTTTTTAATGTTTATTTATTTTTGAGAGAGAGACAGAGTGCGAGTGGGGGAGGGGGCAGAGAGAAAGGGAGACAGAATCTGAAGCAGGCTCCAGGCTCTGACCTGTCAGCATACAGCCCCATGCGGGGCTGAACTCACAAATTGCGACATCATGACCTGAGCCGAAGTCAGACACTTAACTGACTGAGCCACCCAGGTGCCCCAATTCACATATTTTAAAACATGGTGTAACTAAAACTGAATTACTCAGTTGTTAGAACTATAGAACGGGGGAAAGATTTACTTCTTTAAAACAGTGGTTTGGGGCAAAATGTAAAACTAATTTGCCAAGTGGCTACAAATTATCTGGACTTTTCCTTTAAATTATTTTTAAGAACTTGTTTTTTTTTTCTTTTAAACATCAGTCTTTGAAAAGTTGTAAGACAAATTGACACCTCTTAATTTATCTCGTCTTTGAAGGGGAGGGGGGAGAGTGTGTGTGTGTGCGCGCGCGCGCGTGTGTGTGTGTGTGTGTGTGGTAAGGAAAGTATATAAAAGGTGGGAGATTTGACACAGGAAAGGAGAAGTAATCTTAGTACCTTGAGTTCCTAAATTCCGTAATAGAACACAGATCTTAGAATTAGCCTAAAATTTATGGAACCAACACATCTTTACCTATATGTAAATCAGTCTTCTTTTTTTTTTTAAGTTTTATTTAATTTTGAGAGAGACAGAAAGAGTGCAAGTGGGGGGCGGGGAGGAGCAGAGAGAGAAAGAGACACGGAATCCACAGCAGGCTCCAGGCTCTGAGCTGAAAGCACAGAGCCCAACGTGGGGCTTGAACCTGTGAACTTTGAGATTGTGACCTGAGCTGAAGTCAGAACCAACCAAGCCACCCAGGTGCCTTCGTAAATTACTCTTCTAAGGGAATTATCTTAACCTAAAGGTTAAATGAAAAAGAACATCAGTCACATATTTTATTTGCCTGATCTCTAGGAAGATATTGTGAACTGAATCAGTCCTCTTCCCTCTCCCACATCTTTACAATCGGTGTCCCTCTTTGCTCACATAGCTAGTGGTAATACTTCTGCTTTAACATGTACTCAAAGTCTACTATAAGTATATTAAGAACATCCTTGAGATCAAGGATTTTTCCCCCCGGGAAGGCAAATGGGTCACAGTTGGAACCTGTAGGGTGTGTTTTGTGCTATAGATGTGTGTAGGTGAGTGAGTGCAGGTCCGGATGGAGGGCAGAGAGAGGATGGGCTGGGATGTGCTGCGCATCAGCATCAGGTCAGAGGATGGCAGAATCAGCCCCAAGAAGCTGCTGCCACCAGCATTCTTCCCAGAGGAAGGCTGATCTCATGGAATCTCAAGAGTTCTTTGGGGGTGGGAGGAGAGTCCCAGGAAGAGAAACACCTATGTTCTTCCCAGACTTGACCATGAGGCATCTGGCTCACATCACTTATCACACAAACCCCGTCCTCTTGGATACCTTGCCCACCACCACCCTCCCCTCGGAATCACAGTGCAACAGTGCCTCACCCCAGGCACCCAGCCAGGTGTGGCCTTGAGATCAAGGATCAAGTTATGTACACTCAACATCTAACATTTATCTGGAACATGAAAGGCACTCAGTAAATGCTTATTGAATGAAGATGAGAAAAATTGATTTTTGAAAGCTAACCTGCAGCCTCATTATCTTTACAGAAATCGATCTATTTAATTAAACACGAGACCTGGATCGTCTTTGCCGTGTGGATGACCCTAAATGGAACATCCTAAGGGCATTTCCAATAGTTTTATTATCTGTCTACCAACACTTTCTGGTAGAATTCTAGGTTTTAGTTTTATCAATAACTTGTTGATTTTCTGGGCTATTTCTATTATTTTTGCTCTTACAGATAGTACCTAGTCTCCAAAGATGGCCTCTAACAATCTCTCCCCTCCTTTTATGCATATACCTCTACTTACATCAGAGAGTTGAACTTAACCTTCTCCACTTCCCCCAAATCTCCTCCCGTCTTAATTCTGTGATCACCTTGTGACTGGTTTTAACCAAAAGAATGTGGCAGAAGTGACATTCTAGGAGTTTGGAAACAAGACATTAAGAAGACTATCACTTTTACTTTCTTTACTCTTGGAACCTAGCCTTCCTGCTGGGAGGAGCCCAGAGCTTGGGGAAGAGTACTTAGTGGGTAGCAGGGGTCTCTGATGGACAGCTCCTGCCTAGCTACCTGCTGACAGCCAGAGCTAATTAGCATCTGTTTAAGTGAACCATCCCAACACACCAGTTCAGTTGAATCCCCAAAGGACTGTAGCCTCTGTTAACATCATGGGGAGCAGAAAGTCCCAGGTGAGCACTGGATGCTCACAACATTGTAAGAGATAATAAAACAGTTGTTATTCTAAGCTAGTACATTCTGGAATTGCTTGCCACACACAAAAATGACTGAAACAATAGGCTCCTTTCTTCTAGCACATAAAGATAGCTTAATTTTTTTTAATATGAAATTTATTGTCAAATTGGTTTGCATACAACACCCAGTGCTCATCCCAACAGGTGCTTTCCTCAATGCCCATCACCCACCCCCCCCTCCCTCCCACCCCCCATCAACCCTCAGCTTGTTCTCAGTTTTTAAGAGTCTCTTATGGTCTTTAAGAGCTTCCCTTCCCTCTCTGTAACTTTTTTTTCCCCCTTCCCCTCCCCCATGGTCTTCTGTTAATTTTCTCAGGATCCACATAAGAGTGAAAACATATGGTATCTGTCTTTCTCTGTATGACTTATTTCACTTAGCATAACACTCTCCAGTTCCATCCACGTTGCTACAAAAGGCCATATTTCGTTCTTTCTCATTGCCAAGTAGTATTCCATTGTGTATATAAACCACAATTTCTTTATCCATTCATCAGTTGATGGACATTTAGGCTCTTTCCATAATTTGGCTATTGTTGAGAGTGCTGCTATAAACATTGGGGTACAAGTGCCCCTATGCATCAGCACGCCTGTATCCCTTGGGTAAATTCCTAGCAGTGCTATTGCTGGGTCATAAGGTAGATGTAGTTTTAATTTTTTGAGGAACCTCCACACTGTTTTCCAGAGTGGCTGCACCAGTTTGCATTCCCACCAACAGTGCAAGAGGGTTCCTGTTTCTCCACATCCTCTCCAGCAAGATAGCTTAATTTTTTAATAACATATGACTTATAGCTCCCAAAAGGTATTTGAGCTACAGCATTGCTCTGCAGAAATTATAGGGTTAAGCTGTCTTATTAATACAATATGCAATAACTATCTTATTAAAATAAAATGCAAAAGAAAAGGATTTCAATTATTCTTATTAAGTAGTCACAGAATTCATGTGCCTTCCTATATGTGCTTACTATACATTGGCTTGTAGTAGAGACCACACTTTTTCCCCCAATATTTGTCCTCTTCTTTCACGGTGATAGAGTATCTGATTTTTGACTGGACAGATAGCAGCCCAGGATGGAGACTGCATTTCTCAACCTGCCAAGCTGCTATAATTTCTGGTCAGGGAGATATAAATAGGAATATCCTGTGCAAGCTTGTGGAGTTTGCTTGCCTCTTCATCATTCCTTCCTATGGATGGAAGATGGATAATAGATTTAGAGCCTCTCTTAGATCAAGAGGACAAGGTTATATAAGTAGAAAGGGACCTGGGTCTGACAATATGAGGTACACAGCTCACCTTGCTCACTTTCTCACATGATAAAGAAACTGCTTCTGATTTAGTTAACCCATCATTATCAAGATTCTCTAATACGTGTAGCCAGTCCCAATTCTCAGTAATATACAAACTGAACTAGTATTAGGCCAAAATCATTTGCTGGTAGCCCACATTTATCTTTTTAAGTTTATTTATTTATTTTGAGAGAGAGAGAGAGAGAGAGAATGAATGAGTGGGGAAGGGGCAGAGAGAGGGAAAATCCCAAGCAGGCTCCCACTGTCAGCTCAAAGCCGTATACAGGGCTCAGTCCCATGAACCATGACATCATGACTTGAGCCGAAATCAAGAGTGGGATACTCAACTGACTGAGCCACACAGGCGCTCCAGTAGCCCACATTTCTATACATGTCTTTGCAACTGAGATTGCTATAGCATATTTTTTCCCTCAATGACTCAGTTTCCTTTATATAAAATAGACATGATCATAACTATCTTCGACTAATTTTCTTCTTAAAATGCCATTAGGAAGTATGAAGTATGTGATACTACTATTAAGTTAACCTGGAATCTTCCTGTTAGCAAAATGCTTTATTTCAACAGTCTTTCATCTCTAATAACATATTTGAATGTTAAACAGAGAATATAAGGAAAGAGAAGATATGCATTGATGTAAATGATACAAAATGAAGCTGTCCAAAGTAGTATATGGACAAGTTGAATGATAATGTAGCATAAACACGCACACACACAGAGGAGATATTAAAGGACAGACATAACGGGGCTCATAGACAATTAACTGCAAAGGCAGTTATTTAAGCATTAGGATGCCTACGGAGGATGTTATTTGAAGGCACTGGTGTAACACGTTAATATAATTAAAGCACTATATTGAGAGTGATGATGTTTGATAGTGTCTGTCTAGCAGAACATGACTGAGGCACAGGGAGAATTAGGATCAATACTATCATCTTAACTTAGTGAAAATAGTATTAATTTTCATTCTTTTTAAAAATAGATATATTCAAAGGGTGTCTTGGTACAAATGCTCAGCAGTCGAATATCATTGCTACCTCCTCCTTTCTTTACCTGTGTCTCCCCTGGGAAATACCTTTCCTAATTATAATCTTCCAGTCACCACCATCTCATGCACTGTTAGTTTTGTGTGAGTGATGGTTAATAGATGTTTGTTTCTTGGATTGGTGACTACCTCCCAATGGCAAGATAATAGACATGAAGAAGGGGACACAAAAGGATACATTTTAAGTTATTTTTTAATATCAAGGGATTCTTTTTTACCACAATACTCTCTCACCAATTTTTTTTCTTAATGACCACAATATACTCCCCTCCTCACAAACACACAGACATACACACATAAGAATATATTCTCTGGATTTTACGCCATAACATACCAAGTAATGTTTTTCAAAATATGTAGAAAGATGTCTCCATCTTGCATATATTAAATTTATTTCATAAAGCTCAAATATACATAATTCTTGTCACTTGTGTCTATTTAATATTATGATGAATGCCAGTTTTATTTATATATGTGTAAAATCTCTTTTCAATGCTTCTAAAATAGCTTATTGATTTCCTGTAGAAGTGAATTTCAAGCTTTGATTATACGCACATATCTCTTAAAATTGATCTTTCTGATTTATTGAAGCAGCCTCCAGCTATTTCTTAGTTAACCACATTTTTGAAGCTAAAGTATATCTTGATGGAAATCCACATAGTGTCAAAATATAGATGAGAAATATGTGGACATTTGCCTGGCCATATCTTCTTAAAAATGGAAATGATTCACAAAAACCTGCGAAAGAGAAATTTGGATTCAGGAAGAGTAACACTCAGACTGCTACAGATTGTTTCTGTCACTAAAGACTTCTCAGGCACATTGAAAGATTCAGTTTGGGATTCCCCTTTTGTAGGGTAGAAGGAATTTCCCTGCTCCCTAACTCCCACATAGATATGTTCCCCCACCCCCCCGCATAGAGATTAACTGTGGTCTGAATTCCTTTAAAAATGGCCAACTAATCCAGCACCTGGCTGGCTCAGTTGGTTAAGCCTCTGACTCTTGATTTCAGCTCAGGTCATGACCTCACAGTTCCTGGGATCGGGCCCTGTGCTGACAGCGCAGAGCCTGCTTGGGATTCCTTCTTTTCCTCTCTCTGTCCCTCCCTCTCGTTTTCTCTCTCTCAAAATAAATAAATAAATAAATAAATAAATAAATAAACGTAAAAAAATGGACAGCTACTGAGAATGTCTTTACAGTTACACTGCTCTTCATTCTTTGACAAAGTCATACATTCTACCGCAAAGACAATTTTGTATATGGAAATCTATAAAGGTTTTATACATGAAGAAAGCAGAGATATCCGATTTATACTTTCACTAACACTCTGATTGAAATCTGAACTTGATTCCATGTTCCAACCTTGTTTTCATGATTCACGTCTTGATCCATTTCTCTGCTACATATCACAAAAGGAATGACCTAAGCCTACCAAGTGAGAATTTATAAATTTAGAAGAAACTAAAGGAAATAGTTTCAGTGCAGTTAATTGTTTAAGTTATTCCAGTGGCATGTTTTTCAAAAATAGCTATGGTTTTAGTACTGGATTTCTTTGCAAAAATAGCATAAGTAAAATTTGTCAATTATAAATAATAAGGTACCAGTGATTATGTCAAACTCACCTCATAGGACCTGCTAATTGCTGACGAAGAAAAGAAGGAACTATACCTATGGCCATTTCCTTGTTTAACAAAGCCAATGAACTGTTGTCTTTTGGGAACTTTTACCCCCAGGTTGGAATTTTTCACTAGGGACTTTTGTTCACTGGCAGGTATTGGACTCTACACTGCCAACTTTGAAAAGATTCATTATTCTCTTGTGCATTACTAACTCTAGAGGCAGGCAAAATGCCAGAAATCTCATGAGCAAAATACAATCATATATATATATATATATATATATATATATATATATATATAATTTTTTAAGTCTGGTTTCCAGACTCGAGAGTTAGATTAAATGATGTAATTTTGAGAATGTTTTCCCTTTAAATTGAACCCCAATTTAAATCCTGAAACTTTTGAAGCATATGTGAAAATGGAAATTATTCTCTCCTTATTTTGTGTAGTATTTTCAATTTTATCTGCTCTTATGTAGCTTAAAGGTATTGTCTTTTATTCCTTTAAGATTGTCCATATAGTGAGAAATGAAGTGGTATTTGGATAATGACATTTCTTAATTTGTGAAGTACATTGGCCAAAGCAGGTAACTCATGTCAACGAGTGCATTGTTGGATTGCAGGTGAGGTACCATCCAACAATGTAAGCTTGCATATATGAGATGGTTTCTGGTGTTCGTTTGGGTAGGTGCAATGCCTCACTTTTACATGTGGGGATAAACCAAGGGGATGGGATAAGGGGAGCAGAGGGAAGACTCACTTTAGCAGAGTCCTTAGGCTATTCTTTTTATAGTGAAGAAACAAGATTTATTTGCTGGCCTCCTGAAAGGTATATTCTCTTTATTGTTAGTTCTTTGATAATTGAAATGTGCACAACTTAAGTGCATTCTTGGTTGTGGTTATGTGTTTGCTGTTCACTTTTGGGTTCATAAAGACCACCAATAATCAAGCAACACCAAATCTCCCTATAGCAATTTTGCTATAGGGATTGGAGTCCCTACAGCAATTTTTTTTTAATTTTTTTTTTCAACGTTTATTTATTTTTGGGACAGGGAGAGACAGAGCATGAACGGGGGAGGGTCAGAGAGAGAGGGAGACAGAGAATCGGAAACAGGCTCCAGGCTCTGAGCCATCAGCCCAGAGCCTGACGCGGGGCTCGAACTCACGGACCGCAAGATCGTGACCTGGCTGAAGTCGGACGCTTAACCGACTGCGCCACCCAGGCGCCCCAGCTACAGCAATTTTTAAAAGCATCAAAATTAAAAGTAGCAAGAGTATAAAACATTTATAAAAGCAAAAAGATAAAAGAATCAAATATGCTTTTTTCTGTGAACTTGTGGAGGGGAAATGATAGCACCTGTTTTCCCTTGAGCTGATGAACACTTTGAAAGGTAATTAGTTATAAAAGTAGATAGCTAACATAGGCTTTATTTGGCTACCTTGGGCTGGATTGCTGTTACAGTATAAAAGCTATACTATTGTAAATTCTATAATGTAAAGGAACATTCATGTCTGATGGAGAATGGGCTCTAACATTTTTATTGTACAAACAGTACAACCATCACTGAATTGTACATTACTATTCTTCTTTCCTAGAAACTCCAAAACCTATTTTATATTATTCATATTTTGTCATTTCCATGCTTCAATGAACTTTATGTAAAACTTTGGATTACAGATTTTGTAGCAAATATATATATATATATATATATATATATATATATATATCTCCTAAAGTTGGAGTCATTTATCTAGACAGATGGTCATGCTAGTTGAACACATTGTGCATAAATGCTACGTAGCATAGCCAGAGTATAGAATGTTCTCTTTTATAAAAAGAGTTTTGTTGAGAAAAGTCACCATACATCATGGAGAAAAAAAATGTACTTCACCTATGTGTTACTAATTTTTCAAAAAATTATTGAACACAAAGATCAGTGTGATAATGATTTATTTTCTTTGATTCAAAGGCTCCTCATTATGTATAGCTGAGTTAAATTCTAGTTAGTGGTTTACTTCAGTAATTTTTCACACAAATTTCCAGGTGAGGAAATAATATTTATTGATACTGTGTTTATGTTAGGATTTGACATATGCTAAATCATTTTAATCTTATCTTTATGATAGAATAGTTATGATTAATAGCTCAGTTTTACAACTGAGAAAACAGTCTCAGAAGCATTAAATACTGTGCATAAAGATGTGAGAATGAAGGCTGGTGCAGTGATCTTACTTAAAAGTACGGCTCCCATGCTGTTGTTCTCCTCAGAACCTTTGGCAGCATCCCATTATGCAAAGAATAAAACACAAATACCCAGATGACATTGCCATGAATGGATTTCATTCATGTTATTCTTTACTTTCTACCTTCTAGATTTAATGCTTCCACCACACGCTGGACAACCCAGCATTCCCTGAAAATATTCTGAGATTTCCTATCTCTGTTCCTGGTTCATGCTACTCTCCCCCTCCATATGGAATTCTCCTTTTAGTCATCTCTGCCAATGAATATCCCAGCCTTCCTTTACGGGCCAGATCAATTACCAGCTGCCCATGAGTGTTCCTCAGTTCCTTCAGATGGAATTAATTATCCCTCTTCAAGAGAAAAAAATAATACACCTCTATTACCAGAAATCCTCTGTTCAGGAAATCAGTTGTGTATATGTTGATTTCATTGCTTCTGATAAGGTATAAGTTCCTTTAGAGAAAAGTTCCATTTTATTTATATGTATCTTTTGCTCTACCCATTGTAATATCTTGCACATAGTAGGCCCTCAATAAATATTTTTGAATTGGCTTTCTAGTTGATAGAATATTTTATAAATTAGCTTTTTGTGTATTCAGAAATATTGGAAATGCCAAACGTCTGATTAATATAGGAGTACCACCGTGATATATAATGCACATATTCTAGAGAGATCTCTACAATATGCAGCATGAGTATTAGATAATTTTCTGTTTTATCATTAATATAAATTTAGTCCTCTTATTAATTTCTGGAAAATACCTAAAAATTCTAAATATTGAAAAAAATTAATATTATGAAGAAGAGTTTTCCTGATTATATCAAGGACACATGACATATCTTTTAGCTCTCTACACCATGCTTGCAAAACAAGATAAATTATTTATTTTTGTCGTCCTAGATATGCCTTTGGCAATGTTTAGTCATTTGGCCATAGTGACAATTGCCAGTTATAGAAACCATTTTTATCATCACTAGTAGCGATGATTTAGTATTTCAAGGATTTGTTAGGCCAAACTAAACTTTAGATCATAGAATCTTAAGGATCATCTAATTAAGGACTCCTTAGTATTGTTGATAGATTTAGAGATGCATGCGATCCCTCTCAATTTGCATGCAAAACGTTAGTATTTGTGTGTTCCATCACTCCACTATTGCTTTTTTGCATATTCTCATATAGTGCTGTGACTTCCTAAAATGTCAATAACCACTGAAATTATCCCCTTACATTTACAAATCACCTACAGAGAGATTAAAAGACTATATACATACCCTTGACATCCTAAAACCAGAACCCATGTCTTTCAATATCATGTACAATACTTTCTCTGGATACTATGCCAACTGATGCCATATTGAAAATTTATAATATTAAAGATAAACACAAGAATACAATATATTAAATGATAGCAGCAAGAATCAAACTACTACTCACTTTTATTTGTTCTTTTAATTCCTAAGTTAATTCTGGAAACAGAATGTAGTACAAAACAGGTAGTCACAACATGCAAATTCTTAGTCTTCTCTATTTCTGTTTGTGTTTTTCATGTTAAACGTTTTCTTTGAAGCCAGTAGAAACTCTGCATCTTGTGACAAGTCTCTGAAATACAAAGGGAAATGAGAATCTGGCCAACCACCTCTGATGAAGTAAGCAATCATTTAAATTATTTTTCTGTTTAGGGAAAATATAAATGATTGTAAGTTTGATGAACAAAATTCAGCATTTATTTTATCAATATGCTTTCTGACAATGCATTTTTTAAATACACCAAACAGCGAAGATAAAAAAAAAAAAAAGAAAGAAAAGAAAAAAGAAAGAACAGAGAAAAATAAATAAGTAAACCAAAATAGGTATGGCAAGTATTAAGAACTTTACTTACTTTCTAGATAAAAAAGGGGAAACATTTACTGTTGATGCTTCATCCATAGTAAGTTTTCAATAGATTTTATCAGTTAAAATACTAAACAAACACCTGTTACTTTATCCTATCAATATTATAGTATACTAGAACGAACTTTAGATCAAAAATCCAATTTCCTAGAACAATAGGTCTAATGTTTGGTTTTCTAAATGCCTGTTTATAGCCGTTCTGGTGATTTGTCTCACACAAATTCATGACTCTAAAATTTAGAGAAGTGATACATTGTAAGTAATACATTTTAATAAAAATCAATGGTTCGTATTCAAAAATGACCATTTCCACTTGTGTCCACTATCTGAGTTACTGATCAGTTGATTAAATTCTATCTGTATTCTTTCTAAAACAGGAATTAAGATGGTTCATCTGTTTCTGGGGTGCGGGGGGGGGCGAGTGCAGAATAATTTTCTTGTACTTGGCTAAAAGTTGCAAATTTTCTGATTTAGGACTAAGTATTAAACTATGGCCACAAAACATATAAGTATCTCTCTTTTTCCTCTCTAACTCTCTTACTTTTTCACTTCCTCCCCGTACCTATGCCAAGCTATCTGACTCACGGAAAGACAGAATTGTTTGATTAACATTGCAGTGTAGCCTAAAGTGTTTCTAGAAGTATGTATTCATTCCAACAAATCTGTCCCTAAGACTCAGGTCAAGATCTCTGTCAAAATCTTCTCTGAAGGGCATAAGATTTTACCCTAATTATAAGCTAACAAGTGATCCTGCCAGTTTCATAGGTATTGATGGAAGATACAAGACTCTTGGCACAGAGACAAAGGAGACTATTAGTTGCAACACAGCACACACCGTGAACTTCATGTTTGCATTGTCACTCAAGTCCCAGAGGCCTGGGTGAAGGGTACCCAAGAAGGATGTGTGCATGCAGTGGGATTTGCATCACAGCTGAGGAATCATGAGCTTAGAAAACTTCATTCCTTTAAAGTGGCTGCAAGTAAACCTGTTTAACCTGTTTAACCTTTGCCACAAACCAAAGCATCTCTTTATTATCTTGGAATGCAAACAAACCTTCATTCTGCCCCAGAGGAAGCCCCTATCCCTAACTAATGGTTATTCCTCATACAAATATCCTTGAAAAGATAATCCAGAACAAAAAGTGTCACAAGATTAGGAGAATTTTCTTATATTGCCCAATCAATAGTAGCATACATGATCCTGTTAGTAAGAGTGTAGGTAGACAAATGAATTTATATCCACCAGTTTATGTTTGCATGTTATTTTCATCTTAAGCAAAAATAATTGAAATGCAGAAGTATCATTAATCTAAAGCTTTGATAAAACTGGCATAGATAGGGATGGCTGGGTGCCTCAGTTGGTTAAGCATTCTACTTTGATTTCGGCTCAGATCGTGATCTCACAGTTTGTGAGATCGAGCCCCTCATCAGTATCTATGCTGACAGCACAGAGCCTGCTAGGGATTCTCTCTCCCTCTCTGTCCCTCTCCCGCTCTCATTCTCTCACTCTCAAAATAAATAAATAAGCATAAAAAAAAACGCCGAGGTGAAATAGTAATGCCCAGTGCTGGTGAAAATTTAGAAAAACAGGTACTTACACTGCTAATGTCAATGCAACTTGGCACATTTTTTAACAAGCAAATTTGTCATATGTATCAAAAGTCTTAAAATACCTGTGACAAATACTCTGGAAATTTTTCCAAATAAATCCATATTGATGTGGACAAAAACAGGAATATTTATTAGTAATGTTTTCTGTAAAAGCAAGAAAATAAGAATTACTTACAAATAAAAAGAAGATGACTTAAGCAAATTCTAGTTTACTCATATAATGTACTACAATATATAAAATAAAAACCATGTTATAGAAAAATTCTCATCAGCACTGTAAAGTATTTACAGTATATGGCTAGAGGCCACAAAGCCATGTACACCACTAAACAATTTTTTTTTAAATGTATATATGTATATATACATATATTTGTATGCATGTGAGTATATTAATGTAGAATTACTGAGAAATTACATAGTAAAATGTTTATGTTAATGGAGATTGAAATGGAAAATTGAGATTACTGGTTATCTGTTAATAAATTTATTTGCTTTAAGTTTTTCTGCTTTTCTAAGCTTTTTATATTATTTTTAATAATTATGCAGGTGTTATTTATAATTAGAAATATATGTTTTTTAACTTTTAACTCAAACTTCCTGATGTGAGCTAGAGTATTATTCCATGACACAGAGAATATGAAATTGTTAATTTATTCTGTATTTCTATATGATTGCTTAAAATAAAGACATATGAGGTCACTCTTTAAATCATACCTCATCATCCATCTTGGGTATAAATATGGTGTTGAAAAAATAAGTTAATAAAACATAGAATAAAAATATATGACTTATTTAATAAGTTAAATATTCTTAATCAGGAATAAAATTTATATACTTCTGATCAAAATTGTTGATTGGAATCTCAAAGTGTCTGGTACTTTAAATGCCAATGTTAAGAAGAGAAGTGTATTAACAATTTTATGCAGTTTTGATTTTCATATTGGGAAAAAAGAGCACTTCCATGTAATTGCTTTATGAAAAGTTTTTGTAGAAGGCAGCTTAGAGCATCATGTCATCATTTAGAATCAAATCACAAAAATTATAAAATGAAACTAGTTTATATTTTTAGAATTACAAAATATATTAATTTTAAATATTAGCTAGTGAAAAAAGTTTTTTTTCTATTTTCAATACCATGAATTTTAATTTCAATACATACATTACTATACCTTTACTTTGCCCATACACCAAATCTAACTCATTATTTTTTTTAGAAATTGTCAATAAATCATGCTTAGTCTTCCATAATTAATTCAAAGTAAATAAAACAGTGTTCACCACTTGTAAAATGAGATATATTAAAATTTGCACTATACTACAGATATTACAAATTAATTTTAAAATAAAGTTTTAATAAAATACTAATTGAAATATTTTAACTTTAAATCACATTTTCAAATTTGCTATAAAATTATAAAATTAATTTTTAAATTCCTTGTTATGCTCAGAAATTATATATAACTGTTGGAAAGATCTCGCTATGCACACAAGACTAAGGGAAGGCACGTACGTTTGCAGCATAGTGATTGAATGTGAATACTTTAAACAAAAACACACACCCAAAGTATAATAAAAGCCTCATATACCAAATCTCTTATCTTCACCTCATAAAATTAATTGTTTTATGTGGTGAGCTAGGTGTTTTGTTTGCCCCTCCAGATGCACACTTCACTCTTCTTTCCATTCTGTCTGCCCTAGAAAGTTGTCCTCTGTGAATGACATCCCAATAGCATATTCAGTCATGGTGGGAATATTTACCCCATGGAAGCCCAAACATGCTATAATTCAGAAGATTTTTTTTCCTTCTTCTATTCTTAAGGGCCAGTTCTTAAACATTTACCACCATAAGGCTCTATGTTATGTATATACCCAAGGCTATTAATTACATAAATTATCAAAAAGTTTAAGCTGAGGATCAGTATTTTAAGTGTGTGTGTGTGTGGGTGTGTGTATGTGTGTTTGTAAAATTGAAAGGAAATTGAGGGAATTACCTGTTGATGAGAATCCCCACCACTCTTTTCAGGGTAGAAAAAAAAAAATTTGATTGGATGGAATTTAAGATGAGGTTCAATGAAATGGGAGAAGTCCCAAACAAATGAAATAACTGATTGTTATTTGGTAGTGTATTAACTCAGATGAAGAACTGGGGAAATTGAGAGAATGTTAAAGAAAAGGAACTCTACTTAATCATTATACCAGGGGAGATAAAATATGGTATTCTTCTCATCCTTACTAGTTCATCAGTTTTTACTGAATCAAATCCAGCTTCCCTTCCCCTATGGAATTTAATAGTTAGAAAGAGGTCTGTTATAGTAACAATGACTTGAAAGACTATATACAGTTATTACACTGTTGGAAAGGACAAGAAAACAAATATTAATTAAAACTTAGTAGTAACGCTTACTGTTGAAAAATACATACCTAGAACAGAAAGGGTAGATGATTCCTTTTACCACATTGACACTGAAGATTTTTTTAGATTAATATCTTTGAATGTGTAACAAATAAACAGTAACTCCAAGGTTTTTGAAGTTATAACAATGTGCTTATCAAAGAAAAAAAATAACTCCAGCTAAATACTTTCCTTCTTGTAACAAAAGCTGTAGTGAAGATATATCACAAACAGATGGTGCAGAGGATGTGAGCCGGCTGGATGATGGCAGGATAATATCACTAAACCAGAATAAATTCCTGCTTGAGCCTGAGGATGGAACTGCTCAGAGAAATAGATAAGAAGCCAACATATCAGGGTTGGAAACACAGATATATCTGCTTAATATCTAAATAATGGATCTTAAAATATCAGAAAAGGTTGAGGATGGAATTGAGTTGTAGGCTAGGTCAAAGAGAGGTAGTTCCATTCTCACTTGTGATGGTAATGTAAGGGCAATCCCAAGGAACTTTGTAGAGCCATGCAACCCTGTGGAGCTTTAAATAAATGCACATCTACAAATTCCACCAAGCACTCCACAATTTCTGCAAGCCAGGATTGCTTAACATATGGCATGTGGGCATGCAGACCCTTTTATATGTGTAGATCTATATGCAAAAATGAGGAGGAATGTGGAATTGAAATGTGATAATTGTCCTTTTGTGCTTGCTCTTTTGGGTGTGCCTATGTGTGTTAAGGACTACTGTGGGTGAGAAAGGAAGTAAAGAGAAGGCAGGAGCCCTCGTTCACTCAAATCATCTACTTGTTGACTCCAATAGTGAAAAGTTGGACATTTATATGCATTGGTCCTTCCCTTAGTGAAATACAAGGCTAATGAAAAGCAAATAATGTTCAGTTGTGCAGAAGCTTAATTAATATAACATCAATAGAGTTTTAGATAGTTTAGGTTTGAAATTTGAACTAAAAATATACAGAATGGAGATTTGAGATTTATTTCAGCGTGAATTCAACAACTGAATAAAACTTAAAACAATTTGTATATTTTATGTTTCAAATCTTTTAATGTCAAAGCAACAAACAATACAGTTTAATTTAAAAAATACACGAGGTGATCATTACTTAGATTATTAATTCTCTCATTTACAGCTACATCTTAAATCGTGTTATGATCTATTCACCAAAATCCATGACTTAACTTTTTAAAGTATTTTGATGGACACCAGTATATTTTATAACTCTTCTGTGCATATTTGAAAATGAAAGATGCTGTTAAGTTAGTATTTGGAGAAATTGAAAGAAAGAAATTTCAAGAGGCAGAGTCTGACAAAATGAATCATGGAAACAATCTGTTTTTAAGTATAAGATAATTTAAAAAGCCTAAAGATTGATGAGCAGTGCCATGCAAAAGTGTTAATTGACTACAGTAAATATTATGTGTAAGGCACAGAGCAGTTGATGGTGGGAGTGTCAAGAACTTTTTTAAAAAATTGTATTTTTATTGAAGTACAGCATACGTATAGAAAAGTACCCAAATCATAATTATACAGCTTGATGAATTTTTGAAGTGGGAGAAACCCACATAACCAGCACTTGGTTCAAGAACCAGAATATTTGCAGCCCCCAATGTTCCAACTTTTGCACTACTTGATCACGACATCTACTCCCAGGTTTCCAGGGGTAACCTGTATCCTGAATTCTGTAACTGTAGATGAGTTTTGGCCAAAATGTGTTCTTTTTCAAATCTCTCTTCCCATTCCATCCTTCTCCTCCTCCTTATGCTCATCATCATAGCATTTATACAGCACTTACCACATGCCAAGAGCCCTACATACATTGTGTTATTCAGTCTTTAAAAGAACCCTATAGAAAAATTCAAAAATAATTAAAAAGCAACTCTATAAAATAGGTATCATTATCGTTATCTATATTGTGTAAATAAGGAAATTGAGGCTTGGAATATTTAAGTAAATATCCAGTAATAAAAATCGTAAAAGACGGATCTTGGACTCAGTCACTCAAACTTTAGGACATTACGCTAACAGCATCCACCTTGTTTCCACATGACTAGTTTTACTCCTACAAAGCTTTAATTTCTTTTGAAAAAAAAAAAATCTCAGTGCAGGGCACAGAAACTAAAATATTGATTGTTATAGCATCTGCCTGTACACACACATTCACACACACACACACACACACCTATCTACAATGTATATATACATTAGTTTTATTGCACAGTTTAGGTATGTTTGGGGGTATGAAAACACATTGTTGGAGAAAGATTCATGCAAGTTTTCTTTTGAGAATCACTATAGCACCAAATCAGTTGAGAAAAACTGGTCTAACAAAAGGGAATGACACATTACAGTCATCTAAAGTATAATTCAGACTCTGAATTATATGATAGGGTGTAAAAGAAGTGTAATGTAGCTCAGTGAAGTGAGCATTTAGTTCTGTTGGGGTGGACGTGGGTAGATTCAGGAAGGCTTCAAAAAAAGAAATTATTTTTTACTAGTTCTGGAAGGGATAATAGTGTTAAAAATAGAAAGAGTATTTGAGGCAGAGGAATTAGTACAATCAGGCACACAGGGCCACAGTTTGGGGGAGTGGTAAGGTATAGAAAAATTTGAAATGGAAAATGTAGAAAGGTCCACTGTAAGGCTGTGGACTTTCAGACCATAGATCCCAAACAGGTGGTCTCTTTGAACTAAAAGAGAGTCATGTCTAAATGCAATGTGTCATCCTGAATTGGATCTTGGAACTGAAAAAAGGCATGAGTGAAAAACTGGTGAAACCCAAAGAAAGTCTGGAGTTTAGATCATAGTAATGTACTCTAGTTTTGACAAATATACCATAGTTTCAAAAAATGTTAACATTATGAATGAAGGATGGATATAGAAGAGAAGGAATTTTGTGTACAACTTATGCAAGTTTTCTGTAAATCTAAATTTATCCCCAAATTAGAATTTTACTAAAAATAAAAAGAGCATTAGGTGTCAAAGAGATAACTTTGATTCATCTTGTTTGTTCCTCTTCTCATCATACCTTGGGCATATATTGGCTGCTCCATGGCCACTTGAAGGAGGAAAACAGCAGAATAAACCCTTTACTAACAGGAGGCAACAAAAGAACTTTATGTAGCTGTTGCATCCTAATCATTTTGTTCCTTCCCACCCCCGCCCATTGCTTTACCCCAAGGAGAGTAAGTCTTGAAAAGAGAAATATGTTTATCTTAATCTGCTCAGGCTACTTCTACAAAATACAAATGTTAGAGTGGTTTAGGCAACAGGAACTTAATGCCCACACTTCTGGAGACTGGAAGTTCAAGATCAAGGTGCCAGCAGGATTAGTGTCCTCTGAGGGGTCTTTGTTTGGGTTGCAATATCATCATATGATCCTTCCTCAGTGTGTGTGGAGACAGAGAGACAGAGAGAGAGAGCACTCTCACAAACTCTTTGGTCCTTTTTTTTTTTATTAAAAATTTCTTTTTTCAACGTATATTTATTTTTGGGACAGAGAGAGACAGAGCATGAACGGGGGAGGGGCAGAGAGAGAGGGAGACACAGAATCGGAAATAGGCTCCAGGCTCCGAGCCATCAGCCCAGAGCCTGACGCGGGGCTCGAACTCACGGACCGCAAGATCGTGACCTGGCTGAAGTCGGACGCTTAACCGACTGCGCCACCCAGGCACCCCTCTTTGGTCCTTTTTAAAAAGGCACTTATCCCATCATGAGAACTTGATTTCTCATGACCTCATCTAAACCCAATTATCTCTTAAGGGCCTCATCTGCAAATATTATCAAATGGGGGGGGGGGGGGCGGTAGGGCTTCAACATATGAATTTAGAGGGGAACACAATTAGTCCATAACAGTGTTAGGGTTAGGTTTATTGGGCAAATGGAGATAGATTACCTGACAGTAAGACCAGAGCCTCTCTACTCTAGGAGCATTCCAACCCATCCCAAACTCACAAGAAAAGCAGTCACTGACAACTAAATGTTCTCTCCTCCTGTCAAGTATCAGGTTGGTAAACATGAACACACAGGAAATATAAGGAGATTTTTGAGGATATACGCATAACTATCTTTTATACGGAATAACTCTGTGATTGATGACATGAATCAATCTAGATGAGTTAGTTGCAAAATTGCCCAGAGTTATATATATAAGAAAAGACCTAAGGGGAGAGTTAAGTTTCTACAAGGGCTGATGTGGTCCTCCTTGTCTCAGATATGATCTTTAGTGACTATGTATCTCCCCAGTGGATATTCAACCCTCTATGTATAAGGTAATGTTGAAGATTACTCTGTCATATATTCTGAATATACTCAACTCATTTTAAAATCCTTAAGTAAATAAATACTGTTGCCATATTCAAGCATTGCTTGTGTCTAATGCTTTTATCAGCCTGAGCCTATCAGTGACATTTGTTGATACAATGGTCACTGAGATAAAACCTTTAGCCACAATTGATAGGGTGAAATAGATATGTAGAGCTTTACTTCCCAGTGAATACAAAACCACTCCTTTAGAGGCAAACATGAACAATCATGAAGTCAAAGGGAGCCATAAGGGAATCCTTAATTATATCTAAAAAAAAGAAATATCATATAGATTACATTCTTTAATTACATTGTAGTAAAATATTCAACTGAGGGGGGAAAAACTAAAAAATTCTTTCTGTTTAAAAACTAAAAGTATATACCATTATATAAAGGGATAGCATAAGGGAAATTAACAAACACTTAGAATTAAAAAAACAAAAAAGGACAACATGTTGAAATAAATACATAGGAAAAAACCAGTGAACTGAAGAGCAATAGCCATACACAAACACAAAAATGAGCAACAGAACTGGAACATAGTTCTTTAAAAATGTTAAGATTGAATCTTTGGCAAAGCTGATACAAGAAAAGAATAAAAGAAAAAAGAAAAATCAGAATGAAACAACAGATATCACTTCAGAGAGGAAAGTCAAAACACAATTATAAGAATATTATGAATAACTGCTAACTAGTATAATACATTGGAAGCCTAGATGAAATGGATAACTTTCTGGGAAAATATACAATATCAATGTTGGAGTAAGAATAAAAAGAGGCGTGTCTGGGTGGCTCAGTCGGTTGAGCATCTGACTCTTGATTTCGGCCCAGGTCCTGATCCCAGGGTTATGGGATTTAGCCTCACATCAGGCTTTGGGCTGAGCATGGAACCTGCTTGAGATTCTCTCTCTCCCTCTGTCACTCTCCCCACTTGCTCTCTCTCTCTAAAACTAAAAGAAAGAAAGAAAGAAAGAAAGAAAGAAAGAAAGAAAGAAAGAAAGAAAGAAAAGAAAGCCTGAATAAATCAGAAACTATGGATTTCACAATCCCATAGCATTCTAGAAATAGTAATAATAATAGCCAACATTTGTATAACATTTACAAGTGCCAAGCACAGTTCTAAAACCTTTACATATATCAGTATATTTCTTCACAACAATTCTAAGCATTAGATGTTGTAATTGTTCCCATTTTACAGATGGGAAACTGGAGTCACGAATTAGTAAGTAAGTTGCCCACCGTCACACACCCAATGTGATGCAGAATAATGGTTTTATTGCATGAGGTTATATCAGACTCATCTTCTTAAATACTCTATAATACTGTCTCTCTAAATTGAAATGCCTTAACTTGATTCTAAAATATGTTTTTTCACAGTTTAACATCTCCAAAATAAGGATATGTCTAACACTGAGAACATCATTCACTACCTGTTGGCCTGGCACATTTAAAAAATATATATATCTTAAACTTAGATGTTATTTCCAGTTTCATGAAGAGCAAAAATGCAACTGTCAGCATTTCAGCCAGTAAATCATTTGAGGAAGGAATATGAGCTTTGGTGGTTTTCTGAAAAACTTTTTTTTTTTTTTTTTAATTTTTTTTTTTCAACGTTTATTTATTTTTGGGACAGAGAGAGACAGAGCATGAACGGGGGAGGGGCAGAGAGAGAGGGAGACACAGAATTGGAAACAGGCTCCAGGCTCTGAGCCATCAGCCCAGAGCCCGACGCGGGGCTCGAACTCACGGACCGCGAGATCGTGACCTGGCTGAAGTCGGACGCTCAATCGACTGCGCCACCCAGGCGCCCCTGAAAAACTTTTTTTTTTGAGACCTTCTAATAAAATCAAAACGTGTCAGCATCAGAATTTACAAATGGCGTCAGCTTCTTGGAAGAAATCATGGAGGTGAGAATGCTGCATCACCAATGCTTTTATAAGCACAAAGGCCAATGCTATGTGCAAAACATGGCCACTGGTACTCAAAGCCTAATCATATGTATCTCTAAATAAATCTAAAAGGATATTTTTTAAAAAATGTTTCTGTACTTTCAGAGAGAGAGAGAAAGAGACAGAGAGAGAGAGAGAGAACAAGTGGGGAAGGGGCAGAGAGAGAGGGAGAGAAAATTCCAGACAGGCTCCGGTGCTATTAGCATGGAGTCTATTGCAGGGCTCCATCCCATAAACTGTGAGATCCTGACCCGAGCCAAAATCAAGAGTCAGACGCTTAACTGACCAAGCCACACAGGTTCCCCTAAAAATTATTTTCAAAATATATAAAATAAAATACTCAGGGATAAGAAATGTATTGTGTAACTTTCTTCTCTTCATAGTCTATATAAATTACCTGTACATTTTACAAATGTTGATATCTTGGGTATAATGAATACAGTAAAAGGCAAAGACTTCAATCCATATGACAGAGACTTTCACCAAATATCTATTATCACTTTTTTCGTTAGTAATTAGATTACTCTGCTCTTCCTGTCTCTGCCTCCTTTCTCAATATTAAGTTGGGTGTACTGAAACCAACTAAAGACTACAGTTCCCAGCATCCTTTGAAGCTAAATAAGATCATGTGACCACATTCCAACCAATGTTAGTGGTGGAAGTGATAGCGCATCTTCTAGGTTGCACCTCTAAGGCGAAGAGTCAGCTGTCTCTTTTCTTTTCTCACATTCCTGTTTTCTGGAACATGGCAGCAGTTCAAGCATCCATCTGAGGCTGTGAGATGCTAGCCACATTTTGAGTTTGTGGAATCACCGATACGAGCCAACTCTGTGTCTTAGGATTAATGTGACAAATAAGTACTAAAGGATACCCAACTAAAGACTCTTAAGTTTTGATTGGTGGAAAAAGTGAAGACTTTTTTTTTTTCCTGGAAGTCTATATTTTATTTAGAGTTTATATGTTAATTAGGATTGGTGTGTTCTGAAATTCACTATCAAAGCTTAAGAAACCAAGAAATAATATTTTCAAGAGAAAGAGATTTTCTCTAAAACAATATTCTTAAACTTTGGTTACACACAAAACAGACTAACATTTAAGATCACAGCCACTGAGTTGATACTGTAATAAAAACACAGTATCTTATTCTTATATATATATTTTTTAGTGTATTTCTTCTGAGAGAGTGAGTGGGGGGGGGCAGAGAGGGAGAGAGAATCCCAAGCAGGCTCCACGCTCAGTGCAGAGCCCAACGCTGGGGCTTGATCCCACTACCTACAAGATCATGACCTGAGCTGAGATCAAGAGTCAGACAACCAACTGAGCCATCCAGGTGCTCCTTATCCTTATGTCTTGATTAAATTACAAAGACTTTAAAATATCTGATGCTTTGTCAGAGACATGGGAGGAAGACTCCTCTAAAAGGAAACACCTTTTTCTCAATTGTTATGAAGCATAATTTATTAACTTCTTAATGAAGCTTATTAACTTCTGCAGGCTTGATGTGTATGTGTGTGTGTGTGTGTGTGGGTGGGTGCATGCACACACATGTGCACGTGGGTGGGTATGAGACAGAACCAGGATTTAATAAAACATGTTATAAGGTTTTAATTTAGCTTAATATTTCTAGTTTTAAAAATAGAGCCTTTTCATTCCCCTTTCCACCAAAGAAAGCATGTTGTTTTACAACATACTTAAGGAAATGGGATGTAAGATTTTACTAAAGAGCTTATCTTGGCAAAATTAGACTTGGGGCACTTCCAATTTCCCACATGGAATATAAATTCTCATGAGAGATGACCTTTTCATTTACAGTCAGCTATTCAGCTAATATGGGAAGTCAGTGGATGAAGAATTACATCAAAAACACATGAAGTTTAATAGGCGAAACTGTACCAAACCATTATGAAATGCCAATGAATTACTTTGTTCCTTAAATTAATTATTGTAAAAAAGGGACTCATTTTTATTTGCCTCAAAAAGTATATGTTTTAGAACAGAAACTGTAACAGCTTCATATAAAAACATAACCATGTTTTAAAAACATAACTCATTTTAGGGATCATATTAATGTTAGGTATGATAATATTATTGATTATGCTACTTGCAAAGTGTTGGGACTGATATTAAGTACTTTGTCTACATTTATGTTAATATTTTCACCTAACAATATAGTAAGGTATTATAATCCCCGTTTTCAAGATGAGAAAACTGAGGTAGATAGAAATTAATTTGCCCAGAGTCATACCAATAGTAAATGATAGTGATCCAATTCAAAATCAGGTCCTAATCCAGTTTCTTCTATATCACAAAGATTCACATTTTGACTAAAATCCAAAAATCTTTTGAACTTTAGATGTAAGCTACATAAATGTGTTTATGTATGCATTTACACAAATACTCATAGATACTAAAATAACAGATGATGCTAGTTATCATCTAGAATTTTATCAAAAGGAAGTACAATATATGAAAAAGAGAGCATAAACATTAGTGTGGACTTAGTTTTATTAGAAAAGGACATTTCTTCAAAGATAGTTCCAGCTATATCTTGGAATAGAGGACATAGTTGAAAGCTAATATATCTATATTATAACAGGACAGCCCATTTAAAGCAATTTGATGCTCATTGAGTACATTCGCATGACTTTTTAAGATTATGAAATCTGCCTTGTCTTGCCAAGGACAAATGAGTGGCCTGCTACTCAACCAACTGTGTTGTTTGATATGAAGATTAACATCCCTCCACCTAAATCATTAGCTTATAAAATTGAAGACGGTTTTTTAGCAGATATTAGCTGACGTTCCAGGTGGTATCTCTCTTCATTTTTTATTAGGATGACAATTAAACCACCTCTAATAACAAGAACATTATAATAAAAAAATAAATATCATAGGTAAATATCAAAGGTTTTAAAGATCTATGCTCTTTTTAGTTCTAATATTAGGTGGACAAATTTTATCAAGGGATTCTGATATTCATTAATGTTATTTTCAAATGTTAATGGCTCTGCTGTCCATGTCTTCAGGAAAAATTGTTAGTCTTCTCATATTCCTTTAATATTTTATATTTGTACTTTATACCAAGATAGGAAAACAATCCTCTTCCATCAGTTCTATCAGTTTTTTAAGAGCTTATTTTTTTAGAGCATTTTTAGGTTCACAGAAAACTTAGTGGACTTGTCGCGCAGTGAAACTATTGCATATGATACTATAATAGTGGATTCTTCTCGTTATATATTTCTCAAAATCCATAAAATATACAATACCAAAAATGAACCTTAATATAAACTACAGACTTTGGGTGATAATAATGTGTCAATGTAGGTTCATTGTTTGTAACAAATGCATCACTATGGTGCAGAATCTTGGTGGTGGGGAAGGTCATGCGTGTCGTGAGGAAGGGGTGAGTCAGGGGCTAAATGGGAACGTTTAGTACTTTCCACTAATCTGGTGGAATTAATTCCAGATATGCAAGTTTGGTTTAGCATTTGAAAATCAACCAGTGGATATCATCACATTAATAGAAAGGAATTAATAGGATCTTTTCAAAGGATACAGAAAAAGGTTTTGGTAAAATTTGACACCCATTTATGATTTAGCTTTCAGCGAACTAGTGCCAGACAGAACTTCCTTAATTTAATAAAGTTTTCTATAAAAAACCTACAGATAACATCATTTATAGTGATGGAAAATTATATATAGACAGTCCCTGACTTACAATGGTTTGACTCACAATTTTAATTTTTTAGTATGCAGTGGTGCAAAAGCAATAAGAAGTGTTCAGTAGAAAGTGTAATTCGAATTTTGGTTTTTGATATTTTCCCGGGTTCGTGATATGTGGTATGATCAGTACTTTTTCGTGATGTGGGGCAGCAGCAGTGGGCTGCAGGTCCCAGTCAGCTATACTGTCATGAGGGGAAACAACTAACACAGATAGGATCATTCTGTACCCTTACAACCATTCTGTTTTTCACTTTCAGTACAGTGTTCAATAAATTACATGAGATAGTCAACACTTTATTATAAAATAGGCTTTGTGTGATGATTTTGCCCAACTGTAAGCTAATGTAAGTGTTCTGAGTATGATTAAGGTAGGCTAGGCTAAGCTATATGTTCAGGAAGTTAGGTATATTAAATGCATTTTCAAGTTACAATATTTTCTTTTCTTTATTTTAGAAAGAGACGAGTGTGCAAGTGGGGGAGAGGGGCAAAGGGAAGAGAGAGAGAGAGAGAGAGAGAGAGAGAGAGAGAGAGAGAGAGAGAATCTTAAGCAGGCTCTGTGCTTGGCACAGAGCCTGACACAGAACTTGATCCCATGACTTTGGAATCATGACTTGAGCCAAAATCAAGAGTCAGACATTCAACCAACTGAGCCACTCAGGCGCCCCAACTTATGATAATTTGAACGTATAATGGGTTTATCAGAATGTAACTCCACTGTTAAGTTAATGAAGATCTGTATTTTTTCTCTGCATTCTGGAACATAGAAAATATGACCACTATCACCATTTCTATTCAACACTGTAATGAAGGTTCAGGAGGCAATGCAAGAGAATAAAATACATAAATATATGAAAGGGAGAAATAAACCTATCCCCTTTTACAAATAACATGATTGTATATGTGAAAGTACCTAGAATAATCAAGTAAATTTTGGAATTAAGAAAATTTACCACTGTTGCCGAGTGTAAAGTCGAAAGGCAAATATTCTTTTTCATATATAATGGCAACAAATAATTTGAAAAAAAATGAAAAATAAGCAGTATCATTAACATAGTATAAAAATACTTCAATATTGGGGCACCTGTTGGCTCAGTCAGTGAAGCATGTGACTCTTGATCTTGGGGGTACAAATTCAAGCCCCACATGAAGCGTAGAGGTTACTTAAAAATAAAAGCTTACCAAAAAAATGCCTCAATTATCTAGTGGTAAATCTAACAAAAGATGCTCAAAATCTCTACTCTAAACCTAGAAAACGTTTCTGAGAAAAAAACTAAAGGAGACAAATAAATGGAGTTTTATGCCATTTTCATGGATTGGAAGCCAATATTTGTAAGATGTCAATTTTCCCTACATTAGCTTCTGAATTCAATGATCATTGTGCTCTAAATTACAGCATGGGATTTTTTTCGGGAGTGGGTGGGTGGATGGATATTGGCAAACTATTTCTAATACTTATAAGAGAATCAAAATTAGCTAGAATAGCCAAGCAATCTTCAGCAAGAAGAAAAAAGTTGTAGGGATTAAACTTCCAGGTATCACACATAGTATAAAACTACATTATGTGCTATTGACATAAGGACAAGCAAATAGACCAC
Source organism: Puma concolor (assembly GCF_028749965.1). NCBI lineage: Eukaryota > Metazoa > Chordata > Mammalia > Carnivora > Felidae > Puma > Puma concolor. The sequence continues at coordinate 48,502,842 of NC_141684.1, forward strand.
TGAAAGAACAGCAAATTAAAAGATGGATCCATACATGTAAGATTACCATATTTTAAGCAAGGATACCACCACTATTTAGTGAGAAAAATATGGTCTTTTAATGGTGCAAGAGCCATTGGATAGCTAGATGGGAAAATGAATTTTGACTTTCTGTGTCACTAGACACAATTTATAATGGAGTGTAGCCTTAGTGTCATCAATATAATAATAGGGTTTGTAGAAGAAAACATGCAGATATCTTCAGGACATCATGTTAGGCAAATATTTCTTTAAAAGGACACTAACGATGGGTTAAACTTCAATAAAATTAAAAACTTCTGTTTATCGAAGTTATGATTAAAAGAATGAAATGCTATGATTAAAAGAATGGAGAGGCCAACTACAGCCTTGTAGAAGATATTTTCAATATGCATATGTGCTAAAGGCTTGTATTCAAATGTATAAAGATTTTCTATTAATCAAAAAGAATAAGACAAACAACCCCATTTTTAAAAGACGTGTAAAATGCTTGAACAGGAATGTCAGAGAAGAGGATGTCCAGTTGGCCAATGAGCATATGAAACAGTGCTTGTCCCATAGTCCTCTGGGAAATTTAAATAAAAACCACATGACCTACTAACTACTTCTATCTCAATTTCTACAATGTAAAATGATTAACAAAAACAAGAATTGGTGAGAATATATACACATTTCTGGTGGAAGTATAATTGGTGTTTGTTAGTATCCACTGAAACTAACATATGCTTATTTAATAACCCTCTAATTCCACATCTTGGTTAAAAAAAATGAAAAGTGTATGATGGCCATCATGAAATATGTAAAATAATGTTAGTTGCTACTTTTTCTTAATAAGCACAAATGGAAATTGTCTGAATTGTCACTGTTAAAATTGATAAATTGTGCTGTAATAAGACTATTGAATATCATGTAATAATAAAAAATAAAGAGTACTTGTGACATGTGAAAATACAGATTAATGAATCTCAATGTATTGGCTGAAAGTAGCTAGGTAAAAAACAGTATAAACCAAATGATTTCATTCTAAAGTTCAAGAGCAATGAAGACTCATCTATGGTGATGGAGCTAGAATACGGGTACCTCTGTGAGGAGAATATTGCTTGGAAAGTGAAATGAGAAAGCCTTCAGAAATGCTAAAAATTTTCTTTATACACATCCCATTTTTATGGTTTACTGCATATATATTATACTTCAAGTAAGAAAAAATATGAAAACATTTGGAATAGTATAGAAGTTGGCTAGACAGGAGATAATGATGGCTTGGACCTGTGTGTGAGAAGTAGAAATGATCAGAAGTGATTATATTGAAAAATATTTGAAAGTACTATCAATAAGACTTACTGATGGATGTAATCTAGAAAGTGAAAGAGTAATAAAGGTGATGGCACTTTTGTTTCTTTTTCTTTTCTTTTTAGTTTACAAATGATGAGTAGTGGCATCATTATGAAAATGGGGAGGACTGAAAAAAGTTTTAGGGGAAGGGACTAGTATGAATTTTAGGTTCATAAAATTCTGTTAAACCTCCAACTAGAGATCAGAGGTGATGTCAGGGGCTGGTGACACACATTGTAGAAATTTGGTGACTTCAACACATAGAATGGAAAGTCATAGGATAGATGTATAACATATATTGCAGAGATGAGGTTAATTATGCTATAAATATATATTGATAGATGAATAGATCAATAGAGAACATAATGGGAGAGTAGATAGGAACATAGGTTTTTGAATTAGAGTCTTAATTCAATCTGTCTCCCATACTCACTTGCTGTATCGTATGAGAAAACTGTGTAAGTTTTCCTTGCTTTCATTTCTTCACCTGCAAAGTGTCAGCTAACAGAATCTAACAAGTAGATACAGGGTTAAGGTAGGGATGGGGTAAAGGAGACATACTTTGCCTCTTTTACATTGTAAATATTAAATTAAAACTAGCTATAGATATATATGTATATCTTCAGAAAGTCAATGAATATGGGCAGCTGGGTGGCTCATTAAGCAGCTGACTCTTGATTTCAGCTCACGTCATTATCACACGGTCATGGTTTGGGAGATCAAGTCCTGTGTTGGGCACTGTGCTGACTGTGGAGCCTGGTTGGGATTCTCTCTCTGCCCCTCTCCAGCTTGCATGCGTGCAAGCTTGCTCTCTCTCTCTCTCTCAAAATAAAGAAATAAACATTAAAAAAATCTTTTAAAAGGAAAGTAAATGGATAAACAAACTATAGTACATACGTTAATACAATGAAATATTATTTTAGTGATAAAAAGAAATGAGCTATCAAGCCACAAAAATACAGAGGAAATTTAGTGGGTATTGCTTCTTTAAGAAACTTAAAAGTCTGCATCAGCAAACCATTCCAACTATATGATATTCTTTCCGGAAAAGACAAAAATGTAGAGATAGTAAAAAGATCAGTGGTTTCTAGGAGTTCAAAGGTAGGGGGGAGGAAAAGATTAGTAGGTGAAATCCAGGGGAATTTTAGAGTAGTGAAAATATTCTGTATGATAACTGTAATGATAGATTCATCACATTATGCATTTATCAAAACTCATTGAAATGTATTGCACAAAAAATAACCCTAGTGTATATTGCAGGGTTTAGTTAATAATAATTGACATTGGTTTAACAATTATAACAAATGTATTACACTAAGGCAAGATGTTAACAGAGAAACTGAGAACAGAGGAGAGAAGTGGGATACGGGAACTTTCTGTACTATAAATCTGTCCAATTTCATGTAAACCTGAAAGTGCTCTAAAAAATAAAGCCTACTAATAATTTTTTTAAAAAAAGAAGTCCTTTATGATCATAAAAACCAAAGCAATGTGTAGATTATTCTCCAGTTGAGTGATATTTAATCTGTAAAAAATCTATCATGAGCATCATCTGAGACCAACAATGTCCATGAAGAAGGTTAACCTTTGCAAGCTGCAAGCAGAACAAAGGTCAAGTCTTCTTGGCTAAAGATAGTATGGTGTAAGACCTAAAATTAAGGTCCCAAATTATGTGCTGTTTGGATATATGGTGACATCAGGAGGGCCTTAAATGTCCTAAGTGCAAATTCCCCTCCTTATTCTGCCCTCACAGGTAAGGACTATAGCCAAACAAGCCTCCTAATCAAGGAGATGTGGCATAGTGCCTGCTTATCCTTGAGTAACAGGTTTCAGTTCCCTGCTGGCCTGCAGAATTATTCCAACAACCTAGTCCCTCCCACGGGAAGCAGGAGTCACCTTACCTTCTTGATACTATGAAGTCTGTTTCCTATAGTGCCTGATTGTTCACTCTGTTCTTCAATGCAACCTGTGTGGCTCTGTGTGATATGTAGTGTCTTCCTCCCTTGGTCTGTGCATATATGTAATTAATTAACTGTTATGAATCTCAGCTGTTCAGCATTGGGATTCATGTTCCACCATTTCCCAACCCTAGATGGGAATCCCTCCCTCATCAATAGGATGAATGGGAAGAGATTAAAACAGGTGGGTCTTGTACTTAAGTAAAACAGTGGGGAGAGACTGGGACCCCTAATGGGACTCCAGATACTCAAAATTCCCTCTAGGATTTGGAGAGAGGGGACAGAGGTCTGCCTGCTCTAAACATCCTGAGATTACTAATGCACAATGTGGGCACCTGCCAACTAGTAGAGTTTAGATGGCTTTTGCCACACACACGGGTAGCTGCATAGCTCTAGTAAAGGCTTGGGAATGTAAGACCACACCACGGAGCTCCAGAAGGTGTCCAACATACTTAATGCTCACAGGAATCTCAGTGTACATATATGGATGAATGAGGTTCAACTGATGGTTCTCTCCCTTATAAAGACTACTTTCATAGCTTCTTTCTGATGTGAGTCATTCCCTGCATTCCTAAGGCCTTTCTTCAATGTGAATTTTCTGATACTGAAAAAAGTTAGGCCTTTGGCTGAAGGTGTTCCCCACATTCAGTGAACTTATAAGGCCTGTCTGGGCTGTGAATTTTCTGGTGTTGAATCAGGAACACACATTTGGCTAAAGTCTGCGCATAGGATCTTTCTCTATTGTAAATATTTTGGTGTCAAATGAGGTTGGACCTTTTGCTAAATCATATCCAATATTCACTTCATTCAAAGGACCTTGTTGCAGGATGAACTCTCCAGTGTTGAATTGGGTTAGGGATGTGGCTGAAGAACTTCCCACACACCCCATTCATTAGGCCTTTTTCCATTGTGAATGCTTTCATGTTTAATGAGGCTGGAGATTTTGTATTAACAAAAAAGTTGCTGCATTAAAAATGCCTTTCTCCAGGGAGAATCCTCCAGTGTTCAATAAGTCTGGAATTGTAGATAAAGGATTTTCCCCATTTGCTACAGTCAAAAGTCTTTCCTCCAGTGTGAACACTTTGATATTGAATAAGATAGAAGCACTGGCCAAAGAAATTCCCACAACTGCTGCACTTGTAAGGTGTTTCTCCAGTGTGAAATACCAATGTATGATTTATGGTGTATGGATTTATGGTTAAATAATTCTTGCATTCACCACATTTGTAAGGGTTTTATCTAGTGTATATTCTCTAGTGCTGAATAAGCACTGTGATTAAAGTCACTGCCATACTAAGTGCATTTGTAATGCCTATGTTCAGTGTGAAAGGTCTCCTCCCATTTGGTGCTCCTGTGTGGCTTTCCATCCCTCACCTGATGTTTGAGAAGACCTGAATTAGGGAATGCTTCTCACCGTCCCCATATATGAAGGACTTCTATGAAACATGTAGACTCTATACTTCTTCAAATTTGAGATTCTGAACTTCTGAAGGGTTTCTCTCCACTGGGTAGTTTCTAGTGTGATGAAGGTTTACACTAAAGCAGAAACATCTCCCACATATCCAATACATTATGACTGCCATCTGAACACACAGTTGGAAAATACCTTTCAAGAGAAGGCCACACATTGCTGGAGCGAACCTTCCAGTTCGACTTTATCTGCCTTGGGAGCATTGACCTGTGCCTTTCTATATACAAAAACATTCTGCTTAGAAGGTGCTTCTTCAGCGTTTACACCAAAAACCATGTCAGCGCCACCCCCCCGCCCCCAGCCCTTCTTACTATTGTTGGAATCATGTGTGATTGATCAGGTACTACATTAGTCTCACAGGGTTGCCATTACAAAATACCACAGACTGGGTGACTGAAACAACAGAAATTTATTTACTCACAGTTCTGGAGGCTAGAAGTCCAAAATTAAGGTTCTGGCAGGTTTGGTTTCTCCTGAGGCTTCTCTCCTTGATTTGCAGACAGCCACCTTTTTGCTGTGTGTTCACATGGCTTTTCCTCTTTGTACATGCAACACTGATATCCTTTCCTCTTCCTGTAAGGGCATTGGTCATGTTGGATTAGAGCTCCGTCCTTACAACCTAATTTAACTTTATTTATTTTCTAAAGGACCCACCTCCAAATACAGTTACAATGGGAATTAGGGCTACAGCATACGAATTTTGCAGGGACACGATTTAACCCATAATGGGTGCCAAGAGCTCTCCTCTCTTCTCCAGTGGATAATTTCTGGGATGTAGAAGATGCAAGTCTTCTTAATTGTTGCTAAGTACTTCCTCAATCATAAAAAACAAAAAGCAGCCAAAATGACCACCACTATAGGGTTGGGGGTTTTTAAGATAGGATTTTCATGGGAAAGGGAAAACATGTTCCATATACAGTTATGAAGAATATAAAATCTAAATATTTTCCTGAAGATCAATTTGGCAAAATGTATCAAATTTCACAATTTTTTTACTTTTTGAGTCAAAATAGTAATTACATTTCCAGGGATCTATTTCCAAAAACACCTAATGGACATGCCCAAAGATTTGCTGTTTTTCTACTTTCCTATATATAACTTGCAATTGGATACATAAAATATATGTAGGAATACATTTTGATAAGCAAATTGTTATATATCTCATATATCTCATTCTGGAATATCATTATTTGAAATTCTCAATATAATAATAGCTTTTGGGGGAAATAAAAGGAATGGTAGGTTAAAAGTAAATGTTGTCTCTCTGCCCCTCCCCCGTTCATGCTCTGTCTCTCTCTGTCCCAAAAATAAATAAATGTTGAAAAAAAAATTAAAAAAAAAAAAAAAGTAAATGTTGTAATATGCCCTAAGGTATCTACATGTTAAAAAATATGCATTTTAGAGAGGTAAAAATTTGTGTTTGTAGTAGAATGTCCATAAAGAGGAACTGTTGTTGTTGTTGTTGTTGTTGTTGTTGTTAAGCAAATTAACTAGTAATCGTGTTCAAATTGAGTAGGAAGATCAAGTCAGTTTTTTAACACAGACACTTTTGTTTTAGAAAAAAATATGAAAATATCTACAAAAAAGTAAGATAATCACCCACCTAATATAGGAACAATAATTTCAAATGTAGATACTGTGGATTGAGATATAAAGTATAATGCAAATTGGGTTTATATCTAGCCAAACTGTGTCCTTAAAGAATTAGAGGAAAATATACTCCTAAATATTTAGCTATTGAATTGCTTTTTCCCACATGGTTTTATTTTAGACAGAACAACACAAGATTTCAGGAAACATATTGAAAACTATGAGGCTTGCTTTGTCTGTGCCAAAGGAGGGGGAAAAAAAGTCAGAGCACATCCTGTGAGTGAGGGTGGGGGTTTCCCCTGAAGGAAATGGCCCTTCCCACTGTCCTTCCTGCTATGGAGAGAATGGGTGTTTTTTGGAAAACAGGGAGAGAAAAAACTCTTTCCACTGTCTAAGGCCAAAAGGTTGAGAGTCTTTGTGGTAAATGGGTCCAGAGAGTTTCCTTAGCAATGTGTGGGAGTAATAACTAGTTATCTGACACATGGAAGTGATCAGGAGATAGCAGTGGCCCTCCGTCTGGCTCAAGGTCCTTTGAGTTCAAAGAGTTACCCCTGCTATTGTGAATGAAATACCTTCCTCTTTCTAATTATTAAGATCAATTACTCCTGCTAGGATGGAGACTCCTTTCCTTGACTGCTGTCAGTGGTCTGCTGGTAAACGTTTAACAGCCAATTCTGGGGGTAGGGGTGGGGAGCCTTGATTTGTAGCATTTGCAGCTTCTATGGTGTAACTACTCCCCTTTTGGCTAATTTCAAGCTACTAATGCTGAGTTACATGTTGAGAAGGGATG